>NC_143588.1:21169501-22396507 GCF_048544385.1 Mastigoproctus giganteus | reverse complement strand
TTACACCAAACAATCCCCCCCCACCCCACAAAAACTAATTACATACCACTACTACTCAACCCTCACCTACAAATCCATAACCAAAATCAAATCATAATTACCCACCACCTAATTACCCCATACACTCCACAAACCCACCATAACTACAAACTACTAACCCCACCTCCCACCCCCCAACCAAAACCACCATTACTAACCACAAATCTACCCACCCAACCTCCCCCATATACACTCCCACACCATTAACAAACACACATCCCTCAAAAACACTCATCCTCCACCATATCACCACCACCACCTCTAACACACCACACTAATCAACTCCCCATATCATAACTCCCCCCCACACACCACCCACACCCCCCCTCCCAATCACTATAATATCTATCCCTCCCCCCCCAACCTACCAACAATTCCAAACCCAACCAACACCTCCAACATCAAAACATTCCCCAACAAACACCATACCCCTCAACAACCCACACTCCTACACTACAACTCCCACACCAACCCCAAAATCAACACCCATAACAATACCCCCCACCCCATCACTCACATCACATACCCTCTCATACTCATTCAACCAACAATAAAACATATAAAACCAAACACCCACTCCACCAAACACATACACACAAACCAAACTCCTAATACCACCCCCAACCCTAACAAAACAACAACAATATATCCCCCCAATACTCAACCCCAACAACTTCCAATACTAAATATCAAACACACCACCAACCCCACAACACCAATCACAACTCAAATCTACCACTCACTAATACACCACACAATAACTCATAACTAACCACACCCCCCCATATAATAACACATACCTCCCATCACTCTGAAATATCCTGCATCTTGTTTTTCAGGCTTCTGCTCATTCCAATAGAAGCAGTGCAAGAATCTCTTTCACCACTTGCCAGTGGCTACTGTAAATCTATTAGTCCTTGTAACCCCCCAATCTAGCAGTATTCCACCCACCTAACACTGCCTCGATAGCATCAGCAAATATTCTTGCACCCTTTCTATTAAGTGAATCCCATCCCTGTAGAAGCAATCTCTCCTGTTAACAAGTACAGTCACAGGCCGAAAAAAATTCTACCCCTTGAGCCTTGCACAATCTTTCCAGGGCCGAATTGATCGACAAGGCTCTCATCATATACTCCCTCCTATCGTGTCTGGGCAGAATTGCAGACACTTTCAAATTCATAAGGGAATCACCACGAAGAGAAGTCAGGACCCTAGGTGTGCCAAGCCATACTCACCAGATGTGAACCCTGGGGTTACATATCATATAGTGTATCGTATTTTATTATGGAGAGTCCATCAAAAATTAATTTGATCGTACAGTGAACCAATCGTAAATGGGAGTTCGCTATATTATCACAAAGAATGGTCTCCAAATATTCTGAAGCTGTTGGCTGCAACTACCCATGGAGGCAACTTTTATTCCAGTCATCAACAACTTGTTGCCTATTGCCTAAAGAAAACTTCTATAATTCCAGAGTGGTGAATATTTCACCTTCATTCATTTTACTGCTCTCTCTCTCTCTCTCTCTCTCTCTTCTCTCTCTCTCTCTCTCTCTCTCTCTTCAGGCCCTACAAACCTCAATCAGATTACTTCTAAAGTTACTAAGTTTTGTAGCCCATACTAAAAGTATCTCCACATATGATGCCCTTTTGCTACTCTCTGGTTCAAGAACCATAATAGCATTTATAGACATACAGGTAACCCACATATAACAGGTATCCCACCATATAGAAAGAATTTAAATACTGTCTCAGACCACCGTAGTCACCTATACGAAAGCAAAAACCCTTCCCTTTACCTCTGATTGTAGTTACCTCTTTGAGTAAATCCCACTTCAGCACACTGTGATCACTGCCACCTAGTGGTTATTTTATCTGCACATTCATAATGCATGAAGGATCACTACTGATAATCAAATCAAGAGTATTACTCCCTCTAGTTGTCTCTCAAACATGCTGATGTAGAAAACAATCATCAATAAATCCACAAAAGCCTTGCTAGTGTGTGTGACAACCCCACAAATTCCAATCAACATCCAGAAATTTAAAATCCCCCATTATAAGACTCTCTGATTTACTGGCCCACTCTATTTCCCTGTACAGTTTTTTATTATACTCATCAGAGTAATTAGGCCTATAACACACTCCTACTCTCAATTTTGATCTCCCAGTGCTTATGTCACACCAAACTGACTTGACGCTGCACTGTCCAGCAATGTTGACAGTGCTGCTTGGATTTTATGTGTTTCTTAACTAATAGCATAACTGCCACGTTCCTGAAGTCTTGTCTAGATGATCGTGCAGTGCTTCTTTAACTAGTGCATCCGTTAATTTTCCTGGAACAGAAGTTAAACAATAGGTCTATAATTACTTGTGTCGCCCTTTGATTCCCCTTTGTGAACTGGGGTCACATTTGCACATCTCCAATCTATCGGTACCCTCCCCTGAGTCCAAGGAAGCTCTCATAATTATGACTAAGGGTTTGCTTACTTCCTTTGCTGCCTCCTTTAATATAACTGGATAGATTCCATCCACCTGGGGTGCCTTTTTTATGCTTATATTCAACAATTTCTCCTCCACTTTCCTCTCCGTTATTACAAAATCATCTAGCTCACTGCCAGACTTTAATTCACCTCTGGCATTCCTCTCCCTGAATTACTCCATATGTGTGAATGTAGATGCAAAATACTCATTTAGTTTGTTAGCCACCTGAGCAGGATCATCAACAGTTGAACCATCAATATCCAGTGGACCAATCTGATTCATCCCTTCCTTCTAGAAGTTACATAGATAAAGAACTCTTTGTTTTTTTCTTTGCATCCTTTGCCAAAGAGTTTTCATAATCTGCCTTTGCCTGCCTAATCTCCTTTGTGACTTGGTTACAGACCGGCTTATATCTATCATAGGCTTCCATGTCACCCATTAATTTATATGTATCCCATGCATTTTTATTCTCTGCCACATGTCTCATTGGTTCATCTGACATCCATTTAGGCCTAAACCTTGAACAATATTTCTTAGTTGGTATGTAAAGCCTAGTAGCTTCCAAGATTAATTGTTTGAATGCCTCCCGTATTGAATTAGCTGTTGGCAACATCATCAGTGCTATTGGCACTAATGATATTAAGAGTAGGAGACCGGCACAATTACTTAACAAGTACAGGTCCCTGTTGAAAAAAAGCCATGAATTAGGGTTGAATTTGAAAGTGTCTCCAATTCTGCCCAGACATGATAGGAGGGAGTATATGATTAGAGTCTTGTCGATCAATTCGGCCCTGGAAAGATTGTGCAAGGCTCAAGGGGTAGAATTGTTTTCAGTCTGGTCTGTACTTGTTAACAGGAGAGACTACTTCTACGGGTGTTGGGATACACTTAAATAGAAAGGGTGCAAAAATATTTGCTGATGCTATTGAGGCAATGTTAAGTGTATCGGAAAACTGATAGCTTGGGGGGGATACATAGACTAATGGATTAACAGTAGCCGCTGGCAGGGTTGAAAGTGATTCTTGCACTGCTTCTATTGGAATGAGCAGCAGCCTGGAAAACAAGATGTAGGGTATTTCAGAGACTGCTGGGAGTCATTGCGGTACAAGTGAACACATGGGTTGTGTTAGGGTAGCCAAGAATAGAAATAGGTGCATGTATAGTTGCGTGTACACCAATGCTAGGAGTTTAGTAAATGAATTTGATGAATTTGAGGTATTGCTCAAAACATCAAAGGCAGATATTGTTGGGATATCAGAGAAGTGGTGTCACACAGATATAAGGAATGCAGAACTGGAATTTCTGTGAAAAAAAAAAAAAAACCCTTCCACTTCACCCCTCCATTTGTTCGAAATACCTGTCCAGCTGAGCCTTAAATTTATTTAGGCTATCAACTTCCACAACAAGGGATGGAAGTCTGTTCCACCAACCAACTACCCGCTGGCTAAAGGCAAATTTCTGCAAATCTAACCTACATCTGTCTTTCCTCAATTTGAATTTATGCCCTCTCAGGTGATTATTCTGAGCAAGAGGCAGAATCCCATCTACATTGAGCATGCTCAAACCATTCAAGGCTTTATACACCTCTATCAGATCACCTCGCCGGTGCCTAGTCTCCAGGCACTGCAATTTGCAAAACTTAAGCCTTTCTTCGTAAGAGCAACCCTTTGTTCCATTCATTAACCTTGTTGCTCTTCTCTGTACTCATTCCAGCAGCTCTACATCCTTCTTGAAATGAGGCCTCCAGACCTGTATACAGTACTCAAGGTGTGGCCTGACCATTGCCTTATACGAGGGAATAATCACCTCCTTATTCCTGCTAAAATAATTCCTGTATATCATTGATAAGACACCATGAGCTACTCTTGCAGCCCGTCTGCACTGCTTAGAGAACTTCATATCTGCCTGCACAATTACCCCCAGATCCTTTTCATTCTCTACCACTGTCAGTGTAGTACCACAGAGTTGATATGTTGCTCTCGGGTTGTTGTTTCCGATATGTAGTACTTTACATTTGTCAATGTTAAACTTCATTTGTCACCTCTCAGCCCATCTGCTCAACCTTTCCAGATCCTGTTGCAGCAGCATAGCATCAGTAGTGTCCTTAACAACCCTGCCAACTTTTGTATTGTCTGCAAACTTGGACATTAAGCTTGATATTCCATCATCAATATTATTTATAAATACAGAAAACAATAATGGACCCAATACTGAACCCTGAGGGACTCCACTAATAACATTAGTCCATGATGAGCAGTGTCCATTGATTACCACTCTCTGTCTTCTCCCCCTCAACCACCCCTTTATCCATAGCAGCAATTTGCCTCCAATGCCACACTGCTCCAATTTGTGCAGCAGTCTTCCATGTGCAACAGTATCAAAAGCCTTTCTAAGATCCAAGTATATAATATCAAAGTTATTCCCTGCATCCAGTTCTTTTGTGACTGCATCATAGTATCCAATCAAATGGTCAGGCAAGACTTGCAATTCACAAAACCCTTAACAAAACCATGCTGTGTCTGAGCTATAACTGAAGTCTTGTCTAGATGATCCTGCAGTGCTTCTTTAACCAGGGCCTCCATTAATTTTCCTGGAACAGAAATTAAACTCACAGGTCTATAATTACTTTTGTCAGCCTTTGATCCTCCTTTGTGAATTGGGGTCACATTTGCACATCTCCAGTCTATGGGTACCTTCCCTGAGTCCAAGGAAGCTCTCATAATTATGGCTAAGGGTTTGCTTACTTCCTTTGCTGCCTCCTTTAATATAACTGGATAGATCCCATCTACCCCAGGTGCCTTTCTTGTGTTTATCTTCACAAATTTCTCCTCCACTTTACTCTCAGTTATTACAAGAAACTCGGAAAGTTTGCTGTTGCAAAAAATTTTGGATATATATTGGTAGATGTCCTCTCATTTCAAAGTTATGTCTCTAAGTATTCCATACTGCCATGCTGTGTCATACGCCTTTTCTGTGTCAAAACATATCATTACTAAGTGTTGTTTTCTTATGTTATTTTATGCTTTTATCATTAAGTCTAGAGTGCACCTGTTCTTTCTGAAACCACATTGAGCTGAGTTTAGTAGGTTATGGATTTCTAAGAATCACATTAGTCGGCCATTTACCATTTATTCAAGTATTTTTCGAAGGCAGCTGGTTAAGGCAATAGTGATTTGGATTTGTGGGATCTTTATCTGGTTTTGGAAAGGCTAAGACTATTGTGTGATGCCACTGGTTCAGAAAGGAATTTTCTAGGTATATCCTGTTATACAAGAGAAGCAATGATATGAATGATTTGTCATCTAATTGTTGTACCATCATGTATACTATTTTATCTGGGCCTGCTGCACTTTGCTTTGTCTGTGAAATGGCTTTATGAAGTTCTCTAAGGTGAATGGTTGGTTATAGGATTTGCTGTTTTTACTGCAGAAATTCAATTTATACATATCTGTATGGGCTTTATGCTTTTGGAAAGCTGGCTCATAGGAGCTGCTATCTGTATTTTTGTAAAGGCATTTGCTATGTCTCCGGGTTTAGCTATATCTTGTCCATTCCATTTTATAAAAGGAGGAGACAAATTCTTTGATATTTGTTGTTTAATTTATTTTGTCTCAAACCTTCTGGCTGCCTGTTTTCCTAGTAATCGTAGATTCAAAATAGATCCAAGATTCTTTTTTACTAATCTTAGTAATGCATCTGACGCTTGTCCTTGCCTTTTTTGAACTGTATCAAGTTAGTTGTGGTATGGTGTCTTCGGAAAATATTTCATGCTTTGATTTTCTCAAGTTTTTCCAGGGCACATGCATCGTTCCACCATGGCTTTGGATGTATGGGAAATTTTGATGAAATTTTTGGTATTGTCAGTTACATATTTCACTGCAGAGTCAAATGACAGCTGTTGGATTTGTTGCACTTCTAATATGTCTGCCAGGAACAAAGGCTGATGACGTTGTAGAGTGGATATCATTTTTAAGGGCACAAAAAGTGATATAGTTGTACACGTTGGCACTAATGATATTAAGAGTAGGAGACCGGCGGAATTACTTAACACATACAGGTCACTTTTGAAAAAAAGCCGTGAATTAGGGTTGAATTTGAAAGTGTCTGCAATTCTGCCCAGACACGAGAGGAGGGAGTTTATGATGAGAGCCCTGTCGATCAATTCGGCCCTGGAAAGATTGTGCAAGGCTCAAGGGGTAGAATTTTTTTCAGCCTGGTCTGTACTTGTTAACAGGAGAGACTGCTTCTACAGGGATGGGATACACTTAAATAGAAAGGGTGCTAGAATGTTTGCTGATGCTATCGAGGCAGTGTTAGGTGGGTTGGAAAACTGCTAGATTGGGGGGATACAAGGACTAATAGATTAACAGTAGCCACTGGCAGAGGTGAAAGTGATTCTTGCACTGCTTCTATTGGAATGAGCCGCAGCCTGGAAAATAAGATGCAGGATATTTCAGAGACTCCTGGGAATCATTGGGGTACAAGTAAACACATGGGTTGTGTTAGGGTAGCTAAGAAAAAGAACAGGTGCATGTATACTTGCGTGTACACCAATGCTAGGAGTTTAGTAAATAAATTTGATGAATTTGAGGTATTGCTCAAAACATCAAAGGCAGATATTGTGGGAATTTCAGAGACGTGGTGTTACACAGAAATAAGGAATGCAGAACTGGAATTTGGGGAGTACAATGGCTACAGAAGGGATAGACAGGATAGGAAGGGAGGAGGGGTTATGCTATTAGTTAAGAAATATATAAAATCCAAGGAAGTGAAGCCAGTCGACATTGCTGGACAGTTCAGTGTTGAGTCAGTTTGGTGTGACATAAGCATTGGGAGATCAAAATTGAGAGTAGGAGTGTGCTATAGGCCTAATGACTCTGATGAGTATAATAAGAAATTGTACAGGGAAATAGAGTGAGCCAGTAAATCAGAGTCTCATAATGGGGGGGATTTTAATTTCCCAGATATTGACTGGTATTTTGGGGCTGGTCACTCACACACTAGCAAGGCTTTTGTGGATTTATTGGATGATTGTTTTCTACATCAGCATGTTCGAGAGGCAACTAGAGGGAGTAATACTCTTGATTTGATTATCAATAGTGATTCTTCATGCATTAAGAATCTGCAGATAAATTAACCACTAGGTGGCAGTGATCACAGTGTGCTGAAGTGGGATTTACTCAAAGAAGTAACTACCATTAGGGGTAAAGGGAAGGGTTATTGCTTTCGTAAAGGCGACTACGATGGACTGAGACAGTATTTAAATTCTATACAGTGGGACCAACTGATGATGTTACCAACAGCAAATTCAAAATGGGAAGCATTCAAAGAACTTATCTTGGAAGCTACTAGGCTTTACATACCAACTAAGAAATATTGTTCAGGGTATAGGCCTAAGTGGATGTCAGATGAACTAATGAGACATATGGCAGAGAAGAAAAATGCATGGAATACATACAAATTAACACGTGACACAGAAGCCTATGATAGATACGAGTTGATCTGTAACCAAGTTACAAAGGAGGTTAGGCAGGCGAAGGCAGATTACGAGAAATCTTTGGCAAGGGATGCAAAGAAAAACAGCAAAGAGTTCTTTATTTATGTAAACTCTAGAAGGAAGGGGATGAATCAGATTGGTCCACTTGATATCGATGGGTCAACTGTTGATGATCCTGCTCAGGTAGCTAACAAACTAAATGAATATTTTGCATCGACATTCACACATGAGGAGTTATTCAGCGAGGGGAATGCCAGTGGTGTATTCAACTCTGGCAGTAAGCTAGAGAATCTTGTAATAACTGAGAGTAAAGTGGAGGAAAAATTGTTGAAGATAAATACAAGAGAGGCATCTGGGGTGGATGGGATCTATCCAGTTTTATTAAAGGAGGCAGCAAAGGAAGTAAGCAAACCCTTAGCCATAAATATGAGAGCTTCCTTGGACTCAGGGGAAGTACCCATGGACTGGAGATGTGCAAATTTGATCCAAATTCACAAAGGAGAATCAAAAGGCGACAAAAGTAATTATAGACCTGTTAGTTTAACTTCTGTTCCCGGAAAATTAATGGAGGCACTGGTTAAACAAGCACTGCAGGATCATCTAGACAAGACTTCTGTTATAGCTCAGACACAGCATGGTTTTGTTAAGGGGAAGTCTTGCCTGACTAATTTGATTGAATACTATGATGCAGTCACAAAAGAACTGGATGCAGGGAATAACTTTGATATTATATACTTGGATCTTAGAAAGGCTTTTGACACTGTTGCACATGGAAGACTGCTGCACAAATTGGAGCAGTGTGGCATTGGAGGCAAATTGCTGCTATGGATAAAGGGGTGGTTGAGGGGGAGAAGACAGAGAGTGGTAATCAATGGACACTGCTCATCGTGGACTAATGTTATTAGTGGAGTCTCTCAGGGTTCAGTATCGGGTGCATTATTGTTTTCTGTATTTATAAATGATATTGATGATGGTATATCATCAATATCATTGATGATATACCATCATCAAAAGCCTTACGAGGAAAGGCTTAAGTTTTGCAAATTACAGTGTCTGGAGACTAGGCACCAGCGAGGTGATCTGATAGAGGTGTATAAAGCCTTGAATGGTTTAAGCATGCTCAATGCTGATGGGATTCTTCCTCTAGCTCAGAAAAATCACCTGAGAGGGCATAAATTCAAATTGAGGAAAGACAGATGTAGGATAGACGTGCGGAAATATGCCTTTAGCCAGCGGGTGGTCGGTTGGTGGAACAGACTGCCATCCCTTGTGGTGGAGGTTGATAGCATAAATAAGTTTAAGGCTCAGCTGGACAGGTATTTTGAACGAACAGAGGGGTGAAGTGGAAGTGGGTTTTTTTTTTTTTTTTTTTTCTTTGGCTGATGCTGCATAAGCTTGCTTTCTTGCATCAAATGCCTCTACTAATGCTAATGCTAATATCAAGCTTAGTGTCCAAGTTTGCAGACGATACAGAGGTTGGCAGGGTTGTCAAGGACACTACTGACACTATGCTACTGCAACAGGATCTGGAAAGGTTGAGCAGATGGGCTGAGAGGTGGCAAATGAAGTTTAACATTCACAAATGTAAAGTACTACATATGGGAAACAGCAACCCCAAGCAACGTATCAACTCTGTTGTACTACACTGACAGTGGTAGAGAATGAAAGGGACCCGGGGGTGGTTGTGCAGGCAGATATGAAGTTTTCTGAGCGGTGCAGACGGGCTGCAAGAGTAGCTCATGGTGTATTGTCAATGATATATAGGAATTTTTCTAGCAGGGATAAGGAGGTGATTATTCCCTTGTATAAGGCAATGGTCAGGCCACACCTAGAGACCTGTATACAGATCTCTATGTATACACATAGAGATTTGTATACAGGTCTGGAGACCTCATTTCAAGAAGGATGTAGGGATGCTGGAACGAGTACAGAGAAGGGCAACAAGATTGGTGAATGGAACAAAGGGGTGCTCTTACGAGGAAAGGCTTAAGTTTTGCAAATTACAGTGTCTGCAGACTAGTCACCAGCGAGGTGATCTGATTGAGGTGTATAAAGCTTTGAATGGTTTGAGCATGCTCAATGCTGATGGGATTCTTCCTCTTGCTCAGAAAAATCACCTGGGAGGGCATAAATTCAAATTGAGGAAAGGCAGATGTAGGATAGACGTGAGGAAATTTGCCTTTAGCCAGCGGGTGGTTGGTTGTTGGAACAGACTTCCATCCCTTGTCGTGGAAGTTAATAGCCTAAATAAGTTTAAGGCGCAGCTGGACAGGTATTTCAAATGAACAGAGGGGTGAAGTGGAAGTGGTTATTTTTTATTTATTTATTTATTTTTATTTTATTTTATTTATTTATTTATTATTATTTTTTTTTTTGGCTGATGCTGCATAAGCTTGCTTTCTTGCATCAAATGCCTCTACTAATGTTAATGCTAATGCTAATATGGCCAGCTGCTATGTATCTTGCCCAGTTTGCCTTATCCAATCTCCATTTTGGAGTTCTTTCTGGTTGACAAGGGGTCAGTTCATTTAAAGTAATCTTTACTTTAAATGGATAATGATCCTACTCAGTGGATCACTGTAAACTGCCAACTCCAGTAGAGGGTATGTTGATGGAATGCATATAGAAAGGTCTATTGCTGTGCTAGTTCCTGTGGGCAGACATATATACTTTGTGAGTATTATTGTCAAGAAGTATTATTGAGAAGTACTTCGAGAGTATTATTGTCAAGAAGTTTCTCTAGAATTTGACCTTTTTTATCTATGTTTTCATTTCCCCATAGAGGATGATGGCCATTCATATCTCCTGTGATACATAAAGGAGTTGGTAATTGAACTACTATGTCTTATAGTTCTGTATAGGTTATATCTTGGTTTGGTGGTGGGTAGATGGAGGCAACTGTTACATGAAAGTTTATTGCAATGTGTACTGTTATAACCTCTAGATTAGTCTGCAAGGGAATCTGTTGGGTTGGTATTGAAAAATTATTATACTTCACACCATACTTGTCGTACAACAGAAGCACACTGTTTAGAAAGGAGTCTGTCGTCTCCGAAAGCTACAGTCTTTAGCGCTTTTATCGCTGTTATATTTTAATATTATTTTAACTTCCATTGTAGTCATATTTTAACCGTCATTTCATATTTATTGTAAATACATCTGTTTTTACCAGTTTTATCTATTGCATGTATTTTAGTTTGCAGTAAAAATTACAACTGCTGGTTGGTGCGAAGTATAATAATGAATAATAAAGTATAATAATAATAAATATGTGAAGTATAATAATTTTTCAACATGAATTTTCCCAACCTCGTAGGCCTGTTTGGAGACCTGTTGGGTTGGTATACTGGAATTTACTAGGATTGCTACTCCACTGTGTGCTATGCTGTTTGTAATGTTTTATGTAATATATTGTAATGTTTTAGTGATATGTTATTCTGTGGTTTAAGATATGTTTCTTGCAAATATAGACTAATCAGATTATACTGTGCTAAGAGATCATGAATATCCTCAAAATTGCTGTGGAATCCTCTACAATTCCAATGTAAATATGTATTCATTATTTGGTTCTGATAGTAGCATTAGCATTAGCATTAGCAGAGGCATTTGATGCAAGAAAGCAAGCTTATGCAGCATCAGCCAAAAAAAAAAAAATAAAGTAAAATAAATAAATAAAAAATAACCACTTCCACTTCACCCCTCTGTTCGTTCGAAACACCTGTCCAGCTGGGCCTTAAACTTATTTAGGCTATCAACTTCCACGACAAGGGATGGAAGTCTGTTCCACCTACCAACCACCCGCTGGCTAAAGGCAAATTTCTGCACATCTATCCTACATCTGTCTTTCCTCAATTTGAATTTATGCCCTCTCATGTGATAATTCTGAGCAAGAGGAAGAATGCCATCAGCATTGAGCATGCTCAAACCATTCAAGGCTTTGTACACCTCTATCAGATCACCTCGCTGGTGCCTAGTCTCCAGACACTGTAATTCGCAAAACTTAAGCCTTTCTTCGTAAGAGCACCCCTTTGTTCCATTCACTAATCTTGTTGCCCTTCTCTGTACTCGTTCCAGCAGCTCTACATCCTTCTTGAAATGAGGCCTCCAGGCCTGTATACAGTACTCTAGGTGTGGCCTGACCATTGCCTTATACAAGGGAATAATCACCTCCTTATCCCTGCTAAAAAAATTCCTGTATATCATTGATAAGACACCATGAGCTACTCTTGCAGCCCGTCTGCACTGTCAGAGAACTTCATATCTGCCTGCACCATTACCCCCAGATCCTTTTCATTCTCTACCACTGTCAGTGTAGTACCACAGAGTTGATATGTTGCTCTGGGGTTGCTGTTTCCCATATGTAGTACTTTACATTTGTCACCTCTCAGCCCATCTGCTCAACCTTTCCAGATCCTGTTGCAGCAGCATAGCGTCAGTAGTGTCCTTAACAACCCTGCCAACTTTTGTATCGTCTGCAAACTTGGACATTAAGCTTGATATTCCATCATCAATATTATTTATAAATACAGAAAACAATAATGGACCCAACACTGAACCCTGAGGGACTCCACTAATAACATTAGTCCATGATGAGCAGTATCCATTGATTACTACTCTCTGTCTTCTCCCCCTCAACCACCCCTTTATCCATAGCAGCAATTTGCCTCCAATGCCACACTGCTCCAATTTGTGCAGCAGTCTTCCATGTGCAACAGTATCGATAGCCTTCATAAGATCCAAGTATATAATATCAAAGTTATTCCCTGCATCCAGTT
Source organism: Mastigoproctus giganteus (assembly GCF_048544385.1). Lineage (NCBI taxonomy): Eukaryota > Metazoa > Arthropoda > Arachnida > Uropygi > Thelyphonidae > Mastigoproctus > Mastigoproctus giganteus. The sequence continues at coordinate 22,383,712 of NC_143588.1, read as the reverse complement.
CTTTTGTGACTGCATCATAGTATCCAATCAAATTGGTCAGGCAAGACTTCCCCTTAACAAAACCATGCTGTGTCCGAGCTATAACTGAAGTCTTGTCTAGATGATCCTGCAGTGCTTCTTTAACCAGCGCCTCCATTAATTTTCCGGGAACAGAAGTTAAACTCACAGGTCTATAATTACTTGTGTCAGCCTTTGATCCTCCTTTGTGAATTGAGGTCACATTTGCACATCTCCAGTCCATGGGTACCTCCCCTGAGTCCAAGGAAGCTCTCATAATTATGGCTAAGGGTTTGCTTACTTCCTTTGCTGCCTCCTTTAATATAACTGGATAGATCCCATCCACCCCAGGTGCCTTTCTTGTATTTATCTTCAACAATTTCTCCTCCACTTTACTCTCAGTTATTACAAGATTCTCTAGCTTACTGCCAGAGTTGAATACACCACTGGCATTCCCCTCGCTGAATAACTACTCATGTGTGAATGTCGATGCAAAATATTCATTTAGTTTGTTAGCTACCTGAGCAGGATCATCAACAGTTGACCCATCGACATCAAGTAGACCAATCTGATTCATCCCCTTCCTTCTAGAGTTTACATAAGTAAAGAACTCTGCTGTTTTTCTTCGCATCCCTTGCCAAGGATTTCTCGTAATCTGCCTTCGCCTGCCTAACCTCCTTTGTAACTTGGTTACAGATCAGCTTGTATCTATCATAGGCTTCTGTGTCACGTGTTAATTTGTATCTATCCCATGCATTTTTTCTTCTCTGCCATATGCCTCATTAGTTCATCTGACATCCATTTAGGCCTAAACCTTGAACAATATTTCTTAGTTGGTATGTAAAGCCTAGCAGCTTCCAAGATAAGTTCTTTGAATGCTTCCCATTTTGAATTTGCTGTTGGTAGCATCATCAGTTGATTCCACTGTATAGAATTTAAATACTGTCTCAGTCTATAGCACACTCCTACTCTCAATTTTGATCTCCCAATGCTTATGTCACACCAAACTGACTCGACAGTGCACTGTCAAGCGATGTCGACTGGCTGCACTTCCTTGGATTTTATGTGTTTCTTAACTAATAGCATAACCCCTCCTCCCTTCCTATCCTGTCTATCCTTTCTGTAGACATTGTACTCCCCAAATTACAGTTCTGCATTCCTTATATCTGTGTGACACCACGTATCTGAAATCCCCACAATATCTGCCTTTGATGTTTTGAACAATACCTCAAATTCATCAAATTTATTTACTAAACTCCTAGCATTGGTGTACACGCAAGATACATGCACCTGTTCTTTTTCTTAGCCACCCTAACACAACCCATGTGTTTACTTGTACCCCCATGATTCCCAGCAGTCTCTGAAATATCCTGCATCTTATTTTCCAGGCTGCTGTTCATTCCAATAGAAGCAGTGCAAGAATCACTTTCTCCTCTGCCAGTGGCTACTCTTAATCTATTAGTCCTTGTATCCTCCCTATCTAGCAGTTTTCCGACCCGCCTAACACTGCCTCGATAGCATCAGCAAACATTCTTGCACCCTTTCTATTTAAGTGTATCCCATCCCTGTAGAAGCAGTCTCTCCTGTTAATAAGTACAGACCAGGCTGAAAAATATTCTACCCCTTGAGCCCTGCACAATCTTTCCAGGGCCGAATTGATCGACAGGGCTCTCATCATATAGTACTTTCGGCTTGTTTTCTTTCTTTCTTAGGGAAGCATGGCTTTCCGGTATCCATCTCTTCTTCTGCAAAAATTTACAGTATTGTTTCTTCTGTTTGATTCTTTTCTTCTACTTCCATGTTGTCCATTTTATTTCCATTTACTTCAGTGGTTCTAACTTGTTTTGTAGATTTGGTCGTTTCTGTAGCTGGTGGTATTGTAATGACATGGTTTTTTTTTTTTTTTTTTTTTTGGCGGGATCGTTAGTTCTCTATGTGTTTCTATTGTCCTATAAGTTTGTGTTACCAGTGCATATGTTAGTCTATTTGTTCATTGTGGTTATATTATTTTTTTAGCTTCTTGGTATGTTACATTGTTTTCTATTTTATATTTCTGTATTCTTTTTTCTCTCTTCCATTCTTCATATTCTTTTGAAGGCATTATGTTCTCCTCTGCAGTTGGGACATCTTGAATTTTGTGCTGTACAGTCACATCGTGTGTGTTCTAGCAACCCACATTTTGTACAGATAACAAAACCTCTGCATACTGCTTGAGAGTGTCCATACTTCTGACACTTAAAACATCAGACAAGGTTTGGAATATATGGTTTCAGTGGGCAGTTTAGATATTCAGCTTTTACAGTTTTTGGTAGTGTTGGAGTGCTGAAGGTTAGAATTATATTCCTTGTTGGGATAAAATTTCCATCTCTTTTGATTTTATTTTGACAGAGGAGGTCTCTGTCAAAATAAAATCAAAGTCTCTGCCTCTGTCTTTTGTTGCTTAGCTGTACACAAATTCATTTCATCTAGTTTTCTGCTAGTTTGAGTAGCAGAAACATGGTCTGTCTTTGCCATGTTTGCTCCTTTTAGCCTTTGGCAACAGGACTTTTCTGACAAGATTTCCGGCCTCACCATGAGGAGGCAGGAGCAGTGCCACCAGGAGACCAAGTGGTTAAAGCATTAGTTGGTTAGTGGAACTAGAAATATATAAAAAAGATAAAGAAAGGTGAGTTTCCTTTCTGCATTCTAACTTGTAACTTTTCAAGTATAGAACTGTTTTAAATAATACCATTGAGAGAAAAAGAAGAACTTAAAAATAACTTTTATCACTTGTCAAGAGCACTTTATAAGTCATACTCTATTAGTCGCAGTAAAATTGCTTAGCCTCAAAATCATTTGGCACCCAGGACCTCAGTTTCGTACCATCTTCCCTAAATTATAGTAAAGTATACATATTATGGGTAAACACAAAAACCTCTCTATGCAGAAATTGTGATGTGATGTGATGTAAAATTTCAAGAATTATTTTAAGAAATTTTTAAGAATTATTTTTGAAATCTATGGTGTAAAAATTAACTGGAAAAAAACAGCTGATATATTAGTGGAAGTAAAATCACATTGGCCAGTGTTATCATAAGTTAATACATATTAGCATTAGTATAGGCATATGATGCAAGAAAAAGCAAGCTTATATATCCTCAGCCAAAAAAGAAAAAAAAAAAAATCCTTCACCATTTCACATATCCATTCACTCCAAATGTCTGCCTAGTTCTGCCTTGAAATTATTTAAGCTGTCAACTTCTACAAAGATAGATGCAAGTTTTTTCCAGCAATTAACCACCCACTGGTTAAAGGTAAATTTCCACACATCTATTCTACAACTGTCTTTCCTCAATTTGAACATAAATTCAAATTGAGGAAAGACAGTTGTAGAATAGATTAATCTGGGAAAGAGGTAGAATCTCATCAGCATTGAGCATGCTAAAACCATTCAAGGCCTTATATTTTTCAATCAGATCACCTTGCAGGTGCCTAGTCTCTAGACACTAATTTGCGAAACTTAAGCCTTTCTTCATAAGAGTAGCCCTTTGTTCTATTTACTAATCTTGTTGCCTTTCTCTGCACTCGTTCCAGCTGCAGTACATCCTTCCTAAATTGAGGAATCCAGACCTGTATAGAGTACTCAAGGTGTGGCCTGACCTTTGCTTTTTCAAGAGGATAATAACCTCCTTATCACTGCTAGAAAAATTCCTGTATATTATTGACAAGACACTATGAGCTACTCATGCAGACCATCTGCACTTCTCAGAAAACTTCATATCTGACTACACAATTACCCCCAGATCCTTTTCATTCTCTACCACCCTGAGTGTAATATCACACAGTTGATACATTACTCTGAGATTACTGTTACCCATATGCAGTACTTTACATTTTCAATGTTAAACTTCAGTTGCCACCTCTCAGCCCATCTACTCAACTTTTCTAAATCCTGTTGCGGTACCGTACTGTCATTAGTGTCATTAACAACCCTGCCAACCTTTGTATCATCTACAAACTTAGACATTCAGCCTGATATACCTTCATCAATATCATTAATAAATACAGAAAACAACAAAACAATGGACCCAACATTGAACTCTGTGGATTGCACTAATAACATTAGTCCATGAAGAGCAGTGTCCATTGATTACCACTCTCAGTCCTCTCCCACTCAATCATCCCTTTATCCTGGCTTGACGTAGCCGAGTGGTCAGGAGTGCAAGTGCAGTAGCACATGCTCTTTGGATGAACCGGGTTTCAAGCCCGTGACTGCTAAATACAATTATCATTTGCATTAATTGATTTATTGTAAACTCCACTGACCTGGTGGTTGTGCCGGAGTATAAACAAGAACATCACTTTATCCATAGCAAAATTTGCCCTTAATGCCATAGTGCTCCAAATTGAACAGTAGTCTTCCATGTGCAACAGTATCCTAAGCTTTCCTAAGATCCAAGTATATGATATCAAAATTATTTTTGCATTCAGTTCCTTTGTGACCACATCATAGTATACAATCAAATTGGTCAGACAAGACTTCCCCTTAACAAACTCATGCTCTGCCCGAACTATAACTGAAGTCTTGTCTAAATGATCCTGCAGTACTTCTTTAAATAGTGCTGGGAGTCATTGCGGTACAAGCGGTGGGAGACTGCTGGGAGTCATTGCGGTACAAGTAAACACATGGGTTGTATTAGGGTAGCTAAGAATAGAAATAGGTGCATGTATACTTGCTTGTACACCAATGCTAGGAGTTTAGTAAATAAATTTGATGAATTTGAGGTATTGCTCAAAACATCAAAGGCAGATATTGTTGGGATATCAGAGACTTGGTGTCACACAGATATAAGGAATGCAGAACTGGAATTTGGGGAGTACAACGTCTACAGAAAAGATAGACTGGATAGGAAGGGAGGAGGGGTTATGCTATTAGTTAAGAAATACATAAAATCCAAGGAAGTGAAGCCAGTGGACATCGCTGGACAGTGCAGTGTCGAGTCAGTTTGGTGTGACATAAGCATTGGGAGATCAAAATTGAGAGTAGGAGTGTGCTATAGGCCTAATGACTCTGATGAGTATAATAAGAAACTGTACAAGGAAATAGAGTGGGCCAGTAAATCAGAGAGTCTTATAATGGGAGATTTTAATTTCCCAGATATTGACTGGAATTTGTGGGCTGGTCACTCACACACTAGCAAGGCTTTTGTGGATATTTTGGATGATTCTTTTCTACATCAGCATGTTAGGAAGGTTTTGATGTTTTGAGCAAACTAAAGGGAGTAATATTGTTGATTTGATTATCAGTAGTGATTCTTCATGCATTAAGAATCACTACTGATAACAGTGATCACAGTGTGCTGAAGTGGGATTTACTCAAAGAGGTAACTACCATTAGGGGTAAAGGGAAGGGTTATTGCTTTTGTAAAGACGACTACGATGGACTGAGACAGTATTTAAATTCTATACAGTGGGACCAACTGATGATGTTACCAACAGTAAATGCAAAATGGGAAGCATTCAAAGAACTTATCTTGGAAGCTACTAGACTTTACATGCCAACTAAGAAATATTGTTCAAGGTTTAGGCCTAAATGGATGTCAGACGAACTGATGAGGCATATGGCAGAGAAGAAACATGCATGGGATACATACAAATTAACACATGACACAGAAGCCTATGATAGATACAAGTTGATCTGTAACCAAGTTACAAAGGAGGTTAGGCAGGCGAAGGCAGATTACGAAAAATCTTTGGCAAGGGATGCAAAGAAAAACAGCAAAGAGTTCTTTACTTATGTAAACTCTAGAAGGAAGGGGATGAATCAGATTGGTCCACTTGATATCGATGGGTCAACTGTTGATGATCCTGCTCAGGTAGCTAACAAACTAAATGAATATTTTGCATCGACATTCACACATGAGGAGTTATTTAGCGAGAGGAATGCCAGAGGTGTATTCAACTCTAGCAGTAAGCTAGAGAATCTTGTAATAACTGAGAGTAAAGTGGAGGAGAAATTGTTGAAGATAAACACAAGAAAGGCACCTGGGGTGGATGGGATCTATCCAGTTATATTAAAGGAGGCAGCAAAGGAAGTAAGCAAACCCTTAGCCATAATTATGAGAGCTTCCTTGGACTCAGGGGAGGTACCCATAGACGACTACGATGGACTGAGACAGTATTTAAATTCTATACAGTGGGACCAACTGATGATGTTACCAACAGTAAATGCAAAATGGGAAGCATTCAAAGAACTTATCTTGGAAGCTACTAGACTTTACATGCCAACTAAGAAATATTGTTCAAGGTTTAGGCCTAAATGGATGTCAGACGAACTGATGAGGCATATGGCAGAGAAGAAACATGCATGGGATACATACAAATTAACACATGACACAGAAGCCTATGATAGATACAAGTTGATCTGTAACCAAGTTACAAAGGAGGTTAGGCAGGCGAAGGCAGATTACGAAAAATCTTTGGCAAGGGATGCAAAGAAAAACAGCAAAGAGGTCTTTACTTATGTAAACTCTAGAAGGAAGGGGATGAATCAGATTGGTCCACTTGATATCGATGGGTCAACTGTTGATGATCCTGCTCAGGTAGCTAACAAACTAAATGAATATTTTGCATCGACATTCACACATGAGGAGTTATTTAGCGAGAGGAATGCCAGAGGTGTATTCAACTCTAGCAGTAAGCTAGAGAATCTTGTAATAACTGAGAGTAAAGTGGAGGAGAAATTGTTGAAGATAAACACAAGAAAGGCACCTGGGGTGGATGGGATCTATCCAGTTATATTAAAGGAGGCAGCAAAGGAAGTAAGCAAACCCTTAGCCATAATTATGAGAGCTTCCTTGGACTCAGGGGAGGTACCCATAGACTGGAGATGTGCAAATGTGACCCCAATTCACAAAGGAGGATCAAAAGCTGACACAGGCAATTATAGACCTGTGAGTTTAACTTCTGTTCCAGGAAAATTAATGGAGGCACTAGTTAAAGAAGCACTGCAGGATCATTTAGACAAGACTTCAGTTATAGCTCGGACACAGCATGGTTTTGTTAAGGGGAAGTCTTGCCTGACCAATTTGATTGGATACTATGATGCAGTCACAAAGGAACTGGATGCAGGGAATAACTTTGATATTATATACTTGGATCTTAGAAAGGCTTTTGATACTGTTGCACATGGAAGACTGCTGCACAAATTGGAGCAGTGTAACATTGGAGGCAAATTGCTGCTGTGGGTAAAGGGGTGGCTGAGGGGGAGAAGACAGAGAGTGGTAATCAATGGACACTGCTCGTCGTGGACTAATGTTATTAGTGGAGTCCCTCAGGGCTCAGTGTTGGGTCCATTATTGTTTTCTGTATTCATAAATGATATTGATGATGGTATATCAAGCTTAATGTCGAAGTTTGCAGACGATACAAAGGTAGGCAGGGTTGTCAAGGACACTACTGACACTATGCTGCTGCAACTGGATCTGGAAAGGTTGAGCAGATGGGCTGAGAGGTGGCAAATGAAGTTTAACATTGACAAAGTAAAGTACTACACATGGGAAACAGCAACCCCAGAGCAAAGTATCAACTCTGTGGTATTACACTGACAGTGGTAGAGAATGAAAGGGACCTGGGGTTGGTTGTGCAGGCAGATATGAAGTTCTCTGAGCAGTGCAGACGGGCTGCAAGAGTAGCTCATGGTGTATTGTCAATGATATATAGGAATTTTTCTAGCAGGGATAAGGAGGTGATTATTCCCTTGTATAAGGCAATGGTCAGGCCACACCTAGAGTACTGTATACAGGCCTGGAGGCCTCATTTCAAGAAGGATGTAGAGCTGCTGGAACGAGTACAGAGAAGGGCAACAAGATTAGTGAATGGAACAAAGGGGTGCTCTTACGAAGGAAGGCTTAAGATTTGCAAATTACAGTGTCTGGAGACTAGGCACCAGCGAGGTGATCTGATAGAGGTGTATAAAGCATTGAATGGTTTGAGCATGCTCAATGCTGATGGGATTCTTCCTCTCGATCAGAATAATCACCTGAGAGGGCATAAATTCAAATTGAGGAAAGACAGATGTAGGATAGACGTGCGGAAATTTGCCTTTAGCCAGCGTGTGGTTGGTTGGTGGAACAGACTTCCATCCCTTGTCATGGAAGTTGATAGCCTAAATAAGTTTAAGGCTCAGCTGGACAGGTATTTTGAACGAACAGAAGGGTGAAGTGGGAGTGGTTTTTTTTTTTTTTTTTTTGGCTGATGCTGCATAAGCTTGCTTTCTTGCATCAAATGCCTCTACTAATGCTAATGCTAGTGCCTCCATTAATTTCCCCAGAACAGAAGTTAAACTAACAGGGCTGTAGTTACTTGTGTCACCCTTTGTGAATTGGGATCAAATTCGCACATCTCCAGCCCATGGGTACCTCCCCTGAGCCCAAGGAAACTCTCATAATTATGGCTAAGGGTTTCCCTACTTCTTTTGCTTCCTCCTTTAACTGGATAGATCCCAATCACCCCAAGGTGGCTTTCTTATATTTATCTTCAACAGCTTCTGCTCCACTTTCTCTCAATTTTATTACAAAATCATTTAGCCTACTGCCAGAGTTTAATACACCTCTTGCATTCCCCCTCCTTGAATGTGAACTCCTCATGTGTAAATGTAGATGCAAAATACTCATGCAGTTTGTTTTTTACCTAAGCAGGATCATCAACAGTTGAACTATTGATATCAAGTGGACCAATCTGATTCATCCCTTTCCTTCTGGAGTTTACATAAGTAAAGAACCAGTGGCATAGCTACCATATAGGCAGGCAAGGCAATTGCATCCATCCAGGGCCTTTAGGGGTCCGGCGTCTTTGGCTGTCTCCTGTTTTTGCAATTTTCATTAAGTAAGTAGGGGCCCAAACATGTTCTTTGCCTCCAGGCCCGAAAAAGGGTAGTTACGCTACTGTAAAGAACTCTTTGCTGTTTTTCTTTGCATCCTTTTCCAAAGATTTCTCGTAATCTGCCTTTGCCTGCCTAATCTCCTTTGTGACTTGATTATAGACCAGCTTATATCTACCATAGGTTTCTGTGTCACCTGTTAATTTATATGCATCCCATGAATTTTTTTCTCTGCCACATGTCTCATTAGTTCATCTGACATCGATTAGTTCATCTGACATCTTTAACAATATTTCTTAGTTGTTATGAAAAGCCTAATAGTTTCCAAGATTAATCCTTTGAATGCTTCTCATTTAGAATTTGCTGCTGGTAACATCATCAGTTGGTCCCATTGTTTAGATTTTAAAACTGTCTCAGACCATCGTAGTCACCTTTATGAAAGCAAAAACCTTTTCCTTTTCCCCTGATGGTAGTTACATCTTTGAATAAATACCACGTCAGCACACTGTGAATACTGCCACCTAGTGGTTCCTTTATCTGCAGATTCTTAATGCATGAAGAATCACTACTGATAATCAGATCAAAAGTATTACTCCCTCTGGCTGCCTTTCAAACATGTTGCTGTAGAAAACAATCATCTAATAAATCCACAAAAGCCTTGCTATTGTGTCAGTGACCAATCCACAAGTTACAGCAAATATCTGGGAAATTAAAATCCCCCATTATAAGACAATCTGATTTACTGGCCCATTCTATTTCTATGTTCAGTTGTTCATTATACTCAACATCCTTGACATTTTTTTTGTAAAAATGAATGATGAATCTTTATATGCTGCCATCAGGGCTTGACTTGTGGGTATGCAGACCCTAGGCAAAAGTTTTTTTGGGGTCCCTGTTAAAAATGTTGATTATGAAACACCCTAATAGTAAAAAAATAGGGCGTAGGGCCCTCGGAAAATTAGGATTACACAATCAATATAAAAATATAAAGCAAATAAAATACTTATATTTCTAAGGAAATATATACAAATCTGGATGTATCAGTGGCATGTGCATTTTGAGTAGAAGCTACATTAAAATTTGAAAGTATATTTTACTTGCAAATTTTATAAGGAACATGTGCACTCATGCTAGTCATTACACTACAATATCACCGATTTTGGCTGCATCCATTGCATTTATTTGCCTCCCCTCAAAGTACAGGCCCTAGGCACATGCCTAGTTTGCCTAGGCTTAAGATAAGCCCTGGCTGCTATATCATAATTGTTTTGAGAGTGTGTATTTAAAAATTTCATTAAAAATAACTACTGCAGATGTTAGACTTTCTCAAAAATTTTATTCTTTACTAATATATAATACTTTACTAATAGAAAAAATTCATGAAAAATATTTATTTCCATGCTACTTTCTTTTAAAGTTGGGTTTGAAAATTTCTTCTTCCTTATGAAATTGTATTTTTCAGAAAAAAGCCACCAGTAATTTCAAAATGATATTTTGTATTTAAAATCCATATAGTTTTGGTAATCAGCAGCAAAAAAAAAATGAATTAAAAAATATAAAAAAATTGGCTTCATTATACAATTTGGGAAAACAGAGCTCCCAAAATCCACAGCAGGTTATGAGCTGGATTTATTTCACATAAGAATGTTGTTTATGTTCTCTATACATTTCCAAGCATTTTGTATGGAGATCTTACTGATTATTATTATTTTATTTTATTTTTTTTTTTTGCTTTCTCCACATAGTGATCCACCCTGTATGTGTATACTGAATATATATATATATCTGGTTTAAAAAAAATTAATACGTCTGATAAAACAGTTACAACCACACTATTTATTAAAAATGTGTTTATGGAGTTGAGGTAGGACAGAGAAAATTTAGAACAAAAAATAACCAATGTTTTATCTGAGTTCTGGACTAATTTTTATGAAGAGCAGAGGTAATATTTTCAGTTTCTGATTTAGACTATGTATATATTAAGTGCAATAGCATCATTAATACACAGCCATTTCTGAATAAACAGAATATTTATAAGACGGCACAATTTTAAGTTATATCTCATATTGTTTGTGAATACCTTCACAACGAGTTGCCATGATATTTTACTACTTCGAATAAGTAACACTTCACCTAAGGAGAAGACTAATGTTACTTATTCTCAGATAGGTACCACCACCCGGGCAGCACCATTTTAGGGCTATTTGGCCCTTCTTCTTCATTAGGTACCCAAGTGATGCAATGATGGCAAAACAGTTATGAAGTATAACTCCACAATATGAGAGAAGTACAACTCCACAATATGAGAGATCTCTCATATTGTGGAGTTATATTTCATAACTGTTTTTCCATCATTGCATCACTTGGGTACCTACCCACTTACTGAAGAAGGGCCAAATAGCCCTGAAATGGTGCCATCTGGGTGGTGGTACCTATCTGAGAATAAGTAACATTAGTCTTCTCCTTAGGTGAAGCGTTACTTATTCAAAGTAGTGCAATATCATGGCAATTCGTTGTGAAGGTATTCACAATATGAGATATAACTTAAAACGATGCTGCCTTATAAATATTCTGTTTATTCAGAAATGGCTGTGTATTAATGATGCTATTGCACTTAATATATACATAGTCTAAATTTGCTCACAGCTTGAGGCTTTAGCCCTAAACGCATCTTAGTTTCTGATTTAGTAAAAGAAGATGAGAAAATTTAAAAAGTGCTTATAAGAGCAAGAAAGAGAGAAAAAAAAAAAAACTCATGATATTTTGAGCAATTAGAGATAGGCAAAAAGGCTACTCAGAAGTTAATTGGGTCAATAAGGAAAAAGTATCATACACCATTTCTTTAAGTGTTTAAAGAAAAATGTATTAAAAGTGGCTAAACAAGTACCAAAAAGGGTACTAATGATAACTTTATCTTTGCCTTTATATTCTTCATTCACTCAGTGAAATTTCAACCCAGAGGTTAAGTATTAATAAGAGTTATACCAGATACAGATTAATGATAATTATGCTGATGATGATGATGATGATAACAACGATGATGATGATGATGATGATGGAATTAGGAATATTTGCCTAAACATTTCAGTAACACTAGCCTTTCCCTCTACTCAGAGTTAATCCAAATATCAAGTAGCATAAAGTTTTACCTCATTATATCAGTAATCATTCCTACACCCCAGGAAATGCATGTTCAGCTGAATGGTATTTCTATCTTGCAATTTTCATGGAGCAGTTGGAGTACCCAAAGCAGTTGGACATACCCCCCAAACTCACCTAAGCAAGTTGTAAAAAAAAAATAAAAATAAAAATAAAAAAGAAAGGACTGCAGAATGTGTATCAAATTAACTGCACGATAATTAAATTTATGATTTGCACTATAGTTAAGAATTCTGTATTAAGAGAAACAAAAAAAATATGAAAAATAAAGAACATTTACAACTGTGATTTATATTATTCTTAGTGCACCTTAATGGTCCAAGCCTACACACCACGAGAAATTTATCTTAATAATCATGTTTACATTTAGAAATGACATTTAATTTGGGTTAACAAAAGGAAATTAGAAGGGACACCATTTACATTATGAGAAATTCATGAAAAGTACTTTAAGAAGGAAAGGAAAGGGAAGGAAAGAATAAACATTTTTGCAGATTCTGAAAAGCATTACAGTAAGCATATATCATTTAGGCACAGATAATTAGAATCACAGAGAATTCTGAAGGAATAGACATTGCTTGGAGGCTCTCCCATTAAGTTTGAATGAGGTTTCAAAAATAACAGTAGAATAAGGAATGAAACAAGAGAAAAATTATATTCTGATATCTGATGTCTCTGGCTACCTACAATTCTATGATGAATCCTCATATTTAGACAGTATGCATTAAATGAGCAGATAATACAGGGTGTTTAGGAATGGATAAAAGTAAAACATTGTGAAAATAAAGCAATAATTAGTACTACTGTGCTCATTTGTTGTGTATGTGTCTATGCAACCAGGGAATTTGGTATGTGAAACATATTCCATATGTGTAGCATGTGATTCAGAGGAAATTAGACATGGCAGCAAATGCACAGCAACCAACGTTTGTGTCCTGTGGTTTGCAAAGTCTGAGAGTGCAACAGTAGTGTAGTGTGTTTCAGTATGTCTATGATGTCCAAAGTGCTCCTAAGTTTTACACACAATGAGAACCCACACCAGTTTCTGCATTCGAACCTTCACCTCTGGAAGTTTGAGTGTCATACATAACATGCCAGTGCATTTTTTGGTGGTATTTGAAAATACAGGGTGTCTCAAAAATATTGGTACAAACGTTTAGGGGAGGTAGGTAACATCTAAAGGAATGTGAATCACATAGGAACCCATAACCAGAAACGTCACCATAAGTCGGTAGAGGGTACTGTTCATCAGTTCGCAAGAGGGAAAATTTCTGGTTTACTCATTCAAGCAGTAGTCGCCGCATGAAGAGCATGCATCGATATGCAAACTGTGAGCTGGCAGACATGCACCTAGTGTATGGATTAGCAGAGGGCAGTGGACAAGCCACTCAACGAATTTATGGAGAACGCTTCCCAGACAGACATGTACCGGACCACCATTGTTTTGTGCGTGTGCATCAAAATTTGGGCGATTATGGGTCATTTAAAAGTAACAGGAGTAGTGCTGCGGGTAGACCACGTTCGACGCGAACTCCCGCCATGGAAGAAGGTGTGTTGAATGCCATCCAGAATAATCCTACTACCAGCACATGTGCTGTTGCCTCTGCCTTAGGAGTGTCTCGTTGCAGTGTACAGCGTGTCTGGCATGACGATTCCTTACACCCCTTTCATCCCCAAAGGGTTCAGTTACTGCTCCCCCAAGATCATCTTGCACGTGTGGCTTTTGCACAGTGGTTTCTCCAAGAAAGTGTTCAAGACTTGAATTTTCCAGAATGTTTTGTTCACAGATGAGGCTTATTTCACTCAGGAAGGCTTATTCAATCAGCACAATGCTCATGTGTGGGCTCACGACAACCCACACAGTGGCACAACATCGCTTCGCAATAAATGTGTGGGCAGGTATGGTCGGTGACTGCTTAGTCAGCCCATACCTGTTACCATCCCGCATGAACTCCACTAAATATCGGATCTTTCTTGAACAAGGTTACTTTACGATGTTCCAACAAATGTGAGATGCAACATTTGGTTTCAACATGACGGGGCGCCTTCCCATTATGGAAGGTGTGTTTGTGACCATTTGAACAGGCATTTTAGGCGTTGATGGATTGGCTGTGGTGGACTCGTTGCCTGGCCCCCATGCTCACCTGATTTATCAAGCCTTGATTTCTTTCTGTGGGGGGCCCTCAAATCTATCGTGTATGAATCACCTGTGGAGACGGAAATGGATCTCGTGGCGAGACTTGTCTGCGCTGCTGCTACTGTCAAAGAAACTCCAAGTGTGTTCGACCATGACCGCCAATCCATGCTGCGTCGGTATCACGCATGCATCGCGTCTCATGGTGGAACCTTCGAGCATCTGTTGTAACATCATGAAATGCATCCATCTCATACTCCATTGTTAATATTATGTCAAATAAATGTTTGCCACTAATTACTCTTGTGTCATTTCTGCTTCTTGTGCCTCTGCTACTACTTTCCCGTGACGTTTCCGGTTATGGGTTCCTATGCGATTCACATTCCTTTAGATGTTACCTACCTCTCCTAAACGTTTGTACCAATATTTTTGAGACACCCTGTATATTACATATAGCATGTCTAAACTTTATGTGAAAGGAACCACCAATCACATTTACATGCACCAGATAAAATCAATTGGAGTTGGAAACGAACTTTTTGAATAGGTGGCTGTTCGCAGATGAAATGTCAGCAGCCATCTTTATTGGTTTACACTTGAGAGTGAAAGTTCACACTTCAAGATGTAAAAGTCCTTTTTCCCCACCAAGAAACTAATGCTCTTAGGCAACATACTTAGACTTGCTTTCAACAGTTTCTCATGGGACAAATGGAATGGGAAAACACAAACATGACTATTTTGAAGCTTGATAGGACTCCACTGCATTAGCATTAATAGTGGCATATGATGCAAGAAAGCAAGCTTATACATCATCAGCCAAAAAAAACCATTCCCATTTTGGCTATCCATTCCCTCAAATAATTTGTCTAGTTCTTCCTTGAATTTTTTTTAAGTTATCAACTTCCATAACAACAGATGGAAGTTTGCTCCAGCAATCAACCACTCGCTGGCTAAAGGCAAAGTTCTGCACATCTTATTCTGCAGCCGTCCTTCTTCAACTTGAATTTATACCTACTCATGTGTGTAATCTGGACAAGAGGAAGAATCCCATCAGCGCTGAGCTTGCTCAAATCACTCAAAACCTTAAACACCTCATTCAGATGACCTCGCAGGTGCTTTCTCTCCAGACACTGAAATTTGCAGAACTAAAACCTTTCTTGGTAAATGCATCCCTTTGTTCCTCTCACCAATCTCGCTGCTTATCTCTTTACCTGTGCTGGCAACGCTATATCCTTCCAAAAATGGCCTGACCACTACATTATACAATGGTTAATCATCTCCTTATTAGTGCTAGCAAAACTCCTATATATCATTGACAAAACCCCATGAGTTGTCCTGGCAGCCTGTCTGCACTGCTCAGCGAACTTTATATCTGACTGCACAATTATCTCAGGTCTTTTTCATTTTCCACAACCCCGAGTGTAGTATCATACAGTTGTTATGTTACTCTGGGTTACTGATACCCATATGCAGTATTTTGTATTTGTCAATGTTAAACTCCTGTTGCCATTTCTCAGTCCATCTGCCTAACTTTTCTAGATCCTGTTGCAGTAGCATACCATCATTCTTGTCATTAACCACCCTGCCAACCTTTGTAACATCTGGAAACTTGGACATTAAGCTTGACATGCCTTCATCAATAATATTGATAAATACAGAAAAGAACAATGGATGCAACACAAAACCCAGGGAAACTCCACTAATAACATTAGTCTACAAAGAGCAGTGTCTATTGATTATCACTCTATCTTCTCCCAATCAACCGTCCCTTTATCCATAGCAGCATCTTGCTCTTTACACTGTTCCAATTTGTATAGCAGTGTTTTATGTGCAACAGTATCAAACTGTTGCACACAAAAACTATTGTTGTATATTTCCTGAAATCCAAGTATGATATCAAAATTATTTTTTGTATCCAGTTCTGTTACATGTCTGCAATTCATGGAATTGTTCAATGAGAGTTGGTGAGGTCAGGATAGAACTACTGCTTGGCCTCCAAATTCCCTAGACATGACATTGCTTAATTTCTTTATTTAGGAATGGTGAAGAACATCTTATATGCCCAATGATCTAAAATTGATCACCTGAAGACAAAGGCTGCTGCAGCTCTGCAGTAAATCATACCACAGATGATGAATGACATGTGAAGAAAATTCTGACTTCATGTTATGAACTTCCTGGCAGACATGCCAGGAAGGGGTCAGCAAACCTTAGTCAGCAAAGTATGCCAAATATTGAGCTAAAAAGATAACAGCTGCCATTTCAAAACATTTTATTCAATGGATTCAAATCTGAACAGATCACCTGTACTTATATTAAAAAAACCAGTCCATAAGATGAAAATACATTATGCATTTATAATATGATGAATGAAGAGCATATTAATACAGGTTCTTCAGGATATTTGAATTACAATTCTTCTATGGGTTCTTTGATAGAAAGGATTTATTGAAAAATTTACATTACAATTCACAACTGTCAAATGTTATAAGGTCTCTTATAATTACAATCTCTTACAATTACGATAAAACTTTCAAACTCAAGCTCTTACTATACATTCAACTTTACATTAACAAATATCTTACACTCTGAAATATCTTGAACATGCTATTTGAAAAGTGAGAACAGCAGGTTGTAGTCCTGAATGGAGTACATCTATTCAGAATATCTGTGGCTGGATATAACAGGGATGCTGTAGGCAAGGCTGGTCTTTGGGGGGTGGGAGGAATGAAGTTCACTCAGGTATCCAACTGAGAATGGCATCAATCCAAGTGAGGAGAGTTCAGCTCCTTTCCATTCTTTATTAATTATAAAATTAATTAATTTTAACTAATTAATTAAAAATTAATCCTTGCACCTTGGTCCCCTGAACTCTAGTACCAGAGATATTCATGTGTTAGATACCAAAAGAGAAAGGAAAGGAAACAAAAATTTGGCATTTTAATTGACTGGATTAAGTGCTTGATAAGAGAGTAAACACCACAAAAGGATTAAATAAATGAACTTATCAGGTTCAGATTCTAGCTCAGCACTGGATCGTACTTCCATGTATCTGGTCTAGGAAGGGATCACCAGGAGCAGAACATGCTGGTCTCACAGGAGTATCAGTTAGAAAAACAGAGAATATACTGGTAACAAAGAATAGATTAGAACAGAATATGACTGAGAAAGGTATTGTATATTAATTATCTTTTAACCTTTTTCAAGCATTATATGAAATTTTTTCTGTTGGCTCAAAGGTATACGAACATATACATGTTTTGAAGGTCGTTTTGAGCATTAGAAACTAAGGCCATATTGCTCCGGGGATATGCGGTGGTCATTCCCTAACCTTTCTACATCCTCCATATTTAGTGGTCATGGGCTCGAACCCCAGTCTAATCAAGAAGCATCTGCTATGCACTGCTGCTCCTGCTCACATGGCTATGGAGGTGCCGCGCGCGCACGCGCATGTGTGTATTATTGTTATTTTTCTTCTTTTTTTTTTTTTAGCAGCATTAGCAACTAAGGCCATATTGCTCCAGGGATATGTGGTGGTCATTCGCTGACCTTTCCGCATTCTCCGTATTTGGTGGTCACGGGCTCGAACCCCGGTCTAATCAAGAAGGGTATGCTACCCACTGCCGCTCCTGCCCACCTGGCTATGGAAGTGCCTTGTGTGTGTGTGTGTGTGTGTGTGTGTGTGTGTGTGTGTGTGTGTGTGTGTGTGTGTGGGTGTGCACACGCACGCACATATATATATACAGATTTTCTTGAAACTGTACTGGGATTGGTGCCATCTGTTAACTATGTTTATGGGTGATAGTAGCTAGTTTTTTTTTATGATAGTTTTAAAAAGTCGTGTAGGAGAGTTCACCCTTTCAACAAGGTTCAAGATGATATGGGTTTACATACGCTGAAAGTGAAGAAATTCTCTAGAGTTTAGATCCAGAAGTTGATGAAACTGAATAATAATGCATATACAAATAAAGTATTGATTAGTTTTTTATATTTTTATGATTTTTTACTTTTTTTTAACAAAATTTTGATATTGATTTTATATTTTACAATAATTTACTTTAATGTTCAGCCATAAAGACAAAAAAGAAAAAATAATAATATTGAAAACAGTAAAAAACATAATTTTTAAAAATATTTATGTACAATACGGTAAATTATATACCATATATAATAATATATATATATATGTAATAATAAATGACATTATTATATCACATGAAATTATTAGAAAATAGGTTTCATTAAACTCATATGGAATACAAGCTAAATTCTACACTAAATTGTTAGAAGGTAATGTTTCGGGATGCTAATTTAGTGTAGAAAAAATAAGCTTGTATTCCATATGAGTTTAATAAAACCTATTAAAGAAACCTGGTGCGCACACATATATATTACAGATTTATATATTTTTTAATGTATGTATTTTTTTTTTAAGTACAGCAAGTTTATCATTTTTTACTTTCATTATAACTTAGGTTAGGTAAACTATCACATATGGCTAAATAAGAACAATAGGGATAAGATAAAATTTTTATTTCTGACTTGCAGTTTAAAGAAGATGCACACTTGTTTAACACTATAATGTTCTATAAAGCAATCATGTGACTGATCACAGTCTATTGTGTGGTTCCACAATGAGCCAAAATGAGTTTTTAATATTTAATATAATATTCAAGTGTATGCACTTCAGATTTCTGGAAGCATCAGCAAGAGGAGTCTGACAGCAGCATGGTCTGATGATGGGTACTGGTAAGAAGCCTGATACATCCTTAAATTGTATAGTGACTTAGGCGATTATTATTATTATTATTTTATTATTATTATTATTATTAGCTATATGGTGCAAGGAAGCTTGAAGCTTATGCTGCACCAGCCAAAAACAAAATTCACCAGTTACCCTGAGAGAGAGAGAGAGAGAGAGAGAGAGAGAGAGAAAAGTAGAAGGGAATCTCCACATATTCACCAACAGC
Organism: Mastigoproctus giganteus; assembly: GCF_048544385.1. Lineage (NCBI taxonomy): Eukaryota > Metazoa > Arthropoda > Arachnida > Uropygi > Thelyphonidae > Mastigoproctus > Mastigoproctus giganteus. The sequence continues at coordinate 22,364,592 of NC_143588.1, read as the reverse complement.
AATTCATTCATCATTAACTGATAGAATGCATACAAGTTTTCAGCATAAAAGGAATGTCATAAATTGTACCAGCAAAATGACTGAGTGACAGGTGAGAGTGAGCGACAAACTATTGACATGTGGCATAACAGACCATAATATCACACAATAAAGTCATTAAATGACATGTCATTCTAGTCAGTGACATTTTATGAAAGCTTTTCCTGCTTTTCCCTTTCATCTAATGAAAGATGAAAAGCAGGTTTTCAGTAAAGTTTTAATATTATCAGCAAACACAAGCCAAAAAGAAAAAAAAAAAAAAAATACATTTTTATTTCTTAAATTAATTGAATGTTTTATTTTTTGTGATTAATGGAAGTGAAAAGTAAATAACCAATTACTTTTTTACCATTTAATTACTAACTTTTTAACTAATAATGTATAAAAGTAATTGTTTTCACTTTACTACACATACCTCTAAATGTAATATCTGCTCTATATTTTGTAATATTTATGACAAAAACACATTAAATGCAACACATTTTTCAAGCTTTGTTATTAAACAATCATAGCATACTCTCAGTGCTTTTGTAATGCATCAGCTTCCTGAATTTTAAAACAAATATAGTATTTAATGTTTCTGCAGAGATTAATATAATACACAAATAATGAAAATTCATGATTTATGTATTTAGTAACTGGGAAACAAAAAAATGAGCAAAAGGCAATGCCCTTTTATGTGTGAACCAAGAACATTTTGTTCCTGCACACCCACCATATTTCCCATGCATTCCTTCAATCAGCACACAGCAACAAACATAATATCCAGTGCTTCAGGTATAATATATAGTATATGGATAACCTATATAATATGTAAGAAAAAAAATAAAATAATTGCCAGATTTCTATAGGTCCAATTATTTAGTAATTTGGGAAGGCTTTAAAAACATTTCTAAAAGAGTAAAATATAAAAAGACAATAGGCACTTTATCCATATATGCTAAATCACCTAAAAAAAAACAAAAAAAAAAAAAAAAAAAAAAAAAACAGTTGGGGTGGGGGGAGGATGAATCACTTAGAGCTTACTTTCCCTTCTTCTTCTTCTTCTTGTGCCTTATCTGGTCCCCTAGACATTTGTAATTAGTAAGGAGAAAGCATTTATGTCTTCTGCTAGTCTGGATAGTGTTTCTACATTTTGTATGCCAGTCCATTGTTGAATGTTATGCAGCCAAGGTGTTCGCCTCATACCAATCCCCAATTTTCCTTCAATCTTGCCTTTTATTATAACCGAAGTAGATAATATTTCTCTTCTCACAGAATATGGCCAAGATAATAAATTTTCCTGCATTGAATGATAGTTATTAAAGTTCTTTCTGTTCTTGCCCTGCAGAGGACTTCAATTTGGTTACTAAATCCGTCCATGGTATTTGCAACATCCTGCGATGTATCCACATCTTGAAAGCCTCTAACCAGTTCAGCGAACTTGCCTTGACAGTCCATGTCTCAGCATCATATAAAAGTACGGACCAGATGTAGCTTTTGGCTATATATTGCCTTAATTTCAGTTTGAGCTTGTCATTGCAAAGATGTGTTCTCATTTTCTTGAAGGTTGCTCTGGTGATTTCAATCCGACTTCATATTCTTTTCTCGAGGTCTAAGTTCTCCATGATAGTGCTTCCCAGGTATCTGAAGTAACTGACATGTTTGATTGGATTGCTATTGAGTGATATGTCTGCATTTTCATACTGTTTGCAGCTAAAAATAACAAACTTGGTTTTCTTTTCATTAATATCGAGTCCCAACTCTGCTCCAGTCGAACTGATCCTATGAGTAGTTATTGGAGGCCTTCATTGGTGTTGCAGAGAATGAGAGTGTCGTCTGCATATCTAATATTATTTATGACCACTCCATTGGCTTTTACTTCTAGGTCTACACCTTCCAGGGCCTTTTTGAATATTTTATCGGAGTATAGGTTGAACAGGAGAGGTGAAAGAATGCAGCCACATTTTAGGAAAAATGTTGAGCTACTAGATGGTTGGTTTTTTTTTTTTTTAGGAGCATTAGAAAATAAGGCCATATTGCTCCGGGGATATGCGGTGGTCATTCCTTGACCTTTCCGCATCCTCCGTATTTGGTGGTGACGGGCTCGAACCGAGCTACTAGAAGGAGTAGGGAGAAGCACAACAAAAGGATACAGCCTTGTAAAACTCCTTGTTGGATGTTGATGTTGTTTGTTACTATTCCTCTGGCTCAGACTGTGGCTGTCTGATTCCAATAAAGATTTCTGACCATACATTGACTTAATTTCAGTTTGAGGTTGTCATTGAAAAGAAGTGTCCTCATTTTCTTGAAGGTCTCTGGCAATTTCAATCCAACTTCATATTTCTTTCTTGGAGTCTAAGTTCTCTATAATAGTGCTGGGAAGCACTATCACAGAGAACTGGGACCGAAGATCATGGAGATCAGGGGTCGAAGAACGGTTTATCAGAGTAGGCACAATCATTAAAAATAAATAGCAATATACTTCTATTTATGAAGAACTGATATTTATTTGAAAAATTCAGTTCAAGAGTGATACAACTCGCTGCAATTTGCTTCACAATATGAGATATATGTTGCTTTTTTATGCCGAAATTAGAATTGCCAATGTAGCTACATATTTAAATGACATCTTTTTACTAAATATTAGTTCTGACATTTATATTAATAAAAGGAAGATTTGTTTCATTTTTCTTTGGAAACAAATTTTTAATGAATTTCTTAGATAAAAAGGGGAAGCTAAACTAAATGGCCTTGAGGTGACAAGTATTCAAGAAGTTCTCTCCAGACCTCAGATGGAATTCATCAAACCTGTGACTTTAATGACTCTTATAAAATATTATAAAGATATATTATCCAAAATACCTAATACGAAATGCAAAAATATACAATTTTTAGTAATTTGGTAAAAAGGATTGGGCTTAAAAGAAGGGGCTGAAGAATTTACCATCTGCTAGTGAACTCCCAATAGTTCAAATGTATGCCCATAAGCCAGGGATCGGCAACCTTTTTTGAGCGAAGAGCCATTTTTGATCTAATTAAAAAAAAAACATAAAAAGAATCCGAAGAGCTGCACCTCAGCTCAAGTTGGGGTGGGGGGGGGGAGTTTTTTAACAAATGGAATAGAGTGGGAAGGTGTTTTATTAAAAAATATATTTTTTAAAATATTATTTACTAATACTGAAAAAACATAACAAACATCCAATCAGGTAAGAATTAATGTGACTTTTGCTGCTGAACTTCTTCAGCTAATCTAGTGAGTATGTCGTAATTTTCATCTTTAAACATGCTGAGAGACTCACATTGTTCACACGGTTTCTTGATTTATTTTTTAGTATAGTTCATGTTCAAAATATTTGATCGCAGAAATACATCGCTTGTCGTACAAGTGGGCTAAAAGTTAAAGAGCTACAGGTTGCCGACCCCTGCCATAAGAACATGTACACACAATTTGGGGGGGGGGGGGGAAATCTGATGATAAGTGGTGCATAAAAAATACGAAAGTACACAAATATTTAGTATTTACTAAAGAATGCAGATTGAAGATGCCACATGAACATTATTAACAAAATCTATAGCTAGTCAGTTAACTGAAAAATTCAGTTAAAACAGAGAATCATAAAAAAAAATATATACATACCCTAAGAATTTTATTTTCACTTAAAACGTATATGTATACTGTACTTTCATTTACCTAAAATCAGTAGTTTTCATCTGTTTAGATGGTAAGGTGTTATATGACAAAATTTATCATCTACCATCTGTTTAGATGACAGATGATAAAATTGCAGCATAGTTCCTCCACTTTTTTTTTTATAAACACATAACTGACTGTTCAATTAGCCTGTTGTTAAATATAGCATAAAGCTGTATCTAGGGCATTTCTGGCTGTTGTGTAAGAAATTTTTGTCACTGGATTTGATTCGATCTCTTCTTCACGTTCAGCGCTATCATTTTCCATCAGTGCATAATTTTTGCATCCTCTGTCATAAGGATGGCCAAATTTAACCCATCACTAGTTTAGGGGGAAATTTAAAATTTTCCTGTGCTTGAAAAATTTGTAAAATCAGTAAAAATAATTAAAAATTTTCATTTTTTGATGTCAATTTTTTCAATCTTTTCTAAACAGAAATGTAAAAAAAATCATGTTCCACATTAAAAACGTATGTTTTTAGTTAAATTATGAAAATTAAAACTCCCTTTAGACCTGCCAGAAATTCAATGCACATTTAAAACCACATGCTTCAATGAATGCTTTGATTAGATACCAAGTGGCATGTCAATAACTGAAGTGCTTCCTGCATGAAAGTTGAAGTGCACATATCCTTCTCATCAGATTAAATTCCAGATGATGCGTAAATGTCATGAAGCTAGAGAGAATTACTGATTGCAGGAAAGCACATGGTAGCAAAGAGAGTGTGTTATCAATAACTATACATGACATATGTCAATCAACACATGCTATAATTAGGCTTAACTTAATCATGAATTTTTCTTAATTGCGCAATATTTAACAAACATTTGTGGAATTTTCTACAGAGAATTCAAAGAAATTTTCAAAAACAGCTATTAAGAGCTTCAGCTGAGATGCTGGGAAGAGTAGATGAGGCATGAACTGCTTAAATATTGTCAGAGACTGAATCAATCCTGCACAACTAATTCTGTATTAATCAACTCTAAGAACCATATAAAATATTCTTTGAAGGTTGAGAGCCACACAAGATCATTTTCAAAGATTTGAGAGATGCAAAACTTCAAAACACGTACATGACTTTATTTAATATGCTCATTAATAAATAAAGTAAAAAATACTATCTTATAATCTGTTGATAGTATTACAGATTTTTTGGAGACAAAACTGTCTTTCCCAATAGTGAAATACCACGTGAGTAAAGGCACAATTTTTTTCAGAGAATTTTTGGTATTTTCATAACTCAGCATGCAACTGTCTATTTTGTATGAATAAAAACTAAAAATTGAGCAAAGTTCTTATAAAATTATAAGTGGATGAATTTTCCTAGTCAAATTTCCCTGAAAGCCACAGTTCATGCATCAAAGAGCAATATGTGGCTCATAAGCCATGGTTTGGCTACATCTTCAATTATACTGCAATCACAGCATGGATAAGGGGTGCCCTTGTCTTGCCAATCTGATAGGTTATTATGATGGTGACCAAGGAACTGTATGCAAAAAATAATTTTGCCATCATATACTTGTATTTCAGGAAGGCTTTTGATATTGTTACATATAAAAGGGATAAAGGGATGGTTAAATGATAGAGTGAAGTTAAAGGTAAGAAGACAGTGGTTATCAATGGGCTGCTCTTCATGGACTAATGTTATCAGTGGATTTCTCCAGAGTTCAGTGCTGGGCCCATTGTTGTTTTCAATATTAATGAATGTATATCAGGTTAATGATATACATTCAAGTTTGCCGATGATACAAAGTTGGCAGAGTGGTAAATGATGGTTATCAGGTTGAGCTGCTGTAAGAAGATCTAGGAAAATTGGGTTTATGGGCTGAGAAATGGCATTGACAAATGCATATGGGGAACAGCAACCCTAGAGTAACTTATCATTTGTCTAGTACTACACTCAGGGTAGTAGAGAATGAAAAAAGACCAGGGGTAATTGTGCAGAAATTCTCTGAGCAGTGCAAACATGCTGCCAGGACACAGCTCATGGGGGTTTCGTCAATGCTATACAGAAACTCTGCTAGCAGGGATAAGGAGGTTTGTTTGTTTGTTTGTTATTTGGTTTTTAGGAGCATTAGCAACTAAGGCCATATTGCTCCGGGATATGCGGTGGTCATTCCCTGACCTTTCCGCATCTTCCGTATTTGGTGGTGACGGGCTCGAACCCCGGTCTAATCAAGAAGCGTGTGCTATGCACTGCTGCTCCTTCCCACCTGGCTACGGAGGCGCCTAGGATAAGGAGGTGATTATCCTCTTATACAGGGCCATGGTTAGGCTGCATCTTAAGTACTGTATATAGGTCTGGAGGCCTCACTTTAGGAAGGATGTAGATCTGCTGGAATGGGTACAGAGAAAGGCAACCAGACTGGTGAAGGGAACAAAAGGGTGCTCTTACCTAAAAAGGCAAGAGTTCTGCAAATTGCAGCATCTCAAGACTAGGCATCTGTGGGGAGATTTGATTGAGGTGTTTAAAGCCTTGAATGGATTGAGTAAGCTGAATGTTAATGACATTTTTCCACTTGCTGAACCTACACATGAGGGGGGCATAAATTCAAGTTGAGGAAGGATGGTTGCAGGTTAGATATGCCGAAGCTTGTCTTCAGCCAGCGGGTGGTTAATTTTTGGAACAGGATCCAATATGTTGTTGTAGAAGTGGATGAGTAAATAAATAAATTCAAGGAAAAATTAGACAAATTCTTGGAGGGTATGGATATGTGACTATGTAGGTTCTTTTTTTTTTTTTGGCTTTCTTGCATCATTTGCCATTACTACTACTATATGGTCTGTAATTTTATTTTTCAACAAACTGCCATTGATTTATTTGAAAATTATTGAATCTATTATTATATGTCCTCTTGCTATAAATCTTCAGACACTTCCATTTTCCTGAAATCAACTGTTTGTTGTAGGGTTTTAGGCACATCAGCAACTAAGGCCATATTGTGCCATATATATTGTCTGTAAGTTATATGTATGCATTCTGTGGTCAATTTTCTGTTTGCTGGATGAAAAACATGAGTTTCTTGAAGAAAAAACCATGCTACTCTCCTGCAAGACTTACTAATTCGGCCATGTTGTGAAAAAGGCCTATGACAATTCCTTAGGTCATTGATGGGATTCAAACTCGTGTTTTCCACCTGGTGTGAGCAGGATGGCAATTCTCCCAACTGTACTACCCATGAGGGCCTGAAATCGATTAATGAGCTATGTTCTTCATGATCTCTTTGTAGTTCATAACTTTCATTAGCATTTCACCCTCAGGCCAAAGTTTTCTCCAAGATTTAATAATGCTGAATTTAGAATTTTGTCTTTGATGTTGAAAACTTTACAATTCTATAAGATCTATATTTGTATTTTTTTTTTTTAATTAAATTCAAAAACTTTTACCTATATCAACACTTTAGATATTTCAGACCCCTTCAATCCATAGGATGTTACATTTGATCATAAAAACATGGGCTTATGTCCCTTTAAGTTCTTGCCAACTGAAATGTGAAGGAGTGTTATCAGAAACAGAACATCCTTTTCAGGTAATTTATTTTCTTCAAGCGTTTCTTTATAGAATTCATGAAAAAACAAATTCATGAAAAAAAAAAAACATTTTTGTATAGTGCACAGCCTATCTATGATGATTTTTGTGAGTGGCAGTAAACTGATAACAATGAACAATTAATTTTTAAAGTTCTAAATGATTTGATTTAATGACAACAAAAAAAAAAAAAACTGCAAATTTGTGAGTTCCATTTGCATTATTGCAAGTGGCTACATTGATTCTCTCTGGATTTTTTTTTTTTTTTTATGTATTCTGGTGCTACATGCTTCACTTTTTTTTTTGCCATTGTTTTTGTAGGCATTATCTTAAAATTTACACTTGATTCATCCATATTGTAGAGTTGTTCTCCAATCAATTTTTCTCTGTTGTCAAATGATTCAAATCTGCAATTTTAGAGCAGCAGGCTGATCAGAGTTAATATATATATATATATATATATATATATATATATATATATATCTTTCTGTATCCCAAAATATGCTCAATACATAAAACACCATTACAATTTTTTCTAATATTCAAACTATCCGTCAGTTGCTGTAAAACTTTCTGCACCATCAATCATTTGATGTAAAGTCAAGGCCTGTTTTTTTATCCCGCTTTTATGGGTTCACTGACTAGAGTTTTGCATTGTCTTTCTGGCATAAATCATAGCCATAATGCATTGTCTACTATCTCTAATTTGGATTTCTTTAAAATGGAGTGAAAACTTAATAATCCTTGTAAAACAAACTGAAGTATAAAATCCTTCTAGATTTTTTATGATTTTTTCCCCCAATGTTTTTCTGATGTCTTGTCCACATAATTTTCTCCAATGTTTTACAGCTGTCTTGTCCACACAGAATTCAACAGTATTTTTTTAGAGACTTACCTTTATCAAGTCTTTCCAGAGCATCCAACTTAGTTTTCATAGAAACAACTCACTTTCTTTTCTCACCCATATTTCATTAATTTATGTAGATGCCCTAAATGTTTTTAGTAAAATGTTTTGCTAAAAAACATTGAAAACATATATATTAAAAAATTATGCACTGCAATTACAATAACAAATAATTTTATTGGTGCAAATGCAGTTTGGAACAAGTATATTTTTTAGAGGAAAGGGAGGGTGTGAGTTAATCTAGTGATTTGATTAAGAGGGCTTCTAATGTAATAAAAAGAAATCTGAACTAAAAATATTACCTTTTGAGCAAAGCCAGTCTTCTGACACTCCTCTGCTTTCTTTTGTATCAGCTGAGCAAGTTTGCAAAGAACAACTCCATTGCCTAATTTTTCCATGAAATTATGAGCAGTAATATATTCCACATCTAACACACATGAGAAAAAAAAAAAGAAACCGAATAAATATAAATACAACTTTATTCATTATTAAAAAATGCAGGAGGTAGTTTTTTTAAAAAAAATTCAGCTAGCATATATACCACATAACAAAATAACTTATTATTCATGGGATATTTAATCACACTTTGGCCTTAATTACATGCTGCTGTGTTTTTTTTTTTTTTTTTTTTTAATAACAGCACAGCAGCATTACGGTCTTTTCCTACTTCAATGCAGTAGTCAATTCAGCTACTGATTTCAGGAATGTTGGCTGGCTCTAAAGCTGACATTACCGTTCAACTGATAAAGATTTCTGATGGGGAGGGCAGGTGGGAAGTCGCATGCCAAGACTTGCAATCTACATGAAGAAAGATCTGTTATAGGTGAAATTGGATTGTTTCTTCATCCACAATAGACCTTTCTTTATCCAGATTTCAGGTCTCAGCATGGGCAACTCCCTCTCTCTCTCTCCTCTCCTCTCCTCTCCTGGTGGTTCTTCATTCAGATTTTGGGTCTCAGCATAGGCAACTCCCTCTCACCCCTCCTGGTGGAAACCTTTATTGGATACCTTGAAGAAACCTTTCTGGACTAACTACCACTGTTTGTCACATAATGACCTTTAGCTGCCTTTGCACCATAAAACCTCCAGTAACAACAACAACAACAACAACTAACAACCCATAAAACCAAGGATGTGGATCAGATATGCATATGGCATCCTCCACATTTGGAACAAAGATGTAGACCTCCCCTCCAACTTCCATCATAACCTCAACAGCTTCCACCATAAAATCAAATTAAAGATAGCATTAGCATTAGTAGAGGCACATGATGCAAGAAAGCAAGCTTATAGACCATCAACCAAAAAAAAAACCTTCCCATTTCACTGATCCATTCTTTCCAAATGTTTGTCTAGTTCTGCCTTGAATTTATTTAAGCTATCAACTTCCACAAAAACAGATGGAAGTTAGTTCAAGCAATCAACTACCTGCTGACTAAAGGCAAACTTCTGAACATCTATTCTACAACTGCCTTTCCTCAGTTTGAATCTATGCCCCTTCAGGTTTATAATCTTAGCAAGAGGAAGAATCCCATCAGCATTAAGCTTGCTGATGGGATTCTTCCTACTCAATCCATTCAAGGCCTTATACACCTCAATCAGATTGCCTCACAGGTGCCCAGTCTCCAGAAGCTGCAATTTGCAGAACTTAAACCTTTCTTCATAAGAGCACCCCTTTGTTCCCTTCGCCAGTCTTGTTGCCATTCTCTGTACTCGTTCTAGCAACTCTACATCGTTCCTAAAATGAGGCTTCCAGACCTGTATGCAGTACTCAAGGTATGACCATTGCCTTATACCAGGGATAATCAGCTCCTTATCCCTGCTCCCAAAATTCTGGTATATCATTGACAAGGCTCCATGACCTACTCTAGCAGCCTGTCTCCATTGCTCAGAAAACTTCATATCTTACTGCACAATTATCCCCACTTCTTCATTCTCCACTACCTTGAGTGTAGCACCGCATAGTTGGTACATTTCTCTGGGGTTACTGATACCCATATGCAGTACTTTGCATTTGTCAATTTTAAACTTCAGTTGCCACTTCTCAGCCCATCTATCCAACTTTTCAAGATCCTGCTGCAGCAGTATACTGTCATTACTGTTATTAACAACCCTACCAACCTTTGTGTCATCTGCAAACTTTGACATTAAGCTTGATATACCTTCATCAATATCACTGATAAATATACAAAACAACAATGGGCCCAAGACCAAACGCTGAGGGACACCATGAATCACATTAGCCCACGCAGAGCAATATTCATTGATCAGCACTCTCTGTCTTCTCCCACTCAATCACCTTTTTATCCATTGTAACAACTTGCCCTTAATGCCATACTGCTCCAATTTGTACAGTAGTCTTCCATGTGCAACAGTATCAAAAGCTTTCCTGAAATCCAAGTATATGATATCAAAATTATTTTTTGTATCCAGATCCTTTGTGACCACATCATAGTATCCAATGAAATTGGTCAAACAAGATCTCCATTTAACAAACCCATGCTGTTTCTTAACTAATACTCCAGTCTTTTCTAGATGATCCTGCAATGCTTCTTTAACCAGTGACTGCATTATTTTCCCCGGAACACAAGTTAAACTAACAGGTCTACAGTTACTTATGATTTTGAACACCCTTTGTGAATTTAACCAGTTACTCTGGTTTTTCCCTGGAACAGGAGTTAAACTAACTGGTCTGTAATTACTCGTGTCACCCTCAGATCCTCCTCTGTGAATTGGGGACACAATTACACACCTCTAGTCCATGGTGGCCTCCCCTGAGTCCAAGGAAGCTCTCACAATTATGGCCAAGGGTATGCTTACTTCCTTTGCTGCCTCCTTTAATATAACTCGATAGATCCCGCCCACCCCAGATGCCTTCCTCATGTTTAACTTCAACAATTTCTCCACTTTGCTCTCAGTTATTACAAAATCACTTAGCTTCCTGTTAGAGTTTGATAAACTTCTGACATTTGCCTCCTTGAATAACTCCTCATGTGTGAACAGGGCCGCTGCGACCCTATGTGCCACCAGTAAGTGAAATCAAATTTGCCACCCCAAAATATCTGGATTAAAAAATAAAATAAGGTGTAAATAATTATTATTAATTTATTGAAAAAGAAAAGAATTACAACAAATCTCACATATATAATATAATGAAACAACAAACAAAAATAACAAAATCATTCTTAAATTCTGGAAATAAACTTTAAATTCTAAATCACAGTAATTGTATTCTATCACCATAATAAAATAAAAGGAAAATTATAATGTTAAAAAAATTATACAAATTTATGTTTCCTTGCTTTATTTATTAATTATTTATTAATTAATAAATTTATTAATTATTTAATTTATGTTTATTTTTCCAAAAGATAATTTTTTATTCAAATTTTGCCAAATTAGAGAGTCATTGTCAATCATAAATAATTTTTCATTAATTTTAATTTTGAAAAACTCAGTTTACCTGAGGCAACTGAAACTAGTAAAGTCAGAAAAGGCATTAGCATTAGTAGTGGCATATGAGGCTGGGCAAGAAAGCAAGCTTATACAGCATCAACCAAAAAAAAAAAAAAAAAAAAGTAATCCACTCCAAAAGTTTGTTCCAGTTCTTCCATGGAATTATTTATTTAAGCTATCAACTTCCACAATGACAGATGGAAGTTTGTTTCAGCATTTTACTACCCGTTAGCTAAATGCATATTTCTGAACATCTATTCTACAACTGTCTTTCCTCAATTTGAATCTATGCATCCTCAGGTTCATAATCTGAGCATGAGGAAGAATCCCATCAGCATTGAGCCTTCTCAACCCATTCAATGCCTTCTACACCACAATCAGATCACCTCACAGGCATCTAGTCTCCAGACGCTGCAATTTGCAGAACTTAAGTCTTTCTTGGTAAGAGCACCCCTTTGTTCCCCTCATTTGCATAAATTCTTAATGCAACTGCTAAATTTGGAAAAGAATCTTTAAAATTGTTTTTAAAAATATATTGTAACACGTCAAATGGAGTAATATTGTCTTTAATATAAATTCGAAGCTCTTAAGTTCTTCAGTAATGCTAAACCATCAATATCAGACTCATTGCAATTAATGTCACTTAATTTAATATGGAAATCTTTGTAAAGATTTAAGAAACTGTTATATGACCATTTTTTTTAAATTCAGAAATATTATAAAATATTTTAAATATTTCTATGTTCTTTCATATTTCTAAACCTTTCAGTTAACGAGAAAAAGAGAAAATTGTTGTGTCCATAATTTGAAAGAAAAAAAATGGTTTTGAAATTTTGTTCTGGATCCTGAATAGCTTTCTCTCTACTTTCAGAATTGAAACGATGTCTTTTCAGTCTTTTCCTTACAATGCTTACTTCTGGAAACTAAGTGGCATGCCAATGATAGTAGCCATATTATTAGCTGAATCGAGAATTTTTTGGAATGCTTCCTCTGTTATATTTTCTTTAAAAAATTTTGTGATTTCCCATTGGTAGGGGTGTAAGGCAAGGATATTCCATTCCCTCCATACTATTTGATTCATATGCAGAAGCACTGATGAAAGAATTCAAAGAAGAGCTGAAAGGAGGTGTAAAAGTAGAAGGGGAGAAAATAAAGACAATACGATTTGCAAATGACTAGAAAAGAACTATTGCTAATGATGAAGAATTACAGAGCTCTCTGGATATCTTGAACAGCACAATAAAGGAGAAAAATATGAAGATTAACAGCAATAAAACCAAGGTAATGTTAATTTCAAAGAGGCCAGGAAGAAGAATCAATGTAACATTAGATGGAATAATATTGCAAAACAGGTCGACAGATACAAGTATTTGTGAAGCATAATATCAGAAAATGGGAAAAGCCTGGAAGAAATAAAAACAATAATTGCAATGGGCTAAGAGGCATTTAGTAATAGAAAAGAACTATTGAGAAGAAATTTCAAGAAGGAATTAAGAAAGCAAATGGTGAAAAAATTATTATTATTATTTGCCATATGGTGCAAGGAAGCCTGAGGCTTATGCTGCACCAGCCAAAAAAAATTTCCGGACTACCCCGGTAGAGAGAGAGAGAAATAAAAGGGAATCACCAAAGAGGAGAAGAATGATGATATCCAGCTCAGGACCCTGGATGTGCCAAGCCCATACTCACCAGATGGACTGTTGTACTATATGGCGCCAAAACATGGATGCTGGGAAAGAGGAGATTAGACAACTAGAAGTTTTCAAGATGTGCGTGTGGAGGAGAATGAAAAGGGTGAAATGGGTGGACAGAGTGAGTAATGAGATTCTGAGGAAAGTAGAAGAGAGAATGTTAGTAAAGAATTAAGAAGGAGACAAAATAACTTTATAGGACATGTATTGAGAAGAAAAAGCATGTGCAGGAAAGGGATTGAGGGGTAGGTGTGTGGGAAGAGAACTGTTGGGAGAAGGAAAATTGTAATGATGGATTGGATGATAAGAGGAAATGCAGTAAATAAATGTACAGCACAAGATAGAGAAGCATGGCACCAATGCAGCCCTGAACCTGCCTGAGGGCAAAGAACTTGAAGAAAAAGAAGATTTTATAACTGCAAAATATAAATATAATACACAGATCAAGATCAGCAACTTAACCTGTCTGCAATTTCATGTACTGTATTTATTTCATATGAATTATTTGCCTGCCATGTTGATACTGGTAAATGATGGAAGTCGCGTTGAGCACCTGAAACCAGCAAGAACTCTTTGCTGTTTTTCTTTACATTCTTTGCCGAAGATTTCTTGTAATCTGCCTTTGCCTGCCTAACCTCCTTTGTGACTTGATTACAGACTATTTTATATGTGCCATAGGCTTCTGTGTCGGGTGATAATTTATATGCATCCCATATATTTTTATTCTCTGCCACAATCCTCATTAATTCATCTGACATCCATTTAGGCCTAAATCTTGAACAGTATTTCTTTGTTGGTATGAAAAGCCTAGTAGCCTCCAAGATTAAGTCCCTGAAGGCTTCCCATTTAGAATTCACCATTGGTAACATCATCAGTTGATAACACTGTATAGAATTTAAAAACGGTCTGAGACTACTGTAGTCACCTTTACGAAAGCAAAAGCCATTCCCTTTATGCTTGATGGTAGTTACATCTTTAAGTAAATCCAACATCAGTACACTGTGATCACTGTCACCGAGTGGTTCCTTTATCTGCAAATACTTAATGCATGAATAATCACTGCTGATAATCAGATCAAGAGCCTATTGAACATGTTGCTGTAGAAAATATGTCATCCAATAAATCCACAAAAGTCTTGCTAGTGTGCGAGTGACCAACCCACAAGTTCCAGTCAATATCTTGAAAGTTAAAATCCCCCATTATAAGACATTCTGATGTACTGGCCCACTCTACTTCTCTGCACAATTGCTCATTATACTCATCAGATTCATTAGGCCTATAATGCACACCTACTCTCATTTTACCTTTCCCAGTGCTATGTCACACAAGACAGACTCAACATTGCATTGTCCATCAACATCAATTGGATGCACTTCCTTAGATTTTATGTGTTTCTTAACTAACAGCATAACCTCCCTCCTACCTTCCTGTCCTGTTTATCTTTTCTGTACACATTGTACTCCCCAAATTCCAATTCTGCACTGCTTATATCTGTGTGACACTATGTCTCTTATATCCCAACAATATCAACCTTTGATGTCAAGACCAGCACTTCAAACTCATCAAATTTTTTAACTATACTTCTAGCACTGGTGTACATGCAAGTATACATGCACCTGTTCCTACTCTTAGTTACCCTAACACAGCCCATGTATTTACTTTTTCCACTATGATTCCCAGCAATCCTGGAAATCCCCAGCAACTTGCTTTCCAGGCTGCTGCTCATTCCAATAGAAGCAGTGCAAGAATCACTTTCACCTCTGCCTGCAGCCACTGTTAATCTTCTAGTCTGTGTAACCCTCCCAAAGCTAGCAGTTTTCAAACCCACCTAACACTTGCCTTGATAGCATCAGCAAATATTCTTGCACCCTTTCTATTCATAATCCATCCCTGTAGAAGCATTTGAATGACTAACAGTTAACAATCTCTGGTTGAATAACATATAGGTTAGTGCAAAAGCATCATAACCACCAAAGTAGTTAAATTAATTAATTAAATTGGCATCATTTCAGTTATATCTCATATTGTGAATGAGTTATGAAGTGTAACTTGACAATACGGGAAATGCCTGATAGTGTGCAGTGATACAGACTATAAAATATTACAGCAAAGGCCTCAGGCTATAACCAAAATAGTATTGTACTACCTCAAATAAGTAACACTTCACCAGTGAAGAAGACTTAATTAATTAATTAAATTGGCATCATTTTGGTTATAGCCTGAGACCTTTGCCCTTAAATATTTTATAGTCTGTATCACCGCACACTATCAGGCATTTCTCGTATTGTGAAGTTACACTTCATAACTACCGTATTTCCCCATGTATAAGCCGCACCCTTTTTTTCAAAAAATTTGGGGTCTAAAAACTGGGTGCATCTTATACAGTGGTTGTAGATTTTTTTACTTGCATTTCCCACTTTTTTTTGCACTTGTTGTCTTTGCACTCATTGTTTTGCACTTGTTACCGGTATGTTAGGTTACATTTTTCCACGTTCTGCCCAGAAATGGCTCAGAAAAGATTTTCGTACAGTGCTGAATTCAAGTTAAAAGTGATCCAGTTTGCAAAAGTGAATGGAAATCGTGCTGCTGAATGTAAGTTTGGTCCTCCTCCAACAGAGAAAACAATCCGAGACTGGCTACGGGAAGAAGAAACCCTACTGAAAATGCTACAGCAGAAGAGGCCATGAGAGGCAAGTCAGCAAAATGGCCTGATTTAAAGAGGGAATTGAAGAACAAAGGGCAATTGGAATTCCTGTGTCCACAAAAATGGTTCAGCACAAGGCAAGAAGAATTGCTGATGAAAAAGAAGTTACTGATTTCAAAGGAGGACACAATTTGTCCTTCAGGTTCATGAAACGGAATGGACTAAGCATGCTTACATGCACCAGACTTGCCCAAAATATGCCTGAAAACTATGAGCAGAAGGTCCTTGAATTTCATCGTTTTGTCATTCAATGTCGGAAGACACATCAGTTTGAGTTGGGACAGATTGCAAATATGGACAAAGTCCCCCTTCAATTTGATGTCCCAAGTAACAGAACTGTTGATAAGAAGGGGGTGAAAACTGTAACTGTGAAGACAAGTGGACATGAAAAGAGCAATTATACAGTTGTTCTAGGTTGTTGTGCCGACGGAACCAAGCTGCCTCCTATGCTGATTTTCAAATGCAAAACAATGCCAAAAGAAGACATTCCTCGAGGAGTGATTGTCCACATTCACGACAAGGGTTGGATAAATCAGGATGGGATGAAGATCTGGTTGGAGAAAGTTTGGAGCAGGAGACCAGGTGGGCTCTTACGCAAACCTGCCCAATTGGTGCTTGATCAGTTCAGGGTACAGATAACAAAAAAACACAAAGAAGATTGCTGCAGAGCAAAAAACAAAACTTGCCATCATACCTGGAGGCTTGACATCCCAGCTCCAACCACTTGATGTCAGCATTAACAAACCCTTCAAAGCTACCATGAGAGACGAATGGAACCAGTGGATGAAGTCTTCTGGGGACAATTTGACACCAGCAGGAAGAGTGAAGAAACCAACTATAGGAGAAGTTTGTACCTGGGTGAAAAGATCCTGGGATAATATCAAGATTGGGATCTTTGTCAAGTCATTTAAGAAGTGTGGCATTTCAAATGCCATAGATGGAACTGAGGACGAGGCAATATATGAAGACAGTGATTCGTCATCAGACACAGATAAGGACAAGCTAATGGATGGAAGTTTTGACAATGATGAAGAGTTGTATGAATTTTATGATGAATAAAACTTGAGTTCAATAATTTTATGTAATACATTTTTTTTCAAATTTCGGGCCCCAAAATTAAGGTGCGTCTTATACATGGAGAAATACGGTAGGTTGTCGCTATTGCAACACCAGGGTACCTGCCCCCCCACCCACCCACCAAGGAGAAGCCTGCAAGCTTTGAAATGGTGCAGTCTGGGTAGTGGTATCCGCCGAGAATAAGTAATGTAGTCTTCTCCACTGGTTAAGTGTTACTTATTCGACGTGGTACAATACCATGGCAACTCATTGTGAAGGCATTCACAATATAACCAAATGATGTCAATTTTTGGAATTACTACTTTGGTAGATGGAATTTAACTACTTTTGTAGATGGCTACATTAAAATGATGCTTTTGCACTAACCAATATGTTAGTCATTCTATCTCGGAACATGAGGACTTTGCCCTTAAATAATTTATAGCCAACCTCTAGTTGTTAAATGTTAGACATTAATGTTTACCCAGAACTGGTTCAGTATTAACTTTTAATAAAATATTCAAACTGAGGTGTTATGAAGTGTTTTGCATTTAGGTATACATAAAAAATTACCAGGATATTCCTGTTCTAACTGTATTTAATTATGTTATTAATGTTTTCAATGCCTGCTGTACTTAAAATATATATATATATTTTTTTTTTGAAAAAGAGATGTTAGATAAACTAATTAGACATGTGGCAGAGAAGAAAAATGCATGGGATACATATAAATTAACAGGTGACACAGAAGCCTATGATAGATATAAACTGGTCTGTGATAGATATAAACTGGATAAAGGGATGGTTGAGTGGGAGAAGACAAAGAGTGGTAATCAATGGACACTGCTCTTCGTGTGCTAATTTTATTAGTGGAGTCCCCCAGGGTTCAGTGTTGGGTCCATGTTGTTTTCTGTATTCATTAATGATATTGATGATGGTATATTAGGCTTAATGTCCAAGTTTGCAGACGATATGAAGGTCGGCAGGGTTGTTAATGACACTAATGACAGTATGCTGCTGCAACAGGATCTAGAAAATTTGAGCAGATGGGCTGAGGTGGCAACTGAAGTTTAACATCGATAAATGTAAAGTACTGCATATGGGAAGCAGTAACCCCAGAGTAACGTATCAACTGTGTGGTACTACACTGACAGTGGTAGAGAGTGAAAAGGACATGGGGGTAATTGTGCAGGCAGATATGAAGTTTTCTGAGCAGTGAAGACGGCCTGCAAGAGTAGCTCATGGTGTCTTGTCGACGATATATAGAAATTTTTCTAGCAGGGATAAGCAGGTGATTATCCCCTTGTATAAGACAATGATCAAGCCACATCTTCAGTACTGTATACAGGTCTGGAGGCCTCATTTTAAGAAGGATGTAGAGCTGTTGGAACGAGTACAGAGAAGGGCAACAAGATTAGTGAATGGAACAAAGGGTTGCTCTTACGGTGATCTGATTGAGGTGTATAAAGCCTTGAATGATTTGAGCATGCTCAATACTGATGGGATTCTTCCTCCTGCTCAGAATAATCGCCTGAGAGGGCATAAATTCAAATTGACGAAAGACAGTTGTAGGATAGTTGTGCGGAAGTTTGTCTTTAGCCAGCAGATGGTTGATTTCTGGCTAAAGCTTCTGCAATGACAAACTTCCATCTGTTGTTGCAGAAGTTGATTGCTTAAACAGATTCAAGGCAGAACTAGACAAACATTTGGAGCGAGTGGATGGGTGAAATGAGAAGGGTGTGTGCTTGTGTTTTTTTGTTTTTTTTTTTTTGGCTGATGCTACAGAAGCTTGCCTTCTTGCATCATGTGACCTTGCTAATGCTAATGCTAAGAGAAACGTCTTTAGGCTCTCACCTAAAGTCTTATTCAACCACTCTGCTAAATCTTCTTTAAGGGGAATAAGATGTTGCTCCTGTCGATAAGCTATCTTTTCTTCAAATTCATCTATACCTTCACCAACATGCCATCCAGCAGCCATCAGTTCATTCTGATCACCAACCTATATAGTTAACAAATTTATATGATTTTGTGAATTTAAATTTCTCAAAATGGTAAAATAATTTTATCAAATTACATATACCCTCATTTTTAATTCTCATGTTAGTTTATGGAATATTGAATGAAAGCTTGTGGTCTTGGCTCTCAATTCCTTCCATTTTTTTAAGCCTTAGTTTCAATTTAATCATATAATTTAAATAACTTAATAATTAAATCATAAATAGATTTAACATAAAAGTTAGCTGTGAATATACATACATACTATTATAAATTAATATATCCTTCAATACATTTAATCTCAAAGAAATAAAATATGAATAAAATACGAATAATAGAAATAAAAAATACTTTGTACCTGGTTTAATGGTATGGTTTGTCCATATTTTGTTAAAAAAGTGTTTCATGAGAGCCATGAATGTCCCCCCCCCAAAAAAAAACCAAGTGTGTTCCCAGGGGGAGGCACACCCAACACTTTGGGAACCTCTGATCTAATTGAATTCAACTCAACTATCTGTGAATAAACAAAATAAATCATCATTTGTGCCAGTTGGCACAGCAAACATTTTGTGGAAGTGGACGATCTGTTCATATTTAATCTGTTAATTAAAGGTAAATTTAAAGCATTTGTAACAAGAACACTCACATGGCATCTACTTAAATCGTTGTTTTTTTAATTATAAAAAATTAATTCTTAGCTTTTTTACTGAATTTAAAACAGTGATTATTAATTATGATTTGCTACACCAAATTAAAAAATATCAAAAGAAAATAAATGAGTTAAACCAAAAATAAAGTTTTCATCACATTTTTTTAGAATTTAAAGTCATTCATCTCCCCCCAGAGACTGAAACTCAGATGCTTGCATGGCATCTGCATTTTTGTAAGCTGTTTATGTCATTTAGCCAGTAAAATCAAAGCATTAGAGCATGATTAGACACATGTCACTGGCATCTGTTTTTGTGGAAATATTGGATGATTGTCTTCAACAGCAGCATGTTCGAGAGGCAACCGGAGGGAGTAATACACCCTGTGATATGAATAATCACTGCTGATAATTATCAGCAGTGACTATTCATGCATTATGAATCTGCACATAGAGGAACAACTAGACAGCATGTGATTACAGTGCACTCATGTGGGATCTACTTAAAGATGTAACTACCATCAGGGGTAAAAGGAAGGGTTTTTGCTTTCGTAAAGGTGACTACAGTAGTCTCAGACAGTTTTTAAATTCTATACAGGGGGACCAACTGATGATGTTACCAACACCAAATTCTAAATGAGAAGTATTCAGGGAAGTAATCAAAGAAGCTACTAGGCTTTTTATACCAACTAAGAAGCACTGTTCATGGTTTAGACCAAAATGGTTGTCAGATGAACTGATGAGACTTGTGGCTTAGAAGAAAAATGCACAGAATGCATATAAATAATCAGGTGGCATAGAAGCCTATAGTAGATAAAAGCTAGTCAGGAATCAAGTGAAAATGGAGGTTAGGCAAGGGACAGCACATTACGAGAAATTTTTGGCAAAGGATACAAAGAAAAACAACAAAGGCTTCTTTAGTTATGTAAACTCTAGAAGGACTGGGACAAATCAAATTGATCTACTTGAAATGCAAAGTACTGCATATGGGTAGCAGTAATTGAAGGGTAATGTACCAACTGTGTGGTACTACACTCAGGGTAGTGGAGAATGAAAAAGACCTGGGGGTAATTGTTCAGCCAGATATGAAGTTTTCTGAGCAGTGCAGACAGACTTCCAAAGCAGCTCATGGGGTCTTGTCAATGATATACAGGAATTCTGCTAGTAGGGATAAGAAGGTCATTATCCCTTTGTATAAGGAAATGGTCAACCCACACCTTGAGTACTGCATACAGCTCTGGAGGCCTCATTTTTGTAAGGATGTAGTGTTGCTAGAATGAGTAAAGAGACAGGCAGAGAGATTGGTGAGGGGGACAAATTGATGCTTTTACCAAGAAGGGCTTCAGTTCTGCAAATTGCAGTATCTCTAGACTGGGCACCTGTGAGGTGCCCAGTCTAGAGATACTGCAATTAATGATCTTATTGAGGTGTTTAAGACTGAATGGTTTGAGTTCAGTGCTGATGGGATTATTCTTCTTCTTATGAAGATTACACACATCGGGCGGCATAAATTCAAGTTGAACAAGAGCGGTTGCTGAATAACATGTGCAGAAGTTTGCCTTCAGCCAGCGAGTGGTTGATTGCTGGAACAAACTTCCATCTGTTGTTGTAGAAGTTGATAACTTAAATTAATTTAAGGAAAAACTAGACAAATTATTCAAGGGAATGGATAGGTGAACAGGGAAGTTTTTTTTTGGCTGGTGCTGTATAAGCTTGCTTTTTTGCATCATATGCCTCTACTAATGCTAACACCAAACAAAAATTTAATGTATCATAATTCATATTATATCAAAATCAAAATAGAAAATACAGTACTGCCAATTAACGAATATTGATGGGGAAACGTACACAGGAGGATTTGATTTTATTTCCAGATTAAAAAAAGAAAAAAAAAAAAAGTATAAAGTGGTCATGCTAGCAGCTGAAGATTAAATGATAGGTTTGTCAAGAATTTTTCAGCTCCACTGGAAATTATTATTATTATTATTACTAGCCATATAGTGTAAGGAAGCCTGTAGCTTACGGTGCATCAGGTAAAAAAAAAATTCTGAGTTACCCTGAGAGAGAGAGAAGTAGAAGGGAACCACCAAAAAAGAGAAGAATAATGATATCCAGCTCAGGACCCTTGGTGTGCCAAGCCCATACTCACCAGATGTGAGCCTCTGGGGTTAATGCTTGCATACTCAATCATACACCTCAATGCATAAATTAATGTTTGGGTTTGGATACAGAATATTAATGAATAAATAAATATACATCTATATATATATTTTTTAATTTATTTATTCCATTCTTTTCGTCATCCCCCACTTAAGTACTGATAGTACAACTTAGACAGAATAATAAATAAAATTTTGATATATCAACATATATGTTAAATATTGATATTTTGGGTGTCATATATCACTACAATCAATGGATGGTTTTTGATTATCATATTAGCATTAGTAAAGGTACATAATGCAAGAAAGCAAGCTTATATAGCATCAGCCAAAAAGGCGCCTCCGTAACCAGGTGGGAAGGAGCAGCAGCAGTGTGTAGCACCTGCTTCTTGATTAGACCGGAGTTTGAGCCCGTCACCACCAAATACGGAGGATGCGGAAAGGTCAGGGAATGACCACCGCATATTCCGGAGCAATACGGCCTTAGTTGCTAATGCTCCTAAAAAAAACAAACAAACAATCAGCCAAAAAAAAAAAGCACCCTTCTCATTTCACCTATCCATTCCCTCCAAATGTCTGTCTAGTTCTGCCTTGAATCTAATTAAACTATCAAATTCTACGACAGATGGAAGTTTGTTCCAGCAATCAACCACCCACTGGCTAAAGGCAAACTTCAGCACATCTATCCTACAACTGTCTTTCGTCAATTTAAATTTATGCCCTCTCAGGTGATTATTCTGAGCAAGAGGAAGAATCCCATCAGCATTGAGCATGCTCAAACCATTCAAGGCTTTATACACCTCAATCAGATCACCTTGCAGGTGCCTAGTCTACAGACACTGTAATTTGCAAAATTTAAACTTTCTTCGTAAGAGCAACCTTTTGTTCCATTCACTAATCTTGTTGCCCCTCTCTGTACACGTTCCAACAGCTCTACATTCTTCTTAAAGTGAGGCCTCCAGACCAGTATACAGTACTCAAGGTGTGGCCTGACCATTGCCTTATACAAGGGGATGGATAATCGCCTCCTTATCCTTGAGTCATTCCATTTCAAGTGGCCTAGGGGGTCCCTGCTCGACCATCTTCAATTTTGTTGAAACTTGGTGTGAATGTTTAAACTGGTTTCGAATTAAGCTGTGCAAAACTTCAGTTCAAAATATAGTATGCTTGAGGCACCAGCACCTTTTTTGTGGAGGGTTACTTGTGTTATGAGGAATAAATCACAAAATATTTTCAAAGTTTTAAGTGTTACTGTTGCACAATGGTGAGAGGTAGTGCTTTGACACTTGGTATACCTAGTTAATGTTTGGTTGAGAATTCAAAACTTTTGGTGTCGAGGCTCAAAAACCTTCACATTTTTTACAATGCGGTCTAAAACTGGCACCAAAAATTTGTGGTGACATATTTAAGCAAGACTTTTGAAAGTCATAACTTTGAAATAAAAACCTTTGGTATCTTCTTCTTTGGACATTCCACTTACCAACTGCATGAATTCAGCCTAACTAAATATGAGCTCTTATACTTGTTTTCTGGCTGAGATATTTTCCTTCAAAGATTGACTCAAAATTTGAAAGTCAAATTTGACCTATCTTAAGGGGCAAAATCTTAAATTAAGCCTACACATCAAGTAGTTTTATGTGCCATATTGTTATTTTGTGAGATCTTTTTTGTTGCAGAACACTTCCTTAATCCTGCCTAATGTTTAGAATAATCTAGAAATAGAATATATTCTAAAATTCTAGAATATTCTAGAAGAATACTCAATAATTATAGAATATACCAGAATTCTAGAACATTCTAAAATATTTTTGAATTCCCCAAAAAAAAAAAAAAAAAAAAAACTGATGAACATTCTAGAACTCTAGAATATTCTAGAATCATACAAAAAAAAGTATAAACAGCTGATATTTGAATCACGCTGTTATTAATGTGTTTTATCTTCACAATGAACAGTTTGTTTATTTTGTTCCTCTATTTTGTATTGTTTCACTGTAATAAAGTAAGTTTTCACTGCTTGCAGAAATGTCCACTTATTAGTCAGCATGAAAGCCATGGAATCAGAAGAATTTGCTGGAGATATACTGGACTCATGCACCATCAGTCATATGGATAATTCTAAATGTCATGTGCTATTCTATACATGTAAAACTGGGTTAAAATTATTTAAAGAATTTGAATTTGAAAAACAACAGCTGATAGGTCGACGTTGTGGATTAAATCTGGGTGAAGAAGACACAATTTGTCTACATCATGAAGCTTTGCTTTTGACAAAATTTAAATTTTTTTTGCAGCGTTCATGTTGCAATCCTTTCCAGAAGAAAAATCATATGGTGAAAAAAAGTTTACAACCAATTGATTTGTCAATGGCAGACTACCTGAAAGACCTAACAAAGGTAGACATAAAACCAGGCCAGAAACTATGCCCAGGCGCCTCCGTAGCCAGGTGGGCAGGAGCAGCAGTGCGTAGCACACGCTTCTTGATTAGACCAAGGTTCAAGCCCATAACCACCAAATATGGAGGATGCGCAAAGGTCAGGGAATGACCACCGCATATCCCCGGAGCAATATGGCCTTAGTTACTAATGCTCCTAAAAACCAAATAACAGCAACAAGCTATGCCCATCATGCCGAAAAAGAGTCTAACAGCCAAAAAGCAGCAACAGGAACATCAACTCCATCTGGATCAGACCATGATGACAAAATGCATGTGACTGAAAGCTTGAATACAAGTTTGATGGCTACTGCGAATGGCTAAGAGAAACTCACAAGGCTATGCCAAAAGGAAGGCAAGTCAAGTACAAGATGTAATTACCATTAACATTGCATCTATTGGTGGCTTGGATCTAAATGAGATCATGGAGCCAAGTGCAAGTCATTAGTGTGGAAATTGCTTAGATTAGTGTACTCGATAAGAAATAGCATAAAGTACAAATATCTCGAAATGGTAGCGTAACATATAAAATAAAAACTAGATAGTGTAATACAAAGCACTCATTTAGGAATCTGTTAGGTTATTATGGTATTATCAATTAATCAAAAATATTATTAATCTTATTAAATTTCATTGTTAATTAAATTGTATTTAAATGGAAACCATGACTCAGACTAGAGCTGTGAAGCAAAGCTCACAAACTAGCAAGAGTGCTCTGACTCGGGGGAGAAATGAAGGGGACAATTCTTCAAAGCATCACAGTCCCAAAAAATGTGTGAAATGTTTGCCGCCTTTCTAAAACAAGACATGATCTAGCCAAGGAGGATGCTTTTGTGTGTGCTAAATGTCTAGAGTGTCAAGAAATTAGGTGCCAACTCAGCGTTCTGATGAGACGTCTATGAGAGCTTGAGGTGTAAGGTAAATGCCCTCGAAGAAATTAATATGAGGGGCCCACCAAGCTCTCAGCTGCCCAGCTCAATGGCAGAGCTCACTACTGCACATCAGGCAACACAGAGGCAATCTCCAAGGCAGAACTAGTTATTGTTGGTAACTCTATTGTCAGGGAGACAGAGAATATACTATGCAAGAAGGATAGGAACAGGACCAGGGTATGTCTGCCAGAGGCAAAAGTTGATGACGTTGTAGAGCAGATATCATCTTTTAAGGACATAAAAGGTGATATCGTTGTACACGTTGGAACTAATGACATTAAGAATAAGAGATCTGCAGATCTACTCAACAAGTGCAGATCAATGTTGGAAAAAAGTTGCGAGTTAGGGTTGAATGTGAAAGTGTCTGCAATTCTGTCCAGACACGATAGGAGGGAGAATATGATGAGAGCCTTGTCGATCAATTCAGACCTGGAGAGATTGAGCAAGATTCAAGGGACAGAATTTTTTTCAGCTTGGTCTGTGCTTGTTGACAAGAGAGTGTGCTTCTACAGGGATGGGGTACACTTAAATAGAAAGGGTGCAAGAATATTTGTTTATGCTATCGAGGCAGTGTTAGGTAGGTTAGAAAACTGCTAGCTTTGGGTGGATACACAGACTAAAGGATTAACAGTGGCTGCAGGCAGAGGAAAAAGTGATTATTGCACTGCTTCTATTAAACTGAGCAGCAGCTTGTTATTGTTATATTTAGTTTTTAGGAGCATTAGCAACTAAGGCCATATTGCTCCGGGAATATGCGGTGGTCATCACCTGACATTTCCGCATCCTCCGTATTTGGTGGTGACGAGCTCGAACCCCAGTCTAATCAAGAAGCGTGTGCTACACACTCTGCTCCTTCCCACCTGGCTACAGAGGCGCCCTGAGTAGCAGCAGTTTCGAAAGCAAAGCAATGAAAACTTCCAGGACTGCTGGGAGTCATGGTGGGACAAATAAATACATGGGCTGTGTTAGGGTAGTTAATAAATTTGATGAGCTTGAAATGCTAGTGGTGTCACACAGACATAAGCAGTGCAGAATTGGAATTTGGGGAGTACAATGTGTACAAGGATAAACAGGACAGGAAGGGAGGAGGATTTATGCTGTTAGTTAAGAAACACATAAAATCTTAGGAAGTGCTTACGATTGCTGTTGGTGGATAATGCAATGTTGAGTCTGTTTGGTGTGACATAAGCACTGGGAAAGGAAAAATGAGAGTAGGTGTGCATTATAGGTCTGATGAGTATAATGAGCAATTGTGCAGAGAAATAGAGTGGGCCAGTAAATCAGAATATCTTATAATGGGGAATTTAACTTTCCAGATATTGACTGGAACTTGTGGATTGGTCACTTGCACACTAGCAAGACTTTTGTGGATTTATTGGATGACTGTTTTCTACAGCAACATGTTGGAGAGAGGCAACCAAAGGGATTAATAGTCTTGATCTCATTATCTGCAGTGATTATTCAAGCATTAAAAATTTGCAGATAAAGGAACCACTGGGTCACAGTAATCACAATGTACTGATGTGGGAATTATTTGTTACTTAAAGATGTAACTACCATCAAGGCTAAAGGGAAGGGCTTTTGCTTTCGTAAAGGTAACTACAGGGGTCTCAGACAGTTTATAAATTCTGTACAGTGGGATAAACTGATAATGTTATCAACGTTGAATTCTAAATGGGAAGTCTTCTGGGACTTAATTTTGGAGGCTACTAGGCTTTTAAGACAACTAAGGAATACTGTTCAAGATTTAGGCCTAAATGGATGTCAGACGAATTAATGAGGCCCATGGCAGAGAAGAAAAACGTATGGAATGCATATAAAGTATCAGGTGACACAGAAGCCTATGGCAGATATAAAGTAATCTTTAATCAAGTCACAAAGGAGGTTACACAGGCGAAGGAAGGTTACGAGAAATCTTTCGCAAAGGATGCAAAGAAAAACAGCAACGAGTTCTTTACTTATGTAAACTCTAGAAGGAAAGGGAATGATTCAGATTGGATCACCTAACATAGATGGGTTGACATTGATGATCATGCTCAGGTAGCTGATAAACTGAATGAGTATTTTGCATCTACATTCACACATGAGGAGTTATTCAATGAGCGCACTGCCTGTTAGCATTTTTATCAAACGCTAACAGGCTGCTAAGTGATTCTCTAATAACTGAGAGCAAAGTGGAGGAGAAATTGTTGAAGTTAAACATAAGGAAAGCACCTGGGGTGGATGGGATCTATCGAGTTATATTAAAGGAGGCAGCAAAGGAAGTAAGCAAACCATACTTATGAGAGCTTCCTTCGAGTACTTAGCCATACTTATGAGAGCTTCCTTCGACTCAGGGGAGGTCTCCATGAACTGGAGGTGTGGAAATGTATCACCAATTCATAAAGGGGTTCAAAACGTGACACAAGTAACTACAGACCTGTTAGTTTAACTTGTGTTCTGGGGAAAATAATGGAATCACTGGTTAAAGAAGCATTATGGGGTCATCTAGACAAGACTGCAGTACTATTTAAGGCACAGCATGGTTTGTTAAAGGTTTGTTAAAGACACAGGTTTGTTAAAGGGAGGTCTTGTCTGACCAATTTGATTGGATACTAAGGAACTGAATGCCAAAAATAATTTTAATATAATATACTTCAATTTCAGGAAAGCTTTTGATACTGTTGCACATGAAAGACTGCTGTACAAATTGTAGAGGTATACCATTAAGGTAAGTTGTTACAATGGATAAAGGGATGGTTGAGTGGGAGACAACAGAGAGTGGTAATCGATGGACAAATGTGGACAAATGTTATTAGTGGAGTTCCCCAGGGTTCAGTGTTGGGCCATTGTTGTTTTGTATATTTATCAATGATAAATGATATTGATGAAGATATATCGGGTTTAACAGATGTTACAAAGGTTGGCAGTAAAGACAGTATGCTATTCCAACTAGATAAAGATAAGATGGCAAAGTGGGCTGAGAAGTGTCAATTGAAGTTCAGCATCGACAAATGCACTGCGTATGGCTAGCAACAACTCAAGAGAAACGTACCAACTGTATGGTACTACACTCAGGGAAGTGGTAAGTGAAAAGACCTGGGGTAATTGTGCAATCAAATATGAAGTTCACTGAGCAGTGCAGACGGGCTATCAGGGCAGGTCATGGAGTCTTGTCAATGATATATAGGAATTTTGTTAGCAGAGACAGGGAGGTGATCATCCCGTTATTCAAGTCAATGGTCAGGCCACACCTAGAGTACTGATTACAGGTCTGGAAGCCTCGTTTTAGGAAGGATGTAGAGTTGCTAGAATGAGTACAAAGAAGGGGAACAAAAAGGTGCTCTTACCAAGAAAGGCTTAAGTTCTGCAAATTTCAGCACCTGGAGAATAGGCATTTTCGAGGTGATCTGATTGAGGTGTATAAGGCCCCTTGAATGGGTTGTGCAGGCTGAACGCTGATGGGATTCTTCCTCTTTCTCAGACTAAGCACCTGAGGGGGCACAGTTACAAATTGAGGAAAGACAGTTGTAAAATAGATGTGCGGAAATTTGCCTTTGGCCAGCGGATAGTTGATTGGTGGAACAGGATTGCATCTTTTGTTCTGCAAGTTAATAGCCTAAGTAAATGAAAGGCCGAGCTGGACAGGCATTTGGAAGGAATGGAGGGATTTTTTTTTTTTTTTTTTTGGCTGATGCTGCATAAGCTTGCTTTCTTGCATCGTATGCCTCTACTAATGCTAATGATAAAAAGGTGAAACAAGAAACCATAAACCTGTTAGTTTCACTTGTGTTCTGGGAAAAATAAGGGAATCGCTAGTTAAAGAAGATTGCAGTAACAGTTAAGACACAGCATGGGTTAGTTAAAGGGAGGTCTTGTCTGACCAATTTGATTGGATACTATGATGTGGTCACAAAGGAACTGAATGCGAAAAATAATTCATACCTTGGATTTCAGGAAAGCTTTTGATACTGTTGCGCGTGGAAGACTGCTGTACAAATTGGAGAGGTATGGCATTAAGGTTATGCTGCTACAATGGATAAAGGGATGGTTGAGTGGGAGACGACAGAGAGTGGTAAACAACGGACACTGCTCTTCATGGACAAATGTTATTAGTGTAATTCCCCAGGGTTCAGTGCTGGGCCTATTGTTGTTTTGTGTATTCTTCAATGATATTGATGAAGGTATATCGGGGTTAATGTCCACGTTTGCAGAAGATACAAAGGTTGGCAGGGTTGTTAACGACACATAAAGACAGTATACTACTCAAACTCGATCTAGATAAGTTGGGAAAATGGGCCGAGAAGTGACAACTGAAGTTTAACATTGACAAATGCAAAGTACTGCATATGGGTAGCAATAACCGAAGAGAAACGTACCAACAGTGTGGTACTACACTCAGGGAAGTGGAAAGTGAAAAAGGCCTGGGGTAATTGTGCAGTCAAATATCAAGTTTGCTGAGCAGTGCAGATGGGTGGCCAGGGCAGGTCATGGAGTCTTGTCAATGATATATAGGAATTTTGCTAGCAGGGACAGGGAGGTGATTATCCTGTTATACAAGCCAATGGTTAGGCCACACTTAGAGTACTACGTATAGGTCTGGAGGTCTCATTTTAGGAAAGATGTAGAGTTGCTAGAACGAGTACAAAGAAAGGCAACAAAATTGGTGAGGAGAACAAAGGGGTGCCTTATCAAGAAAGGCTTAAGTTCTGCAAATTTCAGGGCCTAGAGAGTAAGCACCTGCGAGGTGATCTGATTGAGGTGTATAAGGCGTTGAATGGGTTGAGCAAGCTGAATGCTGGTGGGTTTCTTCCTCTTGCTCAGTTTAAGAACCTGAGGGGGCACTGTTTGAAATTGAGGAAAGACAGTTGTAGAACAGATGTGTGCAAATTTTCCTTTAGTCAGCGGGTAGCTGGTTGGTGGAACAGACTTCCATCTTTTGTTGTGGAAGTTGATAGCCTAAATAAATTTAAGGCTGAGCTGGACAGGCATTTGGAACGAATGTAGGGGTAGGTTTTTTTTTTTTTTTTTTGGCTGATGCTACATGAGCTTGCTTTTCTGCATCTTACGCCTCTACTAATGTTAATGCTAATGCTAATCTCCAAATTGATGGAACGATTCCAGATTGTAAGATTCGTCTGAAAACGTGAAGTAAAAGGTGCATATCATATTTTTACTATGAATAGTGGCAAGCCGTCTGGTCCCACGGTAGCTTTGTTCGGTAATTTGTTAATGGCATTAATCAGGATCTCTCTGGATATTTCTATGTCATTCATCCGTGCCCTAAGTAGCCAGCCCTCCAGTGAGGGGGAGAGGAATCTAGATGTGGAAAATCTGCCAGCAGGAAGTTGCACTGTGCCCATTCCTGGACAAGCTTTGGATCAATGATACGATGATTTGTGTTGTGTGATAGAAACCTATCCCTCTTTAACCAATCAAGAACAACTTGTTTTAGGACTTGCCTTTTGTTTTTTAGGAAGTAAGCTCTTTTTTTCTTAAAGATATTACAGTCTGAGGAAAGTTGAGATATCTGCCATTTCCGGTAGGCTTTCTGCTTCTTGGTGAAGGCCAGCTTGGTTTCCTTATTAAAACACCGATTCGACCTGCTAGAAATCCTGACTTTCTTAGCTGCGCCACGGAGTGCAATTAACTTAAATTGTTCGGACAGTTGAGGAAATTTGGATTGGCTTGAGAAGTTAGTTGGTATGTTGTTTTATGGCACAAGGGCTACTAAGCCCATATTGTGCCTATTTCTATTCAGTATTACAGTTACAAGTTAAAATCTGTTAAATAATTGTCTGTTTCAAGAAAACAAATAACTAGATTTGCATTATCTCCAATCAGATGAGATAACGTTAAAGATTCTTGCAAATGAGAAAGCGATACGAAATTGTGTTTTGAACATTAATATAATGGTTACAATTTATCAGAATATGCTTCACCACAAATAAAGACTGACAATACGTACAAAGAGGCAGACCATCCCCAGGACTACCTCCTGCCTATTTGATCTCATGCTTGATGCCCACAACTGAGATTTCCGTTTAAATTGAAGCAGCTTATTGTCACCCTGAGCCTGCCAGATTTGCAACCATTGTTTCTTTACAAACGTTTTTTTTTTTATAATTGATTTGTAGTCTGTATACGGCAATTGGTAATTAAGAGAGCATGCAGAGGTTGGTTGTTTAGTGGCTTAATCTGTATATTCATTTCCTTTTAAGCTTGCAATATCTGGCATCCAATAGAAAGCGCGTAATTGATTAACAGCATGTAACGCAATTAACTGTCATCTAATTTGCTTCAGGAGAGGGTGGATTGGATTAAAAATAATTTGCTTCAGGAGAGGGTGGATAGCATTAATGCTATCCACCCTCTCCTGAAGGAGAGGGTGCATTTTTTAATGCTATATTGCAGTCAAAGGGTCAGAATAGGTCACTGTTTTCTTACTGCACAGATTAGTCACATAATCTAGAACTATTTTAATAGCAAACAGTTCGGCAGAGTAGATACTGCATTCATTCGGAAGGGACACAGGACCAGAAAAGATGGAAGAAACTGCTGCTGCACCTACTGTTATTTATTTTTCAGCCATCGGTATATATTTGGTAATACTGAGAATTTATAGCTACATGCTATAAATGGAGTTTCCTGATCGTGAGATATGTTGCTTTTTTTTTTTTTTTCCATTGTTGGAAAGAGAAATCACAGACCGGCATTCAAAACTGGCATTCAAAGAAAGTGCATCACCCCTTAAATTTGCAATTGTCGTCCGAATAACGTAAGTATATGGCAATCTTCTTAGAGATTGCATCAGATAAGATTGGCATGCGTAGGTGATGATGTAATATTGCATCAGCTATATACGGTAAGTACGCTCTGCAAGAGTTGCAGTCATTCTCGTTGATTGTGTCAGAATGGCGCATTACATGCAGTTGACGCCACGAAGAAAGAGTGCTGTTGTTGCGAGGAAGGATGTTCTTCCCGTCATATTGCTTGTAGAGTGTCTTGTAATCAGTCAAGGGTGAGTAGATTTCTTTCCAAACGCAAGAATACTGGTTCTGCTGATGGGAATGAAAGAACCGGACGCAAACGAGTCTCTACGCTATAACAGAACCGCGTTTTGAAGCGCTTATGCCTTAAAAACCGTAAAGCTTCTTCGTCTGAGCTGAAAAGAGAATGAGAAGAACATACAGGAGTGGTAGCAAGTGCAGTAACAGTCAGAAGACGCCTCTTCAATAATGGACTTGTAGCCCGTTTTCCTAAGAAGCCCCACAAAAAATGAAAAAGATCCGACTAATTTGGTGTAAGAAGCATGTCAAATGGACCCCCGAGCAGTGGAAGTCAGTTATTTTCTCGGATGAGAAGAAATTCAACCTGCATATCTCTGATGGGAGACAAACGATTAGCCTCAGACGTGAAGAATACCATCTAGACTGTATGGTGTCTACAGTGAAATTCCCTACCAGCTAAATGATATAGGGGCACCTCCGTAGCCAGGTGGGAAGGAGCAGCAGTGGGTAGTACACGCTTCTTCATTAGACCGGGGTTCGAGCCCATCACCACCAAATACGGAGGATGCAGAAAGGTCAGGGAATGACCACCGCATATTCCCGGAGCAATATGGCCTTAGTTGCTAATGCTCCTAAAAACCAAATAACAACAACAAATGATATAGGGGTGCATTTCGTATCGCCTGCAGTTTATAAAAGGTTCCGTAAATGCCAATGGATACTTGGCTATATTGGAAGGCTGCCAACCATTAGAGACCATTTCAACCTGCCAAGTAACTGCATCTTTCAGGACGACTCTGCTCCTTGTTATCGGGAGAAAAGTGTAAATAGACACTTCTGTAGTTACTTTAGCTTTAATACTTTATTTCTGCATTAGAGGTTCGACAGTAATGCGTTTACATTTGTTATAGGTGAAAAAATTGTTGGAAGAACAGTCCATTACAACTCTTAGCTGGCCAGGAAACAAGCCGGACCTGAATCCTATAGAGAACTATTGGCATGGTGTGGAATCTGCAGTTGCCAGAAAGAAACCAAAGACCCTTCGTGAACTTCAGAAAACCATAATTCGTGTTTGGGACACGAACTAATAGTTGATTATCTTCAGAACTCGATCTTGTAAATGCCTCGACGGTGTGCTGCTGTCATCAAGACCAGAGGTGGTTCAACTAAATATTAGTTTGCACCTGGCGAACTTTTCATTTTGTTTTCCATTTAAAATGATAAACTGAAGCAAATTGAGGGTTTCTAATAACATTTCAGCCATAATTGTCATGTTTACCAAAACTGTTGTATAAAGGTTGCAAATGCTCAATTTGGAATATTTTGAGAGCACCTGTCAAATATTACTTAGCTTTGCCTTAACTATTAATAAATATCTTTTGTTTATATTTGTATTTGTGATGCTAGTCATTAATGTAACATACCATCGCGAAAAAGGGATGTGAAATTCCTAGGTGATGCACTTTCTTTGAACACCAGTGTACACTCAGATCATACATGTTTGTTTCCTGAAAGATATTACCCATATGTAAATTCCAACACTGTATTAATTGTATTAATCTCATTCCAATTGGCTTGTTTTTGTTAGGTTTATTGCCATTAAAGGTATCCTATTGGGGCTCAAATAAGTATGGCCAGCTAGCATTAAAGGGAAGACTCCGTATTTTTGCTGCATTGACAAGTCTGGATGAAATCTTCACATGTTGACGCTCTTCATGGTTTCTGCTCATCCGTGAGGCTGTGCGGCACAAATTTTGCACAGACCGTAAATCTCCATTCAGAATTTGAGAAATTATCTCCTTATTCATATCTAACTAATCACCCATAATTCTGATTGTCAAACTACCATCTCTTGCCAAAACTTCCAAACTTTTGCAATTTTGTCCTCGTTTAGTTGGGTGACTTCTATCTGCTCCAGATTGTAAGGTGGGAGGGGGAACTAACCTTGAGGTGAGTTATCTCTCCCACTTAACTGTGATCTGATTTCCGTTAGGAATTTTTTTTAAAAAATAAATTAGGTGATTATTATTTATACCAGCATGTCAAAAGATAATACTATGGATGAGAATATTCTTCACCTCGTCATTACTCCCAAATTACGTGATATCACATGGCATAAAATACAGGAACAACTAGCAGGCAGTGATCATGCAGTCGTCAGTTGGACGATGAGAAAAAGTATTGCAGTAGTTAGGAAAAGGCAAGGGTTTTAATTTCAGAAGAGGGGAATTTGACAGTTTGAGGCGCTATATGGCATCTATTAATTGAGCGGAAACACTTGAATTTATAGAATACCTTTAAAGCAAAAATCACGGAAGCCATAAATGCATAATACAGTATAAAATTAAAAATATATATTGCTCGAGAATGCCGAAATGGATGAACGAGGTGCTGGCCGATCAAATTTCGTTAGCATTAGTAGTGGCAAATGGTGCAAGAGTTTGGTTTTTGGTTTTTTTTTTTAGGAGCATTAGCAACTAAGGCCATATTGCTCGGGGATATGCGGTGGTCATTCCCTGAATGACCTTTCCGCATCCTCCGTATTTGGTGGTGACGGGCTCGAACCCCGGTCTAATCAAGAAGCGTGTGCTACGCACTGCTGCTCCTTCCCACCTGGCTACGGAGGCGCCTAATGGTGCAAGAGAGCAAGTTTATGATGTAAGAGAGCATCAGTCATTAAAAAAAAAAAAAAAAAAATCCCATTTCACCCATCCATTCATCCCCAATAATTTGACTAGTTTTTCCTTGAATTCATTTAAGCTATCAACTTCCACAACAACAAAAGATGGAAGCTTGTTCCAGAGACTAACCACCTGCTGGCTAAAGACAAACTTCCATATTCAGCAACCATCTTTCCACAATTTGAATTCATGATTCCTCATGTGCATAGTCTGGGCAAAAGGAAGAATCTCTTCAGCATTCGGCGTTCTCAATCCATTCAAAGCCTTAAATACCTCAATCAGATCATCTTCCAGGTTCCTAGTCTCCACACGCTGCGTTTTGCAGAACTGAAACCTTTCTTGGTAAGATCACTTCTTTTTTTTTTAATGTAAACCCCAAACACGAGAGGTATTAGAACCTATAGTACTTAGTACCGTGCTTGGGTTGGAGGTTGAGAAGATGAAAGAAGATATTTGTTGATATTGGACTTGAACTTCTGTAGACAGTAATTTTCAGGAAATACGTACGAAGGAAAGTTGTTCCAGAAAACGGCAATTGAATGAATAAACAAGGAAGATGAAAAGCTGGTTCTGTAAGTTTCCAGTTGGACAGTAAATGGATGTTGGCTGGTGGCGGCACGTGTTCGGACTGTGTTGAAAGAGAGAGCGGGAATTATAGAAGCCAATCCAGAAGAACAGTGCCCATGGAAGTATCTGTAGAAGAGGCATGCAGCAGAAACAGTACGTCTATGAGACAGCGAGTGGAGAGACTTTGTTAGAGATGAATCATTAATTAACCTAACTGCCCTCTTCTGAATGGAATCAAGAAGCCTGAGAGAGGTTTTGGGGGCATTGCCCCCAGATGTGGGAACAATATTCCATGGTAGGGCGGATTTGCGATTTATACAGAGTGAGCAGCTGTTTGGAAGATTGTTTGTTTGTTTGTTTGTTATTTGGTTTTTAGGAGCATTAGCAACTAAGGCCATATTGCTCCGGGAGATGCGGTGGTCATTTCCTGACCTTTCCACATCTTCCGTATTTGGTGGTGACGGGCTCAAACCCCAGTCTAATCAAGAAGCGTGTGCTACGCACCGCTGCTCCTTCCCACCTGGCTACGGAGGCGCTGTTTGGAAGAAAAGTAATGCCGAGAGCGAAAGAGAAAACCAAGTTTTTTAGATGCAGAGGAGGCAATATTTGCAATGTGCTTGTGCCAAGAGAGATACTGTATATCATTTTGCCTAGAAATCGGAGAATCACTAAAGATAAGCATAGGAGCAGAAGAATCCTTTTTGCGAGATATAAGACAAGACTGAGTTTTAGAAGGGTTG
Organism: Mastigoproctus giganteus; assembly: GCF_048544385.1. Lineage (NCBI taxonomy): Eukaryota > Metazoa > Arthropoda > Arachnida > Uropygi > Thelyphonidae > Mastigoproctus > Mastigoproctus giganteus. The sequence goes on along the minus strand of NC_143588.1, from coordinate 22,328,397 downwards.
AAATCAACTAAGTTGTCTTTGCCCCACTGGAGAATTACCTGAAGATCGGCATTTAAGGAATTGGTAGCAAATTTTCGAGAAGTTGAAGCTGATTGAACAGGGCAAGGTTTCTCAAAATGGAAAGTGGAATGCAATGTGCTATCATCGGCAAAACTATGGATAGGATTTCCAGTCAATGGAAGAAGGTCATTAATATACAAGAGGAAAAGAGTGGGGGAAAGAACTGAAACTTGGGGAACACCAGCATTAGTGAAGAAGTTAGAAGACAGAGAGCCATCTACCATCACCCTCAGTGAGCGATCAGAGAGAAAACTGGATAGCCAATTACAAAAATCAATTGGCAAACCATAATATGGAAGTTTGTTTAGAAGACCTTTATGCCAAACACGATCGAAAGCCTTTGAGATGTCAAGAGCAACTACTTGTGTTTCACCGAACCTTTCCATTGAATTAGTGCATAAATGGGTAACATAAGCCAGAATATCACCAGTGGATCGATACTGACGGAATCCATACTGGCGATCGTTGATCAGACGGAAGGTTTCTAGGTAGTTTAAGAGTTGGCAGTTAATTGATTTCTCCATTACTTTAGAAAGAGTAGAAGTAATTGCAATGAGACGATAATTGGATGTGAGGGATTTGTCACCCTTTTTAGGAACTGGCTGGATATGAGAAAATTTCCAAGCAGAAGGAAAAACACCTTTGGAATAAGAAAGTGAAAAAAGGCGGCAAAGAATAGGAGTAAGTTCAGGAGCACAAGTTTTCATAACAAGTGGAGAAATACCATCGGGACCTGGAGCTTTCTTAGCATCAAGATTCGTCAAAATTCTTCTGACATCCTTTTGACGGAAGACCACAGGAGGCATTGAATGGAGCGTGTTGGGAATGGTGGGAGGTGTTTTACCAAGATCATTAATACATGAGTTGGAAGAAAAATGGGATGCTAGCAGGTCAGCTTTATCCTTGGCTGAAGTGACAACAGAGCCATCTGGTTTTTACAGAAGTGAGAGCAGAGATGGGCAAAAGTTGCGGCCAATAGCTTTGGCAAGAGACCAGAATGCTTGGCTACCATTAGGGCAAGAAGCAAGTTTTCTACTCTTAGCCTGTTCAAAATCTAGTTTGAACTGATTAATAACTGCTTTACAATTGTTGCGAGTTTTGGTGTAGGCAGAAAATGAAACATAATTAGAAACAAGCCAATTACGATACGCAACATTCTTCTCAACGGCCTTAGAACGTTTATTGGAAAACCAAGGTTTAGATAAAGGACGAGATTTTAAAGTGGAGTGAGGGATAAAGGATTCCATTCCTGCAAGAATAATTTCACTGACACGATCTGAGCAAATGTCGACATCAGAAGTTTTGAAAAAGTAATCCGACTAAGGAAAAGAAGAAAATAAATCTCGCAGGTCATCCCATTTTGCTCCCTTCTTTGTTCCCCTCTCCAATCTCGCTGCTCTTCTCTGTACTCTTTGCAGCAGCTAGAGATCTTTCCTAAAACGAGGACTCCATACCTGTATACAGTACTGACGATGTGGCCTGACCTTGCCTTATACCAATTTTTCTCAAACTGCGTTCCTCGGAACACTAGTGTTCCATGAGATGTGAACAAGTGTTCCGCGAAAAATCGTAATTAATCATTAAAAAAAATAAAATACATAAATTTTGCATATTTGCGGCGTACACCACTTTTGTATCATTATAATATTTAACATAATTTTTTTTCATTAATTATTAATTATTAATGTACTGGCTGAGACTAATAATCAAATAGACCGCTGAATGCTTTATTTTGGCGGGCTGTGCATAGAAGTATGCGTGAGTTAAAGACACCTTCAAAAAAGTAGCAATGTGGTGATCTAGTATGCTATTCGTATGCGATTTAGTCTGAAGTACACCGGTTGAAGGAGAGGAGGAAGCGAACCGATATAATAACTAAACTCACTTCCTTTAAATTTTTTTGATAATTATTAATATTTCGAAATATTATTTCTAAAATATGTGACCATAGATTTGTGGTTGAAAAAAGGAACTTTAAAACGAGAAGCAAAGTACTTCTAGTAGTGCAACTGTGTTCGATGAAAACGAACACAATATTGTCACACTTCAAAGTGAGGATGAACAATCGCAGCCTTTTGTTCCCCCGAAATACGAAGTGAGAAAACAGGAACCAACTAATAAAAGACCAAAACGAAAGTATAATGACAGTTATTCACATGTTTTGGAAATGAAGATGCTCCTGATGCACACTGCGTCGTATGTAATAAAATATTAGCAACAGTTCTTTGGCTCTCGCTAAACCTGTGTTTCGTAAGTGTTCCGGGGATATGTTGTGAGATGAAAAGTGTTCTGTGACTAAAAAATTCGGGAAAATTCTCATATCTGACTGCACAATTACCTCCAGACTCTTTTTCATTTTCCACTACCCTGGGTATAATACCACACAGTTGGTAGATTACTTTGGCGTTACAGCTACCCATACGTAGTGTTTGGCATTTATCAATGTCGGACTTCAATTGCCATTTCTCAGCCCATCTGCCTAACTTTTCTAGATCGTGTTGTGGTAGCATACTGTGATTACTATTATTAACTACCCTTCATATCATCTGCAAACTTGGGCATTAAGCATGATATGCTTTCATCAATATCATTCATAAATATAGAAAACAATGGGTCCAACATCGAACCCTGAGGGACTCCACTAATAACATTAGTCCACGAAGAGCAATAGCCACTGATTATCACTCTGTCTTCTCCCACTCATCCATCCCTTTATCAATAGCAGCTGTAACTGATGTAATTGAGTGTGTTTTTCAGTCGGTTTGCTGGGCGAAGAACCGGAGTTCCCCCAAGGAAAAAAATATTCAATCCTCACCTGAGACTAACTCAACCATATGGTGGGGGAAAAAATAATAATAATGCGTGTCACTGACGGAATTTGAACTCGGCTTTTTCCATCCGGTGTGGTAGGACAGTGATTATAACCCACGAGAGATGTATATGCTGCTATTCTCAAAAAATTGTGAGAGCCATAGAGGAACACAAAACAGGAAAACTAACACGAGGTATCCTGCTTCTTAATGACAATGCCCCTGTACACAAGTTGCATAAAAGTAATTGTTGCGATGAGAGACTGCCGATTCCTGGAGTTAAATTTCTCACCCAACAGTGCAGACCAAATCCCCAGTGATTTCTTCTTTTTCAGTAATCTAACAATGTTACCGCATTCGGGGTAGCCGATGCGCCAGCACTGGGGACCAAGGGTGCTGGTGTGAAGTGGATCACTGGCCACAGCAATAAGCTTACTACGCCGAAAAGGACAATTAACATTGGCGAATGGAATGTTCGAACGGGGCACCACGTTGGACAAAAGGAAATCATTGCCCAAGAACTACTTAGGTGCAAGATATCAATCGCGGCATTATCCGAATTAAGGCTCACTGGGTCTGGAACGATGATCATCCAACCACCAGCACCTAACGAAGCGGTTATGCTATTCTACTCTGGTGGTGAGAAACGAGAAGCAGGAGTGGGCTTTATGGTCGATGCTCAGGCCACCAGTAGTGTGATCGCTTTCCAACCAATATCGGGCCGCCTGGCAGTCCTTACTGTCAAGGGCACCATCAAGACCCATATTATCTCCGCCTATGCGCCAACTGAGACTAGCCTGGACCCGACCAAGAATGACTTCTACAACCAGCTCCAACATACGCTGGATTCAATTCCGCAGACAGAAGTGATCATCCTCGCAGGGGACTTTAATGCCCACATTGGCGTGGACAGATCTAGTTGGGAAACAACAATGGGCAAGTTTGGCCATGGGAAGATCAATGACAACGGACTACGTTTGTTGTCCTTTGCCGCATCTAACAACCTGATCATTGGAAACAGCCATTTCCAGCACCCTCAAAAACATCAACTTACATGGTGAAATCCATCTGGCAAGGACTCAGCAATCCTGGACTACATTTTGATCAATGCCAAATTTCGCTCGTCACTCATGGACGTTCGTGCCATGAGGGGACCTGATTGCGGATCTGATCACTACCTCATCCGGGCTAAGGTGCTGCTCAAATTACGGGATGCAAAAAGATCATCTCGGTCAGCCAAGCTGGACTGGAGGCAGCTAATGAATGCTGCCAACAAACAGGCATATCAGATTGCCCTATCCAACCGCTTCGAGATGCTGGCCGTGCCCGAGGATATAAATGAAGAAGAAAAGCAGATCTCTGATGCCATCCTGGAATGTGCCAAGCCCCTATGTCCACCTGCCCGACGTCGAACGCAACCATGGATATCAGACGAGTGCCTCGACCTCGTGGACAAACGGAAACAGGAAAAGTTGGTCGACTTTGAACGGTACCGGCAGCTAAACCGAGAAGTCCGACAAAGAATGACAGCAGAAAGAGAAGCATACTGGAACCAAGTGGCAGACGATCTTGAAGTGGCGGCATCCAAGAACGAGTACCGCACTCTCTACCGCACCCTCAGATGTCTGAGGGGAAAGACCAAATTGATTAGTGACAACATCAAGAATGCTGATGGGACCTTCGTGCGATCACCATCCGAACGCCTGCAACGGTGGAGTGAATTCTTCAAAGCTTTGTATAATCACGACCCACCTCAGGGACCGCCAGCAACAGCACTCTTGATCGACCCCCCTGAGGTCTTCATGGTCGATGTTGAGCCTACAGTAGAAGAAGTGAAAGCAGCCATACAATCCCTGAAGAATGGCAGGGCACCAGGAGTGGACCAAGACACCACAGAAGCGATCAAAGCCGGGGGAGATGTACTGCTTCGCCGACTACACTCGCTCCTCAAAACCATCTGGTGCACTGAACAAATTCCGCTAACATGGAGGAAAGCCATTATCGTACCGATCCACAAGAAAGGTGATAACTGGGACTGCAAGAACTACCGTGGCATCAGCCTCCTTTCCATCATCGGAAAGGTCTTTATGAAGATCATCCAGTCAAGACTGCAAAAACATCGCGAGCAAACCAGTCGAGAAGAACAGGCAGGATTTAGATCCGGGCGAGGATGCTGTGATCAAATCTTTGCCATTCGTCAGCTGATGGAGGAGAGGATCCGGTGTGGACAGCGAACCGTCATTGTTTTCATTGACTTTAAGTCTGCTTTCGACTGTGTCCACCGGCCTGCCTTATGGAAACTACTAGAGGTTGAACATGTACCTCGAAAAGTCATCACACTCCTCCAAACTGCATACAACGGTTTAACCAGCCAGGTGCGCATCCAGAACGATTTATCTGAGGAATTTACCATCCAAACTGGAGTCCTCCAAGGGGATGTAGCCTCCCCGTTGCTTTTCAACATCGTGGTCGACGCCATTATGAGGCAAGCATTCAGAAACAAACAGGGCATACAATATGACAAGGATCACTATGTGACTGACCTGATGTTTGCTGATGATAGTGCTATCCTTGCCAGTAACGACGCTGAAGCCACGGACATCCTCTACGACATTGCCCGCATTGCCCGGCCATACGGTTTGAAGATCAATGCTGGTAAGACAAAGGCCCTGACAACAGATGGGTCGCAAGCCACCATCTATCTCGAAGGCGTCCAGATCGAGCAAGTGCAGGACTTTAAATACCTTGGGTCGCTGGTCCAGGAGAAGAAAGTTGCATCCACCATGGAAATCCACAGCAGAATTGGACAGGCGGCCACTGCGTTCGCCTCGCTCAAATGGTGTCTGTGGAAGAGGACCAACATTTCCACAAAGACTAAAATCCGACTCTTCCGGACTTTGATTCTGCCCATTCTTCTTTACGGATTGGAAACTGTGGATTTGTCTCAAGTTAGATTTGAACAAACTTGAGGTATTCCAAATGCGATGCCTGCGGCAGATCTTGGGCATCTCTCTTCGCGACCGCATCACTAATGATACCATCCGCGCCAGATGCCAACAGCAACCAACCATTGCCGACCAAATCCAGAAGCGAAGGCTTAGATGGTTTGGCCACGTATGTAGAATGGGCACGAACAGAATACCATCCAGACTCCTTTGGAGACAACGACCCACCCAATGGAGCATCCAACGGACCGCGCCTAGGAAAACGTGGGCCAAGCAAGTGGAAAATGACTTGAAGAGCCGACGTCTCGACCTTAACCAGGCCAGGAATGACGCCATTGATCGTAAGTTATGGAAGAACATCACAGAGCAAGTCCGAAACCCTGCGGCACCTACAGCAGCATACTGGTTGCGTGGCCAACCGCCTCCCCCAGCTGCCAGCTAAGGACCAAAGAAGAAGAAGAATCTAAAGAAACATCTATATGCACTGATTTTCAGGTGATTATGATCTGGGAAGATATTTATGCCTTTTCTGACACCACAGTAAATAATTTTTATTTCGAATATTTCTTGTTTTGTCCTCAAAATGGAGAACATGTATTGAACTCATATATTGCGGTGGGGGGAGGCTACGGTGTTTCTTTATTACAGAGGCAGATAACTGTCATATCAGGAAGTAGCAAATTGCTTTAAAGATTATTTTACTATTCTGCTAACTCATTGTCGAATTCTCATACATTCGTAATGTATCTCAGCGTTATTTCTGTCATGTGCTAAGTGCGAACAACGCACATCATGTTCTGCAACACGAACTAGATGACCCAAGTTCACCAAGCAGTATTTTTTTTAATTGCTGTGCACCTAGCGCGTACACGCATGACGTATAATAATGAAAAAAGATATTGCTTTTTTGAGGCTCACTAGCGATATCCTAACGTTACCTCATTCACAGCACAAGAGAGGTTTAACAGAATACTGTTCACAGTTTCCAGCATGATATTTGGTTTTATGATGTGCAGGCTAGGGCTTGCAAACCGGTTTAATAAAACCGCTTAAATCGGTTTTCATATTGAGTTGTTAAAACCGAAACCGAGCTTCTAAAACCGGATTCGAATATTTTCTTAGTTAGCCCTCGAATATAGTTTTTTGTTACGCACATTTTCTTTTGTTTGTTCGTTTGTCTGGATCGTTCAACTGCTTTATGTTTTAAAAATTTATGTTTTATTTTATTTTATTTTATTTTATGTTTAGGTACGAATCTCATGGGCAAGTGGCCCAAATATAGGAGGGGTACCTTTTATCTTCCCACCTGTATCATGGCACGATGCAGGTGTACTCATTTACGACTGAGTGAGCCGGAGCGATAGCGTAAAAGAAAATGCTCAACATTTCTCCGTTCCATCTTTCTTGTTTGCCAGGCAAGTTATGGATGCGCCTTATTGATACTAGAAACAGATTCGCTGTTTCTATATTGATACTAGAAACAGACCCACTAGAAACAGATTCGCTGAATATTGCATCAAATTTCAGTTGTAGAAAGTTTTTTGCTTCTTTATTCCTATTAAATTTGCGATCAAATGTTCTCCAAAAAGCAGCTTCACCAAATTTAGCTTTTACATAATTTTTGAAAATACAATAGATTTAATTGAGGGAAAAAAAATTGCGAGTAAATAAATAAAAAATTTCTTTCGTGAAAATTTTGAAATTTGCCTCGTTTAGACTCTTCATTCAGTGCTTGCGGGAGTGACGCATGGTATTATGCCTTTGTTATCTTCAATATTTTTATTTAAAATTGTCGGTGATATAAATTCCTACTAATTAATATTTATTACTCTTAATGTCTAAGATGAAATCAAATGTATGGAATTATTTTGCTCGAAAAAGCAAAGATGAAGCACAATGTTCGAAATGTCAGAAGATAATGAAGTCGTCTGGAGGATCTACATCATCTTTGATGTTGCATTTAAAGAAAATGCATCAGATTGACATTAAACAAGATAACAGTGAACCTCCCGTAAAAATGGTAAGAACATTAGAAAACTTATCGTTAAAAAAATCTATGGAAGAAGAGATTTCAAAATTAGCTGCTTTAGATGGATTTTCTTTTAATTCAATTGCCAAGAGTGAGTTTATACAATCAAGCTTTCACCTTCAGAGAAATAAATACGATAAATTACCACCAGCCTCAGTGAATGGAATTAAAAATATGGTTCTGAATTATTATAAAACTAAGAAAGAAGAACTCATTCAGCATTTCAAAAATTCATTGGTTTTGGGTGCACGGTATTCATTGACTCTAGACGAATATACGTCTATACAAAATAAAAGGTATATGAATATAAATGTGCATTCAAAAGACAATCATTGGTCGTTAGGTCTTATTGAGATTAATGGTTCACTTGATAGCAGAAGAACTGAGCAAATTGTGAATGGACACTTGAAGGAATTTGGTTTGAACTTGGATGAGGATATTAGCATTAGCATTAGCATTTGTAGAGGCATTTGATGCAAGAAAGCAAGCTTATGCAGCATCAGCCAAAAAAAAAAAAAAAAACCACTTCCACTTCACCCCTCTGTTCGTTCAAAATACCTGTCCAGCTGAGCCTTAAACTTATTTAGGCTATCAACCTCCACTACAAGGGATGGAAGTCTGTTCCACCAACCAACCACCCGCTGGCTAAAGGCAAATTTCCGCACGTCTATCCTATTGTTGCCTGCACCACCGATGGAGCAGTAATGATGATTAAGTTTGGCAAGCAAATTACGCCTAATCATCAACAATGTATAGCCCATTGCATACATCTGTCAGTTATAGATGTACTTTATGAAAAATCAATCAATTATGGTGCCACAGTCTCTGAGTCTCCCAATGACAATGAAGAAAATGAAAATAATGAAGAAAGTAGTGATGATGAAGAAGTTGAAGAAAGTAGTGATGATGAAGGAGTTGAAGAAAGATAGCAAGGCATGCTTTATCAAACCGACTTTACCGATGAGCTCATTTATTTCTTCAATTCAATGGCCAATTTGCACAAACTATTAACAAAGTCAGAAAATTTTGCAAGCTTTTTCGAAAATCGCCTACCAAAAATGACATATTACAAAATTTAATGGGAAAGAATATAAACTTATATTAGATTGCAAGACTAGATGGGATAGCACATTCTATATGATTGAGAGATTTTTGAAATTGAAAAATTGCATTTCAAATGCTCTATGTGCAGTACTGTCAACTGAAGCTGAGTTTGACGATGACTGGAAAACACTTTAATTGCTATGTGAAACTTTGCGACCAGTTGAAATGATTCTGAAGGCTATAACCTCAGAAGATACAGACTTACTTAAATCAGTCTTCAATAGAATTTCTGCTTGCTAAGCTTGATACAGCAGAAAACCCATTTGCTTTAAAGTTTCACCAAAGCCTTTTGCAGCGTTACAATGCAAGACGAAATTGCCAAACTGTGGCTTTTCTGAGCTATCTACACAACCCCAAAAAGTTTAGGAAAGAAGATTCAGGTTCAAGAACTTTTGATTTTCCAAGTAAGCAAGTTTTGAAAAAGCATGCTGAAGAGATTTATCAGAGATTATTTGCAAAACATTCCGAAGGAGCTTAGCGTTGAATGAAGAAACTGAAAATAAACGAACTGTTCTTTTAGAAGAAAACAAAGACTCGTCTAGTTCCGATGTTGGAGATACACTCATGCGAGAGTATGATAGTGTAATAAAGATATTAACTGAAGAGCCTTCAAAATATCCGAGTGAATTGGAAATAAGCAAAGAATTTAAACTTTTGGAGGCAACTAGCAGTAGAAGTGAAAAGCTGGAGAAAGTTTATAGAGCACTGCTGACCATTAAACCAACAAGTGTCCAATCTGAGAGAGTGTTTTCGATCACTGGTCTCTTTAACACAAAATAAGGTCAAGTCTATCAGGAAAAATGCTTAATATACTGTGTTTTTTAAAGGATCATTTTCAGAAAAAAGCTGAGCAATAAATAGTAAAGTAATTTCCCCAAGCTGTTTTTTTTTCACATTATTTTTATTTATTTATTATTATTATTATAGGGCTTATTATTTTTTTGTTTACTATACGAGAAGATAGTTTTTATTCAAAGGATTTGAATACAATTCGTAATTTTTTATAATCTCAAGCTGGTTATTTTTTTGGAGCACTTTAATTTTTTTATTTTTTTTACTATAAGAGGTGATAGATTTTGTTTAAAAGATTTGATTACGATTTGTACAATCTACCCAAGATAAAATAAATACAGTACCTGTGTTATAAGCTTTTAATTATTTTCCCTAAGTCTGAGAAAATCGGTTTTAAAACCGGTTTTAAGAGTAAACTTCGGTTAAACTCGGTTTTGAAATTTCTCGGTTTTATGCAAGCCCATAAATCACTATACAGTTTTCGGGCGCATTTTGAACATAAATAATAATGCGCTTGTTGTCTTCACCATGTCCGTCCTTCCGTCCGCGTGTAATTACTCGACTTCCAGTATATGGATTTTCATTAAATTTTATATTAGGCCATTTAGAAAGATTTGTCTATCCTTTCCAAATTTCATTAAAAACTGGACCAACAAAAATCCGGCAATTATTATTATTATGTTTCTTTCTTTCTTGTTTTTTAATATACGTTGTGGATAGGACTAGGCTATCCACAACGTATATTTTAGCTGAAGCACTAGATATTATGCTTGCCACCGCACTGATTGGAGGAATGGATGGGCAATATGGCGAATGAGAAAGGAATGTTCTTAGTTCGAGCATAAAAGTCGTTGTTTTTTTTTTTTTTTTTTTGGTATAGATTATGAATTATAACTATTTGCTAACGCGACTGAACGTAACGCACTGCGTACATAACTAACTTATGGAATTTGTACATATGCATTACTGTTTTTAATGTATTGTTAATATTTACTGTTTAAAAAATAAATAGGGTTCAGCGGAAGATTTGGTTTTATGAAAGGATTCTTGTTCAATAATGTAAAAGGCTGCTTATAGAATATAATGTCCTTTCTCATGGTATAGAACCCTGTGTTTTTAATAATGTTTTACGAATTTAAAATAAGTTTAGAATTTCAGAAAAATTAATAGCGTAAATGCACAGTATTTATAACTAGATTTGGTTTACTGGACACTAAATACACAAGAAGCAGTAAGTGTCCATTAGGAGTTCATTATTTCCAAAGCCGAATGTTATTGAGGCGCGTTTATATCAGCTGGGGGTTCTACAGCACTATGAGTCATTCTACTATTACTACAAAACTATATCTACCTGATTGCACATATCAACCTTTAGGCACCCCAACTATTGCGGTTCCTAGGAGCGTGCATTTATGCGTAAACGCGACACTGACAAGTTAGGTATTTTATTCGTGTTCTTTATCTTGAGATACGAAAGGACAGTTAAACCGGGTGACGCCCACAATAAGTACACACTAATATTAAAATCTAAATTTTAAAACATAATAAAAAATTGAAAGCAAAACTATTATACTAACACTAATGAGAATTTCCAACCTTGTTTTGAAGAATACATGGTTCGGCTCAATAAGGGGTGAGAATCTTAAATCTCGCTATGCATCGAACTTGGAATATGTTGACTTCTATGTAGTAAAAAATGCAATCTAACATTGCATTTTTTACTACATAGAAGTTATAGGGAATAAGTTATAGGGAATTAATGCTTTTTCGCAAGGAATAAACATTCTTTCTTCTATATTCCATACTTCCAAACCAATCAAACCGGACTTGGCGCATCATGGTCTTAGTGACCCATAAGTCATAAAAACCAAAACCATACCAAAAACCACTCCAATCTACAGTTCACTGGATACTTAAGGAAGTTTTCAATCAATAATTTGATGAAATTTCTATAGCTTTCTTTTTACGCCAAATTCAGTTATTAGCATCTTCGGATTCAGGGGAAGTCCCCGCGGACTGGAGATGCGTGAATGTAACCCAATTCAGAAAGGGGGATCAAAGGATGACCCCAGCAATTACAGATCTCTTAGCTTAACTCTGTTCCAGGGAAAATAATGGAGTCACCGGTTAAAGAAGTAATGCAGGATCATCTAACTGCAAGACTGCAGTTATACTTCAGACACAATACGAGTTTGTGAAGGGAGAAATCTTGTCTGATTATTATTATTATTATTATTTTTTTATTATGTAAACCCCAAACACGAGAGGTATTAGAACCTATGGTACTTAGTACCGTGCTTGAGTTGGAGGTTGAGAAGACGAAGGAAGATATTTGTTGACATTGGACTTGAACTTCTGTAGACTGTAATTTTAAGGAAATATGTACGAAGGAAGGTTGTTCCAGAAAACGATACTTGAATGAATAAACGAGGAAGATGAAAAGTTGGTTCTGTGAGTTTGAAGTTGGACAGTAAATGGATGTTGGCTGGTGGCGGCACGTGTTCGGACTGTTTTGAAAGAGAGAGCGGGAATTATAGAAGCCAATTCAGAAGAACAGTGCCCATGGAAGTATCTGTAGAAGAGGCATGCAGCAGAAACAGTACGTCTATGAGACAGTGAGTGGAGAGACTCTGTTAGAGATGAATCATTAATTAACCTAAGTGCCCTCTTCTGAATGGAATCAAGAAGCCTGAGAGAGGTTTTGGGAGCACAACCCCAGATGTGGGAACAATATTCCATGGCTGGGCGGATTTGAGATTTATACAGAGTGAGCAGCTGTTTGGAAGAAAAGTAACGCTGAGAGCGAAAGAGAAAACCAAGTTTTTTAGATGCAGAGGAAGCAATATTTGTAATGTGCTTGTGCCAAGAGAAAGATTAGAAGTCAGGGTAATCCCCAAAAGAGATGCATCATTTTGCCTAGAAATCGGAGTGTCACTAAAGATAAGCATATGAGCAGAAGAATCCTTTTTGCGAGATATAAGACAAGACTGAGTTTTTAGAAGGGTTGAAATCAACTGTCTTTGCCCCACTGGAGAATTACTTGAAGATCGGCATTTAAGGAATTAGTAGCAGATTTTCGAGAAGTTGAAGCTGATTGAACAGGGCAAGGTTTCTCAAAATGGAAAGTGGAATGCAATGTGCTATCATCGGCAAAACTATGGATAGGATTTCCAGTCAATGGAAGAAGGTCATTAATATACAAGAGGAAAAGAGTGGGGGAAAGAACTGAAACTTGGGGGACACCAGCATTAGTGGAGAAGTTAGAAGACAGAGCCATCTACCATCACCATCAGTGAGCGATCAGAGAGAAAACTGGATAACCAATTACTAAAAACAGTTGGCAAACCATAAGATGGATGCTTGTTTAGAAGACCTTTATGCCAAACACGATCGAAAGCCTTTAAGATGTCAAGAGCAACTACTTGTGTTTCACCGAACCTTAAATAAATAACAGCTTAAATAAATTCAAGGAAGAACTAGACAAAGTATTAGAGAGAATGAATAGGTGAAAATGGAAGTTTTCTTTTTTTTTTTTTTTTTTTTTTTGCTGATGCTGTATAAGCTTGCTTTCTTGCATCATTTGCCGCTACTAATACCACGAACCACTACTTAGCTGAGGAAATACAGATTATTTTTTCTTTCTAAATCATGAGGCAGAATGGAAGGTTCATATTGCTGTCTGCAAGTAGTTCTCCGCATATAAAACACACCATCGTTGAGCATTTTTCCCAAACTTGAAATAGATTTCCAGTAAGTGAAATTTAATATATCATTATATTTTATTCTCATGAATTTTTTTTTTTTTTTTTGCTTTCTTGATTATAACCCAATCTCTTATTTTATTATCATCTAATATGTCAGTTCAGAATGAAATCGCAATAAAAATTTAATTCTGCGCGACATAAACTAAAATAAAGTACATGATAAAACTACAGTAGTATCAAATAAATGACTAAGATTATTTGCAATATTTTTTTTTTTTCCAAGTGATGCGAAAATTGTTACAGTGTATTTTTGTTTCAGCTTATTTTTGATATGCTGGACAGAAATGGTTTGGTGTTGCTGATATACTGTAGGCTAACTGTCGACTGCGTAGTCGGGTATATCTGAACAGAAATAGCAAGCTCAGTCTCTATTTTAAATTCTGATTGGAGGTGGTGTGTAGGTGGGGAAGGGTATACGAAACATAGAGCCATGTACATTTTCTTATTTCCTTTTCTATATAATTTAATGAATTTAGAAGCAAAATTTGGGAAAAAATGGCAATAACTTTAAAACTAGAAAAATAAAAAGGACATCATTACTAAATTTTCCTTGCGAAACCTGACAGAATTGTTTCGTGAGGCACCGGTTGAGAAACTATGGTCTAAACTGGCAGCATAAAAATTTGATCAGTGCAAATCCGGACTGCAATGTATGCTGCATTTTGCTCTACTAATAGCAAATACGTTTAACGAATACGAATTGTGCACTGGCATAACAAAGCCATATTTTAAATGTTGTATGTTACTTTTAATTTGCAAAGTAGAGAAGATAAGATAAATAATATTTTAAGTGTTTGACACAGTTCTTACAATCAGTGTTATGTTTGTACTGCTGAAGATGGTATACAGTAAAAGGTGTTTCTCAATTAAATTCAAAGTATCTTAATTTAATTTCCCCGGACGATCTGATTAATTCAAATTCGGTACTTGTGTGTCTCGAAAGAGCGGAGGAGAATTTAAAAAATAATAATAATAAATAAATCCAAAATTTTCCGTCTGGGGGCACAAAATACAGTCGTTGAATTTCATAATAACCATTGCCATGTGTGCCTCTTCGCTGGCGCTCTTTTGTCATTCAAAATGTACTGACATCTCAGGGAACAGTAAACATCTCCGGCATAAAACGCTGGCTTTCAAGTGCAAGGGTGTGAATAACTTCATAGCCAAAAGACAGAGAAGTTCAAATCAGCGAAATGTGGAGGCCAAGAGATAGTAAACCTACAATTGATTAATGTAACATAATAATAACTCAATCTCATAAAACACCTAATACATAAACGAAGCCAGATCTTGAGATAGAGACCAGAAAAGCCTACATTTTCAATATCATTTTGAAGGTCGTTCACAAAAGATCTCGAACAGTATGATGATGCTATGGAGAGGTACGCCCGCCTGCATCAAAACTTGCTTCTTAAGAATCCCAACCTGTAATGACCTATAAAGATTATGAATAATGCTAGTCATTGTCAAAAGTTACAGGTCCTATTGCATGTATTGTCTTAAAAATAAGTAGGAAAAAAAAAAAAAACAGGAATGGATGATGAACTCTTGCGTCACCCACTTTCAAAAATGCATCGCATCACGCTATAGGAATTATTACATAGCCATTCTCAGTTTCCATTTGTATACAAGAAAGCTCTATTAAGTGGTGAAACCGCTATTACTGCCTTGCGCACTGGCTGCTGCTGCATCTAGCGGAAATTTATCGCCTCTGAAGCAATTGGTTTTTGTCTCTTGTCAGCCTTTCGCACCTAGTGTTTCTGTTTCCTCAAATTTCATAACCATTTCCTGCAAGCCCTTTGATGTCATCGACCCACTTTATACTTTCATCCGTCAGAACTACCACACTGGTTGGGTGGAAATGGTTCCTAGAAAACATAAGGAACTCGGAGAACAGTCGACCTTTTATACATATACTGTATTAGGAATCTGCTTTCAAATCAAAATTCATTCATTTACATTTCTATCACTGATATATGCATACGTTTTATATATGCATATTATTATATGCTTTATTTGAAACAAACAAATACTGAATATCAGCGAAATTCGAGCGTTAAGTTCTGTATGCTGGAAGCACCAACTGTTAAAAATAATTTCTAGACAATATGTAAAAAAAAAAACAAAAAAAAAAAAAAACAGAGAATAAATGACTATACGTGAAAATATACCATAATTTCATGTAATACATTATCTAGATATTTTAAATAGTGTGGGCTACCTAAGTCAAGAACAGTAATGCCTCTCTTTACGCGACCTCGTTTTACGACGATTCGTCAGAACGAAAGTACCGCTAACTCCGCATGTAATCCAATATAAATCTGTCCAGCTGAGGAAATTAGCTCTCGCGTCCAGTCAATCAGCACGTTAGTCTTGTGCTACTGCCTTCTTCGCCATTACTAGGGAGTGTTCCATCTTCATATTATTTACTAACTCAATTTCCGTGATAAAACTTTAGCAAGGATAAGAATAAAATATGGCTCCTAAACAAGTAGCAAGCGATAATACTCTAAGTGGGTCGCCGGGATTCTGGGGCAATTACTATTAGCCATGGTTCTCTGAGGTTCTCTTTGGGCCTCTAAGAAATGTGTGTGTGTGTGTGTGTGTGTGTGTGTGTGTGTGTGTGTGTGTGTGTGTGTGTGTGTGTGTGTGTGTGTGTGTTTTTGTTAGTTGTTGGCGCATCGGCTTCTGTGGCCATAATGCACCTCCCAAAGTTTTTGAATTTTACTCTGATCCAAGCCCGAGGAGGGATTCGAACCCGCGACACTTGTGGCCTTACAGAATTACATTATGTACCAGAGAATCAAGAGGAACGCTTACTGGAGGAGGAGCACAGCTACAAAGCACTGGCAAACTTTGCACAAGATCTTTTTGGCAGAAGGCATACTCTTCCGCCCCCACAGCCACGATAGCGATTCTCAGGCCCACAAAATATATGACTTTGCAAACAACCATATAAGGTGCACGGACAGTCACCATCAAGACAATCCACAAAGGGATTGGATCCCAGGAAGAAACAACAAATGACCATGACTCCAGACAGAGACATTAGTAACCACAGACTGGACTAAATACCCACAACTACGGACCTGACTAAGGCACCTGTCCTGCTGCCAAGTGACAACAACAGACAGGAACCTACACCCGGATTGAACAACTAGGACCCAACCAAAGACCTGACTCAAGCAGACATGCAGCTGCCAGGCCATACGGCGACCTGTGCCGGCTCCCTTGCTGGGCACACTTTCCTCCCTCCCCTGGCAGAGGGGAAGGAGACAGCCTTCTCGTTGCCTTCCCCCTGCCATCCCACATCTTTCTCTCTGGTGGGGCATGGGCATGCCCCACTGGCACATGCTGGGGTCGTCTACTCTATTGACCCCAGTCTTTCCTAGCTATTCCCCCCCCTAGCCTTCATTCTCCTCCCCTCTCTATCTCTATGCTAGCGCAAGACCCACACCAAAATTCTAGCTTCTTTAAATTATTTCGCCCTCCTCTCCTCGGCCATTAAATTTTCAAACGCAACCCCTTCAAAACGGGAAACATGTATGTGATCAACATACAACGTACGAAAATTTTTTTTTTTTTTTTTTTTAGGTCCTTGCCATTGAAATCTCAGGAAAATAGGTGGCAGGACCTGCCAGAGTAAATGCAAATTACTAGGTACCTGGTCTGCCTCCACGGGGCGAAAAAGTGGGGCAACGTCGGGCCTCAGCAGGGGCCTGGTGGCTAAATGGCCAGAAGAACAAGTACATGACACCACACATTTCAAGATCCATACACTTTTAAATCTCTGGCCTTTACAGTGAACTGTATCACCACACAAAGTAAAATACGCGGAGATGGGGGAAACCCCTGGTGCCGTTTGACCCTAGATACACTTTACACTTGTGGCCAGTGACTCTACTACCGGACTTATGACTACACTACGACTGATGCAGCCTCACTGCCGTGCAGCCAAATGGCAATCTCTACCAGCTCCCTTGCCTGGTACCTTTTTTTCCCTATCCCTGGGAGGCGGGAGGAGGAGATGGTCTTCCTGTTTCCTCCCTCCCCTACCACCCCATATATTTCGCCTGGTGAGGCATAGGCATGCCTTACTGACCATCTGGGGTTGCCTTCCCTATCGACCCCATACTTCTGTCTTTCCCCCCAGTCTTCAGTCTCTTCCCCCTACTCTGACTAATACGCCAGCGTAAACCCCACATAACTAATCAAAATTAACGATTTCTAAACTGAAAACTGAACCATATCAACCTCTCCTGGCTTTTCTAAACTTAAGGGCCCCCGTGTTTTTTTTTTTTTTTTTAAGGTCCTAGCCACCGAAATCTCAGGAAAATAGGTGGCAGGACCTGCCAGAGTGCATATAAGCTACTGGGTTCCTGGTCTGCCTCCACGGGGCGTAAGTGGGGCAACGTTGGGGGCCCCAATTGGGGTTTAGCGGCTAAACGACCAGAAGAACAACGGTACATGACATTAAACAATCCAAGACCCAAACACTTTTAAATCTCTGGCATTTACAGCGTACTGTAACACACCACAATGTAAACTAAGCGGAGATGGGGGAAACCCCTGGTGCCGCTTGACCCTAAACACACTTACACTTGTGGCCACTGAGCAGAACGTGGCCACGACTTCAACGCGTGTCCGAATAAAGACAAGCCACCGACCTGTGTAAATTGCAAATTCCATAAACTACCAGCAGAGCACTCAATTAGGGACAGCGAATGTCCAGTGTACTGTAAAGCAAAGAGCACTTTCCAAATGAGACTAGATTATGGCCACATGCCCTAAATCCTATAACACCAACAGGGTAAAATTCATACAACTGAACGCACAACGGTTCAAAATAGTAGCGGCGCAGCTCACAAATAAGGCGAACGAGGCAAATCTCGACATATTCCTCATCCAGGAGCAATATGCATATCGCAAGGAGGTCAAGGGTTACCCCCGGCCTATAAGATAGTGCAGGATAACAGAGAAACACCCTGGGCCTGCATATTGATTCAGAATCCAAATGAGACTAGTATCCAAATATAACAGCAACAAAACTAACAAACTACTGCACATCTTGGGCTTCATGTGCCCATATTATCATGCCCCTGGGTGAACTTTATGCGGTATCGCTATACTGTCACCCAGGTGAAGATATACTACCAGTAACCAGATATCTGAGGAGCCTCCAGACAGACTTCCCAAACAGTAAAATTGTCGTGGGAGCGGATGTGAATTGCAGGTCCCCAGCGTGGTTCAGCGAGACCACAGATAGACGTGGAGTACAGAACAGGAAAAGACTTGAAGATTACTTAGCGAATAGTCTGTACACAGTCCTCAACCGGCCAAACAATCTGGCAACGTTCTCTAGTTCGATGGGGGAGGCCACAATCGATGTCTCTCTGGCTTCCAGATCGCTCGCTGGCCACCTAACATCGTGGACCGTCCAAGAAAGCTGGACCACGTCGGACCACAGGGCCATCACGTTTGAGCTCCAGCGCTCCCTTAGTCGACACCAAGCAGTGAGGCAGGCACAGCCAAGATATGCCATAGAGAAGGTGGATTGGCCACTCTTCCAAGCCACACTGACCACAGCAGCCCAATCGCTGAACATCATTGGACTCAGCCCAGATCAGCACCAGATGACGGTCGCTGATCTCATCACCGAAGCTGCCAACATCTCTATTAAAAAGAAAAACATAACACCGGGGGCTGTACCCTGGTGGTCTCCAGAGCTACAGAGGCTTAGGCAGGAGGCGCACAGGAGAAGGAAACTCTTCCAGCGGGCAAGGCGCTCCCAGCCGGCAGCGGAAGTGGAGGCACTAAGACAGAACTTCCGAGACGCAAGGAACCTGTACACTGCAACCATACGCCAGCGTAAGATGCGCAGTTGGGAACACCTTGTTTCTACCACTGGGAATGATAACCCTGGGGTGTGGTATACAGAGTAACCACAAACAAACTCCCCAGAGGTGAGACCATACCAGCGACGAGGACACGGCAGGGTACTTATACCCGGACCTGGCAGGAAACAATTATTAACATCATGGATACCATGTTTCAAGACCATCTTGCCCCCTCTACCCCAGAGCAGATAACCCTCTGTGCGGACAATGAAACCTACTGCACGACTGCAATAAAAGACACTTTCACCAAACTTGAACTGGAAACAGCTGCCATGTGGATTAGAAACAAAAAGTCTCCTGGCTCTGATCTTTTGGAGCCAGAGATTGTCAAGAAAGCCGTCGAAACCATTCCATAGGTGCTTCTTAACCTATACAACCACTGCCTCAAAGAAGGCCTGTTCCCCCAGGCCTGGAAAACTGCAAACTTGTGCCTCATTCCCAAAAGTCCCAACAAACAACTGGACCTTCCGGGGTCATACAGACCCATAGCACTGTTATCAGTCCTGAGCAAGCTCTTTGAGCAGTTATTAAGAAACAGAATAGGGATCCACTACACTGCAGCCGGCCTGCAGTCACCCCAACAATATGGATTTAGGAAGGGATGCTCAACCCTGGATGTCCTGGAAAATATTACTAATGCTGCAACTACCTCAGATCAGAAATACTTTCTGGTCATAGCAATAGACTTTTCTGGGGCGTTTGACACTTTATGGTGGCCAAGCGTCCTGGCCCGACTAAGGAAGGCCAACCTACCATCAAATCTGTATCAAGTCATCAAATCCTACCTGTCGAATAGGTTCGTGACAGTCAGAGCACCATATTCTTTAGTAACAAGAGAAGTATTCAGAGGATGCCCACAAGGCTCAATCCTGGGTCCACTCCTATGGAACCTGGTTTTGGACGGCTTTTTGAACCTGGAACTCGGCGACGTCGTTCCCCTAGTCTATGCGGATGATGTGGTTCTGATGCTGCCTGGGGGGATCTAGAGTGCAACTGGAGA
This sequence comes from Mastigoproctus giganteus, assembly GCF_048544385.1. Classification (NCBI taxonomy): domain Eukaryota; kingdom Metazoa; phylum Arthropoda; class Arachnida; order Uropygi; family Thelyphonidae; genus Mastigoproctus; species Mastigoproctus giganteus. Next base: position 22,307,996 of record NC_143588.1, on the reverse strand, counting down.
ACACCGCCAACAGAGCGACTGGGATAACAACAATAACTTGAAGATCTCATCCTCGAAGACAAGATCTATATTATTAAAAGGAGCCCTAGACATCCGACGACCCCCTCAAATCAATATACAAGGTAACACAATTAAGCTTACCACCGAATTAAAGCACCTTGGAGTCGTACCAGACAAGAACCTGAGTTTTACACCACATATAGTGCACTTACGGAAGAAAATTAGAGGATACTCCGCACTTTTTGCGCGAATCACACGCAAGGAATGGGGTTTGAGGAGAAAAACCCTGTCTCTACTATAAAGCTATTTTCCTGCCAGCAATTACATATGCTGCTGGAATATGGTATCGCAAGGCTACCACTGCAGTGAACCGGAAAAAATTGGAGACTACGCAGCGACACATACTCATAACCATCTCGAGAGTATGTAACACTGTAAGTACCCACGCACTCCAGGCCCTAACGGGATCCCTCCCTCTGGACCTGGAGATTGTTAAGCATAGGCTACTCTATCAACTGACCAAAGGTAGAACGGCAACATGCCTCGACTACACCATGGATCTGTCAAATGATCCCAAAGTAGAAAGGAAAATTCTCTCAGCTTACGTCCAACAAACTTGGCAGGCCCGCTGGCAGACCTCCAGCAAAGGTGCAATAACTAGAAAATTTCTACCCAACTTACGGCCGGTATACCCGAATTATCCACCATGGCTCTCACCTGGACTCTACACCACCTACCTGCTGACGGAACACGGGGCCATTAGAGACAAACTACAAGGATTTGGACTGAGTGATACGCCGTTTTGCCTCTGTGGTGAACATGAAACGTGGGAGCACCTAATGTACAGTTGCCCACTATATGAGGACCTCTATTGCAGGTTCATTACTAGAACACAGCTTAACCTCCGTAATCAAGAAGACCTCACCATAACTAAAGCTGACACATACAAGGCATTCGCGGAGCTGGCCCAGGACCTCTTCACAAGGAGAAGGACGCTCCCGCAGCCTCAACCACTGCAGTAAACAACCATGCCGTGCAGACCAGCAGAAAGTCTACACAACCACGGAAACCTTCCCAGATGATGAACTGACATCAGGGTGAAACAACCAAGGAATTAAACCTCACAACTGAGTCTACCTGAAGTCACAATCTCTATGACAACCCACAGATGTATCCACCTGACGTGACAATCTCATTCAATACATGAACATGACATGAATAAGGTAACTGGACCTGACCTGGAAGTGACCAACTAAAAAAAAAATAAAAATAATAAAAAAGAAATCACACTGTGACAACCCGATTAGACAACCTCATCCAGCAGAGGCATTTGACAACCTGATCAAGACAACAAGACTAGGGCTCAGAGAAATGATTGCAGCACATTGCTGCCACCTAGCCATATGGCGATCTGGGCTGGTAACCTTGACCAGCATGCTTTCACTCCTATTCCTTGGAAGGGGGGGGGGAGATGGCTCGCTGTCTTCTCCTCCTCCTGCAATCCCCCTTTCCCTCTGGTGGGGCATGGGCATGCCCCACTGACTGCAGGGGCCATCTACCCTATCGGCCCATACTTCTCTTTCTTTCCCCCAGCCTTCAGTCTCCCTACCCTTCTCTTTGACTATACACCGCGAAAGCCCCACGCATCCAAATTTAAATTAGAACCAAAATTATTGCCCGCCCCATTAGGCCTCTAGAACTTGTCATTTTAGCGTACAACCCCATGGTAATTTCGGCGAACAAGCTCTACATACTATCTCTTAATAGCGACCTTGCAATTATACCACCGCGATTATCTTTTTTTTTTTTTTTTTTTCTCTAGGACTCAGCCGCTGAAATCCCAGGAAATTAGGCGGCGGGACCTGCCAGAGTATAATAAATTTCAAGGTACACCTGGCCAGCCTCCTCGTTGGCATAGTACGGACAACGTCGGGTCCCATCAGGGGCTCGACGGCCAATAGGCCAGAAGAACAATGGGCACAACATACTACACAACACAGGATCCACACACTTTTAAATCTCTGGTCTTGACAGAATACTGTCCCTCGATACAGCGAACACTCGCGGAGATGGGAGAAATTCCTGGTGCCGTTTGAACCTCAACATACTTTGTACTTTGTACCTTTGGGTTGCCAGGCAGGTGTGTGTGTGTGTGTGTTGTGAATATGAGAAGATCCAATATATAGGACAACCACAGCTGCATTCCTATTTATATCCCTACTGACTTGCAGATCACCGGATAGGACTTTTAACTACCAAACTGGACATCACGGCCGGACCTGAATGAGAAAAGTAAGACGATTGTGCCAAATGGCGATCACGCTTGTGCTCCCTTGCACAGCAACTTTTCACCCACTCCCATCCCCTATTTTCGCCTGATGGATGTATTCTATTGTACCTGGGGGATGCCTTCCTCTTCATCCCCCATACTTCTACCTATTCCTCCCTTTCTTGACTCGCCCACCCACTAACTTTTTTTTTTTTTTTTTTACATTGGTCTCTGTTAGGAAGCTTAGGTGACCCTGGCAGAGACTAGCCAGAGAATAATGGGCAGCCTGGCTACCTCCTAGCAGTGTGTGCGGGCAACGTGGGGTTCCACCACGGGCTCTGCGGCCCAATGCCAGGACACCCAACAGAACCCAACACAATACTACGTATTCAACACAGAACACTTTTCTGGCATTTACAGCAGTTCTGTATTTCTTCAGTGTACATATGGTGCAGATGTGGGAAACCACAGGCGGCGCCTGACCCTAATACTATGTACACTAGTGTGTGTGTGTGTGTGTGTGTGTGTGTGTGTGTGTGTGTGTGTGTGTGTGTGTGTGTGTGTGTGTGTGTGTGTGTGTGTGTGAGCGCGCAACAGGACACCTAACTACCTAAATCCAGCCATGCATGGCACACTGAGTACAGCGGTGAGACATGAATTTGGATTTAGCGAGTCATCTCCAAAGAGAATTTAAAAAATAAACACAAATTCATAGACAAGTCGATCTACTGCTCCAGATAGTTGGTGTCCACAACGATTCACAGTTGGTCTCCTCGTAGTGAAGAAGCACTGGGCATGATGCTTTACAGGTGATCGCCTTCTCAGTGGAAAAGAACTAAACAACACAGAAACAACTGAACAAACATAACATCAGACATTTCTGGCCGTTTTGCAGAGTTCTGTATTACGACGGTGAACCACGGAGGAGTTCAGCTAGCGTTCCGGAGCCGAAATACATACGATACTATTCATGGCTACTACTAAACTCGTTCCAGAAACACCATTATGGAGAAAATGAAGACTGTAGTACGAAGCAGAAAGGGAAGCATCTGCTGCAGTGCTATTTACGGCCAGCCGAAAATGGTCTGATCGCTTTAAGCAACGCTTAACTAGAGAAGCTGCAAGTGCAGATAAGGTCTTTGATTTTCAGGGCACTAGGAGAGGATGGAAATTGCTCTCGTATATGTTTTTCTCTATGGGAGAGCAGCGTGCATCTGGTTTCAGGCAGCGAAAGAATGCTTTTACCCTACCCCACCGCAAGCAGTGCTTTGGAGACGACATGAAACTAAAACCTCTTCCTGTGAACATTTTGCAACGCCATAGCTCTGAAAGGTTAGGTCAAGGAACATCTTTCTGTTAAGTGGCAATCAAACCACTACGGATTTCATGACTAACTGGTTGGTCAATTTCTGTCCAGCATCAAGAATTATTGTGAGAAAAATGGATTAGAACCACTAGGTTTGTTGCTTCTAGAACAGGAGTGGCCAACTTAATTTGTGATGCGATCTACTTTTTTCCTTCAAAATGTGCCGTGATCAACCATCTCAAAAATTTCATTTCACAAGGTGCACAAATCGAGGGATGACTGTATATTTAAAATTCGCCATGATCGACCGAAATTAAATCCGCGATCGACTCGTTGGCCAACCTTGTTCTAGAACAACCGCAGGTCACCCAAAAATTTAGTAGGACATTCCAGGATGAGCCACACCTTTAGTCGGTTGGTTAAAGACACAGATTAGTAAAGCAAACAATTATCTATGAGAGGCTCATGGTAGGTATATAATTAGAGATCTTCGAGGAGGGAGAGGGGAGAGTTTTTTTTTTTTTTTTGTTAGTTGTTGGCGCATCGGCTTCTGTGGCCATAATGCACCTCCCAAGGTTTTTGTACTACTCTGATCCAAACCCGAGGCGGGATTCGAACCCGCAACCTTTGGGTTGTCAGGTAGGCACTTTAAATAAATAAATAAATTTTCTGTTTATACTCCGGGACGACCAACCGGTCAGAGGAGTTTACAAGATACACAGAATACAAGAAACAGCACCGTATTCAGCAGTCACGGGCTCGAACCTCGGTCATTCAAGGCACGTGTACTTGTGCACCCGCGCGCCTGACCACTAGGCTACGGCGGCCTTTACCCACCCGGCTAGCCCGGTCGACGAGGGGAGAGTGATTTGATTGAGATATGCAATGCCCTGAAAGAAATCGGTATTTCATTTCTACGATAAAAAAAAAAAAAAAAAAAAAAAAAAATAGGAGTTTAAAGGAAGGCTGGATCACATAAAGTTTACCTTCAGGTAATGTGTTGTAGATCACTAGAATGAATTTCTTGCCACGGCGTACATCGAGGCGGAGAGTTTGGTAAAGTTAAAAATGGATATTAGATAGCCACTTCTTAGCGGACAAGTATGCTCACCCATACTTGTCTGCTAATAAGTGGCTATCTAATATCCATTTTCGCCATGGTCTGCGCGGGTAGCACGGTGGTATCGTCACCGTCCTCCCAACACCGGGTGGAAAAGGCCCGGGTTCGAATCCCATCGATGACGCGAGGAACTTTGCTTGCAGATTATACAAAGGTTGGCAGGGTTGTTAACGACATAAAGACAGTACGCTACTCCAACTGGATCTAGATAAGTTGGGAAAATGGGCTGAGAAGTGACAACTGAAGTTTAACATTGACAAATGCAAAATACTGCATATGGGTAGCAATGACCGAAGAGAAACGTACCAACTGTGTGGTACTACACTTAGGGAAGTAGAAAGTGAAAAAGACCTGGGGGGGGTAATTGTGCAGTCAAGTATGAAGTTCGCTAAGCAGTGCAGACGGGCTGTCAGGGCAGGTCATGGAGTCTTGTCAATGATATATAGGAATTTTGCTAGCAGGAACAGGGACGTGATTATCCCGTTATACATGGCAATGGTCAGGCCACACCTAGAGTACTGTGTACAGGTCTGGAGACCTCATTTTAGGAAGGATGTAAAGTTGCTAGAACGAGTACAAAGAAGGGCAACAAGATTGGTGAGGGGAACAAAGGGGTGCTCTTACCAAGAAAGGCTTAAGTTCTGCAAATTGCAGCGCCTGGAGAGTAGGCACCTGCGAGGTGATCTGATTGAGGTGTATAAGGCCTTGAATGGGTTGAGCAAGCTGAATGCTGATGGGATTCTTTCTCTTGCTTAAACTAAGAACCTGAGGGGGCACAGTTTCAAATTGAGGAAAGATAGTTGTAGAATAGATTTGCCTTTAGCCAGCGGGTAGTTGATTGGTGGAACAGGCTTCCATCTTTTGTTGTGGAAGCTAATAGCTTAAATAAATTTTAGGCTGAGATGGATAGGCATTTGGAACGAATGGAGGGGTGAAATGGGAGGGATTTATTTTTTATTTTTTTGAAGGATGCTGTGCTAACTTTAAGGGACTTTTTTCGCTCCGTGGCTGAGTTATTCGGTCTCAGGCGTAGATAGCAAGGATTTTTCCCTAAGAAACTGGGTTTTTTTGTCCAGCAAACAAGCAAATCGACCAGAGAACACACGCAATTTACAGACAAAATAAATATTTGGGTAGATAGATGTAATCATTTACGGGTGACCATATATCATAATTTGGTTATCGCTATCGCTTCTCGGCCTTCTGGCTAAGATAAAAGTGTTCCTATCACCAAGAAGCAGTCTTTTCCTGCATTTTGGCAGGAAAAAAAACTGCTTCCTTGGCTTACTTAATTGTTGTAACACCAATACTGTTTTTCTAACATTAGCTCATACTTCCTAAAATCAATTTTGCACAAATGTAGCATCCTTGTCCTACAACCGTTAAGCTTCATGCCATTGTCAAATTCCAGTTTCCTAATCCTCTTACCATACAGGAATTAATAGTTTCTTGATGTTCAGAGTGGAAAGGGAAGATGTCCCCTGAAATGTTCTTCCTGCTTTTGAAAGAAGTGGTCTAATTACAGAAAGTGGTGTTTCTGGATAATATAAAGAGAACGGAATGTGTTCCAGCTCAAACATATACTATTTGATAACTGCAGTGAGCGCCTTAAAGCCAGCGTGCTTTTCTCGACTTCATATTGTATCCCCATACTTTAACGCTTACAGCGATAACAGCGGAGTTGCAGTAAAGGAAATAAGTAGCAATAAATGAGTGAATCATCCCATCTCCGAATATCTGACGTCATCTGATGAACTAAAAAAAAAAAAATGTGTGCGTATGCCGAGTAAGCATAGCGGAAGTTAAGTGAAACCTCTTTAGGCGAACATTTATCACTTGATCGAGGATCCCGTGTTGACCGTAGGAATGCCGTGGGCGACGAATCTGCATGGATGGGAGATATGAGACGTTCCATTACCAAATCTAGTTTCGGCAAGTGCTGTGGCATCGGAAGATATTTAAAATCTTCGATAACTATTTAAAACCTTCGAAAGACGTCGATAGAGCCGGAATCACTTTGTTCTTGAGAAAGCCACGACAGCTGTTACAGGTCGACATTCGATTTTACATTCTCATTTGGAAATGCTGCTTGAAGAAGAACGTGATCTCGAGCTGCTACAATCTTCACATCGTTCTTGAACCAAAGCCGATCACACGAAGAACAGACCAAACCGAAATCATTATCCAGGAATGTACGTTTAAACTGTGCGTGGATGCTTTGGTGTTTCTTAAAATCCTGTTGCTTCTCCTGCCGTGTATTACGCCCGCTACGTGTTGAACGAATTGATGGAGTATTTTTGGCAGTCGGTTTTGGTTTCTTCGCTTTTCGTTTACGACTTAGTTTCGAGGACACTTCATCGTTTTCATTTGCAGTATCAACTTCCATGACTCCTTCCAAATTCACTTCTAACATTTCTGAGGAGATGTAAGGCTCTGAAGATGTGGATGGACCTTCTCCGGCTTCTTTGTTCAACTCCATCGTGCGTTGTAATTTTTTCCGCTGTGAAAATAGCTTAGATCTCTCCTTTGTACATGGGAGTGGTTTCGATGGTCGCATTGCACGTATACATACTCTATACGCCTTACAAATCTCACTATTAGTCTTTGATATGTATTATAATTTTTTTATTAAATACGGTGGAGAATGACGAAAGGAATAGCATGACGCAATCAGTAGGGGTAATGATTGGGTCATGCGTCGCTCGTGCCTGGTACGGAGTGGTACAATGGTGGGGGGGGGATGAATCATTTTGTCTCGCATTTTCTTCGCGATTTTTGTCAATCTACATTGCACTTGTATGTACTCTACACGCCTTAAAACGCTCACTAACAGTGAACCCCCTCTTTACGATTGGTTCACTGTACGATCAAATCACCTTACAATGTACATTCCAGAACAAAATACCGCTCACTATACGATATGTAGTAAGCACCGGTGATCAAGTTTACGAATTGAATTTTAATTCTATTAGATTCTAATAAGCGATTCTAATAGGAGGCATAATTCATTAATTCCACAGGCTATAAAAGTAAAGATATAAAGCACAGATTTATACTTTATTACCTTGCCAACTACTTCTCATCCGATCACCGAAGTGTTCGGATGAGAACCGGTGCATTCATTCTAACATGATAGTTGGTTGTTCACAGCGCCTGTAAGGCGTTTACTTATGGCTTAGTTTGTTCTGTCGCATTTCGCTGCGTTTTTTTTTTGTCAATCCACGAACGCAAGTTACTCCCTGAAAACTGCATGGGCACGCCTAAAGAAGTTTTACTTCAAAATACCCTTCACTATACGATATGCAGTAAGCGCCGGTCATTGTGATCACGTTTACGAATAGAATTTTAATTCTGTTAATGGCCATTCTAATAGGTGCAAAATAGGAGGAATATATAAGCGAACACATTACTAATTAACAAAATTAAATGATACGTGAAAATCGGAAGAATATTTTCCACGGGTTAAAGAAATTAAAAAAAAAAAAAAAATGGCAAGAAGTCAACTACACCGAGTATTCCCAAGCGGTCGCCCTCCCAATTACTAACTGGGCCTAACGCTGCTTAACTTAGGTAATCGTACGAAAACCGCGTGGCTTTTAGCCTAGTACAAGGGTGGGGAAGCCATAGTACGTGCACAATTTCTTTGGACACGCGGAATTCAGTGAATAATGACATACGTCAATGGAGTTGCATGGTTTCGTTCTGCTCATATGTTTTTTTTTTCCCTAATATCGTTTTTAAATAAATGCAGAATAGCCGAGTGGTCAGTAGCCGGAATGCAGTAGCACACGCGTCTTTGAGTAGACCGGGGTTCAAGCCCCTGACTGCTGAATACGGTCGATCTGCCAATCCGCACTGGGCCAGCGTGGCAGATCATGGTCCATTTGCCTCAGCATGAATTGTTAAGGAGGCTTCCATCTTGCAGTGGGCTAATAATGGCTGGGTGCACTTTACCTTTTTTTTTTTTTTTTATTAGTAATAATAAAAATTTACCCTTTATGTGAATGTCGTGATCATATTTACAGTCATTTACAAAAAATTAAGACTACCATTAGCTTTTAGTACAAATTGAAAGAAAATACGATTTCAGAGGCTGCTTAAGGAAAAAATTCGTATATTTCACACATTCAGAACATAAGTTATTAGTAAAGTTATGTGTGATAAATATATCTCACATAACTTTATTTAGTGTGGTCTCCTTCATTGTCAAATACGGTTTGTATGTGGCATGGAGATTGGAGATTATTCTTCATTAATTCCTATAAATTCTCATAAATATTTTAATTGCTATTTATCCTTTACAGATTGTTCAGAATGTCAGCTCAACCAGCAAAGAAACAAAAACGTTCATATGAAGAGGGGAGTAAGTGAGAATTCAAGAATCTTGGAGTGAATGATTTGGTGTGATTAAGAAGGATAATAAAGCATTATGCATTCTGTGTTCTGAAACGTTAGGGTAGTTTTTTAAAAGATTTGGCAAATTTTGGCACGCACCCTTAAAAAGGTTCGCCACCACTGCCTAGTATGATAGTTTGCTGTTCACAATGCCTGTAATGCACTGTGAACAGCAAACTATCGTACACAGTGCCTGTAATGCGTTTACTTATGAATACTGTCGCATTTTCGTTGCGTTTTTTGTCAATCCCAGAACGCAAGTTACTCCCATCTGAAAACTGCCTAGAGCGCGCCTAAAGAAGTTTCACTTTTTTACGGGAATGTAGCAGTGACATATTTAAAATGGCTTTCTTCTGGTAAGCCGTCTTGTTGACGTATCTTAACATGCAGAGGCTCAAAAGGTTGCTAACAGTCTAGCGTTGCTGGACAATATGCAAAACTGATAGTGGTACCCAAATATAGCCAGTAATCAGATTGTGGCCATTTTTTCAACCATCCACTTATCAGTCATTTCATTTCAATTTTTAATGAAGCTCGACCATTCAATTATTTAAATTCGATTTTAATGAACATTCCGATATATTATTGCAAACACTTTTTCCCATCCATATTTTTCGACAACCATGCTCACATGGATCTCGAAAAATATGGATGGGAATGTACTAAGCTACTGACCAATATAATGGAAAGAAGTCGACTTTCTTCAATGAAAATCATAGTAAAACGACGCAACAATCTATATGCATTAGCATTAGCATTAGTAGAGGCATTTGATGCAAGAAAGCAAGCTTATGCAGCATCAGCCAAAAAAAAAAAAAAAAACCCACTTCCACTTCACCCCTCTGTTCGTTCAAAATACCTGTCCAGCTGAGCCTTAAACTTATTTAGGCTATCAACCTCCACCACAAGGGATGGGAGTCTATTCCACCAACCAACCACCCGCTGGCTAAAGGCAAATTTCCGCACGTCTATCCTACATCTGTCTTTCCTCAATTTGAATTTATGCCCTCTCAGGTGATTTTTCTGAGCTAGAGGAAGAATCCCATCAGCATTGAGCATGCTTAAACCATTCAAGGCTTTATACACTTCTATCAGATCACCTCGCTGGTGCCTAGTCTCCAGACACTGTAATTTGCAAAACTTAAGCCTTTCTTCGTAAGAGCACCCCTTTGTTCCATTCACTAATCTTGTTGCCCTTCTCTGTACTCGTTCCAGCAGCTCTACATCCTTCTTGAAATGAGGCCTCCAGACCTGTATACAGTACTCTAGGTGTGGCCTGACCATTGCCTTATACAATGGAATAATCACCTCCTTATCCCTGCCGGAAAAATTCCTGTATATCATTGACAATACTCCATGAGCTACTCTTGCAGCCCGTCTGCACTGCTCAGAGAACTTCATATCCGCCTGCACAACCACCCCCAAGTCCCTTTCATTCTCTACCACTGTCAGTGTAGTACCACACAGTTGATACGTTGCTCTGGGGTTGCTGTTTCCCATGTGCAGTACTTTACATTTGTCAATGTTAAACTTCATTTGCCACCTCTCAGCCCATCTGCTCAACCTTTCCAGATCCTGTTGCAGCAGCATAGTGTCAGTAGTGTCCTTGACAACCCTGCCAACCTTTGTATCATCTGCAAACTTGGACATTAAGCTTGATATACCATCATCAATATCATTTATAAATACAGAAAACAATAATGGACCCAACACTGAGCCATGAGGGACTCCACTAATAACATTAGTCCACGATGAGCAGTGTCCATTAATTACCACTCTCTGTCTTCTCCCCTTCAACCACCCCTTTATCCACAGCAGCAACTTGCCTCCAATGCCACACTGCTCCAATTTGTGTAGCAGTCTTCCATGTGCAACAGTATCAAAAGCCTTTCTAAGATCCAAGTATATAATATCAAAGTTATTCCCTGCATCCAGTTCTTTTGTGACTGCATCATAGTATCCAACCAAGTTGGTCAGGCAAGACTTCCCCTTAACAAAACCATGCTGTGTCTGAGCTATAACTGAAGTCTTGTCTAAATGATCCTGCAGTGCTTCTTTAACCAGTGCCTCCATTAATTTTCCTGGAACAGAAGTTAAGCTCATAGGTCTATAGTTACTTGTGTCAGCCTTTGATCCTCCTTTGTGAATTGGGGTCACATTTGCACATTTCCAGTCTATGGATACCTCCCCTGAGTCCAAGGAAGCTCTCATAATTATGGCTAAGGGTTTGCTTACTTCCTTTGCTGCCTCCTTTAATATAACTGGATAGATCCCATCCACCCCGGGTGCCTTTCTTGTGTTTATCTTCAACAGTTTCTCCTCCACTTTACTCCCAGTTATTTCAAGATTCTGTAGCTTACTGCTAGAGTTGATACACCTCTGGCATTCCCCTTGCTGAATAACTCCTCATGTGTGAATGTCGATGCAAAATATTCATTTAGTTTGTTAGCTACCTGAGCAGGATCATCAACAGTTGACCCATCAATATCAAGTGGACCAATCTGATTCATCCCCTTCCTTCTAGAGTTTACATAAGTAAAGAACTCTTTGCTGTTTTTCTTTGCTTCCCTTGCCAAAGATTTCTCGTAATCTGCCTTCGCCTGCCTAACCTCCTTTGTAACTTGGTTGCATATCAACTTGTATCTATCATAGGCTTCTGTGTCATGTGTTAATTTGTAAGTATCCCATGCATTTTTCTTCTCTGCCATATGCCTCATTAGTTCATCTGTCATCCATTTTGGCCTAAACCTTGAACAATATTTCTTAGTTGGTATGTAAAGCCTAGTAGCTTCCAAGATAAGTTCTTTGAATGCTTTCCATTTTGAATTTGCTGTTGGTAACATCATCAGTTGGTCCCACTGTATAGAATTTAAATACTGTCTCAGTCCATCGTAGTCGCCTTTACGGAAGCAATAACCCTTCCCTTTACCCCTGATGGTAGTTACCTCTTTGAGTAAATCCCACTTCAGCACACTGTGATCACTGCCACCTAGTGGTTCATTTATCTGCAGATTCTTAATGCATGAAGAATCACTGCTGATAATCAAATCAAGAGTATTACTCCCTCTTGTTGCCTCCCGAACATGCTGATGTAGAAAACAATCATCCAATAAATCCACAAAAGCCCTGCTAGTGTGTGAGTAACCAGCCCCCAAATTCCAGTCAATATCTGGGAAGTTAAAATCTCCCATTATAAGACTCTCTGATTTACTGGCCCACTCGATTTCCCTGTACAGTTCCTTATTATACTCATCAGAGTCATTAGGCCTATAGCACACTCCTACTCTCAATTTTGATCTCCCAATGCTTATGTCACGCCAAACTGACTCAACACTGCACTGTCCAGCGATGTCGACTGGCTTCACTTCCTTGGTTTTTATGTGTTTCTTAACTAATAGCATAACCCCTCCTCCCCTCCTGTCCTGTCTATCCTTTCTGTAAACGTTGTACTCCCCAAATTGCAGTTCTGCATCCCTTATATCTGTGTGACACCACGTCTCTGATATCCCAACAATATCTGCCTTTGATGTTTTGAGCAATACTTCAAATTCATCAAATTTATTTACTAAACTCCTAGCATTGGTGTACACGCAAGTATACCTGCACCTGTTTCTATTCTTAGCTACCCTAACACAACCCATGTGTTTACTTGTACCGCAATGGCTCCCAGAAGTCTCTGAAATACCATGCATCTTGTTTTTCAGGCTTCTGCTCATTCTAATAGAAGCAGTGCAAGAATCTCTTTCACCTCTGCCAGTGGCTACTGTCAATCTATTGGTCTTTGTCTCCCCCCAAGCTAGCAGTTTTCCGACCCACCTAACACTGCCTCGATAGCATCAGCAAATATTCTTGCACCCTTTCTATTTAAGTGTATCCCATCCCTGTAGAAACAATCTCTCCTGTTAACAAGTACAGTCCAGGCTGAAAAAAATTCTACCCCTTGAGCCTTGCACAATCTTTCCAGGGCCGAATTGATCGACAAGGCTCTCATCATATACTCCCTCCTATCGTGTCTGGGCAGAATTGCAGACACTTTCAAATTCAACCCTAATTCTCGGCTTTTGTTCAACAGTGACCTGTACTTGTTAAGTAATTCTGCCGGTCTCCTACTCTTAATATCATTAATGCCAACGTGTACAACTATATCACCTTTTGTGCCCTTAAAAGATGATATTCGCTCTACAACGTCATCAACCTTTGCCCCTGGCAGACATACCCTGGTCCTGTTCCACCTATCTTTTTTACAAAGCATGTTCCCCGTTTCCCTGACAATAGAGTCACCAACAACTACTAGTTCCTTCGGGACCAGCGCATTCTGCCTTGGGGGTTGCCTCTGTGTCACGTGATGTCCAAGTGCAAGCTCTGGCGTTGATGTGGACAGCTGAGAGCTTCATGGGCCCCTCAATTTAGTTCCTTCGAGGGCATCCACCCTGTCCTTCAAGCTCTCATATAGGCCCACAAGAACGCTGAGTTGTTGCCTGATATCGATACACTCTTTGCATCGCGCACACACAAAGACATCCCCCATGGCAGTATCATGTCCCGTACCCGATTGCTCTGCAAACATCAAGCAAACAGTGCAATTTATAAGGCTGTGAGTCAGAGGACAACTGCCCCCCTCAGTTCTGCTCTGAGCCACAGCACTTCCATTAGCTTGAGCCTTTTGCATTAAGTCATTGTAGCCTTCCTGTTCATGGGGGGACGATAAACTGAATGGTAATTTCGCTCCAGTCTCTTAGATCGATCAACAGAGAATTGTGCAGCAACTGGCGCCGCAGTGCGAGCCAATCATGAACTGCTACACCACACTCTTGGTCAGACATTGAGGCAAGAACCACATTTTCAGATGCCGTGCCCCCGCATCAGTACCTCACCAAGCAATTTGGGCCTGAGAAACTCACGTACATCTTCACAATGTACAAGTTAGTGCAAAAGCATCATTACTGTGCGTAGCCAACTACTAAAGTAGTTATGAATTGGCATCATTTAAGTACCGGGTGGTTATAAAATAAGTTTCCCTATTCAGGAGACCCTAGTGTCAAAACGGTTAGAGATAGCGCTGTGAAAATCGGTGGGGTTTGTCATTTAGGGTATTTGTAGAAGAAAAATAATTAGTTCAAATTTCCGCCACCAGGTTGGCACTGTAAACATGAGATGGAATACTTAGCTCAGGATTAGATTTTAATATCAGAATTTAGAAATCTACATTGTTCTATGTGCTTTCCTTCACTTGAGATGACATTCTGAAAACGGAGGACTGCGTGCGACACAGTTTCGCATAGCCTCTCATTAGGGATGTTGGCTACATGCTGTTTAATGCTTGCTTTCAAATCGACAAGCGTCTCTATGTCGCCAAGGTAAACTCTATGTCTTTCAGGTAACCCCATAGCCAGAAATCACAGGGATTGAGATCTGATGATCAGGCTTGCCAGAACTGCGGAAAGTCTCTAGAAATGATGCTGTTGTTGTTATTTGTTATTTGGTTTTTAGGAGCATTAGCAACTAAGGCCATATTGCTCCGGGGATATGCGGTGGTCATTCCCTGACCTTTCCGCATCCTCCGTATTTGGTGGTCACGGGCTCGAACTCCGATCTAATCAAGAAACGTGTGCTACTCACTGCTGCTCCTGCCCACCTGGCTACGGAGGCGCCTAGAAATGATGCAATCATTTCCGAATGTTGAACAGAGTAGTTCCTTCACTTGCGACCAATGTGGGGAGGGGCACCATCTTGCATGAACACTACGGTCTCCAAATATCGCCTTTCTTGCAGAGCGGGAATAATGTGATCTCTTAGAAGAGCACAGTACCGTGCACTGGTTACCGTACACCTTACGGGGTCATGAGGTGTAGACTCAAAAGAAAAATGGTCCGATTATAAACTCTGCTGTAAATCCACACCATGCTGTAACGTATGAACTTTGTAGTGATCCACAGCAGATGGACGAGAAGTTCCCCATATTCGGTAGTTTTGTGCATTTACAGCCCCATGAAGAGTGAAATGTGCCTCAACAGACCACAAGGCCATGTATTGTCAAGTTCAATACGAGCCAGAAATCATAGAGCAAAGTCTATTCGTTGTTGCTAATCACAAGATTTTAGTTCTTGCACTACGTGAATCTTGTACGGGAACCAGCATAAAATTATTCGAAGCGCTTTATGTACAGTAGACCGAGGAAGGTCCAAGTCTCTTGATACACCTCTGGCACTACTGACTGGTAGTGTTTCGCATTCTGACCTGGAGGCCATTGCAACCGCCACTTGACCCACTACCTCCATTCCGATTGTGGTCGTCCCCTGCCTGGAACTGCACCTAACTCTACGGTCGCTTCAAATTTCTTTATTAGTTTTCGAAGCCTCATTGATGTCAAAGGTCCTTTACGCAAACCTTTAAGTTTCCGATATTCACATAGTGCTGCATTAGCGGTATTATTATTCTGGTAGAACAGTTTTACTAAAGAGCACGTTCCTTTTTTTGTAAGAGCCATAATGGTTATTGATGGTGGCGCAAGCCTTTCTGTTTTTATCTAACATGATGCCATTTGCGCAAGCAGCGTATCTTGAAGTAAATGACAGCTTTTACATATGTGCAGCGCCGTTTTCCCAATGATGGCGGAAATTTGAACTAATTTTTTTTCTTCTAAAAATCGCTTCCCCCATACCCTAAATGACGTACCCACCGATTTTCACAGCGCTAACTCGCGGCTAAACGCCGTTTTGACACAAGGGTCTCCTGAATAGGGAAACTTATTTTATAACCACCCAGTATACCACATATCGTGAATACCTTCCAACGAGTTACCATGATATTGCACTACCTCGAATAAGTAACGCTAAACCGTAGGAGAAGACTACTGTTACTTATTCTCGGCGGATACCACCACCTATTCGGCACCGTTTCGGAGCTTATTGGCTCCTCATCCGTGGGTGGGCGGGTACCCTGGTGGTGCAATGATGACAACCCAGTTGCGAAGTATAACTCCACAATATGAGACATGCCTGATGGTGTAAGGTTAGATTACAATGTAATTTGGGTTTAGAGCCTCAGAACATCTTCACAATTCAATGATAAAGATAGGGAATGAATTGTGTGAATGGAATGGCTTCTAAGTTACGATTACTGGTGATGTTGTTTGTTTGTTTGTTTGTTATTTGGTTTTTAGGAGCATTAGCAACTAAGGCCATATTGCTTCGGGGATATGCGGTGGTCATTCCCTGACCTTTCCGCATCCTCCGTATTTCGTGGGCACGGGCTCGAACCCCGGTCTAATCAAGAAGCGTGTGCTACGCACTGCTGCTCCTGCCCACCTCGCTACGGAGGCGCCTACAGGTGATGAGTAGACCAGCTGCCTAGAGTATAAAGAGGTTGCACTGGACGCTTGTACCTACCATAATGGCAGAACATATTGCTACTATTACTGAGTACTTAAACCTAGTGGTCAATGTAGCTCAACCGATATCAAAATGACCTAGATACACTTCATTCAAAACTGATTATAATAAACATCAGTTTGCAATTCTGAAAGGGCCCTCCAGTTGGCCCATTGGATCAATATCCATATTACGCGACTCCTCCCTCACTCACGGGCCAGGCAAGCCAACAAAACTATTCAGCTGACTTAATTGTTTAACTAATATTATTATTAACACAATCTTCATTGCGTATCGCTTCCGACAAGCAACGAGCCCGCAAGTGAGTGATTAGTCCTCGTGGGATGGTTGAATGCATAACGAATAACGAACATAGTTCACCTATCCTGTTCGCATTACAGAATGCAAAGCCTCAAGATGGCACGCAATCCTCCTGCAGATAGATAGTACTGAGAAAACTCCAACAGCCTACCGTCTTTAAGAAATGTTACCAAAACGTGCGAAGATTCACAATACGCTGGAAGCATTTTTGAACAGCTGCTACTCTCATGGAATAATGATGCGATTTGTCTATTAGAAACGATGACGGGAGATGAGCATTCACATGCGCACATACTGCCGGCTACGCCATGGTGTAACCGGCAGTAAATGCAATCTAGGGTTAAAAGGAAAGCTGGGGGTGGCAGTTTTCTGCATAACTCCTTAAGTGAAGGTGGGTGAAATTATATTCATCGCACTTCTGCTTGCTTTTAAGGATACTTGTAATTAGAGGCGTAATATACAAATTCAGCAGCACCTATACTGATATAGCAGTAATTCATATTCCAACACGATCATATGTCGATACTAACAGGCATCCTATATAGCTTCCACCTATCAGCAGTCCACTTGATCGGTGGAGATTTCAACCCCCCCCCCCTCCAACCTCTTAAGACCTTGTATTAGTCTCAAATCCATGTACCAGATACTTCGATTTCGATCTTGTACCGATAGTCATCCTTCTCCGAAACCCCCTCCCCCCCGCACCAGACTTCAACGCTGTACGTAACGGACATACAAAGGTTAACTGGATACAAACAAATGCCTCGAACATACTATATCAAACACGTGGTGAGTATTCGAATTTTGCCATGCTGAACCAGGGCATGCTTCAGTCTCTAAATATACAGCTTCTAAGAATATTACTATCTGAGAACAGTCTAGAGCAGTGGTGTCCAACCTAAGGCCCGCTGGCCGTATCTGGCTCACGAATAATTTTTATACGGCCCGCGCGGAAAGTGAACTAAAACAATTTTAGAGTCGCGCCACTGCGTGTACAGGGATGCAAGTGTCGAGCTGGACTGTATAAAAAGTGTACATGTAGTCAAATGCAGTTATATGTACGCTAAATGCAGTTATGTACGTATCAATCAATCTTTTCATATTGTGAAATTCTACCATTTCGATATAACATGTTCATTGTATTGAATTATTATTAATTTGTACTGAATTAAAAAATAATCCTTAAAATTGTTCCCAAAGAGGAAAGTCGATTTTGAGTGTAGTGTTTAATCAAAGGTGGACTGAAGACTATTTCTTCATTGAGTACGATTTAAGAAAGCAGTGTTTGGTATGTAAGGAGACTGTGTCAGCTTAAAGAATATAATTTAAAACGACACACTATGATTCCAAGCAAATCTTATGATCAATATAAAGGAGTGTTCCAAAATGAAAAAAAGTGTTCAAAATTACAAAACAAATTAAGAAAACAACAAACACACTGGAAACGTAACAGTTAAGAAATGTATCTGCTGTAAGTGCCAGTTATCAGGGTGCACATTTGATCACTTTTGAAAGTAAACCGTTCAGTGATGGTGAATTTGTTAAACGTTATTAAAAGTAGTGGAAGAAATTTGTCCGGAGAAACGAATAATGATACAAGACAGTTTGTCTCGACAAACAATTATGCGAAGAGTAGAAGATATTGGAAAGAATTTGTTCGAGCAACTTTTGGAAAACATAAAACAAATGAAATATTTTAGTCTGGCACTGGATGACAGTACTGATGTAAATGGCACAGTCCAACTCCTTATTTTCATACGTGGAATTAATGACAATTTTGTACTAGTAGAAGATTTAGCTGATCTACAAAGTATGCACGGAATAACTACAGGTAAAAATCTGTTTGAACATTTTTGCCAATCTATTGAAAAGTTACGATTACTTATTAAAAACCTTGCATTGTAGGAGTCACAACTGACGATGCAAATATATGATTGGTAAAAATATAGGGCTTAAGGGTAGAATAACCAAGAAAATGATAGATATCGGCGCTGAACCTCCGATTAGAATTCACTGCATCAAGAAGCTCTCTGTGGGAAAGTATTGGATCTCCAACATATTATGAAGAATGTGGTTATTTCAAATGTAACTTTTATAAGATTACATGGCCTTAATCCCTGGATGTTTCAACAGTTTCTTTCAGAAAATGAAGCTGAATATGAAGATTTAATTTTAGATAGTGCAGTGAGATGGCTGAGCCATGGCAAAGTGTTATATCATTTCTTTAAACTGCGTCATGAAATTGATATTTTTATGACAGAAAAAGGGAAACCAATAAAACCGCTATTAAATATGGAGTGGCTGTTTGATCTTACAATTCTTACTTGCTCTTAATTTAAAACAACAAGGGAAAGGAAAATTGGTCTCTGATTTGCATGGTGACATCAAATAATTTCACAATAAGTTATTCAAATCCCAAATTCAGCAAAACAATTTAGCTCACTCTAAATGTTGTACCGAGCTAAAAGAGAAACACATACAGTATTTCCAAAGAATCGTTGCCTCTCGTTATTACAATTACTTTTTGACGAGTTTGAAAGTCGATTTGCTGATATAAGATCCCTGAAAAAGAATGCTTGTTTGAGAATCCATTTACTTCTATGGCTGAAAACCACAATCTCAGTTTGCAACTTGAAATTATTGATCTTCAAGGCAAAACATGGTTCAAAAATAAGTACAGTACAGCAATACCTCGGTTAGCACGGCTTCAAACAGCACGGGTTTCACTATAACACGGTTTTCAATTAGGTTTAAGTCAAATTAACTGTACATATTAAAACTCATTGAATAGCCTAGACACGTACTCTGCATGAGTATATATGTTGCGTTGCCTAGGTACGCATATATGCTGCGGCCCCAACTCTATTGTCGCACATGCACGTGTGCTCCCCTTAGGCAGTCAGCTGCAACGTGCAACAGTGTTCAGTATTTTTAATTCCATCCTGACGAGACGACGTGATAGCTTTTCATTTCACAATTTATTTTTTATCTCTTTAAATACGATAGAAAATATATTTACATCTTGGCTAGAAATCACTGCCAACAACATGCGTTCTGTTTGGCAACATATTTTATCCCATTTCGCAAATGATTTCACTGGTTTTGAATCGCAAATTCAGACAATTGCCGAACACATCGTGAAGATTGTTGGAAAAGACTTGGGATTCGAAACTTTGGACACTGCCAATGTACGTGACTGCATTGACCCACATGCAAATGACTTAGATCAGGGGTGGGCAACTTTTTTCGTCAGCGGGCCGAATGAAATTTTCGTATCATGATGCGGGCCGAATGAAATTTTCGCATCATGATGCGGGCCGGAATAGATTGAACGATTTAATAAAAAAAATCAGAACCTAAAAAATGTTATATTACTTGAATTACCAAATTATTAATGTATTTTTTAAAAAAATATCTGAATATCCAATTATCATTGAAAATGCGGCATTCGGCATCAATTTTTCTTTTTTTTTTAATTGGCTCATTTTATGGGCTATAAATTATATTAAATTAAAAATTGTAATAATTAGAAAAGGCATAAAACATAAAATATCTCGCACCAATATTATTTTTTTCAATAAGAAGTCAAACCCAAAGGAACTTCGTTCGATCGATGCTACAATAATAATTAGGAAATAACTCTTTGACGCTGCGTAGAATCACTTGGTTACTGTTGTACTGGCCGCGATTCCCGATTGAACCGAATTAAGCCGAACGTTTATGGCGAGTGTAGTCAGGTATGGATTTTCTATATTTATGCATTTACCGAGGGGGCCGGATTCAACATCGTCGCGGGCCGGCTGTTACCCACCCCTGACTTAGATGCAACTCTCCTTGAAATTGACGAGCGAACTGCTTATGAAAAAGAGGAAAACAATTGTGAAGTGGATAACACTGAAGTAGCACCAAAAGAATTTTCAACAGAAGAATTGGAGAAAGTTCTTTGGGAGGTTTACATGGCCTGCGAGGCGATTATGAATGGAGATCTGAATGTTGAACGTAGTATCAAGATACGGCAAATTTTACAAGATGGGATGCTACAAAGACTTGTACGCCGAGAAAAAGAAGAGACGATTTCATCAGACTTTTTTCACCACCTATTGAAATACCTAAATAAACAATAAAGCTTTTTTCGCATCTCTCATGATGTTACCTTTTCATTAATAAAATTTTTGCAATATTTTTTATTTCAAATATTTTTAATTGGCTATCAAGCATATTTTGTTATAGATTTATTATAATTTGTTTATAGACTGTTTCTCTGATACGCATTCAATTAAAATCCATTATCATTATAACTCAATCAGCACGGTTTCATATAACACGGAACAGTTTCGGTACCAATTATCAGTGCTATGCGGGGTATTGCTATATATGGACTGCAAAAATAAACTAATTGAATTCTACAAAGCTCTCACATCTGAAGATTTTCCACTAATAAAACAAAATGCTATGAAAATCGCTACTTTGTTCAGATCAACATATGTCTGCGAGCAAATTTTTTCACGCATGAAATCAAATAAATATTTAAAAAGAAACAGAATACTAGATGAGTATCTTCATTTTGTATTGAGAATTGGCGTCATAAATTTTCAACCAAATTTTGAATGATTATCTAAAAATATCCAGCCTCAATTACCTCATTAAATGTTAAGTTTTGTTCAGTAAATGTTATTGTGTATTGTACTTAATAAAATTTTCGAATATTTTCAATTTTAGATGTATCATTATATTTATTTATTCATCTAATTATTGAAAAGCAGTGATCCTTTCCACGTACAAATTTTTATTTGCTAAATTTTCTAAAGTGAGCATTTAAAAGCAAAAAGTAAGGTATTTTTTTTTTAAACAAAAGTAAGTAATATTTTTATAATTTAAATAAAATGTAAAAAATAAATCACTGACAGATTTGTTGCACATAAAAGTGTTGGGAATTTGCATTTTTTATATATAGCCTGAAAATAAAAAACGCTAACATGAAAATACAAACTTCCTTTTACATGTAACAATATGTGGAAAAAGTAACACACATTTTTCTCGAATCACTCAGTGCGGCAGGCGAAACAAATCTAACTTTAAATTTTGCCCCTGTATGGAAAAAAATTTGGACACTATGAGGATGGTGAACAACTGCTCTTTAATAAGCAAAAGATAAGTAGTCTGAGATGAATTTTCACTATATGTATCTACTTGTGAAGTCTAGATCTTAACTGTAAGTTTATTTTAAGACCTGTAATTCGATTTTTATTTCTAATTAGATTTTTCTTTAATAAAAATATAATAGAAGGGGAAAAAAAAACTAATTATCTTCTTACAAAATAATTGTTTCTCACATCGCTACCCAACTTTTTGTAATGTACTTTACTTATTTATTCCTGAATTTTTAATGAAAACTGAAATTCAACACGACGTATTTCACAGATCTTCTGCGATTTAATAAATTAAACACACCTCAGATCGTAGAATGCTGCTAATGCTGTCGTAAAGTACTTTACATATTTCCTTCTGGATTAAAAAAAATAATAATAATAAAAGACAACACGTATTTCATTCCTGCTGTCATTAATAAAGGAAATTAGTAAGAATTCATGATCAATGTATTTAGTAAATGGACAACAATAAAGCGAGCTCCTGAAGTTCCACATGCGCAAACAGAGAAAACAGAGAACCGAGAATATAACTTCAGAATAATTTCAGAAATCGTTAATTTGTATAAACTAAGCTGTTAATAATTCTGATATTCAGTCACGTAATATTAGAAAAAAAAAGTAATTAACACTGAAAGAAAGAATGATTAGCGAGCTAAAATCAAATTTGAGAACAATTACGCATTCTGCTACCTTTCCGTCAGCAGCACCACCACCTTTCCGTCCAATAACGTACTAAGAAATATATGCTACACTGTTAGAAGATAAAAATGCTTTAGTTTGAGGACCAAATGCCAATACTAACTTGCATCCTATATAACTTCCACCCATCAGTAGTCCACTTGATCAGTGGAGATTTTAACTCTCCTCCCCAACTTCAGCTAGTCAATATCCAGACAAGAATGTTAAGTAGTTTCTCTGCAATTAGTAGAAACCAAATTAATGACTTCCCTATAGGATGGGATGACCTTTTAGACCTTAAATCCATTGTACCGCCGTACGTCACACCAGAAGCTACAATTCCGATCATATACCAATA
The DNA here is from genome assembly GCF_048544385.1 of Mastigoproctus giganteus. Classification (NCBI taxonomy): domain Eukaryota; kingdom Metazoa; phylum Arthropoda; class Arachnida; order Uropygi; family Thelyphonidae; genus Mastigoproctus; species Mastigoproctus giganteus. The sequence goes on along the minus strand of NC_143588.1, from coordinate 22,285,029 downwards.
GTCATTCTTCTCCGCACTCCCTACCCGAGACGTCAACGTTGCGCGAAACGTACATATCAAGGTTATCATGAGACCAAGAACATCTGGATGCAAACAAATGCATCGAAGATACTATATCCATTCCGCTATAAGTACTGAAATTTTGCGATGCTGAACCAGGACTTGCTTCAGCCTCTAAATACACTACCCTACCATTAATATCCGGACACTTGCCTTTAGACAAAAAAAAGAGGTTTTATTGCGTCATTTAATATTTTTTGCTGAACCCTTTGGCTTTTATGACGGCCTTGAATCTTCGCGGCATATTCTCAACCAGCTTTTTTTTTTTAATTGTCAGGTGATATGTTCCTCCACTCGGCCTTTAAAGCAGCCACCAGTTCGACCTTGTTCTTTGGGCGATCACGACGTGCACGTATATGACGATCCAATACATCCCAAAGATGCTCGATAGGGTTCATATCAAAACTCTCGGCTGGCCAATCCAACTTTCCCACACCCATCTCCTCAAACCACTCTGTTACGACCCGAGAAGTATGGCATGGCGCGTTGTCTTGCTGATACAGGTATGGGCGCCTTCTCCGAAGTACTGCCATAATGTTGGAAGTGCATAATTTTCCAGGCTGTCCTGGTACTGCACAGCATTCATGGTTTTGTCGATAACGACTAATGGGCCCAAGCCAAACCATGAAAAGCAGCCCCATACCATGACACTGCCTCCACAAACTTAATTGTCGGGAGGATACAATCAGGAAGGAACTGTTCCCCTGGCATTCGCCACAGCCAGGAACGGCTATCAGACTGGTAGAGTGCGAACCTCGACTCGTCTGTCCATAGGACTGTTTTCCAGTACTCTACAGTCCAGGATTCGCACTCCTTACGCCGTGTTAATCGGCGTCTAGTATTTGTTGAGGTGACAAATACTAGACGCCGAATTGTACTAGTGCTGACATTAGTCCCAATACTCTCACAGAGGGTTTGCGCGACTTGAGACAATGGCAAATTACGATTTGCGCGCACAGTTCTTCGCAGAATTCTCTTGTCCCGTTCTGTTAGTTTTCGGGATTAACCAGGTAGTTTTTTGGCAGATTCAGTCCTATTCCTCTTCCATTTGCATATGACGTCACTAACCGTTGACCAAGGGATCCCCAGAGTGACTGCGATATCTCGTACAGAACGCTTGCTTATGTGGCATCCTACTATCATTCCACGTTGGAAGTCTGTTAATTCTGATGTCATATTGCATGCCCACTTTTGCAATTTTGTCTGTTCGAAGCCCAGTGTGCATATTTATAGCAGATTTTGTGACGTGTTGCATGACAGGACCTGTTTCCCCATTCATGGAGGGGTGTCCGGATATTAATGGTAGGGCAGTGTATATAGTCTTTAAGAAAATTACTATTTAAGAAAGGTCTAGAGGATGGTGGACAACTGCTCGTTAATGAGCACCTCAAACTAAAGAAAATGCTTCATAAAAGCTAGAAAAATTATAAGCCTGGTGGCATACCCTAGCCCGAGGGCAACTCCATCCGCCTTACTAATGGCAATTAACGTAGGGGGATGCACTCTTGTATGAGGAATGTTCCCAATTCTCATTACAGATGGGGAAATCAATATGCTGCGATTACAGTTTTCACAGCATATTGATTCTGAGGAATGGATGAACTTCATCGCAAAGTTTGTAGGAAGAGACCTTAATCTTAATCCTTACGTCGAGAATAGCGTTCCTACCGATGGAGTACACAGGAAATTCTCACTAAAATAACAGTCGATTACTACAATTATTACAGCAATTAATAATATGTCTGCAACGAGTACTTTGGGGTGGACGAAATCCCCCAGTTCATGATTATGTGCCTGGGCCCGTTCATTATCGACTCATAATATTTAATGTCATACTTCGTGGAGAATCTTCGCCACTGTTTGGAATGTGTACACTATAAGATCGCTGTCAAAGATGACTACTCTCCCTTGAACTAAGCATTTAAGACCAGTCTTTCGGTCGTCACGTTTTCTCAAATTGTTAGGCAAAAAAATTACTTTAAAACCCTGAATAGTTATAAATTTCCTGTTTATACTCCGGGACGACCAAACGGTCAGAGGAGTTCACGAGATAGACAGAATACAAGAAACAGCACCGTATTCAGCAGTCACGGATTTGAACCCCGGTCACTCAAGGCACGTCTACTTATGCACCCGCGCGCCTGACCACTAGGCTACGGCTGCAGACACTTGCACATATATTGCGCAATACAAGAGATCAATGAACTAGCAACCTTCAAATGACAACTAATCAAATCATCACAGCATTCAAAAAGTATGAAGTAGTGATAACCTAACTGGATTTGAGGGTGGCTTTTGGCAGTGTTAGTATTCCAACACTCCTGAAACATCCCCAGTCCTTCTATAACAGTAGATTTTAAAGTACGTTCTGAAGAACCCTGGGATTCTCCAAAGAACTCCAGGGTTAAGCAGAAATGAACCTTTATTTAAAGGGTTCCTCAACTGTTTTGTTATTGATTTTTTTTAATATTTAATTTCTACAACAATGCTATTTTTGAATATATTGGAGTTCCGTGAAAAAAGTTCGAAAAAGGGTTCCGTTGCCGAGAAATGGTTGAAAAACACTGCTCTTTTTAATTTTTAATTACTTACTGTTTTATAACGCCGCATTTTTAATTACTGTTTTATAACACCGCAGTTACTAACTGCCAACAGGAACATTACGCTCACTACTGGTGTCCAGCCATATCAGATATATATCAGACCGATATAATATCGTACGCGGACGATTTAAGAATGTTAACATCAGTAAAACTATCCATCCAATAACTTTCACGATACATCGATACATTTAAAACAGTCTCAGAGAAATAGGAAATTATTTCAAATTCTTTGGTCTGAAGACAAGTCCACTTGAATGGTCTTACTGAAGAGAGTGAAGCCTAGTCCGAACGTCCTGCAGCCTGTGCATGATGGCAAAATGATGAAGAGTTGCAAAACATCATGACCTCATAGTGATCTTTGACATAAGTTACGTTTTAACTACCATCCTGAGGAGTTACACCTTAAGACTTTCGCTTCTGACTTTTCCGACGACGGTTTCGACCCGGAACTGAAAACCACGGGATTGAGTCAAGCTGGATTAGAAAGGACAGAAACATTTTTGGATTTTCTTCTCATTATGACGGAATTAAACAGACTCCGGTGAAGTTGCTTGACAAAAAATATCCGGTTTTTCTTCTGCCAAAGTGGAAGAAACCGTTCTAAATGTCGGATGGTTTCCCTCCAATTGGATTAAAATCCGAATCCGCATATATCCGTTTGAGTTATAAGTGTTAAAATAAAAAAGAATCACTGGTTTGTTATTTGGAGCACTAGCAACTAAGGCCATATTGCTCCGGGATGCCGCAGCCTAGTGGTCAGGCGCGCGGGTGCATAAGTACACGTGCCTTGAGTGACCGGGGTTCAAGCCCGTGACTACTGAATACGGTGCTGTTTCTTGTATTCTGTCTATCTTGTGAACTCCTCTGATCATTTGGTCGTCCCGGAGTATAAACAGAAAATTTATTTATTTATATGCGGTGGTCATTTCCTGACCTTTCCGCATCCTCCGTATTTGGTGGCGACGGGCTCGAACCCCGGTCTAATCAAGAAGCGTGTGCTACGCGCTGCTGCTCCTGCCCACCTGGCTACGGAGGCACCAAAGAATCACTGGAAATTGCAATTATATCGAAGGAGGACGAAGGAAAAACCCAGCTTTTGTCCTAAATCCTTACATGGGGGAGTAATTGTAGGCACAAAGGGAGATGATGTCCTCCAAATTCGGAGAGATGTCTACTTATGGAACCGCCCATTGGTACCCCATATACTTGTTGTTAAAAATCTCCTTCATGGGTGAAATAATTCGCTGATAAAGTATATTTAGTAAGGTGGTTATATCCGAAATATCTAATTTGTTCTGTTTTTAAACATTGCAATTTCAACACCTTCTGAATTACACCTCACCCGGATGCAGCCGTTCCTGAAGAAAACCCCCAGGTAAGAGTATTCTTCTGCCTTAAAATAAAATATATAATATTCCTAAAATTTAATATTCCTTTAAAATTTCCAAAAATAACCTATATTACCCCTTTTCAAAAAAGTTTATTTTAAATCCATAATGAGATCGCAGATCCTCTACAAGGAAAAATTACAATAAATTATTAGTATTTGTCCGATTTTACGAAAATTAGCGGGTCTCGACTATTCAAGTTGTCTGTCCAACTCTCTACTCTGTAGTGTGATGAAATGAATGCATAAATGGAAAGACTTTTTAATGTATCACGAAGCATTTCTTCAGTGTTCCATGTAATGTAGAGCAATTTTGTTATGGGCTGCTTTTCAGCCACAGTTCTAAATATGGCACTTTATCTATTCATGACATGCGGATATTTAATACAGAAAAACGTGCTAATATGTTTTGCTTTGTTCATGCTTTGTATGTGTAGCGTCTCTTACAATTGCAAATTTATTAATCAATGGGCGTCGGCGTCGTCCGGTATGACCACTGTCTGCCTAAGAATCATGAACCCTCTCTATATGCATGGAGGGCTGATTCACAGAGGTTTTTCTTTGCTAGCCTTCCTTTTTTGCGGATTGTGTTGGATTTGTTGAATGTTAAATGTTAAGTTTAGGTTTAATACTTTCTTATTATTTTTTTATGTAAGTCAAAAATGCCTGAAAAGCAAGAAAAGAAATACATTTTGCGTTAGGGCGACATAGAGTCTGTTGGTGCTTCATTTCCCCTCTCGTCACCCTTCACTTCATCACGACAATCATTTCAGAGGAAGATCATGACACTGGGTGGTATGAGTCGTCAATATATCGTCAAAGGAAAAGGAAAAAAAATAAAAGGAGCCTGGCTGATAACTGCAAATATCAAGTGAAAACAGTCTTTCTAGGGAATTCAGTCGGTCTGAGACGGAGGAAATCTCTTACAAATGAGAAGTCCTCCTGTCCTCGATCGAAGATTATGCTGATAGACATCTGATCTTTTGAAAAAGGCTTAACGTAATCAAGTGGTTAGCGCGAGAGTACAGTAGCACACATGTTTAAGTTAGCCGTGATTCGAGCCTACGTAACTTCTAAATAAGGTATTCTTCTTGTATTAACTATCTTGTAAACTACTATAACCCTATATGGCCGTCTAGGGGTATACACAGAAAAAAAATTATATATATATTTCATTTAAATGCAGTGGAAGCTTTTTTTGGCCAGTACGAAAGCGGTATCTTGGTCGACTTGGATCAAACCTGCACACATATTTTAGTGTAGATCACAGAAGATGCGAGAACTGTCCATCCCGACAGTGTCGAGTTGACTGTCCTCGTGAGCTGAGAATACAGCGAGTAACAAAGAAATCCTGAAGCAAGTGCATAACTGAAGCATCACAACACAAAACCATACAATAGTATCCCATTCTAGTGCGGCCGGTCTTCCACAAAAATTTCCATATCCCAACATGTGTTAAAGTGTAGAGAGCATTGAATGCTATGAAGTGATGGACCAATCATGATAAGCCTTCTAACAATGGATGCTTTGTCATTCTGTCCATTATCGCACTTCTCTGACAAGCGTACTACTGACAGAAAAAACGATTGAAGAGGGGTGGAATGGAAGACCGAACTTTCATTATGCACACTTAAGAAGAAGAAACCACACATGCAATAAGTTCAACAATTTTCCATTAGTGTACTAGATGAATTCTTCCTCAATCCGCACATGCTCTCTGTCCATCTTACATGTGATGCCTGCAGAAACAGAATAACACTGCGGAAGTTCTTGGAAGCCATCTCTTGCACGTACATGCAGTTTCTGCGATGATAGTGCAACTAAGGGCGACACAATTTTAAAAGGATTTTTTCTCTAAATATGAAAAATAATGTCGGAATCTGGAATTAAAGTTTAGTGATATTGGATCAGTTGATCAAAAATTATCTGTATTGTGAACAAACAAGAGGACAAAAAAAAAAAATCCACACTATCATATGTATTGAAATGCATTTCAGAAAGCTGAATGGTATCGCTATTTCCAAAGGTTTTGACATGAATAATTTCACAGCAAACTGAAAAAGTTTTTCTATAAGGAATTAATTGAAACATATCTAGATCGAAAATGATGCAATGAACGTCGAAGTAATTTATCACTGATTTCCTTATTAGTTTTTTGGACATGAAACAAACTAGATTTCGCTGAAGGTCGTAAATAAAAATAATTAACGTGAGATATTAATACGTATTATTTATTTGCTATACGGAAGAGAAACAAGAAAGATACAATAGGCGCTTTACGCATATATGCGTAAAGCGCCTATTGTCTTCACGCCAAGTCTGCCTGTCAGCCCGCATACAATAACTCGACTCCCAGTGGATGGATTTTTATAAAAATGCTATGTTTAGCACTTTTATAAAGATTTGTCGAGCCAATTCAAATTTCTTTAAAATAGAACCAATAGAAATCCGGAAATTACCATTTCTTTATCCGTCTGTATGTAATAACTGGACTTCCTGTAGATGGGTTTCCATGAAATTTTATATTTTTCTCTTTAGAGAGATATTTGTCAAGCTTTTCCAAATTTCAATAAAATCAGACCAAAAGAAATCTGACAATTATAATTTATATTTTTCATACAAATAAAGATATCCATATATCGTATAATAATAATAATAATAATAATAATAATAAGTTTCTTTATTTACTTAAATTAGATATATTCATGATTACGCAGAACCCAGAGGAATCTTAGAACATAGTGCATCGATCTCACATTGCTGAGGCACTTCGCTACGATCGGCATTGTACTACGTACTCCCAATAAAATGCACTGATCCAATAGAGAAGTACTGTATATTGCTTTTTATTTAAAGTGCATGCTATTACCCAAACTTCATTATTTAATTACCAGTAAAGTTATTTGACTCTTTTTGGTATACCCTGTATATATTCTTAAATTACTTTCTCGTTACGTTGACAATTCAAATTTGCCGATGATAAACACACAGGGACTTCGCTAAAATCGTGTAGAGGTGTGGCTGATTGACATTTCAATGACACTGTAACCGTTGCAAATAGTACGACACTTTATATGCTGTTAATTTATTTCTGTATTATTTTTTTTTTTTTATCTGCACTGATGGGTTAATAAAGTTCTGAAAAAAAAAAATTAAACTTTGAAGGGCTCAAATAGCGGGTATCCCTAAGCAAGCGTCTAGTGCGCCTATGCATACCCGTAAACATGCAACTGTGAGAAAAGGAATGCTGGGCTGCACCTTGCATGATCATAAATCTACATAACAAAAAAGAAAAACAACTCAGAGATCTCAAAATATTTATTAGTGAATGCTGTTTTCCCTCTAGTCAGACGTCAGTGATGAACCATCTGGAACTTCGGGAGCAGATGATGTACTTCCAAGACCCCCAACATAAATTGGGCGTGTCCAGCAAGGAACAACAGATCTCAAAAATTTGCACAGTTCGCCTCTTTTTTGCAGACAGAACAACTCAACATATTGTAGCCCCGGCTGTGGTGTTGAACCCTTTGGATCCTCTCCCCCGCACACCGGCCCCCATGAGCACAGTCCGACCTTCCAGGCTGACAGTCCTTTTACCCAGGATAAGTGCATGATTCATGGTGAATCTAACCTGTACCAACCTTGCAGAAGACATCAGGAGAAGCCTGGTAGCCAGGTTCTGAGCCAGACTCATCACTGTTACATGATGGAGATGAGAGAAACCCCACATCAAAACAGGGAGGACTGGATCCACACTCAAGGGGATGCATTCTGTCTCTCTGATTAATTTAACTCTCATGTGCAATTTCCCAGGCATAACCCACAAATGGCTTGCGCCCAAAGCGTTTGACTGTGAAAACACAGGGAACAGAATTCCATCCTAGGAGCCTAATAGGTCGGTTCCAACCGAACCTACCTCGGTCCCTCTGTTGAGGAGACTTGAGGAGATATATAATATTTCGTTTATCCAGACCCGGGAGAGAATTTTTGTTTCCAGACTGGGACCAGCAACAAAAGCGGAAAGTATCAGGGCACTCTTTGCCCAAGAGCTTAGGATCAACTTAGACGCAAAGGCTATCAAAACTAGACATCCGACCTATTCTTCCTTTATCATCTCCTGCCCTAGAATCCAAGACTACTATGTAGTCTTCGATTCTAGCTGCTGGCCCGTAGGCACCCTCACAAAGCCGTTCCAAGAGAGGAGCAGATCGATCGCCTACAACGGACCCAGTCGAGATAAGCAGCCATAACTACAAAAGGATAACATGCTACCAAGTTCACACGAAGGAGAGATTCTTTGGTTTATGCAGAATGTACGCAGCCTAAAAAACAAGTTTCATTGTCTCCAGACGCTTCTATTTCTTAATGAGTTTGATGTCATCTGCCTTACAGAAACATGGTTAACGGCGGATCATGGTTAAAGCTTGATCTCACCCCTTTTAACACCCCTTACAAACACATAGGGAATCATAGGATTAGCGGTCGGGGAGAAGGTGTTGAAATCGGATGGTTTCCCACTCTTTATTATCAAAATTTGCAGCTCATATATAGTTGACCTTCTCCTTCATCTTTTCAGACAAATCCTGCAATCTGGAACAGTTCCTTCAATTTGGAGAACTTACCACGTCAAGCCCATTCCAAAGATCAAGAAACCCCAAATCTCCTAAAAACCTGCGACCAATCTCCTAAAGACCTGCGACCAACCTCCATCAGTTGTTCTTCACTCAAAATTTTTGAAAAAGTAATTCAGCTAGCAATTGCCCAGCACTGCTTTGTACACAGGTCTGAGTACCTGCATACCGTTCTGCACATGAGATCGAGAACTACCAATCTTCTTGATACCCTCTTCAGAATTCAGCGGACCCTTAACAGCAAATCACAGATTGATATCATATTCCTGGACATTAAATCGGCTTATGACAGAATACACCTCCCAGCTCTTTTTACCATTCTGAAACACTACTTCCGTCTGGCAGATACCTTACTTCAAATTTTGAAGTCAATTTTACTTCCTAGACACCTGTCTGTGACCCACAACGACTTCCAGGTAACTATTGCCGTCTCAAGAGTCATCCCGCAAGGAAGCGTGCTGTCAGCTAGCTATCCTGTTTGCAGCAGTTTTGGAGCCTTTCCTAGCTCAGAATCCTAACTTTATCTCTTACGCCGACGATCTGACGTTCTAAGTTAGCTCAGATCATAATCATCAGATTCATGATATCACTCAACAAGCTTCTAGGCAGATAGAAAATTATCTTGGAAAATTATCTTGGATGAGCTTGGAAAATTATCTTGCAACAATTGGGCTGCATCTGCGCCCTTACAAATCAGCGCAACTGCCGATAACCAAGAAGAGAGTCAAAAATGATATCCAAATCTTTTTTAGTGGGAAGCCGGTGCAAAAAGTGACCTCCCATTGAAGAAAAGAAGACCGAATACAGCATCATGTTGTACTGAGAGGATGATTGTTGTGCAATTAATTCATCATTGAACTAATTTCTGCCTTTCCTATAACTAATAAATATCATTCTGTTACCGGCATTGTATAAATATGATTCTTTACATTAATTTGCGTGATCTCTAAATACGAGGGTAGTTTAGTAGTCGACCCTCTTCTTCCTATTTCACCCCCCAGCCTTCACTCTCCCCTCCCAGCACTTTTTCTTGCACAGCGTATAGCCCTACACGTCCAAATTTAAAATACACCAAAAATTTTCGCCCAACCTTTTAGGCACTTTAGAAACAGGCTTTCAGCGTCAAACCCCATATTAGTGCTTTAATGTAAGTGATTTAAAATCAACCGCGGTCGTTCCAATTTTATTTTAGGTCCTAGCCACTAAAATCCCAGGAAAGTAAGTGGCAGGACCTGCCAGAGTACAATTGACTCAATGGTAACACCCGGCTAGCCTCCACGTGGCGAGGTATGGGCAACGTCTGGTCCCATTAGGGGCCTGGCGGCCAATAAGCCGGAGAAACAATGGGCACAACATATAACACTACTCATGACCCACACACTTCTAAATCTCTGGCTTTGACAGGGTACTGTCACCGATACATAGAACATTCGCGGAGATGGGAGAAATCCCAGGAGCCGCTAGACCCTCAATACCTCATACCTCATACCTCATGAAGAAAAGAGACTTAACGCAGCACAGCTGCCAAACGCCATTTGGCGACTTGAAGAGGGCACCCTAGCCTCCTTCATCTTTAATACCCATATCCCCCGGTGGGGGGGAGAGACGGTCTTACTGTCTCATCCCCTTCTCGCCATTCCCACTTTCCCTTCTGGTGGGGCATGGGCATGCCCCACTGTGACTTGGAGTTGCCTCCTCTCTCGACTCCATACTTCTGTCTTTTCCCCCCAGACTTCAGTCTCCCCACCCACTCTACCTGCACATACGCAAGCGAATGCCCTACACATCGGAATTGATTTAATCATCTCCAAATTACGTTTTTCGCCCATACACTCGGCGTTTCAAAAATTTAGCGTTATTCCCCATAGAATTTACCAAAAAAAAATATATATATATATATATATCTTAGTTTATTTTTTAACTTTCTTTTCCTCTTTTTTTTTTTTTTTTTTTTTATAGGTCCTAGCCGCCGAAATCTCAGGAAATTAAGCGGCAGGACCTGCCAGAGTAAATCTTAGTCTACTGGTGTTTCCTGGTCTGCCTCCACGGAGCGAAAGTGGGGCAACGTTGGGCCTCAGTAGGGGTCCAGCGGCTAAACGACCAGATGAACAACGGTACATGACATTACACATATACAATATCCATACACTTTTAAATCTCTGGCATTTCCCAGCGAACTGGTTCACTCACAATGAAAGCAACGCGGAGATGGGGGAAACCCCTGGTGCCGTTTGACCCTAAACACACTTTACACTGACCTTGGCCTCACCTATGATGTTGGGGTCACCTTTCAGCCTCACTTTGTCAGGATGAGGCAGAAGACATACGCGGCTCTTTGGGCAGTGCGTCAGGAGCTCGTTGGTGTGCATCAGTCAGCGCTGCTTGTTCGGCACATCCTGAGGTGTATTATGCCGATCCCTCTCTATGCATCAGAAATTTGGTCATCTTGCCCCTGCCTCATACCTTTACAAGTATCTCAGTTTAGAGTACTGGTTGCTTAGATGGATGAACAGGGTGGTAGGCCACCCCCTAACTATCTCCAGATCGATGCTACAGGCAAATCATCATGACAAAAAATGTCCTCACGCTTGTACGGGCTCTAACGGGGCGAACTGATGCTCCATCGGTATCCACATTAATCTCGGGCAAGAGGGGAGCACCCCGACTCCTGTCTCCCTCTGCGTCTTACGCTGTCAAGCACTGATTCCCTAAGGAACATGTTTCCAGCCAATTGTCTTCGGATCTTCAATAAATTTAGGATCCACCCTGATAGGTTCTGTGAAGACAAGCTCTACAGGAAGGAAATGCTCAAAAACTGCTACCAGATAATGAATCTATAATATTCACCTGCTCCTGGACATGACTGACTGTTTTTTTTTTTTTAACTTGCCTATTTGTATTTCACAATGACTTTGTTTTGTCTTCATGCAATTGTATATTTTGAATATTTAATCCTGGAAATGTCTTGGGTCGAGCACGCATGTACTCTTTGTATATTGTACATGTGTGTGTGACCGGGAAAGGTGTGCCAGAAGGGTGTGAATATTTACAAACTAAAGTGCGAGGAACACATGTACAATATGTACATGTGTTCCGGGGTGACCCAAGGTTTCTTGGGAAATAAACTGATTTTAATAATAATTATAATAATAAAGGAGAATAAAGTCGTCTATTACCACAATTATTCACCTTACTGGAATAATGAGTATTACTGCAGTAAAGTGGTATGTAATCGGTATTTGTTATTTAATCTATACTTTTAAAAACTGAAAATTTGTAATTTGTCATTTTTAATTACTTTTGTTGAAAATAAAAGTATTTAAAAAATGCTGGGCAAGGATACGTGCTCAACAGGGGAATATACCATTATGATGATATTAGGTTGGTTGGAATAGCATCCCTTGAGGGAGTTTAACTGGTAATTTTTGCTCGTGGATAATATCAAGAAAGTTGGCATCAAAGTTTAAGTTAAATTAAACTGCCACTGAAGCATCATCATCTTGCCATATTTCTTCAGTCTTTTTTGTTATTTCTGTAGATGTGTGTGTGTTATTTCTGTAGATGTGTTTATTCTGCTCAGAAGACCAAAAAAAAAAAAAAAAAAATACATATATATATATATATATATATATAAAATAACACGCAGAACCATCTAAGCGCATCTTCATTGTGGCTATTATTCTAATTTCGTCTTTTTTTCTCTTTTGGCGTAACTATCTACTGCAGAAGCCAAGTAATGTTGTACTTCTGACTACTGGACAACTGTTTCTGAAGGCGGCCCAGTAAAGCATCTTGAAGCATCCAATCTCTCGAGATCTTTTTAGACATATTTCTGCATCACAATAACTTACTAGTTAGTCCTTGTATTAAGGAAAAATAGGGTCATAGCTATGCCTCCATCACGAATATGCTACTAATCTTATGGCATTTCCTGAAGGCTATCCCAACAGTGCACTCTTTGGTGAAAACAAATCTGGTATGTCCATTTCTCTATTCATCTGTCACCATCGTGTTGCGAAATTCGTTTCGCTTACAGGTGCATTCCAGTGGTATCAAAATACATCTGTCCGTTATTAATAAGCTATAGCGATGTGGTAACTGGAATTTTCCTTTCAACTGGTCTTTTAAAATTGCAATGAAATTTCACCCAACTATGACTAAGGGCATCGAGAGCCAGCACGGGTTCTGACGAAAACTTCTTACTGGATGAGCCCACCTTTCTTTATAGGAAGCATGGACTTCAATCCCGCCACTCCTCTCCCCCAATGTCTGGGCTTGGGGAAGCTGACCTGCCTGTGTTCCCCTCACTCGACGCTCCTATGACTTATCCTTTGTGAAATAGGGAGTGTTTTTATCGGTCAGCTTACTTTATAATCACACTGTACATTAAAGAAACACGTTGTTATACTGTGTTTAATTTCTAAGGGCAAGACTTACTCGTAATTTAAAAATTTAATGAATTTCAAAAAATTAACTTACGAAACATCGAAATGTTTATTATTTCCTTCCTCACTCATGTTAGCATTAGCATTAGTAGAGGCATATGACGCAAGAAAGCAAGCTTATGTAGCAACAGCCAAAAAAAAAAAAAAAAACATTTCGCACATCCATTCCCTCTAAACGTTTGTTCAGTTCCTCCTTGAATTTATTTATCAACTTCCACAACGACAGATGGAAGTTTATTCCAGCAATCAACCCGCTGGATAAAGGCAAATTTTTGCACATCTATTCTATAACTGTCTTTCCTCAATTTGAATTTATGCCTCTTTCTGATTCTTCCTCTTGAAGAATAGGATTCTTCAGGAGAAAGAATCCTATCAGAATTGAGCCTGCTCAACCCATTCAAGGCCTTATACACCTCAGTCAGATCACTTCGCAGGTGTCTAGTCTCCAGATGCTGAAATTTGCAGAACTTAAGCCTTTCTTGGTAAGACCACCCCTTCGTTCACTTCACCAATCTTGTTGCCCTTCTCTGTACTCGCTCAAGCAACTCTGCATCCTTCCTAAAATGAGGTCTCCAGATCTGTACGCAGTACTCAAGGTGTGGCCTCACCATTGCCTTATACAAAGGGATAATCGCCTCCTTTTCCCTACTAGAAAAATTCCTATATATCATTGACAAAACCCCATGACCTGCTCCGGCAGCCTATCTACATTGAAGAAACTTCATATCTGACTGCAGTGGCAGATTCAGGGTAGGGACACCTGCCCCCTGTCGTTTCTCGGGAAAATATACACCAGTCGTTTAAATCCCTTCAGTTACAAAAGAAAAAAAAATGTTCATTGTTAATATAGGATTTTATCTATTTTTGCATTGTCTCAGCTATTTTCAACTGACTACAGTAGTCAACGCTGATGCTAATGTGATCGCCATTCTAGTGCACAAAATGGTGCCCCTCCTGTTATTTTTTTCTGGATCTGCCACTGTCTGACTGCACAATTACTTCCAGGTCTTTTTCATTTTCTACCACCCTAAGTGTAGTACCACACAGTTGGTACGTTACTCTGGGGTTACTTCTATCCATATGCAGTTCTTTGCATTTGTTAATCTTCAGTTGCCACTGCTAAGCGCATTTGCCCAACTTTCCTAGATCCTGTTGCAGTAGCACACTGCCATTACTGTCATTAAGAACCCTGCCAACCTTTGTATCATCTGAAAACTTCGACATTATGCCTGATATATACCTTCATAAATATCATTGATAAATATACAAAACAACAGTGGGCCTAAATCAAAAAAATAAACAAAAAAAAAATATATATATATATATTTATTTTATTTATTTTTTTTTTTTTTGTATGTGTGTCCGAGCAACTATACGCGAGTTTCCACGCTGCAGATCCTTTCTTGTGCGCTTAATAATGTAATTCAACACTATACTAAGATAAGAACTTCAGTTCAATTCAAAACTGGTGTTTAGTTGCTTATGAAAGGAAATCCAATTTGGAAACCTGTGTTTAGTTACTCAAAAAAAGGAATTCCTTAAAAAAAAAAAATGATAAACAGGGCTAACAATATAAGTTTTTTAATTGCACTCCGTAATAGTTTTTAATTCGTTTTATAGTAATTTCTTTAAATGAAACCTGAATTTAACCTAAGCAATTCAAAATGAACCTAACCGATTGTCAAGCATTCAACTTTTGGAAATCAGAGAATGAAATTGCGAAAGGAAACTACCAGTTATTTTACAAAAATGAATTTGAAATGAATTTTGAGAGCTTCACTTTTAAATTAAATTGGAACAATGGACGTGTTTCTGTCTTTGTGACAGCTTTCATGGCAGTGCATTGTTGGAATGACTGTACCTTTGACACCAGGTCCCTATTAAACTGCAGACCCTATTCTAGTCTATTAACCTTTTGGGCACAACTTATTCGGAGGCTACGTGTGTCCTATGGCTGGCTACTGAAAAGTTATCCATTTGGGACATCAATTTTAATAGTCTTAAACTTATCGAAGATTATTATTATTAGCAACTTTCATCAAACGCAATACTCGAAGAGCAGTCTTATGGTGGTTTATGTAAATAGTCTGTGAATTCGTCATCCAATTAAAAAAATAAATAAATGCTATTTAAGAATACGCGCATTATAATATGAAATGACCTACATTTTCCTGATGAGTCCGTTCAGAAATCACGATTGCGTGTTCATAAATGGTGTTGCCATGAGCGGATATATCTCTCTTCGCCCAGGTCGTTTCCCAGCATGAATACCGGTTATCGCGTGTCTGCTCCTTGCAGCTGTCAAGTTTTCTCTCCGTGCCATGTGCTGAGGGCTACGGCCTATTAGTTTTTATACAAGGCTAATCTTTAGAAATTGAGAATACTCTTGTTTTTTTCGTGTTTGACAGAGTCGAAGCAATTTGTCATCTTGTTAGATAAAAAGTAAGATTTACTTTGTTCTTTTATACGGTTTATTTGTTCTTGACACAAACTTTACATGTTGGCATCAAGTTAGAAAAAAAAAAAGAAATCAGTATTCAAGACAAAGGATACTATGAAAGAAATTCCACTATACAAAAGAATGAGATGGCAAGAAATCTAACAGATCTTCAACAGAGCGATGTGGACATTACAGAGCGTAACACACTATATGTCAAAGAAAACAAGCCTGAGGAATCCAGACAATAGCGGATCATCAAGAGAGAGGCGCCTCCGTAGCCAGGTGGGAAGGACAGCAGTGCGTAGCACACGCTTCTTGATTAGACCGGGGTTCGAGCCCGTCACCTCCACCACATACGGAGGATGCGGAAAGGTCAGGGAATGACCACCGCATATTCCGGAGCAATATGGCCTTAGTTGCTAATGCTCCTAACAAACAAACAAACATCAAGAGAGAGACAGACCCCAAGAAACAAAAGCACTGAGACTATATTTGGGTGAGGGTGGAATATTTGAGACTATATTTTGGGAATACCAGCATAAGGAAAATGGGCAGACCCAGCCTTCATGTTTTTTTTTTGGGGGGGGGGGGTTAAACATAGGAAAAGTTTACAGATAACGAAAAAGAAGCAAAACATGCTTTGCGTGAAGGTAATTACTCCATTTCTTCTGGCTTTCAATTCCGCCCTTGTCAAGAAGAAGAACCCACGAAAACACCTTGTGCATTTTTTTTTTTTTTTTTTTTTACTCCAAACAAGAAACCTCGAGTGATACTCTGTCGAAGCTAAACGAAAGTTCTCGGGTATCGAACCGCAAGCGATCAAGCCAGGTCAGAAGTCCACCTAGAACATTCAATTCAATAAAAAAAAGTACTGTACTCATACTTCTATAGCAAATAAAAGGCACTGTATCGGTTAAAAGGGGAAATGGATAACAATTATCAAGGCTCTACACCACATTGCAAAAAGCATAAAGAAATATCTCAACACGTTTTACAGACATTGTGAGTTAGGAGAACAAAATAATAGTTAACGATGGCGGCATTCAAAGATGGGCATAGACAAAAACTCTTCAATACAATGGAAGAGCTAGCATTATCTAACAGGATCTAAACTAACCCAACCCAATCAGGATTTCAGAAAGCGATACGATCAGAAAGACATTAGAAATCTTTGCTGCTCGCAAAATATTGGGAATAGTCTAATCGGGACTCTCATTTATAAACAATAATGCCAGTTTTGTCAAAAGTCAAGCTGAATAAATGAAAAACTCCGTTATTTTACAAGAATCTGCCTTAACGGGTTACAGATTAAAATGCTTCAAGTTGCGTCATTATCAAAATGGAATAGTTACCATTAATAATCAGTTGCTGTTTGAAGAATTTTTATGGAAGATAACCTCCTTTTCAGCTCGAAACTTGCTTTTAACCGACTTTCAAGCAGCAGCCCATAAAGCGCCTTTCTTAAGAAAGTGATCGAAGGAAATAATTAAGAAATTGAAACTCTTTGAGAAAATTATTTCAAAATGCCATCAATCCATCTTCGCATATACAAACATATGGCTCGTGCTCTTTCCGATGTTGATCATATGAGAACTTTTACTGATATCGCTAGTCTTTCAACAGCCGAATAAGGTTCTCAAGATTCAATTTTATCCATTCCGACAGATTTCATCATTATGGAATGAGAATGACCAATCAGCCGGACCCTGATTCCTTGATAATGCTATCAATCTGTCTTAAACCGAAAATGTATTCAAAGAAAAAGTGATGAGTAATGCAATTTTCATCATAGTCTACGTGTGTTCGTAATCATACATTATATATATCACCACCAGACTATGCAAAAAACTATAGGCGTAAGACTATAGGTTCTAATACCTTTCGGGTTTGGGGTTTCATAAAAAAATCGGGCCCTTTCAGTAATCTGATTGATTCTATATATACAAAACAAATTTTACTATATAAATTCATAATTTTTCTAATAAACATTTTATACAGGAATGATCATATTTGAGTTACTTCATGAAAGGTGGTGTTGTGCCACCTTTTTTTTTTTTTTTAATCTTATACTAATATCAGTCGAATCTTATACTGAATATTGTAACCCTTAATATACTGAATTCCATATATAATTTAATATAATGAATATTGAACATATGAATTATATGCTTCCACGATATTACTTCTTCACTGTTCTTTCACGAATCAAATTCTGCTCACATTTACTCTTCTAAACTTGTTAGGTAATATTAAATTAATGAAGTTTTTATTTCCTCTGACTAGAATTATGTTAGCTTAATATTATTATAACTTTTATTGCTTTCTTATTTATTGTTTAGAGGAATATATAGAGGAATACATATGTTAGAGGAATATTCCTTTCCTGTCTTAATACACATTCAATTTACGTAAACACAATACTGAATAAGTATATTCGTATTTTTATTTAAATTATTAAACCTATACGCAAAAGGCTGAACAGTTCGGTTTATCAGGTAAATTACTTTCCACCTGTATAATTTCTAAGTAAGATTTATGGTTTATTAGTTTTATCTGCTTCCTGAAATTACAATAAATGAAATCTTGGATATCAGCATCCTTCGATGCATTCGTTCCATACATACAATACAAAATTCATATTTAACGAAATTTAGGAAATAAGGCACATGTCGGAAAGAAAATATTTTAAGACAAGGGGTAATTATTGCAGATACACAGCCATTTAGAAATAATACAACGCGGCCAGTACCGATTTTATTTGTGTCAAAGGAAAACACAATAACCATCGGCGGCCATCAAAATTGTAGCCGGCGTTTAACAGCGAGTTGCTGTCAACGTAACTCTTAGGAACCATATTGGATCTATGTTAATTTCTGAATGGCATCTCGCAAAGCTTGTAATGAGGCTAGCCTTTAATATTTCTAACACATGATGTTTCAAGGTAAAACGAAGTATTAACTTACAGAAAAACTCCTCCTCTGCTTTGCTTGAACACGAGATAAGTACTGAGACATTCTCTTCAGCTGTACAGAAGCCACACTACTGCAAAGAAATGAACGATTTCAGCGCCATCTCTTGTTCACATGATCAAACAGCACCAATGAGGACAGAGTTATAGTACTATTCCCTTCACAGCAGAGAGTAAAATTCATACTGCTAATCCCGCTTAGTGAAGTTGATTCCCTTATAATAATAATAATTATTATTATTATAAGGGAATATCATTATTATTATATGTAAAGTTTTATAAGTAAATCTATATTTTAATAAAATTTATATTATTTACATACAGAAATTCTAATTTGAATATTCTTCATTTGGAGGGGGGGGAATAAAATTGATTTTTTAAATTAATATTAACTGAAGATTTCTCATTTCAATCACTTATTACTTATCACTAATTGAATCTGAACCACATTTTGTTTGCAAAAAAATTATGTGAATTATATTGAATTATATCTATGTTGTTGCCGTTATTATTAATAAGAATGATCGTTAATCCTTAAAAAGTTTTCATTAAGGATTAATAATCGTCCTGGAAAAATACTGATCCTTATTGATTATAATTTGGCCGTGAAGGGAAAGTGCAACGCTATTTAACCTTGTAACCAGCTACAATCAAATGTTGTTTCAGAAAAGAAAGAATCTCTATTTAAATAAATGCTCAATTATTGCAATTAGAAAGATTACAGAAAGAAAATGAAATGCATAACTAATTAATTTTTATTTTTCCACCTTGTTATATATCAGTTATTTATTTTATATGCGTTAAGATATAATTTCAAAATAATTTCATAATGGGGAATCTGTCACAGCAGCTAGCCTATACGAATAAACTGAATAACTTCAAAGAGCTTTTTAAGAAAAATCTAAATATAAATTATGAATTATCTTTATTACAAACAGTTAAAAGATAAAAATATTTAATGCAAATTAATACACAAATCAACAATGTTGAAATATTACAATGATTTCTGAAACGATGTATGGAAATATGTTGATTGCAATAAATCCAATAACAAAAATATAATTACTTATGCTGAGGAGTTGGGGAGGGGGAAGCAAGTCAAATCCCCTAGTTCCGGATACCACTCGGAGAAAGCCAGGCCAGCCCAGGGAGGCCGTCTGTCTCAAGATCGGCGCCTTTGTTACTACCGAAGGCATATGAACTGGCATTGTTTCCTTATCTCAAAATTTTGCGAGCCAAAAATTGAATCAAGAACTGGCCTTTTGGCAGTGAGGGGAAAGAGCAACACTATTTAAATAACGATTCTCTCTCTTTCTCTCTCTCTCTCTCTTCCTCTCGTACCAGATCAGGAACTAGTGGATTAAACTGCATGAATGGAGTGAAAGAGAGAGAGAGAGAGAGAGAGATTTGATAATTTTCAGGCTTTGTCCCTGTCGGACTACCTTCCTTTTTGTCTACTGAAACAACGTCTGTCAGGAAAGCATCTAATAACGACATATACCAGCGATGATGGCCAGCCTGTGATAATTTGACTATGCTTTCTTCTCGGCGGATATCCATGCACCAATGCGATAAGTGTTTAAACTGGGATTAAATAATTAAATTAATAATATTCCACCAATATTATTAATTTATATTCATTATTAAGATATATATATAAAGTTGTAAGTTATAACTTAAAGTGTACGTAAAGATGAGAGGCTGAAGTGTTATATTGCTGTTTATAAAAGACCAATATTCTCTGTTTCGAAGAAGCGCATAATGCATCTTTGTGTTCCTTCCCCTGGTAGCATCAGTGATGATGATCCCGAGCATTTTTGCTGTTATGGGTATAGCATCAGGCATGCATGTAAAATTTCACTTATTTTAATTGATTGCAATAAAGATAATATACCTTGACTGTACAGTGCAATACACCAATGATGATGCCACGTGCGCTATTCTATCTCTTCTCAATAAATGAAATGAATTTGATATAGCAGCAGGAATAGTGCTACAAGGGTATGAAGCAGATCCCAGGAGGAACTTTGGCTTTTAATTTATTATTTATGTATTTACTATTATTATTTTTTTTTATTTCAACACAGATTTAATTGATTTATTGTAAACTCCACTGAGATGGTGGTCGTGCCGGAGTATAAACAAGACCATTTTGAAGACTTGCGCTGCCATCTAGTCTGCCTGTTCATTAAATCAGCTCTGCATAGTAGCCTTGTGTATTTTATAAACCCCTAGTTTTCCTTATCCGTGAAGGAATTTGTGTGTACTTTCGTGTAATAACGATTATATTTATTTATTTATTTGTACAGTGAATCTTGTGAGTATGTACTTGGCACACCCAGAGTCCTGAGCTGGATATCATCATTCTTCTCTTTCTTGGTGATTCCTTTCTACTTCTGACTCTCTCTCTCTCTCTCTCTCCCTCTCTGGGTAACTCGGGAATTTTTTTATTTTTGGCTGGTGCAGCATAAGCCTCAGGCTTCCTTGCACCATATGACTAATAATAATAATAATATTTTTTTCCATGGGGGAAATCAGGAAGTACACGAACCTAAGAAAGGCGATCAAAGAGATGTGGCATATGCAACAAGTAACGATACCATCCCGATCATCGTGTCAACCACAGGTATGGTGCCAAAGACCCCTACATAACAGTCTAGCAGCAATAGGTCTCCCAGCGAACACCTACAAGGAACTCCAGAAAGTCGCAATCCTGAAGACTTGTAGGATAGTCAGAGAGTTCCTCGACCAACAGTAACATCAGACATACCAACAACCACCCTGTGTATTTGGTAGCAATACCCGTCGCGAGGTGGAAGCCCCAATCAAGGAGAAATAATATAAGAGCAATAATAATAATACAAGAAAGAAAACAATAGTAGCTTTTGCAATTGAATAAAACGAACATTTAACTCTAATCACTGAATGAAATAGAAACGAATGGGATAGCCAAAAAGAAAAGGCTCCATCGATGAGTTTCATTTCTTTGAGAGATCTCTACTACATAGTAAAAGTATGTTAACGCAAGAGTTAATGAATCAAAAAATAAATAAATAAAAAAAATAAAATCTCTAATCTCAGTGGATGGCCTTTGTAAACAAATGTGTAATTTTTAATAAAAAAACCCTTTTTACTTTAAATTACAGATACACTAAAAAATATGTTAAAAATTAGAACCTAGAACAATGAAATCCAATAGGATTTTTACCGCCAAACTTTTTGTAATGAATAGATAACCATATAATGCAAAAGATATTAAAATAGTATAATTTAGTATTAATCATTTCCAATATTTAATTCAATATTTAACCATAAGTAAACAATATTGCTTACTTATGGTTCGTAATATCCCAATTTGGGATATTACGACCAAAATCTCGATGTCTGTACAGATTTTGGCCCTAATGTCACAATGTCATCGAAAAAGTTCTATGCTGTTTCGTCTCGTTTTTCGTGTATTTCAGTCTGTTTTGCTGAATTAAATACATCTTCAGCAACAACATCATATATCTAACATTATAAAGTAGTAAAGTAGCAATGCGAATTGAATGTTCGCTTGCTCACGCATTACTTATAGTACTATTATAGTACTGTTTTCAGGTCTAAAATAAAATTTAAAAAAAAAAAAAAAAGCAGAACTCTTTTAAAATTATTGATAAAAGAACGTCGAATATTTTTCGTAATTCATGGAAAATACTTACGTGTGAATGTCTTTATAAGGAAGGCCCTTCAAATAGTGTTCCTTATAAAATAATCAACAAATGTCGCCTTGATGACGAAGTTGAATATACAGCATGTATGGCATTTTTGAGAAGAACTGGATATGGTGAATGCACTGATATAAAAACTCACTTAAAATAAAGAAAATATAAACAAAATTTCAGAGGAGGAAACCAATTTTGGATTAACTTTCGAAATACTCTTATTGGTTCCATAATGGAACCTCACAACCATATCGTACCAACTATCAGGTTTTCCTTACTCGTCGAACCCCTTCCTCCTCAAAGTATGGTAATTCCGTCATTGCAAGCAAGATTGAGTGAGTTAAGTCCTTTCAACACCTAAATGTAAATAGCCAAATGATTCGCCACATGAAGTGAGCATGGTAATATAGTAGACTCAATTATCTGTAGGGCGGATTAAACAATAGGTTTAGATTTAGACTTCGGGAAGAAGTCTAAGCTGCGTCTTGCAAGATGTTTTGCATTTGAAAATTTACTGCGCTGGAGGAACGTTGTTGCATCGTGTTGGCATTTATTTTCTATATTAAAAATTAGATGCAAAATTGTGTCTATACTGAAATAACAATATATAGTTTGTAGTAACATGTGGAACGAAAAAGATGTGTTAATGGTAGGCTGACCATACATACGTACCGTTTTTTTTTAACGTTAAAAAACGCTTAAATATTGGCGAAACATAACCTATAAACGTGATTATGTCGTAGGATGGCTACTAGTCATTCGTGTAACCACAGTTAGGGGCGCCTGGAAGTACAACTTCAGTGGAAGGAATATTTTCCATAATGACAGCATGTGGTAGAAGGAGAAATCTAGATTAAATGTTGAAACCTTGAAAGCAATGTTAATTATAAAGCAAAATTGTAATATGGACCGTGATAACTTTTACGACAAGATCTTAAAAGACCAAAATTTGTTACGCAAAATGCGTTCATCCGAAAAATATTCTTAGTATGAACTTGATTATGCGCAGTCCCCTCCACGTCGACCTAAAAAGATTTTGTTGAATATTTTTTTCTGCTCTTTCCGAACAACATTTCTTCTCCCCGTCCCGTTTTAGCCTCATGGAATTACGGTCAGCCTAATTAATGGCTGCTGATGCTTGTGCAGTAATTTGTGCGAGTACATCATGAAGGAACACAAAAACGAAAGAACAAGTGTTGGATTCGTTCACGTCTACAAAAGAGAAATGCGTATGATGCAAATGAATTACTAAGGAATTTGAGGAACTACGACCTCTTATTGGTCGAAATTCGTACGGATGGAAATTTCAAATACTTCGAGCGTATGACTAGCTCTGCCATGTAGTTATTACTGGGGAAGCATGAATCGATAAAATGAAAAGCATACACGAACTTCAGGGAAGCTATATGCCACTTTACCCAAGAACGATTACTAAAGAATTGTACGCGAACCACTTGGAAATAAAATGGGCACCAGCTCCAGAATTTTTCATATTACACTATTTTCTGCGTCTTCTGTAAAACACCGAGTTTCTCATTTTTTTTTTTTTTTTTTTTTTTTGCTGCTTCTTTAATTGGGACATCCAGTAGCTGTACATACGGCAGGAACTCCAGACATCATATTTTGCCTCCCTGAACTTATATTTCTTTTCTTTGGGGTTTCAAAGACAACATACTGTTGTTTGTAATTATCAAATTACTAATTTGATAATTAATAAATTATTAAATTAGTGCAATTCTCTGAAGTCCATTTAAACGCCATGTCGATGAACTAATTACTTATTGCAATTAACTACTAAGCTCGCACCATAATGTTTTTTGGTGACGCAACACGTACAAGTCTTAACTGGTAACAAACCGTTCACATAGAAGAAAGATTTATATGACTGCATGTGTTTCATATTTTCTTTACCACTCTATATGGAAACTTGCAACGAACGCCAAATTTTCTTTATTAAGACATCAACATAATGCAATACTGCAACAAACGCAATATATAAGTTGCTCTTATGTTTCTTAAATGGAAACGCAGCTTTAGAAAACAAAAAGAAACACGGAATCCATTGCAAATACTGTTTGTTTACATTCTGTAATGTCTCTTCAATTTCTAAGAAATCGTAAAGCCATCTTTTAGTAATTATTCCATGTTAGTGTTGCGCAATTAACTTTAACATCCTTCCCCCAAGTTAAAATTCCCTCATCAATGAATTAAAAAGATGGTAACGCGCCAACTTTAATGGGTTTCTGTTGGACTGCATGAAATAACAAGAAATCGCTGTCGTTGAATTTCGAAATGTGCAGCGTCGTACTGTACAATTCGGTGGAATGCAAAGCAAGGGTAAAAAAAAAAAAGAACTTCGCGATTTTCCTATTTCAAAAAAAATTATATTATTAGTAGTGGTATATGATGCAAGCAAGCATACAATGCATCAGCAAAAAAAAAAAAAAAAAAAAATGAAAAAAGAAAAAATCTCACCACTTCTCCATCTCCTCCAAAATAGTTTTGTCTACTTCTTTAAATTTATTCAAACACTACCCACTTCCCAAACAAAGTATGGAAGTTTGTTTCAGCAATCAATCACCCGCTGGCTGAAGGCCTCACATCTATCCTGCAACCATCCATCCTCAATTTGAACTTATGTCTCTTCATGTGTGTAGTCTGAGCAAGAGGACGAATTATTATTATACTTGTATTATTATTTCTCCCTGATGGAGATTCCATCCTATGATGGAATCTCCATCAGGGGTAGAGGTACCAAGTGCAAAGGGCGGTTGTAGCGGAACCCCTCTATCCAACAGTTGTTCAGGATTGCGACTTTCTGGATTTCTCTGGGACATCTTGTTCTGCTAGGCTCTTTGACTATGTAGGGTCTTTGACACCACACCGGTATCTCCCTGTACTGGTAACAAACCGTTCACATAGAAGAAACATTTATTAATATGACTGCATGTGCTTCATATTTTCTTTGCCGCTCTATATGGAAACTTGCAAAAAACATCAAATATTCATTTTTCATATTTCTTCATATTTCTTCACGGTTTGGTTGTTGTTGGGTTTTAGGAGCATTGGCGACTAAGGCCATGTTGCACCGCGTATATTGTCTGTAAATTGCGTGTGTTCCGAGGTCGACTTATTTCTTTCTGTTTGTTGGACAAAAACCCCGAGTTTCCAGGAGAAAAAAACATGCTTCCCTCGCCTGAGACCGACTAAGTGACCCACGTTTTGAAAAAGACCCATAAAAATTCCTCCTATCACTGACGGGATTTTTTTTTTTTTTTTTTTTTTGCGCTGGCTTCCTGTGGATTCAGATTGCAGGATGTTTTACCCCGTATTTAGGAATTATCTCCTTGGGTGTATGTATGTATATATACAGGGTGTTTCAAAAGTGAGGTCAATAATTTAAAGGTGAACTGTACAGACTACAATATGCAAAAAAGCCTAGTAAATATGGGTTCTTAAGTGAATCGTTTTCGAGATATTGCACAATTCTAGTTGAGATCCACCACTGACTTATTTGTTTAGCTTATTTGTTATGCTCATTCTTTACCTTTCCCCTTTCTCAATGCTCTGAGATGTAGTAGGCATACTAGTACTTGTCAAAGGATAGTCAACACGGAAAGAGGTTACAGCAACGAAGAGTATGCAGACATGCACTTCATGTATGGTAAAGCCATCGGCAGTGCACTCGAGGATGCACGTTTGTACCAAGAAGCATTTCCCCGCCGAAGGCAGCTCAACAGGCGCACATTCATCAGGGTACATCAATGCCTTAAAGAACATGGGCGCTTCGCACGTGGAGTACGAGCAGGTAGGCCCAGAAGCATAACACCTGATGTTGAGGAAAGGGTGTTAGAAAGAGTAAAAAAAAAAAAAAAATCCAGGAATTTCGACAAGGAGGGTTGCTCTGCAAGAGCGGGTACTGAGTCATAGCAGTGTGGCGAATTTTACATCGCCAATTATCGTATCCCTATCATACCCAGCGTGTACAAGGTCTCAGCAAAACAGACTATCCTCCCAGAGTGTAGTCTGTTTATAGTCAGTGGCGGATCTTAACAGAAAATGTGCATTATTTCGAAAGCGGTTCATTTGCGGAACGATGTTCACTGGAACTTTTTTGCTTATTTAATTTGTACTTTTCACCTTTAAATTATTGACCATCATTTTTGAAACACCCTGTATATATATATATATATATATATATATATATTTTTTTTTTTTTTTTTTTTTTTTTTTTTTTGCGGTCTCCTAGGAGTGGGCATACTAGTGATGGGATACTGGCACCCACTAGTCTTACACTTAGATGGAGTATTTGCCTACAATTATATTGGTGGAGATGGATGTAGATTCGTGTGCCACTGTGACAGGAGACATACATACATGTCTTAGGTCTGGTGGTGCGGGGTTTCATGCGCGAATTGCGCTACAGTGATAGTAGACCAAGGTCATACAATATACTCTTCCAGGCCCGTTCTGTAGAGATTCTATACTATCTCAGGCATCCAAGGTGGAGTTGGGCTTATGCCTGGGAGCCACCCCGCTTCAAGAACACATTTACACACACATGTCAAAAGTTATGTACACTGCATTTAAATATATGTAAATATATCCTGTATATAAATCTTATTTATAACTTGGTGTACATTAGTCTCGAGGTTGTATTTTGTGTGTGTAAATAAAGGAAAAATGAAAATAATGTCTTAGGTCTGTGTAATCTTTTCCTCGGTTTTCTGGAGGTTGCTGGTGTTAAGTACCGCAATTTAGATCAGGTAGGTAAACATTTGCTTCCTGTTGATAAGGGTTGTCTGGTTGTTGTGAGGGTGTGATGTGGTTTTAGGAACATCAAAAAATTGTGTGTGCGTTATGTGGTCTATTTTTTGTTTGTTGTCGAAAATCCAGTTTCCGGTAGAAAAAATCATGCTACCCTCGCCTGACCGACTAACTCAACCAAGTTGTGAAAAAGGCTTCTAAAATTCCTCACGTCATTGACGGAATCGAACTCAGATCTTTTCCACCCGGTGTAGGAGGATGGCGATTCTACAACTGTATCAACTGTGCCACACACGAGGGCTGTTGTGCGGGATCGTCTTTGTCAGTTATCATGGCGCGGTCCCAATATAGTTTGTGAGTAGGGGTCTCTAATACGGCTTGAGGTTCTTAGTTGTAATACGATGCACTTTCTTTCATCAACTGGTATTTCCTGGCTAGCTTCTGATGACCAGATCCTGGCGAAAAGGTTATGTCTGGGAGCCTACTCCATCTTATCACCCTGCATCCTGCGGCGATGTGTTGGATCGTTTCTGAGGCCAGGTGCCATCGTCGAGATGTGTCATCCGTCATTCTGAGTTCCCTGGTGATGTATTTTCTATAGTTTTTAGTGTTGTTTACCTGGTCATGGATGGCAAGCATAAATCCTTCAGTCTCCGAGAAGAGCGTCCCGCTCGTGAGCCATGCAATGGAAGCCATCGTAGCCATCTTGATGGAGGTCATTATAGTGTCTGTCATGGAATGTCTCTTTGCTCCTCTTTCTAGCTTCGTTTGTTCCATCTGGGCCTTAGGCGTCTCCTCGCTTAGGTTGAGTGGGGTATGTCTCATGTCTATCTTCCTTATGGTCTGGTAGAAGGTATTGTTTTTCCGGAAGTAGTACCTCACGTCCTCTATCGTTTTCTTTTGTTGCTCGATGATGTCTATCAAGCCCCTTCCTTCTCCTTTCCGAGCTGTGGTCATTTTCTCTACGGCCGACTTCGGGTGGTGCTGGCGGCTGTTGTTCATCATTCTTGTCTTTCTCATGATCTCCTCCAGCTCGGTGTTAGTACACTGTATGATTCCGAAGGAGTACGCTGGCACTGGGGCTGCATATATGTTTATGGCTTTAACTGTGTTCTGTCCATTTAGTTTTGCTTTTAGCAGGCTCTCAGTCTCTGATGGTATTTTTCAATCAGGTACGCTTTTATCTCCTTGTGCTCTGACTGTTGAGTCTGCCTCATCCTCAGGTATTTTTAGGTCTTTCCCTCTGTCATGGCTTCGATCTCTTCTCTGGTCTGCAGCTGGTAGTTTTGGCCAACTAATTTCTCTCGATGCACTCCGCAGGTCTTGCAATTGTCTAGTCCAAATTCCATCCCGGTATCATTGCTGAATTCTTCAGTGATCCACAGAAGCTGTTGGAAATAATTCTAGGTTCCGCGTAGAGTTGATGTCGTCCATATACATCAGGAGGGAGAGGGTGTACAGGTTTTTCCTTCCTTTTTTGAGGATATATCCGTACTTGCTATTGTTGAGCTTAGTAGATAGCGAGTTGATTGCTAGACAGAACCATAGTAGGCTCAGGGAATCTTTCTGAAAAATTCCTCTCCTGATGGGAATTGGTCTGCTTGTTATGTTCGCGACCCTGATGGTGGTACTCCATTTTGCCATGGTTGTTTGAAGTTTGTTATTGTCGGATTGACTTTGTAGATCTTCAGCATCTCTATTAGCCAGCTATGAGGCACGGAGTCGAAATCTTTGCGGTAGTCAATGTCAGGTTACGGTGCTTCTTGTAGGCTTACTCCATGACTATCGCATTAACAGTTAATTGTTCCTCGCATCCTTTACTCATCCGCTTACATCCCTTCGGCTGCTCGGGGATAAGGTTTTGGCTCTCCAAGTGGTTCGATATCTTCTTGGCTGAGCAGGATCATGTACATTGCTGGGAGACAGGTAATCAGTCTGTATTTCTCTCGGGTTTCTTGTATCTTGGTCCTTAGCCTTTAGGTATGTGATTCCTTGAGTAAGAAACTCTGGGACTGTCTCTAGGCGACTTATTGCTTCTTTCTCATCAATCTCCAATTCTGTCATCTCTTGTATGCCCTTAGTTTTCTTCCATTCTAGTTGTATCCAGGAGGTTCTGCTGTTATGTCTTACTTCAATGTTCCATATGTTGCCCAGAACTTCTTGATCATCTTCTGCTCAGGTGGTCTGTTGCCTTCTTTTTTCTCTTGTCCAATTTTCCTGTTGAAGGCTCTCTGTTTTTCATCAAATATCCTCTTATCTATTTTTCTCTGGGCAATCTCCCTGTAACGTCGAAGTCTCTTGCTGAGTTCCAGGCATTTCTGATTGAGGGTGTCAAAGTATCATTCGATCCTCTGTTTATAGGTCTCGTGTTTGGTGTGGATGTTTTCTAGTCTGCACTATAGCACGGTGGAATCGTCACCGTCCTCCCCATACCGGTTGGAAAAGGACCGCGTTCGAATCCCGTCGATGACGCAAGGAACGATAATGGGCTTTTTTCACTTCGTGACTGAGTTAGTCGGTCTCAGACGTAGATAGCAAGGTTTTTTCGTCCAGCAAAACAGACAAATCGATCATAGAACACGCAATTAACAGACATAAGACACACAGCACTGCAGATAAATTTAATTATTTTGGCAGCCTAAAAATAATAGTTAGTTTTTTTTTTGTGGGTCGACGTAGTCTTTCTGGAGGATAACTTATCTTCACTCAGCTCTTCTGCTGTAGCTTTCTTTCACACACTAGTGGTTCCTTGCCTTTGTATTTTCTGTTGTTGTTCTTTGATTCCCTTCCGTTCACACGGCCATTTACTGTGGCTGCTACAGCAGCACAGTAAATGGCCGTGTGAACGTTGTCGCTTTAGGTGGTATGTGACTTGCCACGGGTCTCTGCTTTGGTATGGTGTTGTCTGTCTTTGTGGGATCCATTCTCTCGAATTCTGCTAAGGCTTTCTTCCAATCTTCTTCTCTTCTGTATAACGCGATCTTGTCTATTTCCAGTTCTTGTCCTTGCGGTTCCTCCTTCAATTCTGGTTCCGTTGTGTCCGAATTCGTTGTTGTTTGTATTTGTTCGCTCACATCCTGCTTGATTTTTTTCCAAGATTACTGGAGCTATCAGGTTCTTCTTCACGATGGGCTGTCTCTGGTTTGCTATTCACTTTTCAGTGACCTGAACAGTTGGGAACCGTTCGAACTGTGGTTGTGAAACAGAACACTGTCAATACCAGAGGTTTAAAGGTGTATGGATTTTGTATATGTGTAGTGTCGTGTGTCGTTGTTCCTCTGGTCATTTAGCCGCTGGGCCCCTAATGGGACCCAACGTTGCCCCACTCCGCCCCGTGGAGGCAGACCAGGTACACCAGTATCATAGTTATTTACTCTGGCAGGTCCCTGCCACCTAATTTCCTGAGATTTCAGTGACAGATCTAAAAAAAAAAACAACCGCTACAGATACGGGGTCAGCCAAAACAAAAGGAGTACTAGTTGGGCGATTTGATGTTATTAAGTTTTTGGGTGTAGGGCTCAAGCAATTTGGAGTTGATTCCGATGCTAGTTGTAAGTTTGAGAAGGGGAGGGAGACTGAAGACTGGGGGGAAAAGTTAGAGATAGAGATACGGAGTCCATAGGGAAGATGATCCCAAGTCAGTGGAGCAGGCTCATGCCACACCAGAGTGAAAAAGAGGGGCGGCGAGGGGGGAAGACCAGGGGTAACCTTCCCCTCTCCTCGCCCGGGGAGTGCAGGCAAAGGACCATGCAAGGCAGCGTGGCTAGGAAGGCCTAATGGCAGCAGCTGAGCTGTGCTGGTGGTTATGTCACTCTTGGGACGAACGAAGGAAGGAGTTTTTTTTTTTCTCTCTGAGAGGACTGTCATATCCAGGAAGTTTCTTATTTTGATCTTCCGTGGGTTGTGTTTGAGTGTCTAACCCGTCTTGCAGTGCAGATTGTGGAAACTCAGTAAAGGCGGCGTAGCGCTGCTCGTCCATTATAATCAGATGCTCAAATGCCGGGGATTATCTTGGATTTTAGTGGTAACCTTAGCCGGAACGCATCATATTCATGGCTATCATACATTACGTGATCCCACGTTTCTTCAGCCCCGCAGTGACACAGTGAATCAATGCGTAGGGATGCTAGCTTCCCTTTAAAGGGTCCGTGGCCTGTCAAGAGAAATATAGTATGGAGGCTGGTGAGTATCAGGGAGGAGGCGTTGGACTGATGGGGTTCACAGAGGGAATGAATTTTTTGGTTATTAATCCTTTGTTGGTGGTGTCCCATGTCTCTTGCCAGGTCCTGTACATAATTTCAGATATTCTGTTCCTTTTCTGTTTGGGGTTGTTATCAAGGTTAAGAGTGATGCTGCTGTTTCGGTGGGAATACTCTTTTTAAACCGTTGATATAATCCTCTTCTTATTACCTCTAGGTGTAGGGGTATACATCCAGCTAGCACCTGTAGAGCTGGGGTGCTTACTGTACGGCATGCTCTTGTTACGCTGTATGGAGTCTAGTTTACGGCGATTTCGGGCGAGGGAGGCCCTAGTACACCATACTAAGGCACCATACCAAGCTATTGGGAGAAATATGACATTATAGATGAGGGCCAGAGCCCGGCGCTTATGGCCCCAGTCTGCACGGCTTATACGGATGATCATGGCCGTGTATTTTTTTATTTTCTCTGACATATATTTCAAGTGAGGATGGGAATTTAGCTTCATATCTAACACGATTCCTAAATACTTGATTTTTGGGTATAATCTTATGGAGGTGTTGTCAATTTTGAAAACCGGTGGTCTTCGTAGTTGGAGCGTTCCCTTGAGCAATATAGATTTTGTTTTCTCTCCCGAGATCTTTAGTCGGTGAATGGCCGCCCAATCCTGGAGCATAGTTAGTGCGCAATTTGCGCGCTCCTCTAGGTCAGCTCTTGTATCACCATGCACCACCAAAACCAAATCGTCAGCAAACGCAAGGGGTTGAGCCATCCCCAAGTCCATCCCAAGGAACTCGTCCAGGACGATGGACCAAAAGAACTACTTGGTGTATAGCTTCGTCCTTTACATTGTCAGGTAATCCGTTTTGCTTCGTTATTTCATAGTATGCTGGCATGTAGCCAAGTGGTCAAGCGCGAGGGTGCATTAGCGCACATGCCTTGAGTGATGGGTTCAAGCCAATGACTACCGAATACGGTGTTCTTTCTTGTATTCTCTTTGCCTTGTTAACTCCTCTGACCATGTGGTTGTCCCGGAGGGTAAACAGAGAAAAATTTATTTATTTATTAATGTATTAATTTCGATGTTCCCACTTCTGGTGTTGGCCTCTTCCTTCCTGAGTGGTCACTCGCACAGGGAGCACTTACAGATGGATGGGCTGGGTGGGCTGGGTATGGTTACCGCAACCTTTCAGTTGCGGTAACCATACGTGAGACAGTGTCACCTGCTCCACTGTCGTCTGTGGGAGACAGTCTCCGACTTTTCGAGTCGACCACTCTGTCAAAGGCCTGAACGCCATTGATTTCTTGCAGGACAGTCGATCAGTATGTTCAATATTTCTACCTCTCATATCTATCCCCGCTAAGGAGGTGGACCTATTTTAGCTTTGGCTTTTTCAAGAAGTGTAAGGTAGTAGTTACCATAGTGACACCAGATGGCGAAAGTAGGTACGATGAAGCAACTTTCGCGATTTTTTTCGCCCGCCATGTTTATTATTATTTTTTTTTTTCTCAGTGGAATTCGAATCTGCTTCCATGATATTAGCGATCCTGCGTCGTAAGCACTGGGCTATCGCGCCTCATTATTATTATCATCCACTTACTGATCAAACACCCTTGTACAGAAATTGCCTAAGAGAGTGGCAGTTACATTCATCAATACTTAATAGATAACAACATTAAAAGGAACAATAATTCTATGGGAAACAATTATGTACACTATTAACTGAATCGCAAGATGTAAATCTGTTATACAGTATTTCATCAGTCTAATTTTATTATTATCTTTATAAAAGACATACGGTTACAGCTGTTGACCAGGGGTAGGGTGTAGGTACATAATCAGGGTGTAGATATATAACAGAATATAATACTATATACAGTTTTACAATACATGTAATACTTATTATCTGACTTATCAAATGCATGTAGTACTCTTTATCTGAATTATACAATACATGTCACACTTGTTATCTGTTTAAGAATTACAGTTTTTAATTAATATAGTCAAGTAAAAACTTAAAACTGCTACTTATAAAGCATAACATCTGACTTGACACAAAGTAATGGGAGATTCACCATATGTAGCACGAATATTAACAGCATGCTGAATGTAACATGACACGATGTAACTTCAGATACGACAATAGTACAAACTGATACAATATGTACAGAATAAAAATTTGACAATTCATTTTTACTATTTCCATCAATCGGAGTAGAGTAGGAAGCGTAAGTCATATCTTTAAATATATTTCTTGATAAGTTCAGGATTCCTAGTGCTCGCAAGTTCCTGTCAGGAAGTCAAGAGTGTTGTATATTTTTTTTTACATCTGTATTAGGAATTTTCGAGAACTTCTTTTCTATATGATTTGCTTGTGCAACGTTTTTCAGGGTTCATATTTAGGTTATTAAATAGCTTTATCGTGTTTGCCGAGTGTCATTATATTCCTTGTGGTGATCATTTATCTCCAAGATGTGACCTCTAGATTGGAGTGTAATATAAAGATGGTAAAAGAGATGGTAAAAGATGAGAGAGAGAGAGAGAGAGAGAGAGAGAGAGAGAGAGAGAGAGAGAGAGAGATGGTAAAAGGCTTAGATGAAATACTGTTTAGCCATCTCAAGAGCCAGTATCCTAGTCATAAGAAAGCCTTGATACTGCCTTTGAGGAGTTGATGACCAGATTTGTGACCCTCACAGGAAAAATGGAACAACACATCTGTTGATATACTGCTTCATTAAAGTGAAATTTCTAATACCGGTGAGCTCCTGTCTGGTTGTCCAGAGCGCCGCGTATGTATTCCTACGAAGGAAGGAAGTTCAGTCCCTTCATCCCGCTTGAGTCCAAGCTCAACATGTGACTGAACCTTTTGGACTCAGATATCGTTCACGTATATTGTTATTTTATTTGAATTTATTTTATTTACGAAGGACATTTGCACAGTTTTGTTTTTATTTAAGTGTAGCCCGATACAAATCAGGTATTTTTGGAGTTTAGCTTCCTCTTTTGGGCTAAGAAGGGTTCTAGCGCTATAGCAAAAAGTGTAAAAGGTTGGTAGACGAGACGCCACCTGGTAGGAATCCTTTATCGACCTGATACGTAGCTTACATGTTCCCGTGTGTTACAGTAATTTGTCTGCGCCGAAGTCTGTTCTTTGAAATGTGGAGGGTATTTCCCGTAATGAGGAAGTAGTGCAGCAGAATAACTGAAAGCTAGGATGGATAAGTTATCATATGCTGCAGCAACCTCTAAAAAACCGACATTCAGTTGCTGCTTATTATTTAGTACTTGCTGGATCCTCAGCAGTGTTCCCGTGAGGTTGGTGATAGTAGATCTCTGAGGAACTATTGAATTCTAGTCTATGCTTTAAAGCAATGTTGGATAATAGTGTCCAGGATTGTTTTTTTTTTTTTTTTTTTTTCCGAAGATTTTCTCTAAAGAGCATCGAACAGCGATTGGTCTGAAGTCTTTTACAGACTTAGGGGATAAGTTAACGCAGTAGCTTTTCCAACGCTTAGGGAAATCCTTTTCCATCAATATTCTCTGAAGTATGTGTAATAATATATCGACGATAAAACAGCCACAGATTTTATTCATAAATAGTAAGAGTCTTTTCTCTCACTTTTTAAGCGCCTTAACCAATATTCTTTATAGAGTCATACAGAGTTTATATGACCTTATATTCTTTTGTTGTAGTTCCTCTTCTTTCCTGATTCTTCATTAAATTTGGAGTTTCTTGAAAATTTCAGCTGCAATAAGATTCTTGTAGGTCTTGTCTTGGCAGTACCTATTCGAATCGATTTTGAGGTCTAAAAAAATTCTATTGTGTTAACAGGGAACAGCCGCCTTAATCCCTTTTTGTTATGGAGAGCACTCCGTAAGCTATGGGGACATTTAAATCTTTCTTCAAGACGTGGTCTGATCACAAGGTTCTCAATTTTAGGGACATCTAAACTCCCAGTCAAAAGTTGAGGTAGAATGCAGATGTTACTTATGGTGATCAGCTGAATCCACTTGGATCTTCGAGCTTGCATTCCATTTGGCTTTTGATACTATTACAATATCAAAAGCAGATTCCCGGTTGATACTATCCCAGATTCCCTTTTGATACTATTACAGTATCAAAAGCAGATTCCTGGGATCCCCGGTAATCCTATTCATCGATCGGAGTACCTAGTACTCCAGGCTGAGAAACTTCCTTATTAGCATTAGTAGAGGCGTATGATGCAAGAAAGCAAGTTCATACAGCATCAGCCAAAAACAACCCCGAAAAACCTTCCCATTTCACCCATCCATTCGTTCTAAATGTCTGTCTAGTTCTGCCTTGAATTCAATTAAGCAATCAACTCCCGCAACAACAGATGAAAGTTTGTTCTAGCAATCAACTACGCACTGGCTAAAGGTAAATTTCCGCACATCTATTCTATAACTGTCTTTCCTCAATTTGAATTTATTTCCTCTCAGGTTCGTCATCTGAGCAAGAGGAAGACTCTCGTCAGAATTGTGCTTGCTGAACCCCTTCAAGACCTTATACACCTCAATCAGATCACCTCGCAGGTTCCTAATCTCCAGGCGCTGCAATTTACAGAACTTAAGCCTTTTTTGTTGGTAAGAGCATCCCTTTGTTCCCATCCCGGTCTTGTTGCCCTTCTCTGTACTCGTTCTAGCAAATCTACATCCTTCCTAAAACGAGGCTTCCAGACCTTTACGCAGTACTCCAGGTGTGGCCTGACCATTGCCTTATACAAAGGGATAATTATATAGGATTTGGGGCAAAGAACCAAATTGTCGAAGCATAGCGGGAAATAGAAACGATTTTTGGATGTATTGGGTTACGAATTCCAGTTATTTCCTGTTTTACAGCCTTCATGGCAACTTTACATTACATTATCAGAATAAAAAATACAGTTTTTATTCTGGTGTTTTGAAAGTGCAGTTGAACTGTGAGACCCTCATCCGGAATCACTTCGAGGTCAGTGCATGCCATCAGCATTGAACTTGCTCAATCCATTCAGAGCCTCAAAATTCCATATAAAGATGAGGGGAGGAATAAACAAGGCTGGAGCGTGGAACTAAGCCCGGAGGCATTGCAAGTCTTAAAGGACAGGACAAGAGTATATATAGAGTGGGGAAGCTACCGCTTTCGGGAGCGAGTGACAGTTCCTAAATGTTCGGCAAGTTCGGCCACTCTACTCACGTCTGCTCGCAAACGGGCCCAACATGCGGACACTGCATAGAGAAAGGACATGATTATAAAGACTGTCTTCATAAAGATAAGGAAGCTACCTGCGCAAAGTGCAAGTCAATGAAACTGGAATTTGGGCACTAAATCAGGGATCCCAAATACCCAACCTACCTTAGAGCCAAGAGCATATACCTAAATAGAATCAATTAGGGTGACAAGAACTAAAGATTATAATAAAACAATGATAAAAAATATTTAAGACTAACGCATAGCGAGTTAAAACGGTGGCAGACCAAATCCGCGTCAGGGCCGATGCAGAAAACATTGACGCAATCATACTGCAGGAGCCGAAAAGTTCATGCAAAGCGGGTAGCGGGGTACCCATTGCAATATAAGGTAATCTACACTCAGGTGAAGTCCCCACGGACTGCAGATGTGCAAATGTATATCCGCAATTCACAAAGGAGGCTCTAAGGGTGACACGAGTAAAACAGTAGTTAAACTAACAGACCTGTTAGTTTAACTACTGTTCCAGGGAAAATAATAGAGTCACTGGTTGAAGATGCATTGCAGTATCATCTAAACAAGACTGCGGTAATAGTTCAGACACAGCATGGGTTTGTTAAGGGAAAGCCTTGTCTGAAAAATTTGATTGGATACTATGATGTGGTTACAAAGGAACTGAATGCAAAAAATAATTTTGATATCATGTACTTCGATTTCAGGAAAACTTTTGACACTGTTGTGCGTGGAAGACTACCTTACAAATTGGAGCAGAATGGTATTAAGGGTAAGTTGCTACAATGGATAAAAGGATGGTTGAATGGGAGAAGATAGAGAGTGGTAATCAATCGACGCTGCTTCATGAACTAATATTATTAGTGGAGTACCCCAGGGTTCGGAGTTGGGCCCACTGTTGTTTTGTATATTTATCAATGACATTGATGAAGGTATATCAGGCTTAATGTAGTAGTTTGCAGATGATACAAAGTTTGGTAGGGTTGTGAATGACAGTAATGGCAGTGTGCTTACTGCAACAGTATCTGGAACATTTGGGCAGAGAAGTGGCAACTGCAGTTTAACATTGACAAATGCAAAGTACTGCATATGGGTAGAAGTAACCCCAGAGAAACGTACCAACTGTGTGGTACTACACTTAGGGTGGTGAAAAATGAAAAAGACCTGGGAGTAATTGTGCAATCAGATATGAAGTTTTATGAGCAGTGCAGACAGGCTGCCAGAGCGGGTCATGGGGTTTAGTCAATGATACATAGTAGGGAAAAATCAGTAGGGAAAAGGAGGTGATTATTCCTTTGTATAAGGCAATGGTCAGACCACACCTTGAGTACTGCGTACAGGTCTGGAAGCCTCATTTTAGGAAGGATGTAGATTTGCTTGAGAATGTACAGAGAAGGGCAACAAGATTGGTGAGGAGAATGGAAGAGTGGTCTTACGAAGAAAGGCGCAAGTCTGAAAATAGCAGCGTCTGGAGACTAGGCACCTGCGCGGTGATCTGATTAAGGTGTATAAGGCCTTGAATGGGTTGAGCAGGCTCAATTTTGATGGGATTCTTCCTCATGCTCAGATTACGAACAAAAGGGAGCATAAATTCAAATTGAGGAAAGACTTTTGTAAAATAGATGTATGGAAATTGCCTTTAGCCAGCGGATAGTTGATTGCTGGAACAAACTTCCATCTGTCGTGGAAGTTGATAGGTTAAATGAACTGGATAAACATTTAGAGGGAATGGATGTGTCAAATGGTTGTTTTTTTTTTTTTTTTTTTTTGGCTTATGCTACATAAATTTGCTACATAAACCTAGTTAATTCAGTCATTGGATTGATGTGTTTTGAGTTATTACCCCTGGAATGGTCAAGATTTTGGATAATTCTGATTGGGATTAGGTCAATAATTAGATTGGCTTTGAGGTATTGGTGGTCTTTGATTTTTGGTTGCACTGACTGATAGTGCTTGTTAATAATATAAATTCCTAAATGGGTTATGATGCTTGTCAATACTTATTAAATTGGCTATTGTGGTTTAATTGTAATATAGGTTACGTTGTTTGAAACAATACCGGATATGGTAATTGATAGTAAAGCTGAAATTATATATGCTTGGTTTAAATCTTATTAGAGAAGTAACTAATCGTTGATGATATACAAAGGTACTGATGATATGGTGTGTTTATTCTCTGACTAAGTCCTTTAATTTGGCTGGTAAATCCTTTAGGAGTTCAGTATCTTATAGCAATACTTGAAGAATTACACAGTTGTATTAGACTTAATTATGGATACTGAAGTGTTGTTAACTCTGGGTTAATCCTATACTTAAATTGTGTATATTCCAGTCTTTTATCTTTTATTTAGAGTTGTTCTATGAAAGTTAATGCAAGAAGAAGCACATTAATCTCTCTCCCTCTCTCTCTCTCTCTCTCTCTCCAACGTGCGCTGGATGAGGACATTTAATTTATTTAAGTAAAATTCTGTAATATAATCTATTTATTAATTGCTTTGCTGTCTGATTGACAGCTGGTTTTGCGTTTCAAATATCCCAGTCGGGATTTAGTTTTACGTTGTCCTGATGGCAGCTATACTTTTAATATTATTTTTAAATATCCATACTTGCTGGATACATAGATTCCTTATTATAATTTTATAATGTTTATGGATAGTGTACTAACTGTCTTGTTATTTTCTGGGAGATGCCTTTCTCTTTCATATCCCACCTTTTCTAATACTTTCAGATCCACCCCTCATTTCCATACTCTCCCACTATTATCCCATTTCTTTTCATAATTTAGCTTGGAGTTTCCAGGTAATCCCTGGAAGCCCCAGTACGAAACTTTTAATTTTGGGTCCCTGGCGCGGCTTCGGATGAAAGTCTGGGGGCTGGGGACCAGGTGTCCTCTGCCCCCTGGCTGCGAAGACGCCAAGCGCTGGCACTTCACATTCAACAGATACATTACACACCCACATTGCCACACTTGTGGGCTTTGGCTCATGCCTTACAGATGCAACTGCGGCATATAGAGGAAACCCTGGAGAATGGCAAAAAATACAAATTATAATTGAATACTTGAAAAATCCCATTAACCCATACCTTTAAGTGACTAACACAATTGTGGTTCAGTACTTAATTGGTATGTATGTGGATTCTAAGATTAATCGAAGACAATGCTAGGATACTGAGCTGGTTGTTTCATGAATGGAATATTGTACATAGTTGTAAATAATCTTTGCACTGAAATTAAGGGTCCGTGATTATTGATTCTGGAATAAAACTTAGAAAGAATATTGGCGATGTATTTATGCGTTAAAAGAATGCCAAATTCCTTTGGTGGGAATTTGAATTCCGGAGCTCTTGTTTTTAATTTCTGTGATTTAATATTTAAATTGAACTTGTGGTGCTGAAATTATACCTTTGCTGAACTGGTGGTGCTTGATTTGGTGTTTTGCTTGATTGCAAAACTTTAAACTATAGTCCTAGTAATATTAGGACTGAATCAGACGGATGATTGGTTTAATTGTTTTTGAAAGTGGTATGTTATTGTGCACTGTGTTTATTGAACTTGGATTGCACTGCTGATGGCGCCTCCGTAGCCAGGTGGGAAGGAGCAGCAGTGCGTCGCACACGCTTCTTGATTAGACCGGGGTTCGAGCCCGTCACCACCAAATACGGAGGATGCGGAAAGGTCAGGGAATGACCACCGCATATTCCCGGAGCAATATGGCCTTAGTTGCTAATGCTCCTAAAAAAAAAAACCAAATAACAAATAACAAGCACTGCTGATACTTAGCTACTCTATATGAGACTTGGTTTGTACATGGTTGGGTCTCTCTTCCATGTGTGCGACATTGGCTCACAGTATTGTGGGAATTGATGATTGGTGTGTCCAAACTGTAGATATGGCAGTTGTGGATGGGAAAAGATCCTTTGGTTTCTGTATCTAGCTTAGTGCGAGTAATAGATGTATTGGTCTTGAGTTGATTGTAAGGACCAAACTTAGGATAAGGTTTGATTTGTTGGGCAATGTGATGAAACCTGCCATTCTCAGCATGGAAAGGATACATGCTGTACATTTATATCCTCTAAAATGGATGGTGTTTAGTTACTTGGGCAGATTTCATCAATTTTAACTTATGAAATCTGATTTATGATTGATTGATGAAGATTGATGAATTTAACTTAACTTCCTACAAGATTTCATCTTGTAGGAAGTTAAGAGTTTTCTTTACTGTCTTATTAAGAGTGATCTATCTGATGGATTGTGTCACATGATTACTTCTCATAAGTGCAGGAGTGAAAGCACCCTTCTTGCAAGGGTTAAATTAAATTAATCTCCAAAAATGATCGTAGTTTTGATAACCAAATTTGGTATTTACTTATTTTTGTAAATAGTGATTTGTCTGTTCTTCTCTAGTTGAGAGAAATGTTAAATTGTTGGCTTCGTAAATAATTGGAATATTAGTTTTAATTTTGATCTGATTGTGTGGCCTTACCAAATTGGAAAGTAAACTTTTGGTAAGTAAAGACACTAGTGGACAAAGTAAACTTTGTCCACTAGTGTCTTATATTCTTTACTCTTTAAACTCTTGCTTTCTTCCTCTTCTGGGGATGCCTATTTCTTTCATCCCACTGCTTTTCTTCTCTTTCCCATCCATTCCCTTACTCCTACTTCTCACGCTATGTTCCTTCCTTTTCATTTTTCCTTATTTATTGGGATAACAAGTTTTCTTGTTATTCCACTAAGAGTCTTTGCCTGTTGGTGTTCCCCGACACGCCTCCACGTCGCATGGGCCAACCATGCATTGGGAGTCAGGGGTCAACGAACCAGGTGTTCGCTGCCCCCTGGCTGCAAAGTTGCCAGGCGTTGGCACTCAATATTCAACATAACGCACACATAAACTTTTCACACCAACACTTATTCCCACTTGCCGGCTTTGGCATGTTTGCTTTTCAGACGCACTGCGGCACATACGGGAAACCCTGGAGACCGCCTCAAAAAATAAGAATACCGTAAATCCCATTAACCTCAAACCACAGCAGAGCTCGTCGAAACTGGTGCCATGAATATGTGACTTGGATCTCTGAAAAATGGGATGCAGTTCTGTTCTCTGATGAGTCCCGTTTTAGCATACAAACAGATTGTAGAAGTTATTTCATCTGGAGACAACGAGAAATGCGGTACCATTCCCACAACAATCAGGAAAGGGACACTTACGGTGGAGATGGATTCTCGTGTGGGGCGGAATAACGGCCGCGCCCCTCTTCATGTTCTGTGCTCCTCGTCAGGTACCGAGAAGAGATCCTCGAATCCTATGTGCGACTTTTTAGAGGGGTATGGTTTGCTCAGAATTTCTTATTATCCGGAAAGCCTATTTCCCAATCACACAAATAATCGAGAGTCTGTGCATCAATGGTTTGCTACCCCTGAGAGGTTAACATGGAAATGATGGAGGAATGAATATCTTGAAACTGAAGATATCCGGACTACCCTCTCTAGCACGTTTACCAGACTTCAATCCGATTGAACATGTGTGGGACACCCTTGGCCATAGCATTGCAGGCCGACAACCAACACCTCAGTCACTTGAGCTAAGATCTGCGCTGGTGGAAGAATTGGATTTGTTGCTAAGGAATCTTATAGACATCCTTATAACGAACATGGTTCACGCTGTTAGGCCTGTTTAGCCGTTGGAAGGGATCATACGCTGTACTGATATCATATGACTAGATTTCGAGCATTTTGTATCGACTTCTGTAATGTGACCTTTTTTGGTAATTGTTATACAACCCCAATAAATGTCTCTTATACCTGTTCGAAGAGACTCGCTGTCTCCTCATTTCATCGTTGTTCTATGGTACACTGCTATACCAAATGTTGTCTCGCTTCAACGTAAGATGCACAAATTACCCCACGTTTTCTACGTGTTTTGTTAATTTTGTCGAGCAGTGTATTGTGTACGTACTTATCTATATAATATCGGTGTTTAGATACACCATAGACACGCTTAAAAAACTACAAAGTAGTTGTTGTGGGCATCATTTGCTCTTTCTCATATTGTGCTCTGCCTTCACGACGAGTTGCCATGATACTGCACTACCTCAAATAAGTAACGCTTCACTAATAGAGAAGACTATTGTTACTTATTCTCAGTGAGTACTTATCTATGTAAATAAATTTACTTTTGTTTTTCATATTTATCAGTATTTTTTTTTTCATTTTGCATATTATCCGGGAAAGCCTATTTCCCAATCACACAAATAATCGAGAGTTTGTGTATCAATGGTTTGCTACCCCTGAGAGGTTAACGTGGCCCTAACTGCAAGTTATTTAATTAATATCAAGTGATTTTTTGTTTGTTTTTTTACGGAATAGCATTGCAATTTTAAAAAAATTAAAACAAGGCACTAGGTAGAAAAATGGATACCATTTCCTAAAAAATTGTGATCAAATAGTGCAAATACTGAACTGAAAGCTTGATTTAATGGACTTGTGGGTGGGGGTTAAGCCTCTTCGTTAATTGGCTGTCATTGAAATCCGAAAGACAAAGTCTCCGAAGCTGCCAGAACGTTTTGAAAAACGTGCTCTACTAGTTTGGTTTGGTTTTGGTTTTTATGGCGCATGAGCGACAAGTCCACGTGCTCTATCCTACTGAATTCATTGTTTTGTTTTAAATTTTTCCGAATGGAAACGAATATTCACAGACAACCAATCTGCAAGTAGCAACTGATTGCAAATTTACTTGCCTGAAAATTTATTATCGCTTGTACAAATTGTGCGCCGACCAGACCATTAATTAATCATTACCTTCCCTCTTTTTAAGCAAGGGCATAAAGGGATGAGGATATTCCTCCTAGCCCCGAAAATTTGTTGGATAAAAGGTTGAAAAGGGAAGCTATGACAGTTTCAAAAGTGTTCCGCATTTACGGTTCATTCCCTTTTCCAATTTTTAAAGACTTGGGCGTTACATTACATTATGCATTTTATCCCTCTGCTCATTAGAATATATCATTGGCTCCTCGAGCATTTAAATTGATAAGTTTAATCAAACGCTCGGCATCTTCCTTTAGGGGATTCCAGAGGAGTAACTGGGTTAGAGTGAATGTGGCACTGATCACAGACGTCGATTCATGACGGGCAATAAATGGAATAAGGAGAGTCTCAGAATAACTAAATTTATAATTCAATTTTTAAAAAATATATCACTGCACCCGATATTATCTAAGTAAATTACTGTAATAGCTATATAATTATTACTTTATTTCATAATTTAGTTAAAAATTATGAGAGCGCGAGTGATTTTTTATGGGAAATTTCAATCTGCTTCTTATGGGCTGGAGAAATTGGGAGGAAAACTCACCATGAGGATTTTTATTGGAATTGTGTTAATGAAGCTGCCCGTCACTGATGTTACCTCAAATAACTGCATTCAGTTCAAAATAAGTGGAGTGACAGATGCCAATGTTGAAAAGAAATGCAAGTTTATGTGTCAGTTAAGCAATGTTTATTCAGTGCACATCAGTTTGAAATATGGCCTCCAAGACAGCCATACAAGCGGCCAAATGTCGGGATAGGGTCGAAAAGTAATGGCATCTTGTTAAAGTGTGGTAGGGCCGAGAGATATAGATCAGGAT
This sequence comes from Mastigoproctus giganteus, assembly GCF_048544385.1. Lineage (NCBI taxonomy): Eukaryota > Metazoa > Arthropoda > Arachnida > Uropygi > Thelyphonidae > Mastigoproctus > Mastigoproctus giganteus. Next base: position 22,241,000 of record NC_143588.1, on the reverse strand, counting down.
GGTTACATGACAGGAGGATGAAGTTGTAATTAATTATTACTCTTCACACTGACTAGAATTAGAAAGGAGAACGCTCAAGGATCGGTACAGGATCTAGGCTTATTTCTGATTTACTTAAATGGCGCTGACGAGGGCCTGATGTCAAAATTTGCAGATGATTAGAAAATTGGAGATTGGTTAATGAGCGGTGCCAAGCTATGAATTTTAAAGAGTGAGATGAGGCAGCCTTTGGAGATGGCCAGATAAATGTCAACTATGCTTTAAGAAAGATTTGGAGATTAAGATAAAGGCATGTCTGCGGCTGTGTCGGAAAGTACGATTAGGAGACCACTGTGAGAGGTGGACTACACACACGCCTTCCGTTTCCTGTTTGGGATCCAGTGAGGACCATATGCACGTGGGAAGGTAAGTGCGGGACAAAGCCAATCTAGCCTCCATCAAGGAATGCATAAAGTGTAAAGTATTTGTCTAACGGAACCAGGGGTTTCCCCCATCCCCGCATTGTATGCATTGTAGGTGTAACACAGAGGTCTGTGAAAGCCAGAGATTTATAAAAAGTATATGGACAGTGTGCTGTTGTGTAGTGTCATGGTATATTGTAACTCTGACCATTTAGCCGTTGGGCTCCTGGTGGGACCCCCGTTGCCCACATTTGCTCCGTGGAGGCAGATCAGGGTACCCAGTAGCTTTATATTCAACACTCTGGCAGGCCCTGCCACCTAGTTTCCGGGAGATTTCAGTGGTTAGAGCCCAAAAAAAAAAGTTATCGGTGGGACTTATCGCTTTAGTAATGCTATTCCAAAAGGATTAAAGGTTGACTGAATTTTCGATTCAAGTTATATTTAGTCCGAGAGCTGTACATGGTTACAAAAGTTAGAGTGGGGGGAGAGATTGAAGGCTCAGGGGGTGTGGGGATACAGGGAAGGCGTCCCCAAAATTAGCAGTGGTAAGAACTACCAAAGGGTGAATAGGGTAGCAGGAGAGCGAGGCGACGAGTCGTCTCGTTCCCCTGCTAGGAAGGGGAGTTGAAGAGAGCTGGGCAGGAGCGCTTGGCTCAGGCAACGAAAGTCGGCCACTGTTCGTCTTCATTCCGTTCTTTTGTACATCTTCATGGTTGCTCAGCTTTGGAGCGAAGAAGTCGTCCTTCCTCCCCCCCTCCGCCAGGGGAGAAGAAAGGAAGCGGGCCAGCTAGAGTGCTCGGCTCAATTTGCAGAAAGGCGGGAGGCAAATGCCTCATTAGAAGCTTCACCGCAGTAGCTCTCTCTCATAGGTGCAGACCCAGTCTGTCTTCTGGGGGCTTCCTTCCATTTTTATGGCTGTCATGGTTTTGGTTGAGTTACTGTGGAATAAGGTTAAGTCTTCGCTTGTAGAGGTCTTCTGCAAATTTGGAGAAAGCTATACATTCTTATTTGCTGTCAAGAAGATGACTTTCCCGGTTTCTAGGCAGGAAGGTGATCATAGTAATAAGCTGGCAGCGGAGGGCATCATAGAGCTGACATTCATGCATAAGATGCTGCCAGCTCTCCAACTCTCCACAGCAGCACACAGGATCGTCAGTAATGCCCAGGGCTGTGAGTTTGGCTCTGAAGGCTCCTTGTCCGGTGAGTAGGAAGGTTGAATGTAGTCCAGGTGAGACCCATGGCGGTGCTTTCGAGAATAATTTGTTCACATTTGGGAGGAATATTTAGCGATTTCTCCTTTGGGGGCGTTGTTCCATCTGTTTTGCCAATTTTTTCTGAGATGGGCAGTAAGTCTCTTCTTTTCCATCGAGCGACTGGTGGCAGGGTCCGCATTGAAGCCCATGAAGGAGAATGCCTTACCTTGGGACAACTCATAGTGGACACATCTTGCCACATCGAGATCGAGTGGGAGGGTTCCTTCCAGCACCTGCAAAGCATGGGTGCTTACTGTCCTGTAGGCCCGGGTAATAGCTAGTAGCATGACTCTGTGGGTGGATTCTAATATTCTATGGTTGCTGCCATGGTGACTTTGGAGTATTATGCTCCTAAAGCGTATGTAACTATTGGAATGAAAGCAGCTTTATAGAAGAGCTTGAGTGTTTTTCAGTCCAGTCTTTCCTAGCAACCCTGCTGACTATAGCCGTTTAGCATCTGATTTTCTTCCTGATGTACTGGAGGTGCGCCTTGAAGGAGAGCGTGGTGCCGAGCATCACTCCCTGGTACCCGAGTTCTGCAGTTAGCCGCAGTATGGTTGTGCCGATCTTGATTTGATGGGGTCTTCTGTAATCAAGGGTTACCCAAAGGTGGATGGAGTCTATTTTGGTCTCCGAAATCGTGAGGAGGTGTATTTTGGCCCATGTTTGCAGGATTTGAAGGTCGTGGTTTGCCTTCACTTCAAGTTGTGATCTATTGTTTCCAGCGACCGTAACGATAAGGTCGTCTGCAAAGGTTTGTGAGGAAGCGTCACCAATGTCCGTATTAAGGAACTCGTGCATAACTATGTTCCACAATGTTGGTCCCAGTACAGAGCGAGGACTATGTACGGGGCGTTTATCTTGATGCGTCTGTCTGATAGATAACTTTTGATTGTGGAGTGCATACTGGGAAACACCCAGAATCGTGGTATGGGAAACTATCACATGCGATAGCCGTTTCATTTCAGGTCGTCATTAGGGGACGTTAGGCCAAGGCATTATGTTGAAACCATACTAAGATCTGTGTTTCTGCATTTTCTACGCTTCATCTTCAATCGGCGGATACTTCATCCTCCCATTCTTCTGATGCCACTAGACCCTTGGCAACGTGTTCTAATACTTTATTTTACCCATTGCCATTGAGCAGCGTCCAACACTTAGCATTAGTACAGGCATACGATGCAAGAAAGCAAGCAAGCTTATACAGCAAAAAAAAAAAAACCTTCCCATTTCACCATCCGCCCACACAAAGGACGATTTGCCGTGTTGACCATCCAGCTTCTGGAAACCCCCTTTGATGCTGAGAAAAGTTAGTAAATTGTATATGAAGAGAGCTCATTGTTTTGTTTTTCACACACGTTATTGGACGTTCTACTGAACTGTGCAGCTTGGCATACTAATCGTTTATGCACAGTTATACTTGCACTTTTTCAAATAGATCCGTACATTCTTCACAGGTGGGACAATTTGAATGAAGAGCAGTGTATATGAAGTACGGCGAGAATATTCTAAAAATTACTTTATACACAAGTCAAAACTGAATTTATGAAATATTTGCTGTGTTGTCTTCAAATTGTTCTCCTTGGGAAGTATGCAAGAAACGACACCTGAAAGCATATAAGTAATTAGCATTAGCATTACTAGAGGCATACAACGATGAGCCAAAACATTATGACCAGCGAGTCATTATGCAAATCGAAGCAACTGCAGGTGAAGTACGGCGCGGGTCGAGACATGGTGTAAAAAACACATGGTACTGAGCTCCGTTAATCAGTGTTACTCTTGTTCTTCAGATGGGAAAGGCAGCAGACTTAAGCGAGTTTGACAAAGGCCAAATTGTAATGGCCTGACGACTGGGTCAGAGCATATCCGAAACGGCACGGCTGATGAGATACTTACGGTCAGCAGTGGTTAGTACCTACCGAAAGTGGACCGAGGAGGGAAACCTACGAACCGCAGGCGAAGTGTTGGACGACCATGGCTCATCGATGAGCCACCTCCCATACGGTACGTGGTAATAGAAGGGCGATTGTGGCGCAACTCGCCGGTAATTGGAAAGCTGGTGACCGGAATAATGTGTCACAACACACAATACATCGAACCCTGCTGAAAATGGGGCTACGTAGCCGCAGGCTGCTCCGAGTGCCCATGCTAACCACGGTTCACCGGCGACAGCGCCTACACGCGAGCATCGAAACTGCACCTTGAGTGATTGGAAGGTCTTGGTCCGATGAATCATGTTTCCTGTTCTACCACGTGGACGGCCGGGTACGTGTGCGTCGTTTACCTGGGGAAGTGAGCGCCTGGATGCACTGTGGGACGAAAACAAGCTGGTGGCGGCAGTGTCATGCTGGGATACTCTGGGTCTAATCATCCATGTGCTGGGCACTCTGACATCTACCATCTACCTAAACATCACCTACATCCTATCTACCTAAACATCAGCCTGGGAAAGACTAATCCAAACGAAAGGAAACACAGACCCATATGGTCTAGTCTATAAACTGCTCATCATCCAGATCCCCTCACAAGAAATATATGCTACCATAGCTTCCAGAGAAACCTCCACAAATGACTGGGAAGAAACCATCAACGTGATCCTGGACACGATCACCTGGAACATGAAGAGACATCATACCAAAAAGAAATGAGACAAAACAGAGCATATCAAGGATCCCCAGAGGAACTACCATTCAGCTTGGAGGAGATATGCCAAGCCACAGCCACTATGAGGAATGGAAAATGCCCGGGGCATGATGCCTTGGAGGTGGAGGTCCTAAAGAAGGCGTGGAAAGTGATCCCCATGTGTCATCCAAAGTGCCCTCAACTCCTTGTCTCCTTTCTGGCACCTTCCCCAGGACCTGGAAAACCTCAAAATCATCCTGAAAAGTCCCGACAAACTTCAGCAAGACCCTACTTCATACCGTCCGATCGCTCTTCTCCCGGTCATGGGCAAAGTTCTGGAAAAGGTCATTGCAGCCAGACTGATTCACAACAACAAAACAAAAGGCCTATACTCATCAAAGCAGTATGGATTCACCCTCGGGCGCAGCACAGAAGACACCATCTCAGAATTGATTGCCACAAGAGATAACTCTAAGAGCAAGTACCTCCTAGCCATCTTCGTGGACTTTTCGGGGGGGGGGGGGTTTGACACACTCTGGTGGCAGAGCTCCCTCGCGAGGTTCAGGGAAGCCGCCATTTCTGCTCCGCTTTTCTCCTTTCTCGCTGATTACTTCTATGACTGGGAGGTGATGGTTCGGAGCGGTGTTCAGGAAATCAGAAGAAAAATCACAAGGCTCAATCTTGGGCCCACTCTGTTGGAACCTTGTTTTCGACACCTTATTACATAAGACCTTCCGGTCAACAACATTAATAGCTTTTGCAGACAACCTCACTATAGTTACGGCCGGCAACTCTAGGAGGGAGATAGAAAATAATGCAAAACAAATCCTAGAAGAGCTTGCCACATGGGCAGATAAACACAAATTAATGTATCCAAAAAAAAAAAAAAACACGCAAATGTTGATCAAGGGAAACTCAATAGAGAGCACCCACGACTCGTCAAGTAGAAAGATCAAAGAATCAAATATACACAAACAACTAGATACCTAAGCGTCATGTTGGATGAATCAGCTTCCTCCCACACACGAAATACTTAAGAGAGAAGACAATACTTTCACGGAAATAACCAGAAGAGAATGGGGCCTAAAAGACCACACGCTAAGGTTATATTATAACTGTGTTTTCCTTTCTATTCTTACTTACGGAGCGGGTGCGTGGGGATATAGAGCAAACAAGGTGACAATAACCAAACATCTGGGACAAGCACAAAGACAAGCGCTCTTAACCATGTCAAGGGCATGCCGAACAACTTCAACAATGGCATTACAAGCTCTACTAGGGAAAATGCCAGAAAATCTAGAAGTACAATTCTAGATTTTCAGAATAATTCTAGATCTATTCTGTGCCTGAAGTACAGAATAAACAAAGGAACACCCACGACTATTGATGACATCACTGTTGATCTGCAGGCTGAAAAGAAAACGGAAATAGCAAGAATAAGGAATGTGATGAGGGAGAAATGACAAAACACCTGCACAACCACGGAAAAGGGAGCAACAACAAGATAATACATCCCGAATGTGCAAGAGCTAATCAAGAAGGAAAAAGTATGGCTAGCGCCAGGTCTATATGCCTCCTTCCTAATGACGGGCCATGGCAGTATAAACGCCAAACTTACACCAACTGGGCCTAACAGAGACACCACAATGTCACTGCGGCGAGCCTGAAACTGCTGACCATATACTCAACGATTGTCATTGTTACCAGGATCTAAGGCAGGAGCTCTCCTCCTTAGTAGATTCCACACCAACAATTTGCAGAGTACTACCATCTGCGGCTGCTCGCCACCTTCAATAGGTGCCTCGATTATGGCGAGTTCCCTTCAATCTGGAAGAATGCTCACCTTAAATTAATCTTAAAAAGCCCAGACAAACCACCAGAAAACCCGAAATCGTACCATCCGAGTAGCACCCTCTGGGAAAGTACCATCGACATCACCCTGACCACGCCAACTATTTCTGGAAAGTTCAGCAAGTGGAAGGTTAACGAAGCATGGACCACTTCTGATCACAGAGCGATCACCTATTCTCTTGGCCGCTCTGTGGAATCGCACTACATCCCTTGGTATTGGCGTTCCGCCAATACCAAGGGATGTAGTGCGATTCTGCACAAGGAAAGCTGACTGGCCAAGCTTTCAAGCCGAACTTGTAAGAAGACTTCATGAAGATTCTTCACAACTGAATCACATCACCTCTGAGGACTGTGCAGTTTCCCTCTCCAAGACCATCAAAGAGGCCTGTGCTATGGCAATCCCCAAGAGAAGGCTCTTCAAAAACGCAGTCCCTTGTGGAATGCTGAACTACAAGATATGAGGAAGGGAGTCCACCAAGCTCGTAAAACTTTTCAGAGAGCCCGTGCTCACCTCCCACCCTTGGAGGTCGAAGCGGCAAATTACAGTTACCGATTCTTAAGGAACAGTTACATTACCATGATTATACACTGCAAAAAAGCTTCATGGCAGAATTTAGTCTCGATCACAGGAAATGATAAACCCTGGGGAGTTGTCTATCGTATCGTTGTGAACAAACTTCCTAGAGGTGAAGTTCTCAGTACAACTGTAAAGCCTGATGGTTCTTCCACCTTCATGTGGGAGGACTCTGTCCACAAAATGCTAAATGCCCTCTTTCCAACAGATGATGCACAGCTAACTGAAGAGCAATTACATATTGTTACCGCTAACGATTCTTACACAACAGAAAATACTGAAGAACCTTTTACTAAAGAACATAAAACTCCTGGCAATGACCTCCTCGAGGTGGATGTTATCAAGAATTTTGCAACCTACTTCCCTAACACCATGCTCGCCACTTTCAACAGATGACTAATGGAAGGCCACTTTCCTGCTATCTGGAAGGAGGCTTGCCTTAAACTCATCATGAAGAACCCAGACAAACCACCTGAAGAGCCAAAATCTTACAGGCCAATTGCTCTCTTGCCAGTCCTCGGCAAACTTCTGGAAAGGCTTCTACGCTTCAGGATTGGGCAGCCATTCACCGACTAAAGATCTCGGGAGAGAAAACCAAATCTATATTGCTCAAGGGAACGCTCCAACTACGAAGACCACCGGTTATCAAAATTGACAACACCACCATAAGATTATACCCAGAAATCAAGTATTTAGGAATCGTCTTACATATGAACCTAAATTTCCATCCTCCCTTGAAATATATGTCACATAAAATAAAAAAATACTCGGCCATGATCATCCGTATAAGCCGTGAAGACTGCGGCCTTAAGCGCCGGGCTCTGGCCCTCATCTATAATGCCATATTTGTCCAAATAGCTTGCAACGGAGTCTCAGTATGGTGTACTAGGGCTTCCCTCGACCGAAATCGCCGTAAACTAGACTCCGTACAGCGTTCTAACAAGGGTGTGCCGTACAGCGTTCTAACAAGGGTGTGCCGTACAGTAAGCACCCCAGCTCTACAGGTTCTAGCTGGATGTATACCCCTACACCTAGAGGTAATAAAAAGAGGATTGTATCAACGATTGAAGAAGAGTATTCCCACCGAAACAGCAGGCATCACTCTTAACCTTGATAACAATCCCAAACAGGAAAGGAAGAGAATCTCGGAAATTACGTACAGGACCTGGCAAGAGACATGGGACACCACCAACAAAGGATTAATAACCAAAACGTTCATTCCCTCTGTGAACCTCATCAGTCCAAAGCCTCCTCCCTGGTACTCACCAGGCCTCCATACTACATTTCTCTTGACAGGCCACGGACCCTTTAAAGGGAAGCTAACATCCTTAGGCATTGAAGATGATTCACTGTGTCACTGCGGGGCTGAAGAAACGTGGGATCACGTAATGTATGATTGCCATGAATATGACGAGTTCCGGCTAAGGTTTGCCACTAAAATGCAAGAAAATTCCCGGCATTATGAGCACCTGATTATATGGACGAACAGCGCTACGCCGCCTTTACCGAGTTTGCCCAGTTTGTCTTCACTGCTAGACGGGTTAGGCACCCAAACACCACCCATTGAAGATCAAAGTAAGAAACTTCTTGGATATGACAGTCCTCTCAGGATAAGGAAAAAAAAAAAAACCCTCCTTCCTTACTTCCTTCGTCCCAGGAGTGACAGAACCCACAGCACAGCTCAGCTGCTGCCATTACGATTTCCTAGCCACGCTCCCTTTTGTGGTCCTTTGCCTCCACTCCCCGGCGGGAGGGGGAGTTCATCCCTGGTGTCCTTCCCCCCCTCGCCACCCCTCTTTTTCACTCTGGTGGGGCATGGGCCTGCTCCACTGACTTGGGGTCATCTTCCCTATGGACCCCATATCTCTATCTTCCCCCCCCCCAGTCTTCAGTCTCCCTCCCCTTCTCTAACTTACAACTAGCGTCCGAATTAACTCCAAATTGCTTGAGCCCTACACCCAAAAACTTAACAACATTAAATTGCCCAATTGGTACTCCCTTTGTTTTGGCTGACACCTATCTATAGCGTTTTTTTTTTTTTTTTTTTTTTAGGTCCTTGCCACTGATATCTGAGGAAATTAGGTGGCAGGACCTTCCAGAGTAAATAATTATTATAGTGGTGTACCTGGTCTGCCTCCACGGGGCAACGTTGGATCCCATTAGGGGCCCAGCGGCAAAATGGCCAGATGAACAATGGTACATGACACTATACAAATACAAAATCCGTATCCTTTTAAACCTCTGGCACTGACAGTGTTCTGTTTCACACCCACAATGTATAGCACGCAGAGAAGTTCCCACTTCTCCTCCTCACCTCTGTTCAGCTGGAGGATACCTTCCTTCCCATCACTTGCCATTTCTCCTCCTTGTTCCCACTTTGATTCCACTTCTTGTACTATCTTCCCCACTCAATCTCACCATTTTATTTATTTATTTTTTTACTTATTTTATTATTATTTATTTAATTAATTAATTAATTTTTTTTTGTTCTCCGTCAGGAAGTTCAGGCTGCCCGTGACGGAGAGCAACCAGAGTACTATGGAAGTCTGGCTCACCTCCCAGTGGTGGTGGTGGTGGACGGCGAAGTGGAGTCCCACTTCGCCGGCGAAGTGGGGCCTTGCGGCTAAGAAGCCAGAACATTACAACAGAACCCAACACAAAACTCTTCACATACAACACACTACACTTTTTTCTGGCTTTTACAGAATTCTGTATATATCACAAGAGTACTAATGGTGCAAATGTGTGAAACCACAGATGGCGCCTTACCCAAACACTATTCCACTACGCCACCACCAATTGACAAGCCAAAGCTCACAAACAGCAAGGACAATTTCAAGGCATTCAACACTTCGCGACTAAGGCCTTTAAGAGAATAAAGTCCAGTAGGAGCGAGGACAACCGGATTTGACAAATAACGACCAACCTTGGACCTGACTGAAGACAACATTCTTTCCTCTCTCTCTCTCTCTCTCTCTCACACACACACACACCACCCTGAGTGAGAGATAATTTATCCTTACTATAACTCTCATCACTTCTTCTTAGGGCGGTCCTATTCTTGGAATTTCCCCCTTTCTATCACTCTTCCTTACTTCCCCCCTAAATTGAGGGTCCTGAATCTCTCAGGGACACTCAGCCAGATGATAGTAGAACCCGGCACGCCTCCACATGGGAGGAGGGGGGGCGGACACCTAGTGTCTCTGCCCCCACTTGCTAAGTTGCCGGTTAGAAAGAAAGAAGTCTTATAAACAAGAAGACATGAATCGGCTAATGGGGGAAACTCCGGGCTCCGCTCAGGCAACCGAAATACACGCACACACACCTAAACATCACTACCTGGACTCTCATCTACACTTCAATCGCTGAAGAAAACCCCAACTACCAAGGCTAAGCCACTGCATTCCATCTGTCTCTAGGATGGTATTACCGCAACAGCGAGACACTGGCCTGGACTCTCTCCGAATTCCTGAAGATCCCCTTCCTGAACGTGACCTAACCTGAAGCGACCATCATGATATTTATGAAGGGGAGAGTCACATGGCCCCCATCATCCATGCTCCCTTGCATGGAGGATGGAGGAGTTGGCTTTGCCTACCTCTCCTCCTCGCCATCCCTCTTTTCTTTCTAGTGAGGTATGGGCATGTCCCACTGATTACATAGGGCTATTCTCCCTGTCGGACCCATATTTCTATTTCTATCCCCCCAGTCTTCAGTCTTCCCTCTCCTTACTTTTTATCTTTCACAGCGCGCAGTCCCACACGTCAAAATTTTTAAACATCAAAATTTAGCCCGACCTTTCAGGCACTAATGTTATCCCTTCAGCATACAAACCCAACTAGTGTTCTTAAAATTAACTTAAGCAAAACTGACCCGCGATATACAGTACACGTTTTTCTTTTTTTAGGTCCTAGTCACCGAAATCTCGGGAAAGTAGGTGGCAGGATCTGCCAGAGAAACAAAGGAATAAATGGATACTTTCATACACCTGGCTGGCCTCCCCGTGGCAGAGTATGGTAACGTCGAGTCCCACTAGCGGCCTGGCGGCCACAAGCCAGAAGAACAATGGGCACAACATATTACGCAAAACATGATCCACAGACTTTAAATCTCTGTCTTCGACAGAGTACTCGACACAAAGAACATAGGCGGAGATGGGGTATGTTACCCGAAAATACTTTATACCTAAACATCATTGCTGACCCGGTACACCCTTTCGTGACAACGGTCTTTTCCTCTGGCGATGCCATCTTTCAGCAGGATAATGCGCCAAGCCACACCGCCCAGATTGTTTGAGACTGGTTCGTGGAACATGAGGAAGACTTCTAGGTATTGCCCTGGCCTCCAAATTCCCCAGACATCAATCCCATCGAGCATCTGTGGTTTGTGTTGGAACAGCAACTCCGATCTGCGGCGTCTCAACCACGGACCTTACAGGAGTTAAAGGATCTGCTGGTTACGTGTTGGTACCAGATACTACCAGACACATTTAGAAATCTTGTAGCGTCCATACCTCGCCGGGTACGAGCTGTTTTGGCTGCACGTGGAGGACCAACATCACATTAGGTAGGTGATCATAATGTTTTGGCTCATCGGTATATATTCCTGACAAAACGTCATAAGCTCTCCTGGCAGCCTGTCTGGACTGTTCAGAAAACTTCGTATCTGATTGCACAATTACTCTAAAGTCACTTTCATTTTCAACTACTCTGTGTTACCATACAGTTAGGTAGTACTACTTGAGTTTAGTACCTGCTGTGGAAAATCTGGGATTGACTGCAACCTAGAAGCAATAATCTTATATTTATCAATTACCATTTACCAGCCGATGTGCCTAATTTTTCTATATTGTATCGAAGTAACGTACCTTGATTACCATCATTAACCACCTTTGTATCATCTGCAAACTGAGACATTAAGCCTGATGTATCCTCATCAATAAATATTAAGATAACAATGGGCACTGTATTGAACCATGGAGGACTACACGAATAACAATAGTCCACGAAGAGCAGTGTCCATTGGTAACCAGTTGTGTTCTCCCAATAAACCTTCCTTTATTCATAGCTGTAACTTTTCCTGAATGCCACACTGTTCCAATTTGTACAGTAGTCTTGTATGCGCAACAGTATCAAAAGCCTGAAATCGCTAGAATTTATCACGTGTAAATGGACATAGAAAATACCTATTCAGTTTCTCCACAACCTATGCAGGATCGGCAACAGTTAAACCAATGAAATCAAACGGTTACATCCCTCCTTGTTGTCTGTAGCGTTTTCATTAGTAAAGAAATCTTTGCTATTTTTCCCTTGCCAAAGATTTCTCATAATCTACCCTAGTTGCCCAAACTCCTTTGTGACTTCATTGCAAATTATTTTATATCTACCATAGGCTTCTGGATCATCTGATCGTTTATATTCATCCCATGCATTTTCCTCCTCTGTCAGTCTTATCAGTTCATCTAATATCCATTTAGTGTTAACAAAGCCTTGAACAATATTTCTTAGTTGGTATGAAAACCCTAACAACTTCTACAAATACTTTCCTAAATGTTTCTAATTTAGAATTTTCTGTTGGCATCATCAATTAGTTACCATGTGCAAAATTTAGAAACTCTGAGGCTAGTCTGGCCACCTTTATGAAAGCAAAAGTTCTTTTCTTTACTCTTATTTATTTATTTGTTATTAACAGCTACAAAACAAAAATCAAACATATCTGAGGGTGCAGCTACAAAGCATCATTATGCAGCTCCAACGCAGAGATATTGAGTATAAATTTTCCAATGTAAAGAAAAAAGTAAATGTCTTAAAGAGAACAACAATAGAGTAAATTGATATCTACAGGAAAACAAAACTAAATAAATAAAAGGAGGAAGGATCAGTCAGACTGAAATGAACAGGAAGGGAAAAGGTTGAACAATGGTATTTCTTCACACACATTACAGAATCAGTCTTTTTAAGAAGAATCAATTTTAGGATTCAGATAATGGTTGCGGTTAGGAATTTCAGTTGCCTCTTGAAGTGTCCAGGAGTTTCAAATATCTCCAAGTTTGCTTTGTTGATTGATCTTGCAGTCCTATTATAGTAGTTGTAGTATCCATAATTTGTTCTTGCATAGGATGGTTTTAGCAATGGATGGCTTCTTAAAGCTCTTGTCAGTGCGTTAAAGTTTATTTGTGAGACGAGATGGGGGCAATTTATGGTACCATTTACCAGCTGGTTAAAAATGAGTAAGTTCGCTTTATCTCTCTTTCTTCCAGCGTTTCAAGTCCAAAGAATATGCACCACTCTTGATAAGACTTCTCATTGTATGCAAGTCCACTTTTAAAACAAAAGTATTGTATTGCTATTTTTTTTTTTTTTTTTTGGATATTTTCAATTTCTAATTTTTGGTAAGGTGCATGGGGAGAGACCTGTGGGGAAAATTCTAGGGCTGGCCTAACATACATTTTGTAGAGAAAAGATGTTAAGTGCCAATTTATTAAAATCTCTGTTAACTCTTAAGAAAACGTAGCTTTTTGCGAGCTCTAGAGCGTTAGAAGCCCGTGCGAGCCATGCACTGCAAGTACTACAGGATTGGGCAAACCTGCATACACTGGAGATTTCCCCGACCAAAACGAACTCAATTCTACTGAGAGGAACACTCAACATCAGACGGCCGCCTCAGATAAAAGTAAGGGGAAGCACAATCAAACTATCAAAACAGATGAAATACCTAGGCATTATCCTAGATTCCAACCTGTCCTTTAAACAACACCTCTTATATCTGAAGGAGAAGCTGAGAAAATACGCATCACTAGTAGTCAGAGTAACACGCAGAGACTGGGGACTAAACAAAAGAACATTATCCCTCTACTATAAAGCGATTTTCGTTCCAGCAATTACTTATGGAGCCCCAATATGATACGCCAAAGCAAGAACCGCAGCAAATAAAAGAATCCTCGAAACAATACAGCGAAAAGTACTCCTCACCATCACCGGGGCGTGTAACACGGTGAGTGCCTGTGCGCTGCAGGTCTTGGCGGGAACTCTCCCTCTGGACCTGGAGGTGGCAAGATGTGGGTTGATGTACTACCTGGCAAAGGGAACACCAACCACGTTTGACACTGGACCCTACAAACAACCACCAAACGGAATAACATAAAATCATGGAACACCTGAAAGAAACTTGGCAGAGGAGATGGCAAGAGACGGCCAAGGGTGAAGTCACACGGAAATTTATACCCTACGTAGACAAGACCTATCCAAAGGCCCCCAAATGGTTCTACCCGGGACTGAACACCACCTTTCTCCCGACGGGCTATGGGCCGTTTAACGCAAAACTGAATGCACTCGGACTGACCGAGGACCCAACTTGCACCTGTGGCAATATGGAGACGTGGCAACATATCATGGAGAAATAAATGCCATGAGGAACAAAGATCAGTACTCATCACCAGTATAAAGTTCGTACCAAAAAGACAATGAGCATCACCTCCTGGATTCGGAAGACGAGTACACCGCGTTCAGCCGCTACGCCCAGGACATCTTTAGCAGACGGAGATCGGAAATCGCTATCCACAACAATACGGAAACAACTGAATAGAAGAACTCCATTGAAACTAACCAAGGAGGAGACATTCAAGACTACAGCATGAACATGCCGCATGACTACAGCCGATCAGAAGAAATTACCAACAAAGATAACTCTCCATTCATGACCTGGTGCAAAAGGCCAGGACTGATGCTCTCAACGAATATGACTACCAGAATTGCATCAAAGCAGTACTACAAACTGACCAGAGTCATCACTCCTCTTCTTGACCCCATAAGACGAACACGAGACTAGTGAGATACTGAACCAAGACTGTGACCTACCTGAAGTGACACTGAAGTGAACATCCAAAAACCATGACTGTGACCCCAGTAACTCACCTGAAGTGATTCTGAACTGGCAATCAAAAACCATGACTGTGACCGCAGCTACGCTGTTGTCTCGCCTTTTTGCGATCTGGGTTGGACACCTAGTCTGGCCCACTTTCTCTCCATATCCTGGTGGGTCTGCCTACATGGGGCTGAGTGTGGGCAACGTTGGGCCCCAGCAGGGGTCTAGCGGCCAGAGGAACAACGATACACAACACGATACTTCCAAATCCCATACACTTTTAAATCTCTGGCCTTAACAGTGATCTGTTACACCCACAAAGAAAACCACGCGGAGATGGGGGAAACCCCTGGTACCGTTTGACACGAACACACTTTACACTTTACCTTTCAAGTGTTCCAAAAGGTGAGCGCACACACACACACACACACACACACACACACACACACACACACACACACACACACACACACACACAAACGCCCTGCAGGTCATCGCAGGAACTCTCCTCTTGATCTCTAAGTGGTGAGGAGAGGTATACTTTGAGCTCACCATGCCTTGCACACAAGGATTTTAGCGCTGATCCCACTAAAATTTGTACCAAGGAAAAAAGACCGCTCCAGGCTTATCTGCTGCTGTCGCAGGGGCGCTGGGACAATTCCACAAAAGGCGAAATTACCAAAAAATTCCTTCCCAAGGTTGACAGATTTCAGTCAAAGCTGCCGATCTGGTACTCACCAGGTCTATTCGCACCTACTGACCAGACATGGTGCCTTCAATGCAAAATTGACAACACTTGGAATATCAGACAATCCTAACTGCCTCTGCAGAGAACATGAAACTTGGCAGCAGCAGCAGCTCATGTTTGACTGCCCCCAATATGATGACCTCCGTTGCCAATTGATAACAAGAACACAATTCCTTCCCAAAGACCAGGAGCAATACTTCCTCGAGTGCAAGAAGGTATACGTTGCCTTCACTGAATATGCGCAGGAGTTATACATGAGACGTCGAACTCTGCATGCCCAACAACTTAATCCAGGAATATGACCGCAGAGGAACTGGTGGAACCACCAAATATAGGAGACATCAACATTCAAAAATCGGAACGAGACTCACTAGACTAACAATGATATCACCGAAAATGACTACAAAATCTGACATGGCTGAGGAATTGAAAAACATGGATATTGGTAGACCTGAACGTGTCTCACCGGACTTTACCCATTGAAAAAACTACTGTTGGGACAACTAGAAACAGAAGATAACACGGATACCTTACTGCTGGTCCAGACTCTGTTGAGTTGAAACTGGAACCACCGGACCTAACAACATGCAGCTCCACCCAAGCGCCTACTCGCGATGTGAATCGGGTGCTTTAATTCGGTTTCACCCTTAAATCCATTTCCCTAGTGGTGGGGGGGAGACAATTATCCAAGCGGTGAGTGGGGCTCGCTCCCACTGACCACTTGGGCTTCAGTCTCGCCCTTTCTAACTATACCGACAGAGTACGCCCCCACAATACCACCAAATTTAAGTAAATGTCTAAATTCCAACAGTACGACTGTAAACCTCATTCGATCTATTCCAAATTCCAGCGTTCCCCAATTTTTTTTTTTTTTTTTCACATAGGCCCTTCCCATTGAAATCTTCGGAAACTAGGTGGCAGAGCCTGCCAGAGTACAAATAATATCTACTGGGTACCTGACTTGCTTCCTTGTGGCAAAGTGTGCTAACGGTAGGTCCCACTAGGGGTTGGTTGGTTTTTGGGTTTTATTGGCGCATTAGCAACTAAGGCTATAATGCGCCAAAACCAGGTTATATATAAAAATGTTAATTTCACTGACCTCATTATTTAGGTCACCATGTCAAGATATAACAACGGTATAAAATGTATAAAAGATAAATCAATAAAGAAATAACAATAACATGTAAATTTTAAATACAAGTAAAACCTTTATTGATTTAAAATAGCTAAAAAAAGCAGACACATTGTCACTGTCGGATAAAATCTGCCCACTAGGGGCCCAACGGCTAAATGGTGAGAGATACAACGCACCACGACATTACACAATAGCACAATATCCATATACTTTTTAAATCTCTGGCCTCCACAGAGTACTGTGCTTCACAAATAAAATATACAACGCGGAGATGGGGTAACCTTGATGCCATCAGACCCTAAATACTTTACACTTTATCTTTCAAGTAGTTTGCAATCCAGTCCAGTTCCTCTCTTCTGATACCATTACGTTCCAGTTTTATAATGTCTTTACTTGTCGAAGGCTTTGCTTAAATCAAGGAAGATGGAGTCGCCTTGTTCTCATTCGTCAAGTTCCTGGGATATATGCGAGACAAAAGAAATCATATCTATGCAGGTGGAACGACTCCCTGATAAATCCGGGAGAATAATCCGACAGATTAAGTTTCATAAATTTGAATGGCTGCTTCATTACAATGGATTCAATTATCTTTTGAGAGTATATTTAATTGACAAACTGGTCTATAGTTGTTGGGTGAGGAAGGGTCTCCTTTTTTTTATAAACAGGGGTAACAAAAGCTTATTTAGTTGAGCTGGATAGTTTCCACTCTCGAAGAACAATTTAAGTGAAGTAATGGCTTTACCATTGTAGCTCCACATTTTTTTCCATAAAACAGTAGGTATCATCCGGACCTCATTGGAGGTCCTTTTTCATACTGTGGATAGTTCAACAATTCGGCTTTGCTGATTTCAAAACTCTTAGTGAAACATCATCGTCTGTATCTGTTTCTTCAAAGCTGATAGCTAAGTAGTCCATCACAGACATAGATGACAAATCATTGGGAATATCCAGCGTGTTTACAGCCGCGTTTTGATTTTTAGCCTTGAAATAACTAATAGAGGCTTCATATCTTTTGCCTCAAAGAATCTTCTTTCAACGAAGCCCAAATATTTGTCGTAGTCCTGTTTTAATGTCATCTTGACCTGTCTTCTTAAGGAAGAATATTTATTATAAAGCCATATTTCCTTATTTATCTTAAACCTACTATGCATTTTTCTTTTTTTTCCCCCGTAAGGTTTTTAATTCCTTGAGAACCAGTGTGGGTAATTTGAATCAGAAGCACTATAGCATGGAATAAGGTTGTTTGCAACTTTGTTAATGATTTGATAAAAGCAGTCCAGTGCTTCTTGGGGATCATTGATTTGATGGTAGTTACATCTTTAAGTAACGAATCTGGAACTGTCTAGTGTAATAAATTTAAAAATGTCCTTTTTGGATCCGTTATTGATTTCAATTACTAAGTTTGCGCACCCTCATTCATTTTTATCTCCTCGTAATGAAAATATCGGGATAAGAAATCGAGCAGGCTACCATATTAACAGTTGTAAACCAAGGAGACACACCAGGCAGATAGTTCACCCGAATGTCAAGAGGAAGATGGGTTGGAATACCTATGTCCTCGTCCAAGTTGAGGCCCCGCAATTTTTCTCATTTCTTTTCCTTAGTTTACAGTAAACTAAGGAAAAGAAATGAGAAAAGAATTAGGACTGCTGAGCAAGGGCAAACCAAAACAGGCTAAGGACCAAAGCAAAGAGCACAGGAGCAACATACCAATACATACACATCCAAAACCTAAAATCCCTTGGATGTTGTGGTTGCTGCTAAGCTGCAGTTAGAAGAACTAATGTCCACGCAATATAACAGGTTCATTTCGGCAGTGCGCAAATGAATTATTCAGTATTAGCTTTATCTGAAGACGGCTACTACAGAGGTAATAATCCAGAACATGGTACTTGCGTGCCATCCACCTGTTCTTATTCCATTCTTAGCCTGTTCTTAGTCACCCTAGAACAGCCCATGTATTTGCTCGTCAGACTACTGACGATTCTTGCACTGCTTCTAACAGAAGCAGTGCAAGAATCGTCAGTAGTCTGACGAGTAGTTACTGAACTGCTTCTGTTAGTTTGTTTGTTATTTGGTTTTTAGGAGCATTAGCAACTAAGGCCATATTGCTCCGGAATATGCGGTGATCATTCCCTTGACCTTTCCCCATCCTCCGTATTTGGTGGTGACGGGCTCAAACTCCGGTCTAATTAAGAAGTGTGTGCTACGCACTGCTGCTCCTTCCCACCTGGCTACGGAAACGCCACTTCTATTAGAAGCAGTTCAATAACTACTCGAGGGAGAGAATCTAGAGGAGTGATAGGAATAATATAGACTGGCGACAGGGGCCAAAATTACACTTGATCCTTCTTGTGAGCAAACGGTGATGACCTTATGCACTAAAAATAAGATTGAAAGAGGCGCAAAAACTACCAGCAGACAATACCATCTGGAAAAAAACGTGTCTATTAACTATAAGCGACATATCATTGTTGTCAAAAACAATAAATTCAAATATTAATTTTGATATATTGTAATGAACAAAGCAAATAAATTAATATAAATATAAAAATTTAAGGAATCTCTTCTTTTGATTATTACTGTTGATGCAATCGGACTAACGGAAACAGTGCAACCTGGAGATAGGTCAAATGTGTAATATCATGCGATTGGTTAGCTCTTTGCTTGATGAAAAAAGCAGGTTTCTTGGAGGAAAACCATGCAACCCTCGTCACACACCGAATAACTCACCACATTGTGAAAAAAGTGCATAAAAATTCCTCCTGTCATCGACTAGAATCGATCCCAGGTCCTTTTCATCGCGTGATCACTGGCCCGGAGAAGAATTTCATTATGGAATGCAACGAGAAATATGGAGTGGCGAAGTACAGTTGAGGGACTGTCATGCTTCTTAGTAAAAATTCTCCGAACAATTAGGCAGTTTTCAGAATCAGATTAAGTTCAGATGGTAGATGAGTCTTTGTGGTCTGGGATCAGAGGCGGATTTAACGGCGGGCGCACCGGGCGCGCGCCCTGGGCCCCGATTTCTGAAGGGCCCCTCAAAACCCCAACTTTACACTTTTTTCTAATGACACCAAGTTTGGTTTCATATGTGCAATTTTAATTACGTACAAGTTTATAATCGGCGGTAAAACCTGATAGTATGTTTATATTCGCTTATTTTCATTATTTCATTACTACACTGCATACTATAAACATACTACAAAGGTTCTCCTGCTGTGCAGACTTACGATATACGCAAATACGCGTATATCGTATATTGTTGAAATTATATTAAGATAAAATTAATTCCTGTTGTTACATCAGCGCCTGGATTTTCGTAGCTAATGAATAATTTTTGAATTTTAATTAATCATTAATTTATTGCGCTATAACGAAAAATCTCTTCTCTAGTATTCTAATCATTCAGACTATTAAATTTTATATTTTTCTTTTCATTGGTAGGCTACCAATGGTAGCTAGAAAAATGAAATGACATCTATCAGGGGCCGAAAAAAGACAAATTAAAAAAAGACGCGAATATAATACATATATTATATTCCAATTTTATTGGAAATAAAACATTAATAGTACATAATATTTTTTATTTATTTAAAAAAACGGTTAACGTGCATTTTTATTTTCCCTGTCTCTCTCTTTTTTTTAAGGGGCCCAATATTTTCTTCTGCGCCCGGGGCCTCAACCGACCTTAATCCGCTTCTGTCTGGGATACTAAAGGAAAGACACCAAGAGAGGTTTCTTACAGATCAAATGATTCTAAGCATTATGACAAAAATCTTTTAGGTAACTCGAATGGGCAATCAAATTGTAGGTGCCATAATGGACCACTTCAAGACTTTATGGGCAACTACCTCTTATAGTCAATACGTCATTTTGAAACTGTTTCTTCAGCCGCCTGTATAATTTATTTATTCCATAATATCACCGCGGCACTAATATTTCAAAAAGATCAACATCATGTTTTGTGCAAAGCTGGAGGAAAAGTCTACTGAAACACACAAAATATTGCGAACAAGTTACGAGGATGAGGCTCTTGTCCAGAAGTTTGTTCTACACTGTTGAGAAAAAACTCAGACAACTGGATGCTTGCAAAGATTTAGTTGATTTAAATCTGATTTCCTAAACAGCATTAGGCCTCAGCAGACTTTTTTGTTTCTGCTTTCCAAGTTGAAATTGGGATCGAAAAGACACTTATTTGATAGTATGACATTCAAAAGAATGTAATAGCAGAACTAAATGCCATCACAACAGAGGAGTTTTCCAACACTTTCCAAAGCTTGTATGAAGACTGTAACGAATGTATTTGGTCCTTTAGGGACTATTTTGAGGGCGACGAGTAAGAATAATATTTTCCTTATTATTTTACCTTATTTTAATTCAGTTACAATACTTTTTTGCTGCACTGCATAAATAGCTAATTTATATTTTTATCATTATCTTTAATAATTCAATTAATATATTACACTACAATTACAAATTATTTGTATTACAGTATTTAGTAATTTAAGCTTGTAAAAGTTCTAAATAATGGACTGGCTTTGTCAAAAATCAATACGACAGAGCAAATGAGAGATTATCACAATAAAAATACGTTTACCAGAGAGTTGCATCTATTCACATATCCCTCTCTTTATATATTGCTCAAAAAATTCCAACGCAAAATGGTTGATCAAACAGGAAACAGGATCCAAGTTAAAAAAGAAAACCGTAGTCATGAATTATGTTCAAAGTTGCATCTTTCTCATACGGTAACATGCTTCCGAAATGTCGTCTGGAGTTCCTCCAATACCCGTGAAGGAATTCCTTTTAAGGTAGTTCAATATCAAACTTCCTTCTGCCAATATAATACGCAAACAATAGACAACATAATAACTGCAGCTACTAACAGAGAAAATTCAAGAAACCAACAAAACAATTCAACACTAACCTCTCCAGGCTCAAACAAATGGACTGAATGTTTCCTTAATCTCATAAATCATCACAACACCGATTGCCAAAGATTTGTCAATCCTACAGAAATCAGGCCTACAGAAATCAGGCTCAATGCAAAATGTACCAGTCTGCAACTGCCTTTTGTTAACACGTGAAAACAAATCATATTCATCGTTTTATGTATATTTGTATGTTACTATATTCCCAAGAGACATCATCTTTGGTGACAGTAAAGTTATTTATATAATTTATGAGATCCTAAAAGGTTTTCCCCAAGATAGCTAATTTTCTGTTCAGAAAACCATCCAATTCCAAATTAGTACGGTACTTAACCGAGAAAAAGGGATCACAAACTTTTTAAATTCTCTTCTCTATTATAAAGACTTCTTAATTGTTTATAGAAGGTAGTTTTTGTTCAAATATGTGTAGGTTACGTGTTTTTTGCGCTCCTAATCCAAGCATATAGATGACAACGCAAGAACCGGAACAAATTAGAAATCACTGACCTTCCAAAGCGAAAACCATGACGGCTAGGAGAAAGCAATGCACTGCAATAAGAGGCATGAGCTTTAACTGCTACTGAATCAATTTTAACTATTTTGGATGAGTAATTTAGAACCCTTACTGAAGAAAGGAATTGCATAAGCAAATTTAAAATAGCATGGATAGACAGTACAATATGATTGGTTAAAAACATCTGGGGTGAAGAGATAAAAGAGGTTTCTTTCCCCGCAAAAGACTAATAGCACACCACGGGTTCAAACATGCTACTTATCTGGTTGGACAGTTTTTGAAGGCTCGGATTCTATTAAATTAATCATTTATACGTATTAAGCATTGCTTCCTAAAAAGTTCAGTAGAGCAATTATCACGATGATGAGTTTTTGTGAATAGATCGATTTGTGATTAGCGTTTTTAAACAATAAGGCAGGCTCTAATTTATACCGTCCATTTTTGGAATTTGGAGTTACACTTAACCACATATGAGCAAAGAAAAAGGGGAGAATTATGAGCTCTTGCTTTTGGATGGCGAAATCTTTCGAGCAGATCCTCGTGGATGAAATTGCCAATGATGAAACCGTTACGATCTTGGATATTTCTTTGTCCTCAACTAGTAGCTAATTATATTTATTTTATACTCCAAGAGAGCAGCTGGTCACTGTGATAAGAGGAAAGATGATTGAGCATTATTAAGCTGCATGCAATCCAATGAAGAATGAATCATGTGAGCTCATTACATTCATTATAATGAGTCAGCAACATAGCTCGTTATACTCAGTGAAGTAGGGAAAAAAAAAAAGAGCTAATTAGAATTACGATGACATGATTACGCTCCAGTCTATCTAGTTCTTAATATTGTTGTTTTTGGATGCGCGTGGCTATCAAAAACAGACGGAGTTTTGCAATAAAGCTAACTTCCTTTATTCCTTCGGTTTTCTTCTATTTCCCGTTATTCTTGGTACAGAATTACTGGCAAATATTGAGTGAGAAAACGGCATTTGTGTTCTCTCTCTCTCTCTCTCTCTCTCTCCCTCCCTCCCTCCTGATGTTCGATCCATGGAGAGCGCACATGACGGCTGCGCGCAGGAGACCGCTGTATGCGATATCAGCTATGGCATTTGTTGCCGCCAGTGCTGCCATTTGGGTTGTTGCTGTTTACGGTATCCGTATCACTTTTACCATCACACAAGGTCTTATTCGACTGTGGGATTACAATGTTTGCTTCGCTTCACTTCGGTCCATTTGGGCATTGTACGGTAAGCATTCCTATAAGCACATTTTAGCTACATTTGCGTGTCTGCAAATTCGCACGCCACTGAACCGTTCTCGGCGTTCCGTAGAGTGACAGTGCCGTTTTCCTGCCATGTTCCTTTCCGGAGTTTAGGATTAATGCACACGATTCTTTTTCTTTACGTTGCTTTTTTTTTTTTTTTTTTTTTTTTTTGGAGCTTTACTAAATGTCTTAAGTGTTATTTTTAGTAAATCGTTCAAGGATCTTTGACTTGCAATTAGGATGCTGGTTTCGTATGTCTCAAATCCCTTCGATTTAAAGTCGAATTCATTTCTTCAGTTTTTTTTAATGTTTCTTTAAAATTCAGATCAGCAATTCAAATCCAAACGATGTAATGAACAGTCAAAGTGACAAAAATTTATAATTAATAATAATAAAACCATGTAGTTGAACAAAATATTTACAAAATTTCGTAGATGGTGCTGGAATATTGGCTATTTATATAATTAATCAAAAAAAAAAGTTAAAAAACACGCATGTTTTCCGGTGTTGAGAGCTATGACCTTTGAAGCATCTCTGGGGCCGACTGCTTTGAATTATTTCATTTAAATTCAAGTGGTCGAAGAAGCTGTCTTAGAATTTACCAAACCTACAGGAACCAGCGTCCCCATCCCCCCTATCAGCGGGCAAAGCGAGAATTTGATACGTGGGATGTCAGTTGGGTTCTTGAACAACACGGGACTTGTCGCCATTTTGAAAGGACGTATCGAGAGGTTTTGTAAAATTTCCTAATTATTGTAATATCACAGACTGCATTTTGATTTTTGGGATGTTCACATTCCGTCACATTCCTATTTCTCCAATATTAACTGTTCTTCGACCGATCAGACGAATAAGCTTAAGTAAACGGATAGTAAAACTACAGCTGCTGCCAGTGCTATCCAAGTCACATAACTCTTGTTATTGATCACACAGATCATAGCCCCATTTTGTGGGAGAAAAAAAAATTTAGCGCACCTCTCACAAAAGCTATCTCGTCGTCCTGAAATATAAAGGCTGCCCTTAGTGGTATTGATCTGCTGTTATAAATAAAAGGCTTATAGCTACGCAATTTTACAATATAAAATTCATAACATAAGATAGCAAAATAAATATGTCTCAGAAAATATTCTGTTCGAGGCAAGGGCACTTTTTTGAAGTGAATAATTCAGCGCAAAGAGACATGTCTGAGAAGAGTAGTGGATAAGGAATAACTCGAAAGAAATAACGATGATGTGGCAAAAATAGTTTTGCAATGCAATATCTAAGATTTCCTCAATATATGTTATACGTTGACCTATTTATAATGTTATCGCTTCAACGAATTATATGAGAATACACTTTAAAGATACGTGAAAAATACTTCATGGGACAAATTATGATGTAGAAATTTTAAAACCGTATTGTTTATATGCTATAAGGAGTAATTTTTGTCGATTATGAAGCTAGGAAATTTGCATAATTTGAATTTCAAATTTAAGTGTTTTTCCGTTATTATTGATATTTTTAATTTTTGCAAGACGAAAGTCAAATTTCCGCGAATGCATTTTTAAATTACAATTAATGCGATCGCCAACAACTTTATTCAAAAATGAAAGATGCATTCGCATAAGATTATCCAGATGCAGATAATGATCATGGGCGTATTGGAGAATCGAATAAGTTTTCTGGTGTCTTCTTTCCAGATAGAAAACCAAAACCATTAACAGGGGAAATAGAAATGTTTTTCTTTGGCATATATTAATCATTTTAATTTTTAGAAGAAGAATATTTCATTTAATTTTATTTTAATAATACTCCATCAAAATTCTGGTTGATTGCTCTTCTTACTCGATCTACAAGGTTTCAAATATCAAGATTTGGGTTATTTAACCCAAAATCTTGGATTCATCGAAGATTTCCGGTTTAGAATGCAGAGGTTATCGAAGGACCAACGAAACTATAAAAATTTAAAGAACAAAACGCATAAAAAAAAACTAGGCAGTCTAATGCGTCTGGAAACAAGCCAAAGCAAGGTTACGTAGATTATTCTTACTACCAATAACACCAGTCCCACTGAAGTGATGCATGGAAATTATCCTGAAAAATAAATGCTTCTTTACAATAATTTATATGATGGTGAATTCGAAGCCTTTTCTTTAACAATAAATTTTGATGCGTAATATCAGTGTAGTCGGTGTTATACAGAAGTGATATGGATGCAACTTACCCTATGTTTCATCGATAATTCGTTTTATAAGTGGAATCATTATTTTATTAAATTTATGTGTCAGTTTTGTTGCTTACAGTTAAATAACAAAATGCCAATTTTAATATTTAATTGTTTTTAAAGTAATATTTATACAATTTTTAATATTTAAACTATTTAAATATTTAATTATTTCATTAAAATTAAAATAAAAACCAGAAAAATTCAAGAATATTTCGGATAACTGGCCCTCTACTATATCATGCAATTGGGAACACGGTTTCTCACATCCTATCGGGGCTAGTCATTTTACTATGCTTTTAACTTTAATTCGTTTTGGCTTATTTTTCTGTAGAGCGATGGTACTTCAGGTTAGCTACTCACATACGAATGTTAAATCATCAAGTAGTTTAATTTGTACTCTGCACTCTCTGCCTCACCTTTCTTTTCGTTTATTAATTACAACGCCATGTAATTTCTTAATGTCATTGCAGTCCTACCTTTAAATGCACAAGAATGATGTATATAAACATTAGCATTAGTAATGGATAATTACTAATGGTTACTAATAGATAGAACATTAGTAATAGTTATGCAAGAAAGCAAGCTTATACAGCATCAGCAAAAAAGGGAAAAAATTCCCATTTCACCTATCCATTCCCTCTAATAGTTTGTCTAATTTTTCCTTGAATTTGTTTAGGCTATCAACTTCCACAACAACAACAGATGGAAGTTTGCTCAGGAATTAACCACCACTGCTTAAAGGCAAAATTCCGCACATCTATTCTGCAAACGTCCTTCCTCAATTTCAATTTGTGTCGCGCATGTGCGTTGTCTGAGCAAGAATCCCATCAGCTTTGATCTTGCTCAATTCATTCACACTTCAATCAGATTACCATACAGGTGCCTAGTCTTCAGACTCTGTAATTTGCAAAACCGAAGCCTTTCTTGATAAGAACATTCCTTTGTTCTACTCAACAATCTCGTTGCCGTTCTCTGTATTCGTTCCAGCAGCTCTACATCCTTCAAAAAACGAGAAGCACTTTGCATTTGCCAATGTTAAACTTCAGTTTCAATTTTTCAGCCCATCTGCCTAACATTTCTAGGTCCTGTTGCAGTAACATACTGTCATTGCTGTCATTAACCACCCTACTAATCTTTGTATCATTTTCAAACCTGGATATTGAGCATGATGCGTTCATCAATATCATTGATAAACGACAATGGGTCCAACACCGAACCCTGGGGGGTCTCTACTATAAAACATTAGCTCACGAAGGGCAGTGTCCGTTGATTATCACTCTCTGTCTTCTCCACTCAACCGTCCATTTATCCCTTTATTCATAACAGCAACTTGCCCTTAATGCCACATTTCCCCAATTTGTACAGCAGTCTTATGTGCAACAGTATCAAAAGGTTTCCTGAAATCTCAGTATATGATATCAAAATAATTTTTTGCATCCAGTTGCTTTGTGACCACATCGTAACATCCAATTAAATTGTTCAGACAAGATTTCCCCTTAACAAACCCATGCTGCGTCTGAAGTATAACTGCAGTCTTGTCTAAATGATCCTGCATTGCTTCTTTAATTAATGACTCCATTATTTTCCCTGGAATAAAAGTTAAATTCACAGGTCTGTGATTGCTCCTGTCACCTTTTGATCTTCCTTTGTGAGCTGGGGATACATTTGCACATCTCCAGTCTGCAGGAACCTTCCCTAAATCCAAGAATGCTCTCGTAATTATGGCTAAGGGTTTGCTTACTTCCTTCGCTACCTCTCTTAATATAATTGGATAGATCCCACGTGCCTTACGTTGAACTTCAGAAGTTTCTCTTCCACTTTCCTCTCAATTATTACAAAATCATTTAGCTACCTGCTAGAGTTTGATAAAATTCTGGCATCCCCTTCTCTAAAGAATTTCTGATATGCCATCAACAATCGCGCTATCAATGTCAAGTGGACCAATTTCATTCATCCTCTTCCTTCTGGTGTTTACATAATAAAGAAACCTTTGCTGTTTTTCTTTGCATCCTTTGCCAAAGATTTCTCGTAATCTGCCTTCGCTGGTCTAACCTCCTCTGTGACTTGATTCTGGACTAGTTTATATCCACAATAGGCTTCTGTGCACCTGATAATTTATATATGCATCATATGCATTTTTTTTTCTCTACTAAGGGCTTCATTAGTTCATCTGACATCAATTTAGCATCCATATAGTCATTTGTTTTTGATCAGTTCACAATTTCGTCTATCATTTGGATATGGATACTTTGGACATAGAAAGCATTTAGTTTATAGTTCTGTTCTTGAAATTGAAGAATATTCTGAAATATATTAGACTTGAGATTATCTTGTGATAACAAATCAAAAGAAGTACATTGACAAAGAAAAATCATGGCCGAAGCTAATACTGAAAATCCACGAAAGCCATTCTAAGAAGTTCATAAAAAGTCTGGGACTTCCAAACTAAAAATATCATGATATTAAGAGATGGATCTTTAAAGAGTGCGTTCTGGTTTCAAGCCCTATATACCCAATTAATCCAAGCTTTCAATAATGATTCCTTTGAAGATAGATATGTTAATCGCCGTATTGAGCAACAGAAAATCTACAAAAATCTACTGAAATTACAAACTGTAAAGAAATAAATTCTCCTGGGTGCGTTTTTTTTTTCAGACAGAAATGATCTTAATAGGCCCTATGGACCTTGCATAGCTATAGAGGTTAAGAGATTCAGCACTGCAAATTTTTCCCTAGGAATCTAAAAATATCGTATTGTCAAAATTTGCGAATCTAGACATGCGAAAATAACTATTGTGTAGTTTAAGATTTATACTAGTCCTACGTGCTAAACTTGGCCTTCTGTAATAGCGAGAGTAGCTCTAATTCCTTTGAGCCCCTACTTTGGCTTGTAGGCTAAGCGTACGTCCCATCGGGACACCCGTAATAAGTTATGCCTTAATAGGCGCACGCTTATTACAAACTTTCTCTGTAACAACCAACCCTAGCCAAACATAGCCCACCCTAATTTTGGGCATTAATTACACTAAATGGAATCCTTCTAGTTCCAGAGCCATTCTGATCGTCAAAGCTGGTGTCATTGGAGTTGATTCTATCATCCTAGAACTGCGTAGAAGCGTCTATCCGGCCCTCAAATGCTATTTCTTCCCCCTCCACATTAAAAAGAATATGCCTCAATTTTTGGCCTACCCTGTGTATTAGAACAGCCTTTTTTCAAACAGATCTACTGTTACAAAAGTCCAAATTTAGAGTGGATGGGTCGTAAAGTATTAGCTAAATTCCTTGGTGCGGATGAAAGTTGAATCGATGAATTTTTGATTAAAACATGTCAATGCCAAATTTAATCAGACTGTTTCAACAAGGTGTGTTCTAGGTGCATGGACAAATATCCACAACAAACATGACGAAGTTACTTAATCGGTAACGATGGCATTTCTGAGATTTTGCATAAAATAGTACAAACTAGTGTTTAAACTCATAATTGGGAATATTCTAACCTGAAAACGACAAAATGTCGGAATGAAAGACTATTATATCACGTGGTATATACCACGTGATATAATAGTGTAGTGTCTATCAATTTATTAATATAAAAATTAAAAATCACGTAACCCTTTCGAGTAATTAGAGTTGAGAAAAATTCTCAACTCTAATTACTCGAAATTAGTTAGAGATTAGAGAAAAATTTTAGTTAAAGAGTAGATTAGTTAAAGTAATTAGAGAAAAATTTTATTTTTCGTTAAATCATGAATAGTAAGTTATTTAGAGAATTTGCTTTAAATCTTTTTTATAGGTCTGTTATTATTGTTATATAGTTTTTAATGAAAATAAAACAAATTTGTCACTGTTATCTTATTGCTAAATATTGCACATTTGTTAATTAATTACAAACAAGGAATGGCAGTTAAATTGCAGGAGAAAGAATAACAAAAAAGTAGCACACTTATGGTAACTTTGTTTTAAGCAGAAATACATTTCTTGTCAACAAATAATTACCGTATTTACACGCGTATTCATCATACTCGCGTGGTTTTAAACGGTCATACCCGGGGTAGAATAAAATGTAATTTTCACCACTGCGTACAAGTAGCATTATCGTTTTGCTGATTTTGTTTATGCATTGCGACTTCATTGAACACGGCAAGCTTTTTTAACGTTTAGTGCACGTGACTCACTCCATCCATGTTTCCACTTCACTTGTAAGTTGAAACCGATGTGGCACAGGGTAAAGCAACGAAGTATTTATGGTATAAGAAGTAGTGGTGTGCATCGGTCATGTAACTGGTAAGGAGTTGGTGCGTAACTAGTGAGGGAGAATGACCAAAGTTTCAAGAAAATAATGCACTTAATGCTCTTGATGAAACCGAAGACCACGCCATTCGGAACGATCTCAATACATGTTGATGGTTTTCGAAATGATCCATCACATTACAAAAACCCTATAATGATCCAGTATCAAATAAAGGTTGATGATTATAGCCAGTGCAATATCGGTGTTTTTGTGGCCTAATTTCTTAATAGATACATCGCTTTTATTTCTCAAGTTGCAGACGTAACAAAAATAATGATTATGGCTTTAAATGATTGGTTTCATTGTGTAAATAGCTAACGTTTTTTATAGGCGCAGTTCTAGGTTTAAATGCAGTGTTTTTATTTCGCGCTTGTCGGTAAAAATTCTTTTAAGATGATTTGTCCACAGTTTCAACACCGATCATAACATAACAGTATTTGAAATCCTGGAACTTAATTGTCAATTACTTCATTTTGTTTACTGAATATCAATCGCTGTATTTAGTAATATGGACTCTTTATTTCTTTTCTTTTTATAGGAATTCCTATTACCAAAAAAAGCCTTCGAGAGATGGAACCGACACCCACAATGAACTGAACTGAGTTTTCAATATACAGAAAGATGCACGTTTTATAATTTAACGATTAAGTATACAAATGTTGAACATTTCGCTTATTCACTGGATATTTGTGTTCAGATATTAAAATCTGATAAATCATGCACAAACGTGATATGTTTTCTTCATTGGCACGAAAATAGTGCTATGGAAGCATCTTCTGAGGATGTCGGGGAGAAAAAAAAAAGACAAAGAATACCAAAGTATATGAAAAGCGTACCTATTAAAATATTAACTCACCCTGTTGATAAGAATATAGCCTGGAGCTTCTTCTTCTCGGTAATCTTTGTAGCTGTGGCTATAGTCACTGGTTTCCCCGTCGTGGCTGTCCTTACGCTGCTTTTGCCTATAGCTATGTTATTTCGCCAAACATGTGCAAGCTGCTATCGTTGCTCAGAGAGAAGGTGCTTCCCTAAAAAGATAAACATGTTATCAGCAACTGACTCGTTTTGGTTGCACGATTCCAGATTTAATTTGTACGTGGCACATTGTTTATTTTTCTTGGACTATGGTCTAAGTGCAGCAAAACTACGTGACCTTATTACTGTGAGAATAATCAATAAAACTACAGAAGGTGGAGAGAGAGCATTCCCTCGATTTGTTGAAAAACTGGTATCATTATCCACAGGTTATTGCTGGATGGAAGATGTTGCTTTCAACATCGACAATCACATATTCCAAGAATCCAAGAGGATAAGAAACAGAAGACAACTTCGAGAGCACGTGAGCAATCTTATGGGGGAACCACTGACCCTTCAGCGTCCCCTATGGGAAATTCGACTCATTTCCAATTTTGGAAGAGCTGGCGATACTGTATTAATTGTAAGGATACACCAGGCAATCAGCGATGGAATTTCGCTTGTCAAGATATTAGCAAATTACATGTCAGACAGTGAACAAACCGGACATACAAAGCCACGCTATGGTGGAATGACATTCCCGCTGAATGTATTCAGAGCCCTTATTGTTGGACCCTTAACATTTCTAAGTTGGTTAATTTTCACGAAGAGAGATTATAATTATCTGAGACACGGCAGACTGCATTCGAGGCAGCGTGTGGTAACGTGGTCACGAGATATTCGATTTTCAAAAGTAAATCGCATTAAGCAGGTTATGAGGTGCACACTAAATGATGTTTTAGTCACTGCGATATGCGGCGCTGTGAGGACGTACTTCAAAAAATGTGGAATCAATAATCCTCCAAATGTGACGGTAAGTAGAAGTTAAAAAAGTTTATAAACATTAAAGTATTATAAATAAAACATGGTTATAGCTGAAACAGGAACATTCTAAATATCTCATTCTGTGTTATTTATATATATTATCTTCTTCACTTCCATTAAAAAACCAAACATACCTTGCGCTCTTCATATTGGAATTACTGCGCGAGACCAATTGTTTGAAACAAAATGGAGCATCGCAAGGATGCACCACTTTGCTTTTAATATGATGGGAATACCAGAATTTGGCGAAAAGAGCATGAAGCCACGAACCCATCCTGCCAGGTATAAACAACGCAGGGTTGTATTTGTCGATGTAATAATATGTGAAATGTTTTCCTGGTGAACGATAGGCTCCTTAATACCAGTGGAGCAACATTTGGATGCTGCAGGTATCTGGAAATTGTTTCCGAGGTGAACTACTTCATGGTTGCAGTGTATGTTTCTGCAAATGGGTTCTTCCACTAATATAACGTGCAATGTCACAAGGCCAGAATTGTAAAGAACTGTCTCAGGGAATATGAGGGAATTCAGCCTACTGGTATCTCAATACAATTGAACACCTGTGTGATGAGATGAGACGAGCTCTTTGGACTCAACTGTGGAAAGCACTTGAATCAACATTTCTGTGGAAAGCTTTCGACAAACTCGTTGAGTCCATTCTACGACGAATTCAGTCTGTTCTTAGTGCTAAAGGAGGACAATCATTATTAGGTAGGTGTACCTAATAAAGTAGCCACTCAATGTACGCAATTTCCTCTGACTCTATTGAAAACACAGAATTTCGCATGTCTGTTGGTTATTAAAGAAGAAAAATTAATGGCTTCGAGCACAGAGAAGTCGCACTATGAAATAATCACAGGGATTTGATGTAAGTTCGATTTCAAAATAAAATAGCAATAGAGGAGTTGGCTAAAGATTCTATATAAAAAAGCTTCAGCTAATTCATGCAATTCCTCCAATGACAGAATTTTTCACGACAAAGCCTTGAAACTAGCTTAATAAAAAAAAAATAATTAAAAAGGGTTTAGGGCTAAAAGCCTCATGGGAAATTAACTACACGATCAAATTAGTGCAAAGCACCATTTTAGTTAATCATCGAAGTAGGTGAAATGGCATCGTTTTTGTTACGTCTTGTATAGTGTAGTGAACGCCTTTACAACGAGTTTACTATTATTGCACTATCTCGAATAAGCAAAGCTTCCCCGGTAAAGAAGACTAATGTCACTTATTCTCGGCGGATACCACCATTCTATGACGAATAGCCGTCACAGAATGACGAAGCTTCACCGTTTCGGAGCTTGTTAGAATCTCATGTGGGAGGGTAGGTATCCCAGTGATACGCTGGCAGACGATCCCTGGCCGTCCCCATGTTCCAGGAATGTATAGAGATATGCTTGGTGCAACCCAACAATTGAACTGCGACATTTTCCTGTTTGCTATAAATTCAGCGTACAGGCGGAACATCAGAATTCCACAACATAAACGTATTATCTGAATGGCAAACCCATCTTTTTGCTACCATAGATCAATCTGGACATTCATTGAACATAATCAAGAAGATCGTTAAACCGGAGAATCGAACTGGAAACCCAGCGTATGGCACAAACAGCATGAACCCATGGACCCATTCTGCCATATGTGAAAGCTAGCTGGGATCGCCTTCTTTAATAAATGAATAAAAAAAGGTACTCTGGTGACCGAGGAAGCTGCTATATAGGCGGAATATACTCTTCTGTTCCTATCATCTACAATTCTCTCCTTGTGACGACGCGTTACCCCATTGTAATAACACGTTCTGAACTGAATACACAAGGCCTCCGTAGCAGAGTGGTCAGGGGCGGGAGTGCAGTAGCACACGCTCTTTGAGTAGAGCGGGGTTCAAGCCCCTGACTGTAAATATGGTCGATCTGCCAACCCGTACTGGACCACGGTGGCAGATTATGGTCCGTTTCCCTCAACATGGATTTTTGAGGAGGCCTCCATCCTGCAGTGGATTGCCGTTACCAAGCTTACAATGTTCACACCTGGCAGAATGGGTCCATGCTGTTTGTGCCATACGCTGGGTTTCCCATTAGATTCTCCGGTTCAACCATCTTCTTGATTATGTTCAATGAATGTCCAGATTGACCTATGGTAGCAACAAGATGGCTTTCCATTGAGATAATACGCTTATGTTGTGGAATTCTGCTGGTTCCGCCTGTACGCTGAATATATAGCGAACAGGAGAATGTCGCAGTTCAATTGTTGGATTGCACCAAGAATATCTCTATCTTGGTTCGGGGATTCGCTAAGAGCATAGTCCCACATATTTGGCTATGTAATAATACCTGCAAACATTTTAGCTGTGAAGACAAGCCAATAAAATTACACACAATTAAACTAAACATCAAATTCCAAAAGATACACTTGTCAAATTGCAATAGTTTCAGGCATATTATATACTTCTCGCTGTCATACTTCTGCCAAAATTTTATGTAACTTTTTTCCCAACCAAGCAGATAATATTTTAAGAGGTATAACATTCCTTTTAAAATATTAAAAAATATTATAATTACCTTGAAGAAAGTAATTTCTATATTTAAGTTTTTTAATTCCCCACAGATGAGTATACCTGTGGACTTGAGGTATGAACCAACATCCACGGAAACAGTTCCGCAGATGGGAACTCGTTTCGCTTTAGTAAATGTCCGATTACCGACCAACACAGAAGGGTCTATTCCTCGTCTGTGGGAAGTCCGGCACATAATGGATGAACTAAAAACATCTGCGGATCCCGTAGTAATGTATGGTGCGATTCAATTTTTGTTACTTCTTCTCCCTGAGGTCATATCTCAATGGTTGCTCGGAAATATTAACCAGAAAGGCAGTGTCTTCTTCTCAAATATTCCAGGACCAGAGGAAGCTGTGATCCTAGGCTCGCGAAGAGTGAAGAAAGTGACATTTTGGATGGCATGCACGCCTGAAATTCCTATTTCGTTCTCGGTAATGTCATATGCAGGATCTCTCCAAATCGCCGTGTCAGCCGAAAAGACCTTCGTCTCCTCTCCCAATGTGCTACTGAAGGAATTCACGACAGAAGTAGGTAACAAAATAATTAATGAATGTTAAATGCAAATTGCATTGTAGTTTTAATTTATATAATCATATGTAGAATAGTAATTTTAAATTATGATTACACAAATGAGACGCAAAGCAACTCAATTGGAATCAATACTGATGGCATAAATTCTATCATAATAAATCTCAAGCTCTTCTCTACCAAAGCAAAAGGCCATTGTCACCCAGCACTTTCATCAGCTCTCTGGATTCTAACAAGTTTTTAACCAAATTGCAATCCTGCTGGTGTTTTTGTTATAAGCTATCTAGAGTCCAGCGCCATCTACATATTACGCCATATTACGTTGTGTACGTATTATGTTTCAAAAAATATATCTTCACGGGACCATTTACATGTTGTGCGACTGCAAAACCCGAAATAATTCACGTGGAAAGCCATACTCCTCAGAGTAGCTTACTACACTGGCCCGACTGAAGATAGTTTAAAGAGTTCCTCCAGTTTTCAAAGGTTGGAACCGGAACCTCTTAAAACGAGTCACAAGTGAAAAAACACTATACTGTCATGGCGGACACGCCCTACCTGAAAATACCTGGGGGCTTTAGGGGAAATTCCCGCCGTCACCCCTCCTATGCCTCTTTTAGGATAATCTTTGATAGTCTTAATACGGAAAAGTTTCTAAAGCCAAATGTTCAGTCTGTCACCCTTCTTTTCATGTCCTCAAATTGTGATCCTAAGGTTACTTATGAGTTACGATTCAGTCAGAGATGAAATTTTCCATGCAATGTAAGTAAACAAGTAACTGTGATGGTGCATGGTATCATAGCTATGATATATAGGACCTTCACAAGTGGGGAAAAGTATGTCATTGTCCCTTGATGATAATGGAGGCTATACTTGAAGAAAGACGTAGAGATTCTGTTTTTCTTCAAGCGTGGGTTGCTAAAGAAAGTGTTCAAAGAAGGATAACCAAATTGATAGGGTACTAATCGACGTCCATATGAAGAACACTTAGAAAGAGTGGACTGCAAAGATTGGCAACCAGACATCTTGGGGGCCTGATAGAGGTATATAAGACTTGAAGGAAATCAGTGAAATGAAAAAGGGAGATATATTTTCACTGATAGAAATGAGAAGAACAAGACAAGAGACGAAAACACAATATTTTTGGGGAAACGGAAGGTTGGATTTCAAGAAGCTTACTTTCTGTGTAAACTTTATGGGATTGTAGATCAGCGGAATGCCATAAAGGTTGAGGTGGATAGTTTTGTAAAGTTCAAAGTGGAATTGGACAGCCAGTTGTTACAGAAAAAGTTCTCTTCGTTATGTCATATAACAATAAACTGCCACATTAAGGCCGCCGGAGAACCAACTCATCTGCCCGTGTGTAATATATCCATCAGCTGTGTGCGCGTGTTATCTGGTCAGATCGCTGTTTTTTTTTACTGAACGAAAAGCCCGACTTTCCGGGGGAGAACTTTGCTATCAATGTCTGAAACCGACTAACTCAGCCACGGAGTGAAAAAGAAGGCCTTAAAAGTTCCTCGCGTCATTGACAGGATTCGAAATCGAGCTTTTTCTACCCGGTGGGGAGGACGGTTATTAAAACCACACGCGTGCCCTCCTCATATAATATAACAATTATAATAATACTAATATTGCTTCCTCCTCAGAATCCAAACGGACGAGACGAAACGAAACGATACGATACGGTTAACAGTGCAGCATTGCCGGACATGTCCCATAACGAATGTAGTGCTCATATCTCCAGACACAACGTTTCGGATCCTGATTACCCTCCCAGGCTTGTTTGTCATACCGGTATGCTAATCTGTAATTGCTAGTACGGCAATTTTGGAGTTTACCATAGTCATTTGGCAAAAGCACGTACATAGATGTCCCGTTACAGCAATCTGAACCAAGCCATCTGAGGATGTCCCTCTAAATTGTTACATGCAGAACATACGACTATTGAAGAACAAGCTAACTGATCCCACAGACATCTCACTGCCGATTGCCTTTGATTTTGTTAAATTTATAGAAACGTGGTTAAGAGAAGAATCTCTTCTTTCACACCTAACCTTGAATTCTAGGTTACCATTGCAGAAATACATTCGCCATCTGTCAAAGCTAGCAGTTTCCGTTGAGAAAATTAACAACATGTCCTGGTAACACCTCGAAGCAATTTTGCATTGTACAAGTTAGAGGATATGGCATAACTGCATTTAACCTTCCTCTGACAGAATGAAGCGGGTAAACTTTTCTGCACGGGTCATTACTTTGGCTCGCTATAATCAAAGTGCGGTCATTACAAGTGTTTCAATTTGCTACTGCTTGCTTCTTCCGAACTACCGAATAAATTTAGGCAAAACTTTTATTAGTTTTGTTTGTTTCTTTATGATTTATTTTTCGTCAAAGTAACTCAGACTATGAGGTGTCAGTGTACTTTTTCTGTGAACTGCGTGTATTTTATGGTCGGTTTCTTAATATAGGATGAAAATGCTAAAAATGAAAGGTATTAGAACCTATAGCAGTAATGTTCATGGGTTGAAGGCTGAGAAAATAGAAGAATGCG
The DNA here is from genome assembly GCF_048544385.1 of Mastigoproctus giganteus. Taxonomy (NCBI): domain Eukaryota; kingdom Metazoa; phylum Arthropoda; class Arachnida; order Uropygi; family Thelyphonidae; genus Mastigoproctus; species Mastigoproctus giganteus. The sequence continues at coordinate 22,203,872 of NC_143588.1, read as the reverse complement.
AAATTGTTGACATCAGACTTGAATTCCTGTGGAATTCAAGTCTGATGTCAACATGTGAAAAAATTGTTCCAAAGAACAGAAGTAGCGACCATAAATGAAAAAGAAAAGTTGGTTCTATGAGACTGGAGTTGAACAGCGAATGAATGGATTACTTTCATTCTGATTGCAGCATGTGTTCGAACTGGTTTCAAAGAAAGTAAGAGGATTGCAGATCCCGGTTCAGAAGTATCTATAAAAGAGGCATTCAACAGAAATTGAACGTCTTTGAGATAAAGAGTGGATAGACTTTGTAAGACACGTTGTTAATTAAACCTGACTGTCTTATTTTGAAGAGAATCTAGTAACTTTCGGGATCTTTTAGGAGCACTCTCCAAGATGCGGGAACCATAGTAGGATGGATTTGAGAGTTGCGCAGAGTGAGTGGTTGTTTAGAAGAGCCAAAAAAAGAAACCCAATTTTTTTTCATGCAAAGAAAGCAATATCTGTGATGTGCTTATAACGAGAGAAAGAGAGAGAGAGAGAGAGAGAGAGAGAGAGAGAGAGAGAGAGAGAGAGAGAGAGAGAGAGAGAGAGAGATCTTTATTGCAACACAAAGATGACGATTACATCAGTCAGGGTAATCCCCGAAAGGATGTGACGAATATGTGTGTCAAGGGTTTGTGACGAAATCAAGAGTTTCATCGAAAGCAAGCTTAGAAGAAGTACTGTTTTTTCACAGGATATAAGACAGGTTGAATTTTAGACGGATTGAAATTTACGAAAGTTTATTCGCTCCATATTTACCTGGAGACTAGCATTTAAAGAACTGGTGGTGGATATTCGCGTTTAGGATGTTTGCGTAGGGCAAGGTTTCTCAAACTGCAAAGTGGAATGCAGTTGGTTGTGATAAGCAAAATTCTAGATAAGATTTATCTAGAATTTTTGTGGGGAAAAATGATTAAATACACAAGAAGGAAAACAGCGAGAGAAAGAGCCGAACCTTGGAGGCATTAGATGAGAAATTAGTTTTCTCTCTCACCGCTTAGCCACGGGTGAGGGTTAGAGAGAAAAACTGAACATCCAATTGCAAAAACAGACCGAAATTCGTAAGATGGAAGCTTATTTATGAGACCACTAGAAGATCCAAACAATATCAAAGCCTCAGAAATGTCAGGAGTAACTGCTTTAGTTTCACACTTTTCCACCGAATTTGTCCAAAGATGAGTAATATAAGCCAATATATCAATGTGTAAGTGGATCAACACTGACAGAATCGATACAAGCAGGTGATCAGATGGTTCAGATAGTTTAGGAGTTGGCAGTTGATGGACTTCTCCATTACTTTGGAAAGAATAGAGGTAAGTACAACGGGGCGATAACTTAAAGGAAGACATCTGTCATTTTAAGACTGACTGGATATGAGCAAATTTTAAAGCAGAAAGAAAAACACCAGTGGAACAGGAAATTATAAAAAACGGCAACACAGAACATTATCGAGCTCAAGAGCAACGTTTCGACGTGGAAAAATGCTGCCATCAAGAACTGGATCTTTCGTGGCATCGGAATTCTCCTCACATTCTGTCGCAGGTGCACGGGAAGGAGGTATTGAGTGGTCTGTATTGGGTATGATTGGAGGGGTATATCAAGATCGTTGATACAAGACAGAGGAAAAAGTAGGATGTTAGTAAATGAACTATATTTGAAGATGATCTCTATCTGAGGATTTAGCTGACAATGCAGTAGAACCATCAGCTTGTAACAAAGTGGGATTTGTTAAGTGTACAAAACTGAAGAAAGGGCTGCGGCCCTGGTACAAAAATCTATGTAATGATGAGCTAACGCTTGGTCTCACACAATAGAGCAAGAGGGCCGTACTTATAAACAGGCGCATGAGGCACTAGCATCGGGCCTCACCACAGAGGGAAGCCTCGCATGGCCTCTGTAATCTCCAATTGTTAAAGCGATCTTTGTATTGCAACGTTTGTGTTTAAACAGATCAGTAAAAAATAATTGGTTTTTTTCCGGATTATATTTATATATGCAAGTTTTTTATTTTTAGACTCTGGACCTCTGGTATCTTTAAAGAGGGGGGCATAAGAGCTTAGTGCCTCGGGCCCCCTAGCAGTGTAAGTACGGTCTTGTAGAGCAACCACATCCTCCAGTTTCAAAAGGAAGAGGTCAGGCAGGACAGCTCCAGGACATTGTGGAGGTGCAGAATTCGAGTCCTGGCCCCCAATACGGAAAAAGGCGGATGGTTCAGTGTGATTGTTTTCCCAGAGCCCATGCTAGCTCTCGACACCTCTAACCGCATAATGTTGCTAAATTTCAAACCTAAGGACACAGATACCATCAACTTTCTTTCCAATAAAAGAAAGATAAAGCGAAGGGAGCCCTTTCAATTACAAAATTGCAACGTATTTGCTACAAATTAAATATATAATATGTTGTAAAATATACTATACCCGGCGTAATCTTAGACAGAGAAAATAAAACACTAAAGACCAGAGGACTCGCATCGAGGCTGAGTGACTGTACATGACTTAATTGAGATAATAAATGAAGATTACTGTACAGAACAATGAACGTTTAGAATTTACCAAGGTACAGAATACAACAATTAATATGAAACAAAATATTTATCAAGTGGAAGATGAAGAAGGTGAAGATAGAATGAAAATTAAATGAAAAATAACATTAGGATAAAATGAAAAATAACATTAGGATAAAATGAAAAATAACATTAGGATAAAATGAAAAGTAATAGTACAATAGTACAGTAATACAATAATGACGAATGTAACACATCGAAATACGAGTACAACAAAAAATAATATGAAAAAATGTATAAATAATAGATAAATGAGAGTGCAGTAAATTCTGTGAAATCCGACACTACAATCTGGAACTTTTAGTGAAATTTCTCTCTTTTTCATATGCTTGGTTGTAGCGGTTCGTGACTCTGATGTTTGGGGGTGCTGCGTCTTAAAGTTACCTTAAATTGGATTGGTTATAAGACATGTAGATATACACAGTAATAATAATAAACAAGTTAAAATACTACAAAACATTAACTAGACATTTACCATTAACAGACTTGAACTTTTATTTTAAAACAAAATCCATTCTTCGGTTTTTGTTTGTTGAAAATAGTTTAATAATTTTTTCATTCAAGTCTGGTGCACTGTTGCCCAAGCTTTTCTCTATTGAAAGCACTGCTTGAGCATTTAGCCTTTCCTGATTCATAGTGCTCCTTAAAAATGTTTTTATTCTTTTTAATATCGAATGGCAGAGTTTGGGCTCTGAAGTAGTCATCGGAATGGTCAAAAGAACTTTTATGAGTTTTGTAAGTTCACCAAGAACTTCAGCTAGATTATTTTCTGAAATAAATTTCGGCGAGTCAGTTAATTTGCAATAATTGTGTAGATCACGTCTGCTATAGAAAACTTGTAATTTTGTAAGGAGTTTTTCTCTTTCAGTCATGGGATATGCCTCAGCAGACTCCTGTACCTCTTCAATGGGCATTTTCGTACGAAAAATAAAAGTTCTCCTCGTTATAGCAGCAATTAATTGTTTTGTAAAAGAATATCTCTCACCTATGTCAACACTTATACAGTATAGTCGCATACTTCCTTCGCTTCAATAATCAGTGTTTTTGAAGGATTTTCACAGTTCATTGAATTCCTGATTTCAGAATGGCATTCTTAAAGTTTCCTATCATGTATTTTAACTGCCTCAATTTCTCAAGATTGCATTTGGTTATAAAATAACTTCCACGTGAGGCATTATCTGATGGAAAAGTTCTAACCAGAACTCAAATTTTTCATTTACTCAAGATGTTCAAAATTCCAGTTGCTTCTGAAATCGTCTTATCTGCGTTTGCTGTCGCTTGTAATTCCTCCGTGCAATTTTTTTAAGGATTCAAAATTTTCATAAACGCTGTTCACGGTGCATATATTGAAGTTACATCTTGTAGGGGAAGGTCGGGCAACACGGCTGTCCATATGCTTTTTGAGAACAGAGAGACGCTGTGGTGATCTCGAGAAAAATGTTGGTATCGACACGAGGTTCGAAAAGAATATTTTAATCTCGGGTACTACTTGTTGCTTTTCTCATCATCAGATTCAATTGGTGTGCATAGCAGTGAATAAAATGTGCATTTTTGTACACTTCTTTTATTTTAGCCTGAACATCCCCTTTCTTTCCTTTCATCACACTTGTGCCATCAAATGTCTAAGCAACCAGTTTTTGAGTATTTCCTTCGAGGATTATGTCTAACTGATCTAGAATGCACTTCAACATTCCGTCTGCCGTTTGGTTTTCCGGAGTGAAAAAACCCCAAAAATGTTTCCATTCGGTTCATATCTCAGAACAATTACCATTTGTATATGTTCTGAAACATCTGTTGTGTCATCAGCCATGACAGCTACGAATGAAGCCTCTTTAATTTCTCTTTTTATTTCCTCAGGGCATATTTGCAGCAAACAGTCAAGAATATCATTCTGAATAGTTTTTCAAATGCCTTTAAATGCTGCATTACTTTCTGAATGGTTCTTTAAATTGGAATCTAATGTACAGGCGAAATTTATTAATTCTCTGAATATTTTTAGAATCGTCTTTTTCGTCATGTCCACGTAAAGGAATTTCAAACTGTCCACAAAATTTAATGCAGTCTATTAGTTTCGATTCTTGGTAACTTTTCTGTTATGTGTGCAGATCGGAAGTCTGTAGGCCTCACTAAGCTGTTCTTTTATATTTACGCTTCCTAAAACCGATAGTGAAATCACATTATCAATATGTTTCTTCGAACTCTCATGATTTAGAGTTTTTTCTTTCGTTCTGTTTATGTTTGTAAAGCCACTTTTTGTCCACGTTAAATCACCTCCGAACAGTAAACATGGAAAACAAAACAATACATTTTAACTTCACAACCACAAAGCCAACTTTTCCCTTGGTACCATTCAGTTTTAAAACTGCGAATATATTTCTTATTATTACTTATTCCCCGCTGAGAAATTTGAATATTTGGTGTGGGACGGCCTTCTTTTTTAATCGCCTTTTTTTCTTGGAGCGATAATTGTGAAAAATTTAAGTTGCTGAAGTTTATTCACTACCACGCGATTTTCTTCATAGGGAACATGGGAACCATGATTGAATCAAATTTCACAAAATCGTGTGTCGTAGAAATAATGTTTTACTTACACATCGCCTCATAATATAACTTCATCTTACCAAGTTCAAGCTGAATTTGCAATTAAGCTGTAATCACATAATTACACTGTCGAATGTTGAGTATTGACTTAACACCGATATTATTTAGTTACTTAATGGGAATCGGGCAAATAACAAAAAGACACCGACATTGTGGCAACACACCCATCATGATCAACGATGAAATCTGCAGCTTTACATTTCGTTTCATCTATAAAAATTATATATTGGCAAGTTGCCAATAGACCTGGTATCTGGTTGCCAATGGCAACCAAATACCAGATATTCACTGGAATGCAAAATGTGTCAATGCTTGGCGCACAGTGAAGACTACGGTTAATTAAACTTCAAAGTCTGAAACGATTTCGTGTTTTTATTCGTTTATTATTTAAATGATTACTGGAAATAGAGTATGCGAACACTATATGCGGGTCCCGTTAATAAAAATATTCATTGCGTTGTTCTTCACAAAATTCCATATAACTCCGTTCACTGTATATAGTAGTAGTAGTGGCATGTGATGCAAGAAAGCAAGTGTATGAGCTTATGCAGCATCAGCCAAAATCCTGTTGCAGTAGCACACTGCCTTTGCTGTCATTAACAACCCTGCCAACCTTTGTATCATCTGTAAATGCCTGTCCAGTTCCTCCTTAAATTTATTCAACCTATCACATTCCACAACCACAGATGGAAGTTTGTTCCAGCAGTTAACCACCCGCTGGCTAAAGGCAAATTTCCGCACATCTATTCTACATCTGTCCTTTCTTAATTTGAATTTACGTCCCCTTAGGTTCGTAATCTGAACAAGTGGAAGAATCCCATCAGAATTCAGCGTGCTCAACCCATTCAAGGCCTTATGCACCTCAATCAGATCACCGCGCAGGTGCCTAGTCTCCAGCCACTGAAATTTGCAGAGCTTAAGCTTCTCTTGGTAAGAGGATCCCTTCATTCCCCTCACCAATCTTGTTGCCCTTCTCTGTACACGCTCAAGCAAATCTACATCCTTCCTAAAATGAGACCTCCAAACCTGTACGCAGTACTCAAGGCGTAGCCTGACCATTGCCTTATACAGAGGGACAATCAAGCAAATCTACATCCTTCCGAAAATGAGGCCTCCAGACCTGTACGCAGTACTCAAGGCGTAGCCTGACCATTGCCTTATACAGAGGGACAATCACCTCCTTTTCTCTGCTAGCAAAATTCCTATATATCATTGACAAAACCCCATGACCTGCCCTGGCAGCCTGTCTGCATTGCTCAGAAAACTTCATATCTCACTGCACAATTACTCCCAGGTCTTTTTCATTTTCTACCACCTTAAGTGTAGTACCACACAGTTGTTACGTTTCTCTTGGGTTACTTCTACCCATATGCAGTACTTTGCATTTGTCAAGGTTAAACTTCAGTTGCCACTTCTTAGCCCATCTGCCCAAATTATCTAGATCCTGTTGCAGTAGCACACTGTCTTTGCTGTCATTAACAACCCTGCCAACCTTTGTATCATCTGCAAACTTCGACATTAAGCCTGATATACCTTCATCAATATCATTGATAAATATACAAAATAACAGTGGACCCAACACCGAACCCTGTGGGACTCCACTAATAACATTAGTCCACGAAGAGCAGTACCCATTGATTACCACCCTCTGTCTTCTCCCACTTAACCATCCTTTTATCCATTGTAGCAACTTACCCTTAATACCATTCTGCTCCAATTTGTACAATAGTCTTCCATGCGCAACAGTGTCAAAAGCTTTCCTGAAATCCAAATATATGATATCAAAATTATTTTTTGCATCCAGTTCCTTTGTAACCACATCATAATATCCTATCAAATTTGTCAGACAAAACAAATTCCCTTAACAAACCCATGCTATGTCTGAATTATTGCTGCAGTCTTGTCTAGATAATCATAAGATGCATCTTTAACCAGTGACTCCATTATTTTACCCGTAACAGAAGTTAAACTAACTGGTCTGTAATTACTCGTGTCACCCTTCAATCCCCCTTTGTGAATTGGGGATACATTTGCACATCTCCAGTTCGTGGGAACCTCCCCTGAGTCCAAGGATGCTCTCATAATTATGGCTAAGGGTTTGCTTAGTTGCTTTACCGCCTCCTTTAATATAACCGGATAGTCCACCCCAGGTGATTTTCTTATGTTTAACTTCAACAATTTCTCCTCCACTTTGCTCTCAGTTATTACAAAATCATTAAGTATCCTGCTACAATTTGATAACCTTCTGCCATTTTAAAACCTTAATAACTCCTCATGTGTGAATGTAGATGCAAAATACTCATTCAGTTTGTCTGCTATCTGAGCAGGATCATCAACAGTCGAACCATCGATGTCAAGTGGACCAATCAGATTCATCCCCTTCCTTTTAGAGTTTATATAACTAAATAAATCCTTGCTGTTTTTCTTAGCATCGTTTGCCAAGGATTTCTCGTAATCTGCCTTCGCCTGCCTAACCTCCTTTGTGACCTGATTACAGACTATCTTAAATCTGCCATAGGCTTCTGAGTCGCTTGATAATTTATATGCATCCCATGCATTTTTCTTCTCTGTTACGAGTTTCATTAGTTCATTTGATAACCATTTAGGCCTAAACCTTGAACAATATTTCTTAATAGGTATGAAACTTTTAGTAGCATCCACGATTAATTCATTGAATGCTTCCCACTTAGAATTTACTGTTGGTAACATCGTCAGTTGATCCCGCTATAAAGAATTTAAAAATTTTCTGGGACCACTGAGCACAGAAAAATTTTCTGAGCTATTAAAATTTATATATCTAGATTTAAATAGCTGGGGGGGGGGGGTGCTGCAGTGACTATGGACGAGCCGCCCCTGCTTGTATGACTATATTTGTCATTTAGTCTATTTTTTTCTGACAATAAGTCTTACAACCAAGGAAGTGGAAGTCTTACAACCAAGCAAACTAACCTGTGCAAAGAGTTATCTGAACCATTTTCAAACTAATGGGCTCGCTAACAAGTTAATATTTGTTTTAAAGAGTGCTGTGCTGTTGCACTATTTCAGGACTAACTGGTTTCCATAACGTAGTAGCAGGTGGTCTCTAGTGAGAGACTACCTGCTGTCTGATTAGAGACCTGAAAGAGGCTGTTATAGACGCTTCATCTTTTAAACTAATTTTCAATTTAACCTTTAGCGTCGACTATCTGTTTGAAAATAGTGCAATACCGCGATAACTAACTATGAAGGCAAGTTTGTTTTGCTAAAAAAAGTTAAAACCATTGCATTATCAATTCAGTTTATATTGTCTGGACGCAAAAAGATGGAAGAACATGATAATCCTGCAAACTTCTTATGACTTCTCTGAGGCTCTATGACTTTAACTATATAATAACTTTGAATTTCCTTCTTTTTTCTTACTGAGTAAACTTCGTTACGTAGCGCGAATTGCTCTTGCAAATTACAGCTGTGTGGCTGATCATACGGCGCTTGCGTGAGCTGGTGACTAATTTAATTTAATAACTCTTTAGAATAGTTGAGAGAGCAAAGAGAGATACGAAATGCCGATTGTGGGTACAGCTACAAAATATATGAATGATTTAATCTATGCTTAATCTCTTCCGTAAAAAAACTACTTACTGACCCACAAATAATAGAATTTCATATATCTCGTTATAAATATTCCTTAAAAAGAAGAAGAATAATTAATTTTTTAAATCCTCCAATTCGATTTTTTTTTCTCTCTGAAGCAAATTCATTAATGTTATCTATTTCTTTGACACCGTACTAGACATACATTTAAAAGTGATATTACAGTACATGACAACATATTCTATGACTTTATTCATTGTCATTTGTTTACATTTAGAAAACTGCAAAAACTACTCAACCACTAAATACACCTCTCTAAAATCCGGCATCGTGGGCATGAGGTGTCGGATTTTAAAGAGTTGACTTGTCTAAATGGTACATGCAATGTTTTATATTGCACCCACCATAGTGGCAGGTAGCAGGAACGTTGACTTCCATATTTATATGCTGCCTAAAGAACGATTGGGTAGATCACTGCGAGAGTACAAAGCACCATCTTGGCATGCACTTATCTCATGCCTAAATTTTCAGTTAAAATTTGTCTCTTTCTTTGTCCATATTGAGTTCTGATGTAACTATTCTAATGCTTAAATAACGATCACTTCTAATTAATGTCCTTGCCCAGTCTACATTTTCATAGCTATAGGCCGGCCTGGCTGTTCATAGTCCTCCACATTCGCACTTCCTTCCAAAAATCTTTATGCCATTAAAACACGCGAGCCCTTGACATAGTAATTTCTCCATAAACTTGATGTAACTGATCACTTGCAGATGGTGTTTTCTTTAGTTTTGTTAAAAATTTGAGGTTGAGTCTTTGTCCGATTCTTTTGTCTGTCTTTAGTCTTTGTCGAAATCCCTTCAAGGAGACTCCTCTCAGTTCTCTCTGATTTTCTCATCACTTATGGGGCCCGCTCCTGCTTTCCTTGCATATGCAGGTCATTTTATGCTACATGCTTTATCTACACAACTTCAGGCAGTGAATATTGGCTTCCATGCCTTTAATAACTATCTAGTCTATTTCTACAAACTGGCAAGATAGTAGGAGCATGCTCGTTCGAATCCAACTCATCTTTTTCCCTTCATCCCTCTTAAACAATTAAATTCCTGGAATAATACTGGACTAAACTCTGAAAGATCACTTCAGAGTATAAATGATCTGTAGCATTGCGAATACATGACATGAAACACAAATTGAAAATATGTTTTACTACAAGTTCTTTACTAAACATAAAATATTTTAAATTTTGGGTTATTCGAACCGAAGCTAATACACCCATATGCGTTGTCTTATATTTTTGTGTCTGTAAAAATCTTTCTCTAGTGTGTTTGCCAATTGTTAAAATAAATTAAAAATCAATCGAATGCCTTATAAATTTCAGAACATATAATAAATTTAAATGACTTCTAGACCAATGTTTCCCAACCTGTGGTTCGAGTAACTTATTGGACGTGGTCGACAGGACTTCAGTAAAACAGATTTCTTTTCAGTGGGAAATAATCCTATTAACATTGGAGAAATACATGTATACCTACAACAAACTAACATATTCTTAAGGCTACAATATCATTGTATTTAGAAAATAGTTATTAAATATATTTTTATGTTAATTTAATCTTTCTTGTGGTCCGTCGTTTCTACTTCGAATATAAAAGTGGTTGTATCTGAAAAAAGGTTGGGTAACTGTTTTAGACAATGCAAAAAAAGTTGGAAATAGAATCGGAAATTAAACCTGAAATTGATCAAAGAAGAAAGCTCAAATCCAAGACGAAGTTGGAATGATAAAAAAAAAACATTTTAGGATCCACTTTTTAAACATTTTTGGACACGCAATCCGGGCAGCGGAAAGTCAGGGTTTGAGCTGATCGTAAAGCATAACGATGAATTCCAATATGGATTTAGAAATTCTGCGTATAGATGGTTATCAGAAAGTCAAAGAATTCTTCGAATTCAAGACTTAAGTGTTGTGAAACCATTTCTAAGACAGTTATTCTCACTGAAAATCTCGCAATTCATGTACTCAAACAATTTGATGGTATCATTAGCAAATCTTTTTGTGGTGCTGAGAATTCTTACAATGTTACGCTGCATTCATGTTGGAATCCATTGAATATCCACGAAGGCTGCCACGCCATTTGATCTGATCTTGTGGTGAGAGCTTTGGTTTCTAGTTCACCCATTTTGAAGATGCCCGTTAATGGGATAAATCTGAGGGGCGAAGTGAACCCACTGGAAAAAATATCCATTGCTGATAATAATAAGAATGTCAGTTTTGTCCGTTGATCTTTCAGGAGCAGCGTTTTATGTTCATAGTCGACTCCATACAACGTTCTGTTATCTGCTTTCGTCATGCATGTAGATTAAAATAAACTGCAGCGCATTGTTTGTATGAATATATACAAAAATAATGCAGCGCATTTTGAAATGTTACAAAACATCTTTAGACTACGGGATGCATTATAAAATAAAATTTTCTGGAATGAACACACATGCTCAGAAGACTACGTTTTAAAATTTAAGTGGAGTTATAATACTTTTATTTGGAAAACGCCTTTCGATACACTGGTTAAAAAGAACATTATTATTGTCAAAGTATTAGTAAAATAAGTCACAATTTACAGGAAAGAAATACTGGCATTTAAAGGCCGCTGCTAACTTGTTACTAAAATAAATATAAATCGATTTTGTAAATAAATACCATCGCAATGTAAGAAAAATAACTCCAAGTATAGTACAATTCTAAATAATTTGCATATTTCAGTTCTTATTATTTTTTGTTTCGTCACAGATTAATCGCTTGTCTCATCTTTTGGAAAAGCGTCGGATCCCCGGGGAACATCGTAGACGAAGTAGCTATTCTGCTGAGCGACGACAGGAAGAGATAATCAAGCCCCCTGTTCAGGAAGTGAGTGAATGCAGAAATCGTTTAAAATCTTAACCACTGTTCCACCTTTTATTAAATTTAGCCCTTAATTGCATTTTGTATATTTCAAATTATTCTCACGTTAATATAATAATCCAAATTAGTATTCAATATAATCATCTAAATCAACTCGCTGTGTCATGAAATATCTAATGGTAAAAATGCAACTTTAAGCCAGGAAATTACAAATCATCTTCTTACAGTTGGTATTTAATCTCCGTTGATTATCACTTGTATGGGCAATGAAGAAGCATTCTCAAGGGCAGAAATTCAAGACAGATGAAGAACTCCGTGTCTTCGGTTCACGTCAATTCGTTACATGAGACAATTTGGTGAAAGGCAATTAGTGGTTACAACAGTTCGATGAGAAGGAAAACGAATCTTGAAAACGAATAATGTCTAGGTCAACTTTAACTACCCTCGTAGTAAAGAAGGTGAACGAGTGCTACATAAATTCCTATATACACACACTTCGTTCTGATGGAGGAATGCTGTTCGTGTTGTGCTCCTGTAATTTTGTTAAAGTTCAACTATTTTGAACTTATGTTATTCAATGCGGATGCGCTTATGCATTCATTCACCTCCACCTCTGTGCATGTGCAGGTACACTATGTAACCAGAGGGAAATCAACCACCAAACTAGTTTGCAATTACCAATGCCATATTGCAAGCATTTCAATAAAGATGCGAGCTTGTACTCGCTTACTTAGACGTTCAGGCTGCCTTCGATGCGATAAGCGTGCCATCCCTTCTCTACACGTTTAAGGAATACAATAATTTTGGCAAAAACCCATTGTGGTTCCCGACAAGCCTTCTACGAAGAGGGTAATCATAACAAAAACTGAGAACAAAAACCACCTTGCGCATCATAACCACAGAAGCTCAAGAAGTTGTCTATTTGGTGCCGAATTTTCAGAAACAATAAATCCATTTGTAACAGCTCGTTCTCCCATCACATCAGACTTATCTTCATAGGGCTAATGTGTCATCAGTAGAGAAGACAAGTTCCAAGATCAACAAAATATTTTTCAAAGATCAATCGCACAAAATATCTCAAATTACATTCTACTTGAAGCAGTATCCCACTATCATAACCTCTTTACTCAAGGATGTACCATCAACAATGTTAATAGTCACACTAACCTAGAAGTCATCTTGTATTTGAAGAGGATTGAGAGAATCTATGTGCCATTGTTCTAAGTGCTTTTTGGTGTCTCTTTCCGTCAATTTCTCGGGTCTGTCTAGTGCTATTACAGCAGGTATGTTATACCTGCTGTAACAGCACTTCCATTACGGCAGGTATACCTGCCGTAATGGAAGTCACTAATTCGTTTTTATGGGCTGTGGAAGTCTGGCGTAACTGTGACCTTCGATACAAGCTCTGAAAGGCGACCATGCAAGATAGAGAACAATAATAAATACATGGAGCCCATTATAGGTGTTTTCTGTTTAAATTTTGTAATTGTAGACTTTCCTTGATATCCTCTGATTTCTCAGAAACCTCATCTCCATCTCTGCTTTCTACCGATTAGCTCATGCTAGTTAAAATTCAATAATCCTTCAGTTTTACTGCTGTACGGTTAATGTGACATACTTCTCGCTATTTTTATAATTTTGAGCCGGTTACATTTATGAGTTTTTCTTTGATTTTGATGATTATCCGAGCAATTTTTTTTACATAAAAGGAATAGATAATAGGGAGTCTATAATAGTGTCACCCGGGAGATCAAAGAGGCCATAGGAGCTGATATTAGTACAAGACGCGTACTAAGACGCAGGGAGCTGCGTGGAATCCTATTTCACAGAACAGCTGCGACACACAAACCAAATGTAATTGGACCCTGGAACACGTTGGCAAGCTGAGTTGTGATGCACGATTTTCCTATATGGTGGCTACGTTTTCGGTCTGGCGGATGTCCAGAAAACTTTAATTACAAGTTGGCCGAGGTGCTGTCACCATCTGAGAGTGTTTCTTGTGGTTTTAGCTTGGACCATTGGTCTCCTGAATAGTGAATTCTATACGGTACATTGACATTCTGAACAATTCTGCTCTTCCTACACTTTGGATTCAGTATGAAGAAGTGGGAGTGGGGGGAAGAAGTTTTTTCTTTCAGAATGGACATTTTACTATGTTGTACTGCACAGTCGGCAGTAATTTGGAGACATGGAGGTGCAAAAGTTTCATTGGGCTGCTCAGAGAGCAGACCTTAACCCCACTGAACACCTTTCGGATGAAATGGCTTCGGGCAGGGCCAACACGCCCGAAATTAGCTGTGTTGAAGGAGGAATGGACTAAAATATCGTCCTTCCTCTTATCAAAGATCGGTTCGAAGTCTACCGAAACACTTTTACTAGATAAATATTGAGCCAATAAAAGATTCTTTGACATATGTAGGCATGCGTTTTTTCTTTGTGTGTGTGTGTGTGTGGCAAATACTGGTGTCTTCCTTTCGAGAATAGCACTGATTAAATCTTTTCAAATTTCAAGTGAAATGTAATCATTAATGTACGCAGTCCATTACATTTCAAGCGCGTTAGCAAATACGTAGTAATATTTCATGATTTATCAACAAAATAAGTCAAGCCATCCACATGAAAATTTGGTACAGAGATTCCTAAAATGTTCTAAGTAAACTAGCATTTGGAAATGGATTAAGGGAGATTATAGCTTTCCAGGGCCCACCGAAACATAAGTTGAAAATGTTATATCGATTGAACTTTTGACGTGAATACGTCTTTAAGTTCCGTCCGGTAGAGGGGGGGGGGGGTCTCTACGAAAACTCTAGCGACCAAAAAAAAAAATGGCAAGATTTGTCGCGCTTATATCTCGTAAACTATAAATGATAATCTAATGATTTAAATTTTGTTGGATAGAGGGTTTTTGTCTGTATTTAAAATGGTGGGTAGTGGGGTGTGCAGCGGTGAGGGGGGGGAGGAGTAGCGCTTGCGCGTGAACACTGAAAATGGCTTGATTGATTGATTGATTGATTGATTGATTTAATTTTTATGGCGCAAAAACAGCAGGGTTATAGTGCGCCAGGAAAATGTTAAAATATAAAAAGGTAAGACTGGTAATTTGTAAAAAACTTACGTCGCCTAAAAATACATAAAATCATATAAATAAATAAAATCAGTACAATGATAAAAGCAAATTATATATTTCATATGAGTGTATACATATTGATCAACTTTAAAAATTTAAAAACTGCTGACACATTGTCGTTGTCATTTAAAATCTGACTGAGTGTATACGGTTCAGTCAGATGGGTAAAAGCAGTAAAACGAGCATTTATAAAACTGGAACAATCACATAAAATGTGTTGGACGGTTAAAATGGTGTCGCATTGCTCACACATAGGAGGGTCATCAGCCCTCAGCAAAAAGGAGTGTGTTATATGACAGTGTCCTATGCGGAGCCGAGCAAGAACAACTTCCTCCTTGCGATCCTTGCGTAAGCTGGACCGCCAAGGATGGATCACAGGCTTAATTCGACGCAGCTTGTTCGTAGTAACCAGGCGATGCCACGAATCATGCCACTCAGAATGCAGGTTACTACGGATAACTTGCCTGTAGTCTGTATAGGGGACTAACAGGTCAAGATTATCCGTCAGGGCTGCCGATTTGGCTGCATTGTCAGCCAAATCATTTCCTCTAATCCCGATGTGACTGGGGATCCAGCAGAAGCGGATATCGAATCCAGTTGTATAGAGATTGTATATTATCTGCTGAATTCGGGACAGGGTTGGGTGATTAGTGCGTGACATCGCTGATAAAGCCTGCAGTGCACTCATTGAATCGGCATAGATAATACACCGTTGGTATCGGTGTTTTGTTATGTGATCTAGAGCTAACTCTATCGCATGCAGCTCTGCAGTGTAAATGCTGCAATCAACGGGTATCTGCTCTGATATGGTTTTATCTGGAAAAACAGCAGCAGATCCCACATACGATTCTGACTTCGAGCCGTCTGTGTAAACTGGCAAGAAGTCAGAATGTTCTGCACGGTGTTGTGAATAGAGCTGAAGGTAGACAGAGGCTGGAGTATTAGACTTCGTCGCAAGTTTGAGCGAGAAGTCACATGCTGGTGTTTGTGCATGCCAGGGTGGAAGGGGCTCCTTTGGTGATTGAGCAACCTTGTCTACCGACATGTTAAGCTTATTGAGTAGCTCCTGAACACGAATGCCGAATGGCCGATTGGCAGTACGTCGTGTGTTATAAAGATTTTCCCATCGTGGCTCGAAAACGGATGTCCACGTGGGATGGTGTGGTAGGGACTTCAGCTTGAAGGCATATTGCAGAGACAACTGCATTCGCCGAAGCGACAAAGATGGTTAATTTGCTTCGGCATACAGACTTTGGACAGGCGAAGTTCTAAAAGCACCAGTAGCAATACGGATGGCTTGATGATGGACGGGGTCAAGCCAACGAACAGCGCTATTTCTGGCAGATGAAAAGACCTGAGACCCATAATCTAATTTTGAGCGTACAAGTGCACGGTACAGACGTAGAAGAGTGCAGCGGTCTGCACCCCAAGAGGTAGAGGAGAGAGAGCGGAGGATGTTAAGCCCTCTCGTGCACTTTGTGCGAAGCTGACGAATGTGTTGGACAAATGTCAGCTTTTTGTCAAAAATGAGTCCCAGGAATTTCGCCTCTGATACTACTGGAATGGTGCTTTGTCCAAGTCGTAATTCAGGCTCGGGGTGGAGGTTACGTTTGCGACAAAAATGGACGCAAACGGTCTTCTCCGGTGAAAACCTGAAACCATTGGCCGTGGCCCAGATGTTATCACGGTCAATAGCTTGTTGCAGTTGTCTCTCAATAACCCTCATATTGCATGATTGAGAGAATATGCTGAAGTCATCGACATAGAGTGCACTGTTTATAGTTGGAGGAAGTTGTTCCGAAATAGAATTTATTTTAATGGCAAAAAGCGTAACACTTAAGACAGATCCTTGTGGTACTCCCTCCTCTTGGCAAAAAGGCCGAGAAAGGGAGGATCCTACACGAACTTGGAAATAACGGCAGGATAAAAAATTTTTAATAAAAATTGGAAGGTGGCCTCTTAGACCAAGGTTGTAAAGGTCTTTTAAAATACCAAATCTCCAAGTTGTGTCGTACGCTTTTTCCATGTCAAAGAACACCGACACCAAGTGTTCTCTTTTTAGGAAAGCATCTCGAATAGATGTTTCCAGTCTAATTAAGTGGTCCAGTGTGGACCTGTTTCTTCGGAAGCTGCACTGAAAGCGGGAGAGAAGGTCGTTCGATTCTAAATACCATAAGAGACGGGCATTGACCATTCTCTCCAATATTTTGCACAGACAGCTGGTCAGAGCAATGGGACGATAGTTTTTTGGACATGTAGGATCCTTTCCTGGCTTAGCAAAAGCAAGAATAGTTGCCTTGCGCCAGGTATCCGGAAAATGCTCTTTAAGGAAGATTCTGTTGTACAGGAAGAGCACATGGTCCATGGATTCTGGTGAAAGATGGTTGATCATTTCATAATGGATGTTGTCTGGTCCAGCAGCTGTAGCCTTTGTACGGGCAAGTGCTGTTTTCAGCTCATTGATATTAAACGGCCCATTGTATGGGTGGGAACCCTTTGATGTGAAGTTAAGGGCCTGTTTTTCAATGTTGTGCTTTAAGACCAGAAACTCTGGGGAGTAAGATGATGTTGCAGAGATGTTAGAAAAAGTTTCCCCAAGAGCATTGGCTATTGCAGTAGAGTCTGCAATAGTACATCCATTATATTCAAGGACCGATGAGGGGTGTGCTGTGTATTTTCCCTTCATTTTCCGGATTTTTTCCCAGACCACCTTAGTACTGGTCGTCTGGGTAATGGATGATGTGAAACGGATCCACGATTCCCTTTGACTCTGACGGCGGATGTAGCGTGCTTTGGCTCGGGCACGTTTAAAGGCTAATAGATTGACTGTGGTAGGATATCTTCGAAATATCCCCCAAGCCCTGTTTTGAGCCTTTTTAGCTGCTGTGCATTCTGGATTCCACCATGGCTTTGGAAATGGAGGAAACCGGGTGGATGTTTTTGGAATTGTGGTTGTAGCTGCATGGACAATATTTTCTGTTATGCACGTAACTGCATCATTGATAGGCTCCTGACTGAATGTAGAGTTGTCAAATTTTGCCAGGTGTTGAAAGGCACTCCAGTCAGCTTGATCAAACTTCCACCGCGGTAACCTGACAGGAAGACAAGGTCTCCCAGTAATTAAGGTGGTTATCACGGGGAAGTGATCACTTCCATACAGATTCCCTTCTACCTCCCAGGTAAGTGAAGAGAGAAGAGAAGGCGAGCTGATAGAGAGATCAATGGCAGAAAACGTACGGGTAGGCATGTGGAAGAAGGTGTTTGTTCCAGTATTTAGAAGGGAAAGGTCATTGTCATTTAGCATACGCTCTATGACTCGTCCCCTTCTGTTGATGTTAGCACTACCCCACAGGGTGTTATGTCCATTAAAATCCCCGAGAAGTAAGAAAGGGGGGGCAGCTGCGTTAGAAGATCATCAAGGTCTGCCTGGGTGATGTCAGTCCCAGGTGGCAAATAAATGGAGCACACAGTTATTAAAAATCCCACTGAAAGGCGAATTGCAACAGCCTCTATGCTAGTTGTAATTAGCAAGGGCTGCACTGGGGTCTGGTTACCCACGAGGATAGCCACTCCCCCATGTACAGAGCCATCCGCAATTCTATCCTTTCGAAAAACTGTGATGTTGTGCATGGTGGGATCATCATTTGCCTTTAGATATGTCTCCTGCAAGCAAAAGCAAACTGGCTCGTGCTTTTGCAGGAGGGCCTTGATGTCATCAATGTTTCGCCGAAATCCACGACAATTCCATTGTAGGAATTTAGCCATTAGTTTGGCTTGGTGGGTCCATCAGGCGGCTTCCGAGGTGCTGAGGGCTTACTTTTATCAGTCTTGGATTTGTCCTTTTTGGGGAAGAATGGACGCTGTCCCGTGTCCATTTCTTCCTCCGCGAAGAGTTCCAAGACTGACTCTTCGGGTACCTCCTTCTGCTCGACATCCATCTTTTCTTGGGTACTAGGGGGGACTTCCCCTTTCTTATTCTTTTCTTTCATAATTGTCTTTGTTACTTGTGGAGCATCAGGAGGTACCGATATAGGAGTGGCAGCTGATTGGTCCTTTTGTGCAGGTTTTTGAGAACTTAAGAGATACCGCGCGATGGGAGTGAAAGACTCCTTTGGAGGAATGGTCATGTCCGTCTGAGTTCCGACGGAACATCTCCCTGCTACCTTCTGGGCGTAGGTAGGTCTGTTGGTATTCAGGGGTTTCACCGATTTCCTCGCCTCCTGGTATGATATGTTAAGCTCTGCCTTCAGCCGTTGAATCTCTTTTTCTTCTTTCCACCTCTGGCATGCTCGTGAGTAGGCCGGGTGTTCGCCTTCACAGTTAATACAGGTGGGTTTTGCGGCTGAACATGCTGTTGTTTCGTGGTCCTTTGCACCACACCGGGCGCATGCAAGGACTCCACGGCAGGCCATTTGAGAATGTCCATACTTCTGACATTTAAAACACCGTAAAGGGTTCGGAATGTATGGACGTACTGGACAGTTGATGTATCCAGCTTTAATCTCATCAGGAGGTTTAGGAGTGTTAAAAGTCAGGATAACGCTCCTGGTTTTAACAATTTTTCCATCCCTTCGCGCAGTGATTCTCTTAACGGCAATGACTCCCTGTGGTTTTAATTCGGAGCAGATTTCCTCCTCGTATACGTCGAGAAGGTCCCACTCCGAAATGACACCTCTAGATGAATTGAGTGTTCTGTGTGGTGTCACTGTTATAGGGATTCCTCCGATTGATGTTGTTCGGAGTAGATGTTCGGATTGCCTGTCATTTTTAGTTTCAATTAAGAGGTCTCCAGAACGGAGCCTCTTAACTGACTTGGGTGAACCTGCTAACCCATCCAACCCTTTTTGAATGAAAAAGGGCGACATTTTACCAATCGGTTTTTCACCGGTTGAGTGCATTATTAGGAACCTTGGTACAGGCCCTGATGTTACTTCTGTTCGCTGCCTCTTTGTACTAATGATACTATCTGGGTCTTCGTCTATGTTTGCAGATAGGGACCGGGTTGGGGCCCCTGAAGAAATATGTTTATCAGGATTCATATAGGTTTTTAAATTGTTCAGTGCCCGGGCTCCCCACCCACCACGGAGCCCAAAGGGACGCCCACTACCCGGCATGCAATAAATGCGCTCGGGAGTGGGACGCCAGGGCTACCCAGACACTATACCCGCACCGCCGCCAGCCTGAATCCTGTCCCTCGGACCATGAGGGTAGGGGCGTGGCATTGACACGGTTGACCCTCGCAGGCGAACCTACTAGCCGATTGATCCTAGCCGGGCCTTCCAGGACCACCCGTCTTGTCGAAGCAGGGGCCAAAGTGGTGTATTGGAGCTGGGCCCCTCAACCACCAGGATCCCCCTTTCCGAATTTCCACGGGTCGCAGCGCACGGCAAACACGCCGGATTCCATTGATGTAAGCCCGGAACCTAGGCTGTGGGCGTTGGATCCCAGTGACGCTAGTCTGGAAGTCCAGCAGCGTCACTGGGAGGTCCCCTCACCACGTACCGGTGCCCACGTCGAGGGGCTGAAAATGGCGACGCCGCGCGGCGTTTGGGCAGTAACTTTGGATTGCAAAGAGATATGACGTTGAAATTGGTGTCGATTTGTAGAGAATAACAGGATCTACAATATTATTTAGCAATAATAACCGACAAAAAAAAATTTGTAAAGTTATAAGCCAATAAGTGTGCCGAGTTGAAGAAAATTTTCATAATGTCGAAAAAATTGCAAAGGAAATATGAACAGAAATGTAAGAAACGTATATCATTGGAAAGAAAAATTTAAAAGTTCAACGTGAATTCAACTTGAAGTACATTTCTACATCACCCACTACTCTAGGCAACACTTGTATAGCTTTAACCTTTGTAAGAAACATCGATGTGAATACTATGCCATATATATCTTACTTCTCCTATCATCGGCCTTTGATAAATAAAATTATACTTCACTTATAACCACCACATCTTACCCTTCTAATAACACAAAGCCGGATTCACGCCTTAAACGATTGCGGTTGTGTCCCCGTACACAACCCACCCCATTTTTTTTTCCTAATTAAATGATGTTTAAACATCCAATAACATACTTCCATTACAAGTTAGGTAATGTACGCAGTGCGTTACATTTCAGACTCATTCTGTTTTTTTTTTTCTTTTTCTGTGATTATCTGAAGTGAAAAGGTAAATATATTTATCTTCTTATCTGTTAATTACTAAAATTATAACTTTATAGAACACAATAAACTCTACAGTCTCGAAAAATAGCTGTTCAGTTTAATTACAACTGCATATATTATTTATTACTCTCCATCAGTACTTTTAAAGTCTTTTTCTCTCTCTGCATGCATCTCCTCATAAGCAGACAAAAATGTACAAATATTTTTGTGTTATGTAAGCGCGTAGGAACTGTCTAAAGCTTACAATATTTCATTAAAATTATTTTAAAAATAAAAGAAATAATTTCCAGATTTTTCAATGAAATTTGAGATTGCTCGACAAACCTTTCTACTATATGAACCAAAAATGAAATTTAGTGAAAATCCGTCTACTGGGAGTCCAGTTGTTACATGCGGACGGACGGAGGGACGGACGTTGTTAAAGTGCTTAAAAAAAAGGTAGATTCCCCAATACATGCTACCTTTTTCAATAATACTTGAAAAAAAAAAAAAAAAAAAAACACGGCGTATCAAACTTCTTTTTCATTAAAATACATCTTACAAAAGTATTTTTTAAAGGGAAAGTATAGTACCAAATCAAGTGCAATGCCCATACAAAAAATTCCGCTGCTACCATTTCTGTTTTGTGTTGTTTTGATGTACTTTTATATCTCTACGACCTTCTGCCATTTATACTTCTCAGAAGGTCGAATCTTCAAAGGTCAGATGTATTAACTGCAGTCTCCAACGGCAGAGTAGCGTGAATCTCAGTTTCCTGTTCTACTTTCATCATAATGCCTCTTAAATCCAACTTGTCATTGTGTCTCTGCAACTATTCTTTCGGGGACGTCTAACAATTTCAAGATGCTGTTTCCGATAGTGTCAAGCATTATATTTGTGACTAAAGAATGACTGCCTTTATTTTCTGGCCTTAGCCTGCAGCTATCTTGAACCTAAGGAGAACTGTTCCGTGCATTCTCTAACCTCGTGTTTGCTATTTAGTACCTACATGTAAGATGATTTTATTTGCTTATATTTAATTCTCCAATTTTGGAAAGATAAATTTAAAACGAATCCGATATAAAAATAAATAAAAACTTGAAAAACAGGAGGGACGATATATAAGGCGATATTTATCTCAGGCGAACTTTTGGGAAGAGCACACCATTTTTCGAGATGGACGATCAGGTGTGCGTGTCGTGCCATAGTTCCACTTTCTGTAATCATTCTTATACTGCTTGGAGGAGATTTTTCGTGGAACTCTTTTCTGCTTATTATTCTATCTGAACCCTTTTGGCTATGAGGTGCTTTAATTAGTTATTTTTTAATTATTATTATTTCTTGTTTACTTTTATGTTAAAGTCTTATTTATAGCCGAGTGTACACAATTCAGCAATACAGCTTTCTGTCTTGAAGAATATTGTTTATTGCTGTCCCCAGATCTAAAGGTCATTTGGGAATATCAGTTCAAGTATGCTGAAGTCAAGTGTTCAACACGTTAGGCGTAGGTCATAGATTGTTATTGATAACTGTTACTGCCAACCTGAACAATTTCAGTTTTTTTTTTAAAGTTTTATACATTTTGTTTTTCCGATTCTAAATTAAGGCTGATCTGTTGATCTGACTCTGCATCACGCTTGCTGGACTCTTATAATTACTACTGTTATTATAATTTTATGAATGCGTTCGTTATAAAGGTTTTAATGCAGATTTATGTAGCTAAAAGTGGAGAAATTCAGTTCTTTTTTTACAAAAGAATGGATGTTCCTTCAAACTAGACGCTTGACTATATTTTCAGCCCAAAATCAGCTGAAATATCTATTAAGTTTCCTCTTAATCCAGACTCAGTGGATTAGCTGTCGATATAGATACAAATTTTCTCCTCCACCAAAATTACAGTACAATGCAGCATTTTTTTTCCTTTGATATTTGTTTTTGAAGTTCTAGCTCTCACTTCTTTATACCGCACTATATCTTAATATAAGTGATCTTTGATTAAGATCATTTTGTGAAAAATCCGAAATAGAGTCAATGCACTGAATTCTTTTTTATATTTTGTATTAATCTTCCAAACACTTCGACCTGAAAACTGTAAGGGTTAAAAAGACACGGAACAAGCAACCAACCGATTTATACGTATTTTAATGCCAGAGACAATAAAATTTAATTCTGAACAAGTCATAAAACAGAAGCAGTAAAGCACTCAATATATTTCTTTGAATATAAATAAAGATTTAACTGTAGATTAAATTAATTTAATATCACACCGTTTTATATATTTTTCTGCAAATGGACATAATGTAAATTTGTTAATATGTCAATGTTTACACACACATACAGATATAGACTTACGTATATTTGAAGTGCAGAAGTGTTACAGATGTGATATTCCTTTACTCTTTTAGCTACAACAAAAACTGCACGCTGTCCAGGAAGAAATCCATGACATTTCAGAAAAACTAGATGACGATATTTTAAACACGAATATGTCTCTAAAAGATAATATTATCGAGTTTCCCGGATCTAAAGCTGCCCTCTATCAGCGGTTAGATCAGCTGAAAGAAGAATTCTCGGAGTTAATGACAGAATTACGCAGAAGAAAATCACTTGCCGATGGGATCATAATTAATGTAGAGGTAAGCTAAATATCTATAATCCTACAGTTATATTCAAGCTCAATGTATACGTAATGACAATTTCTCTCTTTTAGTGCTATCGCTTACTCAGTAAACTTCGTGACTTAGCGCGAACTGCTCTAGCAAATTACAACTAGGTGGCTGTCTGCGCTGCTCGCAGAATTTTAACGAAGTAAATTTGTTAAAATCAGCATCGGATAATTTGATAACCCTCATTGAAAATGTCAGTTCTTTATGCTTTATTCAAACACTGAAGCTTAAGATTTGTTGCAAACTGATACACGTACTACTAGGTAAAATTGGTTTAAAATGCTATTAAATTATAGCATTTTAAACCAATTATGGCACAGTCATGAAGATTCAACTTTTTCCAATATCCGAATTAGTTTTCTTTAAGTTACAATTTAAAACTCATTATTTGGACTACAGATTAATACCGCTACAGATAAGTATGTAATATTAATACATAATTCAAAATTATTACTCAATTTACGAAATACAATGTTATTTTACCCGACTGTTCAAATTTAGGAAGAAGACCTGGATGGTGGATTACGACGCCCGAGGAAAAAAGTGCAGGCTTCGGCAGTTCGACGAACTAGTCTTACTTCTGTTTTATCTACTGCATCAACCGCAAGACCTCTCACTACACCAACCACACCGCATCATGCTTCCTTTGTCATGTCAACACCAAATCTTGATTCATCTGTCTCTCCTTTCTTGAACCAAAAACCTGTTCCATTTTTCAGAACTAATCAGGTAAGAACGAATCTTACTGGAACATTAGATTTATTTTAGAAATAAAATTTGATTTTATTAAAATGAGAACTGCATTTTAAGGATTTCATCAAATGGCTCACAACCTTTGTTGTCCTTGTAACCCCCGTCAGACAAATCCGTCGTTAACCCAATCCTAGCATATGCATTCAATGGCTAGGACATACGAGGCAGGGTAGAAAGAAATACGCTTTTATTAGACGCTTAGACCTATCAATAGGTCTAAGCCTCCTATCAATAGGTCTAAGCGTCCGGCAGGAGGATTCGGTCAGCAGCAAGGTCTGATGACCGAATCAAGTATCGACAAGATACCTGAAACGTTACTCAAAGTATATTAGTTTAGGTAACACCTAAATAAAATATATTAAAACTCCACGTGCAGTAAGAGTGGTAATTTAGATATATTATAATTTAAATGGATAGAAACCACGTAACGTCCTTCCCTAACCATGTTAGAACTCTGTAAAGATAATTTTACGGTAACTGTATAGCCAAATAACAGCTTACATTTGAGCAACCCTCGTGTATTCCTTAAATCTTTGAAAATTTCTTATTTCTGTGCTGTTTTGCGAAAATTTCTTAAAAAACCCCTATGATCATAATACCACACTTCGTCTTTTCAACAAGGTTCTCCAATTATATGTTAAAATTGGGCATTGCAAAAGAAGGCACAGGCGTCTGTGTTTATTACACCCACTATCCTGAATACCAACTCGCCAATGACAATGTGATGAACAAATGCAATGTTCATATAGAGTTTCGCACTCCCCTTTTAGCTAAATGCTCCACTAAGAGCCTTTGAACAGCTCAAATATGCAATGCTTCCCTGAGGAGCAATTTTCTATTTACACGTATTTCAAAGAAGGTGTCACTACCCTGGCAGCTATTTCGGTAGCTTTCCATCTCATCGGAGAGCGGGCGTGACATCAGATATTATTTTTCGCACGTTACAGGGACGTAAACATTTCCCTGTCGTATTCATCACGTTCATCACAGCTTGTTTCGTCTGTTCATTTGCTAACAATCATGAGAAGAAAATGTTGATTTATATTCTTATTTAAAAGCGCCGCAGCATTTCCTCTGTTGTAAATTTTCACAAAAATGAACAAAAGCCATCATTACATAAGAATACCAAACGAAAATGATCGCTAAAAAAAATTGACAGTCCATTTTTATGAATTCTTAGTTATTGGAGTGGTCTTCACACCATTTAAACGGAGCTTCACATGAATCTAGGAAAGAACACGATTTTAATTGCAATGTGAACCCCCGCCTCCCCAGATTTGAAAAATTCAAATATGGGCAACTATTTTTGGAAAATAACAGCAAGTTGCACTTATGTGCTGTTATTTTTCATTCACATAAACCCACCATTTCAAGCACTGATCGCTGCACCAGAGTCAAACCGGACTTTCATCCCTGAAATTGAGTAGAGTTATGGTATATTTAAAATAACGAATCTTAAGTGACCCTTAAAGATGAGTGTCACTGCCAACTCTCCTTATCATATTATCAACTTCTCCAAAGTTGGTAAGGAGAAATTTAGACTGCGTTATATTTTTCAGGCGGGAAAGATAGGTATTAATGCTCCCTAAGAAAATTGTCACAATTTCTAGTTATTAGATTAATTTATTTAAAAATTTCCTCACTATGTAACCTACTCCAAAAATTACAACAGGTTAATATGCCCACATTCTGAATTCCTTATATATTCTTTATATTTTTCAATTACAACTGATTAAATGATAAAGTGTAATGTCCTTTTTGTCAATCGCCTTTTTTTTAAATACTATTTGACTAACATTGGTAAAATTACAAGCAAAGAAGCAACTGCTAGGGTCTGATAGATTTTATCAACAGAGTTGAGAGTAAATCCGAATCCTCCTTCCCCTCATTACGTTGAGGGGAAGACCACTCTGGAGTTAGGCAATTTGCAAGTAGCTTCCAAATTTATTAATTCAAACAATGTCCATTACATACTGTACCTTATTATACAATCCTAGCATTAAGCATCTGTACTGACTAGATTTAAATTATATACCACCATTGGGGATTGCTACTAATAGTTCTGCTAGGCAACAGACCACATTGATGTACTGCATGCACATTAACAGAGAATGCGGCGTTCAGAGCGAGAGGAGTTCAAATGTGCACTACGCAGAGTGCACATTTGTGCTTCTTACAGCGGAACGATTCTCTCCAGCAGCAATTCACCACCATAGGAAAAAGGTGTAAATCGACAGCTGTATGTCACTCCTGCGAGTGCACAGATAGGCAGATTTTGCCGTGAATGAAGATCTGGCGAGAAAAACCATCACTCAAGACAAGCGCAGACATTTATCATACAGATACAAAATATAGAATATCATACAAAAAATTCACATAATGAAAATGCCCACGTCTAAGTGTATTATATAGAGAATGAGGTACACACTAAGCAATAACGCACTGAGAAAATCCTTTTCAAAGCCTGGAAGCTTTGGTGGTAAAATTCTTTCTCCTAGAACACGGTGTCCAGTCTTGCTCAAACCTGCAAATTATGGAGATAAAGCAGACGTGCTTGCTGAAGGTAATTTCTTCCTAGCTTAAGCTGCAGACGAAGTTTCTTTATTCCTGTCGTTCCAACTAACTTTCTCTTCTTATCAATAGATTGAGCAGTCCGTATCAAGCAATCCACTTACAATTATCTCTAACCAGTTCAAGCATCTATTCTACATTGAATACCTAAAAGCATCAGTTCAGAAAATTACGATTCCAAGCTCATCTCATTCACCATTCAAGTCCGGATTCCATGTTTCTATTTCTTTTGATTTCAACCATCAGTTTTGAAAATTCACAGCTCATGAAATCTCTCCTTAAAAGTTCATCAAACCATTTCAAAGGATCTAACACTTTAGCTTTGAATTTTAAACAAATGTCCCCTTTCCGTTTCGAGGCTGTGAATGACATCGATCGTATTGTTCCATACATTTCTTTACAGAGCTTTCAAATAATTTGGACATGTATTACATCACACAGAAGGAGAGAACCAGAATTAGCTTGGTGTAAGCTCGCACAAAATGAGCCATTATCTCTTGAATAATAACAGCTTAAGGGTGGATCTGTGTATGACAGACGATGTGGCCAATGAACTGTATATTAGTCATGAGTCTGCCTTCTACCAGACATGATCTACCTACTGCATATGTGCAGAACGTGTCGAAAAGAGCGCCGAATTTGGCTAGAGCTGAAAGTACTGAAATTGGGCTGCACCAAAAAGCGCGCCGAAATTGGTTATAGCCAAAAATGACATATTTTTTTCTCTAAATGGCGAATCAAATATTTACATCACTGCCTTTCCTACGGTAATATCAACAATAGTTAGCAGGTAATAGTTAAAGTTAATGTTAATTAATATTAACATTTGCTCCAAGTGACCATCGTGCGATTACCTTCTCTGTGGCTTGTTCTGCACAAGTCTACAATCCTCTATTAGGGGATCTTAGATTTTCTTTGAGACACATCATGTGGAACCGATTTGATGACTCTGTCAACACTGACTTCTCACATAAGCTTCGTCCACTAATTCACAGCTTCTGAATTAGCTTCCTATGTTAATGATATACTCTGCCGTGCCTGTAATAAAGCAGCCTAAAAGATAATTCAGTCTTCCAATTTTACTCCTTGAGGAAGCTGGAAACTCTTTGATTTGTTAATAGGTGCGTTTTAGGAGTAATTACCACCGACATCACAGAAGCTGACCACCTCCTGACGTCAAAAGATTAAAGCGGAATATGAGATACTCAAAAGGAATTATATCAAGGCTATCACTATTTGTAAAATTAAATCTTCGCAGAACTTGGTTGCTTCCACTAGCAATTGGTTCCTTGTTTATTGCCTTACCCGGAACAAATTACATTCTCCTGCTGTTCAATGTCCCTTACTTGCAACCAATACTGAGACTCTCACCAAGAAGGACACCATTATGGACGACACACTGCTTCTTTCTGATCGCCCGAAGGATGACTTGCCTGTCCATCAATAAATGAGATTGCTCAACGACTCCTGCACTTTTGAATCTCAGCCTTTTACGCAACTGGAGGTGGACACTGTCCTAAAAGGTTAATAAATGTGGCTGTACAGGTAGACCTTCATGAGGATATCTTTATTAGGCAATTATACAAACTCCTTCTATTGGTTCTTCCGACAAATGACTTAGTGAAAGTACTTTTTCTGTTCTTTGAAAAACAGCTCTTCCTTAAATTAATTCCTAAACCTTCCAACATCTCGAGTGAGAGATCCTTTTGTCCTATTGTTCTGTTATCTCATTTAACCAAAACACTTGAACGATTGATCGTTATAAAGCTCACTTCTTGTTTGCTAATAACTGTCTTGTATTAACTGATAAATATCAATATGGTCCCTCATCTGGACGAAATACTGAATTAGCCCTTGTTGAATTTCTTTCTCGAGTTCATTCTGCAAACTTTAAGTATGTCCTTGCAATTTTGGTTGATTGCTCTGCGGCTTTTGATCTATTATGGTGGTCTAGTCTTGCTGATTGCTAACTAACTAAGTCTAACTTGGAAATAAATAAATGGAACATCTTTCAGAGAAAGTCAAAAAAATCTACTTCAATTTGATTCTGTGGTGTGGCTGTTGTGTCACGTTAGAAAGCTTACAGTCTCCAGTCTAAACAGTCTCCTTAACTGCTCTCTGTCCCTTGATTTGCTCTTTTTGTACCGAAGTTGTGCTTCTACATCAGGTATGCTGTCCTTGAACCTTCTTGGATATTACTGTTAATGTCAATTCGATCCCAATGCAGAGAAAACAAGCTGTTCGAACCTTTTGAAGCGGGCATTGGCAAGACAGGTCTCCAATGACCTTGTTACCTTAAAGTTTATCCCTTACTTAGACAGGCACCACTCATGCCGTCACTATACATGCTGCGCTGATCGGTGACTTCACTCCTAGGTGATGTGGTAAGTTCACTTGTGGAGAAAGAGAGGTGGTTATGTTTTGAGAGTAATGGCTGGAATTATTGATTAATATTATCTGATAATCGAGGGTTTTTTTTTTTTTTTTTGATGTGTTATTTGTTTGGAAAACTTTAGGATACTTCATAGTTGCTTTCAGGTAAGTTTTATTTGATTAATTTCATAATAATATTGAGATTGCAGTTGTATAAAGTTTACTTTATCGGAGGCAATGGCGGGAAACGCCGCCATTACGGTCGTACATTGCCACCGTAGTATCGGTGGCAGTGTAAAATTTAATGGAATATGGATATTCACTGGAACAAGTTAAAAGAACAAGTTAAAGGGGTAACTTTCATGTTTTCGAAGAAGCCAAAATCGCCTACTAAGTGCATTTGAGTCATCAGTTTTATGCCAAATTTATATAATAACATAACTATGAATGACAGAATTTACTTAACGTGGAGTTCCCACAAACGTAAACCTTTTACTAACGAAGTGTTTTTTTGTGTTTAGCTTACGGGCACACGACTCTCCATCGTGTGGACATTGTTCCCGTGGAGGTCATGTTTGCAGAGTGCCCACACAAGGACGAGCCACTGTCCTGTGTAAATTTCAAACGTCGCAAACGTGATTTTCAGTATTCAGCACGAGATCCGGTATGTCCAGAATATCAGCGTTCATTACAAATGATAATAATTCAAATTTAAAGAAATCTATTGTTAAATTAAGGATAATGCCCATAAATGGCCAAAGATTGTATCAAATGAAATCAGAGTAGCTGATGACGTTAACGGTATAGATATTATTGCTATACAAGAGCCTTATTGTATTAAGGCTCAGTATGAGGAAGGAGATCCAAAAGCTGGAACAGCGGGAATGAACAATAATATTGATATAGTTACAACATATAGTTTAAATTCTAAAAATGCAGTATGTGTTATGATTACGTATTTTTCAATTTAATTTAATTTCAGTTTATTGTTCACCCTTTGTTGACTTTAATGAGTTTCTTAAATATCTGGAGCATGCTATGCAATATCTTGGAGATAGCAAAGTTATGGTATCTTCAGAGATGTAAATGCAAAATCAAGTTACTGGTATAGTTCAACGACTGATCCTAGAAGGAAATTTCTGGAAGAATTTGTAGTCCCTGGGGCTATTATATAAAATTTCAAGAGAAAAACTGCATACAGCTGAGCTATTTGGCTCAGTTCTTAATAAGACAGAAGAAACTGTAGCATGGACAGATAGTATTGATGCAGTAATAAAAAGGTTGTTTCCTACAGATGATTTTTCACATGATTTTTGCAATATCATGTGGAAATACGAGAAACAAACATTAACAACGCAAATGTTAGGAGATAAAAACAAGATTTATTATAAACAATATGGGTTTACTGCAAGTAGAACTTGTGAGAATGCTCTTGCTGATTTTGTTTCTCATCCATCAAGTTATGGTGGATGCCCTCAAGGATCTGTTGGGACGATTACTGTGGAACATCATACTAAATGAATGGCTTGAAAGAGGTTCTGATTGTTGTAGAAATATATCTTTTGCAGATTACCTCACGATCATCGTTCGAGGTAGATCAAGGGTAGACACAGAGAAAACTTCTAACTACATCCTTAATAATGATTAACAAATTAATAATAAATACTAGTAAAACAAAAATTATTTTTAAAACTCATCTAGGTCACAGAAGACCACCACAAATTAAAGTTAATCAAATAAGTTAACCTTTCATCCTCATTTAACATATATGGCGGAGAAAATTACAAAGTTCTCAGAAATAATTAGGATTTCAAGAGCGGACTAAGGCCTTTCTAGAAAAACGTTATTTTTATATTATAAAGCAGTTTTACCTATTGCCACATATGCATCAGGAGCCTAGTTTTATAGAGCTGGAACGGTGTATCATTTGAAACTTGTTTGCAAATCTTAAAGTTCAATGTTAATTGTTGTCAATCGTGAGACAGTATGAACTGTCGCATTACAAATATTAGCTGGAACTATTCCATTGGACTTATGTTCTTTTTCGAGGATTATGTTACAGAATTAAGAGGGAGATACCAACTTTATACTGAGTTTGATCTACAGGCCAATCCAAAGAAAAAACATTGGAATGAACTTATTAATCTATGGCAGACTAGATGGGACAGCTCTTCAAAGGGAATGGTAAAAAAGAAGTTTTATACCACAAGTTATATTTTACTAAATGAGTTTACAAGAATATGATTTTCTATGGGAATAGAAACTTCATACATTATAAATGGACATTGGTCCCTGAATGAAAATTATTCCAACTGGGACTACATGATACATGTGGTGCTGTAGAAAACTGAAAGCATGTACTTTATGACTGTCCGTATTATGTTGACTTACGATTGCAAATGCAAGACTGCGTTTCTAATTTCTGTCTTGGGGAAGAAGAGAATCTTCTCTCCACCAGAGCAACTTTTCAGAAATTAAAATAATTTGCTACAGAAGTGTTTAAAAGAAGACAGATGGTTATTGAAGAGAGGGGACTTCTAATAGCAGTTAAATTTCTGTCTATATGTCCTCGTCTCGTCTCGCTGCTTCTAGGACAGCTGAGCCCGAAGGATCTCAGTGTCTCATCTTCGGCCAACTCAGCAGCTGTTCCCTCACGTCTTCTCCTGTCCGACCGATTTCTCCCATAGATTCTAGATACTGGGCGCGAGAGAGAGAGAGCATTTGCTATGGGAGAAATCCGATTACCATCTAGATTCTAGATGGTGATCTGAAGTTTTCCCAGGATCCGGTATACAGACGAGGAATACTCCGTGACCACTGGCCGAGACCACAACAGTCTTCCTCTGTGGTCTAATAAGTTATATACTCAGTTAATTTCTCTTAGGAAGTAATCATAACTTTATGCATTCTGATCTAAGAACCTGCATACTACTGGTCTTCCGATCCGAGCCTGACTGGAGGGTTTGTCTACGCCTATTTAATTCAGGCACATCTTAGTGTTCTATAAATATCCGAACTTGTGTGCTTTGACAATTGTACTGTAACCCATGTCTTTTATATATTAATTTATACTGTACTTTATTATTATGTTTCCTTACACGTTACAATAAAGATACCCCTTATTAAAGATAATTTTTTAATTTTCTCCTTTTTTTTTCTTCCAGATTAGATATGGCAGAAGAAAATCTGATTTTAACTAAATTCCCCCTATTTGTTTATATTGTGAGAAGAATCAATGCACATGTGGAGTAATAATTTCTTTTAATCAAGTAACATGCTTCGTGGATTATGTATAAATCATGCATATTATATATGTATAAATGAATCACATTGACTTTGGATAGAGAACAGTAATTCTCAAGTAGTTTCCAGATACATAACTATTTTTTTCCTCTTGATAAATGTGAATAAACAGGTGAATATTGTACGTTTGGGAAAGATACGCATTTATTTACAGTTTTAATGGTTTATTACGCATTTCAGTTGCCGAATAACAACAAATCATACTTGAATTCAATAGTTAATACAAAAAAGCATTACGAAACAAAAAATTAAAATTAATTTTTAATAACTAAATTAAAAAGCATAACTAAATTAAAGTAGTTACTAAAATGTCACACAACCATCACTTATAAACTTAGTCACCTTGTCAAAATGCAACTGATTGAACTATATTTCACATTTTATTTTTTTCAATCAAAGTACATATGCGCAACAGTTGACCATTTACAGCGCATGGAAACAGAGAAAACGAAAATGCAGTTAATAGTAATACATACAATATAATATTTACATTTATATATTTACACCAATATTATATAATCATAAAACAAATAATAAACAATAAATACAAAACAACATATTTAACAATTATTACTATTAATTATTGTTTATTATTCTATTGAATAGCAAAATGTAATTCAAGTAAAAGATATGCATTATACAATTTAGGGCAGACAGTTTGCTCCATGGGAGATAGCGCCGAAAAAATAAAAATTACTGAGAATTTTTTCTCTAAGGTTTTAATATTTTAATTTACATTGAAATACAAAGTATATCATATTTACTCAATGCTATTTTTTGATCAACGGGCATACTAACTTTCTGGGAAGGGTGGGGGAGAGGAAAATATTTATTAAGCATCAATATAAAAAAATAGAAGAAGAAAAAAAGCAGTCTATTTGTATTTTTTTTTTTTTTTTTTCTGTTTTATTTCTGGCTCTTGCCAGAAATAAGCGTAATGTCTTTTGGGTTTTCTTCTGTTGCTTTGTCTTTGGCTGCAGAGCCCTTAGTGGGACTCTGTGCTGCCCGCCACAACCACTGGGAGGTAAGCCAGGCTGCAGATCATACTCTGGCGGGCCATAAAAAACAATAAATAAATAAAAAAACTTTTTGTTGAAGAGAGCATACAGCGAGTAAGATCTCAGGCAGCATTATAGGGAAACCAGAAACTGATACACGGACGCCATTCGGAAAAGTAAGGAACGAACTTGGGAACGCTTAGTGACAACAACTGGAAATTATGACCCCTGGGGAACAGTCTGCAGTCTATCAATAAACTCGCTGGGTTGTTGTTTGTTATTTGGTTTTTTAGGAGCACTAGCAACTAAGGCCATATTGCTCCGGGGGATATGCGGTGGTCATTCCCGGACCTTTCGGCATCCTACGTATTTGGTGGTCACGGGCTCGAACCCCGGTCTAATCAAGAAGCGTGTGCTACGCACTGCTGCTCCTGCTCACCTGGCTACGGAGGCGCGAACTCCCTGGGGAGGGGGGGGTTGTGACTACCACACGAACCCCATAAGGTCAAATGACAACAAGCTGGGAACAATCAATGGTCAACATCTTGAATGCAATATTCAAGGAACCGGTGGTCCCAACTCTATAGGAACAAATTCATCTCTGTCAAGAAAACCGGAACTACAACACGCAAACCACGGAGCCCACCCCACCCTTCACCATGGAGTTGCTCAGTGCTGCTGCCGCCGCCCGGATAAGAAACAGAAAATGTCCCGGCCTAGACATGATAGAACCCGAAAGACTTAAAAAAAGTAATCGAATATACACCGAAACTTCTATTGACCCTGTTCAACAGATGCCTAGAGGTAGGGAAATTCCCCACAAAATGGAAAACGGCCAACATCAAACTTATCATCAAGGGTCCGGCTAAGAAATCAGAGTGCCCGAAATCCTACAGACCTATCGCACTTGTTTCAGTAGTTAGCAAATTTTTTGAAAAGCTACTGCGCAAACGAATCCTCCAAGCAACTGCCCTCCCAGCTGGGTCAGTTTAGATTTAAACCGGAACCCTCCACAACAGAAACCTAATTAACAAGGTCAAAGAATGTGACAATAAGTATTTCCTCGTAATATCGATTGACTTTGCTTGGGCGTTCGACTCACTCTGGTGGCCGAGCGTCCTGGGCAGACTCAGGGAAGCTAAAGTATCGATCAACCTCTATACAGCCATAGAAACCTATCTCTCACAAAGAAAAATTGAGATAAACACTCCGTACAAAAAAAGTCACAAGAACAGTACACAGAGGATGTCCACAGGGTCTGTTTTGGGCCCACTACTTTGGAACTTGGTATTTGATGAGTTCTTGAGGATGGACCTAGGAGCGGTGGGGGTGCAGGCCTGATTTTGACAGTGCAAGCAAACTCCAGAGCCCAATTGGAAATTCTAGCAAATAAGGCCCTGCAGATACTCCAAGAGTATAAGGTATAAGGTATGTTAGTGTCTAACGGCTCCTGGGATTTCTCCCATCTCCGCGGGTGTACATTGTATCGGGGCCAGAGATTTTAAGTGTGTGGGGGTCATGTGCTGTATATTGTGTTGTGCCCTTTGTTCCTCCGGTCTATTAGCCGCCGAGCCCCTAGTGGGACCCGACGTTACCACACCATGCCACGGGGAGGCTGACCGGGTGTACCACTGTAGCTAGAGTACTCTGGCGCGTCCTGCCACCTACTTTCCTGGGATTTCAGTGGCTAGAACCAGATTTGAGAATGAGATGATCGCTGTTTCTTGAGCAACGGTTGTAATTTTAACAGAGCGTAGGGTTGTTCGCTGATAACTTGTTCTAGGGCCAAATAGGTAGGGCAGTAATTTTGATGTTTTTAGATTTAGACCTGTGGGGCATGCGTGTGTGTGTGTATATAAATATATATATATATAATACACACACACACACGCACACATATATATATATATATATATATATATATATAAACTAAATAAAAAAAAAAAAAAACGTTGTGCAAGAGAAAAGTAAGGGAGGAAGGCAGAAGACTGGAGGATAGGAAACAGAAGAAAGGGGCCAATAGGGAAGATGGCCCCTGATGACAGTGTGGCATGCCCAGTGCCTCACCAGAGAGAGGAGTGGGGTAGCGGGTGGACGAAAACCACCACCCCACAAAAAAAAAAAAATCATTCTGTAAGAGAAAAATAGGGGGGGGGGGAGTAAAAGAACGGATGGCAGGAAACAGAAGAAAGAAGCCGAAAAAAAAAAAAAAAATGAGAGAGAGATATACCCCGAAGTTCAGGGTAGGTACAGCTAGCACGGCCAGTCAGTTGGAGCCGACAACTTGCTGGAAATCCAGCAGTGTGAGTGCTGCTATGGTGGATGGGTCATGTTCAGTAAGGTCTAGTTCAGGATGCCGTCATTGGGACTCCATTTGGTGAGTCTGTGTCGCATCCAAACTGAAGGCTGGTCCAGTAGTCCATCAGAACGAACAGTGGGAGTGGTCAAAACCGGGAGTCCAAGATTGATGGTCAAGTCCAGGGATCGATGCTAGGCCTCTTCTTGATGAGATGTGTCACATCTGGTCGAGAGAAGTTTGTCCAGAAATCAATGATGAGGAATTTGTCAAGGTATGTGCGGACCCTGCCTTTTATTGCACTGCTGGTCAAGTCTCGTGCAAGTTGGTCCAAGGCGTTAGCATCCATGGCTCAATGATGCGTAGCAACAATTGGCAGTCATGGTTGTTATGACCTATTGATTCGGATACTAAGGTGGTGGTAGTGCTTTCTGCCTGGTAAATAAGTCCATTGCAAATTGAGTCAGAGCTCGGTAAGTTTCTTCATTCTGTAGGGTGAGGTGTTCTTGATTTTGGTAGTTGAAGCGTAGTTTTGTTATTAGGATCCTCCTGAAGTGGGCCAAGAAGAATTTCTTAACAATGTCACCGACAAAGACATCGTCGGCGCTGCTTAAAGGAACTCTGCAACTGAGACGACCCCCCCCCCCCCAGATTAAGATTGATGGGACAACTGTCAAGTTCGCCAGTCAACTAAAATACCTGGGTGTCATACTAGACAATAACTTATCCTTCCAACCACACCTCAAATTCCTAAGACAAAAGATCAGAAACTACTCTGCCATGGTAGCTAGGGTCACAAACAAGACAACTTCCTCCCAATAATTATATACGCTTCAGCAATCTGGTACGAAAAAACTGCCCTGGTCGTAAATAAGAGAACCCTGGATGCAATTCAATGCACCATCCTGCTCACTGCCACACGCACCAGCAGAACGGTGAGTAAACCTGCGCTGCAGGTGATAGCAGCAGTACTTCCACTTAATCTTGAAATCACAAGAACAGGACTCCTCTACTACTTATCTAAGGGAATAACCACCACTTTTCCTGGAATTTACAACAGACCCAACAAACAACCACAAGGCAGAAAAGATCCGGCTTCAATCTCACCTGCTGCAGGTGTGGCAGGGCAGGTGGGCAGAAACAACCAAAGGAGCCATCACCCACAAGTTCTTGTCGCAACTTGAAAACATTCATCCAAAATCGCCTACTTGGTTCTTCCCGGGGTTTCAAACAACGTACTTGCTAACTGGACACGGCCCCTTCAACGCAAAGTTAATGGACTTCGCCCTTGTAGAGGAACCATACTGTACATGTGGAAAGATTGAAACCTGGGAATACCTCATGTACGACTGTCCGCAATACGAGGATCTCAGGTGCATCCTAATCACGAGTATAAAATACCTCCCCAGCGGGCAAGAGTTTCACCTACTGGATTCAGGGGAGGAATACAGAGCCCTGACCAACTTCGCTCAAGAACTCTTCTCAAGAAGGAGAACGCTAAATGCAATATACCAGGAGTGAGAGATGACCAGCTAGATAACAAATCAAAACATCCTTTCGGGCACATCCCGGAATGATAATTATGCGGAAGATACTAGCTGTCTTGCCTAGGAAGAGTGACGGCGCACTTCCTATAATGATACGAACCAACACTTGAACCAAGAAACCCTGCCTATGTACCAACAAATGTGAGACCTAAGTGAAACTGACAAATGTACTAACCGAAGATAGGGAACCAAAGAAAAAGACATTTAACCTGAAAGGGACACTGTCCCACGAGAGACTCTACTACCGGACATGATCTTATATGATTACACTAAGACTGCTGCAGCCTCGCTGCCATGTAATAAATTGGCGATCTGCACCAGCTCCCTTGCCTGGTACCTTTTTTCCTCTCCCGGCAGGAGGAGGAGGAGACAGTCTTCCTGTCTCCTCCCTCCCCTGCCACCTCATATACATCGTCTGGTGAAGCATAGGCATGCCTCACCAGACGAAGTATAGTGAGGCATGGGCATGCCTTACTGATCACCTGGGGTTGCCTTCTCTATCGACCCCATATTTCTGTCTCCCCCTACTCTGACTAATACGCCAGCGTAAACCCCACACAGCTAATCGACATTAACGATTTCTAAATTGAAACTTCAACCAGAACTTAAGTGTTTCCCCCCGTTTTTTTTTATTTTTTTATTAGGTCCTTTCCACTGAAATCTCAGGAAATTGGGTGGCAGGACCTGCCAGAGTGAAAACTTAAAATTACTTGGTAAATAATTTTAAGTTTTCATTGAGTAATTACTTGGTACCTGATCTGGTTTTCACTGAGTAATTACTTGGTACCTGGAGCCCAACGTTGTCCACACTATGCCTCTACGAGGCATAGTGTGGACAACGTTGGGCTCCAGCAGGTGTCTAGCTGCTAAATGGCCAGAGGAACAACGATACCTAACACTACACTTACAAAATCCATACACTTTTACATCTCTGGCCTTTACAGTGAACTGTTACACCTACAATGAAAGCAACGCAGAGATGGGGAAACCCCTGGTGCCGTTAGACACGAGCACGCTATACACTATACAGCGAGTAAGAAGAAGAGGTCAGAATGTGCAGAACAGTAGCTGGAGTGGACTAATAGGGAAGGCAGCCCACTCAAAGTTAGGCGAAGGCAAGGGATGGAGAAGGGGATTGAAAGTCACAGGAACAGGTGCTCCTGTGTGAGCGCCATTGGTCTTGAGCTCTCTGAGTATCCCGCAATCTGAGGAGTGCCAGCATGAATCCTACCCTTATCGGATTAGCAAGGCAACTTTCCTTTGAAATCCTGCAACAATGTGCAAGGTCTAGACCAGCTGCATAACCAATAGCAGCAAAAGTGACGTAAGCAGATGAGCAAAGAACAATTAACCATTGGCGCCGCAGTTATGGAGCGAGACAAATGCAAGACCCATGGATTGAATCAAGGAAATCCAGTCGGCCGAGCCTACCAGCTGAAGACCGGCGAAAGATTGAAGCCGTGACAGAGGGATGTACCAACAAAAATCTGGGAATAATGCAGGCTCATCAGTTGGAACACAAGGAGATCAAAGCCTGAGAAATATCAGAGACTGAGAAGCCTGTTAAAAGCTGAATGGCGGGAACAAGATCAGAACCATAAACACCTACTCAGTCCCAGTGCTAACATACTTCTTCGAAATCATAGATTTAAGCAACAGTGAGCTGGAGGAGATCGGACAGGATAGTGATGAACAAGAGCCATCAACACCACCCAACGTCGGCAATCGAGGGACTAACCATAGACAGGAAAGAAGGACAATAACAGACTTCATTGAACAGAAGAAGTCAATTAAGAACCGGAAGGTTTTACTTCCAGGAACACAACGCCAATTTACCAAGCCATAAGGAAGATAGACAAGCAGCACACACCGCTCAAACTCAATAAAGGGCCCCACTCATTCAGACAGAAGAAACAACGACAGAAAGATGGGCGAAAAACGTAGTCCATTGAAAATTACATAGATGGCTTCCAATGCGTGGTTAACGAGCGAAGCTCTTTCCCAAGAGGGAAGGATTCATGCGTGCCGTCCAAGACCAGGTAATCAAAATCAGGAACTACAAAACTTAAACTATTTTATTAGGGTCACGAAAATTTAATTTCAACTACCCGTGTGTATTGTGTTTGTAAATTGCTACTTTGCTGGACGAAAAACCCCAGTATTTCCATGATAAAAACGTTTCTATCTACAACTGAGACCGCCTAACTCAGTCACGGAGTGAAAAAGACCCATAAAAGTCCCTCGCCTCATCGACAGGATTCGAACCCGGGCCTTTTCCACCCAGTGTGGGAAAGACAGTGACGATACTACTGTGCTACGCGCGCAGACACCAGGAACTACAAAAAATACATCGCCAAGGACCTTGCAGTGGCAGATACAAAGTGCACTGTATTACAAGTACGAACCTCAGGCCGTCTACCGACCTCTCCTCATAAACTCTACCGGGACTGCGCCATAATAACGGATAGGACGATCCAGCACAACAGACCAGACATAACCCTCTTCGACAAGAAGGAAATGACTACTTACGTGATCGACATAGCGATGTCCAACACCAGCAACCTCCAGAAAGCCTACGAGAAAAATATCAGGAAGTACAGAGACCTAAGACAAGAAGTCAAAGAAATGTGGCTCATAGAACAAGTAATGACCATCCCGATCACAACATGGTGCCAAAATGTCTCCATAAGAGCCTAGCGGGAATAGGCCTCTAGAGAACACTTACATGTAACTCCAGAACGCTGTGATCCTGAACATCTCTACGATAGTCACAGAGTTCCTCGACCAATAATAGTAACCGGATATAACAACCACCCCATGCACCTGGTACAAGTACCTATCACGGGATGAGGAAAAAAAAAACACATTAGGAGAAGAAAGAGATAATAATAACAACTATTTGTTTCACCAACAGGAATAGTGAATGAATTCGGCAAATTTTCTTACCCTACACTAAACGGAAAAAAAAAAAAAAAAAAGATATTTTGATAGATCAAAGAAAAAAGTAAAAACTACCTGTTTCACTTCACCAACGAATAAAATGCATTGAAAGAAATCGCTGATTTTTCCTTCACACGCTTAGCGTAGACTAAATATTGTCCACATTTGATATATGCAAAGATTAAATGATCTTATATATACTATTTCCAAAAGTAAATTTGGCAATCTGTGGAAAAATGAAACGTACACCATCTACTCTTAAGTATAAAATCGGTATCTACGTTCACGCAGAAGCAGGCAGTTCGACGAAATATAGTACATCGGTAGAGGCGTTGAGTTTGCGATTTCTGTTGGAAATCGCAAACTCAACGAAACTGCAACACCCTACAATTACATCAACAGTGACCGCATAATCACTAAATGGAAACTTCATGGTGTTGCTTCAGTCGGGAAACAGTCCTCGTCGAATTAGGAACGACGGAGACCAAAGGAACTGATATTAGTACAATGACAATACGGTGGAATCACCATCGCATTGTATTTTGCAGAAGAGTTGCCGCATAAAACCAAACATCACACAGGCAGCGCAGCAGGCACTTTCTTGGTGCACAACCCTTTGTAATTGGTGCCCAGAGAGTTAGCAAGCTGTTATTGAATGGCGAATCACTATACGCGGTTTTCCATCAGATCGAAAAACCGCGTATAGTGATTCGTCATCTTTGGGTGTAGCGGAGGCCCGTAAAAAGTTGACCAGAGTATGTAGTCCGAGTTGTGAAGTTTAATGGAGGTGTGGTCAACGTCTGGGGTTGTTTTTCGCTTGGACTTGTCGCCTCAGGAATAATGAATACCATGCGGTACATTGAACAAATTGAACAATCACTTATCCGACTATTTATATTCTGAACAATTCTGCTCAGAATTGTTCAGAATGTAAATAGAATTCTGGCAGCAGTATTTGAGAGACCTCTTTCTTTCAGCATGGCATTGCACCATGTCATACTACAGTGTGCAACAATTCAAAATTATGGGCGTACAAAAGCTTCATTGGCCTACTTAGAGCGTGAACTTCCTTCCCGAACATCTTGAGGTTGGAATTTTGACTTCTGACCAGGCCATTGTAATGATGACCAGAGGGGAGCCAACAATAACTTAAGTATTGTATCAATAAAAGTTGTTTTGGAAAATGCAGAATTGCTTTCTGAAAACTGTATATAGAGCGAAATCCTTAAATTTGAAAACAGCTTTCATTTCAGCAGACTTAGTCCCAAAAAAATCCAAGAATGGGCTCTCTCAATATAAAATTTATGATTCAGATATATAAAAATGGATGATTTTATATCGAAGTGCAAAACGGTGACAGATTCATCTCTGATTAATTTGATTTTTTCGTGTGGGCCTATAAATGAAAATACTACATTTCTTCGGTTATCTGGTGACAAGCAGACTATAAATTGCTTGCGAGTCGTTTCATTCTAGATTGTAATTCCAATTTTTAGACATTTATCGGACTATTCACAAGTTCATAAATATAAAATTATTTTCGAACATAAAATTGCATTAAAATTACGAGTGAAGTTCCAGACAACGAAATTCGCAAGCTACAAAAGTTGGTGAATATATATCAGATGAATGTTGTAGTTTTGTAACAAAATCAGCAGATCGATGTCGTCAAATGTATGCAAACAAAATTCGTGAGTAATGAATAAATTTTTTTGTTATACTTCCAAATAATATTTCTTCATTTATTACTCTTTTTATGGCAACTAACAGAACAATGGCTGTTGTCCTCTAAGAAGTTAAAAGGCTTCTAATCGGGCAGCGCGAAAATTACGGGTATGAATAAAATTTAAATAATCGCGATCGAATTAGTCAAGTAGCTTTGCGGATTGTAATATCCTAGCTTTTTATGAAATTTTGAAACTTTGTAAAGGTGAAAGTTTTGTACATGCATTCATATTTTGCCATTCACGAGAGTTTGGTTCATGAAAATCCTCACAAAGCTACCTTTGACCTTCTGGAAAAACTAGAAGGGAACTTTTTCCCTACCTTTGATGGGAACTCGCGAGATATGGAAGCTCTCAATAATACTTTTTTCTCAATCGAAATAAAATAGTACAGATTAAATATGCAGTTAATCTGAATGACATTTAAACACCTTAACTGATCAATAAATATTCATTTATCTCTGATTCCGCATTTTCCTCATCATATATGAATGTTATCCGGTGATGGCATTCATTTACAATGAGGATGATGCACCTTTGACGATTTGTAGTGTGGCGATGAGAAAAGTCAGAGACGAGTCATTTGGGGTCCCTACTACTAAATTTGGAACATTTGGGTATACACTCAGTGATCACACATTTTTAATCCTTCAACTGTTAATTGTTTTTTTTTTTTTTTTGTTTTTGTTTGCAGCGCTAAATGAAGTGAAGCGACACAAGAAATGAAGTGAAGTGGAATACAGATCATTGATTCAATTCCTCTTTCTGCAAGGGAAAATACCCAAAA
The DNA here is from genome assembly GCF_048544385.1 of Mastigoproctus giganteus. NCBI lineage: Eukaryota > Metazoa > Arthropoda > Arachnida > Uropygi > Thelyphonidae > Mastigoproctus > Mastigoproctus giganteus. Next base: position 22,160,981 of record NC_143588.1, on the reverse strand, counting down.
TAAGCTGGGAAAAATGGGCGCAGTTTATGTAGAACACTACAGCGTTGTTGCACATTGGTATAAACAATGTCAAATGTCAGGACGCCAATCAACTGCAATAATAGAAGAGTGTTGCAAATATTGAGGCATTAAGCCTGGAAGATCGCGGTATTAGCGTCAATTAACTAAACTAGTGTAGAGTCTGTGGAGAACATCATCCATGAACATGAGCATATGAGTAAAGTGTCCGAAAGATGGGTTCCAGACTTCTCGCCACTTACCAGAAGAAGGAAAAGGCACCATGTGCATATGAAATAAATATGTTCCAAGGCATAAATATATGAAATAAATATGTTCCAGTACCCTACAGTTCATCAATGGACTTGAAATAAACTCTGATAGTCAATGAATAGGTCTTACAGACGCCGGATGCTTGAAGAAACCTGCCGTCTAAGGCCTGAGCTCTGCTGCTTCCACAGCTCGAAAGGAGGCTTTCCTCCATGAATGTTATAAAATTGTATACAAATGAGCGGAGCACAATCCCGTGAGCTTTAGATGTATATTGACTATTTATTATAAACTACACTGCATAATAGTATCAGCATTTCTCATGGCACTATGCATATGTTAATTGCTTATATATTATTCATGTTCTGTAATTCGATCTGTTTGTAATTTTGAAATTGTGTTTGTGCACACTTTATGTAATTGGTGACTTTTGTTATTTGATCTGTTGATAGTGTATACGCCTCTTTCCTGCAGGCTATTCAGTAAACGAATACCGTAATAAAGCAGATTTTAATAATAAATATTGGCAATGTTCCAGGAAAAACGGAAAATTGTTGCACCCTGATTCTCTCCGACCATGCACTTTCGGATTTCTTCGTCTTTCCTGCCCTGAAAAGTCCTTTTTTCGTGGCAAACGCTTTGCTGCTGCTCAAGTGATTTCTGCTGCTGAGTCGTAGTTTGAAGAATAGTCAAAGGACTTCTACAAAGCTGGCCTGTGGAAGTGTATTGACAGGTGGCAAAAATGTGTGTCATTTTGTCTGGTGACTATATCGAAAATGCCGAAAGGGGCGCCCAATTTTTGGCTACTGAAGAAAGTACCGAAATATGGCTGCGCCGAAAAGCGTGCGGAATTTGGTTATAGCCGAAAACGGCCTACCAAATCGGCATACCTTTAGGTTTCTAAATGGAGAATCAAATATACACATCACTGCCATTCCCTACACTGTTCCAATGGTAATAATGACTTTATAGTTAGTATCAACATTTGCTCAAGAGACGTTGATATTAACTATAAAGCACGTACCTACTCTATGACTTTTTCTGCACAAATCTACAATCCTTCATTACGGAATCTTAGGAAATTTTCTTTGAGCCGCATCATACGCTTACTTCTGAATGAAGCTTATGATTTCAGGTGAAATCATAACCTCAGAAGATTATGATTTCACCTGAAATCATAATCTTCATTCACAGCTTGTAAATTAGCTTCCTATGTTAACGATGATCTCTGTCGTAAGAAAGCAGCCTAAAAGAAAATTCAGTCTTCCAATTGGACTCCTTGACGGAACGGGGGAAACTCACTTTTCTACGTCGTTTTAAGAGTAATTAACACCAATATCCCAGAAGCTGACCGCCTCTTGACGTTAAACACAAAGCAGAATTTGTAAAGACTATTACTATTTGTAAAATTAAATCATGGCAGACTTGGTTACCACCACTAGCAATCGGGCACTTGGGTCCATCTTTATCTCCTTACCCAGAACAAATTACATTCTGCTGTTTACTGTTCCTTACCTGCAAAATGTATTGAGACTCGCTCCTGGAATGTGAGAATCTCAGTACCCTTAGCCCTCTAAAGGCCAGGTCTCTCTAACCTTGAAGGAATTCATGAACACCATTTGGACATTCTGCTTCTTTCTAATCGCTCGAAGGATGATTAGTCTATCCCTCAACACATGAGACTGCTCAACTACATGTGCACATTTAAATCTCAGACAATTACGCAACTGGAGGTGGACAAGTTAATAAAGAAATGTTAAAAGTTAATAAATGTGGCTGTCCAGGTAGCCCTTCATGAGAACATCTTACTAAGCAATTCCATTCCCTCCATTGGTTCTTTCGACAAATGTCTCAGAAAGTACTTTTCGTGTTCTTCCTTGAATTAATTCCTAAACCTTCTACACCCCGAGTGGTAGATTCTTTTTGTCCTAATGCTCTTGTTTCATTTAGCCAAAACATTTGAAAGATTGATCACTATTAGGCTCACTTCTCTTTTTGCTGGTAACTATCTCTTCTCGTGGGTAGCCCGGTTGATAGGAAGATCGTTGTCCTTCCCACACGGGATGGAAAAGACCGGAGTTCGAGTCCCGTGAACAGGAAGTATTTTTATTGGCCTTTTTCAAAACGAGGCTGAATTAGACAGTCTCAGGAAAGGTTAGATGGTTTTTTATCCCGAAAACTCAGGTTTTCCGTCCAGCAAACAGAAAATCGACCACAGGACACTCACATTTAGAGACAATATATCTGGAGCAATATAGTCATAGTCGCTGATGTTTCTACAATAACAACCGAACCGAATGTTATGTTAATAACTATCTTGTATTAACTGATCAATATAGTCCCTGACCTGACGGAATACTGAATACGTGCTTGTTTAAATCCTTTCTCGATTTTATTTCTGCAAACTAAGTATGTCCTTGCAATTTTTGTTGATTTCTCTACGGCCTAATATATATATATATACGTGCTGATTATCATATCATATACGTGTGATATACATATAATATTTAAAGAAGTTATTTTGAAATCCGTACAATTTCTATTATTTCTAGGTCTAACTCCGATCTGTTAGTAGGATCTGCTGCTCACAAGGCTCAGTTCTTGGGCTACTCGTCTGGAACATCGTTCTTGACCAGTAGCTCCTTAAAACTTTTCCTTCGACTTTCAAATTGGCATACGGTGGATAATCTCACTCTGTTGACCCTCGGTTGAAACAACTGCCAATTTGGTCATGTCACATCTCTCTCAATGGTCCACTCTATCCCAAGCCAAAACTAAGGTTGTGTTGGTTAAGTGTTCGCTTAATATTTTACTGTATGATTTTATTCACATTATGTGGTATTAACACCTTTTTTCATGGGGCTCATGTAACAGTGAAATACACACAAATCCTGTCGAAAATTATGGTTTCGTTGTATATGTGTTGGCTCATGTAACAGTGAAATACACACAAATCCTGTCGAAAATTATGGTTTCGTTGTATATGTGTTACTGCTTTTTTTTTTTAATCAGTCAAATTCTGATTTAATTTGAAAGCTATGAAATTCTGATGAAATTCTGTTTGCACACTCAGAGTAGTTAGTTAGTTAGTTAGTTATTTGGTTTTTAGGAGCATTAGCAACTAAGGCCATATTGCTCCGTTATATGCGGTGGTCATTTCCTGACCTTTCCGCATCCTCCGTATTTGGTGGTGACGGGCTCGAACCCCGGTCTAATCAAGAAGCGTGTGCTACACACTGCTGCTCCTTCCCACCTGGCTACGGAGGCGCACTCAGAGTAGTGCACAAGTTCCTGTTAGTGAGGATGCTGGAGATTAGCTACATTTGATGTAGGGTGATTCAAAAATTAGAATTTTTAAAATAATCTTTTATTGCTGAAAATAATCAGAAATTACCAGATAAAGAAGTTAATAACATATTCTCAAAACTTTATTGCCTGTTGTTCTTCCTTCAACAATTGTCAAATTCATTACAAGTATAGGAGCATCTTGTTGAACCACTACTAGAACTGAACTATGCTTGCCAATAATAAGTCGTTTTTCTCTTGAAAATATTTGAATTCTTCCTTGAGTATATAGTGATTTTGTTACTTGTTTGCAGCGGTCTGCCAGTCTGGGGCAGATAGAGTTCCCTCCCCACCACGAGTTATTCCAAATTTTTTCGGTCTAGTAACATGCAAATTAGCCTGTGAGTGCAAACTTGTACAGACATAATTCAAACAAAATCGAATTATTAAATACCAGACTGCTCCAAAAAAACACAAAAAAAAAAAAAAAAACACTAACGTATAACCAAATTTTAGTTTGATTTTCGGCTCAGCCAAATTTCGGTACTTTCGGCTCTCCTTTCGGGTATCTTGGCTACAGCCAAATTCGGCGCGTTTTTCGGGTATTTTGGCTATAGCCAAATTCCGCGCGCTTTTCGGGTATTTTGGCTACAGCCAAATTCCGCGCGTTTTCGGGTATTTTGGCTATAGCCAAATTCCGCGCTCTTTCGGGTATTTTGGCTATAGCCAAATTCCGCGCTCTTTTCGGCTTTAGCCAAATTCTGCGCGCTTTTCGGGTATTTTGGCTATAGCCAAATTCCGCGCGCTTTTCGGGTATTTTGGCTACAGCCAAATTCCGCGCGCTTTCGGGTATTTTGGCTATAGCCATATTCCCCGCTCTTTTCGGCTTTAGCCAAATTCTGCGCGCTTTTCGGGTAATTTGGCTACAGCCAAATTCCGCGCGCTTTTCGGCATTTTTGGCTTTAGCGCTTTTCGGGTATTTTGGCTACAGCCAAATCCCGCGCGCTTTTCGGGTATTTTGGTTAGAGCCAAATTCGACGCGCTTTTCGGCATTTTCGGCTTTAGCCAAATTCGGCGAGTTTCTTTTTTAGCTTAACCAGATTTCTCTATCTTTTTTTTCTTGTCGAAATTGTTTTATTGCCGCCGAATTCAATGGAGCCACTTTGGCAGTTAACCGTCATAGATTCTGTATTTATTGCTTGCTAGAATGGATGATAGCAAGGATAGTATGTTCGAAAGTTATATATATTTTCGTACATCTGTCACCTAATTCTGCCAACAGAAAATATTCTTGCATCCCTGTAAAAAAAAAAAAAATTAACAGCATGCACAGACCATGCTAGGAACCTTGCCGAATTCACTGACAAAGCTACCGCCCCGGAAAAATTTTATACATTTTCAAATTATAAATTAGATATAGGAAGCTTCTTTTCCAACTCTCCTAGTCCAACTCACTAATAATTCTTGAGGATGGCGATACCTATTTTGTAAACCAGGTGGGACATACTCCAGATTGGGAATATGATGGTCTTATCTTTTATTTCGTCCTTGTTTTCCCTATATATGACTTACCAGCAGATACCATCTTATAACGTTTAACGGTGATATCGGTGATATCTTATAACGGTGATATCGTTTTACAGGTTAGAACTAATGATATTAAGAAATCTGAGGACTTACTTGACAAGTACAGAGAAACGTTGGGAAAAAGTCGCTAGTTAGGATTAAATTTTAAAGTGTCTACAGTTCCGCCCAGACTCGATAGGAGGGAATATATGATGAGAGCTTTGTCAATCAATTCCGCCCTGGAGAGATTCTGCATGGCTCGCGGGTAGAATTTTTCACAGCGTGGTCTGCACTTGTTAACAGGAGAGACTACAGGGACGCGAAATACTTAAATAGAAAGGATACAAGAATATTTGCTGATGCTATTGAGACAGTGTTAGATGGATTGGAAAACTGCTCCTATCTTAGGAGTAAACACAGCAGCTGTAAGTTATTATCATAAATAATAACCTACAGCAGCAGGCAGAGGTGAAAGCAATTCTTGCACTGCTTCTATTTGAACGTGCAGCAGCCAAGGTGTCGGGATCCATCAGGTTCCATCGGAGCCTGATGGAAGAAGCAAATATATGGGTTGTGCTAAGGTAACTAAGAGGAAAAACAGATGCACAAATACTTGCATGCACAATAATGCTAGAAGCATAGTAAATAAACCTGATGAAGTTGAAGTCTGATTAAGTTGTCGAATGCAGACATTGTAGGGATTTCGGAGACGCGGTGTCACTCAGATATAATGGAGGAGAATTTCAGTATGGGGATAGAATATGTACAGAGAGGAGAGAGCATAGGAGGGGAGGTTATGCTCTTAGTAAAGAATCATGTGAAATGGATGATTCTAAGGAAGTGCATCCAATTCATTTGTGTGGCCAGTGCAACGATGAGGCAATTTGGAGTGACATAAGCACTGGTAACACAAAACTCAGATTAGGAGTGTGTTATAGGCCTAATGTCTATGAGCAGTATAATGATCAACTATACAGAGTAATAAAGTGGACCAGTAAATCATAATGACTTATAATGGGGGTGGTTAACTTTCCAGATATTGAATGAAACCTGTAGATCGATCACTCACGCACAAGCTTTTATGGATTTATTGGATGACTGCTTTCTACAACAGGTTATTACAGTTTTTAATTATATCTAGATTTTATTTCTTAGAAACAGTTTCACAGTTTATTACAGTTTTTAATTATATCTAGATTTTCTTTCTTCGAATCTATTATCGATTAATTTGCCATGGAACTTTTGACTAATTTAAAATCGGTTTTGTGGAAGTTATCGTTATATTTTTCAATTCCTTACTTGTAATGTTATTTTTTCTGACTTAATAATGAACAAATTCAAGAATTCTTTTCCTTCACACACTATCCTAACCATATCAGCATAAAATTCTTAACTAGAGTCATTGAAGAGACTGTCATTGACAAAACAAGAGACAGAATGGTTGGTCATAAATTGGTATTCTTCAGAGCGGAATGAAGCAGAGTGGATCCCTGAAGAATAGGTTCTCGGACTTCTCTTGTTTCTTTTCTTCTTTTTCTTAATGAGGGAATACAGAGGAAGCATGGTATACAGGTCTCGGTTTATTTTATTTTATTTATTTATTTTTTGCTACATTCGGAATAACTTCGTTTCCTCTCGTTATTTCGCCATTTTAATATTGTACTAATAATAAGACAAGACCTTCCTTCAAAGATTTACTGAAGATAGATAAATGTTTTTATCTTCAATAAATGCAGATATAATGTTCTTGTTTATACTCCCGGCACGACCACCAGGTCAGTGGAGTTTACAATAAAGCAATCAATACAAATGTTAATCGTATTTAGTAGTCACGGGCTTGAACCCCGGTCCATTCAAAGAGCGTGTGCTACTGCACTCGTGCCCTTGACCACTCGGCTACGGCATGCACTTCAGAATTGTTTTCCTCTTCTGCATATGCAGTTTGATCGTCAATTTCAAGGAGAGTAATGAAATGTGGTGGTGTATCTCCTTGTTTTGTCTATAATAATGTTGGACAGAGTCAATGTCAATAAAAGGAAATGAAAAAAAAGCAGTCTTTTTAAACTAATGAGAAAAAAAAGTGTTAATGGATCCGAAATTATCTGAAAAAAAAAATTGTACTGTATGCAATAGTGACTTAGCCATTTGCTTATTTCATTTCAGAGAAGAAAAACTGAGTTTTAATGGCCAACCTGCTGTCCAAACTCCCAACCAAGTAAGAACTGTATCGATTTTCTATCGATATATTCATAACTTATAAGAGAGAACTATTTTCAAATATTTGCTGGAGTTTTGTATCTTATAACAATTTGAAACGTTTAAAATTTTTAACGATTATTTTCCTTCAACTTATAGACCGGGGTTCGAGCCCGTCACCACCAAATACGGAGGATGCGCAAAGGTCAGGAAATGACCACCGCATATCGGAGCAATATGGCCTTAGTTGCTAATGCTCCTAAAAACCAAAATAACAATAACAACCATCAACTTAGTCCATTAACAACGTAATTAACAATATCCATAAATGGAGGCATTATTATTTGTCGTAACATTGAAAATTCCAATGAGTAGATGGCAAATATCGAATTAAATAGTTCCATTTGGAGTTATAAAATTTCGATAACTAATAGGCATAAATTAGAGCAGTTATCGGCTTTAATCTCAAAAAATCTCTCTCTCTCTTTTCCCTTTAATTAATCTCTCTCCCTTTGTAGTCAGGATTCATAATAATACTATTTAGTTTAGAAAATATTTATATTTATTTGTTAAAATGCATTTTTATGTGAAAAAAAATGTCGATAAAGTTTTAATTTGTGTGGATTAAAGCATAACAAATGTTATGAAGTTTTAGAAGTTTTAACACGACTAAAGTGGGCAAAACCCTGATTTCTGAAGTATAATGAGAGACTGAGACTTATTGATCATGTACCAAACTATTATCGCATAACAGTTTTCTTCGCATGAACATTTCGCATATTATCGGATTTTGGCAATCCAACAAGCGATAGGCGGATTCGGCTTCTCTCGGAAATAAAATAAACCTAAAACCTGGAAAGACTACAGACCTATCTCCATAGAATGCAACCTATTAAAAATTTGGAAATCCATAATCAAAAAAATAAATAATGTTTTGGCCATCGTCCATCCTATCTTCATTGAAAACAAGTCTACTATCACTAACCTCCTAGAGACAAGTTGCAGGATCCAAATCGCCCTGAACAATAAAAGCCAGATGGATATCCTATTCCTGGACATCAAAGCCGCTTATGACAGAATAGCGATCCAATCCCTCCTCCACTTCCTGGAATCTCACTGTTGCATTACGGGAAACTTACTCACACTATTGCAAGATTTACTTACAGAGAGGATCATAATAGTAAAGCATGAAGATTTTAACATCAGTTACACAGTAAATAGAGGAGTTTCTCAAAAAGGGGTGCTCTCTGCAACACTATTTGCCGCAGCCCTCTTTCCTCTCAACCTGCAATAACGTCATAACCTATGTCGACGATTTGAAAATATTCTTCCCATCTAGCAGTAATGACGATGAGCATAACGTTGCTCTACAAGCCACACAGCAGTTAACTAATCTGGCCAACTTCCTTGCCTCGATTGGGCTTGAAATTAATCCTTTCAAAACTGCCCAGATGTCCTTCTCCAGAAAGCATAAAATACATAACATCACCATTCTCTTAAATGGCCAACCCATCCAAAAAGTCGATCATTACAAGGATCTGGGAATTACCTGGGACAACAAGTTATCTTCACTGAGCATTTCATTACCACCAGGAAGAAAACACTAGCCACCATCTGGCGCTCAATACAAGAATTAGCTGCGTTTCAAAATGCTCAACTTGTGAAGGAATACTATTACTAACCTCCTAGAAACAAGTTGCAGGATCCAAATCGCCCTGAACAATAAAAGCCAGATGGATATCCTATTCCTGGACATCAAAGCCGCTTATACATTGTTAGGTGCATTGCCCTGATGACCTTATACACTTCGATCATCTAGTCCTCAGCTCCTGAAACGTACGTTAAAACCTTCCTAAACAGAATATTGGATACTCAGTGGATACTCAGGCTAAACAAGATTTTCCAATTCCCCTTCACTGTCTCCATAGAAACCCTAAACCGGTTTCAAGTTAACTGTGAAAAACTGTGCTCCAATAACGCCTACAGAAAGACTATCAACAAACAACTGAGTTGCAACACTACTAGCTGGAATTCACAGGCTTTTAGTACTCTGAGTTATGCTGTCATTACTACATTCGAGTGCGAAGTTAATAAAATTTTAGTGTTGCGAATGCTCCTCTACGAAGACATCCAGAAATGAAGAACAAAATTTTTATTTTAATACATATTTCCTTTATTTCTAAACTGTAAATATTTTTGTAAATTTATCCTCTGCATTGTAAATATATCCCTCTGGCTTGCACCGTACAAGGGGCAATTATATCTTACAATCAACTGAAAAATAAATAAATAAATTTCTAGCCTCTTAAAATGGAAAACGTTTTGCTGGGTGGTAAGACTAAAGCTAAAGTTGGTCGGTAAGTCTACCGATTGTGCTTCAATTTTTTGAAAACCAAATCAACAATATAAGAGAATAGTTAAATACCTTTCAGTTTCTCAAGTGATTCTGAAAACAAGTTACGCAGACTTATCTAACAAACTTGGATTTTTTTTTTCATTCGAATAAAAAATATATGATATAAAGCAAACAAAATGGTACGTTTTAAACCGTATTTTCAAAATCACTTTTCGCTTATCAGGTTGCATACAGACCCACCGCAACAATCCCCACAAAATTTTGGAGAAAATTTATTTCTAGCATGAGCTGATAATATTACATATCAATAAATTCTCGAATAACAAATTAACTGTAATAGAAAACACTAGGGTTTGACAATTGTGCAGGTAACGTGAAGTATACAATTAGATTTGATTTAGGATCTTTGAATCGCACTTAGAATCACTAAAAGAAAAAATTTAACTTTAATTAGCTTGCAGATTATGCTTGTATAAAAAATAAGTGATATTTTTACATTAAAAAAAACATAAGATCCTTCATTTGATTAACCTAAGTCAGATTCGTCCGTGACCAGAAGAAATGCTAAAAGTAATCAGTATACGCCACAATACAATATTATAAGTCAGATAATGACCAATTAGATTAATTTAACAAATTATCATAAAAATAAACAAAAAAGCAAATAATCAGTCGGGTTAGGACTGACGTTAATACAATCGCCCTTCAAAATTACAGTCCAAGATGCCATCACGATAGAATTTAGCAATCGACCAGGATGATGGCAAGTTGTGTGTTCAGATTCACGTTTGGGGAACATCTATTGAAACTTTATAACCTATTTAACCTAGAGTACAGGGAAGGGATGCCGCGCAGTTGTCTTCCTTCCTCCCTCCTCTCGGTCCATTCCAAGCTTTGGGCGTAGGGTTGACGAGACCGCCTGTTAGCTCAATTCAGCACCCATAATTCCAAGCATCGTGATTTCTTGAGGATGCATGTGCGTTGCGGACCTTTCATGAACATAACGTGAAAGACTGTCTTCTGATTTAGAATCATTTGATGAAATACCTCTGCGCGAAGCAGAACTGAACTAAATTCCTTGAATTTATTTACGCTATCAACTTCCACTACGACAAATGGAAGTTTGATCCAGCAATCAACCACTCGCTGGCTAAAGGCAAATTGCCGCACATCTATTCTGTCACTGCCTTTCCTCAGTTTGAATTTATAGTTCAGGAATAAGTCGTGGGACTTATTCCTTATAAATCAGCAGTTCAGCGGGAAATGTTAACGCCAGCATATCACCACTCTTCGTTACATCTTTATTACATGGAGGACACGAAGTAGATAAAACTGAAAGTTGTAAGAGATGAGGAAGAGTTAGGAAGTGATATTAGCTGCAAACTGTTGAGTCGGTTAAACAATGAGTAATAATATTAGGGGTGGGGAAGGTAGTATTGAGACTGAGTTTTTCGGAATCATTAAATCAGCATTGTGTGTATTACAAGCAGATAAAGTCACTAATAAGCTCGTCATTATCTGATCATTACGACTCTTTAACAATTTATATTGAGAAAATGACATTTTGTCCATTACTTGTTCCCCTTTTTCTTTTGTTTAGCAAATGGTCCTATTAAATTCGTAGAAGTCAGAAACCCAAACTAGGTTTTTCACTGTCAGACTGTGAAGCTTGTACACTTTCGGAGAAGTAGGTAGTGATAATAGTGTATAACGTAGCCTTGCCTTCTTGCTGCGTGAGAGATTCATTGTGGGAAAGGGAAGGAAACCTTTGGCAACATTAATAGGCACTTTGGAATTAGAGCCTACTAAATTGGAATTGCAATTTACACACTGAAAGTAAAATACTGTGGTTTGAGATATTTTATCCTACAATAAGTGAAGAATATCCAGTCAAGTATAAAACTGACTACTCAAATTCTCAAGCATATAAGTAAAATAAGTAACCTGAATTAATATAAAACATTTAACAGAAGAAAAACTCACCTGAGATAAAACGCTGCTGACAGAATAACGTTTCAACAGCCTTCTTTGCAAACTTAGTGAAGAGTTCAAGCACTGAAGAGTACAGCTATATCATGGATAGGACAAACACACCACTTTTTCCGAATATCCGTTGTGATTTAGTTGGAAAAGGGCTACACACATTAAATTCGTGGGATTACCTGAAACAATTTATAATTAAATTATGAAATGACATTAATATAATCAATTACGTAAATATAAACAATATTAATAAATAGACAATTATATTTATGTAGGTTAGCTGAATAGCTATGCGAGTCTAATCATTGTCATTATGTTCATTAATCGGACTCATCACAAAAATTAAATGTGACAGAGGAAAACATTTCGAACCAGCTTAAAAGATCTATCTAGTCGACGTATTTTTTCAATTGAAAAATACACGTCAATCTGTGTTACTTAACGCCACATTCTGCCACAAGGTTACTCTCCTCGTTGCTCAAATTTTCAATCCTAAACAACATGTATTTATTCCCGGCTGCTGTGTTACGCGTAACTTGCTTTTTTTTTTCTTTTTTTTTTTGGCTTTCTTACAATTACATGCTGGACACTAACAGTCAGTGTGGTCGTTGTTTACACTGACTTATCTCAAGTTGAGATAAGTCAGTGTAAACAAAATGCATGGGATGCATATAAAAGGCTTGAGATTCTCAAGCCTTTCATTCTTATCATTCACAGTCTTCTTTGCCATAAATTACTTTCATTCTGCATTCGCGATCCCCTTCTCCAGAGGATAAGCATATCCATCCACCCATAGTTTTACGCTGGTACCGGCGTTCGTCAGCAGTTTCATTATGCTTCTGTTGTTGCACGTTAGTCACAACCTTACATATTTAAAACGGCAGTTTGTTTTTAAATATTTAATAACACAGATAAATTTGTTACTTACACAAATGATATTAAACTTTAAATAGCTGTACTCTGCTCTTATCGTGCATCCACACTACCGAGTGATTTAAATGTTTCACATTTAGGCACTGCTAAGAAAAAAATGGGCAACGTCTCTAAATGTTTTATAGGCCTAATGACTCGGATGTGTGCAACGAACAACAGTACAGAGAAATGGAATGGGCCAGTAAATCAGAATTGGGAATTTTAACTTTCCAGATATTGACTGGACGTGTGGTTTGGTCACTCGCACACTAGCAAGACTTTTGTGGAACCACTAGGTTGCAATGATCGCAGTGTACTGATGTGGGATTTACTTAAAGATGTAACTACGATCAGGGGTAAATAGGAGGGTTTTTGCTTTCGTAACGGTGACTATAGTGGTCTCAGACAGTTTTTAAATTCCATACAGTGGGACCAATTGATGTTGTCACCAACAGCAAATTCCAAATGAATTTGGATTAATCTTGGAAGCTACTAGGCTTTTTATATCAAGTAAGAAATAGTGTTCAAGGTTTCGGCCTAAATGGATGTCAGATGACCTAATGAGACTCGTGGTAGAGAAGAAAAATGCATGTAAATTATCAGGCGACACAAAAGCCTATGGTAGATATAAGCTAGTGTAGGGGTTGGAAACCTTTGATCTTCTTTTGCTTTATTTTAGTGTGCTAAGTAGGCCTAACTCTAGGTGGTAGATGACTCTCATCAACCGGTGAAATACCACCACTTTGCTTGTTGGAGGCTTGAAGTGGTGGAACCCATGTTTAGTCTCTAGAGCTAAGTTCCGGTCAACCCTTCCCTATCTCTTCCATCATGCAGTATGATTGATGACTTTTGAGGTTATGATGAATGTCGTGGCGAGATCCAATATTCCTTACATTTCGAGGGTACAGCTCTAAAATGGTGTTCGCAGGCCGGCCGCTAGTTAATACGCTGGACCGAACCTATTGGTAACTCTCTAGGAGGCTTCCGGATCAGCTAGTGTATAATCTTGCTACTTCTACTCTGCCAGATAGTGACTGGAGGAAGTCCGAGTAGTGTGTATGAGGGGAGCATTGTCGAGGCCACGTTACGTCAAGGATCTGGGTATATTCTTACCACATGTACGCCATATCCAAAAATTTCATTACTTCATACAACATGTCCCACTCACTTTTTCTTACTATTGAATACACCATGAATTGTCAAAATAATAGAGCAAGCTTATCTGCGAAAAGATATAAGCCTCCCAAGCACTTCCTAATTCATTTCACAAATATACGTGGTCTCAATTCTAATCTCAACGATGTCCATTTCCACTTGCAGTCTGCCAAACTCCATGTACCTTTTCTGACAGAATCTCAGTTATCGGTTGATTCAACTATTGCTCATCTCAGATGCCCAAATTATTCGCTGTATGATTCCTTTCGCTTCTAAGGTGGTATATGTGCATATGTCCGTTCTGATATTCCCTGTCAGAGACTTGGAAATTTGAAATCTCCTCTCTTTGATCTTCTCTGGCTTAAAATCTCTCTACCTCATTGTGTAAAATTCATCTGTTGTCTCTACCGTTCTCCCAACTCCACTAATCACTTGGAGCTCTTTGACTTCCTCTCTTTGCAACTTGACTTTCTCCAGTACAACTTTCCTAACAGTGAGGTAATTTTCATTGGTGATTTTAATGTTCACAACTCCAGCTGGCTTCCGTTTTCTAGTCACACCGACCCAGCAGGTCGAGATGCTGAGGCTTTTGCAATTACTAATGACCTAGCACAGATTGTTCATTTACCTACAAGAATTCCGGACAATCCTAATCATACAGCCAATACGCTTGATCTTTTTCTCACAAACAACCTTTCTAAGTACACGGTTGAAGTGAGAGGTCCTTTAGACACTTCAGATCACAACTTGGTGATTGTCTCTTCTCCGATGGAACCTTTATCTCATGGCTATTCCCAACCTCATGTTGATTGGCATTACAAGAATTCAAAATGAGATGACCTGCGAGACTTCTTTTCTTCTTTTCCTTGGTCGGATTACTGTTTCAAAACTTCTGATGTCAACGTTTGTTCAGATCGTGTCAGTGAAATTATTCTTGCAGGAATGGAATCCTTTATCCCACACTCCACTTTAAAATCTGGTCCTTTATCTAAAGGACGAGATTTTAACTTTATCTTTTGGGGATTACCCTGACTTCTAATCTCTCTTGGCACAAGCACATTACAAACATTGCTTCCTCTGCATCTAAAAAACTTGGTTTTCTCTTTCGCTCTCGGCGTTACTTTTCTTCCAAACAGCTGCTCACTGTGTATAAATCGCAAATCCGCCCTGCCATGGAATATTGTTCCCATATCTGGGGCGGTGCCCCCAAAACCTCTCTCAGGCTTCTTGATTCCATTCAGAAGAGGGCAGTTAGATTAATTAATGATTCATCTCTAACAGAGTCTCTCCACTCTCTTTCTCATAGACGTATTGTTTCTGCTGCATGCCTCTTCTATAGATACTTCCATGGGCACTGTTCTTCTGAATTGGCTTCTATAATTACTGCTCTCTCTTTAAAAACAGTCCAAACACGTGCCGCCACCAGCCAACATCCATTTACTGTCCAACTTCAAACCCACAGAAACAACTTTTCATCTTCCTCATTTATTCATTCAACTGCCATTTTCTGGAACAACCTTCCTTCATATATATTTCCTGAAAATTGCAATCTACAGAAGTTCAAGTCCAATGTCAACAAATATCTTCTTTCGTCTTCTCAACCTCCAACCCAAGCACGGTACTAATTACTATAGGTTCTAATATCTCTCGTGTTTGGGGTTCACATAAAAAAAAAAAAAAAACTATGACACTAAAAGGTTAGCCTCATTATAAGATCCTCACAATTAATTAATATGTGAAGGCTACCCTCCTTTCCGTAACGAAAAGGGTCCGTACTGTTGTTATTCTCATATCCTTTGGGCACTGATAAGAAAACAAACGGGCAACGTCTCTAAACGTGTTATAGGCCTAATGACTCGGATGTGTGCAACGAACAACAGTACAGAGAAATGGAGTGGGCCAGTAAATCAGAATTAGGAATTTTAGGGGAATCCGAATTTGGGAATAATTGGGAAGAGGAAAATTATTTATCTCAAGACTCAACCCGCAGATAGGTCCAAATCTTATTAAAGAAATGTGCGACAGAGGATTAGGGATTGACGTAGAGGTCAAGCAAATACGCACAAGACATCCTGCATATTCCTCTTTCATACTCTCCTGCCCACTAAATAGTGAAGGACGGCTCTTGGACAAAAACATCTGGCCAGTAGGAACGCTAGTGAAAACATACAGAGAAAGGGCTGGGAGGCCAACAATTAGGAACAGCACCGCGAACCTACGAAGAGCCCAATAGCAATCAACACTCAATTTTTATCTCGCAAAAGAATCGAACTAGATTATTATCTTCTTGCAAAACGTAAGAAGCATATCGAATAAGCTTCACGCGCTACAAACCTTACTACTCAACTCGGAGAATGATTACATATGCGCTTAGTTGAAACATGGTTTCATAATAACAGACACCTGGACGCCCTTGCACACTCCTCCAGTTACAACTGCATCGCAAATGGAAGAGAGGGTAAAAGAGGAGGCGGTGTAATGATTCTTTTCAAGAAAGGATTCTCAGTAGTCAAAGAACTCGAGGCGCAATCGGAAAATTTCGAGGCTATCATTGCCACTTTTGGTACGGAAACGAGGAGATTGCAATTAAGCGTAATATACTTACCACCGGAGCACACTAAAGAAAACAGAGCCGAGCTTCTTACGTGGCTCACCTCAAATCTGAGCCTCAAATCATTATGATTGTGTCTGTATTCTCTAGTTCGAATACCGACACAATCATAATGGGGGACCTAAATATGCCACTACCAAAACATCGGGAGGGAAAAAACGAGTTGGACGATACAATGAAAGCTTTAAACATGATCAAATTGAAAACTCCGGCAACAAGAGGAACTCAGTGCCTAGATCTCATATACTACAATACCCCAAATATAAAGTTGAGGAATAGCTACATGAAATTCACTTCGGATCACCAACCACTCACGTGTGAAGCCACTTTAAGAATAATCCGGGACATCCGTCAAACTGAACCGCATCCAAAAAGTAATACAAAGATAATGTTCTCATCAAAATATATTAAAAGTGACGTCATTCTGAATTATATGCCATGCATCTGATGGCATATAATTGGCAAAATCTATACCTTTTGGGCACTGATTGATGATGCCTTATCAGCGCTCTCACAATCACTCATGCATATGGCTGAAGAAGGAGCATCTAAGGAAATAAAATTACCAGACAGGGCAAAGCCCTGGTTCAACTCACAGTTGAAAGTAATCTTCAAAAATAAGCAAAAATTGTTCAGGAAATGGAAAAGAACTGGGCATCCAGAGGACCACACTCGGTACAAACATGAAAGAGCACGTTTCATGAAGGGAAAGAAACGGGCACACATAGATATGGCTAAAGCAAAACTAAAAAAAGGCCAAAGAATTGTCAGCAAAAAAAGCCTCGCGCATAAAATGACTGAAACATCCTTTAAGGAATTGACCGAAGCCACTTTCGGAACACCCCTCAAGGAAAACCAAATTGACAGCGAAGCAAACAGTAACAGGATACAAGATGTAATCAAGGGGTTTAAGGAATCTATCAATAGTAATCGGATTGTCACTAACAATGAACATCTAAAGGAAATCAGTATTAGCAGAGACAACTTAAAAAGTGCAATCAACAGCCTCCCAAATAAAGCATCGATTGGGCCAGATAATTTCCCACTATTTATGATCAAAATCTGTAGCTGTTACATCATCAATGTACTACTACACATATTCCAGAGAATTTTGATGGAGGCGAACTTCCCGAAGCTGTGGAAAAGCTATTTTGTAAAACCTATCCCCAAAATAAAAAACCCAAAATCTGTAAAAGACTTCAGGCCAATCGCTATCGGATGCTCTTTGCAAAAAATCTTTGAAAAAACAATCCTGCACACCATTATCGAGCATTGCTTTAAGCACAGGCCAGAACCATCACCAACTTCATGGGGACACTGCTAAGGATCCAGCAAGCATTAAAAAGCAAGCAGCAGGTGGACGTAGTCTTTTTAGATGTGGCAGCCGCGTATGATAACATATCCATCCCAGCTCTCATAGTCATTCTGCGGGACTACTTTCACTTTACAGGAAATGTCCTCCATTTATTAAAGAGTACTCTTCGGCGCAGACAAATTGCGGTGACAAAGGAAAACATGTGCGCAACGTATGAGGTTGATAAAGATGTCCCGCAAGGCGGAGTCTTGTCTGCCACACTTTTTGCCATAGCGCTCGAACGCTTCTTAGCCCAGAACAAGAAGCACTTCATCACATACGATATAAATGATATAAAATTTTTTATTACCTCAGGAGATCAGAAATCAGCTGACTACCACAACCAAGTGGCTAATACTAAAATAAAAGAACTTCAAGAGTATCTAGATTGTATAGGGCTGCAGTTGAATGAAAAAAAGACGGCACAAATGACTTTCACAAATAAAATAAAGCCAAACAAAATGGAAATATTTGTGAACGGCATCCTCGTCCAAAAGGCACAGTCACACGTTGATCTTGGTCTCAAGTGGGACGAAGGCCTGAAGGCCCGCACTTCGCATACATCCCTAACAAAACATAAGCGGCGCTTTGGGCAACCAGGCAGGAGCTCACCGGTATTAAAGACCCCGGTCTGATGAAGCAATACATCAACAGATGTGTTACTCCTATTCCCCTATATGCGGCACAAAACTGGTCTTCAGCTCCCGAATGCAGTATCAAAGTCTTTCTAGGACTCGAATACTGGCTCTTGAAATGGCTGAACAGAATTTCAGCTAAGCCTTTTACCATCTCAAGAGCTATGCTATACTCCACACTCTGAAGACAAGTAATCACGTCAAGAAACATAATGACCCTCGCTCAGCTTTTAACGGGACGACTGGATGCACCGAAAGCCCGAGAGTGGATAATAATACCCGGCGAAAAACCAAGAGGAGTTGGAGATAAGGAACCACAACTGAAAGCGGTATTTACGCAGTTGGATAGCCTCGGAAGATTCTTTCCAGCAAATACCATCCAGCTTTTTAACAACCTCAACATCAATCCTGAAAAGCTCTGCAATTGCAAATCCTACAGAAAGGAAGTTCTCAGAAACTCTTACTTGCAAATACAGATGTAAGGATACAGTTTCAGCACCTTGTTCGGCCAGGCACGAGCCACTGGGCTTTAGGAAACCCGACCTCATCAAGAAATAGGTGTCAGGATGGTCCTACCTACCCCACTCTAATCCCCATTGCAGAAGACGACTGCTGGAAAATTGAACTTTCAAATTTTTATTTTGCTGTATCGCGGTCATTCCTGTTGTCATGTTGTTTCATATGCTGTACGTTGTTTGGCTGTAAATATTTGTGTTTATGTAAATATGGTGAAACTCCCACTTGTGTGTGTTTAAGCGGGTATGCTTCAATTGTCATGGTATTATGTTTTTACCAGTTTACAGTAGTAAAAGCCTTTGCGAGTAATTAATAACTCAAATATTCTATATTCCAGATAAAGTGTACATATAAATCAGATATTATGTATTTCATGTATTTTATAATCGTAACATAGATGTATATTTTGTAACATAGTTGTATATGTATGATCACCCTCTAGCCAGTGGCTGTAACCGGGTGTTCTCCTAAGAGAAATAAACTGATGATAATAATAATAATAATAATATAATAATAATAATAATATTCTATCTTAAATTTATATACACATAACCTTTAGGACTTTCAGAAATTCCAGGTTTTGTGGGAGCTGTGTAGAGCGAAGCAAAACTGACAACTCAGGATACTTGTTCAGGTAAAAGGTTAATAATAAAAAAAAAAAAAGACATAACATACATATATAACAAAAAAAAATCGTATATATTTTTTTCGTATATATCGTATAAAATCGCATAAAAAATCGGTTATTAAAATTAAGTATCCCCATGTAGAGGGCGCTGGAGCTAGTTCTAATGATCGTACTGAAAAAAATTTGGACAACAACTTTATTTGGACAATAAAGAATAGGCTCCCCATTTATTGGAAAAAAAAAATTATTTACAAAATGTGTCACTGTATGGCGCTGTGTCACTAGGGCGCGTAAATATTTAATAACAGATAAATATTAGTTATGATTATGCAAATAACTTAAGTTATTTGCATAATCATAACTAATATTTATCTGCCTGTCTACCAGGTTGTCCTCAGGGCTCCGTACTGGTGCCACTGGTCTGGAACATGGTTCCCCAAAATTGCCTTGGGAACTCCTTTGACAACACAAAAATTGTAGCATTTGAGGATGATCTCACCATCATCGTGACTGGAAACTCACGCTCTGCACTACTCTGGAAGCTAATGCTAAGCATGTTTTTTCCAATCTCTCCATCTGGACCAGGTTAAACAAGATCCACATAAATCCAGCTAAATCCAAAATGATGATCTTCAAGAACAAACGACCTTCGGAGACCCCCGAAAATCAAGATTCTGGTCTGCAACTGCCTTTAGTTATGCAAGCAAGGGTCTTAGGGGTCACTATAGACCACAAACTCTGCTTCTTCCCACACCTCCAACACCTGAGCACCAAAGCTAAAGGTTTTTCTGCCTCCATCCTCAGAGTCTCTCGAAGTGATTAGGGTTTGTCTAAGAGAACATTATCGCTATACTACAAAGCAGTATTCCTACCCATTGTAACTTATGCTGCTGGTGTGTGGTTCCACCTTGCAGTTATTATAAAAATGAGAAGCAAACGAAACTCCATTCAAAGGGGAATGATCCTGGCCACCCACCGTATACGCAGGACTGTCTCCACGGCAGCTATTCAGGTAATTGCAAGATGATAAGTGTGAAAAAATAAGATATTACAATGAACTGGTCAACATTTGGCAAACCTGGTGGAAAACGTCGCCACAAGGCACAGTAACCAAAAGATTCCTCCCCGAGTTAAAGTTTGCGATGACCAAAACTGCAAGATCCTGGTTCTCTCTCAGCCTTGAAACGTCCTTCTTGGTGACCGGCCATGACTCCCTGAATGAAAAGCTGTACCAACTGGGGTTTCTCGCTACCAACCTATCCTGGTACCAGTTTTCCTTGGCAAAAAGAAAAAAAAAAAAGTTTTCTTTTTGACTGTGAGGATCTCAGAGATCAACTTCGGAGAGACATTCTGAACTTCTCCCCATACCATGTGGATCAACTAATCCAGACTCCAGACAATCTTTCTTCCCTACAGGCCTTTGCATCTAGCATTTTTACCCGGCAAAAGACCTCATATGCCAATGCCAACTAAAACCAGACAAACAATTCTACAGACTAGATTTCACACTTGTGAAGGGGAGGCTAAATTCAATTTTTTTCTATTTTTTTTATTTTATTTATTTTAATTTTAATTATTATTATTTTATTTTATTTTATTATTAATATTATTATTATTATATATTTTTTTTTTATTTTAGTTCGGTTTTTTTTTGCAAAATTTGCCATACTATCAATTTTTATTTTTCATACATAAATATATTACTTTATTAGTATAATATATTACAATATATTACCTTTATTATAAAATATTACCTGCACGCACCACTAGCTTTTTTTATTTTTATTATTTTTTTATTCTATTTTTATTTATTTATTTATTATTCTTTTTTTTTTTAATTTTAAATTTATTTATTATTATTATTTTTAAAATTTATTTAAAATTTTTTTTTTTATTTTACAACCTGTACCACGGGTAGTTTTTCTCTCTCTCTCTCTCTCTCTCTCTCTCTCTCTCTCTCTCTCTCTTTCTCTCTCTTCCCTCTGGAATGGGTCCCCAGAGGTTCCTGGCCCACCTGCTGACAACACTAGGTGGGTCAGAGTCTCTTCCGAGACGGTACGTGTTTTACTGGGACTGGCCCACCTTCCCGTGGTGTGGACGAGTACCCAGAATCATCTGTCCAGGTGACTGATGTTTCTGGGTAGCCAAGCGGCCAGACACAACAACAGAGCACACACATAATACACACAAATCTACGTCACATCTGGCCCATTTGTAGTGATACTGTTCTTCACAGAGATACGAGGCGGAGTTGAACAAATGTTCTAGGTGCCGCCCTTACATACCCATATGTCCGCATGTCCGAGGTTGTCAGTGGGACTGCAAGGCTGAGGACTGTGTTTAGGATGTTTGTTATTGAACATGCCCATGTAGTTGTCGTTTCTCCATTTGGGAGTCGGGTTGCAGCAACTACCTCACCCCTGGGGACTTTGTTTGTAGTAACTTTGTACACAAGTCCCAAGGGTCGCTGTTTCTGGTGGTCTGAACGAATTGCTTCCAGCATTCCTGTTTGGCTCTTTGTGT
This sequence comes from Mastigoproctus giganteus, assembly GCF_048544385.1. Taxonomy (NCBI): domain Eukaryota; kingdom Metazoa; phylum Arthropoda; class Arachnida; order Uropygi; family Thelyphonidae; genus Mastigoproctus; species Mastigoproctus giganteus. Next base: position 22,138,994 of record NC_143588.1, on the reverse strand, counting down.
CTGGGCAGTGTATGCGTTTCTTGAGTTCCTGTAGTTTTGCCTCATAGCCTCCACCTCTGTGGCTGGCCAGGTCCTTATTATTCTTTGGAAAGCCTTTCGTCTGGTTTGAGTCTCCTTCATAAGTCGCTGCAATTCACTACTTCCCAGAGTATCGGGCCCGGGATTGAATTTCTCGTAGGTATTGCCGCTTCGCCAGCTCGTGTTATCAACGCTGTGATTCTTTTTTGTAATACGTTGAAGTTCAGTTCGGTCAGTAGTTCTTCGCGATGTTTGTGTTGTCGTGACAACACAAACATCGCGTTTGACTTCCGGATGGAGAATCTTTGATGAATCTGCCTTGCGAGAAGTCGTTGGTTAACTGTACGGTTGAGGTAGAAGATGATAGCTCGATGATTTGAGGTGCATCATGCATTATGCACCATCCACCCGTTAATATTGCTTGCTGTGTTTCTGGTAGCCATTGTCACGTCTATAGTTGCCTCCCACATGGTGTTACAAAAGGTCGGGAGGTTGTTAGGCTGATTCAAGACCGTGATGTGGGTGTTTGCCAGGAACTCCTCCAGCCTTTGCCCGTTCCTGGTTCCCTCTCGGTCTGCTGTGTCGCTGTGCCAAACTGGCGACCTGCAGTTTGCATCAGTGCCTATAATAATCCGTGCTCCTAGCAGCATGTCAAGGACTGTTTGGAGGTACCTGACCGCAAAAGCGATATCTTTCCCAGGACGGCAGTATAAAACAACGACGTAATAGGAGCCAAGGACAGCGAGTATGTGGGCACAAGCCGCCCACGCTGTGCAGAGATGCGTGATCCTTGTTGTAGTTATGTCCGGGTTCCTGACCACTATTGTGGCCCATGGTGTGTCTTCTTCCATTTGGATAATTTTATAATTCAGGGGGTACCCTCTGACCGCCTTGAAAGTAGTATATGGCTCTTCAAGGATGAGGGTGTCAATATTCTCCTCATCCGCTTTCACTCTGACCTAATCAGCCACTGCTCTGGCTCTTTGCGCATTAATTTGCAGAAAGGTGACCTGGGTATTGTTGTATGTTCTGTTTTGTGTCCCATAGTCTAGTCAGGCTTGGTAGAGATGCGACTTTTTGGTACTGAACATTTCTTGTCCCTGCGTGAGGTTTGGCGTCCATTTTGAGACTTTCAGTTGTTGCAGGTTGGTTCTTCAGTTTTGCTTGGGCAATTGGCAAAGGAATGCCCTTTGGTAGTGCAGTGGCCGTAGGTCGGTTCGGCGTGTGTGCAAGTGTGAGCGGTGTGCCCAAATTTGCAACACCAAAAACATTTGGGGATCACCACCCGTTCCTGAAAGCGGTGACTGTAGGAGAAGATATTATCAGGGCTATAAGATACCTTCAAAGTGTACTAAATACTCTTCCTGAAGGGAGAATTATCGTTGGGGCAGATGTAAACTGCAGGTCTCCCGCGTGGTACAGCACAACACCAGACCGTCGAGGAGCAACAAACGGCCAAAGACTGGAGAACTACCTGGGTAACTCCCCTTTCGGAATCCTCAATCAGCCAAACAACCTCCCCACTTTCAGCAGCACCCTTTGGGAAGCCACCATTGACATTTCTCTTGCTACAAGAAACACAGCCAGCTATATCTCCGACTGGAAGGTCCAAGATGATTGGACGACCTCGGACCACCGAGCCATTACATTCAGGATCACAAAAAACTGTAATAGACAACCAATTTCCAGAGTAATGCAACATAGATATGCAATAGAAAAAACAAACTGGGACACGTTCAGGGGTGCCCTGCTGGAAATGGTGGGAAAACAGCAGCAGAAACTCAGGCAAACTCAAAATCCAAACCTTCTTCAAAAAGAGATTACCACCCTATTAACACAAGTCTGCAATGCCACAATTAAAAGGAAAAAACCTTCTCCGGGAGCGGTGCCCTGGTGGAATGAGGAGCTTCGAAGGATGAGAAAGGAGGTACAAGCCAAACGAAAAGCGTTCCAAAGGGCGAGAAGATCTTGGCCTGATGTGGAGGTCGAAGAACTTAAACAAGTATATCGAACAGCAAGAAACGTGTATACGGAAAGAATAAAGAAATCAAAGCAGCAATCCTGGGAGCAACTTGTCTCTTACACGGGAAATTCTGATCCCTGGGGGGTGGTGTACAAAATCACCACAAACAAACTCCCCAGGGGGGAAGTGAACACCGCTACAGAAACCCCGCAGGGAAACCTAACCACCACCTGGAGGGACTCAGTCTCAAACATCTTAAACAACGTTTTTCCTCCAAACATTAATCCAACAACAACTGAGCAGCATGAGATCTGCAGAGAAAATGAAACCTATTGGACTGGACAAGTTGAACCGCAGTTCACACATGAAGAACTCCTAGCCGCAGCAGCTCTTATCAAAGGGAAAAAATGTCCAGGGCCTGACTTGTTCGAGCCTGAGATTGTGAAGAAGGTTGTGGAGCTTTCCCCGGAGCTATTGCTGCACCTATTCAATCTCTGCCTACACACTGGCATCTTCCCTGATGACTGGAAAGTTGCAAATATGAAACTTATCCTTAAAAATCCGACAAAACCACCACATCTACCAAGTTCGTACAGGCCCATAGCCCTATTGTCCGTATGCAGCAAGCTCCTAGAGCGTCTCCTCCATGTACGGATCCAAAGCCACTATGAGAAAGCAAACCTAATATCTCCAAACCAATATGGTTTCAGACCAGGGCGTTCCACGGTTGATGCTCTACAGGCACTGCTCACTGAGGCCCACCAAGCAGACAGAAAATACTTCCTGATGATTACAATTGATTTCGCGGGAGCGTTCAACACCCTTTGGTGGCCGAGCGTCCTCCGTTGACAATTTGTTCAATATCATGAAAAGCTACCTCTCAAATAGGGTAATCACAGTAAATGCACCTTATCAGAAATTCACAAGACGGATACACCGTGGCTGCCCCCAGGGCTCGGTCCTGGGGCCGACCTTATGGAACATGGTGATGGACGAATTTCTATGCCTTGACCTCGGGGAGGTTCGTTCACAAGCCTTTGCTGATGATCTCATCCTGATGGTGACTGCAAATTCCAGGGCCCAGCTTGAGACATTGGCAAACCATGCACTCCAAATCCTCCAGGACTGGGCAAAAACACACTGCTTGACCATATCACCATCAAAAACAAAATCTCTGCTTCTTAAAGGAACTCTCTGTATTACAAGACCACCACAGATTAAAATTGGAAACAAGACCATAAAGTTGTCAGAGCAACTGAAATATCTTGGCATAGTACTAGATAGAAAACTCTCCTTCCAAGCTCATCTCAAATACATCAGAACCAAAGTGAGAAACTATACTGCCATGGTTGCTAGGATATCCCGGCGGGACTGGGGTCTCAGCAAGCGAACCCTCTCGTTGTACTACAAGGCTATCTTCATCCCTGTGATTACGTATGCAGCCGGAATCTGGTTTGGCAAGGCTACGACTGCAGTAAACAGACGAATCCTGGATTCCACTCAACGCACGGTCCTGCTCTCCATCTCTCGTGCCTGCTGCACTGTGAGTACTCACGCCCTCCAGGTCCTGGTGGGGGCCCTCCCCCTCGACCTGGAGGTGGTGAGAAATGGAATGTTGTATCATCTGTCTAAGGGCGTGTCTCAGACCTGCTTGGGATTCGAGCTGAATCTTACCAACAACCAAAAATTTGAGAAGAGGAGACTTCAAGCACACATGCAGTGGGTGTGGCAGGACCGCTGGACAAATTCAACCAAGGGGGAAATCACCAGGAGATTCATCCCAGATGTTAGCAGAATCTATCCAAAATCCCCATTATGGTTTTCTCCAGGCTTGTATGCCACGTATTTGCTTACTGGCCATGGTTCAATAAAGGCAAAACTAACAACCTTTGGCCTAGAAGAGGACTCAACATGCGCCTGTGGAGGAATTGAGGACTGGGATCACCTCATGCACGAGTGCCCCCTCTACGATGACCTCCGCTGCCAGCTTATCACAAAGTTGACTTATATACCAAAAGGCAAAGAAAACCACTTACTGGATACTAAGGAAGAGTATCAAGCTCTCACCAACTATGCACAGCAGCTTTTCTTGAGGAGAAGACAACTAATTGCAGCAACATGATAACCCTCTACTAAATGAACCCAGGGACCCTGATGGTACTGGAACCAGGCAGCTAAACTTAACCAGCATTACCATCATTGGTGTGAACTACTATACATTCTCCAAAATGTCACCCATCAAAGATAACTACCTTTGAATAGAGACAACCCACAAATTAAGACAATCTAAGAAAGACAAAAGGTTCTTATTCTTCTGGACTTGTCTCTCATGGATGTGACCAATAAGACAATCTCCTAGATAAAGACTGACAATGCCACCGGCATGCCATTGGATGTCAACTTCTTTTCTTGGCCAACTAGCATTCCGAACCATGTACCCTAACTTGGTTCACTTTAATACCCCCTCCCCTGGTAGGGAGAGGGAGGGGACGGGTTTCTGTCTCCTCCCCCTCCCTGCTACACCCTTTTTTTTTCTCCTGGTGGGGCCAGTCTCCACTGACCTTTCTGGGGTTGCCTTCCCTATCATCCCCATATTTCTATCTGTCCCCCCCCTTCCTCAGTCTTCACCCCTACTCTAACTAAATATGCATTTTATTCTATTTTATTTTTATTTTATTATAATTTTTTTTATTTATTTATTATTATTATTATTACTTTTTTTTTTCATTTATTTATTTTTTTTTATTTATTATTATTATTTTTTTATTTATTGATTTTTTTTTATTATTATTATTTTTATTTATTTTTTTTATTTATTTATTTATTATTATTATTTATTATTTTTTTTTTTTATTTATTTTTTTTTTTTATTTATTATTTTTTTTTTATTTTTTTTTTTTTTAGGCCCTTGCCACTGAAATCTTAGGAAATTAGGTGGCAGGGCCTGCCAGAGTAATTACTTCTAATGCGATCCCTCTATGCCTGACCTGCCTCCTCGGGGTTAAGTGTGGGCAACGGGGGGTCCCACTAGGGGCCCAACGGCTAAAAGGTCAGAGGAACAACACAACATGACACTACATAACATAAACATGTACCTTACACTTTTTAAAATCTCTGGCCTTCACAGTGTTCTGTGTTTCACAAACAGAGTACACAACACGGAGATGGGGGAAACCCCTTGGGCCGTTAGACAATGAACACTTTACACTTTACACTTTGTTCGGATCGATAAAAATCCTGGGCTGTCTGGCAAGAGCCTGCCAAGCCGCCGGGGCGAGGTCTAATGTCCAGTTTACTCACGATGGGTTTCTCGATGGCGTACTGTATTTAGCAGTGAGCAATGTTTCAGGGTCTTGGCTTGGTAGGGTGTGCACCAAGTTCAGTTGGTATATCTCTTCTATGATCTGGTCCGGTGTTATATCTTTTTGCAAGTCATAGATCATTATGACTGGCCCTTCCTTTTCGGTGCAGTCGCTGTCAGTCCTGTCAGTCAACCTGGCATTTTGTATCATTTTTTTCTGCTTCTTCTCTTGTTTCAGTCTCGATCCGAACTCCAACATTTCTGGTCTTCCTGACCACTCTTGTTCGTGTGCTTTTATGGTCGTCTTGGAGTTTGGTGATGACTTGCTTCTTTAGTTCTCAGCCGTTTGACTTACGTCCGGGGCTATCGGTTGTAGTACCACCAGATTTGGCTGCGGTAGGAGCGTTTTCCTCTTGGGAGTAGGAGGTACATTGGACCTGTTTTGCTGTGCGTTTTCCGTGGTATTCCTCAGCGCTTGGGAGTATGTGGGCACGCGCTGTGTCATTTTGTTTGCCCCACATTCCTTCTAGGCTTGTATCCGTGTGATCTCTCTCTCTCTCTCTCTCTCTCTCTCTCTCTCTCTCTCTCTCTGGGTCGAGATATGTGTCGTGGAGAATTGTCTCCATTTTATGAAAAATGGTCACAATTTGTGTCCTCAGGCCGGTTAACACTCTGTTTGGATTTTCTTTGAATATATTTTCCAGTGTGGTTTTGAGGTATAGAGTCTTTTCGTATATAGAGGCTGTTATGGCAGGATCAAGGGCTTCTTTATCTTCATTTGTATCCTTTTGGGACCCAGTGATTTCTGGGTGTTCCATAATGTCCGTCTGAGAGAAATGAGTAAGGAATGAGATCTTCCACAAGCTGCCTGTAGTTTCTGGCTTTAACATTTCCTAGAAAACCAGTAGAAATATTTCGAAAGGCTTTCCACGCTGATGGAAAACAATAATGGACCCAACATTGAACCCTGAGGGACTCCACAATAACATTTTGGGACACAGTGATTTCTGGGTGTTCTGTAGTGTGATGATATACCATCATCAATATCATTTATAAATACAGAAAACAATAATGGATCCAACACTGAACCCTGAGGGACTCCACAATAACATTTTGGGACACAGTGATTTCTGGGTTTTCCATAGTGTCCGTCTGAGAGAGTGTAAGGAATGAGATCTTCCACATGCTGCCTGTAGTTTCTGGCTTTAACATTTCCTAGAAAACCAGTAGAAATATTTCGAAAGGCTTTCCACGCTGATTTCTCGCTATCACTGAGGACACATTTGAACTGTTCGTCTTTGAAAATTTGCCTTATTTGTGGACCAATGAAAACGCTTGCCTTAACCTTCTCTGTAGTAAGTTTGGGAAATTCTCTTGCAAGTAAAAGAATGCAGGACCGTTCACTTCCAAAGCCTTCACGACATTTTTAACGACCCTCAGTTTGATGTGGAGTTGTGGAAGCAAAACTTTATTTGGATCTACCAGAGTGTCAAATGCTACATTCTTCACTCCATGTATTAATGATTTTTGTTGTGGCCAACACGTCTTCTCGTAGTTCATATCCTTGATACGACTATCCCACTGTATTAACCCTTTGGTAGTCCAAATAAAATGGCGATTACCTTTAAATCACCATATATCTGCCACTCATATTTCTGAGAGTGAACATCTCAGACGATGTTCTCCCTGTTTGCGTATGTTTCGTTTTTGTGGACGGCATACGCACAGGTATTGAAGGCAAAATATTTCCATTGTGTAATAGCACAGCCTTAAGGCTAACCTTCGAAACGCCTATAAATAGTGGTCATCCTTCGTGAACGTACTTCATGTTCATTGCTGCCATTTTAGAGTGAGGTCACCTTATGTTTGATACATCATAGAATTTATTTCGAGTGCGAAATTTTGTCACTTTCACAGAATGATCTAGAACAAGCTACTCAAAGTGTGGTCCGCGCACCGGCACCGTTCCGCGACGAATTGGAAACTGGTCACGAACGTTACCGATCCCCGACGATTCGTCCGTTACAGGTCCATGATATTTGAATTTTACAAAAGTATTGGTCTGCGACGGATTGGAAATAAAAGAAACTGGTCCTTCATCACAGTTGGTTTGAGAAGTACTGATCTAAAAGGTTCCACTGTTGTTAGCCTTGTCGCCAAAAGCACTGCTTTATTCTTCGGCAGTTAGAGATCCTTAATGAGGTCATTAAGCACAGAAATTAATGATCTCGTCCCTGATGAGGTCATTAATTTCTGTGATGTTATGTGGTTCAGAAGGTTGAAGGTTTTGGACAAAATGGTGGATCCCTTCACTTAGATAGTTACTGTATTTCTTCGTGTTTATCATGTTGATGTTCATCAGCGTCTTCATCTTCATCAGAGGTATACAGAAAAACGGTCGGTTGGTTCAGGAATAGGTAGTACTTCACTGCGAGGCACGGGACGAATTGCAAATGGTATATTTGGTACGTCACCGTCTACTTTTTCATCATTGTCATCTCTTTTCTAATATGAGGAACAATACTGAAGTAACAGTCTATGACGTGATTTGTTGGCTCCCTCGATATTATGGGCATAATAAATCGCATAAATCGTCCCTTCGGTTCACCCACGCGTTGAGTTTTGATGAACAGGTAGTACAGCATATGTGTGGAGACCAGTTCTTGACCTGGTCGCCTACTTTAGACTCAAAGTACAAGTAGTTCTTTTTTATGGCTCGAGTTAAGAGGCGCTTCCTTGAAGATAACGTGACTTCTCCACGTACTTAAAAGAAGTCATCCCGACTATTCACACAATTACGGAGCATAATAATCTTACACGACACAAATACAGTACTGCCAAAAAGTAGGAATTTCACAGAAAACAACCGTTAACTGAGAACAAATCACCCATATGATATGATTCAGTGTTTATTACAACAAACTTGGAGGCGCATTTGAGGCGACAACTTATCACATGATGCAGAATGAGCCTACACTTGCCGGTCACGTAATAAGAGCGTCGTGGTACTGAAACTGTGGTGTTGCCATGCTTTTTGCCGAGAGCCGTCGTTGATAATGTAGAGTATCTTTCCTCAGCATGAATTGTTGAGGAGGCTTCCATCCTGCAGTGGGTTGATAATGGCTGCACTTTATTTATTTTTTTTATTTATCTCGCTAATATGGGACCCCAATTGTAATTCGAAAACAAGCGCCAATAGATCAATTTTAATGCGATTTTCGTGTTCAGTAGCATAAAATTAGTCAAGATGGGGTATTTTCGTTTTCGTAACATTTTATATATTGACCAGTGTTATTGGAAGATATCCAGCGGTAATGCTTTATAAGCTTGCTCTCTTATACATATGCCATTGCTGCTGATAATACTAATAAGGCGTATCAAGCTTATTTCTAAGCTTGCAGATTATATAAAGGTTGGCAAGGTGGATAATGACAGGAATGAACTCATTCCTGTCATTATCTCATTCCTACTGCAGCAAGTCATGGATAAATTATGCAGATCGGTAAAGAAATGGAAATTTGGGTTTATCATTGAGTAATGCATGGTACATCATACGGGCAGCAGCATATCAATTAGGTGGTACCACAATCTATGCGGTTGACAGCGAAAGAGACGTGGTGGAATTATAAAGTCTGACATGAATTTCTCTGGGCAGTGCAGACAGCCTTCTAGAACAGATCATGTGTTTCTGTCAATTGATATACTGCTACACGTACCACAGTAGTATCATCACCGTCCTCCCAACAACTAAAGTCCCGGGTTCGAATCCAGTCGATAACGCGAGAAACTTTAATGGGCTTTTTTAACTCCGTTGCTGAGTTAGTCAGTCTCAGGCGTAGATAGAAAGGTTTTTCTCCCGAGAATTAGGGTTTTTTCGTCCAGTAAAACAAGCAAATCGACCATAGAACATACTCAATTTATAGACATAAATATGGGTTAATGTATTCAATTACGGGCAATCCTAAAATAATAATTTGATAATTTGATAATTTATCAATTGACAAATTTGATCTGTGCGTACCACAGTGGTATCGTCACCGTCCTCCCCAAAATTAAAGTCCCGGGTTCGAATCCAGTCGATGACGCGAGGAACTTTAATGGGGTTTTTTTCGTTCCGTTGCTGAGTTAGTCGGTCTCGGGCGTAGATAGTAAGGTTTTGACCAAAAAACTGTGGGTTTTTCATCCAGCAAAACAGGCAAGTGGACCAGAGAACCCACGCAGTTTACAGACACAAACACGCGTTTATGTAATCAATTACGGGTAACCCTAATATAATAATTTGATTTTTTTTTTTTTTTTTTTTTTTGTCAATTGAAACTGAAACTGTGCCAGCACGGCAGAGCCGTGCCGAGAGTGATTAAAAGCTGAAAGGGGCGCCAAATGAAAGATTAAATAATTGCCAACGTTGTCATGATTAATAGTAGAGCGCAGTTTTTCATTCTTGCCTCAGGTACTAAAATGGCTCGCCACGGCCCTGCAGCACTGACAAGGAGGTGATTATTCTGTCCTGTCCTGTAAAGCAATGGTTAGGCTGCATTCTGAGTACTGCATACAGGTCTGGAAGAAAGATACGCACTGTTAGAACGGGTGTCAAGAAGATCAATATGATTGATCTAGATGCAAAAGGATGTCCAACTGTTGAGATTTTATTTCTCAAAATTGCAGCACGTGGAAACTAGGAAGGTGCAAGAAGTCCTTACTCACTCAATCCATTTGAGGCTTTAAATGCATTGAGTAAACTACATGCTGATGTGGCATTCTTACTCTTTCTTGGTCAACATCCATATGAAGACAACCTAAATTAAATGAAGATGGCTGCAGAACAGATGTGCGAGAATTTGCTCTCAGACACAGAATAATTAATTATTGAGACAAAATTCTATCGGGTTTTGTAGAAACAGGTAGGCTGAATAAATTTGAGTAAACTACATGCTGATGTGGCATTCTTACTCTTTCTTGGTCAACATCCATATGAAGACAACCTAAATTAAATGAAGATGGCTGCAGAACAGATGTGCGAGAATTTGCTCTCAGACACAGAATAATTAATTATTGAGACAAAATTCTATCGGGTTTTGTAGAAACAGGTAGGCTGAATAAATTTGTTGGTAAGATTGCACAGATTGTTGGTGGGGATGTATAGATGAGGAGATTAGTTATTTTCGCCTGATGGTGCATTAAATTGTTTTGATGCACCTTTTTCACTACTAACACTAAAAGCTTACTAATGCTTGTGTCCATGCAGGTGGCACCATGGTTATAATCTCTGCGTTATAATCACTCCACACCTGGTTGAAATGACTGGGTTCAAATCCCGTCTTCTTCTATGGTTATGAAAAAGGATCTAAAGAGGTGGGGGGAAGTCTTGTGTCTTCAAAGCATTGTAAACAAAGACCCCTCGGCTTTCTGTAGCAGTTGATAGATGCTGTGGAGTCTCACTTCCTTATATCCTGAACTAACCGATGCGTTCCAGGGAAGGCCCAAAATTGAACGAACGCATCGACTGAGAATGGCGTTAATTCGTGCACGGTTTTCTTGGTTGGTGGTACCCCATGAGATAATTCCGTAGGGAAAGTGCGGCTGAATTAGAGAAAGGAATACTAGACTGAGAAGGGAAGGAGACACCCAGGCAGAGGCCCTGGCGAGTATTTCCGCTAATGATGAAGTTTTCTTTCGTAGGGTTATCATTTGTTTTACCCAACTTAGCTTATCATTAAAACAGATTCTGAGAAACTTGGTTTCATTTATCCTTTCAAGTTGTTTTGCTTTGTATATTATATCGAAATCAACATTTAGTGCAGTGGCGTAGCTACCATGTACGCAAGCAAGGCAATTGCCTCCGGGCCCAGGCCATTTAGGAGCCCAGAGTCGTTGGCTGGTTCCTGTTTTTGCACTTTTTATTAATTAAGTAGGGGCCCGAACATGTTCCTTGCCTCCCGGGCCGAAAAAGGGTAGCTGCGCTAGTGATTTAGTGATTCGTTTTTGGTTCTAAATGCCTTATATTTTAATTTTTCTGTTTTCAGTATAAGCTAATTCTTTTGAAGCCAACTATGCATTACAGAGAGCAAGGCAGAGATTTTGAGTTTAAGCTGGTTAGAGTTTTTATGTGTGATCTGGATGGAAATATCATCGGCATACGCTATTAGGTGGGAAGATAGGAGAAGAGAGAGAAATTCATCGATGTAAAGAACAAATAACTGATGTCGGAGTATGACTGATTTGTTCTTACGACAAACTGCCGATCAGTAAGGTAGTGTTCAAGGAGAAGGTTAATTTTCCCTCTCAAACCAAGGTCATTGAGTTTGTTGAGTAGGATGTTATGATTTATGCAATCAAATGCTTTAGATAAGTCAGGAAACCGTGCTATAGCCTAGTGATCCTTTTCAGGACGATCGATGATCCTTGAGGAGAAGTCAACTGTTGCAAGATCAGTGGATGATTTTGAGCGATAGGCATACTGTGGTTGATGGATGAGCTGATTTACTTCAAGGCAATCCATGAGTCTGCTATTAAGAATTTTTCGAATAATTTTGCAAAAACCGAGAGTAGAGCTATTGGGCGAAAGTTGTTGATAGAGTTATTCCTTTGGAACAGGAATGATTATTGCTTTTTTTGAATTGAGAAGGGAATTTATCAGATTGAAAGGAAGTTGAATATATAAGGTGTTTCAAAAATGATGGTCAATAATTTAAAGGTGAAAAGTACAAACTAAAATTAGCAAAAAAGTTCCACTGAACATCGGGCCGCAAATGAAGCGTTTTCGAGAAAATGCACATTTTATGTTAAGATCTGGCACTGACTATGGAAGCATTCTGGGCAGTCTGTATTGCTGAGACCTTGTACATGCTGGATATAGTAGGAGTACAGTAATTGGCTATGTAAAATTCCCCACACACTGCCATGACTCAGTACACACTCTTGCAGAGCAACCCTCCTTGTGGGCCTACCTGCTCGTACTACATGTGCGAAACACCCATGTTCTCTAAGGCGGGAAAATGCTTCTTGGTACAAACGTGCAGGCTCGAGTACACTGCCGTTGGCTTTACCATACGTGAAGTTCCGCATACTTTTCGTTGCTGTAACCTCTTTCCTTTGACAAGTACTTGTATGCCTGCTACGTCTCAGAGCATTGAGAAAGGGGAAAGGGAGAGAATGAGCATAACCTAACCTAAACAAACAAAAGCAAGTCAGTGGTGGATCCCAACTCTGTACAGCTTACCTTGTCAGTGGTGGGTCCCAACTCTGTACAGCTTACCTTGTCAGTGGTGGATCCCAACTAGAAATGTGCAAAATCTCGAAAACGATTCACTTAAGGACTCATATTTATGAGTCCTTAAGTGAATCCTTAAGTGAATCTATGTATGGTGCTTGAGCAGCACCATACATAGGTAAACTGTTTTGTTTGAAGATTGTAAAGTTCTCGCCCCTATGTTTTTTTGCATATTGTAGTCTGTACAGTTCACCTTTAAATTATTGACCATCACTTTTGAAACACCCTGTATACTTAAAAATTGAGCCAAGGACTTTTCAGCAGAGAAGGAGATATTTCATCAAAGCCAGGGGGTATTTGTTTTCTTTCAATTGATGTCCTGCTTCTAAAATATCTTGATCCGAGAGGGATGCGAGAAAAAAACGAGTTTCTGATTGAGTACTTGGCAGATTCTTTCATTTCATTGTCTCTGGAGTCAAGTTCGTTTTGAAAGAGGTTATTCACACTTGAGATAAAATGGTTACAGAAGGCAGTAGCTTTTCGCTGGTCATCTGAAATGACTACGTCGTTTTCAACCACGTCTCTAACGTAGCTCCGTGTTTTCAGTTTCCTTCCCGGTAATAGCTTGTTCAAAATTGTCCCTTTTTTTTTTTTTTTTTTTTTTTGCTTACTTGTTTTTATAATATTTTATTTTTTCTGACCGAATGCAGTCTGTGACTTTGTTTCTGTACATTGTGTATTGTATTTAATTTTATTTGTCTCGATTCCTGTTGCTCTAGCAATTCTTGCAAGGTTGTCCCTTTCCTTTAACGTGGTACGAATTTTGTTTGAGATGAACGGGTATATTTTTCCTATTGGTCTGGTCTTTTTATTCCCTGGACTCCTGATATATGACATGTATTTTTCATAACTGCAATTTTTTTTTTTTTTTTTTTTTTTAATTTCTTTGTTTTAACTAGATAATTTTGTGAACTAGGGAATGGTTAAGTTTTAACTCTTCAGGGAAACGAGGAGGGAAATTTGTAAACCGAGTACGAACTCCAGTTATATGAGTATAAGAAGCGATTGTGCATTTCGTTATATGGTAAGACGTTTGTTATCTATTTGTACATATTTTATTCTTTATGTTTTGATTTCTTCTTACATCTTGAAGAGTTTCGGCTCTGTTAGGCGGTGTATATATTTTACAATAAAATTTGTTGCGAATACTTAATTAAATATACCCTATAATTTAGTGAAAGTTCTCTAACGCTCTTGACAATATTCCGGGTACAGTATAGGTCAGTAGTTCCCAAGTGTGGGGTGGTCCCCACTTGGGTTCCCACTCGTTTTTTTTTTTTTTTTTTGATGCAATAGTATCCTAAACCATCCCATTAATCCATGTACGAAGCGTTTTTTATTTATTTCTATTATTTGTATATTATTTCTTCGAAATTAAATGTATTGAATACATATTATTTTAAGAGGCTCAAGGTATAAAAGACTGGGAACCTCTGCTATAGGTGCACATCGTATTGATATGCATATTAAATATATACAGATTGAGCCAAGAGTCATGGTACACTTGAAATTTTTGTTTATTTAGTATATCTATTAATTTGTCTCATTTATTTGTTATTTTATTTGCTGAATTTATTCCCACGGACGTGGATGCCTCGTTTCTCTTAATATATTGAAATAGCAAAGATTTTAGATGCCCTGTTACTTTTGATAAGTTCTTTGTGTACAGTATACAATATGAAGTATCAATTTTGATTTTATTATTTCGATGTTTGGTATTTCTGCCAGTACTACAAATATGAAATGAACTTGTGATGCCTTCCTTAAAACATGGCTTGAACTGGTTCTATATATATATATATATTTATATATATATTTACTCCGATAATATTTTTTGGTGTGATTTGATTTTGTTTGTGTGACTTGATGTAATTTGTTTGGTTATGGTTATCATAAAAGTTGATGATGCTGGTCACGTTGCTGACAAACTGTATAGGTACTTTTGGATCTACTTCCAAACATGAGTTTTTTAAGGGATGGAGTGGCCAAAAGTATATCAATTTGCAAGGATAATGTAAGATATTCTTTGAGTGGTGTGGTGCATAGGTAAGCTGTATTATTTGGAGAATCATTAGCATTATGCATTAGCATTAGTAGAGGCATATGACGCAAGAAAGCAAGCTTATGCAGCATCAGCCAAAAAAAAAAAAAAAAAAAAACCACTCCCATTTCATCCCTCTGTTCGCTCTTAATACCTGTCCAGCTGAGCCTTAAATTTATTTAGGCTATCAACTTTCGTAGATAACACTCGTTACTGAAACATAAATATTTCGTAGATAACGCTCGTTACTGAAACATAAATATAGCGTTATAACTGTGTTGGGATACAAGTTTAGGATTTAATTTTATACTGAAATTGAAATTTTATTGAAAGTAAATCGAAATCATGACTTAAACCAGAGCAGCAAAGCAAAAGGCTCAAGCTAATGGGAATGCTGTGGGTCAGGGGAGAACTGAGGGGGGCATTTGCCCTCTGAATCACAGCCTTTTAAGATGCATTATTTGCTTGATGTTTGCGGAGCAGTCAGGTATGGGACATGATACTGCCATGGGGGATGTCTTTGTATGTGCACAATGCAAGGAGTGTAAGGAAATCCGGCGACAACTCACCGTTGTTATGGGCCTATATGAGAGCTTGAAGGACAGGGTGGATGCCCTCGAAGGATTACAAGTGAGGGGCCCATCAAGCTCTCAGCTGCCCATAACAACGCCAGAGCTTGCACTTGGTCATCGCACAACACAGCGGCAACCCCCAAGGCAGAATGCTCTGGTCCCAAAGGAACTAGTAGTTGTTGGTGACTCTATTGTCAGGGAAACGGGAAACATGCTTTGTAAAAAGGATAGGTGGAACAGGACCAGGGTATGTCTGCCAGGGGCAAAGGTTGATGACGTTGTAAAGCGGATATCATCTTTTAAGGGCACAAAAGGTGATATAGTTGTACATGTTGGCACTAATGATATTAAGAGTAGGAGACCGGCGGAATTACTTAACAAGTACAGGTCACTGATGAAAGAAAGCCGTGAATTAGGGTTGAATTTGAAAGTGTCTGCAATTCTGCCCAGACACGATAGGAGGGAGTATATGATGAGAGCCCTGTCGATCAATTCGGCCCTGGAAAGATTGTGCAGGGCTCAAGGGGTAGAATTTTTTTTCAGCCTGGTCTGTACTTGTTAACAGGAGAGACTGCTTCTACAGGGATGGGATACACTTAAATAGAAAGGGTGCAAGAATGTTTGCTGATACTATCGAGGTAGTGTTAGGTGGGTCGGAAAACTGCTAGATTGGGGGGATACAAGGACTAATAGATTAACAGTAGCCACTGGCAGAGGAGAAAGTGATTCTTGCACTGCTTCTATTGGAATGAGCAGCAGCATGGAAAATAAGATGCAGGATATTACAGAGACTGCTGGGAATCATGGGGGTACAAGTAAACACATGGGTTGTATTAGGGAGGCTAAGAGGAAGAGCAGGTGCATGTATACTTGCGTGTACACCAATGCTAGGAATTTAGTAAATAAATTTGATGAATTTGAGTTATTGCTCAAAACATTAAAGGCAGATATTGTTGGGATTTCAGAGACGTGGTGTCACACAGATATAAGGAATGCAGAACTGGAATTTGGGGAGTACAATGTCTACAGAAAAGATAGACAGGATAGAAAGGGAGGAGGGGTTATGCTATTAGTTAAGAAACACATAAAATCCAAGGTAGTGAAGCCAGTCGACATCGCTGGGCAGTGCAGTGTCGAGTCAGTTTGGTGTGACATAAGCATTGGGAGATCAAAATTGAGAGTAGGAGTGTGCTATAGGCCTAATGACTGATGAGTATAATAAAAAACTGTACAGAGAAATAGAGTGGGCCAGTAAATCAGAGAGCTTATAATGGGGGATTTTAATTTCCCAGATATTGACTGGAATTTGGGGGCTGGTCACTCACACACTAGCAAGGCTTTTGTGGATTTATTGGATGATTGTTTTCTACATCAGCATGTTCGGGAGGCAACTAGAGGGAGTAATACTCTTGATTTGATTATCAGTAGTGATTCTTCATGCATTAAGAATCTGCAGATAAATGAACCACTAGGTGGCAGTGATCACAGTGTTCTGAAGTGGGAGTTACTCAAAGAGGTAACTACCATTAGGGGGTAAAGGGAAGGGGTATATGAGAGTAAAGTGGTATTGCTTTCGTAAAGGCGACTACGATGGACTGAGACAGTATTTAAATTCTATACAGTGAGATCAACTGATGATGTTATAATAGCAAATTCAAAATGGGAAGCATTCAAAGAACTTATCTTGCAAGCTACTAGGCTTTACATACCAACTAAGAAATATTGTTCAAGGTTTAGGCCTAAATGGATGTCAGATGAACTAATGAGGCATATGGCAGAGAAGAAAAATGCATGGGTTACATACAAATTAACATGTGACACAGAAGCCTATGATAGATACAAGTTGATCTGTAACCAAGTTACAAAGGAGGTTAGGCAGGCGAAGGCAAATTACGAGAGATCCTTGGCAAGGGATGCGAAGAAAAACAGCAAAGTTCTTTACTTATGTAAACTCTGGAAGGAAGGGGATGAATCAGATTGGTCCACTTGATATCAATGGTCAACTGTTGATGACCCTGCTCAGGTAGCTAACAAACTAAATGAATATTTTGCATCGACATTCACACATGAGGAGTTATTCAGCGAGGGGAATGCCAGAGGTGTATTCAACTCTAGCAGTAAGCTAGAGAATCTTGTAATAACTGAGAGTAAAGTGGAGGAGAAATTGTTGAAGATAAACACAAGAAAGGCACCTGGGGTGGATGGGATCTACCAGTTATATTAAAGGAGGCAGCAAAGGAAGTAAGCAAACCCTTAGCCATAATTATGAGAGCTTCCTTGGACTAAGGGGAGGTACCAATGGACTGGAGATGTGCAAATGTGACCCCAATTCACAAGGGAGGATCAAAGGCTGACACAAGTAATTATAGACCTGTGAGTTTAACTTCTGTTCCCGGAAAATTAATGGAGGCACTGGTTAAAGAAGCACTGCAGGATCATCTAGACAAGACTTCAGTTATAGCTTGGACACAGCATGGTTTTGTTAAGGGAAAGTCTTGCCTGACCAATTCAATTGGATACTATGATGCAGTCACAAAAGAACTGGATGCAGGGAATAACCTTGATATTATATATTTGGATCTTAGAAAGGCTTTTGATACTGTTGCATATGGAAGACTGCTGCACAAATTGGAGCAGTGTGGCATTGGAGGCAAATTGCTGCTATGGATAAAGGGATGGTTGATGGCAAGAAGACAGAGTGGTAATCAATGGACACTGCTCATCGTGGACTAATGTTATTGTGGAGTCCCTCAGGGTTCAGTGTTGGGTCCATTATTGTTTTCTGTATTTATAAATGATATTGATGGTGGTATATCAAGCTTAATATCCAAGTTTGCAGATGATATAAAGGTTGGCAGGGTTGTTAAGGACACTACTGACGCTATGCTGCTGCAACAGGATCTGGAATGGTTGAGCCGATGGGCCGAGAGTGGAAAAATGAAGTTTAACATTGACAAATGTAAAGTACTACATACGGGAAACAGTAACCCCAGAGCAACGTATCAACTCTGTGGTACTACACTGACAGTGATAGAGAATGAAAGGGACCTGGGGGTGGTTGTGCAGGCAGATATGAAGTTCTCTGAGCAGTGCAGATGGGCTGTAAGAGTAGCTCATGGTGTATTGTCAATGATATATAGGAATTTTTCTAGCAGGGATAAGGAGGTGATTATTCCCTTGTATAAGGCAATGGTCAGGCCACACCTTGAATACTGTAAACAGGTCTGGAGGCCTCATTTCAAGAAGGATGTAGAGCTGCCTAATCTGCTTTGTGACTTGGTTACAGACCAGCTTATATCTATCATATGCTTCCATGTCACCCATTAATTTATGTATCCCATGCATTTTTCTTCTCTGCCATATGTCTCATTAGTTCATCTGACATCCATTTAGGCCCAGACCTTGAACAATATTTCTTAGTTGGTATGTAAAGCCTATTAGCTTCCAAGATAAGTTCTTTGAATGCTTCCTATTTTCAATTTGCTGTTGGTAACATCATCAGTTGGTCCCACTGTATAGAATTTAAATACTGTCTCAGACCATTGTAGTCTCCTTTACGAAAGCAAAAACCCTTCCCTTTACCCCTGATGGTAGTTACCTCTTTGAGTAAATCCCACTTCAGCACACTGTGATCACTGCCACCTAATGGTTCCTTTATCTGCAGATTCTTAATGCATGAAGTATCACTACTGATAACCAGATCAAGAGTATTACTCCCTCTAGTTGCCTCCCGAACATGCTGATGTAGAAAACAATCATCCAATAAATCCACAAAAGCCTTGCTAGTGTGTGAGTGACCAACCCACAAATTCCAGTCAATATCTGGGAAATTAAAATCCCCCATTATAAGACTCTCTGATTTGCTGGCCCACTCTATTTCCCTGTACAGTTTCTTATTATACTCATTAGAGTGATTACACCTATAGCACACTCCTACTCTCAATTTTGATCTCCCAATGCTTGCATCACACCAAACTGACTTGACACTGCACTGCCCAGCGATGTCGACTGGCTTCACTTCCTTGGATTTTATGTGCTTCTTAACTAATAACTTCCTCCCTTCCTATCCTGTCTATCCTTTCTGTACACATTGAACTCCCCAAATTCCAGTTCTGCATTCCTTATATCTGTGTGACACCACGTCTCTGATATCCCAACAATATCTGCCTTTGATGTTTTGAGCAATCCCTCAAATTCATCAAATTTATTTACTAAACTCCTAGCATTGGTGTACATGCAAGTATACATGCACCTGTTCCTATTCTTAGCTACCCTAACACAACTCATGTGTTTACTTGTACCGCAATGACTCCCAGCAGGCTCTGAAATATCCTGCGTCTTGTTTTCCAGCCTGCTGCTCATTCCAATAGAAGCAGTGCAAGAATCACTTTCACCTCTGCCAGTGGCTACTGTTAATCTATTAGTCCTTGTATAACCCCAAGCTAGCAGTTTTCTGACCCACCTAACACTGCCTCGATAGCATCAGCAAATATTCTTGCACTCTTTTTATGTGCAAGAATATTTGCTGATGCTGATGTTCTTTCTATGTTCTAAAAAAATTCTACCCCTCGAGCCTTGCACAATCTTTCCAGGGCTGAATTGATCGACAAGGCTCTCATCATATACTCACTCCTATTGTGTCTGGGCAGAATTGCAGACACTTTCAAATTCAACCCTAATTCACGGCTTTTTTTTCAACAGTGACCTGTACTTGTTAAGTAATTCCGCTGGTCTCCTACTCTTAATATCATGTTTTACAAGAAATGGAATTCCTAACTCTTAACATTCATACCCAAACCAAAGAAAATCCACACATGATTGTCAGTACTTATTATCAGCATATTTTTTCCTTTAATGTTTGGTGTGATATTCTTGGAGATAATCTTATCGGTCCTTATTTTTACCGCCAAGACTCTTTAGGAATGACATACCTACATTTCCTATGTGAAAAAATGTGTGGGAACTACCTTTAATGCCTTTGAAAATCAGCAGAGGATATGGGCTGAGTGCACAACCTACTTTTCTTATATTTCTGGCTTTTAAATACAAAGACCAGTGAATTAATTGCTTAGATTTCTTGTGAAGTCACATGGAATCCATGTGATTTATTTTATATTATCATACAAGATGAACTGAGAAATCACATTTTTTGGAAGTTCCAAAACTATTAAGAATAGTCCTGAAATGATAAGATGTGCCAGAGAAACTATGGGTTCATGCTCATTGCTGCACTGAAGAAAATTGAGATCACTTTGAACAGCTGCTTTAGATGTTTTTCCTTTTAGAAATGTGTTTAATTTTGTTTTTTATGTTTTCTAATTATGATTAATGTTTAATGTCTTGGAAAAAAATACTTTTGAGACCTATATTTATAGGAACTTTTTATTTTTAGGTATAGAGTATATTCCTGCATTTCTTCCGTGTAATTTTTGAAACACCCTTTATTAATTGCACAAACAGTTCATTAAAACTTTTAGTTATAGCTTATGCTTTACTGTAAAGCATAAGCTGTAGCTAAAAATTTTAATGATTTAAGATATTAGACCTTGCTCATGAAAGAATTTCACTGTATGCAACAAATAGCATATCATAGAGAGGAATATCACAACTCTTTTACTAACTTAATTATGCAAACTTTATTTAAAAACTATTTTATAACTGCTAATATTATGTATAGAGTGCATAAATGAATAACATGTGTGAAATTTAGAGTATCGCATTCATGATCACTGTTTTGATTCATATAGCCATGACTGTTGCAGTACCAACAACTGTGGGAAAGCATCTTAGCTTTATTAAACAGTGGAAAGGTAAAGTATTTGTCATTTAATTTGATTCATTATGTGCTTTGTTATACAGTGTGAGGATTTTTTTTTTCTTACAAGTTGAATATATAATTCATCAGTTATTTTTGCTGATTCTCACCAGATATAGTTTATTACATGAAGAAACGAGCATTGTATAGCACAGCAATATAGTGACTTTTTATAGTGATAGTCTGTAGTACATTTACCCCTATCCCTTTTACATGTGAGCCTCCGTAGCCAGGTGGGAAGGAGCAGCAGTGCGTAGCACACGCTTCTTGATTAGACCAGGGTTCGAGCCCGTCACCACCAAATACGTAGGATGCGGAAAGGTCAGGGAATGACCACCGCATATCCCCGGAGCAATATTGCCTTAGTTGCTAATGCTCCTAAAAACCAAATACAGTAAACCCCCACTATTCGCGGTTTCGCGATCGCCGATTTAATATAAAATGAAACCTAAAAAAATGTGAATTTTAAAGCGCCGTAAATATTTTCCGCCATAAAAAACATGGCCGTGGCTAAGATTATCTTTCCCGGTCAAAACAGCGCTCAGTGGGGGGGGGGTGATAAAATCGCGAGTGTAGATGTTTCTCGCTAATCCTTGTTCAATATGTGTTATGCGTTTGTCATGGAAGGTTTCGTCGTTTGCTTTTAATTTATGTTTATAAATTGAATAAATTCATCAATTTATAAATTGATATGCTTACAAAAATGATAAATCTACCATTTTGCAGTGTAAAACAGACTTTTTCGAGTGTGTTAACGGAAGAAAGTGACTTTATTGTGGACAAGTTCTTTCTAACTCCTACAAAAATATGGCTACGAATAAAAAGAGAAATGTGAAAATATCAAAGAAGGTGATGACATTGGCGAATAAAATTGAGTTATTAGACAAAATTTCTAATGGTCAAAGTGTCTCCTCAGTGGCAAAGTATTATAAAATCAATGAGTCAACGGTACGATCAATCAAAAAATCGGAAGAAAAAATCTGCCGTAGTGTCCATGAAAACGTGCTAATTGCTTCAAAAATTTGCTCTGTAACTCGGGATGTTAAATTAGAAAAAATGGAAAAGGCTTTAAATCTGTGGATAGATGACCGAACTCAAAATAAAATTCCGTTGAGTTCACTCATCATTCGCGAAAAGGCAAAACTCCTTTATCAAAACTTTAGCGAAACTGGTGATAGCACTGGCGGGATGTTTTTTTTTGCTAACAAGCAAAGGCGCTGGTTTGAAAGATTTGTTTGAAATTTCTAATAAATATTACATTTAATATTAAATTGTTTCTTATTTTCATTTCGATGCCATATGCTTGCATTTCACTATGTACTGTCTATGTACATAGTCAGTACCTTCATACTATGTACATAGTATGAAGGTACATAATAATACATACATAGACAAAATTTTAGACTAGTTTTTCTTATATATTTCATACTTTGGAACGGAACCCCTTTATTACTATGGGAGCCATAACTCAGTATTCGCGTTTTCGGTATTCGCGACATTTCTCAGGAACGTAACCCCCGCGAATAGCGGGGGTTTACTGTAACAACAACCTTTCACATGTATGCATATATATACTTTACATCAGGCCTGGGCAAACTTTTTGGCTGAAGGGCCACATTAGAAATTCACAAAGAAGGCCGGGCCGCACGTAAATTCCTATTTTTAGATATACATATATTATTTGTTATCATGAAGAAGAAATACAACAAAAAATTATTCTCTAACAACCAAGAATTTAATGAGATGAATGGAACTGTTTTACATCTTTTACCAATTTTTTAATTTCGGGTGTTAATTTTGTAGTTGAGATTCTTAAAACTGCTTGTAAATGTTCATCGGTGATGCTTGATCGTAAACAATTTTTATTTAGATTCATGATGGAAAATGTTTGTTCACATATGTAAGTTGATCCAAAAATAACCAACATTTTTCGGGCAAAATCTTTAAGTTCGTCGAATTTGTCCGAATTAAGAGTATTGTAAAATTTACAGATTTCCTCACGACGGTGCAATTCTCTCAGATCGGTATCACACTGCAAATCTATAATCTGAAGCTGTAGTTCACTCGGTGCACTATCAATTTCTATTGAAAATGGGTCGCGCACTATTGCCAAACTTGTCTCAATTTTTCGGAAGTCGCCAAATCTTCGTGAAAAGTCGTCATTCAAAGCGCTGATAATTTCACAATATTTTTGAAATTTATTTTCTGGAATCTTCAGCAACTTCATGGTTGGAAAGTGGTCTACCTTGTTAATTAATAAATGTCGAAGGAACAACTGGAGTTTTAATTGAAATCCATTCAAACTTTTTACCATATCATGGGCGTATAAATTTTTCCCTTGTAACACAGTGTTGAAAGTATTTAAGTGTGTCACGATGTCCAGGGTAAACGCAAAATCACAAATCCAGTTATTATCAGTTAATTCGGGAAAGTCCATAATATTTTTCAGTTTTAAAAATAAAATGATGTCATCTTTAAGATCCCATACTCGCCGAAGTACTTTTCCTAAGCTAAGCCATCGAATTTGGCTATGATAAGGAATATCTGTGTACTCGGATTCAATATCTTGAAGAAAATTAATGAATTGTCTGTGTTTCAGGCCCCTCGATCGTATTAAATTTACTAGTTTAATAATACAAGATGTGACATGTTCAACTTTTAACACATTTTTACATAATACTTGTTGATGTATAATACAATGAATTGTAATTAAATTATAATCAGGATAATTTTCACAAATTTTATCCTGAATTTTCTTTAACGCTCCAACATTTTTACCTGTCAAACTTGGTGCTCCGTCAGTTGTTACGCTTACCATTTTGTTCCATTGTAGATTATATCTTGTTAAGCATTTTTCAACTTTTTCAAATATATCTGCTCCCGTTGTTTGGTCTTTAAGAGATTCCATCGAAAGAAGCTCTTCAATAATTTCAAAATTAGAGGTACATCCACGTATGAAAATTAATAACTGCGCAGTATTCTTTTGGTCGTTACTTTCGTCGAGAGCTATCGAGTACCATGTTATGGATTCTAATACTGATAATAATTGTTCATTCAAATTTGTATCGATACATTCAATTCTTCTTACTATGGTTCGCCGAGATAAACTTATATTCTCAAATTTGTGTTTAATGTCAGGACATATAATTCCACAAGCTTCAGTCATACATTCTTTAATATAGTCTCCATCAGAAAAAGGCTTGTTGCTTTTTGCAATTATATGAGAAATAACAAAACTTGCCTCTACAGTAGCTTCTTGTTCCTTAGTTACCCGTGTAAACACATTTTGTTGTCTAGATAAATTTTGAATCAATCCATCAGCAGTTTTCTTTCTCGCTTCCGGAGTTAAATTGGCACCATATTCGGAATGTTTAGTAGTGAAATGTCTTTTAATGTTGTACTCTTTCAACACTGAGACACTCTCCCGGCAGATGAGACAAATAGGTTTATTATTTATGTTAGCAAAAAAATATTTTGTGCTCCACTCTTCATTGAAGACACGATGCTCTTGTTGAATTTTTCGTTTTTTATTCATTTTTAAAAGGACGTAAATATTTTTATCGCTACTGGCACCAAAGATGATAACCGAAGATAACGCAAAAAACTAACTGCGGGATGACCGTCAGAGAAAACAGACTGGAACTGAGGGCAGTCAGCAGGTCTATCCTATTACTCCGCCACCTCAGCAAAGCTGTTGTCGTCATCACCAGTTGTCTGTTACTGTAGTTTCGCGCGGTTAGTTTATAATCGCAAATTATATTGTTATAAAAGGGCCCGTTGGAATTGGGACAGCATGCCGTTTAATCGGGGCAGGAGACCCCAGCACTGGAGATTACCCTACGATTGTCTCCGACGGTACCACATGGTTTGGTCGAAATTCTGGAGGTCACAACCATAAAACAATAAAAACAATTAGCAGTCACCTGTGTATTGGGCTTTTCTGTTAGTGAAATCTATCATAAACGGACAGTAAACTCGATCTTATTGAATTTGCGATAATAACGACAGCTGGCATTCTGTGGGTTATTATGGTGAAATGTGTTTACACTTCCATGAAATCTTCAATCATATAAAAAAATTAATTTTCAGATCTTCTCTTCATTCCTATTTTTAAATCTTTGTAACTCGTTACTCCGTTCTCACTTGCGCGTATCCTGTTACTTGCAATTTGTGTGTACCGTGTTCTTTGTTATTGATTGCTTATCTTTTTACTGTTTTAAATTTTAACCCCCACCCACAAATTTCAGTGAACAGAAATGTCAACTAGTTCGTATGTACATATTACAGTACGTATTAATTCTTCCGATTATCACGTATATTCTTCCGATTTTCACGTATCATTTAATTTTTTAATTAGTAAGGTAATAAAGGGTAAATTTGTGCTGTTTAATATAACTTTACTTTTATAACCTGTGGATAATATTCCTCCTATTTTCGCTAATTAGAATCGCTGTTTAATAGAATTAAAATTCAATTCACAAACGTGATCACAATGACCGGCGCTTACTGCACATTGTAATAGTGAACGGTACTTTACATGCTACCTATCAAATCACATTACGATGCTGACTCCATCGTAATGTGATTTGATTGTACAGTGAAACAATTGTAAAGGGGGAGTACATTGCATTTTTAACTATTTACGTGAAACTTCGGATAATTGGGGCAGCCGCTTAATCAAGCCAAAATGCACTAGTCCCGATGTGTCCCAAATAACCGGAATGGACTGTACAAATTTATTTTTCAAAAAGGCGTCGCAAAGGGCATAAAATAAGTAAACTTTTTTCGAAAATACAATTAAAGCTCGCGGGCCGCACACAAATGTGCGGCGGGCCGCATGCGGCCCGCGGGCCATAGTTTGCCCGGGCCTGCTTTACATACTTCTCCATATAAGAGATCAAAAGAGCATTCTGTCAATTTATTTATTTCAAATCTGATTCACAGAAATGCCACCCACAGACATTGCAGATCATATGGTAGTCAAACAGTTCAGTAATGGGATTAATTTCATGTAAAGGAAGCATTAAAAAAGTAAAAAAAAAAAAAAAAAAAAAATTAAAATATCACCGGCCTGTAAAATATAAAAGGTATCCATAATATAAACAGATAAAAAGCTTAAACTAAAGATTTTGTGTTAATTTTTCCAGTAATGTGCACATTGCACAGCATTGTCAGATCACAAAGCTAGGTCCTCTGTGAAGTATTGTGGACCAGAGGACAGCTCAACAAGTTTTCCATGGTTTGGATGGCACTGCAACCACATTGAGTACCATCTGTTTAATCCCAGTGGGTGTGATTAAATTTTGATATTCCTGTAAGGAACCAAAGTTTGTTTAAACTTTTCCACAGGGACCAGCCTAAACTGGTTCTGTGTGGATGTGCCTCTGATAGTGGAAAGCTGATAAGTCTGCTGGGTTTTTATCAACAACGGCTTTTTGCCAGGGTCTTTAATCTGGTAATATCAGGAGGAAAGCAAAGCTTTGTGCAGGAAGCTCCTACAGGACAAAAGATTGTATAGATCTTGTTGCTGGCCATATTGTAAATCATCATCATCAGTCATTTTCAATCCACTTCAGGATGAAGACCTCTATAGCAACTTCCAAATCCTTCTGTTTTGTGCAATGGCCATCCATTTGCTACCCATGAACTTGCGAATTTCATCTATCCATTTCCGTTGTTTCCTTTTAGCTCCTCTTGGGTACCATTCTGTTATTTTCTAAGTCCATCTGTCATCATGTCTTCAAGCTGTGTGTCCTGCCTCATGTCTTCAAGCTGTGTGTGACCATTTCAGTTCTTTAGTTTGGATAAGAATGTCCTTTATTTGCGTTTGCTGCCTAATCCATGTGTTTCTCTTCTTATCTAACAGTCTGATTCCTAATATAATTTGTTCCATTCTTCGCTGTGTAGTTTTCAGCTTCTCTTCCATTCTTTTGGTGAGTGCCCAAGTTTCACTTCCCTAAGTCATGGTGGGGAGTATACATTAGTGCAGTGTTTCTCAATCTTTTTACTCTCGTGGCACATTTTCCAAAGAAGAAAAATTTTGCGGCACACCTACGTAGTCATAGAAGAAGAAATTTCTAAATTAAATAAATAGAACGAAAAATAATATTAACAATTTTTTTATTTATACTTATATTATATCTGTGTTATGCAAACAATTCTTACAACCAAAATAAAATATTCGGACAATGATGTTAAAATAAAAACGACGTTAGTTTTTTTTTAAGATTTCGCGGCACACTTGGAAAATTTTGCGGCACACCCTTTGAGAAACACTGCATTAGTGCATTATTTTGAGCTTCAGAAAAATTGGGATATAGCTCCTCAGTATTTGACTATATTTCCTGAATGCTATCCATCCGAAATTTATTCTTCTCTTGTCTTCCAGCCATTTATCGTTATTATAGCTAATGACTTGTCCCAAATAAGTATATGAATCCACCTTTTAAATTACTGCTCCTTCAATGATTATATCCTTTCTGTGGCATACTTGTTTGTCATTATTTTTGTTTTAGCCATATTCATCTTTAGTCCGAAATCATTACTAACTCTGCATAATTGATTAAGATTTTCCAATTCTTTGGGATTGTGGCTTATGATCATAATGTCATCTGCAAATCATAAATGGTTTAGGTACTCTCAATTCACGTTGACTCCTTTCTGTAACATCTTCTGAAAGCTTCTTCAAGGGCAGCAGTAAACAACTTCAGAAATAGTGTCTCCTTGTCAAACTTCTTTCTCAATTTTAAATTTGCTACTGTCTTTGTCTAGTCCCTAGGTTCCCAACCTGTGGGTCGCAACCCTTAAGGGAGTCTCAAAGTGTTTTCTGGGGCCTCACTGTGGTTAATTTTAGTTGCAATTATTTTTATAGGAAATTTCAACACTTATTTATTAATTTCAATATGGCATATAGCTACACTGCAATATTCTACTAGTGGTTGTAACACTGATTTTTGATAAATGAAAGGAAGTGACTTAAGGTCCACCACTATGGATACTTAAAAGATATTAAAATTCCACCGTGTTCATACATATTAAACATTTTATATTATTTTAATTATTTGCTATGGCGGGCCCTTAATATTTTTTCAAATTTCCGCCGCGGCGGACCTTGATTCACTCCCTAAAAATAAAATATACAAATGCAGTGTTATCGTTAGGATAAAATTCTGTTACAAATAGTAAACTGAAAGAAATATTCACTATGATGCAAAATTGAATATCAAAATTAATTTTTAATCGGTGTCTCGGTGTGTGTGAATAAGACTGTTGAATGCAGACTGTCAAATAAAGGTGAGTTGCTCTCTTAACACAGTTGAAGATCCACTTTAAAATCTCGTCCTTTGTCTAAACCTTGGTTTCCAATAAATGTGCTAAGACTGTTCAAGAGAAGAACGTTGCATATTGTAATTGGATTGTATCCAAATCTTCAGTTTCATTTTCTGCCTACACTAAAGCTCACAAAAATTGTAAAGTAGTTATTAATCAGTCCAAACTAGATTTTGAACAGGCTAAGAGTAGAAAACTTGCTTCTTGCCCTAATGGTAGCTGAGCATTGTGGTCTCTTGCCAAATCTATTGGCCTCGACTTTTGCTCATCTCTGCTCCCACCTCTGTCAAAACCAGTTGGTTCTGTTGTCACTGTAGCCAAGGATAAAGCTGACCTGCTAGCATCCTATTTTTTTTTCCAACTCCTGTACTGATCTTGGTAAAACACCTCCCACCATTCCCAACAGGCTCCATTCAATGCCTCCTGTGTTCTTCCGTCAAGAGGATGTCAGAAGGATTTTGACAAATCTTGATGCTAAGAAAGCTCCAGGTCCTCATGGTATTTCTCCACTTGTTCTCAAAACCTGTGCTCCTAAACTTCTGTTCTTTGCCACCTTTTTTCACTTTCTTATTCCAAAGGTGTTTTTCCTTCTGCTTGGAAATTTGCTCATATCCAGCCAGTTCCTAAAAAGGGTGACAAATCCTTCCCATCCAATTATCATTCCATTGCAATTACTTCTACTCTTTCTAAATTATAAATCAACAGGGATTACCTTTATTTTAGATATAGGAAGCTTCTAGTCCAACTCGCTAATAATTCTTGAGGATATCTATTTTGTAAAGCAGGTGGGACATCGTCCCCACTGTCAGAACCGTAGTGTTCAGACCGTGCGGTCTCAACAATGAGCGCTCATGACTGCTGTCTACAAACACCATACTTCTGGCAGCATGGAAACCATTATTTGGATTGCATTAAAATTAGGTTTTTGGGATCTAAACTGTTTAATAAATATGGACCGGACCGATTATTTCTTTTGGTCTTATAGCTGGACTTTAGAGTTAAATTTAGGGGTCTAATAAAATTGGATAGGGGGTTATTATTCTCTACATTCCTTAAGTTGGACTAGAACTTTTCGGGCGTCATGTTCACAGGAATGGAGCAACTCACAATTAATCCGAAACTTTTGTCTTGTGTTGTAGTGTTTGTTCTTCACGCATGCGTATAAGTGACCAATCGTCGGACAATAGGAATGGCCTACGGATATTGATTGAAGTTTCATGTAGTTTCATCTCTAAGGTTTCTGCAATAAGTAGTTTGTGATAGTTCTGTTGAATATTTATAATTTTTGTTTCATTAAAGCTGAATGAATGTCGTTCATTTATTGCGTGGAACGAAAGTTCCAGTGCATTTGAACAACACGCCCGCACAGAAGCTTCGTGTTGTTTTGCTCGAAGCTGTGCCACACCCATGGTAGATCCTACATAAACAGCGTCGCAATTTTTGCATGGGATGCTGTATACGAGGTCATGCTGTGATTGGAATGTGGTATTTGAAGGTCGATTTCTGAAGAATGTGTATAATTTGTTCATGGGTTTTGCTATGATTTTCATGTCGGTTCCCTTGCATATTTGATTAAAATCAAATATGCAATCTCTCTCCACTTTCCCTCAGTTATTACAAAATTATCTACTCACTGCCAGAGTTTAACTCACCTCTGGCATTCCCCTCTCTGAATAACTCCTCATATGTGAATGTAGATGCAAAATACTCATTTAGTTTGTTAGCCGCCTGAGCAGGATCATCAACAGTTGAACCATCAATATCCAGTGGACCAATGATAGCACATTGCCGATGATAGCACATTGCATTCCAGTTTCCATTTTGAGAAACCTTGCCCTGCTCAATCAGCTTCAACTTCTCGAATATCTGCTGCCAATTCCTTAAATGCCGATCTCCAGGTAATTCTCCAGTGGGGCAAAGACAACTTAGTTGATTTCAGTTCTTCTAAAACTCAGTCTTGTCTTATATCTCGCAAAAAAGGATTTTTGTGCTTATCTTTGGTGACACTCCAATTTCTAGGCAAAATGATATATCTCTTTTGGGGATTACCCTGACTTCTAGTCTCTCTTGGCACAAGCACATTACAAATATTGCTTCCTCTGCATCTAAAAAACTTGGTTTTCTCTTTCGCTCTCGGCATTACCTTACTTTCAAACAGCTGTTCACTCTGTACAAATCACAAATCTGCCCTACCATGGAATATTGTTCTCACATCTGAGATGGTGCCCCCAAAACCTCTCTTGGGCTTCTAGATTCCATTCAGAAGAGGGAAGTTAGGTTAATTAATGACTCCTCTCTAACAGAGTCTCTCTACTTGCTGTCTCATAGACGTACTTTTTCTGTTGCAATCCTTTTCTACAGATACTTCCATGGGTACTGTTCTTCTGAATTAGCTTCTGTAATTCCCGCTTTCTCTTTCAAAACGGTCCAAACAAGTGCCGCCGCCAGCCAACATCCACCTTAAGTGGTACTCCACTTAAGGTGGTAGAAAATGAAAAAGACCTGGGAGTAACTGTGCAGTCAGATATGAAGTTTTCTGAGCAATGCAGACAGGCTGCCAGAGCAGGTCATGGGGTTTTGTCAATGATATATAGGAATTTTGCTAGCAGGGAAAAGGAGGTGATTGTCCCTCTGTATAAGGCAATGGTCAGGCCATGCCTTGAGTACTGTGTACAGGTCTGGAGGCCTCATTTTAGGAAGGGTGTAGATTTGTTTGAGCGTATACAGAGAAAGGCAACAGGATTGGTGAGGGGAATGAAGGGATCCTCTTACCAAGAGAGGCTTAAGTTCTGCAAATTGCAGTGGCTGGAGACTAGGCACCTGTGCAGTGATCTGATTGAGGTGTATAAGGCCTTGAATATGTTGAGCACGCTGAATTTTGATGGAATCCTTCCACTTGTTCAGATTACGAACCTAAGGGGGCATAAATTCAAATTAAGGAAGGACAGATGTAGAATAGATGTGCGGAAATTTGCCTTTAGCCAGCGGGTGGTTAATTGCTGAAACAAACTTCCATCTGGTGTTGTGGAAGTTGATAGGTTGAATAAATTTAAGGAGGAATTGGACAGGCATTTGGAAGGAATGGTATGATTTTTTTTTTTTTGGCTGATGCTGCATAAGCTCATACACTTGCTTTCTTGCATCACATGCCACTACTACTGTCCAACTTCAAACTCGCAGAATTAACTTTTCATCTTCCTCGTTTATTCATTCAGCTGCTGATTTTTTGGACCAACCTTCCTTTATATGTATTTCCTGAAAATTACAGTCTACAGAAGTTTAAGTCTAATGTCAACAAATACCTTCTTTCATCTTCTCAATCTCCAACCCAAGCACGGTACTAAGTACTATAGGTTCTAATACCTCTCGTGTTTGGGGTTTTCTTTAAAAATATATATATATTCATTCAGATGATATCAAAGAAGTGTTCCTGTTTTGTAGCAGTGCACTTGAAACTGGAGGACTACAGTGGAAAAACGTCTGTGGGATTTGTACAGATGGAGCACCAGCTATGCTAGGATCGAAGTCGGGCTTTCAGACAAAAGTGAAAGAACTTGCTCCCCAAGCAAAGGGCATTCACTGCATGATTCTCCGATATGCTCTTGCCAGTAAGACTTCACTGCGTGATTCTCCAATATGCTCTTGCCAATAAGACTCTTCCAGCTCCTCTGCAAGAGGTACTTGATTCTCTGAACAAAATTGTGAATTACATCAAATCTGGAGCCCTCAACACCTGTCTGTTTAAAGAACTCTGTAAAGACATGAATTCTGATCACAAGGTTCTTTTCTACAATGCTGTATGCTGGTTGTCGAATGGAAATGTTGTCAATCGTGACTTTTAGTTGAAAGATGAAATCAAGTTGTTCCTGGAAGTGCAAGGGAAACATGACTTTGTGGCTTACTTTAGTGATGAAGCTTGGAAGAAAAGAGTTGCTTACTTAGCAGACATTTTAGACCAGCTAAATAAACTGAACCTAATATTTCAGGGTAAGGAAACACACATTATCCAATTTCAAGACAGTCTTCAGGCATTTGTATCCAAGCTGCAGAACTGGCTTCAGAAAGTAACTTGGCGCAGTATAACTTTAGTCATTTTTGCACCAATAAAATCAAAATCAGAAAGTAAATCTTGGAAACATTGCCATGTTTGAAAAACTGCAGTGTGGTAGAGGAATCTGAAGGTGAACTGAATGAGAATCTGGAGGAGGAGATTAATGGGCACCTTGAATCCCTTGAAAAGGCATTTCAGTGGTACTTCACTGCGCTTACAGAAGAAAAAGAAGCTGCACTGGTATGAAACCCATTCTCTGCTTCCCTGAATGTAGAGAGCATTTCTGATGAAGTACAGGATGAATTCTTGGATCTGCGGAACGATTCCTCGGCACGTAATTTGTTTTATGAAAAATTTCTAACTGTTCTAGTGTGCCATGTATCAGTTATATCCAAATGTCACCATGCTTGCCTTTCGAGTTTTACTTACATTTGCTTCTATGTATCTCATGCGAGAGTGGATTTTCAACACTTCTTCATATCAAAACAAAGGCAAGAACAGACTGGATGTTGAGGATGATGTGAGGTTGGGTTTAAAAAACACTCAACCTTGAATATTGAAGCTGGTTGCTCAGATGCAAGTACAACCATCATGTTAAATATTAGATTAGAATTATATTCTGAAAAATCTATTTTTAATGTGTTTTCTTTACCCTATTAAAAATGCCTTTTTATGCAAATGTGGCAGGGGTCGCAAGTTACTTGGCTATTATAAAAGGGGTTCGTGACTCAAAATGTTGGGAAACACTGGTCTAGTTTAATAAAGGAGGTAGCATTCTCATATTTTCTTCAAAATCATAATGTATTGGGT
Organism: Mastigoproctus giganteus; assembly: GCF_048544385.1. NCBI lineage: Eukaryota > Metazoa > Arthropoda > Arachnida > Uropygi > Thelyphonidae > Mastigoproctus > Mastigoproctus giganteus. The sequence goes on along the minus strand of NC_143588.1, from coordinate 22,105,824 downwards.
ATCCATACCTTGCTTTTCCAGTGCCTGAAACATTGCCTTTTCATAATTTACATGTATTGGAGTCAAATGCCTTTTCATAAACCACAAATGCCAGGCCTAATGGTGTTTTATATCCATTTGCTTTCTCCATTAGTTTTGAAGGTGATCCATAGTTGAGAATCCTGTCCTAAAGCCGCCTTTCTCTTTTGGTTGATTCTCCTCAAGTATTCTTTCTAATCTGTCAGTAATGACCCTTGTGAACAACTTGTAGATGTGGAACAACAAGCTTAATTGTTCTGTAATTTCTGATTTATCTCCTATCTTATGCAGCAAAATTATGATTGCATTATTCCACTCCTTAGGCTTCACACCTTTCGTGGTGTATTTTGTAAGGAGTCCTGCCAGTTTCTGTGTCATGTCTCTTCCTCCCAATTTTAATTACTCTACAGTAACTTCATCTCCACCCAGGGCTTTCTGATTCTTCATTTTCTTCAACGCCTTTTCTACCTCATCAGGAAGAATATCGGGTATGTCGTATGTGTTGCTAATTTGCGATCTATCTTCCCCACTGCTAGCATCATTTCCTCACTCCTTGTATAATTCTCTATAGTAGTCTTCTGTTATTTGAATTATGCCTTCTCAGCTATTTATAAGTATTATCGAAAGGAGTGTATCGAAATCAGGCAACAACTCAGCGTTCTTATGGGCCTATATGAGAGCTTGAAGGACAGGGTGGATGCCCTCGAAGGAACTAAATTGAGGGGCCCATCAAGCTCTCAGCTGCCCACATCAACGCCAGAGCTTGCACTTGGTCATTGTGAAACACAGCGGCAACCCCCAAGGCAGAATGCACTGGTCCCAAAGGAACTAGTAGTTGTTGGTGACTCCATGCAAAGTGCCATATACCCGTAACTCTGAACCAGATTCCAATTTCAATCCAGTTGAATGGATCAACTATATAGCCAGATTCCATGACAACATCACACAACCATATGATTACCAACCAGACCTCATTTCTAGTCCAGATGATGAGCTGTTTTCCATTCAAATCGATCGACAGCAGCTTCGTCAAGCAATCAACTCGCTACGTCCGTCATGCACCGCTGGCATCGATAAAGTCCCGCATTTCATCGTAAAGTGACTCAGTCCATATATCCTTGATCCTCTGCTCTACTTGTTCAACTCCATCCTCTCTCATAGAGTGTTTCCTGCATCCTGGAGAAAATACAGTCTTGCCCCACTACCTAAAGTTCAACTACCAAGCCAGCCGAAGCACTATAGACCGATTTCCACTGCATCCACGCTCCTAAAGCTACTGGAAAAAGTCCTTCTTCCGCATATAACACGCCATCTTCTTCCACAATCATCAAAACAACTCCATTATGTTCTCCCTAATAGATCAACTGTCTCCAACCTTCTGGCAGTCCAAACGGAAATTTTAAATGCATTTGAGGCCAAATCAGAAATGGCGGTTATTTATGTCGATATTGAAGCTGCTTTTGATAGCCTCAACATCTCAGCCCTTCTGAATCTCCTAACCAATTTCTTTCGGATCAAAGGTTGACGTTTTCGCTTTTCTGCACTCGCTCCTCCGGAATAGAACAGTGTACCTCACTCATCGTAACCTCTGCTACACCCGATCCATCAATGCTGGTGTGCCACAAGGTGGCGTTTTATCGGGGTTACTTTTTACCGCCCTCCTTATTCCGTTTGTGTGTAACAGAGATGATGTCATTACCTACGCCGACGATATAAAGTTCCTAACAGAAATACCACCATCAGCCGACAGGGGAGTGATCACATCGGAAATCTGTAATAAGATCACAGCTTTCTCCAGCCATCTCAACCATTTCGGTCTCAAACTGAACCCCCAAAAATCCGTTATTATGGTTTTTTCTCTGAAGAAGTGTCCCACATCCATACAACCATCACTGCAGGGTGCAGTTATTCCAAGTGTTACTAAACACAAAGATCTCGGTGTAACCTTCGACCCAAACCTTAGGTTCAACTGTCACATCGAATGTGTTCTACGCAAGATCAACCGAATGCGCTGGATTGCCCGTCAACATCTTCTTCATAACACAGACGCAAGAACCACAATCAGATATCTGGAAACCATTGTGTATCCTACCTTTCTGTATGCCTCTGAAATATGGGCATCCGCAGTACCTTCTCTCATGAAGCCCATCTTCGCCAGTGAATACTGGATATTGAAGTGGGCAACCCACAAACATCGACTCCCCCCTCAGCGGAGGACCACCAGCATGGCCGACCAGCTCCAAATCCCGCGGCTGCCACAAATAATCAGCATGAGGAGAACTGTGACCACAGTCAAAATGCTGGTTGGCAAAATCAACTCCCCTGACTTCTGGGATATATGCCAGTGGCATGTTCCATTTCCTTCCTTACGAGCCACCCCTCTTCTTCAGCTACAACGGAACAGGCTGAAGATCAGTGACAGATTCCTACCTGGACAAGTACTTCCTACAGTACAAGCCCTGCTAATGATCGGAGTTGACCTGCAGAAATTCGCTTCTGATCGCAATTACAGGCGCTCGTTGGCCGAACTTGTTCCCCTTTTGTTTGGCCCCTGATGTCGACTCATACTGATATCTCCATCTGCTATCTCCTATGAGGCGCATAATGGCACGTCGCAGGCAAATCGACGAACTGTCTCACAAGAAAATGCAATTCCGAACATCAATTTGGCACTGTGAAATATTCTGACTTGTGTGAATATGCTTAAATATGTGCTTTGTACATATGAACGTGCACATACCTTGGTGTACTGTCTGCCTCACAACTATGTACATATGAACGTGCACATACCTTGGTGTACTGTCTGCCTCACAACTATGTACATACTCATATCTATTGAATGGCTAATGCTACGTTTTTAATTGTTATGTAATCTTTTATACTGCACAAATTTTTATACTGTACATATTTTTATATTACCCTATATCATTGTCAAGCCCCTGGCCTCCTGACGGGGGCGGGCACATTATTGTATCTGTATCTTTACTGTACAATAAAGATTTTCTCTCTCTCTCTCTCTATTGTCAGGGAAACGGGGAACATTCTTTGTAAAAAGGATAGGTGGAACAGGACCAGGGTATGTCTGCCAGGGGCAAAGGTTGATGACGTTGTAGAGCAGATATCATCTTTTAAGGGCACAAAAGGTGATATAGTTGTACACGTTGGCACTAATGATATCAAGAGTAGGAGACCGGCAGAATTGCTTAACAAGTACAGGTCACTGTTGAAAAAAAGCCGTGAATTAGGGTTGAATTTGAAAGTGTCTGCAATTTTGCCCAGACACGATAGGAGGGAGTATATGATGAGAGCCTTGTCGATCAATTCGGCCCTGGAAAGATTGTGCAGGGCTCAGGGGTAGAATTTTTTTCAGCCTGGACTGTACTTGTTAACAGGAGAGATTGCTTCTACAGGGATGGGATACACTTAAATAGAAAGGGTGCAAGAATATTTGCTGATGCTATCGAGGCAGTGTTAGGTGGATCGGAAAACTGCTAGCTTGGGGGGATACAAAGACGAATAGATTAATAGTAGCCACTGGCAGAGGTGAAAGAGATTCTTGCACTGCTTCTATTGGAATGAGCAGAAGCCTGAAAAACAAGATTCAGGATATTTCAGAGACTGCTGGGAATCATTTCGGTACAAGTAAACACATGGGTAGCTAAGAATAGAAATAGGTGCATGTATACTTGCGTGTACACCAATGCTAGGAGTTTAGTAAATAAATTTGATGAATTTAAGGTATTGCTCAAAACATCAAAGGCAGATATTGTTGGGATATCAGAGACTTGGTGTCACACAGATATAAGGAATGCAGAACTGGAATTTGGGGAGTATAACGTCTACAGAAAGGATAGACTGGATAGGAAGGGAGGAGGGGTTATGCTATTAGTTAAGAAATACATAAAATCCAAGGAAGTGAAGCCAGTGGACATCGCTGGACAGTGCAGTGTCGAGTCAGTTTGGTGTGACATAAGCATTGGGAGATCAAAATTGAGAGTAGGAGTGTGCTATAGGCCTAATGACTCTGATGAGTATAATAAGAAACTGTACAGGGAAATAGAGTGGGCCAGTAAATCAGAGAGTCTTATAATGGGAGATTTTAATTTCCCAGATATTGACTGGAGTTTGGGGGCTGGTCACTCACACACTAGCAAGGCTTTTGTGGATTTATTGGATGATTGTTTTGTACATCAGCATGTTCGGGAGGCAACTAGAGGGAGTAATACTCTTGATTTGATTATCAGCAGTGATTCTTCATGCATTAAGAATCTGCAGATAAATGAACCACTAGGTGGTAGTGATCACAGTGTGTTGAACTGGGATTTACTCAAAGAGGTAACTACTATTAGAGGTAAAGGGAAGGGTTATTGCTTCCGTAAAGGCGACTACGATGGACTGAGACAGTTTTTAAATTCTATACAGTGGGACCAACTGATGATGTTACCAACAGCAAATGCAAAATGGGAAGCATTCAAAGGACTTATCTTGGAAGCTACTAGGCTTTACATATCAACTAAGAAATATTGTTCAAGGTTTAGGCCTAAATGGATGTCAGATGAACTGATGAGGCATATGGCAGAGAAGAAACATGCATGGGATACATACAAATTAACACATGACACAGAAGCCTATGATAGATACAAGTTGATCTGTAACCAAGTTACAAAGGAGGTTAGGCAGGCGAAGGCAGATTACGAGTAATCTTTGGCAAGGGATGCAAAGAAAAACAGCAAAGAGTTCTTTACTTATGTAAACTCTAGAAGGAAGGGGATGAATCAGATTGGTCCACTTGATATCGATGGGTCAACTGTTGATCATCCTGCTCAGGTAGCTAACAAACTAAATGAATATTTTGCATCGACATTCACACATGGGGAGTTATTTAGCGAGGGGAAAGCCAGAGGTGTATTCAACTCTAGCAGTAAGCTAGAGAATCTTGTAATAACTGAGAGTAAAGTGGAGGAGAAACTGTTGAAGATAAACACAAGAAAGGCACCCTGGGTGGATGGGATCTATCCAGTTATATTAAAGGAGGCAGCAGAGGAAGTAAGCATACCTTTAGCCATAATTATGAGAGCTTCCTTGGACTCAGGGGAGGTACCCGCAGACTGGAGATGTGCAAATGTGACCCAAATTCACAAAGGAGGATCAAAGGCTGACACAAGCAATTATAGACCTGTGAGTTTAACTTCTGTTCCAGGAAAATTAATGGAGGCACTAGTTAAAGAAGCACTGCAGGATCATTTAGACAAGACTTTAGTTATAGCTCGGACACAGCATGGTTTTGTTAAGGGAAAGTCTTGCCTGACCAATTTGATTGGATACTATGATGCAGTCACAAAGGAACTGGATGCAGGGAATAACTTTGATATTATATACTTGGATCTTAGAAAGGCTTTTGATACTGTTGCACATGGAAGACTTCTGCACAAATTGGAGCAGTGTGACATTGGAGGCAAATTGCTGCTGTGGATAAAGGGGTGGCTGAGGGGGAGAAGACAGAGAGTGGTAATCAATGGACACTGCTCATCGTTTAGTGGAGTCCCTCAGGGCTCAGTGTTGGGTCCATTATTGTTTTCTGTATTTATAAATGATATTGGTGATGGTATATCAAGCTTAATGTCGAAGTTTGCAGACGATACAAAGGTAGGCAGGGTTGTCAAGGACACTACTGACACTATGCTGCTGTAACAGGATCTGGAAAGGTTGAACAGATGGGCTGAGAGGTGGCAAATGAAGTTTAACATTGACAAATGTAAAGTACTGCACATGGGAAACATCAACCCCCGAGCAACGTATCAACTGTGTGGTACTACACTGACAGTGGTAGAGAATGAAAGGGACCTGGGGGTTGTTGTGCAGGCAGATATGATGTTCTCTGAGCAGTGCAGACGGGCTGCAAGAGTAGCTCATGGTGTATTGTCAATGATATATAGGAATTTTTCTAGCAGGGATAAGGAGGTGATTATTCCCTTGTATAAGGCAATGGTCAGGCCACACCCAGAGTACTGTATACAGGTCTGGAGGCCTCATTTCAAGAAGGATGTAGAGCTGCTGGAATGAGTACAGAGAAGGGCAACAAGATTAGTGAATGGAACAAAGGGGTGCTGTTACAAAAAAAGGCTTAAGTTTTGCAAATTACAATGTCTGGAGACTAGGCACCAGCAAGGTGATCTGATAGAGGTGTATAAATCCTTGAATGGTTTGAGCATGCCCAATGCTGATGGGATTCTTCCTCTTGCTCAGAATAATCATCTGAGAGGGCATAAATTCGAATTGAGGAAAGACAGATATAGGATAGACGTGCGGAAATTTGCCTTTAGCCAACGAGTGGTTGGTTGGTGGAACAGACTTCCATCCCCTGTCATGGAAGTTGATAGCCTAAATAAGTTTAAGGCTCAGCTGGACAGGTATTTTGAACGAACAGAGGGGTGAAGTGGAAGTGGTTTTATTTTTATTTATTTATTTTTATTTTTTGGCTGATGCTGCATAAGCTTGCTTTCTTGCATCAAATGCCTCTACTAATGCTAATGCTAAAGTACACCCTTGCTATTCTTCAGTTTCAGTATTATTTGTCTTTCTGTATTACTGCCCGTGGCTGCTTAATGCTTGTTCTACTTTTCTTGTGTTAAATCTTCTTATGTCCACTCTGTCTCTTTCTAATGGTCTTGTATAGCTCAGTATACTCAACTTTGGCCTTGTCAGTGTTTATTTTGCTCTTCATTTGTCATCATCAGTTCATTGTGACAAGCAGTGGAGGACTGGTCAGAGTATCAGTTTGCCCGATGGCAAGTGGGCCCCCTTTCGATAACATTAGACAATAAGTTAAAAATGTTAATGCCTTTTAGTAGCTTGAAAATATAATAGAACTTCCAATATTATTACTGTATGCAACTAAAATTTACGTTGTATTACTATTTTAATAAAATTTTTTTAACAAAATCATTTTTATTAAAGGGTGGGCCCTTTTGTCTCCTGGCAACCAATATTTTTAGACCCAGTCTGCCACTGGTAACAAGTGTTTCTTAACTAATATTTTCTTCTTTGAATTTCTTTTTACCTATAGGTTTCCCAGGCTTTATCACTTTCAGAAAATTATTGTATTCGTTGTTGATATCTTGGTCCTGAAGATATTGATATCTTCAGGACCAAGGTTGGTTCTTCAGAAACTCAAACTTGTTCTTAAGTTCCAGTACATACTGCTTTTTCTCCTTTTCTGTTATCTCAAAAACCTTTGTATTATTTATTCTACTCAGTTTTTTTTTTTTTTTTTTTTCTTTTTTTAAATCTATATCAAGTGTGCATCTTACCATTCTCTGATCACTTCCAACATTTACCTTGTTCAACAAGGTAACATCATTCGCAATATATCTTCTGCTAGTGAGGATGAAGTTGATTTCATTAGTTTTTAATCCATTTGGGTTCTTCCGTGTCCACTTTCTGTTCACTCTTTTCTTGATAAGTGTTCATTACTGACATTCCTCAAGATTCTCCAAATTCCACAAGTCTTTCACCTCTTTCATTTCTTTCACGAATTGCAAAATTTCCTACAGTTTCCCTTTCTGTGCTGTTTTGTCTCTTTCCAACATTAGCATTGAAGTGCCCTATAGTAATGGTGTAGTGAGGTTACTGTTCATCTAGAAGTCTCTCAATTTCGGTGTACATTTGGCTCGATGTTGGCACATAAATCATAACTTTAAGCTTGTACCTCTTAGAAATCCTGAATAATAGTCTTGACACCCTTGGTGATGTACTTTTGAATTCCAAAATGTTTTTTATATCTTTAAGGACCAGAAAGCCAACTCCACCTTCACTTCTTTCACTGTTTCCATTGGTGTACAGTAGATTTCCACTTGATAAACTTATAAGTGATTCATTTCTTCTTCTTGTTTCAGCCAAGCCAATGATATTCCATTGGTTCTAATATCCTACCTTCACTGATGAGCGATACAGTAGATGGGATGAAATTGCTTACAGGTTCTTTCTTTTGTTCATGTTAATTAAAATTTCTTTGTATGGGAAGGTTATTATCTTCCAGCATGTAAAAGTCATTAACTAGCATTGGTTTGAGGCTTCCAGTCTGCAGGTCAAGTTTAGAAGGGGATATAATTTATTTTTAATGAAAAGATCTCTCCCGAACAGGGCTGATGTACTTTGCAGTTAAGAAACATAAGGCTAAAGCTGTTGTTCTTATCATGTATTGGTTGGTTGGCTCCCTATTTAGCTGACATGAGCTTCTGAAGGATGTTATTTTGGGCTTCAACGTTTAGTTGGGTTTTTTCTGTGTCTTTTAAAGGTAAGGGTGTAATCCAGTGTGAAGCCTATGTAAACTGGGTGATTATCAAAATTTTGTTAGACGCCATTCAAAGAGATGTTGGCTGACCTGTTTGGCAGGACCAAAAGGCTACTGCATTCTGTCAATGCAATATCAACAACTATTTATGTCTGTATATCTACAAATTCTCATTAAACTCTACTGAGACATGCTGAAATCTGTCAGCTGTTTACAAGTAATAGTAACCAATTTTTATGTATGATAATTTCAAAAATTGGCGTAGGAGAGCATGACACCTTTAACAAACTTTGAGACAATGTGGAGTTGTCACGTTGAGTGTATGAGATTGTTGCACTTCTTCTATTGGAACATGCAGCAACCTCGAAATCGAGGTGTCAAGGATTTCAAAGGCTTGCTGCAGATCCTCCAGAAATACATGAGCTGAGTTTTAGCATTAGCATTAGTAGAGGCATATGATGCAAGAGGGGAACAGGCAGTCAGTCTAAAACACTGATGGATCCAATATCTTTCTATTCCAGAAGATTTAGGAGAAGTCTGGTTGGCCTGGCTCCCAAAAATCTACTCGTGCACACCTTCTTGATGGTGTTATGTCACTTAGGTGGCAACAAACGTATAGAGTGGTTATCTTCAAGATGCCTGGTCAGCGTGAAGAGGAAAAGACCAAACCCTCCAGCACATAACACTAAGATGAAACAAATGGCCCTCAGTCCCCAGCAGCTTTCACTCCCCCCTCTTACAGCAGTGAGAGGATCAGAGTGGAAGCACAGGGTGCTAAGAATCTCTGAGTACGACCAGGCTGCAATGCACGGAAACTGAACTTGGCCTGTTACAACGTAAGATCACTCATTGGTGAGGACAGGATATTAGAGCTGGAAAAGGAATTGGAATATCATCGGTTTGGCTGAAACAAGAAGAAGAAATGAATCACTTATAAGTTTATCAAGTGGAAATCTGCTGTACACCAGTGGAAACAGTGAAAGGACTGAAGGTGGAGTTGGCTTTCTAGTCCATAAAGATATAAAAAAACAACATTTTGGAATTCAAAATGTTCTCAAGACTACTACTCAGGATTTCTAAGAGGTGTAAGCTAAAGGTTATAATGATTTATGCCCCAACATCGAGCCATGATGATGATGAAGAGGTTGAAGAAATGTACACCGAAATTGACAGTCTTCTAGATCAGTGGTCCGCGATAGAATTTTGGTGGTCTGCAGAGTAATCTGAATATATGTGCAATTTTTGTGTTTATTAAAATGTTTCATTATATTCTGATTCTACTTTTTTGCAATTTTCACCTGATTATGATGCATGTTTATAAAAGGCCCAGTGAAATATCCGGTATTAGCGATGCTTTTATTGTGGAAAAATATAGAAAGCTATTTCTATTTCTTATCAATGGCCTAGCCTGGACTCAGCGCAGTTCATAGTTCTTAGGTAAGTGAGCAGTGATATTTTTATTTTAACTGTGCACAGTGTGATATTTAATGGCATCAAAGAGCTTTCTTGTTTGGTTTTAGATTCAAATAAAATAACCCCAACGAGTGAGAAAAAGCAAGCAAGCATTTTGCGCTTCTTAGGTAATACATCGTGTTGTCATGAGTTGGTTAATGAATCAGAGCCTCTGCAGCCACTGCAAGGCATCATCAGGAAGGACATTAGAACTGGAGGCAGAGAGAAGAAAAAGTTCAAAGTTTCAAGAAAATATGATGCGGACTACTTGAAGTTTGGATTTATTCAAGAACCTGGAAGTGAACTGGATCCACGGCCGCTTTGTATTATGTTCTGAGAGTTTATCCAATGATGCCATGAAACCTTCAAAACTCAGCAGGCACTTTCAGTCAAAACACCCAGATTTAGCTAAAAAGCCAGTTGAATACTTCCAAAGGATGCATGAAAATTTGCAAAATCAAAAAAGTTCATTAGCAACAATGATTGTTGAAGATAAGTCCTTAATAAAATCTTCTTATTTGATAGCACTTCAAATCGCGAGATGTAAAAAGCCGTATACGATTGGAGAAGAATTAATTAAACCTTGCTTGTTACAAGCCTGTGAAGAGGTTTTGGGGAAACAGGCTGTCCAGAAATTGAAAGGAATTCCTATGTCTGCTAACACTGTGAAGCGCAGAATTGAAGACATGGCCGAAGATATTGAAAATCAAGTGATTGCACTTGTGAAAATTTCTGTTTTATTCAATTCAACTTGACGAATCAACAGACATAACTAACAAGGCAGTTCTTTGTTTTGTGAGGTTTGATTGCAAAGGAGAATTAAAGGAAGAACTCCTCTATTCGCTAATCTTGTCGGGTAGAACAACAGGCTCTGAAATTTTCAATGCACTTAATGGTTATTTCCTGAAACACAGTACAGTCAGTCCTCGTATAACACATGTTTACACTACACGAATTCGATCATACACGATTTATAAATATGGAACGATATCTTATATAACACGAACCGAATTCGCTTATGCACGATTCGCCTTTGTGTTTACAAGAAATGGCAGTTGAACGCAGAATCACCCACAACCGAACCCAACACGATAGGAATGAAGAGAAGATTCCGAAAATGTATTTATGTTTTTTATATCAGTGAAGGGGAAACACATTTCACCATAATAATGTAAAAACCAACACAATTCCAGCTATCAGTATAATCGCGAATGCAATTAGATCGAGTTTACTACCAGTTTATAACAGATTCCGCTAGCAGAAATGCAATTGGAAATTGTTTTTATTGTTTTATGATAGTAACCCCCAGAAATATGCTTTAGTTAAATGTGAGGTGTTAATAGTGTATCTCTGCCTTTACGGTGTTGTTTATTCAGTTGCTACACGCGTGCAGCTTTGTTTATGTGTATCAAGCATGCCTCCTCATTTTATAATTGTGCTTTATTCCCTAAAAATGAGTAAAATACTGAAAAGGCTTGAAAAGGAAGCGTCCCGGTGGAGACACTGCAGATTCAGAGAGAAAAAGAAAAGCAATATCGATAAACAGAGGCGGACTGGGTCAAAAATTCTTGCCCAGGAAAATTTATAGTGGCTTCATACTAGCATTTATGGCCAAAATCACACTGGCCTCCGGCCCACCGGGGTTTCCCTGGTAAGGCTTATGGCCAGTCCGCCTCTGTCGATAGAGAAAAAATATGAAATTGTGAAACGCTTTGAGCGAAATGAAAGACCATGTGATATTGCACGTGCTACAGACCTAAATGAGGCAACGCCGAGAATTTCAAAGAATGCCCTCGTGCAATGCATTTTAATGAAGAATGCAGAGAAAATAAAAACAACTTTTATAGCAGGACCAACTCAAAGTGTAATTAAAATCCATTAGATTAAGACACAAAGAATTGGAAGAGATGGAGCGGCTGTCATCTGTTTGGATAGAAAAGCAAACAAAAAACAAGTTTGTTTACGATAGAAGCAAAAGCATTAGCAATATTTTATTACGTAATAGTCGTAATAAAATACTTACATATTTTATTACGATTATTTATTGTGTTTGGTAATGTTTTGGTTACAAATGTGTGTTCAATCTTGGGTGGTTGGCACCTAACCCTATTTTTCCCATAGGGCCTGTTGCTTATATTGCACGATTTTGCATTGCATGAGGGTTTTGAAGAACACAACTATCGTACCATATGAGGACTGACTGTATTGAATGGAAGAAATGTTGGATATGCACAGATAGTGCCGCAAGCATGCCTGGACATCGTTCAAGAGTTTTTGCAAAAGTGAAAGACGTTGGACACCCAGACATCTTGTTTACTCATTGTATTATACATCGTGAGCAACTTGTGACGAAAAGATTATCTCCAGAACTGCACGAAGTACTCTCTGATGTAATTAAAATTGTAAACGAAATTCACCACAAAGTGCTCAATTCTTGAATATTTGAGGCACTTTGTGAAGAAATGGGCTCTCAGCATACTCATGTTCTTATTCACGCTGAGGTGAGATGGCTGTTGAGGGGCAAAGTACTAACTCAATTGTTCGACCTGCACCAAGAAATCAAGTTATTCTTCCAGCAGCAAAATAATTCAAGGTTCCATGATCTTTTGTCCGACAATGATTGACTAGCCAAGTTTGCACACCTGGCAGATATTTTTTCTCTGTTAAACGAGCTGAACACTCCCTTGCAAGGTCAGCTTACGGGCATGTTCACACTGCGAGGCAAAATGGATGCATTTCAAAGGAAGATATTTCTGTGGCAAACGTGGTTGGCTGAAGAAGATCTGCAAATGTTCCCAAATTTTGATGATTATATGAAACAGGAGGATGTTAACTGACAGGTAATAACTCTTGTTCGATTGCACGTACAGACGCTCACTCTTTTGTTCGTTATTACCCAAAGGAAGAGGACCCCAGACATGGAAATACGTGGATAATATAGATCCATTTTCGGCGAAAATCAAGGATAGTAATTTGAACATGAAAGAAAAAGAAAGCCTAATCGATCTATTATCCGACGACAGTCTCAAAGGTAAATTCCACTCGTCACTAAGAAGATCTCATTTTTGGCTTTCTGTAAAAAGTGAGTGCTGAGTGAAAAGGCCATCAAATTTTAATTCCATTTGCAACTACATATATGTGTGAAAAGACATTTTGATCAGTTACTGCAATTAAAAAAAAGTACTGCTGTCGGCTAGAAATACAAACGGCTCTCCGTGTTGCAGTAACGTCATTGGAGCCAAGAATCCAACTGCTTATTTCAAACAAGCAGCAACAAATGTCACACTGATTATTTTTCAATAATTAATCCTTTATACACCTCTATGTCGAGGTGCACTCGATATTTGATAATTGTTAATATTAATTATTTCTCTTAATTCTTTTTTAATAAAATTAAATTTAAAATGTTTTTTTGCATTTTTCATAATGAATATATCTGTGTTTATTTATTATACTTTTTTTTATCATTATAAGGCCATTATATTATTAATTATATTAACATTAATGATATTCAATTTTTTGCAAAGAACTTGGAGTGCAAAAACAAGTTTAGAATGTTACTTTTATGGAAAAAATCATGGTAGTGATCCGTGTGATTCAAAATTGAGTTTAGTGGTCCGTGAGGTCCGAAAGGTTGGCGACCGTGGTTCTAGATGAACAGAAAACTCACTACACTATCATTATGGGGGACTTCAATGCTAAGGTTGGAAAGAGACAAAACAGTGCAGAAAGGGGAACTATAGGAAATTTTGAATTTGGTGAAAGACTTGTGGAAATTGCAGAATCTCGAGGAATGTAGTAGTAGTGGCACGTGATGCAAGAAAGCAAGTGTATGAGCTTATGCAGCATCAGCCAAAAAAAAAAAAAAAAATTACAAAACAATTCCCTATAAATGTTTGTCCAGTTGCTAAGGTCAGTCAAGATGCTGAGGCTTTTGCAATTACTAGTGACCTCGCACAGACTGTTCATTTACCTACCAGAATACCGGACAATCCTAATCATACAGCCAACATGCTTGTCTTTTTCTCACTAACAACCCTTCTAAGTACACAGTCGAAGTGAGTGGTCCTTTAGGCACCTCAGATCACAACTTGGTGATGACCTCTTCTCCAGTGGAGCCTTGATCTCATGGCTGTCCCCAACCTTGTGTGCCGCCTCCATAGCCAGGTGGGAAGGAGCAGCAGTGCGTAGCACACGCTTCTTGATTAGACCGGGGTTCGAGCCCGTCACCACCAAATACGGAGGATGCGGAAAGGTCAGGAAATGACCACCGCATATCCCGGAGCAATATGGCCTTAGTTGCTAATGCTCCTAAAAAACCAAATAACAACAACAACAACAACCAACCTTGTGTTGTTTATCATTACAAGAATGCAAAATGGGATGACCTGCAAGATTTCTTTTCCTTGGTCGGGTTACTGTTTCAAAACTTCTGATGTCAACATTTGCTCAGATCGTGTCAGTGAAATTATTCTTGTAGGAATGGAATCCTTTATTCCATGTTCTACTTTAATATCTCATCCTTCATCTATACCTTGGTTATCCAATAAATGCGCTAAGGCTGTTCAAAAGAAGAATATTGCATATCGTAATTGGCTTGTTTCGAACGGCCTTAGTGCTTGGTCACCCACCAATTTCCAAGCATTTGGGAACTTGTATGCTGCTTCTAGGTTAAACATAATGGGTATTATGTGACATATTAGCCTCTTCCCATTTCTGAAAGATTTACTGTTATATATTTCTGGGAACATAAAGTTGCATCATTCTAATAAAGAAAAAAATTTAATATCTTTAGCCAGCTGCTTCAGATCATTTGAAAATACTGTCACCTTAGAGCCATTTTAACCCTTTTCAAATAAAGGTGTATCAAAATTTTCATTTGTGACAACAAAAAAAAAATTGGAAAGCATTGTGGATTACAGTAATCTACAGATTCATGATGAGCTTTTAATTTCATGAACAAGAATTTGGCACTTCAAATTTGATTTATGATCTGAAAACTCTCTCTCTCTCTGTCTGTGTCTCTCTCTCTCTCTCTCTCTCTCTCTCTCTCTCTCTCCCCCCTGTAGGTTTGTAGTTTAAATGCCAATTTTGGGATCCAGTTTGGGTTCATTCTTTCATGTGACTGGTCCATTTTTTTCTGATATCGTTTTATGTCATCTACTATATTATCTACTTTTAATTTCTCATGAATATCTGAATTTCTTTGATCTAGCCTTGTAAAGCCTACTAATGGTCTTAAAAATCTCGTTTGTGTTGCTTGTAGGTTTTTTGCATCTTTTATTTATAACCTAAGACACAACTATAGGAGAGGGCTGATTTTAAAGTAATGTTGTGCAATCCTAATTTTGTTTCAGTTGTTTGTATTGATGTAAATATTAAATAAATTTGGTGATAGTCCACATCCTTGTTTGACTCCTTTATTGGTGTTAATTGGATTTGATAGTTGGCCATTAGAATATTTTATGCAAACTTCTGAGTTTTTATATAGGCTTTGTATCGCTTTCCGCAGTTGGATTGGAGTATTTTCTTCGTGTAAAATCCGCCAAAGTTTTTTTCCGGTTTACATTGTCATATGCTTTTTCATAATCAATAAACAGCAGGAATGTTGGTATGTTAAATTCTCTTCTTTTCTCCAAAATTTGTTGTAATGAGAAAATGGCATCTATTGTACATCTTTTTCTGAACCCACGTTGTTCTTCTAAAAATTGTTCACTATATTTATTAAGTTTATTCTTTATTACAGGAGTGTCAACCTCATTTGTGCCGCGGGTCATTTCCCTTATTAGTGTAACTCATGAATGCCACACACGGCCTATGAACCTTGCCATTGCTAAGCCTGAGGATGCTTTTTAATTGCTCAGTTGTTGCTTGTTACTGATTGATACTCGCAGCTGAGAATGCACTAATAACTAATTGAAAGGAAATAAAAGTCTGGATAAACAACAGAATGAATAATGAAAAGCAAGTTTATTCCAGATAATACAATATTTCAATGAGGAAATATACATGAAATTAAGTCATCTAGGCCTTTTTGCCAGACATTTGACTCAGTTTTTGTTTGCAACCAACTTTGCGAGATTTGGAGTTAAAGATTGAGAAGGCACAACCTTCATTATGGAAAAAAGATTGGCATCAGTTAGCCTTGATCTGTGGGCTGTTTTGTTAACTTTCGTACACGAAAACAGTTGTTCACATAAATATGTGCTCCCAAAGTAACGTAGAATTTTTGTGCGGCAAACTTGCATATCTCTGGATATTTTTGCCCTAAATATGAGTAGATTTTTGGGAACCCAACTTCTCGGTATTTCTCTTAAAATTGAGTAATTCTGCAGATGAATTAGTTCCATTTGTATGGAAATGGGAGTTTTCTACACATTAAAAGAAAAAGGACCCGTGAAAAGAAAAAAATCTTCTTGGTGCTCCTTGAAATCTTTAAAGTGCCTACCAAATTCGTCTTTAATCTTTTCTATTCTCTCACAATATTTTGAAAAGGTGTAACTTTGACTGATTTTTCAACTGTTCACACATAGAAAAGTAAGTCAGAATACCCTCTTTTAATTGATTTTGCCAAACAATCAACTTAAACTAGCCAGTGCATGTCTGTTATCAACTGATCTTTCCCTTGTAGTTTGATGTTTAGATCATTTAAGTGACCTGTAATATCTACTAGGAAGGCCAGATCTTGTACCCAAGACTGATCCTTCAGAAGTGATACATCCTGACCTTTTGTTTCTAGAAACAATGTTATTTCTTCCAAAAGTTTAAAAAAAAAACCTGTTTAGTACATTGTGGCAAGACAACAAATAAACCTCTGTATAGTATGGCAGCCCTTCAAATTCACTTTCCTGGCACCTCTGTAGCCAGGTGGGCAGGAGCAGGATTAGACCGGGGTTCGAGCCTGTGCCCACCAAATAAGGAGGATGCGGAAAGGTCGGGGAATGACCACCGCATATCCCCCTGGAGCAATATGGCCTTATCTGTTAATGCTGCTATAAAAAAAAAAATTTAAAAAAATAAAATAAAATTCACTTTCCAAGTCCTTAAGAAGGAGAGCAAACTGGAGGTGATTCAGTCTTCTGGGCAGGATGAAGTTCACAGTTTTGGCCACGGTCTTCAGCACATAGTCCATTTCCAGTATTTTCAAACACAGAACCTGTTGATGAATAATGTAGTGGAGAGACTAATTTTTGTTTGTCCAGATACTTGTCCTTCAGTGTTGATACAAATACTTTGACTTTGCCTGTCATCGGTGGAGTGTCATTGGTAGTCAGAGCCATGAGTCTCTTGAGAGCAAGCTTGTATGGCTAAGGTAAAGAAAGCCTGCACGAGAAGCATGCAAAAGTTCAATGAAATTTACCGGTAAAAGTACTTTGCCGTAACGGCATTTGTATTGTTGCTCACTCTGTCGATCTGGAGTAGAAGTTGAATGCCATGGAAGCTTGAAACCCTCTCGAAGTTGGTAACCTGACCTTTTTTCTTTAGAATCACTAATTGAATCACGAACAGAGTCATATTGGAAGTTCTGGAGTCATAAAAAATGTTCGTAACGTATTTTCACCGGTAAACTTTTTTGACGTTTGCCGTGCTTCTCGTGTGGGCTTCCTTTGCCCTTTTTTTTTTCCTTAATAAACAATTTATCCGCTAGTCCACCAGTGATTCTAAAGAAAAAAAGGTCAGGTTACCCCCTCCACTTCGGGAGGGTTTCAATCTCCCATGGGATTCAATTTCTACTCCAGACCAATAACACCCACAGTCTGTTTACCGAGCGAGCAACAATACAAATGTCGTTACGGCAAAGTACTTTTACCAGTAAATTTCATCGAACTTTTGTGTGCTTCTCGTGCAGGCTTTCTTTACCTTCGCCACTTGTATTTCTCCAGAATGCTCCATACGATATCACAAATGTCTTCCCCAGTAGTAGTTCCATGGATGGGAATCATTTCCAAAAACTCTTCAGTTATTTTCAAATTGTCATCGCAGGCTTGAAGAAACAGTGCAACTTGCACCATGTCTTGAATATCATTACTTTCATCAAGTGCAATTGAAAAACATTGCAGATGCTTCCTGCAGTTGTTCACGCAGGTTGTCTATCTTGGTTATCCTTTTAGCCACTGTTTCTTGACAACGAAATTTCTTGGAACACTTTCACATTTCTGGGACAGACATTTTCAGCTGCTTTTATCATGATTCCTTAACCACAGAGCCTTCACTGAAAGGTTTGGAATGCTTTGCGAGTAAATAGCTGATTTCATCACTGCCTTTGTTAATTTTTGTAATTATATTTTGCTGCCTTTTGAAGTAAGTTTTTCATATCCTTTAGTTTTTCTTCTCTTGAAGCGGGAAAAAATGCTTCTTTGTGAATTGTATCATAGTGTTGTTTAATATTGTACTCTTTTATTGACACTAATTGATTCATTGCAAATAATACACACAAATTTTGCCGACCAAGCTAGCCAGGTGACCCAAAGGTTGCGGGTTCGAATCCCGCCTCAGGCTTGGATCAGAGTAAAATGCAAAAACTTTGGGAGGTGCATTATGGCCACAGAAGCCGATGCGCCAAAAACTAACAAAAAAAATAATAAAAATACCATTTACCTCTGCAAAAATAACTCAGTTCCCATCTTTCTTGGAATTCTCTCCTCACCAACAACCTTTCTCTTTCTGGTTGGCTTGGAAAGCGACATCACATCATAATTGTGTGTGTATAAGAGTTGCAACACAAAACTGTTTGTTTCCTGATTTTATTAAATAGAAATTGCAACATAAATATTAGCTCACTTGCATTACGACGTAACTGAATCAAACAATATGAAAGCCACAGTAAAACTAATTGTCAGCATTCAAAACTATTGGTTAAATAGGCAATGGAAAATTCTGGAAATTTTGCAATCACAGAAAGCAGTGGAGGCTGTGCAGGCCGCAAAAATGCCCATCGCGGGCCGTCAGTTTGACACCCCTGCTTTCGTATATTAGAGTATAGCTTTGATGCAGTTCATAGCAGTGTAATCCCTCTGTAGTTGTTGGCGGTTATTTCTGGTGCCCTTTTTTTTTTTTTTTTTTTTTTTTGTAAATTGATTACTATTCCTGTTTCCCAATCTCTCGGTATCTGTTGCTTATTCCATATGATGTTAAATTATTTTAGTAGTGCATTTTTTAGTAAGGTGCCACCATACAGTTGTACATTCAAACTGTCTATGCTGCCTGGGCTTTTTTGATTTTTGTTTGGAATAGTGGATTTATTTGATCATTTGTGTTTAGTTTTAATTTCTTAAAAATTGTGAAACGTCTCTGTGGGTCCATGATATCACCCTCTTAAGAATTTAACAAATTTATCCCAGTCATCTCATCCTAACAAATTTATCCCAGTCATCTCATCCTATTCTTCTGCTTAGTTTTCTGACTTCTGCTCTATGCTTTTTATATTTTATGAGTAGATGTAGGTCTTTACTTTGTAGAGCAGTTTATATGCCTTTATTTTCTCATCAATTGTTTGTTTCTATTCTTCATTCCAAGTTCTTAACTAGTTTTTATTTTTTATAGGTTTGTATCCAAGGCTTTCTTCAGCAACATCCAGAATTGATTTTTTTGTTTGACCAGATTCCCTCAACATTATCACTTTCATCTTTCAATCGACTTTCATACAGTAATTTAGTTCTTTTATCTTCCAACAAATGTATTTTTAATTTCTTAGTTTTTGTTGGTTGGAATTTTTTTTTTTTTCCTTTTTATTAAAATAATTTATTTTTAATTTGAAAGTACTTTCTAGTAGGTAGTAATCACTGTCAATTTCACTGCCTCTAATCTTACTGTGTCTAATTTTATTTAAATTTTCATTAATGATAATATAGTCTATTATAGATTTTGTGTTTCTTGCTTCCCATGTGAATTTATGGATATTCTTGTGTCTGAAAAATGTATTTTTGATTTTAAGTTTATTAAAAATGCAGAAGTCTGTGAGACATCTTTCATTATCGTTGACCATGGGTTCACCTTCTGAACCTATACATTTGTCTATTGATTGAGCACCAACCCTTCAATTAAAATCTCCTGCTAGTATATGAAGTGTTCATTTATCATAAAATTCTACAGTTTCATCAATGTTGCTTTCTACTGGTGCATAGATGCCAATGATTGTTATTGTATATGATAGGATTTTTAGTCTTAATTTGAACATTCCAGGTGATATCTAATATTTTGTTTTTCCATTCTTTTTTAATTATAACTGCAACTTCTAATGATGCCCACAAATCATTTGGTATGCCTGAGTGTATCATTATGAACTTACCTATTTCTCTAGATCCTTCATTCTTCTTTTTTTGTTTTGTGTAATGACTGATATATCAATATTTCTATTTTCTAATTCCATGGTTAATTCATCCAATCTATGATTTATTCCCCTAACATTTCAGGTAGCTACTTTAATATCCTTAATTACAGACCTATATCCATTGCCTGGGTCGTTATCCTTGACAACCATCTTGTTTTTACCTCTGAGCTTATTTCGAGTATTCGGAATGTCCCCCAGATGGGTTACCAGCCTTTTGTGGGGTATGTGATGGGACAGTTATACTGCTGTGACATATATACATTACTCTCCAAAAACTGTTTTCATAGTTCATTGAACCTTCCAAAAAAAAAAAAAAACAAGTGACTTAGGCCAGTATACAAAGAAAGCTTACTAATTTTGAGAGGGGTCTTATGGTCAGATGTCACGGTCTGGCTTGTACAATTCTGACAACCTGCACTGTAACAAAGTCAGCTGTCAGTGATATTATCACTAAATGGAAGTGAGACATTGCCACCACTGTCTAGCAATGCACAGGAAAACCATGGATGCACGTGACCAGAAGGATAGTATGACAATCCTGCAAAACATCAATCGGGAATTTAAAGCATTAATAGGGGTTTGAGGTCTGTATAAACAGCCTCTGTTTTCATGGAAGAATGGCAGCACCAACATCAACCACCATTAGCTGTCTTGCCTTGTATGGTGCAACAAATGTATAACTGTTAAAAGTGTGACAAGTGTCACTACACCCTATTTTGATTAGGTGGGTAGATGTGGATGTGAGACAGGAGATTTCTTGGAAAACATTTGCTGCCAAAGTGCTTTGTACCAACAGTGAAGTTTGGAGGAGGGTAAGTTGTGATATTCGGCCTACAACTTTTGAGTAGATGGAATGTCTGGCACAGAGTCCCAATTTGAACCTATGGAACAGCTATGGGATGAACTGGAACACTGAACAAGAGCCAGACCAATACGTCCCACATCAGTAGCTCAGCTGGTCGCTGTTCTGCATGGGGATTGGAGGACTGTGCAACTGCTGTAGTTTGTTATTCATTGACGGAAAGCTTACTGGGTGGGGGGGGGGGGGCAAGGAGATCAACATGCAGTTGAAGTGAGTAGGGGTGATGTCAGTATGAAACTCTTGTGCTGGATACTCTTTGGATTATAGTGTACTGTGCATTGCAGTATTTTATATTAAAAAAAATAATAATAATATAAAAATATAAATTACAATAGGTTTTTTTTGTAAAATTAGTATTGCTACCACTATATCTGGGGGCAAGGAGATCAACATGCAGTTGAAGTGAGTAGGGGTGATGTCAGTATGAAACTCTTGTGCTGGATACTCTTTGGATTATAGTGTACTGTGCATTGCAGTATTTTATATTAAAAAAAATAATAATAATAATATAAAAATATAAATTACAATAGGTTTTTTTTGTAAAATTAGTATTGCTACCACTATATCTTCTTGTTAAGCCAAAAAAATATATTTTTTGATATCTATCATGAACTGCAGTGTATCATTATTTCAACTGCAAAATTAGGTAACTTAAAATACAATAAAAATAACAAATCCAGTAACCTGGGTTAAAAATCATTGCTAAACTTCATAATGAAAACTTATCGACAGTAGTATCAACTTGATTATTTTGTGTTAATTTTACTACATATTATATATGATACATATAAAGTAAATTGCAATGTATGTATGAAAAAATAAGACAAAATAATTTTTTTTGCATATGTCTTCTAATCACATCCATGAGGAAATTGTTTATGGTGTGTCAACCACTGTTGAGGAAAATATGCTGTTTGAAAATTGTGAAATATCTTCCATTTCAGTTATCAGCAGGCTAATAATAAATCTGTTAACCAGGCATGTTACATTAAAAAACTAAAACAAATTTTCATATCATTTCATTGTTTTGTCAAAACTATTTATTTGTAAGAGTTTTCAACAGTGTTTTCTGCATTAAACCTATAAATTCTATCATTTACCTTCCAGATGGTAGGCTCGTTTTGGGATCATCATCGCTTACTGGAAGGTATTGGACTGGTTCAGTGTGCTGTTTTCAGATTCCAGACGAAGCACCAGATGTTGAAAAATCTATTGCAGTAACAGAGACAGAATCAGGAATATGCGATGGCATGTGTTTTGGCGATAGTATGGTTGTTTTAGGATTAGATTCTGGTAAATTCCTTTACAGAATGCTTGCATTTCCTTACTGAGATGGTATTACAGTAAACCTTAATGTGTATTAATTGGGGGAGAGGTCATCTGGATTAAGCAATAATCCAGATTAGTGAAGAAAATGATTGTCCTAAAAGACAAAAAAAACTTAGAAAACAAATAAATAGAAAATTTAATGATATAGGTAGTGCTGATTATAATAAATAAAAATTATATATATATCACTGTAGAGCCTTTTATTTAAAAACTGTAAAAAGACAATACATTTATCCATTGATAGAAGACTAGATTAACCGGGACACTTCAAAACTCTAAAGTTAAAAAAAATATATCCACGGAAATCATAAAATTCAAGTAATAAATAGAATAGGTATAAACAGATGTTTTGCAAGTCGTAAATACATGACAAGAAGCAGCATTATAAGTCATGATAAAAAGTTTGAAAATGTTGCATCCGTTAAATCTTTAATGAACCATTATAATGTTGGTAACCAAACCATACTTGACATCATAAAAAATAAAGAAAGGTATTATATTTTGCGGGCACATCTGATAGCATTAAAGGCATGACTATCAGAAAAATTATGAAACAGTCTACATACGAGGACCTTGATAAGGCAGCCGTGTTGTGGTTTAACCAACAATTACATAAACCCATAATATATAAAATATGCACGTATATATGTATAAAGAAGTATGCAAATTAAGCAATAACACCCGTCCGACTCAGAGTCAACAACAATACTGAACAATACACAAGATAATGTGATGTTTCTTCCTTCTCTGCACAGCCAGAGTGACTCATCTGCCTTCCTAAATCCCGTATGTCTTTCAACGTACAATACTCAACTGTGAAAGAATTTTTCCTATTTTGATCCGGATTAGCAAGGTTTTACTGTATTATATTTTTATAGCTAAGAGATACATACAAATATGTGATCAAGCAATTCAATCTTTGTATGTATTACAGTGTCCCTCCCATTACTCTCCCCCCTTTTTTTTATTATTTTAGAACCAAAAATAGACAATTGCTAATTTAGTTTTCAGAAAAAAGTATGAAGATGTGCATTTCTGAATGGCTGTTGTAGCGGAGTAAGCAAATATAAAGGTATATTTTGTTGCACTCCTGCAGTAGGAGAACCTCGTCCTTGTAGTCTCTAATGGCTGTTGTTGCTAAAGAAAAATCTTTAAAAAAAATCTTGTCTTGTAAACTCTTGAGTTTTTGATTAACCCAGATTATAAACAGAAAATTTATTTTTAAGTAATGTTTATTTTAAATAGCAAGAAATGGGTCCATATCAATTTGTCAGGAGATGAAACCCCAATTCAGGACCCAGAAAAGAATAGTCAAGTACAGGCTGCTCTGGTCAAAGGCGTTTTTTTTTTTTTTTTTTTTGGGCGACTCTACTGTCAGGGAAACGGGTAACATTTTTTGGATAAATGAACTAGAACCAGATTGTGTTTACCAGGAGCAACAATTGATGATGCTACCAACAGATTGTCAGATTTTAAGGGAGGTAAAAAGAGGATTATTATTCGTGTGGGGACTAACGATATTCAGCATACACGGCCTCAACATCTGTTGGAGAAATATAGGACTATGCATAAAAAAATGCCACAAGTTAGGTCACAATGTGTACGTGTCTGCAGTTCTGCCCAGACACAATAGGAGGGACTATGCTGTGAAAGCCTTGTGGATTAACTCATTTTTATCAACATGGCCTGCATTTGTAGGTAGTAATCTGTTTTATAGAGATGGTATTCATTTGAACAAAGATGGTGCAAGGATTTTTGCCAGTATCATTGAGGATACTCTAAGGGTTCAGGGAAACTGCTAATTGGGGAGGGGGAGAAGGGTAATTTAGATCCCTGTTTATTTGATGATATGGATCAAACCCCAGGGGCTCACATCTGGTGAGTACGGGCTTGGCACACCCAGGGTCCTGAGCTGGATATCATTATTCTTCTCTTTCTTGGTGATTTCCTTTTACTTATCTCTCTCTCTCTCAGGGTAACTCGGGGAATTTTTTTTGGCTGGTGCAGCATAAGCCACAGGCTTCCTTGCACAATATAACTAATAATAATAATAATAATAATAAGTAATGCTTGCCCTCAGCTCAAGAATTCTTGTTTGTTGCCACAACAACCGATGTTGATACGTTCTGAGGTTAGCAATGGTTCAGATGACAGGGAAGATATAGCTTGGGATACAAACCCAAATGATTTCAAGGGGTGTGTAAGCATAGTAAACTATAGAGGATTACTTAGTCTCAACTAATGCTGATATAATAGGGCCAACGGAAATGCGGTGCCACCCAGAATTGGTGATGACGAGTTCCACTATGGTATGTATAATGTATTTAGGGAAGATAGAAGGGGTGGAGTGGTCATGCTTCTTGACAAAAGCAGCCTGAGTGCGAGCTTTTGCTGAGTCTGAAGTTACATCTGCTAGCATAGAATCTGTGTGGTGTGAGTTAGTCAGAAGCAAAGGAACAATGAGAGTGGGAGTAATCTACAGACCAGAAGATTGTGAAGAATACGATGAGAGGCTATATGCAGATGGAATGGGCAGGCAAGCAAGCATGAATGTCTTATTATGCGAGACTTTGATCTGCCCTGGGTTAATTTTAATAAGGGGGAAAAAACTTTTTAAAATAAACTAGAAGATTATTATTTGTACCAGCATGTTAGAGAAAGTACTAGGGGTGAGATTCTTGACCTCATCATTACTACAGTTTAAGGCGCTGTATGGCATCTGTGAACTGGGTAGATTGCCGAGGAATGGTGAATACATTTGAATTATGGAATACTTTTAAAGCAAAAATCACAGAAGACATGAACACATACATACCTTTAATAAAATATTGCTGCCGAAATGGATGACAGCGGAGGTGGCTCATCAGATAGAGCAGAAAAAGATATCATGAGACAGTTACAGAGCAATGAAAAGTACTGAAGCCTATAACAGGTACAAGTTGATCTGTAATAGTACCACAAATAAGGTCAGAAAAGCCAAAGCTGCTTATGAGAAAGCATTGGCTAAGAGAGCAAAGAATGGGGACAATGAATTTTTCGTGTAAGTGAATACAAGAAAGAAAAAAGCGAATCAGATTGGATTCTTGTGCACTGGGTGTGTGTGAAAGTCTTAGACAACCCAGATGATGTTGCGGATGAATTGAACAAGTACTTTGCATCTGTCTTTAGGGATGAAAGTCATTTCATGCTGAAAAAGAGGCTGAGCCATCTGAAATTAGCGATGTTGTAATTATGCAGATGATTGTTTATTAGAAAATCTTTTGAGCATGAAGGCAAGTAAGGCTCCTGGAGTTGATGGCATATACCCCGTAGTTTTGAGGGAGACTGCCAGGGAATGTATTGAACCATTGTGGTTAATTGTGAGAGCATCTTGGGAAATTCCTGTGGATTGGAGAAGTGCATTCCAATACAACATACATTAAAGCAGTTCTAAGAGTTAGAAGTTAGTGACTACAGACTGGTTAGTCTGACTTCGGCAGTAGGAAAAATCTAAGGGTAATTAAGAATGCAATACAGGGTTGGTTGGGGATTTATTTGGTACATCAGCATCTATGGCCATAGTGCGCCAGCAATACAGGGACATAGATAGATGGACATGGCATTCTGAAGGACACACAACATGGCTTTGTTAAGAGTAAATCATGCTTAACTAACTTAGTAGGCTATTTTGACACAGTTACTTCTGAGTTGGATTTAGGGAATAATTTCAACTTAGTTTATTTGGATTTTAGCAAAACATTTGACTCCCTCTCCCACGAGAGGTTACTGCAGTGGTTTTCGACCATTTTTTTTTAATAATGGCACCCTTAAATAATTTACTTTATTTTGTGGAACCCCTACTCAATTTTTGCCTGTTTGATCCGACTCTCTCTCTCTCTCTTTAAAAATATGATATATATATATATATACAAAAAGTTAACTATAATGTAATATATGTAATGAAACTGTTATCTTTTATAATGTGAGGTTTTTTTGTATATTTTTTTATTTTGGAATTGTAAATAGAATGATCAGTTTATATATGTAAATACTATCAGTGTTGTGGTTTATGGAAAACAATAATAAGGATGTTCCTTTTATAATGAAATAAATATATAAATTAAAAATATATATATGTTTAAAGTAATTTAAACCCAAATTATGTGGCATCCTGCAATGTTGGTGCAGTACCCTAAGGTGCTGTGGCACCCCGGTTGAAAACAACTGTTTTACTGTATTAGTTTGAACAGGTCAGGATTACTGGTAAGATTCTAAGATAGATTGCTGAGTGGCTGCAGGGCAAAAGGCAGACAGTTGTAATTAATGGATATTCTTCAGATTGTAACTTCAGGATTCAGGTTTTTCTGGGATCAGTTCTTGGGCTACTGTTGTTTCTCATTTTCATAAATGACATTGATGAAGGGATAGAAAGCATGATATCAAAATTTTTAGATGATGTGAAGATTGGCAGAATTGTTAATGATTAGTGCCAAGCAGTGCTCCTTCAGGATGACTTGAACAGACTTCAAAGATGGTCAGAGAAGCGGCAGCTATGGTTTAATGTTACTAAATGCAAGGCCTTACACTTGGCAAATAGCAACCTACAGATAAATTATACACTTCATGGGGTTTAATTAAAAACAGTGGTGGAGGAACAGGATCTGGGAGTTACAATACAGGCAGATACGAAGTTTTCTGAACAGTGTAAACAGGCAGCCAGGAAAGTCCATGGTGTCCTATCGATGATTTATCGAACACTATCCTGTAGAGATAGAGAGGTCATAATCCCATTGTATAAGGCAATTGTAAGACCATATTTGGAATACTGTGTGAAAGTATGGAGACCTCATCTGAAAAAAAAACATTGAACTTCGTTATAGGGTCAAAAGGCTGGCAACTCGAATGGTGAGATTGGCAGGATGATGACAGTATGAGAAAAGGCTTCAATTATGTGAGCTACAGAGCTTGACAACCAGACACTGCAGAGGTGACCTGATTGAGGCTCTGAGAGGGATAAGTAAATTGAATGAAGGTAGAATTCTCACTGTTCTAAAGAATTCCAGAACTAGGGGTCGTAAATTCAAATTACAGTGCTTAGGTTTAGATTAGATTATAGGAAGTTTTATTTTAGGAAGCGAGTCATTGATAGCTGTAATAAATTGTCCTCACAGGTAGTTGAGGCTGATAGTTTGAATACATTCAAAGGTCAACTGGATACTTACCTGTGTGAAGAGGGAAGCATATAATTTGTGTTTTCTTGTCTACATGTGTTTTTTTTTTTTTTTTTTTTTTTCAGTGCAGCAAATGCTTGCTGCTTTCTCGCACTATATGACAAATACTATTACTATATCGGTTTGGTGAAGACAGTTTTGTTTGTGTGTAATACAGATGTATGACAGTTATTACACTAAATTTAATCTCTGACACTTTCATGTATGGGAGCCACATTATTAACAGAAAATTTGTTGTACTAATGCAGTAGAAGAACCCTGAAAGTAAATAAAGGTTAGGTTTTTTTTGATTGCTGAAGACAATGTTGCTATACTAATTTTAATGATTGAGATTTTTTAGACCAGAGGTTAAAAAATATTTTAGATATTTTTTGTTTATTATTCTTTATATATATCAAGATTGCACCTATATGTTATTCTAAATTAGATTGTGGTTCTCAAGTATACACATCTGCTAGACTCGGTGTACTCCGACAGTTGGATCCCATCTCCACCATCATGTGATTCGTATTCAGTGCCGGATTAAGGCACAGGCTAGCAGGGCCCTTGTTTGGGGCGGCATTCTTTAAGAGGCACCAAATTTTACAAATCATGAAAAAATATATGTATCCTTAGTAAAGGGGACACTGAAAAATCTTTCTGCCCTGGGAGCGAAAATACCTTGGTCCGGCACTGTTCGTATTGTATCTGGAACATTCGGACATCTCCTGTCTAGAGTCTCGATGTCAAAGTAAATGAACTATCATTATCGCTTTGTTAGCAACAGTTATCTCTGTGGTGCCTCCGTGGGCAGGAGCAGCAGTGTGTAGCACACGCTTCTTGATTAGACCGGGGTTCGAGCCCATGACCACCAAATACGGGGAATGCGGAAAGGTCAGGGAATGACAACTGCATATCCCCGGAGCAATATGGCTTTAGTTGCTAATGCTCCTAAAAACCAAATAACAATAACAGTTATCTCTGCAGTATGCTTTCAAACTGAAATCTCTGCCAGACCACCCCATATAGACACCCATTTTTGAGCCATGCTGGGAAATGTGAAACACTTGCCAACTGTCCATTCAGTATTTGTATCCAGTGGCTACTCAGAGATTTGGACATTATAGTAGACAATGTTGCCCCATCACTAAGACAATTCCCTTCCACCCTGGCATTCTTGTGTTCCAGCGTGCAACTTCTCTCTCTTTCTAAACACCTTGAGTTGGTCCTTGAGGTTGTCACAGACATTCTCTCAGATATGCCAGACAAGCTGTACTTGCTACCTGGGAGTCTAAAACGCTGATGGAACTGATATTCGGGTGACACTCAAATCAAGTGAACCCAATTTCGGCGAAGTCCGGACCTTCTATGACAGCCAAATCCTCTGCTTGCACCTTCACGATGGTTGGACTGTTAGTAATCCTGGGTATAACCTCCATGCACAAGTACATGGTGGGTGACCACCCAGGTGTGAACCAACGTAAGCAGGGGTCGAGGTGTGGCGCCCACACCACATGGAGGAACGCCGCCCCTCTATGTTACCAGGCAGTACTAGGTGGTAGATGACTCTCATCAACCCGTGAAATACCACCACTTTGCTTATTGGAGGCTTGGAGTGGTGGAACCCATGTTTAGTCTCTGGAGCTAAGATCCGGCCAACCCTTCCCTATCTCTTCAATCATGCAGTATGATTGATGATTTTTGAGGTTATGATGAATGTCGTGGCGAGATCCAATATTCCTTACATTTCGAGGGTACAGCTCTAAAACGGTGTTCGCAGGCCGGTTGTTGTTATTTGGTTTTTAGGAGCATTAGCAACTAAGGCCATATTGCTCCGGGATATGCGGTGGTCATTCCTTGACCTTTCCGCATACTCCGTATTTGGTGGTGACGGGCTTGAACCCCAGTCTAATCAAGAAGCGTGTGCTACGCACTGCTGCTCCTTCCCACCTGGCTATGGAGGTGCTCGCAGGCCGGCCGCTAGTTAGTACACCGGACCAAACCTATTGGTAACTCTCTAGGAGGCTTCCGGATCAGCTAGTGTATAATCTTGCTACCTCTACTCTGCCAGATAGTGACTGGAGGGAGTCCGAGTAGTGTGTATGCGGGGAGCATTGTCGAGGCCACGTTATGTTAAGGATCTGGGTATATTCTTATCACATGTACGCCATATCCAAAAATTTCATTACTTCATACAGCATGTCCCACCCACTTTTTTCTTACTATTGAATACACCATGAATTGTCAAAATAATAGAGCAAGCTTATCTGTGAAAAGGTCTAAACCTCCCAAGGACTTCCTAATTCATTTCACAAATATACGTGGTCTCAATTCTAATCTCAACGATGTCCATTTCCACTTGCAGTCTTCCAAACCCCATGTACTTTTTCTGACTGAATCTCAGTTATTGGTTGATTCAACTACTGCTCATCTCAGATGTCCAAATTATTTGCTGTATGATTCCTTTTGCCTCAAAGGTGGTACTTGTGCATATGTCCGTTCTGATATTCCCTGTCAGAGACTTGGCAATTTGGAATCTCCTCTCTTTGATCTTCTCTGGCTTAAAATCTCTGTACATCATTGTGTCAAATTCATCTGTTGTCTCTACTGTTCTCCCAACTCTACTAATCACTTGGAGCTCTTTGACTTCCTCTCTTTGAAAAGAAATAAAATATCGAAGCAACGAAAAGAACCATATATGTAGTTATTGTAACATGGATAAACATACACTGAGTGATCACTGAATTATGACCACTACCTAATACTTTGTAGGTCCTCCTTTTGCCTTCAGTACAGCAGCTATTCGACGTGGCATTGATTCAACAAGATGTCGGAAGCGTTTGGGAGGTATGGCCAACCAAGCTGTGTGTGATGTGGCCAGCAATGCAGGTATGGAGGTGATTGGTGTATAAAGAGACGCCTGATATACCTTTCCATAGTGTCCCACAATTGCTCTATGGGATTGATATCGGGAGAAGTTCGGAGGCCAATCGATATGCTGGAAGTCAGAACTGTTCCTCAAACCATTCGTGCATAACGTGCCCGATGGCTCGGCACATTGTTATCTTGTAAGACATCATCGCCATTCAGGAAAAAGTGTAACATAGCAGGGTGAACGCAGTCAGCAAGCAGTTGACGATAGCGGAGACCATTGATACATTGTTCCACAAGCACTATGAGTCCAGGTTCCTGCCAGTGAAACATGTCCCACACCATACAACCGCCTCCACCGGCCTGCACTTTTGATACCATGCATGATGGATCAAGAGCCTCATGTTGTTGACGCCAAATCCGTATAGGACCATCCATAGTGTGGATGGTCCTATACGGATTTGGCGTCAACAACATGACGCCAAACTATAGATGGTCCTATACGGATTTGGCGTCAACAACATGACGCCAAACTATAGATGGTCCTATACGGATTTGGCGTCAACAACATGAGGCTCTTGATCCATCATGCATGGTATCAAAAGTGGAGGCCGGTGGAGGCGGTTGTATGGTGTGGGACATGTTTCACTGGCAGGAACCTGGACTTTCTCCAGTCCAACTTTCCTAACAGTGAGGTAATTTTCCTTGGTGATTTTAATGTTCACAACTCCAGCTGGCTTCCGTTTTCTAGTCACACCGACCCAGCAGGTCGAGATGCTGAGGCTTTTGCAATTACTAATGACCTAGCACAGATTGTTCATTTACCTACAAGAATACCGGACAATCCTAATCATACAGCCAATATGCTTGATCTTTTTCTCACAAACAACCCTTCTAAGTACAAGGTCGAAGTGAGAGGTCCTTTAGGCACTTCAGATCACAACTTGGTGATTGTCTCTTCTCCAATGGAACCTTTATCTCATGGCTATTCCCAACCTCGTATTGTTTGGCATTACAAGAATGCAAAATGGGATGACCTGCGAGACTTCTTTTCCTTGGTCTGATTACTGTTTCAAAACTTCTGATGTCAACGTTTGCTCAGATCGTGTCAGTGAAATTATTCTTGCAGGAATGGAATCCTTTATCCCATACTCCACTTTAAAATCTCATCCTTTAGCTAAACCTTGGTTTTCCAATAAATGTGCTAAGGCTGTCCAAGAGAAGAATGTTGCATATCGCAATTGGCTTGTTTCTAATTCTTCAGTTTCATTTTCTGCCTACACCAAAGCTCGCAACAATTGTAAAGCAGTTATTAATCAGTCCAAACTAGAGTTTGAACAGGCTAAGAGTAGAAAACTTGCTTCTTGCTCTAATGGTAGCCGAGTATTCTGGTCTCTTGCTAAAGCTATTGGCCGCAACTTTTGCCCATCTCTGCTCCCACCTCTGTCCAAACCAGATGGTTCAATTGTCACTTCAGCCAAGGATAAAGCTAACCTGCTAGCATCCCATTTTTCTTCCAGCTCATGTATTAATGATCTTGGTAAAACACCTCCCACCATTCCTAACACGCTCCATTCAATGCCTCCTGTGGTCTTCCGTCAAAAGGATATCAGAAGGATTTTGATGAATCTTAATGCTAAGAAAGCTCCAGATCCTGATGGTATTTCTCCACTTGTTCTCAAAACCTGTGCTCCTGAACTTACTCCTATTCTTTGCCGCCTTTTTTCACTTTCTTATTCCAAAGGTGTTTTTCCTTCTGCTTGGAAATTTGCTCATATCCAGCCAGTTCCAAATCCCTCCCATCCAATTATTGTCCCATTGCAATTACTTCCACTCTTTCTAAAGTAATGGAGAAATCAATTAACCGCCAACTCTTAAACTACCTAGAAACCTTCCGTCTGATCAACGATCGCCAGTATGGATTCCGTCAGTGTCGATCCACTGGTGATATTCTAGCTTATGTTACCCATTTATGGAGTAATTCAATGGAAAGGTTCGTTGAAACACAAGTAGTTGCTCTTGACATCTCAAAGGCTTTTGATTGTGTTTGGCATAAAGGTCTTCTAAACAAGCTTCCATCTTATGGTTTGCCAACTATTTTTAGTAATTGGTTATCCAGTTTCCTCTCTGATCACTCACTGAGGGTGGTGGTAAATGGCTCTCTGTCTTCTAACTTCTCCACTAATGCCGGTGTCCCCCAAGGTTCAGTTCTTTCCCCACTCTTTTCCTCTTGTATATCAATGACCTTCTTCCATTGACTGGAAATCCTATCCATAGTTTTGCCGATGATAGCACATTGCATTCAACTTTCCATTTTGAGAAACCTTGTCCTGCTCAATCAGCTTCAAGTTCTCGAAAATCTGCTGCCAATTCCTTAAATGCCGATCTTCAGGTAATTCTCCAGTGGGGCAAAGACAACTTAGTTGATTTCAACCCTGCTAAAACTCAGTCTTGTCTTATATCTCGCAAAAAGGATTCTTCTGCTCCTATGCTTAACTTTAGTGACACTTCGATTTTTAGGCAAAATGATATATCTCTTTTGGGGATTACCCTGACTTCTAATCTCTCTTGGCACAAGCACATTACGAATATTGCTTCCTCTGCATCTAAAAAACTTGGTTTTCTCTTTCGCTCTCGGCGTTACTTTTCTTCCAAACAGCTGCTCACTCTGTATAAATCGCAAATCCGCCCTGCCATGGAATATTGTTCCCACATCTGGGGTGGTGCCCCCAAAACCTCTCTCTCAGGCTTCTTGATTCCATTCAGAAGAGGGCAGTTAGGTTAATTAATGATTCATCTCTAACAGAGTCTCTCCACTCACTTTCTCATAGACGCACTGTTTCTGCTGCATGCCTCTTCTACAGATACTTCCACGGGCACTGTTCTTCTGAATTGGCTTCTATAATTCCCGCTCTCTCTTTCAAAACAGTCTTAACACATGCCGCCTCCAGCCAACATCCATTTACTGTCCAACTTCAGACCCACAGAACCAACTTTTCATCTTCCTCATTTATTCATTCAACTGCCGTTTTCTGGAACAACCTTCCCTCATACGTATTTCCTGAAAATTATAATCTACAGAAGTTCAAGTCCAATGTCAACAAATATCTTCTTTCGTCTTCTCAACCTCCAACCCAAGCACGGTACTAAGTACTATAGGTTCTAATACCTCTCGTGTTTAGGGTTCACATAAAAAAAAAAAAAAAAAAAACCTGGCGGAAGGCCAGGACTCCATCTCTTGCAAGTCTACACAGATGGTTCTAAATCAGAAGTGTCTCTCGCTTCCCAGACACTACAGCTCTGCAGTGAATATGCGTAAGTGCCGCATATTCACTGCAGAGCTGCATGCATTTGAGCTAGCCTTGGATCACATATAAGCATACCACCACCACCACCACCACCAAAAATGTATATACAGATTCATTTCAGGCCTAATGAATAATGAGGTACAATTCTTGTCCAGGGTCTAGCAGTGGCTGTATTATCTTTTGGAATGCAATTTTTATATTTTCTTCTGCTGGGGACCCAGGAAAAATGGAATCAGGGGAAATTATTTGGCTGATATTGCAGCCAAACCAGCAGTTTCCTTGTGTAACTATTAGTCCCCTACACAGACTACAGTCAAATAATACAAAAGAAACTGGTTTCCCGATGGTAACATTCATAGCATGGGCAGAATACAAACAAATTATGAGATTAAGCCTGCAAGTGAACAGTGGTAGTCTAGTCTGTGTAGGAATCATAAAAGAGAAAGTTGTTCTAGCTCACCTCCACGTAGGACACAGTCGTTTGACATATTTTTCTACTGATGACTCTCCTATGTGTGAGCACTGTGACACTGTTTTAACCATCAAGCACCTTTTTACAGAATGTATAAATTTTACTCATGAATGACATTTATGTTTTAGTGCTTTTAATCATTCGACTGAGCCTTTTAGTCAGATTTTGGCTGATAATGACAATATGTCTAAAATTTTTAATTTTTTTAAAAATTATAAATATATATGCATATATTTAACTTGTTTTTATATATATATATATTTTTTTCTTTGCTCATTTTTATTGAGATTTACTTTTATTTAGCTTTTACATATATTTGGCTACGTACAACTTTTGTGTATATATAATTTTTGACGTGGTAGCCTTTGGTCACCTTATGATTTTTCTTCTGTATTAACCTTGTACTTGGCACATAATGGTTTGGTGCTACCAGTGCACCATAAAACAGCAAATCAGTCAATCAATCAAGCATATTCAATTGGATAACATGGTGACTGATTTTGTCCATCTAGTGAGCTCTTTTGCTGACTCAAATAAATTTGTTTATTGTTTACAGATCTGTGTTGGCAAAACTTTGCAATGATAATGTGTTTTTTTTTTTTTTTTTTTTTTTGCCTCCCTACCTTCATGCCTCAATGATTTTATTCTGTTCTAGTAGTAGTAGTAGTAGTAGTAGTGGCACTTGATGCAAGAAAGCAGTGTAGGAGCTTATGCAGCATCAGCCAAAAAAAAAATCACACCATACCCTCCAATTGCCTGTCCAGTTCCTCCTTAAATTTATTTAACCTATCAACTTCCACAACGACAGATGGAAGTTTGTTCCAGCAATTAACCACCCGCTGGCTAAAGGCAAATTTCCGCACATCTATTCTACATCTATCCTTTCTTAATTTGAACTTATGTCCCCGTAGGTTCGTATTCTGAACAAGTGGGAGGATCCCATCAGAATTCAGCGTGCTCAACCCATTCAAGGCCTTATAGACCTCAATCAGATCACCGCGCAGGTGCCTAGTCTCCAGCCACTGCAATTTGCAGAACTTAAGCCTCTCTTGGTAAGAGGATCCCTTCATTCCCCTCACCAATCGTGTTGCTCTTCTCTGTACACGCTCAAGCAAATCTACATCCTTCCTAAAATGAGGCCTCCAGACCTGTACGCAGTACTCAAGACGTGGCCTGACCATTGCCTTATACAGAGGGACAATCACCTCCTTTTCCCTGCTAGCAAAATTCCTATATATCATTGACAAAACCCTGAGGAAGCATTTCTAACAATCACATTATATATTTATTTTATATCTATCTGTTATATCTATTATTTATTATTTATTTATTATATCTATTTATTTATATTGTATCTATTTTATATATATCCTACTATTATTAATTTGGAATGAGATTTGAAAAAGTCACTGTATGACAATGCCGTTTGGAAAGTTAGTTTCTTCTAGAATGTTATTAAATATGTATCTCTGCATGAGAAAGAAATGCAAAGGAAACATTTCATTGTTCTCTTATTCTAGCCATATGTTTTCCTCCCCCTGTTTTAGGTTCTGTGAATATTTTGCAACTGCAACAAGATTTCTTTTGTTCCGAAAGCAGTAACTGCGAACACGATGAAGCAGTTTGCTCCTTAAGTGTTAATTCAGATAACAGTACTGTTGTGAGTTCTAGTTATGATAAATGGTATGTACATATGCATATGATATAGATGTGTACATGTGTATTTTCTGATAATTAACAGTTAATCTGATAGATATATAAAAGGTTTTTAGTGCTTAATGTGTCCTTTTTCTTCCTGGTTGAATTTTTTTTTTTTTTTTCTAAGGCATTTGGAAAAAAAAAAGACAAGAAAGACAAGTCAGCAGTACATTAAAACTTCATAAAACTAGTAATATTTGGATATGTTCTGTCATCTCTAATTCTATAATTCTTAATTGTTTTTCTTTATCCATGTTTTGCTTATTGTAATCTATTAACCCTAGGCCTCCTTCTGGCTGTGAACAGCCAGAAGGAGGCCTAGTTGAACAAGCCCTTCGGGGCTTGTTCAGCAGTATTGTTAATTCTGCTCATACATATTTATTCTGAAATTATTTCAGTAGTTGGTTATGGAAAGCGAGCTTGCTGTCAAAAATAACTGTAATGCAGGGCTGGTTCTGGCTCCTCTGCTGCCTGCGTGGAAATTTACGAGCTGTATTTCAACAAAAACCTTTACACAATTGGTGGACGGGCCTGAAAAAATAAGTACCTTGACTTGTAAGTGCAGCAAAGTTGGTGTTTCTGAATCATTTTGTAATGCTGATTTTAAAAATACCTTCCATTTGTCTCCATCGCTTCCATCCCGCAGTGGGTTGATAATGGCTGCAGTTTACCTTTAGATTTGTATTTTTATAAAGGAAAAACTAAAATTCTTTTTAATAATATGAACAGATTTAAATTAGATTTTTATTAAAACCAAAATGTAAGAAAAAATACATAACTACATAAAAAATATAAACAATATAAAAAAAACTTGCACTTAAAAAATTTTCAAAATTGTTGTTAAAACTGCACTCTTCTACCTTTCTTATTAGCTAGGTAATTCAGCAATGGTGTTGGATAACTCTAAACTTTCACACAATTTATTTTTGATTGATGGGAGTTTCAAATCATTTAGCCTCTCTTGGCTCATAGAGGTGTATTTTGAAAAAATTCAAGTTTTCTCAGAAAAGGGTGTTTCTGTAATGCTGATTTTAAAAATAACTTCTGTTTGTCTCTAAACATCCGGTTTCTTCAAAAATCTTTTTTTTTTTTTCCCCTCCCGATTAATTTTTCACGAATTTTTGTTAATTTTGGCAGAATTTGTGCACTGAAATTATAACAAAATATTACTTTTACGAGCTCTAAACTTTGTATGTTGAAAACACTATTAAAAAGGGTAGTATGGTAAAAGTCCACTAAACACAAAACTCCCTTTTTAAAAACTGATTTACAATGGGTCAAATTTTTGTTTCTTTGATTTTTTTTTTTTTTTTTTTTTTTGCAGATCCTTCTACTTTGCAGTCCCTCTTCAGCATTCAGCAATAGTCAGCCATCGTGTTGATATTCAACCTCCCCTGTTACCCCCATCTCCATTAAAGTTCTGGTAAAACCTCTCACCTTGTTCTTCACTAACACTTCCTAGAGATTTTCTGGGAAGTAGTCAATGTGAGAGTTTGAAAAATGTACCTTGACACTCATGTTGCAGCCCAGCTTCTTTATGAGGGACATTCAATAAATTATCTACCTGCCTATGAAGGAAATGAGATAGAGGCAAAAATCTGTTTTGATTTTTCAATGTAACTCCCCTGAACTTCAATACACGTGTTCCATTTTGTTGGCAATGAGGAAATACCAGACAAATAAAATTCTTTGTCCTCTCCATCAAAGAATGCAGAAACAGCAGACTTCAGTTCATTGTTATCAGCAAAACGATGTCCACTTAGGTTTTTCTTGAGGTGAGGTGTCGAAACAGGAAATAGTCATTGGGAGCCAGATCTGAACTGTAAGGTGGATGGGTAGGTTCGGTAAAGTCACAGTCTCAATGCAACATGACCTGTGCACTGGTGTGTTGTCATGAATAAGCAGCACACCTCTGGAAAAGTTTTCCACAGCATTTTTCCTTTATGTCTTCCTGTAGGTTGTACATTAAGGATAATAAATATGACTCCCCAGTGCTTGTGTTCCACGTAGTGAATGTACAAAAGTCCCTCAGCATTCCAAAAAACGATGGCCATAATCTTGCCAGCGTGAAGGTTGTGTCCAAAATTTTTTTGGTCGGGGAGAATCCTTGTGCTTCCATTGCATTGATTCTTGTTTGGTCTCAGGATCCCAGTGATGAATCCATGTTTCATCACCTGTAACAATTCTGGAGATGAAAGTTTCAGGATCTCTTCCATAAAGCTCTAAATTCTCCTCACAACACCGTACTCTGAATTTCTTCAGCACCAGGGTCAGAAATCTGGGGACCCACCTTGCACTGACCTTACTCATCCCCAAATGTTCATGAAGGTTGGTTATGACTGTTTCCTCAGATATATCACATTCCCTAGAGATTTGGGACACCTTTAAACATCTGTTATTCGGCACAAGGATTTTCACAGCTTGGCACATTTCTGGAGTGGTTGCTGTCATGGGCATTCCTGGATGTGGATCATCTTTGATGGACTCTCTCCCACTCAAATTGTTTTGACCAGAATTTTACCTAGTACTCTGAAGTTGCACTGTTGCCATATAAAGCCATGAACGGCCTTTAAATTAAATTTTCATTTCCATTTTTTTCTTTGGCAAGAAAATTGATGGCTGAACAATGCTCCAATTTCAGCAAATCCATAATTTGGTACGGGTGTCTTAATTCTTTCTCTTACAGCAGCAAAACCTAAAAACATAGTGGGATCAAAATTAGTATCATTGAAATGTGAGATTTAAGTACCAATGGGGATTGGTAGATGCCGGATAACTGTAGTTTCTGGTTGCTTGAGAATTAGTATTAAAAAAATACTTAACTATTATACTAAGCCCAATACTTTGAAAATTAAGACAAACATAGACAAATTTTACTAAAGAAACTGAGTTTTATTATAGAAACCGCTTTTTGAATACAGTAACTTACAAAAAAACACACTCAAAACTGTTGAAGTAGGTAGAGAATTCACTGGGCAGACATTGCATGAGGATAGTCCGGATCTGCTGATGTAGCTGGGACAGGATCAGGAGGGTCTGTAGATGGTTTTGGATCTGCATCAGTAGATGATGTTGTGCTGCCAAACTTGCTTTCAGCATTCTTCAAAAATGAATGAATATCACCTTACTTTGAGGTCTTACGTCTCTCAGACAAAGTCAAGTTATGCATGATGTGGAGCTGCATAAGATGCTGAGAAGTGAAGAAGGGTTGCTGTTCTGCAAAAGCTATTAAAGTTTCAAATGCTGCAGTAGCTCTCTGCCAGGATACTTTTTCCACCTGACACACATCGTCATCGCTTTCTTCCTCCTCTGCAACTTTCATTTTTCCATGATTCACAACAGCTTTTATAATGTCTTCCGTATTCAGTGTATGAGTTGCTGGTATATCTTCATCCACAATAAGCCAGTCGCCCACTTCATTTCAAGGCAAATTCATTTCTTCAACTAACTCACAGATTTCATCATAAACAGTGCTATTGACAGCTGCACTATTGCCTGGAAACTCCTCAAATTCGACGGAGGAATTCTCAAATATCACAGCTGGCCACAACTTTCTCCAACATTTCTTTAATGTTTCATTTCTCACAGAGTGCCGGGCACAATTGATAGTGTAGATAGCATCTTTGAGGTTATATTTCTTCTGAAAATCCAGAATTGTCCTATCAAAATTAGTCACTTTCTGCGTGAAGTTGCGCCTGTAAAACATTTTTGTTTTGCATCACCCCCTGATCCATTGGTTGGATCAGACTTGTGACGTTAGCTGGAAGATAACACACGAAAATGTTGCCATTAACTAGCTCTTCAGCAGGAGGATGTGCATGACAGTTACCCAAGAGCAACAAAACTTTACTATTCTCTGCTAATGCTTTCTTTCGTAAATTTTCTTTAACACTAGGGACAAATGAATAATGAAACCACTTGGTAAAGATTCCTGCGTCCATCCAGCTGTTACTTTGTGCATGATAATGTATGGGAAGGTTACTTACGCCTTTAAAGCACCTTGGTTTAGCAAATTTGCCGACCACACACAGCTTTACCTTATGATTTCCTGATGCATTTGCATAAACGAGCACAGTTACACACTCTTTATTTTGCTTAAACCCATGAGCTACCTTCTCATTACCACCAGACAAAGTAGAATTAGGCAGACACTTCCACATTAGTCCTGTCTCATCTGCATTATAAATCTGTTCTGGGGTAAAGTCATTTTTTTACACTATTTCACTAAACACCTCACAAAATGAAGCTGCAGCCTGACAAATCCAGCTTACGGATGCCGTAACGAACCTTGAATTGAGTAAGCCAGCCACTTGAAAAGGAACACTTACCTTCAATTTTCATTTTCTCATGAAATTCTTTTGCTTTTTGTTGCAACATGGGTCCAGAAATGCAACCACCCTCGGATCTTTTCAGCGAAAACCACTCATACAGCCTGGTCAAGTACTTTTCTCGGTGTATGAAGAGTATTATGCTTCTCTACACTCTTGTCACTCTCCGACTTGGCATAAAACTCCTTTATTTTCTGAGACAGCCTTAATGTCATAGATCGTTGATGAGCCAACATTAAATTCTTCCATGAGCACTGCAAGACTTTCACC
Source organism: Mastigoproctus giganteus (assembly GCF_048544385.1). Classification (NCBI taxonomy): domain Eukaryota; kingdom Metazoa; phylum Arthropoda; class Arachnida; order Uropygi; family Thelyphonidae; genus Mastigoproctus; species Mastigoproctus giganteus. Next base: position 22,065,404 of record NC_143588.1, on the reverse strand, counting down.
TTTCTCAAGCCTCTTGCATATTTCCATCTTCTGCTTGAGGGTAAGCACTACACGTTTACTCTTACTTGCTACCTGTTTTGGCATACTAGGGGTTGAAAGAGAACACAGAATTTGAATAACAGTAAATCAACCAGTAAAAGTGAATTGTTGGGAGTGAGAGACAAACATGTGATGAGGGACATGCGTACACGTACTCACAGCCAAAGCGGCGTGCCAGGTTTGAATCATTTTTATCTAGAAATTAATATGTATCATTTTAATTTTTCAACTACCTACTATTTCCACTACTATTTAATAAAATTTAATAAGATTTTTTGCCAGTTGCTTGAATTCTGGTTAACGGAGAGTCTACTGTACCTTGTTTTAGCTTCTTTTGGGCAATTGAAGAGAATTTAGTACAAAAGTAGTTGAAGCAAGGATCTTTCTTTGGTAACACTTTCAAAAACTGTTTCATCAAACCCAGTTTGATGCAAGGGTGGAAGTGAAAGGAGGACAGTTTGGGATATACCAGTGGTTTGTGAACTATGTTCTTTGATTCAGACAACAAATTGCACCTCATTAGCCAGACTTTGACATCCCGGTGCTTACCCCTTGCCTAACTGTCCCACTCACACAAAAAGTAAGGCATTTTTTGTGTAGCCAGATTGCTGTCCAAGTAATATGCCTATCAGTTTAAGGTCAGTACAGACCAACCAACGAGTTATGTTCTTCATACTTAATATTTGTCAACGACTTCAAGTTCTCGTACATTTCTTTCAAATGCACAGAGTGAGCTACTGGAATTTACCCATATTCATTGTGGACCAACACACCTTTTAGACCTCCTCTTTGATGAGTCAATGAAAAGTGTCCACTGTGTAGGATGAGTCAATGAAAAGTGTCCACTGTGTAACTAATTCCTAAATAGTTCATTTATATTACTGCAAAAAAATCATAGAATCATCCTCAGAAAAGTAAGATACTAGTTCTTGTTCTCAGTGTCTGTACTATAAGAAAAATGTCCCATGTGCTAGATTTCTTGACCTAAGTTTAGAACCAAGAAGTTCTGCCGATTCCTTTGGTAAATTTAAATCCCTTACCAAATCATTGAGTTCATGCTGTGAAAACATATGGACTTAATATCTCCAGGCATGTAGACTTCAGTTTTATCTTCAGAAGAAATACATCACCAAGGATCCCAGTGTAACAGATGACATGTTGTCAATGCCACCTATCCCCAGAAACAATCCAGCACATCACTGCAGGATGCAGAATGATCACCCAGACAGAGTACACTCACCGACACAACCAGGTGGCCATTATAGTACATCAGAAGCTAGCACAAAAATACTAGCTGATCAAAGAAAGTTTACAGTATTAGAAATACAAGTCTCAAGGCATACTAGAGACCTCTACTCACAGACTATTCTCGGACCATGCTATAATAACAGACAAGACAATCCACACAACAGACTAGGCATTAACCTCATCAACAAGAAGGAAATGGCTACCTACCTGATCGACATAGCGCTGCCCAACACCAACAACCTCCAGAAAACAATACGAGGAAAAGATCAAGAAGTACTCAGATATAAGACAGGAAGTCAAAGATATGTGGCATATGAAACAAGTAATGCCCATCCCGATCACTGTGTCAACCACTGGCATGGTGCCAAAAAGCCGCCATAATAACTTAGCAGTAATATGCCTTCCAGAAAGAAATCCTGATCACTTGTAGGATAGTAAGTAAGAGAGTTCCTCGACCAGCAGTAATAATAAGAATAATAATAGTAACCATAAAAAAACAACCACCCCATTCACTTGGTACCGGTACTCATCATGGAGCAGTGGGGATGGGGGGCCACAAAAGAGAAATGGTTTTTATAATAATAATAACAATTCCAAATTGAGTATATATTAGATGAACTGGGAGACCCCAGAACACAGACTAGTAGAGCCTCTACATAAGAAAATAAGGTTGGAGTTAATAGTTTCAAAAATTAATCATTAAATTTATAGAAAGCACAATTCATGATTTTACGAATACATTTTTCTTAAATAAATTTGTTCGTATTCTTTATTGTGTGGCCACTCGCCTACGTTAAGTTATTGATTAGTCTTTTTCCAGAATTTGATGAGTGATGATCAAATTTCACCAGTGTATTGCAGGCTTGTTATGGTAAGTTCCAGAGGTGGGGTTGGTGGAGGGCTTTTGTCAGGTGCAAACATGGTCTAATTCTCTTGTCAGTTGTGTTTACCCTAAAATTAATCAGTAGTTACTCCAAAATTGAACAGGGGGGGTTAAATTATTCAAGAATAAATTTGAACATAGTGCTGGGAAATTGGTCATGTTAGGCCCACTTAAGGATTCTATAGGAAAACTCAGGCCCAAAGTTCTATAGAAAGTACGTTTCTAATTAGGGGTAGCAGTCCTGAAATTAGCTGTATACAGAATTCTAGAAAAAATTTATTTATGAAAAACTATATCCGTTTTGAAATGATCTTCATATTTTTAATTTTGACTTAATCTAATTTCATGAGCCAGAAGCCCTTCAGTATTCATTTGTAAGAAGTTATGTGGGTTTGAGTCTCAAATATTCTGAGAAACTTTAATTCCAGAGGTTAGCTTTGGACAAGGATTGTTAGAGGAAGTCTCAACACTAGTGAAGAGTTGATGTACTGAGTCTTATTAATGTATAAGATAGGAAAAGAAAGTTTTAATACCTCATGAGAGCAAAGAATAGAGCTGATAAGGAAACTGCCTTGCTCTGTCTTGGAGTCACTGGTTAATAAACGATTTGAAATGAAGTAATCTTTGATAGGATAAGCTGAATGAAGGATAACATGGGATCTTTGGCTAGAAGGGAACATTTGAATAGAAAAAGTAGAGAATTGATGGAAACCGAGCCAGATCAGTAAATAGGTTTAACTTTTCTTAGAGTAGTTGATTCTGAACATAGGATTAGGCACAATCAGTCTATGCTCTAACAAAAAAAAAAAAAAAAAATATATATATATATATATATATATATATATATTAAAATTCTGGCACCAGGATTTTTTTTTTTTTTTTTTTCCCTCCAATTTTTTTTCTGTTTTTTCCATCTGGGATATATACTTGTATATCTTAAAAACTGGTTTCTGTACTGGGTAGGAATAATCCAATATTGGCACAGAGGCTTTAAAAAATGCTCTAATAAACTGCACATTACCAAATATTTAAAAATCCTGTTGTGCAACCCCAGTTTAGAGGGGCTCTATTTAACCGTTTCGGAAATGTGAAGGTACTAAGTGAAAATTTATCAAATAGAATTCCTAAACTCAACTGTATAACTGAATGTGAGTAAAATTAGTTTGCACTCACCCTGCATTAAAAGAGATAGATTCAAATATTTCCTGGAAATAATTCATCATTCTTAAGAAGTTCTAGTTAAAAAGGAATTAATTCCCTCCCCACTTTTTTACATTTCTCTCAAAGCTTAAAAGGACAATGCAGGAATCGCCCTCAGTGCCTATCAACTGGTACCAATGGACTTGCTTCTACCTAAAAAACTTCACTTTCAACAGAATGTCTTTTGCTTCTCATGGGTGGAGGCAGATCGATGTTACTTTATTTCAGTGCTATACAGCAGGCCCTCGTTATAACATGGTTCGCTTTACGCTGATTCGCTGTAATGCTCTTCTTATATTATAACCCATATCTGACTATAACGCTGTCACAAATCACTATAATGCTCTTTTACAGATTGCATTTTTGGCATATTTAACGAAACTGTTTCATTTGATGGAGTCGATAGCTTGAAAATGAATAGCAAAACAGCATTAAAACGTTTCCCCATGCCAACTTGAGAAATTTTCCCACTCTCAGTGAAATTTTCTCACATGCTAATTTAATTGCAGTACAGTGACTTGTTACGTAGTTCCGAGATCAACATTTTAAAAAATGATCAAGTATATGCTTGTAATATTTCCATTATATGCATTCATCCGAAGTCTGGTCATCACTCAGAACAGTATTAGACATTGTGCGTAACTGACAGTTTACTTGGACATTGTATCATAATTAAAGCAACCAATGCAATTACATTTTTTAAGAGTTAATAATGGTGGATAAGAATGAAAAAGCAACAACATCTGGATGCAGTACAAAGACTACAAATGTAAGAAAAAAGGCTGAAGTTTAAAGTGTGGCACCTTTGTAGCCAGGTGGGCAGGAGCAGCAGCACATGCTTTTGATTAGACCAAGGTTCAAGCCCGTGACCACCAAATACGGAGGATGCGGAAAGGTCAGGGAATGACCCGCATATCCCCAGAGCAATATGGCCTTAGTTGCTAATGCTCCTAAAAACCAAATAACAAACAAACAAACTGAAATTTGAAAATTAAATTAGACATTTTGAAGCAAATTGATTCTGGTCAACGACAAGCGGATGTGTGCCATAATTTAGGACCGGCAAGTTTAACTGTAAGAACAATCATAAAAAATAAAAGAATTAAATTTAGCAGCGGGAAAGACAGTTGTTCCACTGCAAGCAACTAGGACCAGGCAGGCTATTAGGATTGAAATGGAGAGACTTTAACTAATTTTATTGAAGATAATATCCAATGTAGAATTGAATTAAGTTAAATATTATAATAAAAGAGAGAGAGAGAGAGAGAGAGATTAACCTATATGATGAGCTGAAGAAAACTCACCTAAAAAAAAAAAAGTGGAACCATTTTTAAAACTATTAAGGTACATCACCAAGGGTGTCAAGACTACTACTCAGGGTTTCTATGAGGTATAAGCTAAAGGTTATAACGATTTATGTACCAACATCGAGCCATGATGATGAAAAGGTTGAAGAAATGTACACTGAAATTGAGAGTCTTTTAGATGAGCAGAAAACTCACTACACTATCATTATGGTGGACTTCAATGCTAAGGTTGGAAAGAGACAAAACAGCACAGAAAGGGGAAATATAGGAAATTATGGAATCAGTGAAAGATGTGTAATTTGCAGAATCTCGAGGAATATCAGTAATGAACGCTTTTTTCAAGAAAAGGGTGAACAGAAAGTGGACATGGAAGAGCCCAAATGGATTAACAACTAATGAAATTGACTTCATCCTCACTAATAGAAGATATATCGTGAATGATGTTACTGTCCTGAAAAGATAAATGTTAGAAGTGATCACAGAATGGTAAGATGCACACTCGATATAGATGTAAGAAGAGAAAGGAAAAGACTGCCTTGAGTAAATAATACAAAGGTCTTTGAGATAACAGAAGAGAAAAAAAAGCAGTATGTACTGGAACTTAAGAACAAGTTTGAGCTTCTGCAGACTGCTCAGGACCAAGATATTGACAAGGAATATTACGACTTTCTGAAAGTAATAAAGCCCAAGAAACCTATAGGTAAAAAGAAATCCAAAGAAGAAAAAATTAGTCAAGAAACACTTGTCATGATGAACAGAAGACGACAAATGAAGGGCAAGATAAACACTGACAAGGAGAAAATTGAGTATACCGAGTTATGCAGACCATTGGAAAGAGACTCAGAGAGGACATAAGAAAATTTAACAAAAGAAAAGTAGAACAAGCATTAAGGGAAAACAAAGGATTTAAATCAGCAGCCATTATCAGAAATACAGAAAGACAAATGACACTGAAACTGAAGAATAGCGATGGTGTACTTATAAACAGCAGAGAAGACATAATTCAAATAGCAGAAGACTACTATAGAGAATTATATATGGAGCAAGGGAATTATGCCATAAATGGGGATGATGGATCGCAAATTAGTAACTCATACGACAAACCCGATGGCCTTCCTGATGAGGTAGAACATGTGTTGAAGAAAATGACGAATCAGAAAGCCCCGGGGTAAGATGAAGTTACTGTAGAGTTGTTAAAATTGGGAAGAAGAGACATGACACAAAAACTGGCAAGACTCTTCACAAAATGCATTAGAAAAGGTATGACACCTAAGGAGTGGAATAATGCAATCATAGTTTTGCTGTTATCCAATTAGCTTGTTATCCCACATCTACAAGTTGTTCACAAGGATCATTACTAACAGATTAGAAAGAATACTTAATGAGAATCAACCAAAAGAGCAAGCTGGCTTTAGGATAGGATTCTCAACTGGATCACCTTCACATAATATCACAGCTAATGGAGAAAGCAAATGAATACAAAACACCATTATGACTGACATTATGAAAAGGCATTTGACCCTATACAGCATAAGGCAATGTTTCGGACACTGGAAAAATAGCATAGATACCCCATATATTATGATTTTGAAGAAAATATATGAGAATGCTACCCCCTTTATTAGACTAGACAAAGACAGTAGTAAATTTAAAATTGAGAAAGGAGTTCGACAAGGAGACACAATATCTCCAAAGTTGTTTACTGCTGCCCTTGAGGAAGCTTTCAGAAAATTAGCCTGGTCGCAGAAAGGAGTCAATGTGAATGGAGAGTACCTAAACCATTTATGATTTGAAGATGACATTGTGGTCATAAGCCATGATCTCAAAGAATTAGAGGAAAATCTTAATCAGTTATGCACAGTTAGTAAGGATTTTGGACTAAAGATTTATATGGCTAAAACAAAAGTAATGATGAACAAGAATGTCACAGAAAGGGTTGAAGGAGCAGTAATTGAAATGGTAGATTCCTAATCTGGGAAAAGTCATTAGCTGTAATAATGATAAATGGCTGGAACTCAAGAGAAGAATAAATTTTGGATGGATAGCATTCAGGAAATATAGTCACATACTGAGGAGCCATATCCCAATTTGTCTAAAACATAAAATAATGAACCAATGTATACTCTCCACCATGACTTATGGAAGTGAAACTTGGGCACTCACCAAAAGAATGGAAGGGAAGCTGAGAACTGCGAAGAATGGAATGAATTATATTGGGAATCAGACTGTTAGATAAGAAGAGAAACACATGGATTAGGCAGCAAACTCAAGTAAAGGACATTCTTATCAAAACTAAAGAACTATAATAGTCTTGGGCAGGATACATAGCTTGAAGACATGATGACAGATGGACTAAGAAAATAACAGGATGGTACCTAAGAGGAGCTAGAAGAAAACCTGGAAGACAACAACAGAGATGGACAGATGAAATTCATCAGTTTTTGGGTAGTAAATGGATGGCCATTGCACAAAACCGAAGGAACTGGAAAGTTTCTGGAGAGTCCTTCATCCTGCAGTGGATTGAAAATGGCTGATGATGATGAAGGGCTGGTTGAATAGATTTAAAATCCAGAGAGAAGCCACAAGTGCAGATCAAGGAACCAAAACTTTCAAAAAAGAACTTGTTAAAATTATTGAAGAGGGGTATTATGTGTTATACTTCTCAACAAGTTTTTAACATAGATGAAGCAGGACTTTTTTGGAAACGAATGCCTAAAAGAAGTTTCATATTGAAAGAACAAAAAAACATGCCAGGTTTCAAAGTGGCGAAGGATCGGTTGACTTTATTGTTGGGTGGTAACGCTGTGGGGTATTTAAAATTAAAACACCTTTTAGTTTACCAGGAAGAGGGCCGAAGTACAACCCAAAATGACACATTTTTCGTGATTAAAGTCATCAATTAAATTAAATCAATAAAATCATGATTTTAATTGGAATTAAGTTTAATTTTGATACGTAATGTAGTTACCACAAAATTATATATGTATGTAATGCAGAATATTTTATATGTACAAATATTTGAATATTAAATATTTTGACTGACATTTGTGCATCTTTTCACTACTGTTTATTATTGATTAGGAAATATCCTATGGCACCAACCGCAACTCACAAATACATATGTTACCTTATGGGAATGCGGCACTCCCATAAGGATTCACTAAGTGAATTCTTTTGGGATTCACTTAGTGAATCCCATTCCGGAAAAATAGAGCGCTAAGTAAATCCCATAAGGGGATTCACTAAGTGAATCCCATAATGAAGATAATTCATTCCGGAAAAACAGTGTTAAGTGAATCCCATAAGGATTCACTTAGCACTCTGTTTTTTCGGGTTGGATTATCAGCGTTAAGAGAGGGTCACCTGTATATATTACAGTGCACATCCTCATAAATCTAATTTAATTATGGAGTCAGGTTTACTAATCATCATTAATAAGTGAACAATATTAGGTTGTTGTCATTGATTATAATTCATGTTATTTCATTTTAAGATAAATTTTCTTTATTTTATTTATTTATTTTATTTTTTTTTTTTTTGTAATCCTAGTATAAAAATTTGGGATGTGCAAACATGGAGCTCTGTTGCTACCTACAGACCAGGTATGTTTTTTTTTTTTTTTTTTAATTTTCATTTTCAAATTGCATGAGAATTTTTACAAAGCATATTATTTTAAGAAATATATTAAAGAGGGTATTTGATGATATATGTGGGAGTAGTACCCTCCCCCGTAATTACCTATCTTTTCTTTTCTGCTTTCGACCTGAAAATGCATTTCCCCTTTAAAATAAGCAAGCAATACAACCCTTTTTCTTTCTGTCATATTCATCTTAATTTCCAGAATATGTTACTTTTGTTTTATTCTCACCTGAGAATATCCATTCAAAATTACTATGCATGTATCAGTCTTTGTCTACATTGGTATGTTTAAAAACCTTTTACTTATTTAATGGCAGTAATAAACTTATGACTATATGTAATAGCATCATCTCTGTCTGCTATAGCATCTCTCTCCTTCCTCCCTGTCCCACCTCCAGCCAGTGCTCACAGCCACATTATGTATAGTGTGCACCAGACTCAAATAAATACTACTGTAGGCTGTTAAAGGGAGTAGACATGTTTTAAGTGGCTTTGATGTGATAACTGAAGGGGATTAACATCAGGTGTCTGGTAGATTTGATATAGATGTTATAACATACGATCACTCATCGGTGAAGACAGGATATTAGAGCTGGAAAAGGAATTAGAAAATGTGAATTGGAATATCATCGGTTTGGCTGAAACAAGAAGAAGAAATGACTCACTTATAAGTTTATCAAGTGGAAATCTGCTGTACACCAATGGAAACAGTGAAAGGAGTGAAGGTGGAGTTGGGTTTCTGGTCCATAAAGATTTTAAAAACAAAATTTTGGAATTCAAAAGTACATCACCAAGGGTGTCAAGACTAATACTCAAGATTTCTAAGAGGTACAAGCTAAAGATTATAATGATTTATGCACCAACATCGAGCCATGATGATGAAGAGGTTGAAGAAATGTACACTGAAATTGAGAGTCTTCTAGATGAGCAGAAAACCCACTACACTATTATTATGGGGGACTTCAATGCTAAGGTTGGAAAAAGGCAAAACAGCGCAGAAAGAGGAACTATAGGAAATTTTGGAATTGGTGAAAGAAATAAAAGAGGTGAAAGACTTGTGGAATTTGTAGAATCTCAAGGAATGTCAGTAATGAACACTTTTTTCAAGAAAAGGGTGAACAGAAAGTGGACATGGAAGAGTCCAAATGGATTAACAACTAATGAAATTGACTTCATCCTCACTAACAGAAGATATTGTGAGTGATGTTACCGTCCTGAATAAGGTAAATGTTGGAAGTGATCACAGAATGGTAAGATGTACACTTGATATAGATGTAGGAAAGGAAAGGAAAAAACTGACTTGAGTAAATAATACAAAGGTCTTTGAGATAACAGAGGAGGAGAAAAAGCAGTATGTACTGGAACTTAAGAACAAGTTTGAGCTTCTGCAGACTGCTCAGGACCAAGATATTGACGAGGAATATTACAACTTTCTGAAAGTGATAAAGCCCAAGAAACCTATAGGTAAACAGAAATCCAAAGAAGAAAAAATTAGACAAGAAACACTTGTCATGATGAACCGAAGACGACAAATGAAGAGCAAGAAAAACACTGACAGGGAGAAAATTGAGTATACTGATTATGCAAAGCCATTAGAAAGAAACTCAGAGAGGACATAAGAAGATTTAACACAAGAAAGGTAGAACAAGCATTAAGGGAAAACAAAGGATTTAAATCAGCAGCTATGAGCAGTAATACAGAAAGACAAATGATACTGAAACTGAAGAATAGCGATGGTGTACTTATAAACAGCAGAGAAGGCATAATTCAAATAGCAGAAGACTACTATAGAGAATTATACAAGGAGTGAGGGAATGATACCAGCAGTGGGGAAGATGGATTGCAAAGTAGCAACACATATGACATACCCGATATTCTTCCTGATGAGGTAGAACATGCATTGAAGAAAATGAAGAATCGGAAAGCCCCGGGGGAAGATGAAGTTACTGTAGAGTTGTTAAAATTGGAGGAAGAGACATAACACAAAAACTGGCAAGGCTCTTCACAAAGTGCATTAGAAAAGGTGTGATGCCTAAGCAGTGGAATAATGCAATCATAGTTTTGCTGCATAAGAAAGGAGATAAATCAGAAATTGGAAATTATAGACCAATTAGCTTGTTATCCCATATCTACAAGTTGTTCACAAGGGTCATTACTAACAGATTAGAAAGAATACTTGATGAGAATCAACCGAAAGAGCAAGCTGGCTTTAGGACAGGATTCTCAACTATGGATCACCTTCACGTAATATCACAGCTAATGGAGAATGCAAATGAATATAAAACACCATTATGCCTGGCATTTGTGGATTATGAAAGGGCATTTGACTCCATACAACATATAGGCGCCTCCGTAGCCAGGTGGGAAGGAGCAGCAGTGCATAGCACACGCTTCTTGATTAGACCGGGGTTCGAGCCCGTCACCACCAAATACGGAGGATGCGGAAAGGTCAGGAAATGACCACCGCATATCCCGGAGCAATATGGCCTTAGTTGCTAATGCTCCTAAAAACCAAATAACAACAATAACCATACAGCATAAGGCAATGTTTGGGGCACTGGAAAGACAAGGCATAGATACTCCATATATTATGATTTTGAAGAAAATATATGAGAGTGCTACATCCTTTATTAGACTAGACAAAGACAGTAGGAAATTTAAAATCGAGAAAGGAGTTCGACAAGGAGACACAATATCTCCGAAGCTGTTTACTGCTGCCCTTGAGGAAGCTTTCAGAAGATTAGACTGGTCGCAGAAAGGAGTCAATGTGAACGGAGAGTACCTAAACCATTTACGATTTGCAGATGACATTGTGGTCATAAGCCACGATCCCAAAGAATTAGAGGAAAATCTTAATCAGTTATGCGCAGTTAGTAAGGATTTTGGACTAAACATGAATATGGCTAAAACAAAAGTAATGATGAACAAGTATGCCACGGAAAGGGAAATAATGATTGAAGGAGCAGTAATTGAAAAGGTGGAGTCATATACTTATCTGGGACAAGTTATTAGCTGTAATGATAAATGGCTGGAAGTCAAGAGAAGAATAAATTTTGGATGGATAGCATTCAGGAAGTATAGTCACATACTGAAGAGCAATATCCCAGTTTGTCTGAAACGGAAAATAATGAATCAATGTATACTCCCCACCATGACTTATGGAAGTGAAACTTGGGCACTCACCAAAAGAATGGAAGAGAAGCTAAGAACTACACAGCGAAGAATGGAACGAATTATATTGGGAATCAGACTGTTAGATAAGAAGAGAAACACATGGATTAGGCAGCAAACTCAAGTAAAGGACATTCTTATCAAAACTAAAGAACTAAAATGGTCTTGGGCAGGACACATAGCTAGAAGACACGATGACAGATGGACTAAGAAAATAACAGAATGGTACCCAAGAGGAGCTAGAAGAAAACCTGGAAGACAAAGGCGGAGATGGATAGATGAAATTCATGAGTTTTTGAGTAGTAAATGGATGGCTAGTGCTCAAAAAAGAAGGAACTGGAAAGTTGCTGGCGAGGCCTTCATCCTGCAGTGGATTGAAAATGGCTGATGATGATGATGTCTGGTAGATAAAATTTTTGTTTAAATTTTATTTCAAGAATTTTGTGGAATTAATTTCTATAATATTTTGATTTTAATCAGTAACTTTTCTAAAGTATTTTTTTGCTAATTTAACGTCTGTAATATATTGTAAATTTAAATTTTGTAATCTTTCTTAAGTTCAAATTTTACCTAAATAATGGTTGTTACAAGATTCGCTTACAATAAAAAGTCTAAGGATGTCATGGCTCAGACGGAAATGCATGTCAACATTTCCAGTGCGAGTCATGAGTTTGATGATTAAAAGACTTTAGAATACATGCCTGTGGCTTGTATTCTAAGGTCAGTCTAGTAGACAAACCATACCAATATCAAATTAGAACTTGGTGCATTGTGGGAATTTCAGTCACTGAAGAAACAAAAAAGCAAAGGTAACTGGGAGCTCATCAGAGACTCAGGTATATCATGACCTGCCAAGTAGTGAACCACCAATTTGGGTTCCAGAAAAGAATAGTCAAATGCATACTGCTGTGGTTAAAGGAGATTGTTTTATTGGAGGACTCTATTCTCAGGGGAATAGATAGCAATTTTTGTAACAAAAATAGATGGACCAGAACCAGAGAGTGTTTGCCGGGAACAACAATTGATGATGTTACCAAAAGATTGTCAGATTTCAAGGGGACTAAAGAGAGCAGTTATTATTTGTGTGGGGACTAATGACATTAAACAAACATGACCTAACCAATTGTTGGATAAATATAGGAACAATGCTAAATAAAATGCCACAAATTAAGTCAGAAGCTGTATGGGTCTGCATTTTTGCCTACACATGATAGGAGGGATCATGTCTGAAAGCCTTGGGTATTAACTCAAGACTTGAGGGAATCTGCACGGCTCTGGGGGAAGTTTTTATCAGTATGACTCACACTTGTAGGAGAAGGCATCTATTTTGTAGATATGGTATTTAAAAAAGTTGGTGCAAGGAATTTTGCCAGTATCATTGAAGGATACCTTAAGGGTTCAGGGAAACTGCTAGTTGGGGGGGGGGGAAGAGAAGCGTAATATAGATCCACATTTATCTGGTGATATGGGTCAAAGTAATGCTTGCAACATCTCAAGCATTCTTGTTTGTTGCTGCCGTAACAGCCAATGTTGGCAAGATGTTTTGAGAAACAATGTTTTGACATTGTTTCAAATACATGGTTAGATAAAGCTAGGGAAACAAACTTAAATAACTTCAAAGGACGTGACATGGTAGTAAACTAAAGAAGAATCCTGAGTCTTAATTGTGTCTACAGTAATGTCAAGAGTGTTGTAAATAAAATGGCTGAAATCAAACTGCTGGTTATGATAGCATTAGCTGTCATAACCAGCATTACAGAAACATGGTGCTACTGGGAAATTGGGATGACAAGTTCTACTATGGTTTGTATAATGTATTTAGGAAAGATCAGGAAAATAAAGGGGTGGTGGGGTTCGTGTTTCTTATCAAAAGCAGCCTGAACACAAAAAGAATGCTAACGCCAAAGCTACTTCTGCCAGCACAGAATCTGTGTAGTGCGAGTTAGTTGGAAGCAAAGATATAATGAGAGTGGGAGTAATCTACAGACCAGAAGATTGCGAAGAGTATGACAAGAGCATCTAGATGCAGATGGAATGGGCAGGCAAACGTGAATGTCTTATTATGGGTGACTTCAATCCACCCCTAATTGTTGGAATAAGTGGGAGAGGAAACTCACCATGACGAACAAAATTTTAAAATAAACTAGATGATTATTATTTGTACCAGCATATTAGAGAAAGTACTAAGGGTGAGAATATTCTTGACTTTATCATTACTCACAAATCAGATAATATCACGGAGCTTAAAGATCAGGAACCTTTGGCAAGTGTCACACAGTTGTTAGTTGGAAGATGAAAAAAGATGTAGTAGTTAAAGGTAAAGGCACCGGTTTTAATTTCAGAAGAGGGGAAACTATGATAGTTTAAAGCACCACATGGCATCTGTTAATTGTGAAAATTGCAGAGGGAGAGCAAATGCATTTGAATTATGAATTACATTTAAAGCAAAAATCACAGAAGCCATGAATGCAGATATACCATTAAAAACATATTGCACAAGAAAGGGTTATATGTATGAGCTGACTGTTTGCCATGAACAATTTATTTATTTTTTTTTTTCTTTTTGTATTTCATCAGTCAGCATTATGGGCCATCCACTTAGACTTTGATCATTGGCAGTAACTTTACCAACTTCATTGCCCTTGACGTGGAAAACTAACTGATGAAGAGTGCTGACATCAACAGTTTTATTCTTATACATGGCTATTAATCTATTACTCTTCAACAATCCAACTCAGTAACTAAACATTGTTTGAAATGCTACTCAAATATTTGAAACAGTGTAACTTTTAAATCGACAGCCCACAGAAATGCTATTTCACAAGTACTAAAAACTATTGGTTATGAAAAAAACCTAGTTGGAACTTGCCATGCCACCTGCCGAGGTTATGAACTAAGAGGCATTACATTTTAGCCTGCTCTCATAGTCTTCTCAGAGTTTTGTTATTAAATGTCCTCTGTGAAGCTCTAATATAAATCCCTTCAGCTTTTGAATATATTAAAATCGCAATTAGAAGAGAGAGAGGTTTTCAGTATTTGAACCCTATGGGTATTTCCCTACCCAAACTTAAATAAATTTCCATTTTATTTTTGATATAGCCAAGGCTAGAAGATTTTACATGTTTGTTGTGACTGTAAGCATACAGAATTAAAGAGAATAATAGCAAAGCTCAACTGACGGTACTCACCTCAAATAATCTGCTTGATTGTACGGTGTTTAAGAAAAAGTTATGGAAATTCGATTAAGTTGCACAGAAATGAAATTTAAAAATAAATGGAGTATGGATTATTAAAAACCTGTAATTAAATTTTTCCCAAAGGAAAAAGTGCACCACCTCATCCCCTGGTTATCCTATATAAATTGTTGAAACTATGAAGAACTAATAAATGATTCATACTTTCAACAATTTATGTAGGGTTGTTGTTGTTGGTATTTGGTTTTTAGGAGCATTAGCAACTAAGGCCATATTGCTCCAGGAATATGCGGTGATCATTCCCTGACCTTTCCGCATCCTCCATATTTGGTGGTGACGGGCTCGAACCCCAGAGAACCCCTTCTAATCAAGAAGCATGTGCTACGCACTGCTGCTCCTTCTCACCTGGCTACGGAGGGCGCCTGTTTTATGTAGGACAACCAGGAGATGAGGTGGTGCACTTCTTCCTTTGGGAAAATTTTAATTACAGGTTTTTAATAATCCCTACTCCATTTATTTTTAAATTCCATTTCTATGCAACTTAATTGAATTTCCATAACTTTGCCTTAAACACCGTATAACTAAGTGGATTATTTGAGGTGAGTACCATCAATTAAGCTTTGCTATTATTGTCTTTGTCAAATTTTAAAATAACAGTAAATTAAGGAGCTCTATTAATTAACTGTCTCATACAGAATTATTAAAAGCAGCTAGGTTTTCAACTGGTTCGCAGTGGTCTGTGTATTTTAAAATAAACCATCAAACTATCAACTTCAGCTTAGCTTAGGATTGATAAGTCTTCTCGGGTTCAGGGTTTGACTTTTTTTATTTATTTTTTTTATATCACATCAGTGGGCAGGTAGGCATTGAGATTGTTGAAAATGAAAATGGCCAAACTGGCCAGTTGAAATGATTTTGTTATTAGTGATGGCTGGTGAGTGACTCAAGTCACTGAGCTTTGCACTAATATCAACAGCCAGGGCTACAAATACAATTTGGTAAGAATTTGATTTTATTGTGGCATGTCTTGTTCAAATAGGAAATCATAGCGTATTCAGTACTGTTGAGATAGAACTGACACAAAATCTATTTGGTGAAAATAAAATGATTTGTCTCAGGCTTTTCAAATTAGCCCAAAGCAACTGCAATTTCAGTTCCGAGTGACAGAATTTTCTCGAACTAAACACCAAGAAGTAGAGCAGGTTGATAAGTTACATGGTGTCTAAAATCATGTTTTTAAGTAAAATATATTAAAAAATGTTTTTAAAATTTTTATGGTACTTTTATGTTTTGCCTTATTTAGTCTCTCATAATCTTTTTGCCATCTAAGTTTTATATTTTTATGACATCTTCCTAATTTAATATTTAATTTTATTAGGTTTTTTTTTTTTTTTTTGTATTGTATGAATAATAAAAGAAATGAAAAAAATAAATGTGCAATAAAATTTATAAGCTGACAGAATGATCATGTTTCTTGATTCATATCTAAAAAAAAAATTATATAAAATATGCAGTCATTACGTGGAATGTGTAAAGACTTATTAGTGAGGGGGGATGATGGCAAATTATCCACTATTCCCATTTGTAATAATATTATATTTAAACTTTTTTTGGAAGATATTTTCCTATAATGCTATCCCCCCCTCAAGCACAAAGATGAAAAGAACAGTTGCTTTACTCTAAAGAGTTTAGAGGCAGTGTTGGGAACAAGCATTCAACTGAAAGGGATTACTGAATGATCATTCTGTTGTCATCCTAACAGCCAAATACTCCATTTATTTTTAATCGATAGCTTTAACTTAATTTTTTCTCATTACTTGGTGTGTGCTGTGGATCAGTAGTATACCTGATGACCAACACACATACCACAAGCATTTTTTTTTTTTTTACCCCAATTGTTTATTTGTAATGGTTTACTACATGGTTTACTGGAATTCATTCACTTAAAGTTAGTTGGTATTTCCCATGAGAAATAGATAGTGAAACTTTTGGACATTCAGTGACTCAAAACTGTTTCAGTCTTCACTATTGGCAGCTGCTACTTTGCCAAATGACTCATTTTGATTATCACTATTTTGTATTCACTTGAGATAATAAACAAACATCTATTGATAAAATTTAAATTTGTTACAGGCTGTTATTTTATATTGTCACCATCTTTGTATGAGTGAGATATCAAACCCCCCCCCCCATCAAAACCCCATCCATCATATTTCTGGACATGTTGTTAATGAAACTTTTTGAATTTATAGCTCATGGTGATATTGTTTGGGCAGTGTCGTGCAGTACTGTTGAGCCTAAAGTCTTCCTCTCATGTAGTCAGGTATAACTTTTTCTTTTTAGTGTGTGTGTTTGTGTGTGTGTGTGTGTGTGTGTGTGTGCGCGTGCGCACACAAAGACGATAAAGAAACATTTTGAGCATATTTTATGGTTCGTATTTTGCAAAAAAAAAAGCTTTCCAAATCTGGTATACTAGAAAAGAATCTGCCAGTTGAGTTCTTGGGTTGGTAACTTTATGGCATGGAATAATTTGTTAAAAATTCAAGGTAGGATTATATGTATTGCTGTTCTTTGCTGATAGAGAACTCAGTTTCTGAATCTTGTAATTTGTATGTGAATCATTACACTGATATGATAACCATAGTAAAAGTTGTTCAGAGTATTCACTAAATGTTTTGAACAACTTTTAGGTTACCGTGTTTGCAAACAACATTGGTACAACAACTAGGATTCATTTAAAGACGGCAGAAAAAAAAACAACCCAATTTGCTCATTTGTGTGATTATTTCAAGGTTATTTATATAGAGGTTTTGTAGTTTGTACAATATGTACAGATATACATAGTTCAAGATGTGCTTTTATATTTAGACCATGTTTGCTATTAGATATGATATATTAAAAAAAAAAAAAAAAAAGTAAGCCAAGAGATCATGGATGTTCAAAATAAAAATAATGATCATTATTAAGTAAGATTATTTAATGAAGCTTTTTCCACAATTGTATTGCTGTGCAAGAATAACTTGGTATAATTAGACCTAAAATTGGCTGAGTGTACATTTCTATATTTAAATCCCTCCTCAGGCTTCGGTACATACATGTACAAAATAAATTAACACAGGTTGACATAGCAATATTTTTTTTAACTAAGTTAAAGTGAAATATCAAAAGAGTAATTAACAAGACTTCTAATACTATAATGAACTGAAACTGTCTACAGCTGAGGAAATTTTAACTAAACTCCAGATCAGACATACTGGACACCAATGTTCCCAGAACACTCAGTACTTAAAGGCCATAAACTCGAGTACCTCCAAGAAAACAGATTAGCATTAGCAAAGGCACATGATGCAAGAAAGCAAGCTTATATAGCATCAACCAAAAAAAAAAAAAAAAAACCCCTTATTTCACCAATCCACTCGCTCCAAATGTTTGTCAAGTTCTGCCTTGAATCTATTTAAGCTATCAACTTCTACAACCGACAGATGGAAGTTTGTTCCAGCAATCAACCACCCGCTGGCTAAAGGTGAACTTCCGCACATCTATCCTACAACAGTCTTTCCTCAATTTGAATTTATGCCCTCTCAGGTGATTATTCTGAGCAAGAGGAAGAATCCCATCAGCATTGAACATGCTCAAACCATTCAAGGCTTTATACACCTCAATCAGATCACCTCGCAGGTGTCTAGTCTCCAGACACTGTAATTTGCAAACTTAAGCCTTTCTTCATAAGAGCAACCCTTTGTTCCATTCACTAATCTTGTTGCCCTTCTCTGTACTCATTCCAACAGCTCTACTTCCTTCTTAAAATGAGGCCTCCAGACCTGTATACAGTACTCAAAGTGTGGTCTGACCATTGCCTTATACAAGGGGATAATCACCTCCTTATCCCTGCTAGAAAAATTCCTGTATATCATTGACAAGACACCATGAGCTACTCTTGCAGACCGTCTGCATTGCTGAGAAAACTTCATATCTGCCTACACAATTATCCCCAAGTCCTTTTCATTTTCTACCACTGTCAGTGTGGTACCACAGAGTTTATACGTTACTCTAGGATTACTGCTATGTAGTACTTTACATTTGTCAATGTTAAACTTCATTTGCCACCTCTCAGCCCATCTGCTCAACTTTTCTAGATCCTGTTGCAGCAGTGTACTGTCATTAGTGTCATTAACAACCCTGTCAACCTTCGTGTCGTTTGCAAACTTGGACATTAAGCCTGATATACCATCATCAATATCATTTATAAATACAGAAAACAACAATGGACCCAACATTGAATCCCGAGGAACTCCACTAATACCATTAGTGCACAATGAGTAGTGTCCATTGATTACTACTCTCTGTCTTCTCCCACTCAACCATCCCTTTATCCATAGCAGCAATTTGCCTCCAATGCCACGCTGGTCCAGTTTGTGCAGCAGTCTTCCATGTGCAACAGTATCAAAGGCTTTTCTAAGATCCAAATATATGATATCAAAGTTATTCTTTGCATCCAGTTCCTTTGTGACTACATCATAGTATCCAATCAAATTAGTCAGACAAGACTTCCCCTTAACAAACCCATGCTCTGTCCGAGCTATAACTGAAGTCTTGTCTAGATGATCCTGCAATGCTTCTTTAACCAGTGCCTCCATTAATTTCCCTGGAACAGAAGTTAAACTAACGTGTCTGTAATTACCTGTCTCCCTTTAATCCTCCTTTGTGAATTGGGGTCACATTTGCACATCTCCAGTCCATGGGTACCTTCCCAGAGTCCAGGGAAGCTCTCATAATTATGGCTAAGGGTTTCCTTACTTTTCTTTGCCACCTCTTTTAATATAATTGGATAGATTCCATCCACCCCAGGTGCCTTTCTTGTATTTATCTTCAACAATTTCTCCTCCACTTTACTCTCAGTTATTACAAGATTATCTAGCTTACTGTTAGAGTTGAATACACCTCTGACATTCCCCTCCCTGAATAACTCCTCGTGTGTGAATGTCAATGCAAAATATTAATTTAGTTTGTTAGCTACCTGATAGAGGGATCATCAACATTTGAGCCATCGATATCAAGTGGACCAATCTGATTCATCCCTTTCCTTCTAGATTTTACATAGGTAAAGAACTCTTTGTTGTTTTTCTTTGCATCCTTTGCCAAAGATTTCTCGTAATCTGCCTTTGCCTGCCTAATCTCCTTTGTAACTTGGTTACAGACCAGCTTATATCTATCATAGGCTTCTGTGTCACATGTTAATTTATATGTATCCCATGCATTTTTCTTCTCTGTCACGTGTCTAATTAGTTCATCTGACATCCATTTAGGCCTAAATCTTGAACAATATTTCTTTGTTGCTATAAAAAAGCCTAGTAACTTCCAAGATATAATTCTTTGAATGATTCCCATTTTGAATTTGCTGTTGGTAACATCATCAGTTCGTTCCACCGTAGTCACCTTTACGAAAGCAGAAACCCTTCCCTTTACCCTTGATGGTAGTTACCTCTTTAAGTAAATCCCACTTTAGCACACTGTGATCACTGCCACCTAGTGGTTTCTTTATATTCAGATTCTTGATGAATGAAGAATCATTACTGATAATCAGATCAAGAGTATTACTCCCTCTAGTTGCCCCCGAACATGCTGCTGTAGAAAACAGTCATCCAATAAATCCACAGAAGCCTTGCTAGTGTGTGAGTGACCAACCCACAAATTCCAGTCAATATCCGGGAAATTAAAATCCCCCATTATAAGACACTCTAATTTACTGGCCCACTCTATTTCTCTGCACAAATTCTCATTATACTCATCAGATTCATTAGGCCTGTAACACACACCTACTCTCATTTTTCCTTTCCCAGTGCTTATGTCACACCAAACAGACTCAACGTTGCATTGTCCACCAACATCAATTGGAAGCACTTCCTTAGAATTTATGTGCTTCTTAACTAACAGCATAACCCCTCCTCCCTTCCTGTCTATCCTTTCTGTACACATTGTACTTCCTAAATTCCAGTTCTGCACTGCTTATGTCTCTGATATCCCAACAATATCTGCTTTTGATGTCTTGACTAGCACTTCAAGCTCATCGAATTTATTAACTATACTCCTAGCATTGGTGTACATGCAAGTATACATGCACCTGTTTCTATTCTTAGTTACCCTAACACAGCCCATGTATTTATTTGTTCCATTATGATCCCCAGCAGTCCTGGAAATTCCCATTGCCTTGCTTTCCAGGCTGCATTTCAATTGCATTTCAATATAAGTTATTTGTAATTTGTTTTTTGTTTTTTGTTTTTTTTTAGGAGCATTAGCAACTAAGGCCATAATGCTTCGGGAATATGCGGTGGTCATTCCTTTGACCTTTCCGCATCCTCCGTATTTGGTGGTGACGGGCTTGAACCCCGCTCTAATCAAGAAGCATGTGCTATGCACTGCTGCTCCTTCCGACCTGGCTACGGAGTCGCCTTCAATAGAAGTAGTGCAAGAATCACTTTCACCTCTGCCCGTGGCTACTGTTAATCTATTAGTCCGTGTATCTCCCCAAGCTAGCAGTTTTCCGAGTCACCTAACTCTGCCTTGATAGCATCAGCAAATATTCTTGCACCCTTTCTATTTAAGTGTATCCCATCCCTGTAGAGTTAACAAGCACAGACCAGGCTAAGAAAAATTCTACCCCTTGAGCCTTGCACAATCTCTCCAGGGCCAAATTGATCGACAAGGCTCTCATCATATACTCCCTCCTATCGTGTCTGGGCAGAATTGCAGACACTTTCAAATTCAACCCCAACTCACGGCTTTTTTTTTCAGCATTGTCTTGTACTTGTTAAGTAATTCTGCCGGTCTTCTACTCTTAATATCATTAGTGTCAACGTGTACAACAATATCACCCTTTGTGCCCTTAAAGGCACAAAGATGAAAATCATAAAAAAGTTAATCCTAACAATTCAGAGTCAATTCACAAATGTTTACCAACATAAAGGATTCCCAGCCAAGTCCATTCATTGATCAACATAGAGAAATTCATCTCTTGAAATTCAACAGAAACTATCAGTCTCTCAACTCATCTGTTGAGTTATCAAGAAATCGTTTGGCCCATCGCTGATGAGTCAGAAGATTTCTTGGTGGCTCAACAGGCTTCTGTCAGCTGTTACTCCAAAGAATCCTCTTTCCATTAAGAGCACAAAAATGCTTATCCAAAAATTTTTTGGATATGCATTTTTGATTCAAATACAACCAGAAAGCATCTATTATCTTTAGACATGAAAGCCTATATAACCATCCCTATAAATGAGGCAGAAGCATGTATGAAAGAAGCCTTAGATCAACAACTTCACATAGAATTTCCTATATCAATAGATGATATCATGGTTCTCGAAGATCTTTTGGCAGGAGAATCATACCATATTTCCAGTTTAAAAATCAATTTTACCAACAAATATTGGAACTTGGCATGGTGGTCATTGTCTCCACTACCAAACAAACACTCGTGGCAACCTTGAGTCAAAGTTCTAGGAAACATCTCCCTTGAGACCCAAAATTCTGGGGCTGTTATGTTGATGATTACAGCAAGGGCTACCTCTACTTCAATAGTCAACATATTTTTCCCGTCAAATTTTTTTCACTATGGAATTTACTTTCTCGGAAGTTTATAGAAAGCTTATTGACACTCGAATACTGACACTGCCATTACTATGTTTCAAGCAACTCTACAAAAATAGGGATCTGCAGGACCTGCATCTTGGAGAGTCCTGCACATTTCAAAGCATGCTATGCAAGAATACTCATTCATCAGAAATGGCCATCAAAAATAACTATCCAATAAATCAAATATCTTCAGCAAACTATTGATGAAACCACTAAGGGGTTCAACAGCAACAAAAGTAAAAAAAAAAAAAAAATAATAATAAAAATATTAAAAATTGAATGAATATCTTTGTGTGGGAAAAAAGACTGTTTCTTAAAATATTCTTACTTCTCATTATCTAAAGAAACATTCTTAAAAAGCAACATGAATAGTTGTGATTTCTGTGATATGGCTTTTGGTGTTGGTTCATCAACTGGGTGCTGTGTGTTTTGGGAGAGGAAATATGTTATTTTTACTCTACCAGTATGCTTTGAAGGACCCCAAATGTATACTGAATCCTCCTTTGCTTATCACAATCAACAGCCTCTGACAAACATGAAAATTTGAAAAGAATAATTTTACCAAAATGTTCTAACATCATGTATAGAATCAAGGTAACTTTTTTCTTGGATTTGGATATACATTGTACAGTACAATAAGTTACCATATAGAAATGTAGTATTTTTGCTTTTTTTTCTGCTCATTTATGTAGAGCAGGGGTCTCAACTGGGGGGGGGGGATTTTAGGGTTTTAGGGGGAAGAGAGATTGGGACCACAGATTGACAGACTCAAACTGTTGGAATATTGATCTTTCTACAAACTACAATTCTACAGATTGTACATAATCTATGGGACATCACACTTTATTGGATGTCACATTAAAATAAAGATAAATATTTGACTTTTTTGTTTTTTATGTGCAGATTTTGGAGTCTTCTGAGTCAGACAATCTTGGAAAGGAAGAGGGGGATGACATTTTGACATATGGTGAAAAGGGTGAATGGGGAAAGAAAGGTTGAGAACCACTTATGTAATGTGATCACTCAGAATTGGGTAAATTCCAAGATTTTCTGTGGATCAGAACCAATGTTCTAATTTTTAATGGCCTGTGTGCACAAAAATTTCAAGTTGTGCAATTTTTTTGACTTCATTGAGAAATCTGAAAGCAACAGATTAATTTTCAGAAACATTGATAATTGCTTGAAATTTCCATCATTTTGCTGTGGGCCAAGAAAACATGGTATATATCGTTTGCATTAGAGTTTCAATATCATCTATTAACTTGACTCTTTCCACTTTCACAAATGCCCAAATCCTTACAGTATGTGTAAAATAGAAGCATCGCCTGCTACTATTGTTCTGATGCTGCAATATTCCACCAAAATAAGTTTTATGTACAGTAGAATCTTTAGGCCTACATTTGAAGTACAGTGTGAGGCATTTGTTGACAGATATATCTGTGTTTTTATCAACTGTTATTGTATGAAAATCTGCTAAAGCTATTTCCTTAATTTCTTTTAGAATAATGCTGTTGATAAGCTTCAAAATTTCAAATATGTAATTTTTTTTTGCTTTGCCAACTATCAGGAATTTTCACATACTTTGCCATATGTTCATTATGTCTTGAACTGAGAGCAAAGAGTTATTTTAATGGCTAATGGAGCACTTTAATTTGCCACTGGGTTTGAACGTTTTTGTTCTCGTTCAGCTGGACTTTCACACAGCACATGCAGCAGCCCTGTAGCTGGTAGTGAAGGATTTTGGTGTCTAGTTTTTATACATTGTTGACATGGGATTTGCTTGTGAGATGACACTTTTAAAAAGTCTGGGGAAGACTAAGGGCTATCCTTATAAGAAGTATGAGACAGAAATCTGCAAAACTTTAAAGTTCCCAAATGATGTCCCATCTCTTTCCACAGCAAATCTCCTGGAACTTTTGCATCACGGCAGTAAAAACATATAACGTTATTTTTTTAATGGAATATATATCAAATTATAACTCTTAAAAATATGACTTTTTAAAGTATTTAAAGTTCCTGTGATATAAATGTTCAGTAATGCTTTCTGTGCAAACCAGAAAGGGAAATGACTGTTTGTTAAGAAGCATACAGTGTTACCAAGAGACATTACACAAGCCTCAAATTGAGCACTAAAAGTCTTGAATAGCTATAATAATGCACACTGCCTCTCACAGCCAGTCTCATGGTTGTCCATTTTTCAGTGGACAACAATGTTTGTTTTATTATTATATTTTTTGTGCACAGTTAAATTTTCTGTGTGCTGATTTCAAAACCTGTGTGCACATGTACAACTCAGAGGAAACATTGGTCAGAACCAAGGTTGCCAGATTTGTAAATCTGGCAACTGTAACTGTATTTGTAACTGTTTGTAAACCCTCAATTTCACTGCCATCAAATTACCACTATACAATCCCAATAAATATGTTCTGCTACTTATGTAGTGTGTGTGTGTGTGTGTGTGTGTGTGTTTATTTCAGTGTTTCCAATACACATATACACACACAGTTTTTTAAATTTTCAATTATATTATGTGGGGTGCAAATGGTCTTAAAAAATAACCTTCAGTTTAACAGACATTTCGCAGTAACAGAGATCCCATCCCTCTATTGGTCTGTAAAATCAAGGGTTTACTTGTAATGATGAAAACTAGATATAGAACCAAAAATTATGGAAAATTAATTTTTTTCATTGAGCTTATGGTGTGTGTATTAACCTCGAAAGAAGTGGAGGAGGGAAAAATCCATAATTTATTGTTGTGTTCATCTTGTATCCTTAGTGTATGTAGTACTAATGAAGAAAAGGACATTCTTCTCAAAACATATTCTGTCAGTTCCATTTGATGTACAATTACAGGGTCCAGTCACATTATTATGACCACTTACCTAGTATCCAGATTATGCACTTTTCACAGCATGCACCACAGCCAGCTGCCATGGGAGGGACTCGATAAGTCCGCAGAAGATTGCTATGGGTATCTGTGACCATGCAGACTGCGGAGTTCCAGTAGGTTCCTTGCTGGAGGATCCATCCTTCTGATGTGTCGATCGGGGTGGTCCTATAGATTTTCAATTGGGTTAAGATCCGTGAAATTCAGTGGTCAAGGGAGTAGCTTGAAGTCTTCGTCATGCTCCTCAAACCACTCATGGATAATTCTGGCAACGTGGCATGGTGCATTGTCTTGCTGATAGATACCATTGCTCACAGGGAACATGGTCAACATGTACGGGTGTACCTGATCGGCGATGATTGATAGGCAACCATTTGCATTCAGGGTGCCCGCCAGAGGTATCAGCGGACCCAAGCCATGCCATGAAAATATTCCTCAGACCATAATTCCACTCTCACCAGTCTGCCTTCTGTCAACAATTGTGTCCATTCTCGGAGCTTTACTCTTAATAAGCCACCGTTCATTCACTCGGTGGGGCAGAAACTGTGACTCATCGGAGAAGGCCACCCTCGGCCAGGGTCCAGAACTGGTATTGCTGTACAAACTGATGGCGTTGTTTGCGATGAACAGCAGTCAGTCAGCATGGGTGCTGTCACCAAGCATCTGCTTCGGAGCCCAATGTGCAACAGGGTTTGCTGCACTGTCGTTTTGGTGACCTTTCTGGTGGCCCCACGGTTCATTTTGGACAGCCAGTTGAGCAACAGTAGCATGCCGATCGGTCCTGACCAACCGTTTCAGCTGGCGTTCACCTCTGGGATCAATGGCGCATAGGGCTCCACAATTGGCATGTCGGGTCGTCAAAACTGTTGCATTTATCCAGTCTTGATATACTTTCACCACTTCAGCACGTGAGCATTTCAAAAAGTCCACTGTTTCAGAAATTCTGGCATCCCTCGCCCAGTAGCCAATGATCATACCTTTCTCCAGGTCTTATGGGTCGTGTGCTTTGCCCATGACAGAGGCTGTTACTGTGTTCACTGATGCCGAACATCAAGCCTTATATGCTTGTGGTGTGTGAACTTGACACATGTGCTGTATGATTCGCTAGGCATGCGTGATGTCTTGCATTGGGGAGTGGTCATAATATTGTGACTGGATTCTGTATTTATTAATGTTAAACCAACTAATGTACAAGGTATCTTTGAAATTCTGTATACACAATTTGATAATTTTTCCTTGGTGCATACTTTCCAATTCTTGCAGTTTTTCCAGATTCTCTCTCTCTCTCTCTCTCTCTCTCTCTCTCTCATACATTCATGGTTTTATGAAAGTTTACATTTCTTTGGTTTTGAGATACCTACCTACTGAATTTATCAATAATGACTTGTGGCACCAATAGCTCATGTTTAATATAGTTGTATTGCTATGAGAATGAACTCAGAGTTGCCACCAGATGCAGTCTTTTAGAACTAAAGGGATGATTGGAGCACTTTGATTTTTATATAAATTATAGTTTTAAAAAAGTAATCATAATAAATGTATAATGTAATATCTGTATTCACCCTCTTTTCCTTAGTTCACTAATCCCTCCACTTCTTAGACTGTCTGGTGATGACTTTGAGTTCATTTTCATGGCAGTGGAACTTTCTAGAACACAATAAACATACAATCTTAGTAGAGATTAAGGTCACATGTTTTGTAAGTGCTGTGGTTTTGGTCTCATCCTAGATCCTAGTTTTTTTTTTTTTTTTAATGTTTTTGATTAATTCTTATAATTATTTGCTCTGTAGAAAATATTGGAAACATACCACCTAACCCAGGTTTGATTTTTTTTCTTTTATTTTTTTCTCCATGTGTATCAGGTGTCAAATCTCTTTCAAAATAAAATATTCTTCCATTTCATGTGTGAAAAAGTGTTACTTATTTTTCATTTAAATTGTTTGTAGTTGTGGAAAAGTTCATACAAAACAAATAGTAACAAAAATATTGTCAGTAAAGGAAACAGTGGAATTCAGATTATCCACACCTTATAAAACAGTTATAAGGATATTTGATTATTGGGATAATCAAATATGGAATATTGGATCTTTGCTGTGAACATACTTTTAGTGCAAAAAAAAGCAAAAGTAAAGGAAGCTTGCCATTTCTTGATTTAAAGTGAAGAAACATCTTGCATTTTTGCATACATTTTAATGGATATGTTACTTTCACTGAGGCTTCCACTTCCCCACGTTGAAAAGAGTCATGAAATTTCCAATAGCCAATGCATTATATTATTGGATGTCACTGGGAAACAAAAGTTATGAAAGTTTTCTTATTTCGACTCCAAATTTTCTCAGTGCTGTACAATGTGCATTGTGCTGTTTGGTGAATTCCACCTGAAAGATGGATCTACATTAAAAGTTCTGATTTCTAAAAATTTGCAGATATTGCTGACTTGCAGTACTGTCGGTGCTAACAAGGTTCAATGATTATACCATTTGTTCTAGCTCAGTATTGTCTTAGACTCTAAAAGTCTTCAAAATAAAACTCCTTCATTGTTTCATCAGACTTCCTAGACTGTTGTTTTCTTAGCCATTAATTACTAAGATTATTCCTCCTCATTCCAGAAAAAATGTGACCTTTTGATACTCATTGAAACACTTTTTCTTATGGGAAAACTGTTTTCCTGTGAAAATTTTTCTTGTGGGCTACTTTTCAAGGCCTTTAATTTTTGTTATAAGTCAGATTATATTAAATTTATTTTTGTTGAAACAGAACTCCTTGTATCACAGAATGTTAGTTTTATTAGCTCTTTAATCTATATTGGCAGTGCTGTGAACTTCGGTTGCCACTAGAATTGTACACATTTCTTGGGGTCTGAATTCTTGAGAACTCAGCTTTGTAATAATGGATGACATTTATAATCTTGTGTTTGATTATATTTACAAATGACTGACATTTAGGTTAACTATATACTTGTCTTTCAGGATGAGAAAATATTATTATGGGATTTAAGAATACCAAGACCTGCTACTGTAATTGGTAAGCTCAGTTTCTGTCTTGATACTTATTTCACACTGATAAGCTGTAAAATATATTTTGGATATGATTTACAGAAAATTGGTATCAATCCTAAATGTCAAAAGATGCCATTGTCAGATTTTTTTCCCACTTAAAATGTGCAGGTATATATAAAAATTTAATGCATGTAAATAGGATGCAATTTTTACTTTTTTTTTTTTTTTGAAATATTTATAAATACAGCCACTCCCCAGCTTATGTAATACTCGCCTTATGGAAATTCGACTTTATGTAAGTTTTTGCCAGCCGGTGCAAACTTCAAAAATTTGTGGAAACGTATTTTGCATTCTGTAGGAATAAATGAAGGTAACATGAAATTATCGTAATGTGAACCCAATAACACACTTTTTTTTTTTTTGGTAATTCGTTCCAAGACCTTAGAAGTTGAAATTTTTGCTATATAACTAAGCTATTTATCTCTCTAAAAGGTCATTTTTATGATGGAAAATTGCACTACTCTTTCATCATTATAAAATTATAAGAATCAATTTTGAGCGCTTTTGTGATATTTTCCTAAAACACATTTCTGGAGGTCACTAGAATAAAACAATTTGTACTTTCCAGTTTATTGGGCTTTTCTGTTAGCGCAATCTATTATAAATGGGTAGAAACTCAAACTTATTGCATTTGCAATAATACCGATAACTGGAATTGTGTGGGTTTTTAGGTTACGGTATTGTGGTGAAATGAGTTCCCCTTCACTGAAATCTTCAATCATATAAAAAACATAATATTAGTAAAAAAAAAATAATAAGAGGAGTTTACCTCAATATAGTGCATAGAACACTTCCGTATGATACCCTCCAGAAATAGTAAAACAATTTAAAACAATTAAAAATCAAATTAACGCAATTAAAAGAATCTAACGAAAACATTCAAAAACGATTTTTGAATATTTTTGTTAGATTCTTTTAATTGCTTTAATTTGATTTTTAATTGTTTTAAATTGATTTGAATTGTGTTAAATTGATTATTTAATTATTTATATTTTACTCTAATGTACTGGTAAGTTGTCGATTTTTTTCGTTTTTTTCCATTTTAATTTCTGGAGGGTATCATACGGAAGTGTTCTACGCACTATATTGAGGTAAACTCCTCTTATTATTTTTTTACTAATATTATTATCAATGTAGAACATATTGAGTAGTACAGCTTTGATTCATACTATAAAAAACATAAATAAATAAATTTTCAGAAACTCCTCTTCATTCCTATTTACTTATTACAATTTGTGAAGGAAAAGGGACCAACAGAAAGTGCAAGTGCTGGCAATGCTAGGAAACGAAACAAGATTGATTTAGAAATGAAAATCATTAAGAAGTACGAAGCAGGACAAAGTTTGTAATCTTACTGCATGGGAATTAGGTCTTGCTGCTTCAACATTGAATACAATATTGAATATAAAAGAACATGTTAAAGGATCAACGCATTTAAGATCAACAGTGATCACAAAACAGCATTCAGGTACTATATCGAATATGGAACAGCTATTAAGAATATGGATGGAAAATGAGATTCAGAAGCAAGTGCCCCTGAGTCCAATGGTCATTCAAGTAAAAGCAAGAAGTATTTATGAAGATATTAAGGATAAGTACAGCAAACCCCAAGCCAAGCTCATAGCAAGCAATCTGTGGTTTAATAGGTTCGCGCTGGTTTCCAAAACATTAAAGTATGTGTGAAGCCGCCAGTGCCAATTCTGCAGCTGCAGAGATATTTTGTGATGTGTTCGAAAAACCCCCTTCTAAATCTCCACAGCCCTCAACTTCTGCAGCAGCATGCTTATCAGCTGGAGAGTTAATTCTGGCAATGATGCTTGAAAGGTAAAACTGCTGACTTTATGCTTGTCTCCTCTCTCTTTTTGAAATTTTTATAATTTTGTATACTTTTGTAATTTTTCCTGCACACGAGATAAAAAAATTGAATAAATAATTCTATTTACATGTTCGGCGAACGTTTCTTTTTTGCTTCAATCAAATTTGCGAGTGCTGCATAAGCATTTGGGGAAATTCCGACTTACATAGAGTTCCGCAGAACGCTACCCTTAACGTAAGTCGGGGAGTGGCTTTATTTGTTTAGAAAATGTAGAAAACTTGTTTATTTGTAAATGAGTGGCTGTATTTGTTTAGAAAATGTAGCTTTTTTTTATCTTAACGTAGGATGCTTACCTTAGAAACAGAGTCAGTAAAACTAGTTTTAGGACTGACTTCAGTCCTATAACAAAATTATCTTACTGCTATAGAAGTGGATTGTGTAAGATAATTTTGAGTAGTTCAGTAATCAGAATTTTAACATAATATAATAATAGTTGTTTGCTAAAGTTATCCTATAGTAAAAAAAAAAAATGCATACATACATGTTTAAATGCATGTTTAAAAAGCTTGTGGCTTGGGTATGAAGTATTTATTTGAGGAACCTGTAACATTGTCCCCTTTGGAGTTGGTACACTTTTGCCACTGATGCTGCAATGCCTTAACTCCAACTGCAAAGAAAATTTTCTCTTGGGTCTCCAGAATGTATCCATTACATCAGTGATGTCAGTATCAGTGGGAAAATGGATACCACCCAGATATTTTTCCAAGGTGAAAGCCCAATAGTACTAGATCTGTAAATATTGGTGAGGGGTCTATGACAGTGTTTCCCAACTTTTTAATAGTTGCAGAACCCTTAAGCAGCTTTTCAGGTTTCATCTGCACCCCCTTCTCTTTCCCACCAAGTAGTAATAGTGGTAATAGTTCTTCATTATTGTATGAGATGAGAAATGAAAATTTTATCATTTTTAATATAGGTATTTAAATGGTACATAAACAAATGCTCCGATACATAATTCACTAGCAAGTAATTGACATTTTTAAACATAAATAAAATTACATCATTTGTGTACATTTATAAACAGAAATTTGTATTCAAATATTGCAGTAGGCATAGTGTATATTATAATATTGTTTAACATGACAAATGAAATATCTATTGTAGATTAGTATCATGACAGTATCTCGGTGTATATTATTGTACTGTCATAATAATGGCATGTAAAATTTATTATGTAAATTAAGAAAGACTTCCAAAGTAAATATAAAGTTAAATATAAACAATTTGTTAACACAAATATAAACACCCACAAGCAATCTCTTTTCCTAATGGGATATTTGAGCTTGCTGCTTCTTACAAATTTCAGCAATTCTTGGACAAATCGTGGATAGACAAACTCTCAGTTCCTCGTCAACAGAAATAAATTTCTCTTTTTTTTTTTTTTTTTTTTTATATTTGCCAAAGTAATTTTTTTTATATTTGCCAAAAATCAAATTCACATATACATGTATATGTGAATTTGATTTTTCGTTTAGGATGAAAAGTTGCTTGTCTTTACTGGCAAGCACTTTTCATCCTAAATTTGGGTATTCCTTGGAAACCTGAACCCAAAAGTCGTTCAGTGGAACTTCTTTATGCTTCTTGTTTAGGGATCTATCGTTACACATATCAACGAATTCTTCTTCCTCCTGGGTATTGAATTCTGTGACTCTTGAATTTCCAGAAAATAGTGTTCTAAGTTACTTTTTAGCATTTTTAAATAGTCTACTATCAGTCGACATATTTCTGGTGTATTTAACTTGGCTGTAAATGGAACATTTCTAGTTGACTATTGCTAACACCGTTTATCCAGATGTGAATTTTTTCTAATAGAGCAGAAAGTGTATTGCAAAAGGTTAATACATTTTCATTCTGCCCTTGAATAGCAATAATTAACCTTGCTCAAATGTGCAAATATGACTGGAAGATAAGCTAATTTGATGCACCATGTTTACTATGTAATAAATCACAAAGGTACATATGTTTTCATTGGCAAAAACATTGTTAGTCCCTTTCTTAACCTGTAAATGCTCAACTGAACCTCATGCATGATAGCCATCTTACAGATTCCATTGATTTGCATAAGTTTAAAAAAAAATGAGTCTTTACTGGCCTACTTTTAATGTAATTAACCGTTTTAACCACTTCATCAAGAACAGTTTTCAATTATGAACATAGAGTTTTGGCTACAAGAGCTTCATGATAAAGGAAACACTGAATAGGAATTACATTTTTATTATGATGTTTCACTGGGGAAATATCCTCTAGCATGTCATACTGAGAGCACCATTGGTGCAAATTCCAACAGAATTCCCGAGACAAACCCAAATACTTCATATAGAAATCCACTGATTTGAATATATCTTCACCTTTGGTGGATTCTTTGAGCTCTTTGCAGCAAAGGAACTGGTTTATTATTTTATCAACATCTACAAAATGAATAAAAACTAAGAGTTGACATTTTCCACCCCCATCTTTGGACTCTTTCACTGGAAGACTAGATGCAGTAGCTTCCTTTACCCTTTTCCCAATATTCACTTTGAAATTTGCTGACATATTTTGTCTTTTGACACTATTATTAGAAAGGGGAATTTTCTTGATTTCTTTTCAGCATCAGTACCTAGCATGATTTCTGAGCAGGCTGGAAGAATCAATAAATCACCTGTTGTATGGGATTTCATTTGCTTAACAATCAGTTCTGAGACTATGTAACTAGCCCCAATTGATCTTTGAACTTCTTAAACAAATAATGAAGATTGATTTACTCGTTTATCTAATAGTTGTTTAAAATACTCAACACTTTTGCCAACTCTGTGGATGTTTAATATACATATGGAATTTTAATTTACTATGTACGATTGTTTGTTTAGATAATTTCTCACCACAAACAATGCATTCAGGTTGGGAGCGGTTTTCATCACCAAACCAATTTAAACCCAATGCTAGATAATCATCACTGTATAGTCTTAATTTACCTCTAATGATTTTTTAGCCTTAACATGGCTACTGCATGAACTTGTGTTTACTTGTAATTCATCCTCACTCCTGAAGATGATGGAGCACTTTTCACCACGTTCTGCTACACTGTTTGATTTTTTGCTTTTTAATAACATATTTATCCAATTTTACTATGAGTCCTACAAAAGATTAAATTAATTAATATAAGCACCTTTAAATAATAGTTAAAAACACAATAATATACTTTTTAAATAAGTGTACACTTCAAAACATTCATGAAACATAATAAGATGACTAATGCAAGAGAAGTGTACAAGCAAGCTACCACTTCACAGGTAAGAGTAAAACAAAAATCCTTAAACACTAAGCTTTAAGTTTTAGGAAACCATCACTACTGTGTCTTAAGATTTACCACTTGTTTTAAACATGAATTAGAAGAAACAATGTCATAACCATTCTAGAATGGCACTCACCAACTTGGCATGATCAAAGCCAGCCATGTATAGTCTTGTGTGACATATTGGAACAGACTGGAATTCCTTTGCTCACAGAATGTGAGCAAAGGTGTAATGACAATGTAATCCAATGAGCTTAAAGATGAAAATAACTGAGTTAGCATGAAAAGTATGCTTTTTGTTTGCCTCCAATTTCTATAGTCCAAACTAGGAAAGACTATCAGAATTTTAAATGCCATTTTTTCCTTCAAAACTCTAATACTGAAAATGTTAGTTTATTTTCTTACTATTCATGTTTAAATGCAGCAAGAGCAACGGCAAGCAGTAGAATTTTCATGACATGCCCTTTAGAGCAGTGTTTCTCAACCGGTGGAACTTGAGCAGACTGAAAATATTTTGGTATGCAATAAGCTATGGATTTCCTGACAGTTCATTGTTATCTCTAGAGTGGAACAAAGAAAATGTTAGAATTTATAGTATTAAGCATTTGAACACATTGTTGGGACCAATAAACTGAGGTTAATCCAAACATAAAACCTGTTCTAGAAATGTCATTTTTAGTCTTTCCGTGAATGATTCCCACTGGCTCATGTAACCTCCAAACTCAAACAAGCTTGTACAGCAGGGTTGCAACCAAATTTTCTTAGAGGCCTAACCCTTCCCAATCTGTGCATACATAGTACGACACTCATTTTTGGCCATTTTACAGTTTTGTATCATCAGAGAGTATCACAGCAGAGTTGAACTAACATTTAGGGGCACCCTACATAAGACCCAACACATGTCCATATCCATCATTCCCAATTACCCCACTCACTGCCCTCCTATCTAAGGGAAACAGTGAACAAATGCACCTATTTTAGTGCCTTGTCTTTTAACTACCTTCCATTTTTTTTTTTTTTTTTTTTTCCCCCAAGAAAAGTTCAAAATGCTTAAGCATCGCAAGAAATATATATTGCCTATTGTGCTTGTTTCCTCCCAGTTCATTTAGCACTGTAAAAGATCTTAGTGAACATTCTCATTTTTGCCTGGAATGGAAGAAATACAGTCAGTCCTCATATAACACGATAGTTGTGTTCCTAAAAACCCTCGTGCAATGCAAAATTGTGCAATATAAATAACAGACCTTATGAGAAAAATAGGGTTAGATGCTGATCACCCAAGATTGAGCACATACTTGTAACCAAAACACTTATGCAGTTGAAAAATTTAATAATTTAGTCATTTAAATTTAGTTTCCTACCTTAAAAATAAATGAAGACAGCTTGAGGGAAAGGGTTGAAGCAGCAGAATTATGGGGGAAATGGCAGCAGGTTGTCATCATTATCAGAACTGGAAGGTGGGAGGAGATGCAGGTGAGGGCTTTGGATGAAATGTGGTCACACCAGAACTACAGGGCTGTGGCTCATTTTCTGTCTCTTTTTTGGGTGTTTTCATAAAAAAGATACCTAGTTTCTGTTGTTTTGCTACCTTCCTTCTTTCACAAAGCAGCTGCTTATATGGCTCCAAAGCAGATCGAATTGTATGAACTGCTCTTCTGCTTCTTATCTTCTGCATTGTAATTGTTATCTTCTAGCCATTGCATACTTTTCTCAAATGAATTCAAAACTGAAGTAGAAAGCTGTTTTATGGTGGCTTGCAGGCAACCATCTTTGTTGTCTTCCCCATCTTCCATCAACAAGTTGAAGTTTTTCAGTTGAAAGTTCTTTCTACAATTCCTTAAAGCCAACCTGCTTTGCCAGGGCAACACAATGTTGCTCATTTACAGGATCAAAGCCTTTAAAATCACTAATAAAATCTGGTAAAAGAGGCAGCCAAAATACCATGCAAGCATTCTTTATGTTGAATCGCTTACAGAAGTCCATAACTATTGGTGCATTTTCACCCTCTGTTGCTGCTATCAACATCCTAAATGTGCATGTTGTGTAATAGTGCTTAAAAGCAGCAATTACTCCTTGGTCAAGTGGCTGGATAAGAGATGTTGTGTTAGGAGGTAAAAACAGGATTTTGATGTTTGGTGGCAGTTCAGCAAGGGTTGGAGGGTGACTTGGTGCATTGTCCAAAACAATTAAAATCTTGAAATCCAAATTTTTCTTTTTTGCAGTAGCTTTGAAACATCCTCGAACACATCTAGTAGAAAATCAGTGAAGATCCACCCTCTTCTGCTGCTTCTAAAGCAAACACCCAGGGTAGACCTTATGATCGCTTTTAACACTCATGGATTGGCTGCATGATAAAAAACAACATGCTTCAGTTTCAAGTTGCCACTTGCATTTACTCCTAACATAAGTCAAGCTATCCTTAGCAGCCTTGAAGCCTGGAGCTCGTGCTTCCTCTCTTGAGATATATATTCGTGATGGCATTTTTTTTTTCCAATATAGTCCGGTTTCATCAAAGTTGAAAATTTGGTACAGTGTGTAGCCCTCTTCCTCAACTAGTTTTTTCAGTATCGGCAGAAATGCCTTTGCTGCTTCTTCATCTGCACTCACAGCTTCACCTGATAATTTCCCATTATTGTAAACATGACATTTCCTGAAATTTCATTCCAAATTATTGTTTCTTGACAGTTTTCAGCTTTATTTCTGAGGTCTCCAAATATTGCTAATGCTTTTGCATTTATTGTATGCAGACTTTTTCCTGATCTCTTCTTCTATCCAAATCTGATCTTCTCTTCTATCCAAACAGATAACAGACATTCCATCTCTTCCAATTTTTTGTTTTGATCTAATGGATTCTGTTGCACTTTTTTGTTCTAGCTATGAAAGTTGCTTTTATTTTCTCTGCATTCTTTATAATTGTTCTCAGCATTGCCTCATTTAGGCCTGTAGCAAGCACAATATCACATGTTCTTTCATTCTGCTCAAAGTGTTTCACAATTTCATATTTTTCCTCTATCAATATTGCTTTTCTATTTCTCACTGAACCTGTAGTAGCTACAAATTAATATTTCTTTTTTTCTTTCAGAGCTGAATGACTGAAAAATTATCTAAGAATGACATTAAGCTTAGTGCTTCTTGGAGTACCAGGTGCTACACACCATTCAGAATTTGACAGGCAGAATCCACACTGGCCTCCAGTTGATCAATAAACCATTTTAAAGAAAAACTGGAAGTGTTGCCGATTGTCCTTGAAGTGGGAGACGAAAAAGTGTAATTGAAGAAGAAACATTGGTGATGGTATGGCACTGCTTGCAAACAGCCAAAAAATATCGAAGAAGAAATGGGTTATCCGAAGTTTAGTAGTGTGCATTCTTCAAAAAAAAAAATCATTTTCACCCATAAAAGTGCAACTTGTTCAGGATTTGCATGGAGATGACACAGATCGGCAACAAGAGTTTTGTGAGTGGATGTTGCAAAACAGAGATGTATCGATCTTCTTTGGTGATGAGCAGTATTTTACCTTAGTGGTAATGTCAACGGAAACAATATTTTTTTTACTGGTCGGTTAGTGATCCTAATTGGATGGAAGTGACTAACATGCAAAACAACTCCTGTGTTATGGTGTGGGCTGGAAAATGGGATGGTCAAGTGATTGGTCCTTGTTTCTTTGACAACAACATTACTGGAAAAACATACTTAAATATGCTACAGACTTTTTTGACGTATTTTCTGGATGATGTTCCTTTACAACAAAAGATCAACATGTTCTTCCGGCAAGATGGGGGCACCTCCGTGGGCAGGAACGGCAGTGCGTAGCACACGCTTCTTGATTAGACCAGGGTTCGAGCCCATGACCACCAAATACGGAGGATGCGGAAAGGTCAGGGAATGACCACCGCATATTCTCGGAGCAATATGGCCTTAGTTGCTAATGCTCCTAAAAACCAAATAACAAATAACAATCCGGCAAGATGGAGAACCACATTCATTGGTTGCACAAAACTACCTCAATGAACAGTTCCCCAACAGGTGGTTAGGATGATGAAGCCCAGTTTGAATGGCCACCCAGGTCACCAGACTCACACCCCTCGATTTTTTCCCTTTGGGGTCATTTGAAGTCTGCTGTTTACCAGAACTGCCCAGGAAGCAGGTAGTATCATTAGAATGCCATCAAATTACAAAAGAGACATTGATACATGTCAAGACATCATTCACACAAAGAATTCAAAAGTGTTTGCAAGTTGGAAGTGGTCATTTTGAATATCTGTTACAATAAGAATAATTTACTCCATAGTGTGACTTTTGACTTGCCCTGTACAAAATCTATTAAGAAGTCATTGCTGCCACAGAAAGTAGCTATTGATAACGACTCCGTTGTCAGGAAAACAGAAGATATGCTATGCAAAAAGTTTAGATGGAATAATTCACGAAGCGTGAATTATTCCATCTAAATAGAGCAGTTATCTTTTTAAGGACACAAAAGGTACCAATGATATACTAGTATTGATGATATTAAGCATAGGCATTTGATGAATTTGAAATTCATCAAATGCCTGGGCTAAATTTGAAAGTGTCTGGAACTTGACTCAGAATGGCCTGTACTTTTTTAACAGGTATCCCATCCCATCCCTGTTTTAGCAGGGGATGAGATACAACTTTAAAAATATGATGAGATAAGAGTGATGGAATGTACCTGAATAAAAGAGGCACAAGAATATGTCTTATTGAGGCAGCATTAGGTGGCCTGGAAAACTGCTAGTTGGGGCAGAGGCTGATAGACGAATGGCAGCCTTAAGCAAAGGCAAAATTGACTCTTGGAGTGCCTCTATTTGGTATATGATTTAATGTGTATTAAGGCAGATTATGTGGCTTGGGGTAGTCATGGGACAAGCAAATATATGGGCTGTTAAGGTTAATAAGAGCTATCTAGTAACCAAGTAGGCTTATACATTATTTCTAGGAGACATATTAAACAAATGCCTAGTTCTTCCTTGAAAAGAACTAGACAAATTATTGAAGGAGATGGAGAGATGATGCAATTTTTTTTTTTTGGCTAATGCTTTATAAGATTGCTTTCTTGCATCATTTGCCACTATTAATACTAAATTTGATGAATCTGTGGTATTGGTAAATCATCAAATGTATACATTAGAAGAATATTAGAAATATGGTGCCACTCTGAACGGAGGATGCACAATTTGAATATAGAGAGAACCCTACATGATTATTATAAATTATTGGATATACAGAAATCTACAATAAGAATGAACTAAGCCAGTGGTTTTCAACCCTTTTTTAATAATGGCAGCCCTAAGTAATTTATTTTATTTTGCGGCACCCCTACTCAATTTTCTGCCTGTTAGATTCGATTCTCTCTCTGCATATATATATATATGATGGTTATTACAATAATATAATTATAAAAATTACATTTCATAATACAAATTATATATATATATATAGT
Organism: Mastigoproctus giganteus; assembly: GCF_048544385.1. Lineage (NCBI taxonomy): Eukaryota > Metazoa > Arthropoda > Arachnida > Uropygi > Thelyphonidae > Mastigoproctus > Mastigoproctus giganteus. The sequence continues at coordinate 22,026,540 of NC_143588.1, read as the reverse complement.
ATATAATAATTTTATTCTTTATATAGTAAACATCAATTATAGATCACCACAAAATTAAAAGGATACTGTACACCTTTTTATAATGAAATAAACATATAAATTTTTAAAAAAATAATAAGTTTAGTAACTTAAACCCAAATTACGTGGCACCCTGGAATGTTGTTGTGGCACCCCAGTTGAAAATCACTGAACTAAGCATTCAAAGAATTCTTTGTTTATTTTGGCACTAGAGAAAAAGGGATGACCCACATTGGTCCGCTGGATATGAATGGGCAGAACTATTAATGATCAGGTGCTGACAAACTAAATAAATATTTTGCATCTGCATTCACACTTAAAGAAGTTTTTAGGGATAAGGATACCAAAACTATACATAATTCTAACTGAAATCTAGATTATTTTATAACTGAGAGGGAAATGAGAGAGACTGTTAAAACTAAAAGTAAAAAAGTTACCTAGACCTCGTGAAATTTATCGAATTATATTACAAGATGCAACAAAAGAGGTAAGCAAATCTTAAGTCATAATTATGAGCACCCTTAAAGACTGTAGATGTGCAAATATTCCTCCTATTAAAAAAGGGGTATCAAGGGGCAAGTGAATAATTACAGACCTGTAAGCTTGATTCCTCGGCCCCGGGTGCCAAGCGATTGACTGAGCGATTTCTACTTGTGCTTTCACTGCGACTTTTTGATAGGTGAATTCTGCGTTCTCTTTTACGTTCCTCTCTTTGAGAAATCCTTTAATTTAGTAGCTCTTGTATCAAAAGTACTGGTAGAGAGCAAGGAAGGAAAGTAACCTTTCTTTATTTTTCATATCTAATAGACTAACTCCTACTAATTTCGCTTGGTCACTCCAGGCACTGCTCCTGCCTCCCCGTGGCGGGGCCGGTAACCTTGGCAGAAAAGTTCATCTGCCAGGGGCTAAAAGGAGCCAAGATGGAACAAAATATGTTTCCTTGTTTAGAACCGACAAGCAGTCGGCTAAACACAGAGCACGAACATGACTCTTCGCAAGCAAAGAGGTTAAAAACCATTTCCTCTGCGACCGAGTTTCCTGCATTTTTAATAATGCATTCATTGTCCACACAACCTGTCGGCAAGCTATCGCCTTTTCTGATACAGAAATGTTTAGAATCGGTTGTTGGATCCCCTAAAATGGTGAAGCGTCTCCAATCAGGAGACCTTTTAATTGAAACCTCAAAAACATCTCATTCGGAAAAATTGTTAAATTTAACAACATTCAACAATATTCCAGTGTCAGTTACGCCCCATAACACCCTGAACTCGTCTAAAGGTGTTATCAGTGAATGGGACCTATTAACTGTTTCTGAAGAAGAAATAGTACAAGAGCTTAGCGAACAAAAGGTGACACATGCACGGAGAATAATGACCAAAAAAGATGGCAACCTACTACCAACTAGGTCTATTATTTTGACGTTCAGCACTCCGAATCTTCCATCTTCTGTCAAAGCAGGTTATTTAAACTGCAAGATTAGACCTTACATCCCGAACCCCATTCGCTGTTTTAAGTGCCAGAAGTACGGCCATGCACAAACTGCATGCAGAGGCGATGCTGTGTGTCCTATTTGTGGTTCTAAGGAGCATTCCCAAGGAGAGTGTACAGTTTCCACTCCTACTTGCCCAAACTGTAAAGGAAGCCACCCTGCATTTTCTAAAGCATGTGACCTCTGGAAAACAGGAAAAAAAATCCAGAAATATAAAGTGGAGCATAAAGTTACATATCCTGAAGCAAGAAAGCAAGTGCTATTAACCATGCCTAGCAGATCATACGCATCAGTGACCAGAAGTAGCCGCTCAATTGCAACACAAACAGATGTCTCCATAGAACCAAGCAGTTCTTTTTCCACCTGGGCCAAAACTGCACTGCTAACATCCAAAAAGAAACTTACAGTCAATGAGACCAACAATACACCAATTAGTATCCCAACTGATGCTATCTCATCATTGCCCGAAACAGCAAAATCAGCAAATGTTGAAGACCAAGAAAAAGGGAAACAATGCAATAGGAAAATGGAAATTGATATTCAACCAGAGGATGAAGAGTCAGTTTTAGAATTATATGCTAATGATACCATAGAAACAGGACGCCCAACCTTTTCAAAGAATGAAAAATCAAAACAAAGCAGACTGAAACCTTCTCAGAAAAAACAGTCAGATCAATCTTATTCAATCAAATCCAAACAATGAATAAATTCATACAATGGAATTGTAGAGGATTACGTAGTAATTTTGATGACCTGAGTGATTTACTTTTTCAAACAAATGCAGTAGGTGTATGCTTACAGGAAACATTTCTATCACCAAAAGTCTCTCTCAGATTCAAAAATTACACCATGTTTAGATGAGACAGAGATTCTGATGGTCCTGCCCGTGGGGGCGTAGCTGTTCTTGTAAAATCTACTATACCATCAAGACATCTCCAGCTACAAACTTCCTTAGAAGTTGTTGCAGTTCGGATGGCATTGGGAATATCATTAACTCTTGCATCCATTTATATCTCGCCCAATTATCCTTGCTCCCTGGCTGAACTTGACAATCTAATTGCACAACTGCCACCTCCTGTCTGCTTATTCGGTGATTTCAACGGCCACCATCCATTGTGGGGATCTTCCACCATGGATAGGAGAGGCCAATTAATTGAATCATTCCTGGATAACCATAACCTGACTCTGCTGAATTCTGGCTCTCCGACTTATATACAACTACCTACAGGTACTACCTCAGCCATAGACTTGTCCATCTGTTCAGCATCTCTTTTTGCAAGCATGAAATGGTTAGTGTTGAATGACCCATTCCATAGTGACCATTTTCCTATTATCAGTTCAATTGAAACCCAGGCTGTGTCATGTCCAAAAGGCCGTACTTCTTGGAATTTTTATAAAGCAGACTGGGTAAACTACTCAGCTTGTGTCCTTCTCGACACTCAATATGTTCAACATCAACATATTGATGACGTAACTGACCACATTACCAGCCAAATCCTATATGCAGCAGAAATTTCCATCCCAAAATCAGACCAATGCAAACATGTACACAAAAACCAGTGGTGGAATACGGATTGCTCTAAAGCAAAAGTAGAAAAAAACCGTGCTTGGAACCGGTTCCGCAAATGCCCAACTACTGCCAACCTAATTTTATACAAAAAACTCAGAGCCAAAGCAAGGCAAATTAGGAAGAAAGCAAAACGTGACTCCTGGATAAGCTTTGCATCAACTATTAACAAAAATACTGACACTCGAATTATATGGAAAAAAATACAAGCTCTCAATGGAAAATTTCCTCCTCAGCAGTCCCCGATAATACAATGGAATGGGCAGGACCTATCCTCTTCTACTGACATTGCAAATGCTTTAGCAGAATCCTTCTATAACATTTCCGCCTCCTCCTCTTATGTCACCTCCTTTCAACGCATTAAATCTGTTGAGGAACGTCATAAATTTAATTTTTCAACTAGACTCTCACTTCCGTATAATCAACCCTTTTCTATAGCTGAACTCAAAGAATCCTTGAGCAAATCTCCAAATAGTGCAGCAGGACCAGACGGCATTCACTACAGTATGCTGAAGAATTTATGTGAAGCTGATTTCTACATACTATTACTCTTTTACAACCGGATCTTCTCAGAAAATACATATCCTCTCTCATGGCGTCATTCCTACATTTGTGCTATTCTAAAACCAAGTAAAGATCCTTCCATAGTTGAGAATTACAGACCAATATCCTTGACAAGCTGTTTGGGCAAAATCTTTGAAAGGATGGTGCATAAGAGGCTCATGTGGGTGCTAGACTCCCAAAACGTTCTTTCCGATCATCAATATGGCTTCCGTAAAAACAGATCTACCCTAGATTTACTACTCAAAATTGAATCTAACATACGTAACGCTTTTGTCATGAGACAACATCTGGTGATGGTGAACCTAGATATTCAGAAAGCATTTGATACCACTTGGCGTCATGGTATTATTAAAGATATACATCAGTTGGGGCTGAGAGGCTACCTTCCACAATTCATCCAGAACTTTTTAAGATTACGCACCTTTCAAGTCCGATACCAAAACATGCTATCAGCAACTCACATTCAAGAAGAGGGTGTTCCTCAGGGTTCCATACTGAGTGCTACCCTATTTGCTATTCGGGTCAACCACGTATTGGAAGAACTTCCAAAATCCATACAAATATACATGTATGCAGATGACCTCACCATATCCTGCCAGTCACAAAGTATGAATACTGTTGAAAGACAGTTACAAATTGCTCTTTCCAGAATAGAATCGTGGACCTTACGTAATGGATACCGCCTAGCTGAGCAGAAATCCACCACTACTCATTTTTGCAAATTACGGTCACTGCATCCCGATCCTGAGCTAAAGATCAATAACATTTCAATTCCTCTTGTTGACACTGTCCGTGTTCTTGGTCTCGTACTGGATAAGAAACTGAACTTTAAAGCACATGTAGCTTATCTTAGAACTATCTGCTTGAAAAAGTTGAATATTCTCCGGTGTGTGTCATCTATGTCATGGGGTGCTGATCGACATACCTTGATCCATCTTTATCGAGCCCTCATCAGATCCCGCTTAGACTATGGCTCTCCAGTGTATGACTCTGCGAGAAGAACTACATTAGAGCAATTAAACTCGATCCAGCACAGTGCGCTGAGAGTTTCTCTAGGAGCTTTCAGAACCTCCCCTGTTCAGAGCCTTTATATCGAAGCTCATGAGCCACCTTTACATCTTCGGAGGAAAACATTACTTTTGATGTTTGCCGCAAAAATTCGCAGTTTGCCCTCCCACCCTAGTTGGAAATATCTGTATAATACCGAATGGGAGTCATTTTACAACAGTAAGCCAAATGAAAACCGACCTGCTGCACTTAGACTTAGAGAACTCACTCAAGCATGGAATATAGACATCAGCAATATATTTCAGGACATGACACTTCCTGATCCGCCTTGGACAAATATTTCTGTTAATTACGACGATTATTTTCAACAGTGGGGTAAGAACACCTTGTCGCCCTCCAATATTGCACAATTACATGAAACTCACTCTTCTAACTCAGAGGCCTGCAAAATATATACAGATGGATCAAAAACTGAGACCCAAGTAGGTGCTGCAGCAGTCTTCCCTTCAGTCACCATTTCTGTTTCATTACCAATAGAATGCAGTATCTTTACTGCTGAACTTTATGCTATTAATTTAGCTCTCGACCGGATAACTGAATTTTTAATTACGACCGCTTTAATATACACCGACTCACTCAGTGCTGTCACTGCTATAATAAGTGGTAACAACTCTTCTCACCCTGTAATAAAACAGATTCGTTCTAAGCTACTTGCCTGTAAGGAATTGAAACAAACTGTGACATTCTGCTGGATCCCAGGACATTCTGGAATAGCTGGCAATGAAAGAGCGGATCATGCAGCCAAACAACCAGAATCCACCATTACGCAGAAATTTCAAGTTCCATATACAGATTACAAACACATTATCTGTAAAGCATGTTATAACAGTTGGTCATTAATCTGGAAAGATTATCCAGGAAATAAACTCTACCAAATAAAACCGGAACCAAAGCTATGGCAATCCAGCTTCAGCAAAAACAGGCGAGATGAAATAATTTTAGGAAGGCTAAGGATTGGGCATACGCACCTCACTCACCTATATCTATTAACTAATGACAGCGCTCCACAATGTACGTTCTGTCAAGTACAACTGACAATTCGCCATTTATTAGTGGACTGTCCCCACTTTCAAAATATCCGCTTAAACACCTTTAAATCAATAGCTAATACACAGTCATCAATAAATTTATTACAGATTCTGGGTGATGATTCTAATGAAAAAGAACTATTTATTTTCCTAAATCGTATAGGAATATATCATAAAATATAGTTATATCCACTATTAGAAAGACACAATATGGCCCTAGCAGCCTATGTGTCGTTAAACACAACAACAACAACAACTTGATTCCTCTGCCAAGGAAAATAAATGATTAAAGATAAGTGGTCAGTGGTTAAAGAAATAATGCAAGATCGTTTTTAGAGGAATGAAGTTATACTGCTTTCACAACATGGATTGGTAGGGGATCTTATCTGTCCACTCTGATTAGCTACAATGGGGTAGTCTAGAACTGGATGAAAAAAATAATTTTGACATATTGCTTAGATTTCATTGATACTGTTCCAATAAATGATTGCTGTACAAATAATTGAACAATTGCATTGTGGTATTAGGAGTAAGTTACTGCTATGGATAAAGAGATGGTTGAGTGGAAGAAGACAGAGTGGTTATTAATGGCCACCACTATTTTCAATGAAGGCATATCATTAATGGTATTGATGAAGGCAATCCAAATTCACTGTCTAAGTTTTCTGTGATGCAAAGGTGGACAGAGTAGTTAGTAAAAACAAATTGGGTGTGCTACTCAGAGATCTCCATAAGTTATGCAAATTGAAAAGTGTTGGTTTTGGCATTTAATGCTGATAAATGCAGTGTACTGCATTTGAGTAACAGTAATATCGAAGAAAAAACATGACAGCACCACATTAAAAGTAGTGGAGAATGAAAAAGAACTTGGGTAATTGTACAATCCAACATGGAGTTTTGTGATCAGTGTAGACACAATAAGATATCAGCATGGACAAGGAGGTTATTATCCCATTGTATAAGGCAATGGTTGTGCCACACCCTAAATATTGCATATAGATTTGGAAGCCTAATTTTAGGGAATGTAGATTTGTTAGAATGGGTTCGGAGAGAAGCAACATTAGTCAAGGACATAAAAGGGTATTTTAAATTAAATTAATATTGATTAAGAAATGTTTTCTTACCAGGAAAGACTGCAGCTCTGCAGTTGCAGCAGCTGGAAACTAGTAACCTGAATGAATACAGATATATACAGTTATACCCAGTTATTTATTAACAAATAAAGTACAAAACCAGTAGCTTTCGGAATGCGTGTCCCTTTATCAACTGATAAGTTAATATAAAATTGGAATACATTACAAGCAAATGTGGCACGTTAATCATGCGTCATTGTTGTAGCACGGATGTGTGCTGCTTTACTTACGCCAGTGATCATCCATCAATAAAACGGTTGTTTCTAGGATGGGATGTAGACGCATGCCTTTCTGGCGATTTAATGCCTTAGGATTGTTTATTATGTTTAGTGACTCTAGCCATAGGCGGTGGCGAAAGTGTCGCGCGTGGTCCACTATCTCAAAGTCGCGCTTGGGGTCAAGATCGTGGTTGGTAGCCCAAAAATGTTCTGCGACCGCGGACTGGTCAGTTTCGGCAAGCCGGATTGCTCTGTCGTGTTCCGTGAGGTGATCCTGGAGACGTCTCGATGTCTCACCTACGTAGCAACTGTTACAGGCCCTACAGGTGATACGGTACACTACATTGCTGCGTAAAACAGGTGTGATAGGAGTCTTCACGCTGGAGACAAGTGAACGTAGGTTCCTACCGGGTAATTGCACACATTTGATGTTGTAACTTCTAAGGACCTTCGAGATACGTCCTGACACTCCTGGATAGTACGGAATGTAGGCGGACGATATGCCGACTTGTTTCGGAGGTCTTGGGTTGGATGTAAGTTCTTCTGCCTGTAACAGGCATCTGTTTAGTACATGGGATGGATAACCGCATCTGGTTAGGTCCGTCTTCACACGGGAGATCTCGTTACGTCTAATTGTGTCGGTGCTGGAATGGCTCCAGGCCCTGGAGAATAGGGTGCGGGCAGTGCTATTAAGATGGCTTGGAGCATGGCCGGACCTGTAGTTGGTGAATTGACCGCACCACATGGGTTTGCGGTATACTGATGTCTCTAGACGTGGGCCTACGCGATGCACTAGCACGTCCAGAAACGGGAGCGAACCGTTCACCTCTGATTCTACGGTAAACTTGATGAAATTGGATAGGGAGTTGAGGTGTTCTAGTAGTACCGTTTCAGAACCACGTGGTATTATGGTAAAAATATCATCGACGTATCTACACCACGTTGTAATAGGTGTAGGTGGGTTCTGGTGTATCTGCTCCTCCAGATCTTCCATGGCGATGTTAGCTACTACGGAACTGACAGGGGCACCCATAACAGTGCCATGTACTTGTTGTAGAGTGAGTCTTCAAAGGTGAAGATGCTGCTAGAGAAGACTCACTCTACAAACCTTTGTAGAGTGAGTGACCAAGCCATCTCAATAGCACTGCCCGCACCCTATTCTCCAGGGCCTGGAGCCATTCCAGCACCGACACAATTAGACATAACGAGATCTCCCGTGTGAAGGCGGACCTAACCAGATGCGGTTATCCATCCCATGTAATAAACAGATGCCTGTTACAGGCAGAAGAACTTACATCCAACCCAAGACCTCCGAAACAAGTCGGCATATCGTCCGCCTACATTCTGTACTATCCAGGAGTGTCAGGACGTATCTCGAAGGTCCTTAGAAGTTACAACATCAAATGTGTGCAATTACCTGGTAGGAACCTACGTTCACTTATCTCCAGCGTGAAGACCCCTATCACACCTGTCTTACGCAGCAGTGTAGTGTACCGTATCACCTGTAGGGCCTGTAACAGTTGCTACGTAGGTGAGACATCGAGACGTCTCCAGGATCGCCTCACGGAACACGACAGAGCAATCCGGCTTGCCGAAACTGACCAGTCCGCGGTCGCAGAACATTTTTGGGCTACCAACCACGATCTTGACTTTGAGATAGTGGACCACGCGCGACACTTTCGCCACCGCCTATGGCTAGAGTCACTAAACATAATAAACAATCCTAAGGCATTAAATCGCCAGAAAGGCATGCGTCTACATCCCATCCTAGAAACAACAACGTTTTATTGATGGATGATCACTGGCGTAAAGCAGCACACGTCCGTGCTACAACAATGACGCATGATTAACGTGCCATATTTGCTTGTAATGTATTCAAATTTTATATTAACTTATCAGTTGATAAAGGGACATGCGTTCCGAAAGCTACTGGTTTTGTACTTTTATTTGTACTTTATTTGTTAATAAATAACTGGGTATAACTGTATATATCTGTATTTGAACTATGGACCCCAGTACTCCAGGCCCATTCGTTACTAACATGAATGAATGTTTTAAAGCTTTAAATGGGTTGAGTAAACTAAATAAAGGGGGTGGCAAAATGAAGTGGGTAGTGTTTTGGCTGATGCTATAAACTTGCTTCCTTGTTTCATTTTTCTACTTCTAAAGCTAATACTAAATTAAACAAGAGTTACCTCCATTGATTTTCTAATAATTTTCTTATATGTAAAGTAGAATCTCTAACTCTGCTGAAGCTGTCTGTATTGACATTTGTATCTTGGACTTCAAAATTGCTTTGCTGGAATTTCTTGATCCGTTTTGGTTGTGTTCTCTCCCATGTTCTACCCCCCCCCCCATTGTTTTATGCATGCATAAAACTGTCCAGCATGCACACATATGACTGACTTGTTTCTGAGTTATTAATATCTAATTATTAGGTGTTAATAATAATTAATATCTATTAATTATCTTAATGATTATTAATATTTAAAAGAACTCCGTGTTAATTTTATAGTAAAAACAGTGTAGTGGTAGATGACTTTCATCAACCGGTGAAATACCACCACTTTGCTTACTGGAGGCTTGAAGTGGTGAAACCCATGTTTAGTCTCTAGAGCAAAGTTTCTGCCATCCCCTTCTCCCCATACTTAGTACCGTGCATGGGTCCTTCAACCCATGCACGGTACTAAGTATTATAGGTTTTGATACCTTTCGTGTTTGGGGTTCTCATAAAAAAAAAAAAAAAAAAGTTTTAACTAGAAAATTAATTTATCTTCTGAGCTTCATTATCTCTGCAGCAATATTAAAGTAATTTGAATATACATTCTTTTTGCATGGACCTAGGGGAGGAGGCTATAGGAATTTACATATTTATTATAACTATTCTTTTGGCACCCAGTAAACTACATTACAGTAAACAATGAGATGTTCATCCATGTGGCAGCCTACAGGCTCAATTTTACAATATGAGTACTGTTGGCCACAGCAGAGATTCCTGTTCATCCTGTAAGACAGTGGTCTCAAACTGGCGGCTGCAGGCCGCATCCGGCCCCTGAAGCAATTTTACACGGCCCGCGAATACATTTCAATTATGATTTGTTGTAAATACGGTGCTTATAATTTTAGAGACATAGAGATATGGACTGAGCTTATGTGCACGACTGCTATTGAAGGAAAAAGAGATGGAATGAATATGTTGGGGCTTTGTCTTTGTCACTGTATGCTTGTATGCCAGGCCACGTGACTGGGGTAAGGTGGGAGAATTTCCCACGTCGGTACAATCAGTAAATTTAGTTCGCCAGCCGACAGTTGGTGGCGCTTCAGTATTGTGGTGTTTCAGATTTTTTCTGTTGAGTTGGTACTTCTGATATATATTTTCCTTGAGTCAGTCACTAGTTGGTTGGTTAGCTGGATGCACAGCTGCGCAGTTCATATTGCTATATAGATGGAGACAAACTAACGTACGGCCCGTCAGCTGCTTTCAGATCATGCATTCAGCCCGCATGCAATTTGAGTTTGAGGCCACTGCTGTAAGAGATCCAACACTATCTGTGTAGAGTGAACTGTGCTCTCTCTTGGCTAGAAAAAATATTTCCTCCAAATTTATTCTTAAATCATTGGGAAAAAAATGAAGTCATTCTGAGGGAGCTTTAAATAATGATCATTAGTTGTCATGCCATTAACAAAAATCTGCATATTTTCTTGCATCATTAATAAAATCATGCTTAATTTAACTGAGTATTTGGAAAAGAATGTTGCTAGACACTTAGACTTTGAACAAAAGCTTAGAATACTAGTCTTTTTTTTTTTTTTTTTTTTTTTTTCTCTCTTGGAGCACAATGCATTCTTATTGATAATTTTTTGATAATTTATTTATCCCTATTTTGTGTTACAATTGTTGGGAGATAACAGCAAGAAGGGAGGGAGAACACATAAGCCAGAGGCTTTTTAGGGGGTGTTCCCTTTGAAAAAGATAACAATAAAAACAGATACATCATGAATCGGACATGTTTCTACATTCCATTACAGAGACTTCGTAAACCAACCACACATGTCGCGTGGTTAACAACAGTACTTATAATTACATTGTGAGTACTTTTACAATAACAAGTATGAAAGAAAAAAATATGAAATAATTGCATAGTGTGTTACAAGCTTTTTGACAGCTATTCCTTCAACTTGTTTACACAATTTCCAAACTGGTATGCATTGTGGAAAGTTCAGGAGTTGAGTGGAAGGTGGTTTAGATCAGACATCCCTGGTGATGTGTTCAGTCAGGAGCTTCTTGAACTTGTTTAGTGAAATGGCATTTTTGATGTTTTCAGGAAGATTATTCCAGGTTTTTGCGCCTCTGTATTTTATATTTTTCTGACCTATGGCTTTTCTAAAAAGCGGAACCTTCAGGTTCACTTCATTTCTTAAATTATATCTTATTCCTTCTTCTTCTATTGTTTTAAAAAAGGATCTGAAGAGAGGAGGAAAGTTCGGTGTTTTCAAAGCATTGTAGACAAAGACCGCCTCAGCTTTTTGTATCAGTTGGTAGATGCTTAAGAGTCTCGCTTCCTTATATCTCAAAGTCACCGATGCATTCCAGGGAAGGCCCAAAATTGAACGAACACATTGATTGACAATTGAATTGATTCTCGTAAGGTTATATTGACTGGTCGTACCCCATGAGATGATTCCATATGTGAAGTGAGGCTGTATTAAGGGAAGGAGGTACCCAGGCAGAGGCTCGGGCAAGTATTCCTGCTAGTGACGAAGTTTTCTTTCGTAAGGTGATCATTTGTTTATCCCAACTCAGCTTGTCATCTAGCCAGATTCCTAGAAACTTGGTATCATTCACCCTTTCCAGTTGTTTTCCTTTGTATGTTATTTCGAAATCAATATTTAATGGTTTATTTTTCGTCCTAAACACCATATATTTGGATTTTTCTGGGTTTAGTATCAGCTGATTCTTTTGAAGCCAACTATGCATTTCAGAGAGCAGGGCAGAGATCTTGCATTGAAGTTGGTTAGGGTCTTTATCAGTGATTAGAATGGAAATGTCATCGGCATACGCTACTAGGTGGGAAGATGGAAGATGAGAGAGAAATTCATTAATGTAAAGAACAAATAGGATAGGTCCGAGAAGTGAGCCTTGAGGTACTCCCCTGGAGAAATAAGAAATGTCTGAAAAAGACTGGTTTGTTTTAACGACAAATGGCCTATCAGTAAGGTAGTCTTCAAGGAGAAGGTTAATTTTTCCTCTCAAGCCAAGATTGTTGAGCTTGTTGAGTAGGATATTATGATTTATGCAGTCAAAAGCTTTTGATAGGTCTAGAAATAGTGCTGTTGCATAGTGACCCTTTACAAGACAGTCCGTCATCCTGGAGCAGAAGTCAACAATTGCCAGGTCAGTGGATCTTATGCAAACTATATATCTTTCCCACCACTAATTCTTGTAAATGTTTTTACAAAATGTCTTTAATTAACCTCTGTACCACTGATTGTTTATTACTAATTCTTTTTGTTACAAATCTTTCTAATGTTACTAAGCAGATTTTCTTACTACTACTTAACTTCCAATTTTCTCAGGTAAAATTCCACTTCTCTCGGTTCCTACTGCTGTAACTTGGCAGCCACAGAGTCCTACTGTTTTTGCTGTAGGGGATAGTAGTGGTATGGTTGTGATCAAAGACATTCGTGGTACAGTTAGCCCAGTCCTGAAATTTAGACCACACGAGAGGCCCATTTTTAAATTGGTATTTTCGTCTAATAATAGGTGAGTAATAGTCCAGTATTTTTATATTTCTACCATAGCATGTTCCTGAAATGCTAGCCATGCTATTGTCCCTCTAGTAACAGCTTGAACTTATGCTCTTTAGAAACGACTACATTTATCTTTGATTCACCCTAAATTAACTATCATTTTAAATCAAATATCATGAACACTGTTATTATCGATTTCAAAATTGTTTCAGAGATGTTGTCAGATAACAGATAGCTCCATTTATGTGTTAAGCAGTGAATAAGTGTGTCAAATCGACACAAGCAGCTTGCAGAAGAGAACTAACTTGAAAATAACTTTCCTTACATCTATGATATAACCCTATTACTGAGCTGCATAAGACAGAGTAGCATAATTATTTAAAACTCTTTCAAACCAAATGTTGAAATAGTATGCATTCCCCTCTTTACCAAACTGCTGAATTGGGCCAATATGGCCCAGTAATAGTTATATTCAATCGCAAATTTCATCTACACACCACTTAGCTGGTCATTCAGATTCAATATCTTTATATACTGCTCTAAGCAAGGTTGCTAACTGAGACTACATAGCATCTTGTGATTGGGCAAAATAATTCCAAAACTGGTAATGATAGTACCTTTGGATTCTTAATGAACAAATGAGTGCTGAGGCTTTACAATTGTTAATGACTTCACACGGCTATTTCATGTACCAGGCAATCATAATCACTCTTAGTTTATCTTTTCCTCACCAACAAGCCATCAGAGTTAATAGTCCCCTAGGTACCTTGGATCACAACTTGGTGATGTCCTCTCTCTCTCTCTCTCTTCATGTCATTTGGCATTAGTTACAGGAACATAAAAGGAATGATATACATGATTGCTATTCCTTTTTTTTAATGATTAGATTACCATTTTAAATCTTGCTATCTAAATGTTTGCTCAGATCATGTCAATGAAATTATTCTTGGGTTGAAATCCTTCATTCTGCATCTCACCCAAAAATCTCGTCCTGTATTTAAGCCTTGGTTTTCCAAAAAAAAATGAGCTAAGACTGTTTGAGGTAAGAATGTAGAATAACGGAATTGGCTTATATCGAAGCCTACACTAAAGCATGCAACAGGTGTAAAATGGTTATTAATACTCCATACTCGATTGGAACAGGCGAAAAATAGAAAATTTGCTTGTTGTCCAAATGGTAGTTGAGCATTCTGCCCTTTTGCCAAAGTCAAGAGACCAGGACTATAATCTTCTAATCTCTCTCTCTCTCCACCAAAAAAACACTTTCTCTTTTTCTCTCTCAGCGTTATCCTGTACAAATCTCAAATAAAATCTGCCCCATGAAATATTGTTCCTACATCTTGGGATGCTGCCCCGAAAACCTCTCTCAAGTTCTAATTATTCAAAAGATGGTAATCACATTAATGACCAATCTTTCATATAGTCTCTGTTCATAAACATTCAATTTCTGTTCCATGCCTTTTCTGTAGACACTTCCGTGGGCCACTGTTCTTCTGAATTGGCACCTGTAATTCCCTCCATTTTTTTCAAAACTAGTCCAAACACATGCTGCAACTTGTCAGCATCCATTTACTGTCCAACTCCAAAACTCACGGAACCAACTTTTTCCACTTCCCCATTTATCCCTTCTACTTCTATTATGTGTAATCTTCCTTCAGAATCTACAGAAATACAAGTCTAATGTCAACAAGATACCTTTCACATTTGGGGTTTTCATAAAAAAAAAAAATTCTCCTTATTAATGATGTTTTATTCGATACTTACTTTATATTAATTTAATTAATATTTGAAACAGTATTCTTCTCTTTAGATTGACTTAGCATAAATATAGTTGTCAGGTGAACCAAAGAGTATAAGCTCAAGCTGTAATTTTAGAGACAACAGCAGTGTTATTTTCTCACTGTTTCAGTACCTGCATTGAATAGTGCCCCATTTTTTTTTTTTTTTTATTAAAATGTACCCATCTCTTTGATGCAGCATGACAAGAATTAACTCTAGATTGGAATTTCCAAAATTGTGTTGTTCGCGTTATTATTAGAGCATAAATTCTTTAAGTAAATTTTTAGGAGCGCATGAACTATTTAAATGAATTATTCATTGATGTTTATCCTTCCACTGAGACATAATGACATTTATAACCACTTAGAAACTTATAATGGTCAAAATAGTCGATATGAACACTATTTTATTTTTAAAGCATTTATTCCGAGATATTATCCTGAAAGTGGAAGCAAATATTAGAAATGCCTTTGCCAGAGCAGATGTCAAAGAACATCTGGTATAAATATATTTCAATATTGAAAAGCATGCAATAATGCAGTGAAATATGACACCTTGCAGTATTATAAGGACATTTATCTAAATTTATACAAAACTCTATGATGAACTGACCTTTTCAAATTCAAATACAAACCTTCCTTTAAAAAACATGAACAAGAAGGATGGAATGTTGATACGCCTTATCCAATAAAAAAATTTTATTGGATAAGAAGCATTAAATCTAAGGCAGTACATCCACTTGGCATAAAGCACGAGGAAAACGAAAATGAAAGTAGGAGTGTATTATAGAATGAACCAACAAATCAGAATGCCTTATACAGAGGGATTTGAACTTTAAAGATATTGACTGGACTTGTAGATTCATTGCTCACCCAACAGCAAGAATTTTGTGGATTTATTGAATGATTGTTTTCTAAAGCAGCATGTAAGAGAGGCAATAAGAGGAAGCAATACTCTTGATCTGATTATCAGCAGTGATTCTTCATGCATTAAGAATCTACAGGTAAACGACCCATTAGGTGGCAGTGATCACAGTGTACTGGTGTGGGATTAACTTAAAAGCATAACTACTGTCAAGGATAAAGGGAAGGGCTTTTGCTGTTGTAAGGGTTACTACAGTGGTCCCAAGCAGATTTTAAATTCTATGCAGTGGGATCAACTGATGATCTAACAGAATTCTGAATAAGAAACATTTGGGGAATAAATTGTAGAAGGTACTTGGTTTTTCATACCAACTAAGAAATACAGTTCAAGGCTTAGACCTAAATGGATGTCAGATGAAGTGATGACACTTGTGGCAGAGAAGAAAAATGAATGGTATGCATAGAAATTATCAGGTTATATAGAAGCCTGTGGAATATATAAATTAGACTGCAATCATGTCACAAAGGCAAGCTAAGACAGACTGAGAAGTCTGGCAAAGAATGCAAGAAAAGCAGCAAAGACTTTTTTACTTATGTAAACACTAGAAGGAAGGGGATGAATCAAATTGGTCCACTTGATATCGATGGTTCAACTGTTGATGATCCTGCTCAGGTTACTGACCAACTGAATATGAGTATTTTGCATTTACATTCACACACGAGGTATTCTTTAAGGAGGAGATGCCAAAAGTTTATCAAGCTTTAACAGGGAGGTAAATGATTGTGATAACTGAGTGGAAGAGAAAATTTTGAAGCTAAACATAAAAATGACACCTGGGGTGGATGAGATCAGAGGAGGTGCATGTGGACTGGAAAGTGCAAGTGTATCCCCAATTCACAAAGGAGGGGATCAAAGGGTGACACAAGTAATTATAGCCCAGTTAGCTTAGCTTCTATTCCAGGGAAAATAATGGAATCTCTAATTAAAGAAGTAATGCAGGTTCACTTAAACAGGAATGCAGTTATGCTGCTTGCTATGCTGCTTGCAGTCACAGCACGGATTTCTTAAAAGGTGACTTTGTCTGACCAGATTGGTTAGATACTACGATGCAGTAATAATGTGGTGCACTATGGCTATAGATGCCCATGCGCTTAAAAAATTCCCAAACAAACAAACAAGCAGTAATAATTGAAATGGATGCAAAAAATAATTCTGATATATACCTTGGATTTCAGGAAAGTGTAGATACTGTTGCATATAAAAGACTACTGTACAAATTGGAGCAATGTGGCATTAAGGGAAAGTCACTGCTATGGATAAAGGGACAGTTGAGTGGTAAAAGACACAGTGGTTATTATTGAACAGTACTCTTTGTGGGGTAATATTAGCAGAGTCCCCCAGGGTCATTGTTGTTTTCTATATTTATGAATTAAATTGATGAAGGTATATCCGGCATAAGTTTGCAGATGACACAAAAGTTGGCAAGTTGGTTAATGACAGTAATCAAGGTACGCTATAGCAAAAAAGATCTAAAAAATTAGGCAGATGGGCAGAGAAATGGCAGTCGAAGTTTAACATTGAGAATTGCAAGATACTGCATATGGGTAACAGTGATCCCAAAATTAATGTACCAACTGTGTGGTACTACACTTAGATTAATCAAAAATGAAAAAGACCTATGGTTAATTGTGCAATCAGATATGAAGT
Organism: Mastigoproctus giganteus; assembly: GCF_048544385.1. NCBI lineage: Eukaryota > Metazoa > Arthropoda > Arachnida > Uropygi > Thelyphonidae > Mastigoproctus > Mastigoproctus giganteus. The sequence goes on along the minus strand of NC_143588.1, from coordinate 22,009,354 downwards.
TCTCTGAGCAGTGCAGTCAGGCAAGCTCATACAGTAAGGTTTGGCAACCTGCAGCTCACGAGCCGCATGCGGCTCTTCGAAAGTGTAACTGTGGCTTTTTAACTTTTAGCCCACTGTAAGACAAGAGCGGCACGCAGTGGGCGGTGACATGAATATAACATTAGTTTCAGTTGCCTCAAACACTTCTCAGTTTAGTTTGCATGCACATTGCAAGCATTAATAAATAATATTTAAAAATATATTTTTTTAATAAAACACCTTCCCACTCTATACAATTTCTTAAAAATCACCCCCCCCCTCCCAGCTTCAGCTGAGGTGCTGCTCTTCGGATTCTTTTTTTTTTTTTTTTTTTTTATTAGATCAAAAATGGCTCTTCACTCAAAAAAGGTTGCCAACCCCTGTCATACAGTTTTGATTGTCCCATTCTTCAAAAGACTGTGGTTAGGTTAAGCTGTGTTTTGAGCACTTCATACAGGTCTGGAGGAATGTAGATCTGCTTGAATGGCTGCAGAGAAGGGCAGCGAGATTGATGAAGGGAACAAAAGGTTGGCCCTACCAAGAATTCATTTCTGCAAATTGCAGCATCTGGAGACTTGGATGAGTACCTGTGAGGTGATGTGATTTGAGGTATTTAAGGCTTTGAATGGACTTAGCAAGCTCACTGCTGATGGCATTCTTCATCTTGCTCAGACTGCACATATGAGGGGGGACATAAATTCAAATTGCAGAAAGATGATTGCAAAAGAGATGTGCAGAGTTTTGCCTTCAGCCAGTGGGTGGTTGATTGTTGGAACAAACTTCCATCTATTGTGGAAGTGGGTAGTTTTAATAACTTCAAAGAACTAGACAGATTATCAGAGGGACTGGACAGGTGATGTGAGAAGTTAGTATTATATAAAATGGGAATTGTAGTGCACTTTTACAAATGAAAAAAAAAAAAAGTGATTTAAGAAACACTCCTTTTCCTTAAAATCATCCATTTTAAGAAAATAATGTATCAAGTGATGAAATATATTCATTACTTATTTCTTCAGAAAATCTAGGGGTAGAAATAATTTTAAATTATTTTTATTATCAGTTAAAAGTTATTTTTTCTCCATATTTTGCTTGAATTTTTTATTGAATAAGGAGTGTCAACATTTAAATCTTTTAGTTGGAGTCTGTTGAAACTGACCAATTGCTTGGTTTTTTTTTTCAAGTTCCATTTATATAAAAAAAATTACAATTTTTTTTCCCAATTTTTACACTATTTACTGTTATTTAAGAGTTATATAAGGTAGAAAAAAAGTAAATAAATTTGAAAGATTCTTTTTCACAAATGGAAAGAAAATTCAAATTTCACATCTCTTCCTTATTGTAAAGGTGGTAATAAAAAATATCAAACAGAATGAAAATAAATGGGCCTGTTGTACTGGGTTCCTGGATTCCATAAAGAGATAAATAATGCATAATCCGGTGAAAAACTTTTAATAACAAATGTCGTGAAGCTTTCAGGGTTAAATGGGCTTCATCAGCAAATTCTAACGGGATAAAGACATTAAAGACAAAATTTAACAGATACAGAGTTGTGCTTGCAGTGATGCATGAATGGTCACAGGATTAAACATTCAACTACTAGATTGCTGCTCGTTGTTGTTGCACGGACAAATGTGGATTTTCTGGCAGCATTTATCCAGTTTAAAGATAGTTGCCTCCAAGATATGGTGTAGCCTCGTGTCCTTGAAGCGATTCATAGTTCTTGAATTGCATGATGATATGTTAAGTGACTCTAGCCAGGGGTGGTGTCGAAAGTGTCGGGATTGGTCAATCACTTCGTAATCGTGCTTGGGGTTAAGGTCATGGTGGGTCGACCACAAGTGTTTCGTGATTGCGGATTGGTCAGTCTCACCAAGACGAATTGACCTGTTGTGCTTTGCAAGGCTGTCTTGGAGGTGTCTTGAGCTCTCCCCCATGTAGCAGCTGCCACAATCTTTGCAAGTTACGCGGTATATCACAGTGCTGTGCAAAAGAGGGGCGACCGGGGTCTTCACATTAGAAACCAGAGAACGCAAGCTCCTACTGGGTAGTTGCATGCATTTTATACGGTATTCCTGGAGGATTTTCGAAATTTGGCCCGACTGCCCGGATAGTAGGGAATGTAGGCATTTATCATGCATTGATGACAGTCTTTGGTTGATCATGAGCTCTTATGCTTGCAATAAGCACTTGTCTATATGGTTGTTCCATCTGATATATAGTTGGTAAACTGCCTGCACCACATTGGCTTATGGTATGCCTAGGTTTCCAGGTGTAGGCCCACACGTTTTACCACGACATCTAAGAATGGAAGGGACCCGTACACTTCTGACTCTAAAGTGAACTGGATGAACACTGACAACGAATTGAGGTACTCCAGTTATGTTGCTTACAACCCGCCTGTACCTATTACAACATGGTGCAGATACATTGATGACATCTTCACTGTCATCCCATGTGATTCTGAAGCAACATTACTAGAGTACCTCAATTCGTTGTCATCCAGTTCACTTTAGAGTTAGAAGTGGACGGGTCCCTTCAATTCTTAGATGTCATGGTAAAACGTGGGCCCACACCTGGAAACCTCAGTATATCGTAAGCCAATGTGGAGCGGGCAGTTTACCAACTACAGATCGGGCCACACCCCTAGCCATCTCAAAAGCACAGCCCATACCCTATTCTCCAGTGCTTGGAGCCATTCCAGCTCGGATGAAGCTAGGTGCACTGAGATTTCCAGAGTGAGAACAGACCTGGTCAATTGTGGCTATCCAACCCACATATTAGACAAGTGCTTATTGCAAGAGCTCATGATCCACTGAAGATGTACAAATGTATCCCCAATTCACAACGATCTTTGCAAGCTACTGCGTAACTTGCAAAGATCGTTGCAGCTGCTACATAGGGGAGAGCACGACAGGTTAATTTGTCTTGACCAATCCGCAATTGTGGCACACTTCTGGTCAACCCACCATGCGTGATTACGAAGTGATTGACTAATACCGAGACTTTTGCCACCGCCTCTGGCTAGATTGCTTAACATATCATGCAATTCAAGAACTATGAATCGCTGCAAGGGCATGAGGCTACATCCTATCTTGGAGGCAACTATCTTGAAACTGGATAAACGCTTGCAGCATGTCCACACACATCTGTGCAATAACAATGAGCAGCAATGTAGTAGTTGAATGTTTAATCTCATGACCATGCACGCATCACTGCAAGCACAACTCGTTAAATTTTGTCTCTAATGTCTTTATCCCATTAGAATTTGCTGATGAAGGGGGGCGCCTCCGTAGCCAGGTGGGAAGGAGCAGCAGTGCGTAGCACACGCTTCTTGATTAGACCGGGGTTCGAGCCCGTCACCACCAAATACGGAGGATGTGGAAATGTCAGGGAATGACCACCGCATATCCCGGAGCAATATGGCCTTAGTTGCTAATGCTCCTAAAAACCAAATAACAATAACTGATGAAGGGGCCCATTTAAACCTGAAAGCTTCACGCCATTTGTTATTAAAAGTTTTTTGGTGGATTATACAGTAATTATCTCTTTATCAAAATGAATATTATAGTTGTAGAAATTTAGATGAACATAGAAAAGAAATTGTATGTGAATGTGGAAGAAAAGTACAAACAACTTATTTGTATAGTCATAAAAGATATACATATAAGAAGTCTTATGGAACTTAAAGGGAAAAAGAAGAATTTTCTATTTCCCCCCCCCCCCTTTGAAAAAAAAAAAAAATAGCACTAGCATTAGTAAGGCATATGATGCAAAAAAGCAAGCGTACACATCAGCCAAAAAAAATTCCCCTTTCACACAATCATTCACTTTAAAGGTGTATCCAGTTCTTCCTTGAATTTATTTAAGCTATCAATTTCCATAACGACAGATGGAAGTTTGTCCCAGCAATCAACCACCCACTGGCTAAAGGTTATTTCCGAACATTTATTCTGCAGTCATCAATTTGAATTTTTCCCCCCTCAAGTTTGTAATCTGAGCAAGAGTAAGAATCCCATCAGCACCGAGCCTGCTCAACCCATTCAAGGCTTTATACACCTCAGTCAGATTACCTCGCAGGTTCCTAGTCTCCAGATGCTGCAATTTGCAGAATTTAAGCCTACCTTGGTAAGGCACCCCTTAGTTCCCCTCACCAATCTTGTTGCCATTCTCTGTACTCATTCTAGTAACTCTACATCCTTCCTATATTGAGACCTCCAGACCTGTATGCACTACTCAAGGCTTGGCCTGACCATTGCCGCATACGAAGGAATAATCACCTTCTTCCTACTAGCAAAATTTCTGTATATCATAGACAAGACAGTATGATCTGCTCTGGCAACCTGTCTACTCTACTCAGAAAACTTCATATCTAACTGCACAATTACCCCCAGGTCTTTTTCATTCTGTACCACCCTGAGTGTAGTACCACACAGTTGGTACGTTTCTCTGAGGTTACTTCTACCTATATGCAATACTTTGCATTTGTCAATATTAAACTTCAGTTGCCACCTCTCAGCCCATCTGCTCAACTTCTAGATTCTGTTGCAGTAGTGTCCGTGACATTAAACTGTCATTAGCAACCCTATGAACCTTTGTATCATCTGTAAACTTGGACATTCAGCATGATATACCATATCCATTGATAAATATACAAAACAATAATGGGCCCAACACTGAACCTGGGGAACTCCACTAATAAAATTAGTCCACAAAGTGCAGTTATTCCATTAATTAGCACTGTCTTCTCCCACTCAACCATCCTTTTATTCATTTTTGGACAGAGGGTTTGGAAGGCCCAGTTGTGAAAGTCGTAACTAAACATAACCATGCAGCTCAAACTGCAAGGTCGGAAGCATTGCAATTGATTGGTCAAATATGGCAATATGCAACAACCACGAACGAACGACCACAGAAAATTGTTGCATCAGTTATTGCAGAGGCTCATACCAATGTCACGGCATTACTTTCTAAAAAGGATTCACTTAAACGAACCATTTGTCGTGTTCGATGCAACAATGGTACTCCTGATTTACCGAGCAATCTCCAGGACCTAGTAATTCCACAAAATTATCAAGAAATTATTATCGATGGCAATGTACAACAGTTTTTAATTATATTATAAATCAACAGGGATTGCCTTTATTTTAGATATAGGAAGCTTCTTTTCCAACTCTCCTAGTCAATATCAATGATTAATTGTGAGTTGCTCTATTCCTGTGAACATGACGCCCGAAAAGTTCTAGTCTGACTTAAGGAATGTAGAGAATACCCCCCCCCCCATATCCAATTTTATTAGACCCCTAAATTTAACTCTAAAGTCCAGCTACAGGGCCAAAAGAAATAATCGGTCCATATTTATTAAACAGTTTAGACCTTCAAAAATCTAATTTTATGCCAATCCACATAATGGTTTCCTTGCTGCCAGAGGTATGGTGTTTGAAGACAGAAGTCTTGAGCGCTCATTGTTGAGACCACACGGTCTGAACACTACAGTTCTGACAGTAGGGAAGATGTCCCACCTGTTTTGCAAAATTGATATCGCCATCCTCAAGAATTATTAGCGAGTTGGACTAGGAGAGTTGGAAAAGAAGCTTCCTATATCTAAAATAAAGGTAATCCCTGTTGATTTATAATATAATAGAAAATAGGAATTATCAAGCACTTAATAGCTCTCAATTATCAAATCTATTAAACAGTTTTTAATGTATGATTCTCAGGACGAACTGCTCCCGGGTCGCATGCTTATTTTTTCCACTAGTAACAATCTTCAGTTATTGGCGCATAGCCAGGAGTGGTTTTCTGATGGAACAAGAAGTATGCTGCAATTTCTGCTAGAATCAAAAGAATAGTCCAAGATTTTCAAAATCATAATGTGATTGATTACCTTAGAGGCATTGCATACAACTTCGAGTTTTAAACAATAATAATGTGCATTTATTCTGTGATTGATTACCTTTGATTGAATCATTCTATTAAAACAAAATAAATTAGAATTAATAAAAAATTAGGTGTATTATTTACATTTCTATAGCCTATTCATTATCTACTGGGGCGAAATGTTTGTTATTTGGTTTTTTTTTTTTTTTTAGGAGCATTAGCAACTGAGGCCATATTGCTTCGGAGATATGCGGTGGTCATTCCCTGACCTTTCTGCATCTTCTGTATTTGGTGGTCACGGGCTCGAACCCCGGTCTAATCAAGAAGCGTGTGCTACACGCTGCCGTTCCTGCCCACCTGGCTACGGAGGCGCCAAGGGCGAAATGCAGGGGGCAACTTATCCGGATCCCGAAATTAAATTGCTCACAATAAAAACACTTTTTCAGGCTGTAACATTTGTATTAAAAGATTTTACCCAACACCTGTATTATATCAAAGTTGCACTGCATGTATTCAGTGATGAGTTGCCAAAATCTTAACAACCAGTTCTCTATAATAATAAAAAAAGTTCTGATTTTAGGGATGTAACACAGTATGCTGTTAGATAAGAAGAGAAACACATGGATTAGGCAACAAACTCAAGTAAAGGACATTCTTATCAAAACTAAAATGGTGTTGGGCAGGACACATAGCTCAAAGACATGATGACAGATGGACTAAGAAAATAACAGAATGGTACCCAAGAGGAGCTAGAAGAAAACCTGGAAGACAACGGTGGAGATGGATAGATGAAATTCATGAGTTTGTGGGTGGTAAATGGATGGCCATTGCACAAAACAGAAGGAACTGGAAAGTTGCTGGAGAGGCCTTCATCCTGCAGTGGATTAAAAATGGCTGATGATGATGAACACAGTATGTATTTTTTTGTACTTTTCTCCATAGGAAGTGCCAGTGCATTGAGCTATTCTGAATCATACTTAACAATATTAAAAAAACATTACATGTTTATTACAATATAAAAAGTATTAATTACATAAATTTAAAATATGTTCATTTCAAACAAAGAAGATATAAAGAAGAGATGTATGAATAAGCAAACCATAATGATGTTTAAGAAAGAAATGCCTATCATTCTTGTATTATTATTATAAACCTTCTCTCCTTTTTATGAGATTTTTCTGCCCCGTGATGGGTATTGGTACCAAGTGCATGGAGTGGTTGGTTGGTTGTTTGGTTACTATTATTATTACTGTTGGTCAAGGAACTCTCTTACTATCCTAGGTGTTCAGGATCATGACTTTCTGGAGAGTTCCATGTAAGTGTTCTCTGGGAGGTCTATTGTTGCTAGATTCTTATGTGGGGGCTCTTTTCCACCGTGCTGGTGGTTGACACAGTGATCAGGATAGGCATTACTTGTTTCATATGCCACATATCTTTGACTTCCTGATCTTTTCCTCATAGTTCATGGAGGTTGCAGTTGTAGGGCACTGTTGTAGTCGATCAGGTAGGTGGCCATTTCATTCTTGTCAAAAAGGGTTTTGTTCTGGTCTGTTGTGACTTGGCAATTATAGTCATAGATGCTGATATGCCATAAAACCTTTAAACAAACAAACAATCTAATCTGTTGTGTGGGATCGGTCCATTATGATAGCATGGTCCCAGTATAGTCTGTGAGTAGTCTCTAGTACAGCCTGAGGCTTGTGCTTGTAATATGGTAAACTTCCTTTGATCAGCTGGTATTTTTGTGCTAGGTTGGTCTTGTCTGTAAGTGTACTCTGTCTGGGTAATCACACTGCATCCAGCAGTGATGTGCTGATTGTTTCTGGGCCAGGTGGCATCATCGACATCTGTCAGCTGTACACTAGGGTCTTTGGCGATGTAGTTCCTGGTGTTGATTAATTGACTTTGGATGGGCAAGCACTAATCCTTCAGTCCTGGGGAAGAGTTTTCCTTTCGTGAGCCAAGCATTGGAGGACATCTTATCTATGTGGTCTTGATGGAGGTCGTTGTGTCTGCTATGTTCCCACCATTCAGCTTTGATTTTAGTAGGCTTCTAAGTCTGATCATATCAGTGAGTTGGGCCTTCATCTACTTGTGGTCTAACTGGCAGGCCTGTAACATCCCCACAGATTTGTACATATATCTCTCCCTCTGTCATGGCTTCAATCTCTTCACTGGTCTTCAGCTGGTAGTTTCTTCTGACTGGATGTCCTTGATGTAATCCATGGGTCTTGCACTTGTCTAGGCCAAACGGCATCCTGATGTCAGTGCACAACTCTTCTGATCCAGAGTAGCTGTTGGAGTTCATTCTTGGAGTTTGATGTCATTCATGTATATCAGGTGAGAAAGGGTGTACAGGTTCTTCCTCCCTTCTTTTAGGGTACATCTGTATTTACTGTTATTGAAAATGGTGGACATGATGCTGTATTCAACAGGGTTGAGTGCTAGACAGAACCATAGTGGGCTCAGAGCATCCCCCCATGGAAGATTCCTCCTTTGATGGGTATTGGATGTCCTTGATGTAATCCATGGTCGTGATGTTCTAGTCCGTGATGGTGGTCCTCCATTTTTCCCCAACTGCTGCTAGGAAGTGTGTCACCGTTGGGTTGACTTTGTAGATCTATCAACCAGCTGTGGGGCATGGAGTCGAAGGCCTTGCATTTGATTTTAGCAGAGTTCTCAGTCTCTGATGGTATCAGTGAGTTGGGCCTTGATCTCCTTGTGTTCTTACTGGTGGGCCTGCAACATCCCCAGAGATTTGTATGTATATCTCTCCCTCTGTCATGGCTTCAATCTCTTCACCGGTCTTCGGCTGGTAGTTTCTTCCGACTGGACGTCCTTGATGTAATCCAGATGTAGGCCATGTACAGGTTGCAGTGCTTCTTGTAAGCTTGCTCCTTAATTGTAGCACAGTGGGCAACTGCTCCTTGCATCCTCTGCTGCTCAGCCATGATATTCTGGCTCTTCAAGTGACCTGATATCTTCTTAATTATGCAGCTGGTCAGGATCTTGTACATTGTTCAGAGACAGATGATTGGTCTATACTTTTCTGGGTTTGTGGCGTCTTTGTCATTAGCCTTCAGGTAGATGATTCCTTGAGTCAGACTCTGGGATTGTGTCAGGGTGCATTATTGTCTGGGTGAACTGCTCTGCTGTGTGCCTGTGTATGCAGTTGAACTTCTTATGCCAGTAGTTGTGGATATTATCTATTCTTGGAGTTTGCCAGTTGTGGGATTTCCTGTTGTACATCTTCCTACTGAATCTCCCATCTCTTGTACTTCCTTGGTTTTCTTCCTTTCTAGATCCATCCATGGGGTCACGACCTTTATGGCTAACTTCACTGCTCCGCAGGTTTCCCCAGAACTCTTCGTACCTTCTGGTTTGGGTGTGGGTCCATTGCCTTCCTTTTCCTCTTGTCCCACTTTCTTGTAGAAGGCTCTCTAGTTTTCATCAAATGTTCTGTTTTCCTCTTGCACTCTCACTGCAACAGCAAAGTCTCTTGTTCAGTGCCAGGAATTTCTGCTTGAAGGTGTCAAGGTATTCTTTGATCCTCTGATTATAGGTCTCATATTTGCTGTAGGTGTTGTCTTTCTTGAGGACATCCTTCACTTTTCTGATCAGCTTCTTACCTCTGTTACCCCACTGGTATTGGGTCAGTTGGCCTATCCTCACTTCTTTCTCTTCCCGCATCTGCTGTAGCCTTATTCACAGGCTGGTGGTTCCTTGTCTTTGCATTCTGTGTTATGCTGGTGTCTGGTTTTCCTTCCATTAATCCTGGTGGCTGCTACAGCAGCACAGTAAATGGCTGAACAGATGGTGTTACTTTGTTGTTGTTGAGATTATCTGGTATCATCATCATCATTATTATTATTATTATTATTACCTTGTATTATTATCATTCTTGTGTAAACAGGCAGCCAGGAAAACCTATGGAGTCCTGTCGATGATATATCGAACATTATCCTGTAGAGAAGTGTAGGTCATAGTCCCACTGTATAAGGCAATTGTAAAACACATTTGGAATATGTTCAAGTATGGGAACCTCATCTGAAAAAAGATATTGAGCTTCTTTAAAGGGTCCAAAGATGGGAAACTCACATGTTGATATTGGCAAAATGGAAACAATACAAGAAAAGACTGATTGTGTGGGCTAAAGAATTTGGCAACAAGGCACATTAGAGGGGACTGATTGAGGTTTATAAGGATGTGGGGCGGGAGTTAGTAAAATGAATGAAGGGGGCATTTTTATGTTATAAAGAATTCCAGAACTCAGAGGCATAAATTAAAATTACAGGGAAAGAGATTTAGACTAGATCCTAAGTTTTCTTTTAGCCAGTGAGTAGTTGATTGCTGGAACAGGGTTGCCTTTGTAGGTAGTTGTGGCTCACAATTTGAATAAATTCAAAGGTCAACTGGATAGTTTGCAAAAAAATTTTTTAACCAGCTCTGGCTCATCACTGCCTGTATTAATACATATTGAAATATGTGATGTTCATTGTGAAAAGTACTAATAGTTGAAAGTGCAAAATTTCGTACCCCCCCCATACTAGTTCTAATATCTTTTATTATATACTGTTTAATGCTTATCTACACTTAATTTTTAGGATTTTATATGTACTATATTTATTTTTATTTCTATTGTTTAGTTGGTCAATTTGATTATATTAAAATATATTTACTAATACTTTTTTAGATAAAATAAATCTTAATATAAGATTTTTAATTATTTATTTTGCATATTTTGTAATTTCCTTTGCTAAGGGCCTGAAATCCAGAAATTCCCAAAATTCAGAAAGTGTAGTCCCAAGCTCTTTGGATAAAGGGTCAGGTAATTTATGATTATACAGTAATACCCCGACTTACGCGAACTCGGAGTTACGCGGTTCTTGATTTTTTCGTTTGGCAATGCTGCCGCCCACTGTCTTCAAGGTCGTTTTTCATATGTTATCGATATACGGTGCGACGGCGGAGAATGAGAGCGAAAGATGAACAAAATTCAACTTTGCTGCTTTTATGTTTTTTATATCAGTGAAGTGGAAACACATTTCACCATAATAACGTAAAAACCAACACAATTCCAGCTATCGGTATAATCGCAAATGCAATTAGATCGAGTTTACTACCAGTTTATAACAGATTTCACTAGCAGAAACGCAACTGGACTTTTATTGTTTTATGGTAGTAACCCCTAGAAATGTGAGGTGTTAATAGTGTATCTCTGCCTTTATGGTGTTGTTTATTCAGTTGCTACATGCGCGCAGCTTTATTTATGCGTATCAAGCGTGCCTCCTCGTTTTGTAATTGTGCTTTATTCCCTAAAAATGAGTAAAATACTTAATTAAAAGGTGTGAAAAGGAAGCGTCCTGGTGAAGACACTGCAGATTCAGAGAGAAAAAGAAAAGCAATTATCGATAAACAGAGGCGGACTGGATCAAAAATTCTTACCTGGGAAAATTTATAGTGGCCTCATACTATGGTTTATGGCCAAAATCACACTGGCCCACCGGGGTTTCCCCGGTAAGGCTTATGGCCAGTCCGCCTCTGTCGATAGAGAAAAAATATGAAATTGTGAAACGCTTTGAGCGAAATGAAAGACCATGTGATATTGCACGTGCTACAGGCCTAAATGAAGCAACGGCGAAAAGCACATGACAATTGCAAACTTGACAAGTTGAAAATTGAAAAGGGCTCAATTGTAAAGGGCTTAAAAATTTTAGAAAACATAGACTCCAACGTAGAACGCGTTATAGCTACAAAGCAAGGAATAAAAAAATTATTAGCTTGCTACGAAGAAATTCTGCGTGAAAAAAAGAACGCGCTATGTCGTCAGACGAATTTGTTAGATTTTATGAAGCCATCGACATCGAAATAACTTTTTAACGTAAGTAATTTGTTTTTTTAATACATATTTTGTATTACTATGTATAAAGAACTGCAATTTTATTAATATTTTTCTTCTAAACTAGTGTTTATATTAGTCCTTGGTCCCAATTAAGCAAAATTTATATGTATTTATATGCAAAGTTGTACCCCGACTTACGCGAATTCGACTTACGCGATTTTCGTCGGACCCACCTTTCGCGTAACTTCGGGGTATTACTGTACTTTAAAAAAAAAAAGAAGAAAGAAAGAAACTTCCTATCTGGCTTCTACCATAGATATTGTGAAAATAACAAAGAAAAATTGAAGAACTGATTTAATGATAGTATATTTCTAGTAAGTTCCTTCCCATATGAAGCTTTAACTCTGTTAGAAGGGTAGTAAGTAAAACAATAAAGAAGAGCTTCTCATTCTCTATGATAATATAATTGGTTAAACACTTGTCACTCATTTGGTTCTTCCTTAATTTTAGTCATTCCTCCAAAAACAATTATTTGAAGATATAAAAGGTTGAGTGGCCTTCTAGAATTGCTTTCTTGATTGTCTAATGGACATGTAAGTTAAAACCTAAGAATGGGTGCTTTGGTTTATTTTCTTCACCAATCAGTGGGAAAGAAATAGTTTTAAGATGGGGCACTTTAAAACTTTATTCTTAATTATAACCTGTATTGGATAATGTTAATAAATAATATCTTAATTTCATCATCCATACTGTCCAAAAAAAGTTTCCTGTTCCTATGTCCTACTTCTCAGAGTAATTAAGCAGGCAAAATTGTAGCTAAAACCAAAGCTCTGTCAAAAATTAACACAGGAGTGAACACACAAACACATGGCACACATTTTGCACAAGCATGGTGCCACAAAGAATTTTTTTACTGCTCAACTTTTCCAATCAAAGAATTGATAATGCACATCAATTGGAATTTTTTTTTTTTTTTTTTTTTATCTATTCTTTTGGAATAGACTTCAGAGCCTGCATAAAGTTGAATATCTCAATTGTGGCCAGGATTTCATTTTTTAAATGAACTAAAAGTCTTTCTGAGGCAGATCTGGTGAATAGGACGAGCGATCAGATTGTATAAAATATAGTTTTGGGTTAATTAATTTGTGGAAACTGCAGTGGTGAAGAAGATGGGGCTACAGATTGAATATACTTATAAAAATTGTAATAATTTTTTAATTCAGTTTCATATTTATGTATTTTTCTATGTATAAAGAAATGTATAATTCTTTTATTCCAGTTCTTTGCTAGCATCCTGTGCTGGTGATGATACTGTTAGAGTTACTGAAGTTGGCAAGGACAGGACAGAATCTGTGTAAGTAAAATAATAACTAATTTAAAAAACTGAAATATTAATTAGAATTAGTATTGGCAACGTGGTGCAAGGAAGCAATGCTTATATCTTTGGCAAAGGATGCAAAGAAAAACAGCAAAGAGTTCTTTACTTAATGTAAACTCTAGAAGGAAAGGGATGAATCAGAGTGGTCCACTTGATATTGATGGGTCAACTGTTGATGATCCTGCTCAGGTAGCTAGCAAACTGAATCAGTATTTTGCATCTACATTTACACATGAGGAGTTATTTAATAATAACTCTTCATATTTCACTGTACAATTCTATTAAATAATAGAATTGTGCAGTAAGATATGAAGTAATAAACTCTGGCAGTGAGCTAAATGATTTTGTAATAAAACTGAGAGCAAAGCTGAGCAGAAGCTGTTGAAGATAAACATAAGAAAGGCAGCAAAGGAAGTAAGCAATCCCTTAGCCATAATTATGAACGCTTCCTTGGACTCTGGGGAGAGGTACCCATGGACTGGAGATGTGCAAATGTGACCCAAATGCACAAAGGAGAATCAAAGGGCGACACAAGTAATTACAGACCTGCTAGTTTGACTTCTGTTTCAGGGAAATTAATGGAGGCACTAGTCAAAGAAGCACTGTAGGATCATCTAGACAAGTCTTCAGTTATAGTTCAGACACAGCATGGGTTTTTTAAGGTGAAGTCTTGTCTGACCAATTTGATTGGATACTCTGATGTGGTCACAAAGGAACTGAATGCAAAGAATAATTTTGATATCATACTTGAATCTTAGGAAGGCTTTTGATACTGTTGCACTTGGGAGATTGCTGTACAAATTGGAGCAGTGTGGCATTGGGGACAAATTGCTGCTATAGATAAAGGGGTGGTTGAGTAGGAGAAGACAAATTTGATTTTATTTTGGGTTTACTGGTGCAACAGTAACCTAGGCTCTAATGTGCCAACCACGACGAGAAATTACCACAGAGAGTGGTAATCAATGGACACTGCTCTTTTTGTGGACTAATATTATTAGTCCTCCAGGTATTGGGTCTATTGTTGTTTTCTGTATTTATTGAATGATCTTGATGCCTAATTTTGTAGACGATACGAAGGTTGGCATGGTTGTTAATGACAGTACACTACTGCAACAGGATCTAGAAGAAAAAAAAGTTGAGCAGATGGGCTGAGAGATGGCAACTGAAGTTTAACATTGACAAATGTAATGTACTGCATATGGGTAGAAGTAACCCCAGAGTAATGTATCAACTGTGTGGTACTACACTCAGGGTGGTAGAGAATGAAAAGGAACTGGGGGTAATTGTGCAGTGAGATATGAAGTTTTCTGAGCAGTGCAGATGGTCTGCAACAGTAGCTCATGGTGTCTTGTCAAAAATATACAGGAATTTTCCTAGCTGGAATAAGGAGGTGATCATTCCCTTGTATAAGGCCACACCTTGAGTACTGTATATAGGTCTGGAGGCCTCATTTTAGGATGGATGTAGAGCTGCTGGAATGAGTACAGAAGGGCAACAAGATTAGTGAATGGAACAAAGGGTTGCTCTTACGAAGAAAGGCTTAAATCTTGCAAATTACAGTGTCTGGAGACTAGTTACGTGCGAGGTGATCTGATTGAGCTTTGAATGGTTTGAGCAAGGTTAATGCTGATGGGATTCTTCCTCTTGCCCAGATTAATTGCCTGAGAGACATATTCAAATTGAGGAAAGACAATTGTAGAATAGATGTGCAGAAATTTGCCTTTAGCCAGTGGGTTGTTGATTTCTGGAACAAACTTTGATCTGTTGTAGAAGTGGACAGTTTGAAAAAATTCAAGGCAGAACTAGAGGAGCAAATGGTTGGGTGAAATGAGTTGGTTTTTTTTTTTTTTTTTTTTTTTTGGCTGATGCTGTATAAGGTTGCTTTCTTGCATCATATGCCTCTATTAATACTAATATAGCACCAGCTGAAAAGAAAAAAAAAAAAAACAAACTTAATTTTCCACCTTCCAATAATTTATCTAAACCTTTCTTAAATTTACATTCCTCCACAATGCAAGGCAGAAGTTTATTCCACCAATCCATTAGTCTTTGGATGAATTCAAATTTCTTCAACCATCCTTTTATAATTTAAATTTATGCCACTTTGTGTTTCATCTTAGAAAGATTAAAGATTCATCAGCATTTAGTTTACTTAACCCTTTTAAAGCAGTATACATTTTAGTACACCACACAAATGCCTACTTTCCAGAGATTGCAGGTTACAAAACCCCAGGCTTTATTGATAGGAATATCCTTCTTTGCTCCCCAAAATAATCCTGTTGCTCTTCTCTGCACTCATTCCAACAGACTTTCCTTTCTAAAACGAGGTTTTCAAGCCTAATGGGGTATTCTAGATGGGACCCAACCATTGTCTTATACAACAGGATGATCACCTCCTTGTCTTTGTTCACAGAACCACATGAGTTGTTCTAGTATACTATTTGTACTGCTCAGAGAATTACATGTCAGACTACAATTATCTATAGATCTTTTTTTATAAGCCACTTATATATCATCCAAATGGCATGTTATTCTGGAATTAGTGTTATCCAAATACATTTTTCTATACATTTCTTAGTTTATATAGATTCTCTTGAAGTAACGTAATTTGATTACCCAATAACTGTGTCCCCTTTGTATCATATCACTAATATTAAGAACAGTAAGAGGCCCATCACTGACTCCTGCAGAGCCCCACTCATCACATTATTCCATGAACAGCAATGGCCATTTGTAATCACCCTTTGTCACCTGCTACCCAGACATCCCTTTTTGAATATTATAACTTGTTCCTAATGCCACATTGATTTAAACATTAATTTACATGTAGTGCACTATCAAAGGCTTTATGGAAATCTAAGTATACAATGTCAGAATTATTCTTTGTATCCAGATCCTTTGTGACAGCTTTACTAATCAGGATGGCAGAGTGCGATCTACCATTAACAAACCCATGCTATGATTGACATACAGCTGCTATGACCTTGCATTGCTTAACTATTGATTCCATTATTTTCCCTGACACAGGGTTTGTAGTTACCCACTTCCCCCTCTAACCACACCTATGAATTATATTCATAGGTGTGGTTAGATGCATTTGCACATCTCCAGTCTGCAGGTACTTCTTCTAAATCTAAAAGTGCTCTCATTATTATGGATAAAGGTTTGCTTACCTCTTTTGTAGCTTCTTGTAATATATTTGGATAGATTCTATCAGCCCAGGTGCTTTCTTCACTTGTAGAATTTCTCTTCCTGCTTTCTGTTATTATAAAGCATTGTTAAATATTATAACTCCCACTCAATATCAGACAAGGCTTCTGCTAACTAGCCCTATCCATAAAAACTTCATGTGTGAATGCAGATGTTAAGATATTTATTCAGTTATCGGCAATCTCGGTAGGAGATAACAGTTAAGCCATTCATATCCAGTGGGCCAAATGTGGTTCATCCCTTTCCTGCTAGTATTAGCATATACAATGAATTTCTCACTGCTTGATGGAACATTGCTGATAACCTGAGTGAGTTTTCAATCCACAACTTCCATTTGATAACTGGAAGTTAAAATCCCCATGTCTTTGCACGCTCATTTTTTGTTTTCCCATAGTCTGCCTTAGCCTGCCTAACATCCCTGATGACTTATTGCAGGACTCTATATATCCCCTGCCAATTTGAAATCATCCCATGCATTTTTCTTCTTTGTCACAACTCATCAAGCCATTTTGGTCTGAATCTTGAACGGCATCTCTTAGCAGTTATAAAAGATAGTGCCTCTGTGATTCCCTCTGAACTTCCCATTTGGAATGTAGATTTTTTTAACAGAATGAGTTGGTCCTACTGAAAGGCATTTCAAAAATCTGAACCCATTATAATCACCTTTGCAAAAGAAAAATCCCTTCTCTTTACCCTTGATAGCAGTCCTTGAAGGTTCTTAATAAATGATGGAACATTGCTAATAACCTGAGTGAGTTTTCAACCAACAACTTCCATTTGATAACTGGAGGTTAAAATCCCCCATGATAAGACATTCTAATTTGCTGGCCCACTTTATTTGTGTCTATAGTTGTTCATCATACTCCTCAGCCTATAACGACACCAACTTTCATTTTTGTACTTGTAACCTATATCTTATTGGTTGTACTATTAACCTTCCTTAACTTCAGACAAGTGGTCAAGCACAAAAGTTAGTAATGCATACATGTTTGAATAGTTCAAGCCTGCTTGACTGCTAAATACAGTTAATGAGTGTATTCATTGTCAAAATAATTAATTGTAAACTCCTATAACCTAGTAATCATGCCAGAGTACAAACAATAACTTTTTTTTGTAACCAACATCCAAACTTTGCTTCTTAACCAAAAATCTGAGGAGCATCATCTCATGCTCAGTTAATAAAAACTATTGTAGCATTTCTGGAGCAATTTAAAAAAAAGCTTCAGCTGTACTGGAAGCATCAAGTAAGCCAATGCGCATTTAATTATAGTCTGGTTTAGAAGCCTCCGTAGCCAAGTGGTCAGAAGCGGGAGTGCAGTTGCACATGCCCTTTGAGTAGACCAGGGTCGAGCCCCTGACTGCTGAATACGGTTGATCTGCCAACACCTGCACTGGACCAGTGTGGCAGTATGGTCCATTTCCCTCAACATGAATTTTTGAGGAGGCTTAATGGCTGCAGGTTTTTTTTTTTTTTTTTTTTCAGAAGACTAGAGTAGCACCTCCATCATCCCACTCATTTGGCAAAAAAATTAGTGATAATTATGATTCAACTGAAGTTGAATTTGAAATTTTTTAATAAAAAATTCTGGAGCAATTTAAAAAAAACTTCAGATGCACTGGCAGCAACAAGTGATCCAGTGCTGCATTTAATTATTAGTCTGGTTTAGAAGACTAGAGTAGCACCTCTAGCCTTCAGTTATGGATGGATAAATTATTTCTGAACTTAGTACAGCTAGTGAAAGATTTTCTACAGTAGCATTTCTAATCCAAGAAAGAAGGATGCAGCTGAACCTGGAAACTGCTGATGATGTTTTCTTTTTGCACAGAAACTTAAAAAATGTGTAAAATTAATTATGATGATGTTTTCTTTTTGCACAGAAACTTAAAAAATGTGTAAAATTAATTATGCTATGAATATATTTCAGTTATATTTTTATTTGTTTTTTAACTTTTTATATAGATTTACCTCGTTAATTTATTACATTATTATTGCTGTATTAAGACAAT
Organism: Mastigoproctus giganteus; assembly: GCF_048544385.1. Lineage (NCBI taxonomy): Eukaryota > Metazoa > Arthropoda > Arachnida > Uropygi > Thelyphonidae > Mastigoproctus > Mastigoproctus giganteus. Next base: position 21,991,022 of record NC_143588.1, on the reverse strand, counting down.
TTCTTAGTACATCAGTTCATTGTGTGTGTTGTTGTTAGTGGATTGGGTTCGGGTGTAGGTATAATACAATGAAACAATGCAAGATTCGGCTACTCAGCAGTGCCTCTCGTGTACTGCTCAGAAACATTCCCATTCTACTCATTTCGCAAAAAAATAGTGATAATTATGATCAACTTCGGCTGAATTTGGAATAGCAGATTTTTAGATTCTGAAAAATATTGACAATTTGAGAATAAATATTTACTATTACGTTAAATATTTCTTATTTTATTTATTTATTTATTTATTTATTATTAATTTTAAAATAAGTGCTATTTGTCAGAACACACTTTTGGTACAATGAAATGAGCCATGTTTTTGCTGTAAGGGAATTTTACTGTAGAGTAATTTACTTATTGCTTAACCTTATAACAGCTAAAGACTGGTTACAGTCAGTGAAATGAATTTGTCAATATTCTAAATAATACAGTTTGTGTAAATTTTGCATTCTACTGAGATGTGTAATAGTGATTTATGGAACAACTTCATGGATTATAATTTATGTGAAGAAAAAAGTACTAAAAATTTTGCATTCAGTGTGAATAAAATTATCAGATATGTTTGGATGTGCAGTAAGCTTTTGCACATATTAACACGGAGACTAGTGACTGGAGGTTCATTCAACCCATTTGCTAAAGGCATTAAAGTTATTTAAAACTAAACATGTAATTACTAATGTGTATCCCAAACGTAAGCTGAACGTATGGAAAAGTCAATAAATACAGTTGCAAACTGCATGTGCTGTTTGTATTGGACATTGAGCTCAGTCTAATTGAACTTGAACATGCCTGAAGTCAAGTGAATGGCTGCATTGCTGCTGAGAATGGAGCAGATAGAATTGCAAAAGGTAGATCTTGCAGATGCACAAAATTATTACAGCAAGTATTTGGTTATGTTATGTTTTGCATGTACTAAAGGTGAAAAAAGAAATGTGGCAATCACATAGAATGACTAATAACGATAGTTTAAACTTTACTAGAAGGATTTTATACGGCAGCACAATGGAGCAGTGGCAAATTAAGTGGAATAGAGGAGTTAACACAAACATATGCATACGAAGAAATCAGAAAATTATAATCTCTCCCCCTCTGCTGATATACAATTTACAAAAAATAAACTAACCATTATAATTATGCTCACAGAACAAAAATATAACTAATGATGAATATTACAAAGAAAAGGCACATGAAACAAGTCTATTATAATTCACAGTTAACCAGTCAGGCATTATTATTTCAACAAGTCATTAAAATTAGCAATTAATTACACATCATGCATGTATACATATACTTTAAAATCCACATCCTGCCATCCCTCCTTGAAAATATTGTTCTTTCCATATCATTCTCTACACAAAAATTTGTTAATCCCATACAGCTAATAGTGACTTTACTTGCTGTCACAAAGCATAAATATTTGACTGTATTTTAAAACTTTTTTGGTATCTCAAATACCTTTATATAAACATTAAGAAGGTTTAGTTAATGTTGAGAAATTGGTAGGTAAATTTTAAGTTTTAATTTATTAAACTGGTCTTTTGATAGTTATGAAAATAATTCGCATGAGGATTATGTTCGTGATTTATTGTGGATTTCTGAAGATACTTTGTACAGCTGTGGTTGGGACAAACAAGTGAAGAAACATATTGTCAATGCAAATATGGAGCTTAATAATGGATCAGAATCATAGAATTTTCTATAAACAATTTAGTATAATTGCAAAATCAAGTAAGTATACTATATCTGTATGTTTCCAGTCTGGAAACCATCATTTTCAGAATGCTTCACGGAATTAATTGCTAAAGAAATCATAATTATTTAATGTGAGAAATAATCAGTCTTGTGTGCAAAATGGTGATAAAAGGAATGTATAATGGAATATGTATAATAAATAAACTGTTAACATTCATTTCATATTTGGTATTCTAAAGTTGTCAGCAGCCAGGTGCAATTTGAGGCCAAAAAAATACAGGATGCTAATAAGTAATTTCTGGAATATTATTTTATATTTTTACATAGATACTTGTAAATCTTTCCAGATGTTTGCTGATATGTAAATTAAAACACTATTGTTACCTCAATTGCTGAAGACAGCATATAAGCAAAAAAAAAAAAATGATGAAATTAAATTTAAAGCACAGTATTCTTTGAAAAGGTGTAACTGCCTGTAAACATGAAAGGAAATCCCTACTGCAATAACCTAATGGGCAAATACAGATGTCCACTATGAAGAAAATAACATAAGAGAAAGTTTAAGGGAACTACAGTGGCCCCAAAGTTTCTTTTGTTATTGGTGTCTAACCAGTGTACTTAACTAATGAAAATGGGGAGGGGCTTTTTTTGTGAAACATGTTCAAGTGCCACAAGGCCCATTTGTAAAAATTTTCACATTTATTTCTCCAGTTCATATGAGGTTGAGTCACGTGGTGTAATTATTTTACCTTATGGAAAAAACTAAATAATTGCGATGTGAGATAATATTTGAGCTCCCTCAGGCCACTTGAAGTATCCGTATGATACAGTGGTTAGTAAAGCCCACAAACTATCTCAGTGTGGACTGACAAACAAAGTGAAATATTTTGTTTGATGGGCTTCTGTGATAAAAATAAACCAAAAAGGTAGGGATATGTTGGCAAAGGTTTGCACAATGGCTTTAACTGGACTAATACCATTTTTATATTTTAATAAATTTTCCTTTCTTAAAGTTCATATACATACACCCATAATTTATTTAGAAATATATGTTTATAAATTTAAAATATTCTTTGTTTTTTCTAAGAAAAACCCTTAGACTTTTTCTGATATCCAACTTGAAGTGCTTATGCTTCTTTTCTAGCTGCACATAAGCATTGAAGTGCTTAAGATCATTTCTGCAGCAGCTTAATGCTGCTTGCATCTGTAAATTTTGCTTCCATAACATTGAACTGAATTTTGAATTAAATGACTTATAAATGCCTTCCGTGAATTTTGCTTTCTAGTAGTCAGTTTCAGAATCTCTTCTGTGTAGTCAGCCTTGAAAAGAGCATGCATCTATGTGCCAAAAAAGAGATGTCTGGACAGTTGACTTGAGTTTATTAGTGGGACTCAAATTCCTTTAATATCTTCTAGTACTGTAACACTCCACTATACTATGGTTGCTGGAAAAGGAACTGGGAAGTAAAAATTCATGTTTTGCAGACTGTTTATCTGTGACCTTTTAGGTAGAACATATTCCTTTTCATACATGTTGATAAGTATCTTGCTTTATCATTTTCCCTCATCCACGTAAGATGCCATGCAGTAGTTTTAGTAGTACTGATTAAAAACTGTTAGCCTCAACTTGTGAGGGCAACTTGTTCCAGCTATCAACAACTTGCTGGATAAAAGAAAACTTCTTACAATCATTCTCAGATAGATTATTACTCTATAATCTCCTGAAAATGTAGGGTACTAGTTTTAAATGCTGAAACTGGTTTCACTGCATTTCCTTTTATAACACCCTGTATTTTCTAGTTGAAGAGTTTCTTTGGCCATGGCTTGAACTGAAAATAATAATCTATCCTCTCATTTTATATGGATTTTCATCTGTGTTATTACTAATCTCTCATTCTCTAACCAGTTTTGACTTAAATTTAAATTCAATATATACCTCCCTATGGCATCATCATTATTAATAATTTCTATAATTTATTTCTATTCTCTTATGTAATTACTATTTGCATTTTATTTTCATTTTTAATGTATATAATAAACTTAGTTTTTCACCTTATTTGAACTTTTATTCTTTCTTGTTTCTTATTATTATTCTTTACATCTCATACAATTGGCAGTCTATGCAAACTGCACTTCTATTTTCATGCTTAATTCATTTTTAATTGTGTGTGTGTGTGTGTGTGTGTGTGTGTGTGTGTGTGTGTGTGTGTGTGTGTGTGTGTGTGTGTGTGTGGATATATATATATATATCGTGTAGTAGATGTAGAGGCTGGAAGAAATAATTTGAATAAAATAGATATATCCAAGCAAATCTATAGAGTACACAATTATTAAACCTTAAATATCTATTGTAACGAAATGAATTAAATTAAACAAGGCATATTGCTGTATACTGCCCATTCTTAATGATTTTTTCAAGATTAAGAGAAAGGTGGCAACATGTGTGTGTGTCCTTTATTTCTGTTATAATCTTTATGCAGGCAATAATATATACTAGATAGGTGAAGATTGGAATTCTAAAAAGGAAATGCAAAATAAAATACAATGGAATAAAACTTACTATTTCCATTGGGGGGGGGACATAAACATTGCCACTTGCAACTCTCAAATTAAAGTGAATATGCTGCCAGAAGGACAGTAGCAACCTTGAAATAAAAATAAAAAATTGTCCAGAATAGCCAAGTGTGTGTTGTTTTTTTTTTTAATTTTTTAAATTAAAGGCATATGTGATGAAACCCAGCTGTAGATTAGTATTAGTAGACGCATTTGATGCAAGAAAGCAAGCTTATGCAGCATCAGCCAAAAAAAAAAAAAAAAAACTTCCACTTCACCCCTCTGTTCGTTCAAAATACCTGTCCAGCTGAGCCTTAAACTTATTTAGGCTATCAACTTCCACGACAAGGGATGGAAGTCTGTTCCACCAACCAACCACTCACTGGCTAAAGGCAAATTTCCGCATGTCTATCCTACATCTGTCTTTCCTCAATTTAAATTTATGCCCTCTCAGGTGATTATTCTGAGCGAGAGGAAGAATCCCATCAGCATTGAGCATGCTCAAACCATTCAAGGCTTTATACACCTCTATCAGATCACCTCACTGGTGCCTAGTCTCCAGACACTGTAATTAGGAGATAATAGCTTGTGAAGTAGTAATGCGAATTTTACTGATCTTCGAAAAGGTGAAAAAAGCAAGAATATACAAAGGGTACTAGGAAAGTTTTGCAATACAGCTTTGTTTATTTAATTTTTTCAAAGTAATTTCCTCTACATTCAATACACCTCTCCATCCTCCGAAACCAATCTTTAAACCAGTTCTGCCAAGTTTCACTAGGGAGTAAAGCACACTCGTTGTCCCAAGCCCGTAGAAGGTCCTCATCACTGGAAAACCGCCTCCCTTTTAGCTTCATTTTCACATGCGGGAACAGTGCAAAATCGCAGGGATCAAGGTCTGGACTGTAGAGAGGGTGCTCGAGAAGTTTCAGTCCTGTCGTGGTCAAATATTCGGTGCAGGCTTTGGCGCGGTGAGCTGCAGCATTATTGTGATGGAGGTACCAGGTGTCCATTCTTGACTTTGGCCGCAGGTTCTTCATAGATCCAATGACTTTAGGCAGGCATTGTTCAGTATACCACTTAGCTGTGACTGTCTTCTGCGTGTCCAAAACGACACATTCCACAATTCCACTCGATTTGAAAAATACAGCTATCATTTTCTTCTTTACAGATCGGGATTTTCTGACAATTACGGGTGTGTCGTCATCATCAAAGCCCCAAACTTTGTTTTGAGCCTTGATCGGCAGATCGTAATAGTACAGCCAAGTCTCGTCACCCGTCACGATGTTGTTCACATACCGAGATTGTCCCTTATCAAACTTTTTTAACATCTCCAGGCACCAAGTCACACATCGTGTCATCTGCTCTTCAGTCAGTTGATGCGGCACCCAGAGAGAACAAAGTTTCTTCACGTGCAAATGATCTTGCAGAATCGAACGAATTGCTGGTGCATTTAGGCCCAAAGTATCCTCTATCTGTTGGTAGGTCACTCGCCTGTTTTCGTCAAGCTTTTTCCTCACAGCAGTAACGTTTTCCTCCGTAACTGACGTTCGTGGCCTTCCCGGCTTCTCAGAATCCTCCAGAGCGAAATTTCCCCTTTGGAATTCTCTATACCACCTGAATATTGTTGTACGATGTGGACAATCATCATCTAGTGCAAGAGTCATTTCTTCTAAGCACTGGTCTATGGTTAAACCACGCACGAAATTATATCGCAAAACTGTCCTTATCTCATTTCGTGACCACGATGCCATCGCAAGCACTTTACACTCTCACTACTAATGAATAACTGAGCCCATCGACTTGGCGCGGCACCTACTATGCACGTATGAACATGTCTCAACATGCAGCAACAAGCAGCTTCCTGTGATTCATTGTTGCGTCATATTGCAAAACTTTCCTAGTACCCTTTGTATATATATATATAGTATCCTGTTCACCCTTGGATTTCTCTAATAGAGATATAAAAAGAAAATATGGCAAAAAGTAGAGGAATTGAGATCACTGATCTTCAACTTTCCAAACCTAGTTTTCCATCTACCATACAAGAAGTATACTGTTTCTACATACATGGTGCCTGGCTGTGCCAGGAACCTATACCCAGTTTGTGTGATTAAGGATTAGAGAAAGGTTTTCATTTTATGTCCCAGAATAATAATAGAGCCAACTCATTGAAAAGGCCTCTGGAATCAGGAACTCTGTAATTCATCCGTAATGCTACTAAATAAAGCTGACTCGAATCTGTAAAACGTCTTTATTATGATAATATAAAATAAAATACATGTGTACTGATCGTATAACTGTATATTAAAATAAAATAAATGTTGTATAATAATAATAAAATATATAAAATTAAAAGCGATAAAAGTTGTTAAAATCACTAGAACCACTAACAGAGGGGTTCTCAGCAGCAGCGGCTGCCTTCATCAGCTATATTCAGCAGGATGACCGACAATCTGTATGTACCACATATGTCTCAGCAGGTCTGCAGCATGAACTGTGGCATCTGCACATGGTTCACTTCTCATGCATTGGAACCGGAAAGTGGACGGGTCACTCTAAACCATTTGTGCCTTAGTAGGATAAGGGTTTCAAAGATTGGATGAATGCGACAGCCCTTATCCCTATTAAGACTGTAGTGCTCAGACGAATATATTCTTAAACTCTCCAGCCATTTCCAGTTCCAAAAGCCATGTGCCTTATCCACTATTATGGCTTCTTTAGCAGTAATGCCATGCCCCATTTCCTAGGCATGTTCTGCTAAAGCTGAACCTCCGTAATTTGCAGTCTTAAGGGCTCTATTGTGCAAGTTGCGCATGAATTGTGTAAGGTTGCACAATTCATGTCACAGACCTGCTGAGGCATATGTGACAGATTGTCGGTCATCCTGCAACCACTATAGCTGATGAAGGCAGCCCCGCTGCTGCCCAAAAGCTCCTGTGTTAGTGGTTCTAGTGATTTTAACAACTTCTATCGCTTTTAATTTTATATATTTTATTGTATTTTATTCTTGTTATACAACATTTATTTTATTTTGTTTTAATATTTTAATATCCAGTTATACGATCAGTACACTTATTTTATTTTATATTATCATAATAAAGACATTTTACAGATTCGTGTCAGTGTTATTTAGTAGCATTACAGATGAATAATAGAACCAACTTATGAAAAAATTTCATCTCTTCCATCCCTTCTACTAATATGATGAGATGAGTATTTCATGTCTCTCTCCCATCATTCCTTAAAATGCAATGTATACTCCTGCAATCACTGTAAAAAAAAAAAAAGTACAATGTGGAGCATTAAATAAGACTAACATCAAAAGTGCTTCACTGAAAATATTAATTACAATACTTAATTGGTCTTAATTTGTCCTCCTTTTCAAAAGGCTCTTTTTTTTTTTTTTTTTTTTAAGCCTTTTGAGAAACTGCTGTTTATTCATGGATATCCTCAACTAACTGGAAATGAGTCATCTGAGTGAATTTCAATTTCAGAAATGGAGGTGGAGAGATAAACAGAGTTCAGAGCACAGACATGCAGGAACTTGGTTTTTGGGCAAAAACTGCCAGAATGATATCACATTGAGTGCAGGTCCATTGTGGTAGTTCAGAATGCAACCTTGCAAAATTCTAGTCTTAGTCTCTCTCTCTCTCTCTGAAAGCATAACATGAAAGGTATTAAGGTATTACAACCTATCTACAGTACTCAGTAGTGCATAGGTTGTAGGTTGATAAGACAGAACGTATTTGTTGGCATCACACTTAACATTACTGAATTTCTGTAGATTGTGAATTTTGGGAAATACATGAAGAAGGGTTGTTGCAGAAACAAAAGTAGAAAGAATAAATGAGGAACAGCAACAGTTATTACTGTGAGTTTGGAATTGGAGTGTGAATATACATTGACTAATTAAGATATGTATTAGGAATGGTTTCAAAGAGTTCAATTGCATGAAAATAACTATAAAGCAGAGCATACAGCAAAAACTGAATGTCTGTGTGACAGAGTAGAGTAGACAAAGTTTGTAAGAGAAGGGTAATTAATTAACCTGACAGCGTCTTTTGAGACACAGTCAGGTTAAAGTCTGGTTTGAGCACCTCCTCAGATGTAGGAACAATATTCCATGGTGGAGTAGATTTGAGATTTATAGTTGGTAGTTATTTACAAGAAAAGTAACACAGTGTAAAAAGGAAACCCAGTTTTTTTGATGCAGAAGAACAATGTTTGTGATGTGCTTATGCCAATAGAGGTTTGTAGTCAGAGTAATCCTAATAGAGATATTGTCATAGAAGCCTTGAAAGCATATATACCATTAAGAAAATATAGCAAAAGATGGATTCTGAGATGAATGAATAATGAACTAGCTAGTTGAACAGAGCAGAAAAAGATAGCATGGAAAAGTTATGGAGCAATAAAAAGTACTGAAGCCTATAACAGCTACAAAATGATCTGTAAAAATGTTAGAGGCTGACAAAGGCAGATTACGGGGAATTTTTCTTGTATATTAAGAAGAAAAGAGTGAATCACATCAAACCCTGCTGATGTTGCAAATGAACATTGATATTTACAGAATACCTTTGTGGTGAGACAAAACTGTGCATGTGAAGCTGGAAAGCATGAAATTAGTGATACTGAACATTATTTGTTAGAAAAAGTCCTGGAGTTGATGGTATATACTGAATAATTGTGAGGGAAGCAGCAAGGAGTGTTGGGTGTGTGTTTAGGATTTTTTTGATATTCTCATATACAGGTAGTCGTAGACTTACGACCTATTCGCTTTACGACTGCTACTGCGTCTCGCACCGCGTTTCAGTCTGAACTGAGCATACACACACAAGATTGTTGCTGGAAAGAATGCTATACGCAATTCAACCCCTCTCTTAATTAATGCAGTGCTCTCAGATTTTTCTACTACATTCACACGCCCTATCCTTGTGGTCCCCAAGCCCTGAAGCCTAATGAGAACGGTTGTGCATGTAGCGTCAGCCCACTGCCCAGTAACGTGTGTTTGGTGCAAATAAGCTAGTCTTAATCCGTTTAGTCAGCTTTGCCGTCACAGTCAAACAAAACATCTTACCGATGTATGTATGTCGTGATTCATGCATCTCGATCTCTGTTTGCATACATATTACGTTCACTATTTCTGGTTCAGTTATATTTGTGTTACAATTAGTATTTTTTTAAATGCTAAACATGTCAACCAAGAGGAAAGTTCATATCACAAATTTAAATAAATACACCAACCGTTCTGATTAAAATAGTTTAATACTTAAAAATATAAATATAATAAAATGTACCAAGCAATACAGTGGATACTGTAAAACAATATTTACAAAACTGATTTACTATAAAATAAAATTTATTACGAAAATGTTAAAATACAATAAAATAAGAAAATTAAAAGCGATAAAACAATGATTGTAGCTTTCGGGGGCATCCGCCTCCTTTCTCAACAACAATGCTACTTGGGCAACACATCCTTTAGTATCAGGTTCACGGCACCCGTGGCTGACCAGGCGCATGTTCGGTATTACTTTCACATTTGATGCAAGTACTACACATGGGAAACAGCAACCCCAGAGCAACGTATCAACTCTGTGGTACTACACTGACAGTGGTAGAGAATGAAAGGGACTTGGGGCTGGTTGTGCAGGCAGATATGAAGTTCTCTGAGCAGTGCAGACAGGCTGCAAGAGTAGCTCATGGAGTATTGTCAGTGATATACAGGAATTTTTCCAGCAGGGATAAGGAGGTGATTATTCCATTGCATAAGGCAATGGTCAGGCCACACCTAGAGTACTGTATACAGGTCTGGAGGCCTCATTTCAAGAAGGATGTAGAGCTGCTGGAACGAGTACAGAGAAGGGCAACAAGATTAGTGAATGGAACAAAGGGGTGCTCTTACGAAGAAAGGCTTAAGTTTTGCAAATTACAGTGTCTGGAGACTAGGCACCAGCGAGGTGATCTGATAGAGGTGTATAAAGCCTTGAATGGTTTAAACATGCTCAATGCTGATGGGATTCTTCCTCTAGCTCAAAAAAATCACCTGAGAGGGCATAAATTCAAATTGAGGAAAGACAGATGTAGGATAGACGTGCGGAAATTTGCCTTTAGCCAGCGGGTGGTTGGTTGGTTGGTGGAACAGACTTCCATCCCTTGTGGTGGAGGTTGATAGCCTAAATAAGTTTAAGGCTCAGCTGGGCAGGTATTTTGAACGAACAGAGGGGTGAAGTGGAAGTGGTTTTTTTTTTTTTTTTTTTTTTTTTGGCTGATGCTGCATAAGCTTGCTTTCTTGCATCAAATGCCTCTACTAATGCTAATGCTAATGCTAACATGTGCCAGAACCGGAAGTGGCTCAAGAATGTGGAACCGAGAAGCGCTCATCTCTTGCAAGGACTACAGCTGCCAAGATGGGATGGAGCCGAACACCCCTATCCCTATTTATGCTTCTGTTTTCGGATGAGCCAATCCCCAAACTCTCCAACCACTTACGGTCCCAGAACCTGGTCAAGGATGACAGCATTCTCGGGGGAGACTTGGTGCTGTTTTTCCCAATAATGCTCAGCATTCATGGACTTATTGAACTCTGCGGTCTGTATGGCTCTCACGTGTTCCCCCAGATGGTCTGTTAGTTGCCGTTCTGTCTCCCCCACATAACACTCCCCACAATCTGGGCATCTGATCTCATATATAACCCCACTAACTAGAGTCCCTAGCAATGGGGTCTTCGACCTGTGACACTACCGTGTGCAACCTCCGGCCTGGAAGTTGCACACACCGTGCCTGAAAATCATGAAGCATCCTTGCAGTACGATCTGATAAGCCCAGATAGTAGGGAATATAAACTGTGGTGACTGGAATGGATGGTGTTGTTTCATGATTAGATTGCACATCTCTACTATATTTATCAATGACCCTCTGGGGGTAACTGTATTTTATAAGGTCCGTCCTGACTTGCTCAGTTTCTTTCTCTCTCTCCTCAGAGGTACTACAATGTGTCCTAACCCTACTTGCTTGTACATTACTCCTTGAAATACTAAGGTGGTACTAGAGGCATAACTCTACACCACAACATATATCCTCCAAACTTAAATGAGATCTAGCACTTAAGGTATCATCTTTCTGCAGGGCTAGCTTTACACATTCCACCCCATGTACTATGGGGATACAAATAAATAATAATATTACATCTAACGACATCATTACCTCATTCTCTCCTACATTTTGGTTCTTTATAAAGCTCACAAATTCCACACTATCTTTGATAACAAACACAGATCATCCCACTATAGGGGAAATCAGCTGCGCCAGAAATTTTGACAAAGCATAAGTAGGGCTACCAATAAAAGAAACAATAGGTTGTAGCGGGACCCCCACTTTATGCATTTTTGGTAGCCCATAAAATCTGGGCAGCTGACACTCCGATGCATCCATAGACCAATATCTCTCTTTAGAAATCTTTCCTGATTTTAACCAGAGTTGTAAAATCCTGTTAACACGTTGTTCTAACCCGGCTAATGGCTTTCTTTGGATGATCTTATATGTGCCACTATCCTGTAACATATCTAAAACTTTTTTTTTTGTGGGCGAGACAGAACGGCGACTAAAAGACCATCTGGGGGAACACGTGAGAGCCATACAGACCGCAGAGTTCGATGAGTCCACGATTGCTGAGCATTATTGGGAAAAACAGCACCAAGTCTCCCCCGAGAATGCTGTCATCCTTGACCAGGTTCTGGGACTGTAAGTGGTTGGAGAGTTTGTGGATTGGCTCGTCCGAAAACAGTAGCATAAATAGGGATAGGGGTGTTCGGCTCCACCCCATCTTGGAAGCTGTAGTCCTTGCAAGAGATGAGCGCGTCTCATTTCCACATTCTCAAGCCACTTCCGGTTCTGGCGCATGTGAAAGTAATACTGAACATGCGCCTGGTCAGCCACGCATGCCGTGAACCTGATACTAAAGGATGTGTTGCCCAAGTAGCATTGTTGTTGAGAAAAGAGGCAGATGCTCCCGAAAGCTACAATCATTGTTTTATCGCTTTTAATTTTCGTATTTTATTGTATTTTAACATTTTCGTAATAAATTTTATTTTATTTTATAGTAAATCAGTTTTGTAAATATTGTTTTACAGTATCCACTGTATCGCTTGGTACATTTTATTATATTTATATTTTTATAGTATTAAACTATTTTAATCAAAACGGTTGGTGTATTTATTTAAATTTTGTGATATGAACTATTCTCCCAACCTCAGAGGCCTTTTTGAGGACAAGAGGAAAGTGCCTTTGTCTACTCCTAGACCTGTCAAGAAAGAAAGAAAGGCCATTGATTTAGACACAAAATTGAAAGTGATCAAGCAGCATGAAGAAGGAAAGAAGGTAAACGCGATCGCACATGATTTTAAGTTATCTCATTCTACAGTGTCGACGATTTTGAAAGACAAAGAAAGGATTCGTGAAGTTGTTAAAGGTTCGGCACCCATGCGAGCAACAGTGATAACAAAACAACATACAGGGCTCATCCATGAAATGGAAAAATTGTTTCTTTGGATGGAGGATCAGATATAGAAGCGAACACCCTTAAGCCTTCTTACAGTGCAGTCGAAGACTAGAAGTCTCTCTCAGACTCTCAAGAAATGTGCTGGAAAAGATTACACTCAGACATTTATAGCAAGTACAAGATGGTTCAAAAGAAGATTCAATTCAATCTTCATAGGGTTCGAGTCACTGGAGTAGAGAATCAGCAAGTGTGGATGTGGAAGGAGCTCAAGAGTTTTAAGTCTGGATGAAATAATTACGGAAGAAGGATATCAACCAGAGCAGCTTTTCAACGTGGATGAGACTGGATTGTTGTGGAAAAGAATGCCAGAATGCACTTACATTCACCAAGAAGCCAAAAGCATGCCTGGTTTTAAGGTACTTAAAGATAGGCTGACATTGCTCCTAGGCGGGCACATCACAGGTTTTAAACTGAAGCCTTTTTTAATTTATCATTATGAAAATCCCCGTGCGTTCAAGAATGTAAACAAGCACACTGTGCCTGTATACTTCCGTTCAAACCGAAAAGCCTGGATGACTCAAACATTGTTTGAAGAATTGTTTTGTACCTCAAGTTCGTGAATATTGCTTCGAGAAAGAAATTCCTTTCAAAATTGCATTAATCTTAGATAATGCACCTGGCCATCCACCTCCATCCAGGTGTAAAAGTTATTTGCGGCCAAATACAACTCAACTCGTTCAGCCTATGGACCAGGGGGCGATTGCCAAATTTAAGGCGCACTATCTTCGAACCACTTTCACCCAAGCTATAGCCGCCGACCCAGAACTATCTTTGCGAGAGTTTTGGAAACAGTACAGTATTTATAAATGCATCAAAAATATTGCAGCCGCGTGGGAGGCTGTGGCAAAGAAATGCATGAATGGAATCTGGAAAAACTGTCTAGCGTTTTCTTAATACTATTGATGAATTTGATAGTGAACGTGAACTTTAAATGGTTATGGAAAATATTGTAACACTGGCAAATGAACTTTCTTTAGAGATTGAAGTGGAAGATGTTGAGGAGCTGCTTGAGCAAGAATCTGGAGAACTTATGAATGAAGAACTTATCGCTTTAGAAAAAGAAAGAACGGCTGAAGAAGAAAGGATGGAAGAAGAGAAAAAAAATGAAGATGAGGAAGAACCAGAAAGAAAATTCACCACTAGAGGGTTATCTGAAGGTTTTTCTCTACTAAATAAACTTCTTACACAATTTGAGGAAATGGACCCAAACGATTTGCAGGGATTGAACGAATGGTACAAGATGCTTTTCGGCCATACAGTGAAATTTACGAGCAGAAAAGGAAACAAACAATTCAGACAAAAATCAACATGTTTGTGAGAAAAACAACTCCCACTACATCAAGTGGCGGCATTGAGGACCCGCAGCCAAGCACAAGTGGTCAGTAAAATATTTCTTATCTGTATTTTCTACATATGTTTTGTTTAGTTCTTTAAGATAAAATTTTTTTAGGTTTTATACAGTATTTGATATCTTTTTCATATTTTTTTATTTTTGTAAATAGTAAACCAATTGTGTTGTACACAGTGTCTGATTTACTTAAACTGGTCCGGTCTGACTTACGTCCAGATCGCTTTACGACCGTGGGTTGGAACCTAACTTGGTCATAAGTCGACGACTACCTGTATAAATGAACAAGTTGTGTAAGATAAGAGTAACCACAAAAGCCTCACCATCTCAGCCAGCTAGAACATTAAAGCCCAAGAAAAATTACCACAGTATTAGAAAAGTTAGATTGGAAAAAGTTTCAAATAGAGAAAGTGAATGTTCTGAGTGATTTATAGAACCAGAAGAACAGTTAGTGCAAATGATGAATTTGAGGAGTACAGAGATTTTAGCATTAGCATTAGTAGAGGCATTTGATGCAAGAAAGCAAGCTTATGCAGCATCAGCCAAAAAAAAAAAAAAAAAACCCACTTCCACTTCACCCCTCTGTTCGTTCAAAATACCTGTCCAGCTGAGCCTTAAACTTATTTAGGCTATCAACCTCAACTACAAGGGATGGAAGTCTGTTCCACCAACCAACCACCCGCTGGCTAAAGGCAAATTTCCACACGTCTATCCTACATCTGTCTTTCCTCAAGCTAGAGGAAAGACAGATGTAGGATTCATCTGAGCTAGAGGAAGAATCCTCTTCCTCTAGCTCAGAAAAAGGAGTCTGCTGACAAGGCTACTAGAGACGGTCGTGTTCAAAGCCGCTAAGTGGATTTTTCTTATTTATTGATTTGAAATTATTGTTTTTCTAAAACTTTTGATTTAAATTCAGTAGTATAACATTATTTTGTGATTTTCTGATTAATTTGGTGTATTTATTCTTTACTCGGCCTTGTAATTGCATAAAAGTATCGGTAAAGGTTTCCACGTGTTTCAACTCCGCTACCATTCGTAATTTTCCCGCCTTTGTGATACGATAGTTATATAACGTACTAGATAGCGTTAGTTGAACTTCGTTAGCAGTTAAATTGTACGTTTAAATAAATACATATAACGACTTAGATTACAAACGTAATATAATTAATTATATTTAACATAATTAATTAATAAATTAATAGAATCATGACTCAGACCAGAGTAGCAAAGCAAAAGGCTCAAGCTAATGGAAGTGCTGTGGCTCAGAGCAGAACTGAGGGGGGCAGTTGTCCTCTGACTCACAGCCTTATAAAATGCACTGTTTGCTTGATGTTTGCAGAGAAATCGGGTACGGGACATGATACTGCCAAGGGGGATGTCTTTGTGTGTGCGCGATGCAAGGAGTGTATCGATATCAGGCAACAACTCAGCGTTCTTGTGGGCCTAAATGAGAGCTTGAAGGACAGGGTGGATGCCCTTGAAGAAACTAAATTGAGGGGCCCATCAAGCTCTCAACTGCCCACATCAACGCCAGAGCTTGCACTTGGGCATCGCGTGACACAGAGACAACCCCCAAGGCAGAATGCGTTGGTCCCGAAGGAACTAGTAGTTGTTGGTGACTCTATTGTCAGGGAAACGGGGAACATGCTTTGTAAAAAAGATAGGTGGAACAGGACCAGGGTATGTCTGCCAGGGGCAAAGGTTGATGACGTTGTAGAGCGAATATCATCTTTTAAGGGCACAAAAGGTGATATAGTTGTACACGTTGGCACTAATAATATTAAGAGTAGGAGACCGGCAGAATTACTTAACAAGTACAGGTCACTGTTGAACAAAAGCCGAGAATTAGGGTTGAATTTGAAAGTGTCTGCAATTCTGCCCAGACACGATAGGAGGGAGTATATGATGAGAGCCTTGTCGATCAATTCGGCCCTGGAAAGATTGTGCAAGGCTCGAGGGGTAGAATTTTTTTCAGCCTGGACTGTGCTTGTTAACAGGAGAGATTGCTTCTACAGGGATGGGATACACTTAAATAGAAAGCGTGCAAGAATATTTGCTGATGCTATCGAGGCAGTGTTAGGTGGGTCGGAAAACTGCTAGCTTGGGGGGAGACAAAGACAAATAGATTGACAGTAGCCACTGGCAGAGGTGAAAGAGATTCTTGCACTGCTTCTATTAGAATGAGCAGAAGCCTGAAAAACAAGATGCATGGTATTTCAGGGACTGCTGGGAGCCATTGCGGTACAAGTAAACACATGGGTTGTGTTAGGGTAGCTAAGAATAGAAACAGGTGCAGGTATACTTGCATGTACACCAATGCTAGGAGTTTAGTAAATAAATTTGATGAATTTGAGGTATTGCTCAAAACATCAAAGGCAGATATTGTTGGGATATCAGAGACGTGGTGTCACACAGATAAGGGATGCAGAACTGCATTTTGGGAAGTACAACGTCTACAGAAAGGATAGAAAGGGGGGGGGAGGGGTTATGCTATTAGTTAAGAAACACATAAAAACCAAGGAAATGAAGCCAGTCGACATCGCCGGACAGTGCAGTGTTGAGTCAGTTTGGTGTGACATAAGCATTGGGAGATCAAAATTGAGAGTAGGAGTGTGCTATAGGCCTAATGACTCTGATGAGTATAATAAGGAACTGTACAGGGAAATAGAGTGGGCCAGTAAATCAGAGAGTCTTATAATGGGAGATTTTAATTTCCCAGATATTGACTGGAATTTGGGGGCTGGTTACTCACACACTAGCAGGGCTTTTCTGGATTTATTGGATGATTGTTTTCTACATCAGCATGTTCGGGAGGCAACTAGAGGGAGTAATACTCGTGATTTGATTATCAGCAGTGATTCTTCATGCATTAAGAATCTGCAGATAAATGAATCACAGTGTGCTGAAGTGGGATTTACTCAAAGAGGTAACTACAATTAGGGGTAAAGGGAAGGGTTATTGCTTCCGTAAAGGCGACTACGATGGACTGAGACAGTATTTAAATTCTATACAGTGGGACCAACTGATGATGTTACCAACAGCAAATTCAAAATGGGAAGCATTCAAAGAACTTATCTTGGAAGCTACTAGGCTTTACATACCAACTAAGAAATATTGTTCAAGGTTTAGGCCAAAATGGATGTCAGATGAACTAATGAGGCATATGGCAGAGAAGAAAAATGCATGGGATACTTACAAATTAACACATGACACAGAAGCCTATGATAGATACAAGTTGATATGCAACCAAGTTACAAAGGAGGTTAGGCAGGCGAAGGCAGATTACGAGAAATTCTTGGCAAGGGATGCAAAGAAAAACAGCAAAGAGTTCTTTACTTATGTAAACTCTAGAAGGAAGGGGATGAATCAGATTGGTCCACTTGATATTGATGGGTCAACTGTTGATGATCCTGCTCAGGTAGCTAACAAACTAAATGAATATTTTGCATCGACATTCACACATGAGGAGTTATTCAGCAAAGGGAATGCCAGAGGTGTATTCAACTCTAGCAGTAAGCTACAGAATCTTGAAATAACTGGGAGTAAAGTGTAGGAGAAACTGTTGAAGATAAACACAAGAAAGGCACCCGGGGTGGATGGGATCTATCCAGTTATATTAAAGGAGGCAGCAAAGGAAGTAAGCAAACCCTTAGCCATAATTATGAGAGCTTCCTTGGACTCAGGGGAGGTACCCATAGACTGGAAATGTGCAAATGTGACCCCAATTCACAAAGGAGGATCAAACACTGATACAAGTAATTATAGACCTGTGAGCTTAACGTCTGTTCCAGGAAAATTAATGGAGGCACTGGTTAAAGAAGCACTGCAGGATCATTTAGACAAGACTTCAGTTATAGCTCAGACACAGCATGGTTTTGTTAAGGGGAAGTCTTGCCTGACCAACTTGATTGGATACTATGATGCAGTCACAAAAGAACTGGATGCAGGGAATAACTTTGATATTATATACTTGGATCTTAGAAAGGCTTTTGATACTGTTGCACATGGAAGACTGCTACACAAATTGGAGCAGTGTGACATTGGAGGCAAATTGCTGCTATGGATAAAGGGGTGGTTGAGGGGGAGAAGACAGAGAGTGGTAATCAATGGACACTGCTCATCGTGGACTAATGTTATTAGTGGAGTCCCTCAGGGCTCAGTGTTGTTTCCATTGTTGTTTTCTGTATTTATAAATGATATTGATGATGGTATATCAAGCTTAATGTCCAAGTTTGCAGATGATACAAAGGTTGGCAGGGTTGTCAAGGACACTACTGACACTATGCTGCTGCAACAGGATCTGGAAAGGTTGAGCAGATGGGCTTCGAGGTGGCAAATGAAGTTTAACATTGACAAATGTAAAGTACTACACATGGGAAACAGCAACCCCAGAGCAACGTATCAACTCTGTGGTACTACACTGACAGTGGTAGAGAATGAAAGGGACTTGGGGGTGATTGTGCAGGCAGATATGAAGTTCTCTGAGCAGTGCAGACGGGCTGCAAGAGTAGCTCATGGAGTATTGTCAGTGATATACAGGAATTTTTCCAGCAGGGATAAGGAGGTGATTATTCCATTGTATAAGGCAATGGTCAGGCCACACCTAGAGTACTGTATACAGGTCTGGAGGCCTCATTTCAAGAAGGATGTAGAGCTGCTGGAACGAGTACAGAGAAGGGCAACAAGATTAGTGAATGGAACAAAGGGGTGCTCTTACGAAGAAAGGCTTAAGTTTTGCAAATTGCAGTGTCTGGAGACTAGGCACCAGCGAGGTGATCTGATAGAGGTGTATAAAGCCTTGAATGGTTTAAGCATGCTCAATGCTGATGGGATTCTTCCTCTAGCTCAGAAAAATCACCTGAGAGGGCATAAATTCAAATTGAGGAAAGACAGATGTAGGATAGACGTGCGGAAATTTGCCTTTAGCCAGCGGGTGGTTGGTTGGTGGAACAGACTGCCATCCCTTGTGGTGGAGGTTGATAGCCTAAATAAGTTTAAGGGTCAGCTGGACAGGTATTTTGAACGAACAGGGGGTGAAGTGGAAGTGGGTTTTTTTTTTTTTTTTTTGGCTGATGCTGCATAAGCTTGCTTTCTTGCATCAAATGCCTCTACTAATGCTAATGCTAATGCTTTACAATTGTTGCGAGCTTTGGCATAGGCAGAAGAAACTGAAGAATTGGAAACAAGCCAATTACGATATGCAACATTCTTCTCTTGAACAGCCTTAGCACGTTTATTGGAAAACCCAGGTTTAGATAAAGGACGAGATTTTAAAGTGGAGTGTGGGATAAAGGATTCCATTCCTGCAAGAATAATTTCACTGACACAATCTGAGCAAACCTTGACATCAGAAGTTTTGAAACAGTAATACGCCCAAAGAAAAGAAATCTCGCAGTTCATTCCATTTTGCATTCTTGTAATGCCAAACAATACGAGATTGGAAATAGCCATGAGATAAAGGCTCCATTGGAGAAGAGACAATCACCAAGTTGTGATCTGAGGTGCCTAAAGGACCTCTCACTTCGACACACCTCGACTCCTCCTTACATTGGTTCACACCTGGGTGGTCACCCACCGTGTGCATGTGTATGGAGATTATACCCAGGATTACTAACAGTCCCACCATCGTGAAGATGCAAGCAGAGAATTTGGCTGTCACAGACTGTCCGGACTTCGCCGAAATTTGGTCCACTTGACTTGAGTGTCACCCGAATATCAGTTCCATCAGTGTTTTAGACTCCCAGGTAGCAAGTACAGCTTGTCTGGCATATCTGAGAGAATGTCTGTGACAACCTCAAGGCCCAATACATTAATGGACCTCAAGGAGCATGAATTAATGAAATTTTTATATGCAGTAAAAATATACCCAGCATCTTGATATAATGTGGTCTCGACAGTGCCTCTCCACCCACAACACTACCTAGACTCCCAATCACTAGATGTTGGAGAGATGAACTGGATCCTGCTCCTCCTCTATAGAGTTAACAATGTTTGGTCAATAGACTATAAAATAACAGCTACGTGACTGCTGGTTTATAGTTTGACCATGTGTAGTTTGTGTTTAGTCACGAACATGCCTTTCATATTGAAGAAAACATGCATTGTCTCGTAGAGTGAGCTGTTTTCTCACTGCATACATCATTTAATTTTTGTCATATTGGAAGAGCCAAGTTTTATTGCAGGTGATCACATTACTCAAACATTAGTGCACATTGGTTTTCTGGTTGATTTTTTATCTTCAATAAATTTTTTGCCACCATTTTAGCATACTTTTCTCATGGCTTCCTAAAATTTTCCTTCCTGTTTCCTTACCTAGATTTAATGCTTTTACTATCATTCTGGTACTCAAATGGCAATCATTCAAATGTAACGAACAGTCCTTACATTCTTCTGAATTTTAATGGACACTCGGGTCAGTCGTCGTGTTCACTTCTTTTCTTCTGATGAGTATTTTGTGTCATTCAAAAATGCATGCTCTTGATAAGGTCTTTCCCATACATTTACATAACAATTGATATATTTCAGTTGCAGTTTTCTTTAATTTCATTAAAATTTTGATAAATTTCCACATTGAGCATTTTAATGGCATTTGTAAAATCTTCATTCAAAAAAGAAAAAAGTGTGTGTAACTTTACATTTAGTTGCTATATTGACACAACTGTAATATACAGTACACAACTACAAGAAGGATCAAGGTACACAGCTGCCTGGAGTGGAAACTATTTTTTTTTAACTGTGCATGTGCAGTGTCATTATTTAATGGTAATGGTTACATCTTATTATTCAACTCACAAAACACATGATTAAGATAACATTAATGTTTATTTCAATTTATACAAGCAGCTTTTATTATAAATGTATATCAGTTTATATAAACTTTAATTAACAAAAAACACAACTAAGCTTATCTGGATATAAGTGCCAAAATTTTTCACAGCTATATAAAATAATCAAAAGCAAATAGTTTCTGCATATACTGCATTTGAATAATCTGGTGAAATGGCTTAAAACCTCCTGTCTAGTTTATATTTCAAAAGGAATTACTTAATTTTCTAAAGAATTGTTTTAAAGAAAATTCAATTTCAAATAAGTGTTATTACAGAAAACTATATTTGTCAAATATATAAGCCAATCAAATGTGAGTACATTGTCATAAAATTTACCATTAATAGCGACAAGTCCATATGTGGTCTACTTGGGAAACTGCCACTGATTTTTATATCCAGAATAATAACAAGGAAGACAGTATCTTGGGCAGAGAAAATAGAAACACTATTTTTGTCCACATTTTAGGAACCAAAGTATCTTTATCACAAATCATTGTTCTAAAAGCTGAACATAATTAGCTGGGAAAAGTCCAACCTGGTTTTTACATTCGCCACGCCACCATCCTTCATCAATCTAAACAATTTGAGAAAATACAAAATGGTATTTTTTAAATTACATTACGAATTGAAGGTAATAAATAAACTGTTTAGAGTAACTTCACCATATGTGCAAATTATGTTGCTTATCTATTGAAATTTTCATACATGACTATATATATATTTAGCTCATTTCGACATGGGAATTGTTATTTCAATATGTGCTGCCATATATAAACATGAAAAACAGTCTGTTCACTCACATTCATATTATTTTCCCTATCATGTTACAGCAAGTTATAAATTATAATAATAATTTCATTATTAATTTAAAAAAAAACTGTATCCTGTACGCACAAAAGATATTTTATGTGAAAACATCTCTGCCGAAAATCAGAACCGTTTTAAAAATCGAACAAGAACTGAAGTCGTGAACGATGTAAAGGTTTATGCTCATGCCCACTACTTTCTACTGTCTACCAAATCTACGTTAATGACATTAGCATCATACTTCAGTCCGAAATATTTAGTATGAATGGTGTAATGTTTTATGCACATGCCCACTACTTGCTCTATAAAATCATTTGGAAGAGGTTGGCAAAATCCAAGTCATCAGTCTAATTACCCATTTAATTGTAGCCGTTTGCTGAATAGTATGATTGCAACAATACAAGTATTTGTATTGTTGCAATTTGCATTTTTGTTACATTCCACTGTTAGTGCCTCTATAGATGTTTTCACATCAATAACTTTATGAATAGTGAAAGGGACTCAATGCCACACAGCCTTTGCATTCAACAATGCAGAGCATTGTCAAGAGTATCAAGCTAGCTAATCTAAGAAAAAAAAGGAGGTATCAATAAGTGTGCGAGAAAGATAGACTATTGAGATTGCTTAAAAGACAAACAGAAAATCAAGTGTTGGATTTAGCAGTGCCTTCAACCAGCAATGCCGCTCCTTCTAACAATAATATACCCAAAGTGAGTATTAATCATGTTCGATGGAACATTTCTCCAGTTGTGGAGCAGATGAGTTTAAATGATCAAGCTCTTTTACCTTAACCGACTACTATTTACACAAGAACACACATCAAGAGTTTAAAAGGATATTTATGAAAAATGGTTTCTGTTCTATATGTTACATTTGCAACGTTTACCGTTCGAGAATGACACAAAGAAACCAGCTACTAAAGATGCACCATTGATATGCACTGCATTTCTCGATGGGATCCTGGTGTGTGGAGGATTATTTAAAAAAAAACACCATTCCAGCACTATCTGAGTTGAACAGCTTTGTCTACCCAGAAATACCATTGCATTTACAGAAGTTGGATTTAGTGACAGAAACTTATTTCTTTGCAAATAAAGCATCTGAGACCCGCATACGGACAATACGGAATTTTAGACCAAGTGATTGATGTGCCTGTTCCAGTCAACGTGGTAGTCCATTGCTTGCCAAGGGAGATTCGTGATGATCATTGTATAAACATGCATATAAATACAAGAAAATACAGAAGTCTAGCCATTTGATCAGGTTAGTAAGAAAGCGAGTGGTTAAAGCATGGCTTCAATATTTGGTTGATTGTATCAAATCACGATAGATCAGTCATTCTTTAATGGAAATTAATTTTGCTAAAGACAACATAAGCGAAATGGTTCTGATCAAAGAAAGTCCCAACAGCAAATGTTGTGGAATGAAGATAAGTATCTTAGAATCATCCCAGGAGAAACTAACGTACTGCATGATGAGCATGCACAGCAACTGTCTTTTCACAGCAATTATCTTGGACAGTTCAGAACATCCAGAGAGAGAGAGAATTTAATTGCGACTCCGTTCATGATGGCAACAAGTGTGCTCAGACAATCTGGCCGATGTGGTGTTACTCCATATCATTTCCTTTATGTAGCAATGAAGACAATGGATTGAGAACGAGGGACTCTTTGATGGTGGCTTTCAAATATACAGGTAAAGAGACAAAACTGAGCCGCGAGTAAGTTCAATCTAAAGAATACATCCACAGCTATCAAAAGCAACTTGGCCTTCCTAAGGACAATTCCTAGCTCTACCTGCTACTGGCTCGACATAAGCACGATCTATTCGCCATGATTAGATAGTTCAGTGAACCTACCATGATCTTGATGCTGAGTGCCAATGAAATCAGTTGCCAACCCTTGCTTCAGTTTTGTACAAGTTACAGAATAAGGGATACGATATTAGTGAGGATGATGCGAATGACATGAACTTCATGCAGAAGGCAACATGAAAAAGTTTATCAGGAATACGCCATTTCTGGAATAATACCTCATCGTGAGCAGAGAAAGGTGGTAGTGGTGGTGGATGAACGTGGCCCTCGACGTCTGTCTTGCATTGTTTCAGCCAACCAAAAAGCGACAGTGGCACAAATCATCGCCAACTTCAACAAGGAAGGTGCCAAAAACCTATCCACCACGCGATCAGTAGCTGCAAAAGGTTATGGGAGCCACCAACCCACCAGAGTCCCACTGCTAACACCATGGCACAGGACTCTATGCTTCAACTGGGTGAAAGAACATTGGCACTGGACCTTGGATGATTGGAGATGGGTCTCCTGGTCTGATGAGCCCTGTTTCCAGTTCTTTCGAGCGGATGGGAGGGTGCATATCTGGCAGAAAGCACATGAAGCTATGTACCTGTCATTTCAACAAGTAACTGTTCAGGTGGGTGGAAAGTTGTCCACCTGCCTGAACAGTTCCTTGTTGAAATGAGAGTAATGGTCTGGTAACATTGGTAATTGTCTGGGGTGTGTGTTCAACTGGCACACAGGACCTCTGGTATGCCTGGACGCATCTCTAAACGGTCCAGGTTACATGTTCATCCTGCAGACCGTCTGCATCCCTCGTGCACCCACCCACAGGACAATGCACTTTCCCACAGAGCTGTGGTGACTAAAACATGGTTCGAAGAGCATTCCACAGCTTTTACCACCATGGAATGGCCTCCCCATTCACCCAATATGAACCCTGTACAGCATCTTTGTGATGCTATGGAAAGGTCTGTTCAAGCTTTGGATCCTCCACCCAGGATTGTGACAGAATTATGCACAGTGATGCAGCAAGAATGGATGGAAATACCTGTGGAATGCTTTCATGAACTAGTGGACTCAATGCCTCACCATGTGACTGCCCTTATCTGGATGAAAAGGATACCTACTTGTTACTAGGTAGGTATCCCATGATTTCTGTTCACTCTGTGTAAATATCTATAGTGAGGCAAGAAAAAAAAATTGAACATATGTAGATATCCACTTTCTATTGCCATAAAGTAAATCTGTCAAAAAAAGGGATCATTAATTAAATGTTCAATTTTTGGATGTAATCTAGAAATTTAAGAGAGATTTTTGAACAAAATTAACACAGCACTAGGTTTTAAGTAGTAGTTTTAATTTGGCAGCTGTGCATTGCACAGGGCATGTCAAACTAAAAGGGGGTGCAATGTGTTATCACCAAAATGATTTTTTATTTTTTTGTTTGGTTTTTTTTTTAGGAGCATTAGCAACTAAGGCCATATTGCTCCGTAGATATGCGGTGGTCATTCCCTGACCTTTCCGCATCCTCCGTATTTAGTGGTCACGGGCTCGAACCCCGGTCTAATCAAGAAGCGTGTGCTACGCACTGCTGCTCCTGCCCACCTGGCTATGGAGGCGCCTCACCAAAATATGGAAGAAGGTCAATAATATACATGAGGAAAAGGATTAGTGAAAGAACAGCAACTTAGAATTGTAGCATTAGTTGAGCAAATATTTACCAAGATTGTTAATACAAGGGTTAGGAAAAAAACTGATGCTAGTAAATTGGATTTAGCCATAGATGAATATGGAAAATAAGATTTACTAATAAAGGCTTGCAACAATATACAGAAAATGGAGTGGAGATGGAATACAAACCATTTGTGATAGACAAACATTCTTTTTCTTGAAAAGTTATGATTTGAATGTGGTTTAGAGTGAAATGAAGAAAAAAGGATGCTAAAAGAATAATTTTGGAGAAATGATCTAAGATAGATATTAAACAGTAGCCAACCAAGGAAAATAAATCACATAGATCCAAGCTATTACTAATTCTAAATAACCTGAAAATGGCCATGGGGCAGATTTCTCCACTGGATTTCTTTCCTCTTTCCCCTCGCCAAGTAAACGCTGTCTGATATTCTATAGAGTAAATGAACATTACCCCACCTTCATGGGGATTATATGCTGAAAGCCTTGTGAGAATCTGCAGTTCCATTTTCCACCCCCCCCCCCCAGATTCTCACAAGGCTGAAAGCCTTGTGAGAATCTGGGGGGGGGGGGTGGAATTTTTATCAGCATGGCCTGCACTTGTAGGTAGAAAAAATCTATTTTGTAGAGACAGCATTCATTGGAACAAAGGTGGTGCAAAGATTTTTTTCCTGTATCACCGAGGATACATTAAGAGTTAAGGGAAACTGCTAGTTAAGGAGGGAGAAGGGTAATTTAATTAAGAATACTACATTTATTAAGTTGTAACTTTTATATACAGGAACTCCCCGACTTACATAAGGGTTGCATTCCGAGGAATGCTACATAAGTCGGAATTTCTCCCAAGCTTGTTCAGCATTCGCAACTGTGCTCGCTGAATTGATTGAATCAAAAAAGAAATGTTCAACAAACATGTAAATAGAATTATTTATTATATTTATTCATTTTTTATCTCGCCCATAGGAAAAATTACAAAAGCGTGCAATTTTAAAAAATTTCAAAATTATAAAATTACAAAAAAAGCAAGGAGACAGGCATAATGTCAGTAAGTTTAACCTCTCGAGCATCATTGACAGAAACGACATCTTCAGCTGATAAGTGCGCCGCTGTGGAGATTTAGAAGGGGGTCGACCACTCAATTACTTACGAAAGAACATTAATGGATGACTGGACAGTGGCTTTTTTCTTTTCATCATAGATTTCTTTATAGCAAGCAACCATATCATTCACCCCTCTGTTAACTTTTTAGAATTGTTTGCTATCAGGATCCATCTTCTCAAACTTTGCCATTGCCATCTCTCTGGTGATAAAGCGTTTCGGCTCATTTGTTTCATCCTGAGCTTCGTCAGCATTTTCTTCTTTCACTATTGCTGCATGCAAGTCATCAAGTTCTTCGTTAGATAATTCCTCCACGTCTTTGGCATATTGCTCCAATTGACGTAGCTCTGCAACCTTTACAATCTTATCTGTAATCTCTTCATATGATTTGTCTTTTTCAAATCCTTCAAAGCCTTTTACGTGCCATGGGCATATTTTCTTCCATGTGCCATTTAAACAACTTTTATTAATTTTTAAGATGGTGTTGTAAATATTATAAGATTTCCAAGTCTCTTAATATAAAATTTTTCTCATCGTCTACTGCAGACAATGCCTGAGCAAATGTTATGTGTAAATAGTATGCTTTTAAATTTGAAATAACACCATGATCCATAGAATGGATGAGTGAAGTCATGTTTTGTGGTAGAACTATGACTCTCACATTATATTGAAATCATCTAGATGTATAGGATGTCTCTAATAGAAGCAAAATCTTGAAATGAACGTATTTCCATGCCTGCACTACATCATTCCATGTCAAGTCTGTCTGCTTTCTCTCCGTATCTTCTCTTCCATCCCCCTCTTCTATAATCAACCTGCCTTTGTCCCTTTTGCTGGCTGTTTTGCATGTTCAACAGATTTTCAAAATACTTCTTCCATGTTTCTCTTATCTCTTCATCCTTGGTTATTAGGTTCTCATCCATCAAGTATTTGCTCAGTTCACCATCTCTTCTTCTATTTCTCACCTTAAGTGTCTTTTTATTAACGTTGATATCTTGTTGTAGAGTTTTGCTCCGTTCTTCCAACCACAGTCTTCTCTCCTCATTAACTATCCTCTTAGCCCCTCTCTCTTTATTCTCAATTCCAAACAAAGGTATAGAAATATTAAAAATATTCTGGTAAATAAAAACCATAAGAATAATTTCAAATAGAATTTGAATTTGAAGCCAGATCTGTGCCTGTTAAATTGTGAAAAGCAGATGTTAGTGCTAAATGTTTTGTCAATTTTTTGAAACCGTCTTAATTTATCCATTCCATGTTGCTTGGATAATATTTCAATCCACAAATTATAATTGTCCAGATGATTCCTTTAAAAAATTGTCACACAGTAGTAATCAAAAAAAGTATACCTGCTATAATTAAATTAAAAACATGATGAGAAAATACAAAATAAGGAGGTGTGTGTGAACCAAATTAGCCATTCATAATTGCTACTCTATTGGAAGATTGACTAACCCACTTCTAATTTAATAACATTACATCATGATAGTAACAAGGGTAATAGGAATAATTTTTAAAAATCTCTTTAACAAATTATAACTAGATTATAATTTTGTACTGAAATTGAAATTTTATTGAAACTGAATCGAAATCATAACTCAGACCAGAGCAGCAAAGAAAAGGCTAATGGGAGTGATGTGGCTCAGGGGAAAACTTAGGGGGTGTGGTTGTCCTCTGAATCGCAGCCTTTTGAAATGTACTACTTGTTTCATGTTTGGGGAGCAATCAGCAAGGGGGATGTCTTTGTGTGTGCACGATGTGAGAAAAATCAGGCATTGTTATTGTTATGGGCCTATATGAGAGCTTGAAGGACAGGGTGGATGCCCTCGAAGGATCTAAATTGAGGGGCCCATCAAGCTCTCAGCTGCACACATCAATGCCAGAGCTTGCACTTGATCATCATGCAACACAGCAGCAACCCCCAAGGCAGAATTTGCTGGTCCCACAGGAGTCAGGGAAACGGGGAACAAATTGTGCAAAAAGGATAGATGGAACAGGACCAGGGCATGTCTGCCGGGGGCAAAAGTTGATGACGTTATAGAGCGGATATCATCTTTTAAGGGCACAAAAGGGTGATATTGTTGTACACGTTGGCACTAATGATATTAAGAGTAGGAGACCGGCGGAATTACTTAACAAGTGCAGATCACTGTTGGAAAAAAACTGTGAATTAGGGTTGAATTTGAAAGTGTCTGCAATTCTGCCCAGACACGATAGGAGGGAGTATATGATGAGAGCCATGTCGAACAATTCGGCCCTGGAAAGATTGTGCAAGACTCAAGGGGGTAGAATTTTTTTCAGCGTGGTCTGTACTTGTTAACAGGAGAGACTGCTTCTACAGGGATGGGATACACTTAAATAGAAAGGATGCATGAATATTTGCTGATGCTATCAAGGCAGTGTTAGGTGGGTCGGAAAACTGCTAGCTTGAGGGGATACACAGAATAATAGATTAAGCAGCAGCCTGGAAAACAAGATGCAGGGTATTTCAGAGACCGCTGGGAGTCATTGCGGTACAAGTAAACAGATGGGTTGTGTTAGGGTAGCTAAGAATAGGAACAGATGCATGTATACCTGCGTGTACACCAGTGCTAGGAGTTTGGTAAATAAATTTTGATGAATTTGAGGTATTGCTCAAAATATCAAAGGCAGATATTGTTGGGATATCAGAAATGTGGTGTCACACAGATATAAGGAATGCAGAACTGGAATTTGGGGAGTTCAATGTGTACAGGGAGGAGGGGTTATGCTATTAGTTAAGAAACACAAAATCCAAGGAAGTGAAGCCAGTCGACTTCGCTAGACAGTGCAGTGTCGAGTCAGTTTGGTGTGAAATAAGCACTGGGAAATCAAAATTGAGAGTAGGAGTGTGTTATAGGCCTAATAACTCTGATGAGTATAATAAGAAACTGTACAGGGAAATAGAGTGGGTAAGTAAATCAGTCTTATAATGGGTGATTTTAATTTCCCCCAGAACTCACACACTAGCAAGGCTTTTGTGGATTCATTGGATGATTGTTTTCTATATCAGCATGTTCGGGAGGCAACTAGAGAGAGTAATAATCTTGATCTGATTATCAGTAGTGATTCTTCATGCATTAAGAATCTGCAGATAAAGGAACCACTAGGTGGCAGTGATCACAATGTGTTGAAGTGGGATTTACTCAAAGAGGTAACTACCATCAGGAGTAAAGGGAAGGGTTTTTGCTTTTGTAAAGGCAACTACGGTGGGACCAACTGATGATGTTACCAACAGCATATTCAAAATGGGAAGCATTCAAAGAATTTATCTTGGAAGCTACTAGGCTTTACATACCAACTAAGAAATATTGTTCAAGGTTTAGGCCTAAATGGATGTCAGATAAACTTATCAGACATATGGCAGAGAAGAAAAATGCATGGGATACATATATATTAATGGGTAACAATGACATCTAGGATAGATACAAGCTGGTCTGTAACCAGGTCACAAAGGAGATTAGGCAGATTATGAGAAATCTTTGGCAAAGGATGCAAAGAAAAACAACAAAGAGTTATTTTCCTATGTAAACTCTAGAAGGAAAGGGATGAATCAGTTTGGTCCACTGGATATTGATGGTTCAACTGTTGATGATCCTGCTCAGGCGGTTAACAAACTAAATGAGTATTTTGCATCTACATTCAACCATGAGGGAGAGGGATGCCAGGGGTGAGTTAAACTCTGGCAGTAAGCTAGATATTTTGTAATAACTGAGAGGAAATTGGAGGAGAAATTGTTGAAGATAAACATAAAAAAGGCACCTGGGATGGATGGGATCTATCCAGTTATATTAAAGGAGGCAGCTTAGGAAGTAAGCAAGCCCTTAGCTATAATTATGAGAGCTTCTTTGAACTCAGGGGAGGTACCCATGGACTGGAGATGTGCAAATGTGACCCCAATTCACAAAGGAGGATCAAAGGGCGACACAAGTAATTATAGACCAGTTAGTTTAACTTCTGTTCTGGAGAAAATAATGGAATCACTGGTTAAAGATGCATTGCAGGATCATCTACACAAAACTGCAGCAATAATCCAGACACAGCATGGGTTTGTTAAGGGAAAGTCTTTGTCTGACAAATTTGATTGGATACTATGATGTGGTTACAAAGGAACTGGATGCAAAAAATAATTTTTACATCATATACTTTGATTTCAGGAAAGCTTTGCCATTGTTGCACATGGAAGACTACTGTACAAATTGGAGCAGTATTGTATTAAGGGTAAGCTGCTATAATGGATAAAAGGGGAGAAGACAGAGGGTGGTAATCAATTTAGTTTTTATTTATTTGAATTTTTTTTAGGAGCGTTAGCAACTAAGGCCATATTGCTCTGTGGTGGTCATTCCCTGACTTGTCCGCATCATCTGTATTTGGTGGTCACGGTCTCGAACCCCGGTCTAATCAAGAATTGTGTGCTACGCACTGCTGCTCCTGCCCACCTGGCTGGAGGCACAGTGATAATCAATGGATGCTGCTCTTCTTGGACTAATGTTATTAGTGGAGTCAAGCCAGTGTTTGGTGTTAAGCCCACTATTGTTTAGTATTTTTATCAATGATATTGATGAAGGTATATCAGGTTTAATGTTGAAGTTTGCAGATGATACAAAGATTGGCAGGGTTGTTTAATGACAGTAATGGCATTGTGTCACTGCAACAGGATCTAGAAAATTTAGGCAGATGGGCTGAGAAGTGGCAATTGAAGTTTAACATTGACAAATGCAAAGTACTGCATATGGGTAGAAGTAACCACAGAGAAATGAACCAATTGTGTGGTACTGCACTTAGGATGGTATAAAATGAAAAAGACCTGGGAGTAATTGTGCAGTCAGTGATTATCTCTTTGTATAAGGGTCAGGCCACGCCTTGAGTACTGCATACAGGTCTGGGGGCCTCATTTTAGGAAGGATGTAGAGTTGCTTGAGCATGTATAGAGAAGGGCAACAAAATTGGTGAGGGGTCCTCTTACCAAGAAAGGCTTAAGTTCTGCAAATTGCAGTAGCTGGAGACTAGGCACCTGCAAGGTGATCTGATTTAGGTGTAAAACACTTGAATGTGTTGAGCATGCTGAATTCTGATGGGATTCTTCTGCTTACTCAGATTACGAACCTGAGGGGAAAGACAGTTGTAGAATAGATTGTGTGGAAATTTGCCTTTAGCCAGCAGGTGGTTAATTGCTGGAACAAACTTCCATTTGTAGTGGAAGTTGATAGCTTTCAAGGAGGAACTGGACAAACTTTTAGAGGGAATGGATGTGTGAGTTTTTTTTTTTTTTTTTTTTTTTGGCTGGTGCTACATAAGCTCATATTCTTGCATCACATGCCTCCATTACTATTACTATTTCACCTTGTAACATAACTTCCAGTAGACTGATTTTCATGTTCATATTTGGGTCTCTTAGAAAGGTTTGTAGAGCCATTGTGAATTTCATCAAAATCAGATAAAGAGAAAGCCAGAGCTCTTTCACTCCCATTTACATCGCATACGCTACCATATATTATAGCTGAAGCACTGGTTATTATGTTTGATGCCATGCACTAATAGGAGGAATGAATGGGCAATATGGCAGATCCAAAGAAGCAAAATATTCTTGGTTTGCACATAAAAGCCATTGCTGTTTCAGAAACTCATTTTGTTATTAGTTTACTAAATACATAAAATCATTATTACTATTTAGAAATAACAACCTTAATTTGCAAATAAAAAAAAGTCTCTGATACCACTTGTTCTGCAATGCCACCTAGCAACACTATCTTAACCCTTAAATTTAACTTAAGTTAAATTTCCTTTTCTTTTTCCTTTTCTTAAATGTTTTAGATCTGAATTTATGCACTATGTGAAAGTGTAGCGTATAGTATATAATTTTATATTTTTGGTTGCACCAGCCATAATTCTAAGGCCTAAAGCTCACCCCTTAAGTGCATAACGTTCACATTGTTGTATTTTTTCTATAATTTAAAAGAAATCTACAAATGTATTTTGTAATGGTACATCATAAATACTTACTGAAAGGTAATAAAACTGTTCATAAAAATTCAATAAAACTAAACATGATTTCTACAATATTAGTTCTGTTTAATACTTACCATTTCTATGTTGATAATAATATCATCTGGATCAAATGAAATTTCATCAGAATCGGCTAAAAACATAAAAATAAACTTTTTTAAATTTAAATAATTGAAAATTGAGATTTCTCGACAATTAATCAAAGTAATGTACACTACCTTGCAAACTTAGAAAAACAGAAAACACTAATGAAAAAAAATTTAATGGGTGAAAGACAATAAAATGCTTTGTTAAACACTCACAAAAAGACATATACTATGTTTGTATGTGTACTAAATAATCAAGAAAAACATGACATGCGTGCACGCACACGCATGTGTATATTTGCTTGCATTGACAGAGATTTACGAAACATGGCCCTAATGGATTATCACAGTTATAGTCTCCTGACAAAGTTTGCTGTGATATTCCATTTTTCTTTTACTTCATTATTGATGTTTTGAATCCATTATACACTTATCCCAGGTTTTATATACAGGGTGTCTCAAAAATATTGGTACAAACATTTAGGGGAGGTAGGTAACATCTAAAGGAATGTGAATCGCATAGGAACCCATAACTGGAAACATCACCGTAAGTTGGTACATGGTGCTGTTCATCAGTTCGCGAGAGGGAAATTTTCTGGTTTACTCATTCAAGCAGTAGTCGCCGCATGAAGAGCATGCATCGATATACGAACGGTGAGCTGGCAGACATGCACCTAGTGTATGGATTAGCAGAAGGCAATTGACGAGCCACTCAACGAATTTATGGAGAACGCTTCCCAGACAGACATGTACTGGACCACCGTTTGTTTGCGCGTGTGCATCAAAATTTGTGCAATTATGGGTAACAGGAGTAGTGCAGGCAGACCACGTTCAACGCGAACTCCTGCCATGGAAGAAAGTGTGTTGAATGCTGTCCAGAATAATCCTCCTACCAGCAGACGTGCCGTTGCCTCTACCTTAGGAGTGTCTTGTTACAGTGTCTTCCACGATGATTCCTTACACCCCTTTCATCTCCAAAGGGTTCAGTTACTGCTCCCCCAAGATCATCCTGCACGTGTGGCTTTTGCGCAGTGGTTTCTCCAAGAAAGTGGTCAAGACTTGAATTTTCCAGCCTATGTTTTGTTCACGGATGAGGCTTATTCAATCAGCACAATGCTCATGTGTGGGCTCACGACAACCCACACGGTGTGTGCCCCCATGCGGCACAACATCAAGTCGCAATAAATGTGTTGGGCAGGTATGGTCGGTGACTGCTTAGTCGGCCCATATCTGTTACCATCTAAATATCGGATCTTTCTTGAACAAGTTCTACCAGGGTTACTTGACGATGTTCCAGCAAATGTGAGACGCAACATTTGGTTTCAACATGACGGGGAACCTGCCCATTATGGAAGGTGTGTTTATGACCATTTGAACAGGCGTTTTGGGTGTCGATGGATTGACCGTGGTGGACCTGTTGCCTGGCCCCCACCCTCGCCTGATTTATCTAGTCTTGATTTCTTTCTGTGGGGGGCCCTCAAATCTATCATGTATGAATCGCCTGTGGGGACGGAAATGGATCTCGTGGCGAGACTCATCTGCGCTGCTGCTGCTACTGTCAAAGAAACTCCAGGTGTGTTCGACCATGTCCGCCAATCCATGCTGCGTCGGTGTCACGCACGCATGCATCGCGTCTCATGGTGGAACCTTCAAGAATCTGTTGTAACATCATGAAATGCGTCCATCTCGTACTCCATTGTTAATATTATGTCAAATAAATGTTTGCCACTAATTACTGTCTTGTGTCAGTTCTGCTTCTTGTGCCTCTGCTACTACTTTCCTGTGACGTTTCCGGTTGTGGGTTCCTATGCGATTCACATTCCTTTAGATGTTACCTAACTCCCCTAAATGTTTGTACCAATATTTTTGAGCCACCCTGTATGTAATAGCTATATAATGACCCCCCCAGGGGAATGAAAAAACGTTGTTATATAGGAATGGTATTATATCGATTGTTCATAAAATAGAATTAGGTTAATAAGGATCCAGCTGGGACCAACCACATAGGACGTTATAATGTATGGGTTATTAAAAGGAGGGTCACTATAAAGAGCTTCAACTGTAATTGCTTATTATTTAGTAAAAATTACAAAAAAATTTATAACTTGACTACAGGTCAATTCTGATAAGTATTTTTAAATTGTATTTTGTGGATATAATCTTTATCATACTATGGTGAGCTTGGCCACCTTAATGCACTTGGCCAAGCCAAATAATATGCAGGAGTACAATAGTCTAATTGTGGTCTTATTGGGGCTCTATACAGGTGCAAAAGTCAGCGCCAAGTTTTAGCTGATATGACTTTGTTTCTTCAGGCAGGTAACAGAGATTTTTAATGTGGTCTAACAAGTTCAGCTTATCCAGCATAAATGCCAAGAAATCAGATACTGGATATGTGGGGGATGACATTACTCCCTAGTCTCAGTTCTGTATTGTTTATATTTTACTGGTTGCATCATGATTTAGTAAATAAATTTGATGAATTTGAGGTATTGCTCAAAACATCGAAGGCAGATATTATTGGGATATCAGAGACTTGGTGTCACACAGATATAAGGGATGCAGAACTGCAATTTGGGGAGTACAACGTCTACAGAAAGGATAGACAGGATAGGAAGGGAGGAGGGGTTATGCTATTAGTTAAGAAAACACATAAAAACCAAGGAAGTGAAGCCAGTCGACATCGCTGGACAGTGCAGTGTGAAGTCAGTTTGGTGTGACATAAACATTGGGAGATCAAAATTGAGAGTAGGAGTGTGCTATAGGCCTAATGACTCTGATGAGTATAATAAGGAACTGTACAGGGAAATAGAGTGGGCCAGTAAATCAAAGAGTCTTATAATGGGAGATTTTAATTTCCCAGATATTGACTGGAATTTGGGGGCTGGTTACTCACACACTAGCAGGGCTTTTGTGGATTTATTGGATGATTATTTTCTACATCAGCATGTTCGGGAGGCAACTAGAGGGAGTAATACTCTTGAT
The DNA here is from genome assembly GCF_048544385.1 of Mastigoproctus giganteus. Classification (NCBI taxonomy): domain Eukaryota; kingdom Metazoa; phylum Arthropoda; class Arachnida; order Uropygi; family Thelyphonidae; genus Mastigoproctus; species Mastigoproctus giganteus. The sequence continues at coordinate 21,955,520 of NC_143588.1, read as the reverse complement.
TTGATTATCAGCAGTGATTCTTCATGCATTAAGAATCTGCAGATAAACGAACCACTAGGTGGCAGTGATCACAGTGTGCTGAAGTGGGATTTACTCAAAGAGGTAACTACCATTAGGGGTAAAGGGAAGGGTTATTGCTTCCGTAAAGGCGACTACGATGGACTGAGACAGTATTTAAATTCTATACAGTGGGACCAACTGATGATGTTACCAACAGCAAATTCAAAATGGGAAGCATTCAAAGAACTTATCTTGGAAGCTACTAGGCTTTACATACCAACTAAGAAATATTGTTCAAGGTTTAGGCCAAAATGGATGTCAGATGAACTAATGAGGCATATGGCAGAGAAGAAAAATGCATGGGATACATACAAATTAACACATGACACAGAAGCATATGATAGATACAAGTTGATATGCAACCAAGTTACAAAGGAGGTTAGGCAGGCGAAGGCAGATTACGAGAAATCCTTGGCAAGGGATGCAAAGAAAAACAGCAAAGAGTTCTTTACTTATGTAAACTCTAGAAGGAAGGGGATGAATCAGATTGGTCCACTTGATATTGATGGGTCAAGTGTTGATGATCCTGCTCAGGTAGCTAACAAACTAAATGAATATTTTGCATCGACATTCACACATGAGGAGTTATTCAGCGAGGGGAATGCCAGAGGTGTATTCAACTCTAGCAGTAAGCTAAAGAATCTTGAAATAACTGGGAGTAAAGTGGAGGAGAAACTGTTGAAGATAAACACAAGAAAGGCACCCGGGGTGGATGGGATCTATCCAGTTATATTAAAGGAGGCAGCAAAGGAAGTAAGCAAACCCTTAGCCATAATTATGAGAGCTTCCTTGGACTCAGGGGATGTACCCATAGACTGGAAATGTGCAAATGTGACCCCAATTCACAAAGGAGGATCAAAGGCTGACACAAGTAATTATAGACCTGTGAGCTTAACTTCTGTTCCAGGAAAATTAATGGAGGCACTGGTTAAAGAAGCACTGCAGGATCATTTAGACAAGACTTCAGTTATAGCTCAGACACAGCATGGTTTTGTTAAGGGGAGGTCTTGCCTGACCAACTTGATTGGATACTATGATGCAGTCACAAAAGAACTGGATGCAGGGAATAACTTTGATATTATATACTTGGATCTTAGAAAGGCTTTTGATACTGTTGTACATGGAAGACTGCTACACAAATTGGAGCAGTGTGACATTGGAGGCAAATTGCTGCTATGGATAAAGGGGTGGTTGAGGGGGAGAAGACAGAGAGTGGTAATCAATGGACACTGCTCATCGTGGACTGATGTTATTAGTGGAGTCCCTCAGGGCTCAGTGTTGGGTCCATTATTGTTTTCTGTATTTATAAATGATATTGATGATGGTATATCGGGCTTAATGTCCAAGTTTGCAGACAATACAAAGGTTGGCAGGGTTGTCAATGACGCTACTGACACTATGCTGCTGCAACAGGATCTGGAAAGGTTGAGCAGATGGGCTGAGAGGTGGCAAATGAAGTTTAACATTGACAAATGTAAAGTACTACACATGGGAAACAGCAACCCCAGAGCAACGTATCAACTCTGTGGTACTACACTGACAGTGGTAGAGAATGAAAGGGACTTGGGGGTGGTTGTGCAGGCAGATATGAAGTTCTCTGAGCAGTGCAGACGGGCTGCAAGAGTAGCTCATGGAGTATTGTCAATGATATACAGGAATTTTTCCAGCAGGGATAAGGAGGTGATTATCCCATTGTATAAGGCGATGGTCAGGCCACACCTAGAGTACTGTATACAGGTCTGGAGGCCTCATTTCAAGAAGGATGTAGAGCTGCTGGAACGAGTACAGAGAAGGGCAACAAGATTAGTGAATGGAACAAAGGGGTGGTCTTACGAAGAAAGGCTTAAGTTTTGCAAATTACAGTGTCTGGAGACTAGGCACCAGCGAGGTGATCTGATAGAAATGTATAAAGCTTTGAATGGTTTAAGCATGCTCAATGCTGATGGGATTCTTCCTCTAGCTCAGAAAAATCACCTGAGAGGGCATAAATTCAAATTGAGGAAAGACAGATGTAGGATAGACATGCGGAAATTTGCCTTTAGCCAGCGGGTGGTTGGTTGGTGGAACAGACTTCCATCCCTTGTGGTGGAGGTTGATAGCCTAAATAAGTTTAAGGCTCAGCTGGACAGGTATTTTGAACGAACAGAGGGGTGAAGTGGAAGTTGGTTTTGTTTTTTTTTTTTTTTTTGGCTGATGCTGCATAAGCTTGCTTTCTTGCATCAAATGCCTCTACTAATGCTAATGCTAATGATTTAATGACGTCTACCACATTGTAGTTGTCGTTCAATCAGGGAAATATTCTGTGAATGGCATGAGCGACTAAGATCATCAGCAAATAGGATTACACTCAGAACTGAATCATAAGAGATTCCTTTTTGAATACATATTCTGGAAAGGGTATTACATACTCTAACTTTAAAGGTTCAATTCAAGAAGTTTCATATGAATTTCGGGAGATATCCTCTTATTCCAAGATCACATGCCATGTGGAGTATGCCATGTGGAGTATGCCATGGCACCAGATTAAATTGAGGGTGTTTTCTATATCAAAGCAGACCACAATCGAGTGCAAATTTCTCAGGTATTTGATATTTGCTTCTGCTTTGACAATCAGATTTAATGCCGATCTGTCTTTTCTGAAACCCATAATTGTTTGAGCTAAATCTTGAATGTAAAGAAGCCACACTAATCTGGTATTTAACTTCTTTTTTTTTTTTTTTTTCCTTTTAGTATTTTTGTTTCGCAACTTGTAAGAGAAATAGGGCAATAATGTATTTCTGTTATAAAGAATTGCTGGAATTCTGTTGATCCAGTTCTAATGAAATTGGTTAAGGCTCAAATATAAAATTTTATGAAAATCCATCCACTAGAGCTTATGATAGCAGGCAGATAGGATAAAGATAATAGGAGTATTGAGTTAGTTCTTATCAAGTTATCTAATCGGTACATAATGAATCATGCAAGACCTGTAGCATTACCTGTGTTTTAGCTAAAGTGTGCCACATTTCATTTGTCATGAAATTTGATTATATGCTGCATGGCAGGTAGTGTTTAAAAGTTAGAATATATCTTTCTGTTTGTGCTTTTAATCACTGAAATGCTAATGTATGAAGATGTTGGGATTTACAATATATTGTACATTCCAGTTCGATATCAGATTAGTATGAAGGAGAAATTTGCCATAAATATCACTCCAGTATTAGTAGTTTTATTGATCATGGAGGTAAATCTTTGCATGATTTTTTATCCTCCCTTCTTATGCATCTAGCATAAGGTTTTTTGTACTGAATTAGGTTCACTGTTGAGAAATTTACAAAATAGGTTCCAGGCTTTCTTCTTGTTACAGCTGTATTCTACCAGGATTTTTGTTGAAAGTGAAATCTGTGCGATGGATTCAGAACAATGGATTTCAATGGTATTTTATTAACATTGGGTTTCTGATGTGACTTGCTATGGAGTTTGTTGGGATGGCAAGTACCTATTCTCTGTTCTAGACTTCCAAATTATCTGCATTTGGCCAAATTCATTGGGCCATTGGTCCTTGAGGTTGTCACAGACATTCTCTCAGATATGCCAGACAAGCTGTACTTGCTACCTGGGAGTCTAAAACGCTGATGGAACTGACATTCGGGTGGCACTCAAGTCAAGTGGACCCAATTTCGGTGAAGTACGGACAGTCTGTGACAGCCAAAACCTCTGCTTGCACCTTCACGATGGTGGGACTGCTAGTAATCCTGGGTATACCCTCCATGCACAAGCACACAGTGGGTGACCACCCAGGTGTGAATCAACGTAAGCAGTGGTCAAGGTGTGGCGCCCACACCACATTGAGGAATGCCACCCCTTTGTGTTACCAGGTACTAGGTGGTAGATGAACCAGTGCAATACCACCACTTTGCTTATTGGAGACTTGAAGTGGTGTCTCCGGAGCTAAGTTCCAGTCAACTCTTCCATCATGCAGTATGATTGATGACTTTTGAGGTTATGGCGAGATTCAATCTTCCTTATATTTCGAGGGTACAGCTATAAAACTGCGTTCGCAGGCCGGCTACTAGTTAGTACACCAGACTGAACCTATTGGTAACTCTCTAGGAGGCTTCCGGATCAGCTAGTTATAATCTTGCTACTTCTATTCTGCCAGATAGTGACTGGAGGAGTTCAAGTAGTGTGTATTGGTGGGGGGGGGGGCATTGTCAAGGATCTGGGTATATTCTTATCATGTGTATGCCATATCCAAAAATTTCATTACTTCATACAGCATGTCCCACCCAAATTTTTCTTACTATTGAATACACCATGAATTGTCAAACTAATAGAGTAAGCTTATCTGCAAAAAGATTTAAACCTTCCAAACACTTCCTAATTCATTTCATAAATATGCATGGTCTCAATTCTAACAAAGGTGGTACTTGTGCATATGTCCGTTCCGATATTCCCTGTCAGAGACTTGGTAATTTGGAATATCCTCTTTTCGATCTTCTCTGGCTTAAAATCTCTCTACCTCGTGTCAAATTCATCTGTTGTCTCTACCGTTCTCCCAACTCCACTAATCACTTGAAGCTCTTTGACTTCCTCTCTTTGCAACTTGACTTTCCTCAGTCCAACTTTCCTAACAGTGAGATAATTTTCCTTGGTTATTTTAATGTTCACAACTCCAGCTGGCTTCCATTTTCTAGTCACACCTAGAAAATGGAAGATCTAAAGATCTTGCACAGATTGTTCATTTACCTACAAGAATACCGGACAATCCTAATCATACAGCCAATACACTCTATATCTTTTTCTCACAAACAACCCTTCTAAGTACACAGTCAAAGTGAGAGGTCCTTTAAGCACTTCAGATCACAACTTGGTGATTGTCTCTTCTCCAATTGAACCTTTATCTCATGGCTATTTCCAACCTCATATTGTTTGGCATTACAAGAATGCAAAATGGGATGACTTGCGAGATTTCTTTTCCTTGGTCAGATTACTGTTTCAAAACTTCTGATGTCAATGTTTGCTCAGATCGTGTCAGTGAAATTATTCTTGCAGGAATGGAACCCTTTATCGCACACTCCACTTTAAAATCTCGTCATTTTATCTAAACCTTGGTTTTCCAATAAATGTGCTAAGGCTGTTCAAGAGAAGAACATTGCATATCGTAATTGGCTTGTTTCTAATTCTTTGGTTTCATTTTCTGCCTCCACCAAAGCTTGCAACAATTGTAAAGCAGTTATTAATCAGTCCAAACCAGAGTCTGAACAGGCTAAGAGTAGAAAACTTGCTTCTTGCCCTAATGGTAGCTGAGCATTCTGGTCTCTTACCAAAGCTATTGGCCGCAACTTTTCCCCCTATCTGCTCCCACCTCTGTCCAAATGAGATGGTTCTGTTGTCACTTCAGCCAAGGATAAAGCTGACCTAGCATCCCATTTTTCTTCCAACTTGTGTATTAATGATCTTTGGAAAATACCTCCCACCATTCCCAACACGCTCCATTCAATGGCTCCTGTGGTCTTCTGTCAAATGGATGTCAGAAGGATTTCGACAAACCTTGATGCTAAGAAAACTCCAGGTCCCGATGGTATTTCTCCACTTGTTCTCAAAACCTGTGCTCCTGTGCTTTCCCAAGATGTTTTTCCTTCTGTTTGGAAATTTGCTCATATCCAGCCAGTTCCTAAAAAGGGCAACAAATCCCTCCCATCTAATTATTGTCCCATTGCAATTACTTCTACTCTTTCTAAAGTAATGGAAAAATCAATTAACCACCAACTCTTAAACTACCTAGAAACCTTCAGTCTGATCAATGATCGCCAGTATGGATTCCGTCAGTGTCGATCCACTGGTGATATTCTGGCTTATGTTACCCATTTATGGACAAATTCAATGGAAAAGTTCGTTGAAACACAAGCAGTTGCTCTTGACATCTCAAAGGCTTTCGATCGTGATTGGCATAATGGTCTTCTAAACAAGCTTGTCTTATGGTTTGCCAACTGTTTTTTGTAATTGTTTATCCAGTTTTCTCTCCGATCGCTCACTGAAGGTGATGGTACTGTCTCTTCCAACTTTTTCACTAATGCCAGTGTGTCCCCAAAGGTTCAGTTCTTTTCCCACTCTTTTCCTCTTATATTAATGACCTTCTTCCATTGATTGGAAATCCTATCCATAGTTTTGCTGATGATAGCACATTGCTTTCCACTTTCCATTTTGGAAAACGTTGCCCTGCTCAATGGGCTTCAACTTCTCGAAAATCTGCTACCAATTCCTTAAATGCCGTTCTCCAGGTAATTCTCTGGTTGGACAAAGACAACTTACTTGATTTCAATCCTTCTAAAAGTGAGTCTTGTATTATATCTCACAAAAAGGGTTCTTCTCCTCCCGTGCTTACCTTTGGTGACACTCCGATTTCTAGGCAAAATGATATATCCCTTTAGGGGATTACCCTTACTTCTAATCTCTCTTGGCACAAGCACATTACAAATATTGCTTCCTCTGCATCTAAAAAACTTGGTTTTCTCTTTCAATCTCAGTGTTAGTTACTTTTCTTCCAAACAGCTGTTCACTCTGTACAAATCGCAAATCCGCCCTACCATGGAATATTATTCCCACATCTGGGGTGGTGCCCCCAAAACCTCTCTCAAGCTTCTTGATTCCGTTTAGAAGAGGGCAGTTAGGTTAATTAATGATTCATCTCTAACAGAGTCTCTCCACTCGCTTTCTCATAGACATACTGTTTCTGCTGCATGCCTCTTCTACAGATACTTCCATGGGCACTGTTCTTCTGAATTGGCTTCTATAATTCCCTCTCTCTCTTTCAAAACAGTTCCAGCATGTGCTGCCACCAGCCAACATCCATTTACTGTCCAACTTCAAACTCACAGAACTAACTTTTCATCTTCCTCGTTTATTCATTCAACTGCCATTTTCTGGAACAACCTTCCTTCATACGTATTTCCTGAAAATTACTGTCTACAGAAGTTCAAGTCCAATGTCAACAAATATCTTCTTACGTCTTCTCAACCTGCAACCCAAGCATAGTACTAAGTACTATAGGTTCTAATACCTCTCGTGTTTGGGGTTTACTTAAAAAAAAAAAAATCAAATTTCCACTTAACTACTTTGTCTGCACAATGTAGAGTACTCATTGAAATTTTGCAAATTACTGGGTAGTGGTCACTGATTAATGGATCATCATAGATTCTACACTTAATGCATAAAAGCTTGGGGACCACATTGATAGGTCAACAGCTGAGATTTGTTTTTGTGTATATTTGTGTATACAGGGTGTCTCAAAAATATTGTACAAATGTTTAGGGGAGATAGGTAACATCTAAAGGAATGTGAATTGCATAGGAACCCATAACCGGAAACGTCACTGTTCATCAGTTCGAGAGAGGGAAAATTTCTGGTTTACTCATTCAAGCAGTAGTCGCTACACGAAGAGCATGCACCTAGTGTATGGATTAGCTAAGGGCAATGGACGAGCTGCTCAACGAATTTATGGAGAACGCTTCCCAGACAAACATGTACCGGACCACTGTTTGTTTGCGCGTGTGCGTCAAAATTTGTGCGATTATTGGTTACTTAGAGGTAACAGGAGTAGTGCGGGCAGACCACGTTCGACACGAATTCCCCCTATGGAAGAAAGTGTGTTGAATGCCATCCAGATTAATTCTACTACCAGCACACGTGCCGTTGTCTCTGCCTTAGGAGTTTCTCGTTGCAGTGTACAGCATGTCTGGCATGACAATTCCTTACACCCCCTTTCATATCCAAAGGGTTCAGTTACTGCTCCCACAAAATCATCCTGCACAGTGGTTTCTCCAAGAAAGTGTTCAAGATTGAATTTTCCAGCCTATGTTTTGGTCACAGATGAGGCTTATTTCACTTGGGAAGGCTTATTCAATCAGCACAATGCTCATGTGTGGGCTCACGACAACCCACATGGTATGGGCCCCCATGCGGCACAACATCGCTTCACAATAAATGTGTGGGCAGGTATGGTCGGTGACTGCTTAGTTGGCCCATACCTGTTACCATCCCGCATGAACTCCACTAAATATCGGATCTTTCTTAAACAAGTTCTACCAGGGTTACTTGACGATGTTCCAGCAAATGTGAGATGCAACATTTGGTTTCAACATGACCAGGTGCCTGCCCATTATGAAAAGTGTGTTTGTGACCATTTGAACAGGTGTTTTGGGCGTTGATGGATTGGCCGTGGTGGACCCGTTGCCTGGCCTCCAAGCTCACCTGAATTATCAACCCTTGATTTTTTTCTATGGGGGGGCGGCCTCAAATCTATCATGTATGAATCGCCTGTGGGGACGGAAATGGATCTCGTGGCGAGACTCATCTGCGCTGCTGCTCCTACTGTCAAAGAAACTCCAGGTGTGTTCGACCATGTCCACCAATCCATGCTGGGTCGGTGTCACGTACGCATGCATCCCGTCTCATGCTGGAACCTTCGAGAATCTATTGTAACATCATGAAATGCATCCTTCTCGTACTCCATTGTTAATATTATGTCAAATTAATGTTTGCCACTAATTACTGTCTTGCGTGTCATTTTTGCTTCTTGTGCCTCTGCTACTACTTTCCCGTGACATTTCCGGTTATGGGTTCCTATGCAATTCAAAGGTACTGACTACAACTGCTTCTAATGATGTTTCCAATGGAATGCGCTTAGAATTGATTACAATAGCTATCTAAGAATTGATTACAATAGCTATCTAAGAATTGATTACAATAGCTACATTTCCATAAGGAGTGCTGGAAGATGTACATTAGCATTAGTTGGGGCATGTGATGCAAGAAAGCAAGCTTATAGAGCACCGGCCAAAAAAAAAAAAAAAAAAAAAAAAAAACCGTTCCCATTTCACCTATCGAATCACTCCAAATGTTTGTTTAGTTTAGCCTTAAATTTATTTAAGCTATTAACTTCCACAACAACAGACCTAAGTCTGTTCCAGCAATCAACTACCCGCTGACTAAAGGCAAACATCTGCACATCTATTCTACAATTGTCTTTCCTCAAGGTCCTTAAGCTGAGCAAGCAGAAGTATCCCATCAGTAATGAACATGCTGCAACTATTCAAGGCCTTGTACACCTCACAGGTGCCTAGATGCTACAACTTGCAAAATTTAAGCCTCTCTCTGTAAGAGCACCCCTTTGTTCCTCTCACCAATCTTGTTGCCCTTCACTGTACTCATTCTAACAACTCTACATCCTTCCTAAAATGATGCATTCAGACCTGTACTTAGTATTCAAGGTGTGCCCTGACTATTGGCTTTAAACAAAAGTATAATCACCTCCTTGATTATATATAATATAGAGGAATTTTGCTTCAGCTAGCAAAATTCCTGTATATCATTGACAAAACTCCATGACCTGCTCTGGCAGCCCATCTGCACTACTCAGAGAAATTCATATCCGAATGCACAATCACCCCCACGTCTTTTTCATTCTCCACCTCCCTGAGTGTAGTACCACACAGTTGGTATGTTTCTCTTGGGTTACTGCTACCCATATGCAGTAATTTACATTTGTCAATGTTAAACTTCAGTTGCCACTTCTCAGCCCATCTGCCTAACTTTTCTAGATCCTGTTGCAGTAGCATACTGTCTTTACTATCATTAACAACCCTGCCAACCTTTCTATCATCTGCAAACTTGGATATTAAGCCTGATATACCTAGACTATGTATAAGTTAAGTGCAAATGCATCATTAATACACAGCCAATTCTAAATTAGCAAGATATTTGCACAGGCGGCATCGTTTTAATTTATATATATCTCATATTGTGAATACCTTAACAATGAGTTGCGATGATATCGCACTACTTCGAATAAGTAACGCTTCACCTAAAGGAGAAGACTAATGTTACTTATTCTCAGTGGATACCACCACCCAGACGGCACCGTTTCAGGGCTATTTGGCCCTTCTTCTGTGGGTGGGTAGGTACCCAAGTGCGTTTAGGCATTAGCCCTAAACGCATTATAGTCTTAATACATTATACACCATCAGGCATCTCTCATATTGTGGAGTTATACTTCATAACTGTTTTCCCATCATTGCATCACTTGGGTACCCACCCACTGAAGAAGGGCCAAATAGCCCTGTAACAGTGCCGTCTGGGTGGTGGTATCCACTGAGAATAAGTAACATTATTCTTCTCCTTTAGGTGAAGCGTTACTTATTCGAAGTAGTGCAATATCATGGCAACTCGTTGTGAAGGTATTCACAATATGAGATATAACTTAAAACGATGCCGCCTTTGCAAATATCTTGCTAATTTAGAATTGGCTGTGTATTAATGATGCATTTGCTCTTAACTTATACACAGTATAGCCTAATATACCTTCATTGATATCACTGATGAATACACAAAACAATAATAGACCCAGCACCAAACCCTGGGGAACTCCACTAATAACATTAGTCCACAGAGCAGTGTTCATTTATTACCACTCTCCACCGTCTCCCAACTCAATCATCCCTTTATCCATTGCAGCAACTTGTCCTTAATGCCATACCGCTCCAATTTGTACAGCAGTCTTCCATGTGCAACAGTATCAAAAGATTTCCTGAAATCCAAGTATATGATATCAGTATTATTTTTTGTATCCAGTTCCTTTGTTACCACATCGTAGTTATCCAATCAAATTGGTCAGACAAGACTTCCCTTAACAAACTAATGCTGTGTCTGAACCATTACTGTCTAGGTTCACTGTTGAGAAAAGGTCCTGCACCACTTCTTTAACCAGTGACTCCATTATTTTCTCTAGAACAGAAGTTAAAACTAATAGGTCTATAATTATTTGTGTCTATAATTATTGGGGATACATTTGTACATCTCCAGTCCATGGGTACCTTCCCTGAATCTAAGGATACTCTCATAATTATGGCAAGGGTTTGCTTATTTCCCCTCACTGGCTCCTTGAATATAACTGGATAGTTATGTACTCTTATGATGCTTAAGAGAAGACTGAATTAGGTCCTCATAATGTTTTTTATTGGTTTCGTTGGGTGGGTTTTTTTTTTTTTTTTTTAACCCACAAGACTAAGCTGTTAAGTTGTCCATGGTTGCTCCTGGGAGAGAAGACTTTTCCTGCCACATGGAAGCAATAATAGTCCATCCATCTAGTGACAAAGTGGCTGGAGATTAGTTTGTTAAATAACAAAAAGAATTAAACAAAAGGTGGCTGCCCTTCTTATTCCTATGAATACTTTTCCTTTCAGCTTTTGTTAAAGAGATTTAACATTGAATGCTTTAACTCAAGAAATATACAGAATGTTATTCTATATGGAGGTCGTTTTATCAGTTGCACTGGAAATCACAGATGAGATTTCAGATTGCTGCTTATGTGAAATGGATTCCAATGCATAAAAAACTGGAAACAAAATATTTTAAAATATGGTTCAGCCTTTGATATACTGCTCTTAGCAATATATCAAACTGCTCTTTTGTTACATCAGAGTTTCAGATTCTCAAGAGGAACATAAAAAATAATGCAGTTTATGGCAAAACATGAATTTCACAATAGACACTAGAAAAAGCAAAGTTGACAGTTTCTAAGTAATTATACTGTATTACTATAAAATTAACTTGTGTTATTTAAACCCAAAGTAGTACATCCTAAAGGGAGGGGGAGCCATAGTCTCATTCAGAATGCAAGCCCACTGCATTTTACTACTTTTTTATGGAAAATGATTTTTGAGGTTCATTGAAAAGGCCTCTGGAGTTATTATTACAGGAGTAGTATTACAGATGAATTACAGATGTAATTCATATGTAATACTACTAAATAACACTGACTCAAATCTGTAAAACATTTTATTATGATAAAATAAAATAAAATGTGTACTGGTCGTATAATGTATATTAAAACAAAACAAAATAAAATAAATGTTGTATAACAATAAAATATATAAAATTAAAAGCGATAAAAGTTGTTTAAAACCACTAATACAGGAGCTTTTGGCAGCAGTGGCAGCCTTCATCAGCTATAATGGTTGCAGGATGACCAAACAATCCATATGTACCACACATCTCAGCAAGTCTGCGATGTGAACTTTGGCATTTGTGCATGGTTTACTTCTCGATCATCAGTCATACAACCACTATTGCTGATGAAGACGGCGGCTGCTGTTGCTGAAAGCTCCTTTATTAGTGGTTTTAAACAACTTTTATCACTTTTAATTTTATATATTTTATTCAATTTTAATTTTATATATTTTATTCAATTTTATTCTTGTTATACAACATTTATTTTGTTTTAATATTTTAACATATAGTTATACAATCAGTACGCATGTATTTTATTTTATCATAATAAAGACGTTTTACAGATTCGAGCCAGTGTTATTTAGTAGTATTAATTACAGATGAATTTTTGAGGTGTTGGTTTTTGCTTATGCTATGTGTTCCAGGAATAGGTTAATCACAAACTCAAATGGAGGTACCTGTTGGATTTTTCTATACAATTTTGTTTGGCTACTCACCTATGGTGACCATTAGATTATGTGGCTGAGTTGTTCCTATTTCCTAATTATGCAGTATGCTATAAATTGGATTCCCTGTAAATATTATCTCATGGTTCATTTAAAAGTGTGGGCTAATTCAGTACAGCATTATTCAGAGAAAAAAACTACAGTAACAGTGCATTTTCCATTTAAAACATTTAACCAGTTTCATCATTGATGGCAAAATAGCAAAATTAAGAGATAAAACATGCAAATGAAATCTGCTTATATAAAAATGCTTGCTTAATAAGCCATCTTTTGGTCATTGTGTATTTATATTAAAAAACTGGAAAAAGGAAGGTGGGTTAATTATATTTTCAGCTATAACATGCTTCACTTATAGTGCAGGTGTTCAAGTTGTTCCCTGACACTTAGATATCAAGTACTGTATTTTAAAACAGTAAATTACAAATCTAGCTGTCATAAATAAAATTGACTATGCATATATAAAATTTACTTCAATTTTAAAAAGGCAACTTATTGCTTTCAAATTAGTAACTTACCAGCTTGATAGTCGTAAAGGGCTACAGCTGAAAGTCCAGTTCCTTCATTTGAATCTGTGTATGTTGGATGATTTCCTTCATATGCATCATAAGCTAATTATAATAAATATATTATATTTTTTATTGTTATAATTTTAAGCATGATATAGATCCTGAAAGCTATGCTTTCAACAAATTTCATTAAAAATGTACACTGAATTATTATTATGAAAAAACAAATTTTTATTAATAATTTTTTGCCACTTTATTTGCAAAGTAAACTAAAAATAAATTAGCTTAAAATAGTCAAAATACTGAGCATTTCTTTTAAGAATATTAAGACTATTTCAAATTTTAAAATGAAATGAAAAGACACACTTAAAAAAAAAAAGGCAAAAATAATAGGACTTCACTACATCAGATCTCACATGATAAACCATGATGTAATGATAAACGTAACATGATTTATAAAATATATGGGAGGAATTATGAACCAAAATATGAATTTACACTAAGATAGGTATCCTTTAGACGTCTGCATTTCTGAAAAAGAATCAATGACTAAAATTTTCATTGATTTATTTGCAGGGAATAGGAATGTCCTTGGGGGGGGGGGGGGCATTATGTCTATAGAACACAAATGTATGGCTTGGATGAGTGCTCACAAAATAACATGCACTGGAACACAAGAGCAGCAAACAGTATAGTGAACTATATTATAACGAAGTGTGTGGACTAAGCAGAGGTATGAAGTGTACATGCTTCACAAAGGAGAAGGCACTGGTGATTTCTCAATAAGCTCCTACAAGTAATGGAATGACAACAGCTAAGTATCCAGCATTTTCAGAAGACGAGTTTGTGGCCAAAATTATTGTCATGTTCCAAGTGGTATGGTAAACAGTGGAGGAAGAGAAATTGGTGTTGCTTCTGCTGGCTCTGGGACTGGAATGGAAAATAACAGAAATTAATGTTGGCAGAATAGAAGATGCCCAAATGCAGCTGAACTCAGGACTGATGTTAGCTGGACCCCCTCTCCCCTTTCACCTCCTTGTTGCACGGTCTTGAGCAGGAACCCTGTTCTTAATGTGTGGACCAGATTGTGTTAATCAGAAAGGCTTTTCTGTTATTATAGCATGACTATTTCCGCTATTATAGCACTACTAAGCCTAGTTATGGAACCAAAATTGATCCTGAAAGGATCAATTCCAGTTCCATAACTAATTCTGAATAGAGCAGGAAACAGGTCTCTAAAGTTGGATCTAATGCCAACAAAAATGCAATGAAAACATGTCCAATATATTATTTGATATATTGGACATGGTTTTTGATAGGAAACAGGCTTGAGTATTATCTAATTTTTACTTCACGAACTCATAAAACCACACCATTATGCAACCAAGAATGTGCTCATTGTCTATACTGCATGTTTTCTACAGCTGGTTTGTTTGTTGCTGTATGCTGTAAAAAAATCAAACTAAGTTTCTGGGTGAAATATCCATGCAGATTTTGATATTGTATCATAACTGATACTAAACCAGCTACAAGGCAAATAAATTCCCTCTAACTCTTCAGAAATATCTTTTGCCTTTGACCAGAAAGAGAAAATGAACCTGGGTGATCTTGGTATAAAAGAGAAAATGAAAGAGCAGAAATTCCATCCATTAAGCTACCTACAAAAATCAAGTTCACTTATGTGCTTGAACCCATAAACTCAGATAACACAGTGAAGTTGTAAAAGCTTCTCTTTCCTGGTGGCTATCTCAGAATATAATAATATAACTTATAATCAGTACAAAATATAACTTCAAAAGAGTTAAAACTTTAAAGACAGTTTGTTAAAATTTTTAAAATGCATTTCTATTATGAAAAAACAGGCACTTTTCTGCATATGTTCATTAGAAAGAAAATGTAATGAGAATTAACTGATATTAATAAATAAATAAATTTAAATATAAAACTGCACATTCTGGTTTCTATTTTGGAACCTTCTTCAGTAGTATTAATTACAAAAACTGAGTTGTTAAATTATATTGGAGGAGCAAAAAACTATACACTGACAAAATAGTTTTTCACAACAGGCCTTTCAATAACCATATTAGACATCACTATTATATTTTACTGTATTTACAGTATCGGTAAGGGTATCTAATCCATGTGTTGGACAAGTTTTGCAGCTCCTGCGAATGCTAAGTTTTTAATTATATTTAGCTGCTTTATTGACTTAATTGTTAGATTAAATTATTTTCTATAAGTAGTTTATAGACTTAGTCAAGCTCCATGGTTTATTTTGAATTTATATAGCGTTATTTTGAAAGTAATTAATACCTTGTGTCCGTAGATTTACCGTTCGTAACTTGCTGCCATTGTTATACGATAAAACGTGTACCCCGAACTAGATAGCGTAAGGTTTAACGGAAACTAGATAGCAAGTATAGTAGTATAAATTATAAATTAATCGGTAAAATTTACTAATCTTATTAAATTTCATTGTCAATTAAACTGTACATTTTTAACTGAATACATATAACGACCTAGTTTTTACAAATGTAACATTTATAAATTAATACAAATAACTTGACAGGGGATAAGAAACTCATATAACGTAACTCGGAGCTAATATTCGACACTGAAATACATATATGTATATATATATATATATATATATATATATATATATATATATATAAATAACTGAATTGGGATATAAGTTTAGGGTTATAATTTGTATTGGAATTTTATTTGAAATTGAATAGAAATCATGAATCAGACCAGAGCAGCAAAGCAAAACGCTCAAACTAATGGGAGTGCTGTGGCTCAGGGAAGAACTAAGGGAGGAGAAGTTGTCATCTGAATCACAGCATTTTGAAATGCACTGCTTGTTTGATGTTTGTGGAGCAATCAGGAATGGAACATATATCATGCCAAGGGTGTCTTTCTGTGTGCACAACGTAAAGAGTGTGAGGAAATCAGGCGCCAACTCAGCGTTGTTATGGGCCTATATGAGAGTTTGAAGGACAGGGTGGATGTCCTCGAAGGATTTAAATTGAGGCGCCCATAAAGCTCTCAGCTGCCCACATCAATGCCAGAGCTTGCACTTCAACAACACAGTGGCAACCCCCAAGGCAGAATGCACTGGTCCCAAAGGAACTAGTTGTTGTTAGTGACTCTATTGTCAGGGAAATGGAAAACATGTGCAAAAAGAATAGGTGAAACAGGACGAGGGTATGTCTGCCAGGGGCAACGGTTCATGATGTAGAGCAAATATCATCTTTTAAGGGCACAAAGGCTGATATTGTTGTACACGTTTGCACTAATGATATCAAGAGTAGGAGACCGGCGGAATTCCTTAACAAGTACAGGTCATTGTCGAAAAAAAAGCAGTGAGATAGAGATGAAATTTAAAGTGTCTGCCCAGACATGACAGGATCAAGTATATGATGAGAGCCTTGTTGATCAATTTGGCCCTGGAGAGATTGTGCAAGGCTCAAGGGGTAGAATTTTTCTCAGCCTGGTCTGTGCTTGTTAACAGGAGAGACGGCTTCTACAGGGATGGGATACACTTAAATAGAAAGTGTGCAAGAATATTTGCTGATGCTATCGAGGCAGTATTAAGTGGGTCAGAAAACTGCTAGCTTGGGGGCATACACGGGCTAATAGATTAACATAACAATAGCCACTGGCAGAGGTGAAATTGATTCTTGCACTGCTTCTATTGGAATGAGCAGCAGCCTGGAAAACAAGGTGCACGGGATTCCTGAGACTGCTGGGAGTCACAGTGGAACAAGTAAATACATGGGCTGTGTTAGGGTAACTAAGATTAGAAACAGGTGCATGTTTACTTGTGTGTATACCAATGCTGGGAGTATAGTTAATAAATCTGATGAGCTTGAAGTGCTAGTCAAGACATCAAAGGCAAATATTGTTGAAACAACAGATGTGGTGTCACACAGACATAAGCAAATGAAGAATTGGAATTTGGGGAGTACAATGTGTACAGAAAGGATAGTAAGGACAGGAAGGGAGAACGGGTTATGCTGTTAGTTAAAAAACACAAATTCTAAAGAATTCCATACGGTGGGACCAACTGATGATGTTACCAACAGCAAATTCAAAATGGGTACCATTCACAGAATTTATCTTGGAAGCTACTAGGCTTTACATGCCAACTAAGAAACAGTGTTCACGATTTAGGCCTAAATAGATGTCAGATGAACTAATGAGACATATCGCAGAGAAGAAAAATGCATGGGATACATATAAATTAATGGGTGACATGGAAGTCTATGATATATATAAGCTGGTCTGTAACCAAGACACAAAGGAGATTTGGCAGGCAAAGACAGAGTATGAGAAATCTTTGCAAAGGATGCAAAGAGTGGGTCCACTGGATATTAATGGTTCAACTGTTGATGATCCTGCTCAGGTGGCTAACAAACTAAATGAGTATTTTTCATCTACATTCACACATGAGGGAGGGGAATGCCAGCAGTGAATTAAACTCTGGCGGTGAGCTAGATGATTTTGTAATAACTGAGAGGAAAGTGGAGGAGAAATTGTTGAAGATAAACATAAAAAAGGCACCCGGGGTGAATGGGATCTATCCAGTTATATTACAGGAGGCAGCAAAGCATTAGCCATAATTATGAGAGCTTCTTTGGACTCGGGGCAGGTACCCATGGACTGGAGATGTGCAAATGTGACCCCAATTCACAAAGGAGGATCAAAGGGTAACACAAGTACTTATACACCTATTAGTTTAACTTCTGTTACAGGAAAATTAATGGAAGCACTGGTTATTAACAGGATCTAGAAAAGTTGAGCAGATGGGCTGAGAGGTGGCAAATGAAGTTTAACATTAACAAATGTAAAGTACTACATATGGGAAGCAGTAACCCCAGAGTGGTAATTGTGGTAATACCTGGGGGTAATTGTGCAGGCAGATATGAAGTTTTCTGAGCAGTGCAGATGGTCTGCAAGAGTGGCTCATAGTGTCTTGGCAATGATATACAGGAATTTTCTAGCAGGGATAAGGAGGTGATTATTCCCTTGTATAAGGCAATGGTCAGACCACACCTTGAGTACTGTATACAGGTCTGGAGGCATCATTTTAAGAAGGATGTAGAGCTCTTGGATCAAGTACAAAGAAGGGCAAAAGATTAGTGAATGAAACAAAGAGTTGCCCTTAGAAGAAAGGCTTAAGTTTTGCAAATTACAGTGCCTGGAGACTAGGCACCTGCAAGGTAATCTGATCTCTGATCGAGGTGTATAAAGCATTGAATGGTTTGAGCATGTTCAATGCTGATGGAATTGTTCCTCTTGCTCAGAATAATCACCTGAGAGGGCAGAAATTCAAATTGAGGAAAGACAGATGTAGGATAGATGTGCGGAAGTTTGCCTTTAGCCAGTGGGTAGTTGGTTGGTGGAACAGACTTCCATCCTTTGATGTGGAAGTTGATACCCTAAATAAATTTAAAGTTGATCTGGCCAGGTATTTGGATGAAATGGGAGCGTTTTTTTTTTTTTTTTTCTTTTCGCTGATGCTCTACTAATGCTTGTTATTTGGTTTTCAGGAGCATTAGCAACTAAGGCCATATTGCTCCGGGATATGCGGTGGTCATTCCCTGACCTTTCCGCATCCTCCGTATTTAGTGGTGACGGGCTCGAACCCCGGTCTAATCAAGAAGCGTGTGCTACGCACTGCTGCTCCTTCCCACCTGGCTACGGAGGCGCCTCTCTACTAATGCTGATGCTAAGTGCATCCAATTGATGTTGGTGGACAATGCAATGTTGAGGCTGTTTGGTGTGACATAAGCACTGGGAAAGGAAAAATGAGAGTAGGTGTGTGTTATAGACCTAATGAATCTGATGAGTATAATGAGCAATTGTGCAGAAAAATGGAGTGGCCAGTAAATGAGAGTGTCTTATAATGGGGGATTTCAAATTCCCAGAGATTGACTGAAATTTGTAGGTTGGTCACTCACACACCAGCAAGGCTTTTGTGGATTTATTGGATGATTGTTTTCTACAGAGCATGTTTGGGAGGCAACTAGAGGGAGTAATACTCTTGATCTGATTATCAGTAGTGATTCTTCATGCATTAAGAATCTGGAGATAAAGGAACCACTAGGTGGCAGTGATCACAGTGTGCTGAAGTGGGATTTACTCAAAGAGTAAATCCCACTTCAGCACACTATTACTCAATTGAGATTACTCAATATATACTACCATCAGGAGTAAAAGGAAGGGTTTTTGCTTTCATAAAGGTGACTACGGTGGTCTGAGACAGTATTTAAATTCTATATTGTTGGACCAACTGATGATGTTACTAATAGCAAATTCAAAATTGGGAAGCATTCAAAGAAATAATCTTGGAAGCTACTAGGCTTTTCATACCAACTAAGAAAAATTGTGCAAGATTTAGGCCTAAATGGATGTCAAATGAACTAATTAGACATGTGGCAGAGAAGTAAAATGCATGGGATACATATAAATTAACAGGTGACACAGAAGCTTATGACAGATATAAGCTGGTCTGTAACCAGGTCACAACGGAGGTTAGGCAGGCAAAGGCTGATTACAAAAATCTTTGGCAAAGGATGCAAAGAAAAACAGGAAAGAGTTCTTTACTTATGTAAGAATGAAGAAAGAAGAGGATGAATCAGATTGGTCCACTTGATACTGATAGTTCAACTGTTGATGATCCTGCTCAGGGAGCTAACAAACTAAATGAAAATTTTGCATCTACATTCACACATGAGGAGTTATTCAAGGAGGGGAATGCCAGAGGTGTATTAAACTCTGGCAGTAAGCTATATAATCTTATAATAACCGAGAGTAAAGTGGGGGAGAAATTGTTGAAGATAAACATAAGAAAGGCACCTGGGGTGGATGGAATCTATCCAGTTATATTAAAGGAGGCAGCAAAGGAAGTAAGCAAACCTTAGCCATAATTATGAGAGCTTCCTTGGACTCAGTGGAGGTACCCATGGACTGGAAAGGTGCAAATGTGACCCCAATCCACAAAGGAGGATCAAAGGGAG
Organism: Mastigoproctus giganteus; assembly: GCF_048544385.1. Lineage (NCBI taxonomy): Eukaryota > Metazoa > Arthropoda > Arachnida > Uropygi > Thelyphonidae > Mastigoproctus > Mastigoproctus giganteus. The sequence continues at coordinate 21,935,432 of NC_143588.1, read as the reverse complement.
ACACAGACCTGTAATTACAGGTCTGTGTCTGCCTTTGATTTAATGGAGGCACTAGTTAAAGAAGCATTGCAGGATCATCTAGACAAGACTTCAGTTATAGCTCGGACACAGCATGGGTTTGTTAAGGGGAAGTCTTGTCTGATCAATTTGATTGGATACTATGATGTAGTCACAAATCTGGATGCAAAGAATAAGTTTGATATCTTATAGCTGGATCTTAGAAAGGCTTTTGATACTGTTGCACATGGAAGACTGCTACACAAAATGGAGCAGTGTGGCATTGGAGGTAAATTGCTGCTATGGATAAAGGGATGGTTGAGTGTTAGAAGACTGTGTGGTAATCAATGGTCACTGCTCTTTGTGGCCTAATGTTACTAGTGAAGTCCCCCAGGGTTCAGTGTTGGATCCATTGTTATTTTCTATATTCATTGTTTGTTATTTGGTTTTTAGGAGCATTAGCAACTAAGGCCATATTGCTCCGGGATATGCGGTGGTCATTCCCTGACCTATCCGCACCGTCCATATTTGGTGGTGACGGGCTCGAACCCCGGTCTAATTAAGAAGCGTGTGCTACGCACTGCTGCTCCTTCCCACCTGGCTACGGAGGCGCCTATATTCATTAATGATATTGATGATGGTAGATCAGGCTTAATATCCAAGTTTGCAAACAATGCGGAGGTTGGCAGGGCTGTTAATGACAGTACGCTGCTGCAACAGAATCTAGAAAAGTTTAGTAGATGGGCTGAGATGTGGTAACTGAAGTTTAACAATGACAAATGTAAAGTACTGCATATGGGAAGCAGTAACCCCAGAGTAACGTATCAACTGTGTCGTACTACACTGACAGAGGTAGAGAGTGAATAGGACCTGGGGGTAATTGTGCAGGCAAATATGAAGTTTTCTGAGCAGTGCAGATGTTCTGCAAGAGTAGCTCATGGTATCTTGTCAATGATATACAGGAATTTTTCTAGCAGGGATAAGGAGGTGATTATCCCCTTGTATAAGGTAATGGTCAGGCCACACCTTGAGTACTGTATACTGGTATGGAGGCCTCATTTTAAGAAGGATATAGGGCTGTTGGAACGAGTACAGAGAAGGGCAACAAAATTAGTGAATGGACCAAAGGGTTTCTCTTATGAAGATAGGCTTAAGTTTTGTATATTACAGTGTCTGGAGACTAGGCACCTGCAATTTGATCTGATTGGGGTGTATAAAGCCTTGAATGGTTTGAGCATGCTCAATGCTGATGGGATTCTTCCTCTTCTTGTTGTTGTAATAGGGTTTTAGGAGCATAAGAAACTAAGGCCATATTGCTCCGTTCTTCCTCTTGCTCAGAATAATTGCCTGAGAGGGCATAAATTCAAATTAAGGAAAGACAGTTGTAGGATAGATGTGTGGAAGTTTGCCTTTAGCCAGTGGGTGGTTGATTGCTGGAAGAAACTTCCATCTGTTGTTGTAGAAGTTGATAACTTAAACAGATTCAAGGCAGAACTAGAGAAACATTTGGAGCCTGTGGATGAGTGAAATGAGAAGGGGGCGTGGGTGTTTTTTAAGTCAATTTCACTAAAATTTTCTTGTGATCAAACAAGTTGCAGCACCTTTAATGGCACACACACCTGACAGAACTATTGCTCCTGCTTACATGTCAAAAAAGACTTGGCATGACATACTGGCTGATGATTGAAACTCATTCTGCATCAATCAGAACCTGATTTGAGAACACAGGTTTCACTTTCAGTCAAACCCCCTTTCCTTTTCTGAATGAGTTAGCCAGTCTCAGAGTGTATGGTTTTTCTCTCACAAACTTTTTTTTTTTTTTTCCCAACTACAAAACAGGTAAACCTAATGCATGCAATTCACAGATATGATATCCTAATGGCCTTAGTTGCCTTGTTGCAATTGTAAACAAAGAATCAATGGACCTGTGAAAATTATTTGGACTTGGAGCTCTGAAATACTAAATGCACCTTTTTCAGAATGCTGAGGCAACTAAGCATTTACAATGAGGTGGAAAGTGCACATGGGATATTCTCAATAAATAAATGAAAACTATAAAGTAATTGATACTCAACTCCACATATGATTTAGACATGACAAGTACACATGTATAGTATCTTGTGTTTGACAACACCTGTACATCAGTTCTACTGCACCTTGATACACTATGATGAATATAGAACTCTGTAAAAGGCCAGAAATGTGTATAATGTTATGTCTGAACAGTGTATGTTGTTATGGTGTTTAGTTGTTTCCAACCACTTTGTCACCAGGAAGGCAATCCCACCTGGAAAGCGTGCTCAGTGTCTGTCTATACCACAAGAAGGTGGACCACCTAAGTATGTACTGTAGCCCACTGTAACAATCTTGTAAACTGGTCCTGAAACAGACAATATCCTGCACCCACTGGAGTTAGTGCAATACCAATTTGTGCTAGCCATCCCGTAGTTAAGAGAACCCATATCTCAACTACCAGCAGTAAACATTTTTTTTTAAAAAAAAGTAGAAAATAATAGTAATAAAATAAAATAATAAATATTAAACAAAAATAAATGAATAAAAAAATGAAAAATAACAAAAAAAATAGGGAGAGTGGGAAAAAAACTTACAAATAACTGGGAATAAGACCAATCAATTTGCAGGTTAATAAATATATATAAAAATATACACATGATATAGGAAATTATAATACATAATAAGGCATAGGTACATATAAAAAACATGAGTTCAATAGCATAATAAACAAAAAGGCAAACAATCATGTAACAATCAATCTACAGAAAATGCCAATTTAAGTATACAAAGACCAAAAGTATAAGACAAGCAAGTCTGTCACTTGTTCCTACAATAAGTAGTATCGGAGATTTTTCACCACTGATCCAGAATAGTAATATGCTTAGTCACAATTAGTTTTTCAGGGTCTATAATGAGGAATGAATAATTAACATCTTTCTTAAGGAGAAAACTTCAAAAGTCAACTCTTGGTGCTTAAAAACTTTCTGGAGTTGAAACACTTTTTCTTGCACAGGAATAACAGTGGCGAAAACCAGCTGTTGTCTAAGAATCTCATATGCAGGACAATTGAAAAGAATATGGGCAACAACTTCAGAAAGACCACAGAAACAGAATGAAGTTGTAGATAAATTAAAATAAAAAAACCTTTGTATTAATAGAACCATAGCCGGAAAGTAAGTAACAAGTGAAGAGATGTAGGGTTTGCCATTTTAAAGTTACCTTACTAAAAATGGAAGCAGTAGGAAAGAACTGATATGTGAATCTGCCTTTAGAGGAAGAACACCAGGGAGAGATCACAATTTGAATACAGTTTTTCCAATTTTAGAAATAACTCTGGATGGTACAATCGATTATTTGGGTCACATTGGGACGGCTTAATTGGGCATTTTGGCCCAATTAAGCAGCTGCTCCAATTATCTGAAGTTTCACGTAAATAGTTAAAAATACAGTGGAACTCCGCTTTACAATTGGTTCACTGTACAATCAAATCACATTACGATGGACTCACCATAGTAAAGTACTGTTCACCATACGATGTGTAGTAAGCACAGGTCATTGTGATCACATTTGCGAATTGAATTTTAATTTTATTAAACAGCGATTCTAATTAGCAAAAATAGGAGGAATATTATCCACAGGTTATAAAAGTAAAGATATATTAAGCACAAATTTACCCTTTATTACCTTACCAATTAAAAAATTAAATGATACGTGAAAATCGGAATAATTAATACGTACTGTAATATATGCCATATTTAAAATAACTAAATGCACAAGGCATAATACATTAAGAGTTTAATATCTATATAATATCTGTGTGTAGATACACCATAGACAACTCTTAAGAAACTACAAAGTAGTTGTTGTAGGCATCATTTGCTCTTTCTCATATTGTGCTCTGCCTTCACGATGAGTTGCCATGATATTGCACTACCTCGAATAAGTAAGTAACGCTTCACTAATAGAGAAGACTATTGTTACTTATTCTCAGTGAGTACCACCACCCAGATATGTTTCAAGACTATTGGCCTATCTTATTCTCAGTGCGTACCACCACCACCACCCAGTGGTGGTACTCACTGAGAATAAGTAACAATAGTCTTCTCTATTAGTGAAGTGTTACTTATTCGAGGTAGTGCAATATCATGGCAACTCGTCATGAAGGCAGAGCACAATATGAGAAAGAGCAAATGATGCCTATAACAACTACTTTGTAGTTTCTTAAGAGTTGTCTATGGTGTATCTACACACCGATATTATATAGATATTAAACTCTTAATGTATTATGCCTTGTGCATTTAGTTATTTTAAATATTGTCATATACACCTTTTGGCATCTCTCATATCGTGTGATTATCTTCACAACTGGGTCGTCATGTCTGCAATACCAGGGTACCTGCCCACCCGACATGTTTCAAGACTATTGGCCTATCTTATTCTCAGTGAGTACCACCACCCAGTGGTGGTACTCACTGAGAATAAGTAACAATAGTCTTCTCTATTAGTGAAGCGTTACTTATTCGAGGTAGTGCAATATCATGGCAACTCGTCGTGAAGGCAGAGCACAATATGAGAAAGAGCAAATGATGCCTACAACAACTACTTTGTAGTTTCTTAAGTGTCTATGGTGTATCTACACACCGATATTATGTAATACGTGCATACTAACTAGTTGACATTTCTGTTCACTTACATTTGTGGATGGGGATTAAAATTTAAAACAGTAAAAAGATAAGCAATCAATAACAAAGAATATGGCACACACAAATTGCAAGTAACACGATACGCACAAGTGAGAAGGGAGTAACAAGTTATGAAGCTTTAAAAATATGAATGAAGAGAAGATTCTGAAAATTAATTTTTTTATATGATTGAAGATTCCATGGAAGTGTAAAGACATTTCACCATAATAACCCATAGAATTCCAGCTGTCAGTATTATCGCAGATTCAATAAGATCAAGTTTATTATCCATTTATGATAGATTGCACTAATAGAAAAGCCCAATAAATAGGTGACTGCTAATTGTTTTATGGTTGTGACTGAACCACGTGGTATGGGCGGAGACAATCGTAAGGTAATCTCCAGAGCTGCTGTCTCCTGCCCCGATTAAATGGCATGTTGTCCCAATTAAGCGAAGTAAATCCTGGCTATTTTACCGATTGGGTTCTGTTTTTAAAGATTTGTCCCAAATAAACGGGTACCCCGATTAATCGGAATCCACTGTATTTGGAAATCAATCCAAATACCATCAAATTAGCATTAGCAGAGGCATGCAAGAAAGCAAGCTTATGCAGCATCAGCTGCATAAGCTTTCGTTCCAAATGCCTGTCCCGCTCTCAGCCTTAAATTTATCAACCTATCAACTTCCACAACAGCAGATGGAAGTTTGTTCCAGCAATTAACCACCCGCTGGCTAAAGGCAAATTTCCACACATCCGTTCTACAGCTGTCCTTCCTCAATTTGAATCTATATCCTCTCAGGTTCTTAATCTGAGTAAGAGGAAGAATCCCATCAGCATTCAGCTTGCTCATCCCATTCAAGGCCTTATACACCTCAATCAGATTACCTCGTAGGTGCCTACTCTCCAGGCACTGCAATTTGCAGAACTTAAGCCATTCTTGGTAAGAGCATCCCTTTGTTCCCCTCACCAATCTTGTTGCCCTTCTTTGTACTTGTTCTAGCAACTCTACATCCTTCCTAAAATGATGCCTGCAGATCTGTACACAGTACTCTGGGTGTGGCCTGACCATTGCCTTGTATAACAGGACTATCACCTCCCTGTTCCTGTTAGAAAATTTCCTATATATCATTGACAAGACTGCATGACCTGCCCTGGCAGCCCATCTGCACTGCTCAGAGAACTTCATATTTGACTGCACAATTACCCCCAGGTCTTTTCCACTTCCCTGAGTGTAGTATCACACGGTACGTTTCTCTTGGGTTGTTGCTACCCGTATACAGTACTTTCATTTGTCATGTTAAACTCCAGTTGCCACTTCTCAGCCCATTTTCCCAACTTATCTAGATCCAGTTGGAGTAGCATATTGTCTTTACTGTCGTTAACAACCCTGTTAACCTTTATATCATCTGCAAACTTGGACATTAAACCTGATATACCTTCAATCAATATCATTGATCAATACTGAAAACAACAATGTGCCCAACACCAAACCCTGGGAAACTCCACTAATAACTTGTTCATGAAGAGCAGTGTCCATTGATTACCACTCTCTGTCATCTCCCACACAACTATCCCTTTATCTATTGTAGCAACTTTCCCCTTAATGTCATACCTCTCCAATTTGTATAGCAGCCTTCCATGTTCAACATTATCAAAAGCTTTCCTGGAATCCAAGTATATGATATCAAAATAATTTTTTTGGCAATCTGTTTTTTTGTGACCACATCATAGTGTCCAATCAAATTGGTCAGATAAGACCTCCCTTTAACAATCCCATACTGTGTCTTAACTATTACTGCAGTCTTGTCTAGATGATCCTGCAATGCTTCTTTAACCAAGTGACTCCATTATTTTCCCCAGAACACAAGTTAAACTAACAGGTCTATAGTTAGTTGTGTCACCTTTTGAACTCCCTTTGTGAATTGGTGACACATTTGCACACCTCCAGTCCATGGAAGCTCTCATAATTATGGCTAAGGGTTTGCTTACTTCCTTTGCTGCCTTCTTTAATATAACTGGATAGATCCCCTCCACCCCAGGTGCCTCCTTATGTTTAACTTCAACAATTTCTCCTTCATTTTGTTCTCAGTTATTACAAAATCACTTAGCTCCCTGTTAGAGTTTGATAAACTTCTGGCACTCCCCTCATTGAATAACTCCTCATGTGTGAATGTAGATGCAAAATACTCATTCAGTTTATCAGCTACCTGAGCATGATCATCAATAGTCAACCCATCTATGTTAATTGGTGCAATCTGATTCATCCCTCTGCTTTTAGAGTTTACATAAGTAAAGAACTCTCTGCTGTTTTTCTTTGCATCCTTTGCAAAGATTTCTCGTAATCTGCCTTTGCCTGCCTAACCTCCTTTGTGACTTGATTACAGACTAGCTTATATCTGCCATAGGCTTCTGTGTCACCTGATACTTTATATGCATTCCATACATTTTTCTTCTCTGCCACGAGCCTCATCAATTCGTCTGACATCCATTTAGGCCTAAACCTTGAACAGTATTTCTTAGTTGGAATGAAAAGTCTAGTAGCCTCCAAAATTAAGTCCCTGAAGGTTTCCCATTTAGAATTCAACGTTGGCAACATCATAAGTTGATCCCACTGTACAGAAATTAAAAACTGTCTGAGTCCCCTGTAGTCACCTTTACGAAAGCAAAAGCCCTTCCCTTTATGGTAGTTACATCTTTAAGTAATTCCCACATCAGTACACTGTCACCCATGGTTCCTTATCTGGAAATTCTCAATGCATGAATAATCAATCCTGTAGAAAACAGTTATCCAACAAGTCCACCAAGTCTTGCTAGCGTGCGAGTGACCAATCCACAAGTTCCAGTCAATATCTGGAAAGTTAAAATCCCCCATTATAAGACATTTTGATTTACTGCCCCACTATTTCTCTGCACAATTGCTCATTACACTCATCAGATTCATTAGGCCTATATCACACACCTACTTTCCTTTCCCAGTGCTTATGTCACACCAAACAGACTCAACATTGCATTGTCCACCAACATCAATCGGATGCACTTCCTTAGATTTTGTGTGTTTCTTAACTAAAGCATAACTCCTCCCTTCCTGTCATGTCTATCCTTTCTGTACACATTGTACTCCCCAAATTCCAATTTTGAATTCAGTTGGGTAACCCTTCTGAATGCAGAATGAAAGTTCTCTGAAGGTTAAATGAAGGTCAAGGGGAGGGTGTCAGGAAGAATTTGGAGAGCAGGAATGGAGACCCTGCAACAAGTACAAACAAAGATAAGGAGACAAGAATGCTGACCTGAATTTAGCATAGACTGAAGAGGAAGGAGCTTGGCATGGTGAGGCCAGCTCTGGCCCCATAAGTGGCAGTGGAAAGAACAACTGCTTCGTATGTTAAGCAGAGTTTTAGCACTAAACATACCAAAGAATTTTTTTTCTGTCAAGTGCATGATTTGTAGTAAGAGGGCAAGCTGATTATCAATTTTAAGACCTGAATATTTAGTCATTGTAGCAAAAGAAATAGGTTGATTATTAATTCTGACAAGAGGAGGCCTGCTGATAGAAAGATATCCTTTAGAAACCATCACAAGTCTTGGAAGTCGAAATCCAATTGTGTAAGTCAAGCAGAATTTTATTAGCTATGGTTCCAAGCTGAGCCCTAGAGTTACCATAAAAAAATAGAGAAAGATCGTCAGCAAAAGCAAGTGAAAGTAAGATCCATATTCCTTAAACATCACTGATTTAAAACTAGATTCCACAGAAAGAATTCTAAAACAGAGCCCTGGGGAACAGCCACAAGATACTAGTCTAGTTATAGTGTGAAAGTTCAAAGCAATGGTGACAAGTTCAAAGCAATGGTGGGAAGTAGTCCTAAAAAGTTAAATAAATCTGTTTTAGACATTGAAGAAGGCGAAAACGTTCTAGGATGCTTTCCACCAGAGAGAGTCAAAAGCGTGTTCAAACATAACAAGGGTGTAAGTATATGTAGTGAGATGAATTAACCTTGTGAACTCAAGCAAAGCATCTTCTACCGCAACCAAGAGAAAAACCAAACTGATTACTAGCAAGACAATTATTTTGCAAAAGCAAGGCAGAAAGTCTAAAGAAGAGTAATCTTTCAGAAACCTTCCCCAAAACAGACAAGAGAGCAATAGGCCTATTAGCATGAGGTGAAGGGGGAGATTTACCAGGCTTTTGTAGGATTTTCAACAAGCCAAATTTCCAAAATATAGGAATAGAATCATGAGAAAGACATTTGTTATAAAGGTTTAACTAACACATTGGGATTTATGGAAAATAGTGAAATTATGAATGAGCATTAGTAGTGGCATATGATGCAAGAAAGCAAGCAAGCTTATATAGCATTCAGCCAAAAAAAAAAGAAAAAAAAAAGCTTCCCGTTTCACCTATCCATCAGCTCCAAAACTTTGTCTAGTTCTTCCTTGAATCTATTTAAGCTATCAACTTCCACAACAACAGATGGAAATTTTTATTCTGCAACTGTATTTCCTCAATTTGAATTCATGTCCCCTCAAGTGAATAATCTCAGCAAAAGGAAGAATCCCATCAGCACTGAGCTCAAACCATTCAAAGCCTTATACACCTCAATCACATTACCTTGCAAGTGCCTAGTCTCCAGATGCTACAATTTGCAGAACTTAAGCCTTTCTTGGTAAGAGTACCCCTTTGTTCTCCTCACCAATCTCTTTGCCCTTCTCTGTATTCATTCTAGCAGCTCTACATCCTTCCTAAAATGAGGCCTTCAGACCTGCATCCAGTACTCAAGGTACTGGATGCAGGTCTGACTTGTATAAGGCAATGGTCAGTCCATTTCCTTATACAAGTGGATAATCACCTCCTTATCCCTGCAAAATTGAGTTAAACCGAGTAGCAAAATTAAGAGCAACTCTGGCAGCACTACTCAGAAAACTTCATATCCGACTGCACAATTACCGTCCCAGGTCTTTTTTCATTCTCCACTACCCTGAGTGCAGTACTGCACAGTTGGTATATTACTCTGGGGTTACTGCTACCAATATGCAATACTTTGCATTCGTCAATGTTAAACTTCAGTTGCCACCTCTCAGCCCATCTACTCAAATTTTCTAGATCATCTTGCACAAGCATATTGGGATTACTGTCATTAACATCTTTGCCAATTTTCATATCATCTGCATACTTGGACATTAAGCCTGACATACTGTCATCAATATCATTAATAAATATAGAAAATAATTTGCCCTCAATGTTATCAAAACCTGGACATTTACCTCCTCAAGAGTAAATAATTTCATAGACAAATCCAGTGAATACAGGCACTGAGTTATCTAATCCTAAGATGCACTGGATCATCATCAGATGAGTCATCAATAAGAAAAGGAAAGTCAAGAATGAAATTGACAATATTATGCTTCTTGGCATGATACTGTCAATAAAATTTCAATGATATGATGATCAGATGTAGTTTTATCTTCAATTACACCCTAGGAATTAACAAATGGGTATAAAGAATCGTCATCAATTACGTCCCAAGAATTAACAAACGGGTATAAAGAATTGGAAGAAAGGGAAACATTTATATTAGACGAGCCTTGCAGTGTTTGGAATGTAGGTGGCATATTGGGAAGATTAAGAACGTTTAATTGATGATGAAGAATGAAACCATCCAAAAGTAGTCCTTTATGATCAGAAGTAGAACTAAACCAGGTAGAGTCCTAGCATTAAAGTTCCCTCTAAAAAAAAATTGAGAGGAGTTTATACTTAACAGAGCATGATCCAAAAAAAAAGAATGAATGGTTTCTAAATCACAGGATGTAGGACAACAGACTGAGAAATAATAGGCTGATCTAAAGGAGCCAGTTATAAAAGCACGTGACAAAATGAGTACATAGCCCAGAAATAATGCTGACTGAAAACAATAATAGCAGAAAGAGGTGTAGGATGATCTACAGTGATTATCTACAGTGAAATGGGATAGCTCTTTCCCACAGAACATATAAGGTTCCCGAATCAGTGCAATATCAACCAAAACTTCCAAGGGGTATTGATGCAATTCGTCAACAGTAATACAGGCTTTATGGGCATTTATTTGGATGACTTTAACAAGATCACTATGAGGGTTAGTGGGCTGAATGAGAGGTTTGATGACATATTAGACATATTGTGTTCTAGTTTTGTATATTTTTCATGACTCTTAAGATACTCAGGAAAATTAACATCCCTGACAATGTTTGAAAATTTTCTCTTCTCTCTTGCAGTTACAGCAAGACAGAGGTTGTTCCTTATTTGGACCCTTCGAATGTATATGACTCACGAGCACAGTGACTAAGGAGAATCTACAGAGCACGACTGAGTAGTATGCCCACAGCCCAGACAAGAGGAGCACTGTGTTACAACAGTAAAGGGCTTGTGCACTGTCCTTCCTATGTAGAGTCACTGCTGGCTGATAGTATGCAACTAAAGAGTAAGTGAAACGCCCAAAACCCAGTTAAAGAATTGATTAGATCTAGATGAGGTTGAAAACCTAAAAGTAACTTGATCAGAAAACTGTTCAACAGTAAAACCAAAATAATTAAAGTTCTTGTAATAGAGATCTGCAGTGATATCTTGTTTAGACATTCCTTTGTCAATGTCATATACGAAGCAATTTCCACAAAGTTACCCTTGTTTTTTATTTTTTTTTTTTTTTATTTGACACTTCTTTAAAGAATGATTTCAAAGCTTTGAAAACTTCGTCCTTAACTTCTACACTGGTTTTAAGTAAACTGTCCTCAGAAGCTTTGAGAAGAAGCACATTAGGTTTAGAACCCAAAACATTAACACCAAGATAGATCAGAAGCATAATTATGTCCTCATAGGGCAGGAAGTTCTGCCACAGCAACAGTAGCATTAGTGGCCACTTTAGGTGAATGAACAAAATGTTCAGCTCCCGATATTGGTAAAGCAGACAGAAGCCTGGCCTTGTCAGCATAAATATCACGAGTAGATGTAGCAGGAACAGCCTGGGAAATGGAACAATTGAGAAGAATATTAATTATCTGTAACTCTTCAATATGTGCTTTATAAACTTCCCTATCAGTTATTAAATTGTTCACGATTCCAGTTCACGCCAGCATTCTATTATGAATTTTATAGCAATACGGATAGCCTAATGGTGGATAGGATTAAGCCTTCAAAGGATGCTGTTTCTGGCAGATCCATATACCTAGAACCCATAATCAAATTTTGATCATGCAACTGCATGGCACAGATGGAATAAAGCACACCAGTCTGCATCTCACAAAGTAGGAAAGAAAATGTGGAGGATAGTCCATGTGCATTTTGCTTATAGTTGACAGATGCATTTAAAAAATGCCAACTCAAATATTTGTCAAATATGAGGACCAGTCAAATATGAGGACCAAGAATTTTGTCTCCAGTACTACCAGAATAGCATTTTGTACAAGCCTCTCAGGTTCAGGGGGAAGATCACATTTGGTTCAGGATGATTTTTACAATTGTGACAAAAATGTATGCAGCCTTCTATGAGAAGACTAAACCGCTGGCAAATTCCCAGGAATTGCAGAAATCAACACTTGTTGCAGTTATGTTTCAGTAATATTCATGTTACATGACTGGAAAAATATGATAAAATCACTGACATCAGAGGGGGGGTACTGTTTACAGCTGGAGCAAGGATAATGCAATTCACTTTAATGGCAAAATAGTGCAACACTCTAAACTGGTCCTTCCTCCTTTTCTTGGCAAAAAGGCTAAGAGAGGGTGGATCCTACACAAACTTGGAAAGAATAATGGCCTAAAAAGGTTCAATAAAAATTGGGAGGTGACCTCATAGACTGAGCGCTTTTGAACTGCTAAAACTCCAAGACATGACATAAACAGACACCAGGCATTGTTATTTAAGGAAAGGAATGCAAATAGTAATAGTAATCGTGGCATGTTATGCAAGGAAGTAAACGTATCAGCTTATGTAGCATCAGCCAAAAAAAAAAAAAAAAAAAATTCATACAATCATTCCCTCTAAATATCTGTCCAGTTCCTCCTTAAATTTATTTAACTTATCAACTTCCACAACGACAGATGGAAGTTTGTTCCAGCAATTAATCACCTGCTGACTAAAGGCAAATTTCTGCACATCTATTCTACAGCTGTCTTTCCTCAATTTGAATTTATGCCCCCTTAGGTTCGTAATCTGAACAAGTGGAAAAATCCCATCAGAATTCAGCGTGCACAACCCATTCAAGGCCTTATACACCTCAATCAGATCACCTCGCAGGTGCCTAGTCTCCAGCCGCTGCAATTTGCAGAACTTAAGCCACTCTTGGTAAGAGGATCCTTTCATTCCCCTCACCAATCTTGTTGCCCTTCTCTGTACACGCTCAAGCAAATCTACATCCTTCCTAAAATGAGGCCTCCAGACCTGTACACAATACTCAAGGCATGGCCTGACCATTGCCTTATACAGAGGGACAATCACCTCCTTTTCCCTGCTAGAAAAATTCATGTATACCATTGACAAAACCCCATGACCTGCTCTTGCAGCCTGTCTGCATTGTTTAGAAAACTTCATATCTGACTTCACAATTATTCCCAAGTCTCTTTCATTTTCTACCACCCTAAATGTAGTAACACACACTTGGTATGTTCCTCTGGGGTTACTTCTACCCATATGCAGTACTTTGCATTTGTCAATGTTAAACTTCAGTTGCCACTTCTCAGCCCATCTTCCCAAATTTTCTAGATCGTGTTGCAGTAGTAGTACACTGCCATTACTGTCATTAACAACCCTGCCAACCTTTGTATCATCTGCAAACTTCGACACTAAGCCTGATATACCATCATCAATATCATTTATAAATACAGAAAACAACAGTGGACACAACACCGAACCCTGTGGGACTCCACTAATAACATTAGTCCCCAAAGAGCAGTGCCCACTGATTACCACCCTCTGTCTTCTCCCACTCAACCATCCTTTTATCCATTGTAGTAGCTTACCCTTAATACCATTCTGCTCCAATTTGTACAGTAGCCTTCCATGTACAGCAGTATCTAAAGCTTTCCTGAAATGCAAGCATATAATATCAAAATTATTTTTTGTATCCAGTTCCTTTCTAACCACATCATAATATCCAATCAAATTTGTCAGACAAGACTTTCCCTTAAACTGTGTCTGAATTATTGCTGCAGTCTTGTCTAGATGATCCTGCAATGCATCTTTAACCAGTGACTCCATTATTTTACCCAGAACAGAAGTTAAACTAACTGGTCTGTAACTACTCGTGTCACCCTTCGATCCCCTTTGTGAATTGGGGATACATTTGCACATCTCCAGTCTGTGGGGACCTCCCCTGAGTCCAAGGATGCTCTCATAATTATGGCTAAGGATTTGTTTAGTTCCTTTGCTGCCTCCTTTAATATAACTGGATAGATCTCATCCACCCCAGGTGCCTTTCTTTATGTTAAACTTCAACAATTTTGCCTCCACTTTGCTCTTAGATAGATGCTTCCAGTCAAATTAAGTGGTCTAGAATAACATAGTTAAAATGTTCTTAGTTACAAAACTGCATTACAAAATAGAACCCTTTCTGAAAGAGTTACCCTAGAATTATATTTATAATAGGAAATTAAAAATTTAAACTTCCCTAGAAGAAAAGCATCTGTCTTGAAAAGCTAGTGGTTAACTCGGTGTCATAAGTCAGACTAACAATGTGTAAGTGGGGATATATATATATATAGAGAGAGTGTCTCAAAAATATTGGTACAAACGTTTAGGGGAGTTTGTTGTTGTTGTTATTTTTGGCGCAAGGGCTGCTTAGACCATATTGCGCCTATCAATGATATGAAAGTTATCAATGGTGACTGTTATGGAAGCAGTTAGAGACGATCATATAATTTTATTCGTTTAAGAAAGCAGAATAACTCGAAGGGATTAGCATCGTTGCCTATGATATGAGAGAGTTTTAGAGGTTCTTTTAGATTTGGAAGGAAGCTGAATGAGCATTGCCGAGCATGTTAGTACAGAGTGCATTCAACAAGAATGTGCTTCATTGTGAGTTGACAGTTGCATTGAAAACACTGAGGAGGATCATTTCCTGTGAGGAGAAATAGGTGAGTAAACTGGCTGTGGCCGATTCGTGCTCTGGTTAAGATTACTTCTTCCTTTCTGTTAGTACGAAAACTAGAGGTCCATAACTGTGGTTCTGGTTTTATTTGCAATAACTTATTATCCGTTTGAGCCATAGAAGTGTCCATTGTTCCTTACACATCCTTCGTATGATAGGTCTGTAATCAACATATGGAACGCAAAGGCCTGAAGATGATGGGTTAGATGGATGTTTTGTGGCATAATCTGCACATTCGTTTCCTGGGATCCCAGTGTGGCCTGGGATCCAGCAGAAGATGACTACTTGCTGGCGTTCCTGAATAAGAATCATCTTACTTCTTATGGTTTTTATTAAAGGATTGGTTGGTGAGGAGGTGTTTTGTAGGGCTACCAGTGTACTCTGCGAGTCCGTATATATTATACTTTTTTTAATGGAGCGATGGACAATATTTTCTAGGGCAAGCTCGATGGTGAATAACTCAGCTGTATAACTGCTGCATTCAGTAGGCAGAGATACAGAGATGGTGTTAAAAGAGAAAACTGCTGCAGCACCTACTCCACCATCAGACTTTGATCCATCTGTGTATATTTTCGTGAAATGCGGATAACTTTGTGTGTGAGCAGTATGAAGTTGCACGTTAATATTAGCAAGGGAATCTTTTCCCCAGTTTAGGAAGTAATTGTCACAGGATGGCTTAACAGGACCATGGGGGAACTGGTGTTTGGATCTTGGAGGACTTTTTCAAAGTGTACATTCCAGCTTTCTGATAGAGCCTGCAATCTGATTCCAGTAGGTTGAACTGCTCTGGGTTTATTTCTGTAGAACATTTTAAACTGTGGATCACCAAGTATAGGCCAAATGGGATGGGTAGGCATTCTTTGGATTTTAGCAGCATAATTCAGAAGTAACACCTTTCTTCTGAGGCACAGTGGAACTTCATGGGCTTCAGCGTAGAGACTTTGTACTGGCGATGTTCTATAAGCACTTGTAGCAATCCTGAGGGCAGAACGTTGAACAGGAGCAAGCCGTACTAGCACACTCTCCCTAGCAGAGTCATACACCTGGGCTCCATAATCAAGACGAGATCTAATTAGAGTTCTATACAGGTGAAGTAAGGTGCAATGGTCTGCACCCCATGTTGTAGAAGAAAGAACTCTGAGAATGTTCATTTTTTTCTGGCAGGTTGTCCGGAGATATTTGATATGTTCTAAAAAATTAAGTTTCCTATCAAAAATTAGACCGAGGAGGCAAATGCTACTCATAACTGAGATAGGATGATTTGTCAGGTGTAGTTCTGGGTCAGGATGCATTGCTCGTTCGTTACAAAAGTGAATGGCACTAGATATTTGATAAGATAGTAGGTCACCATTCTGTGTCATCCATAGTTCAATATTGTTTAGCGAGATTTGTAGTTGCCTTTCAATGTAGTTCATATTCAGCGAACTGCAGGAAACAGTCAGATCATCGGCACAGAGATATGAGTTCACAGTGTTGGGAATACATTTGGCAATAAGATTTATTCTCAATGCAAATAAAGTAGCACTGAGAACTAAGCCCTGTGGGACTAGCAAACTTGAAAAGATCTATACTGAAGGAAGTTTTGTATGTAGCATGGTAAGTGGCCTCTCAGGTTAAGGGAATGAAGATCTTTCAAGATACCAAAACACCAGGTGGTGTCAAAGGCCTTCTCTATGTCAAGGCAGACCATGACAAGATGTTCTTTTCGAATAAATGCATTCCTGATATTTGTTTCAGCTTTGACCATAAGATCTAGGGATGAGCGATTTTTTTCTGAAACCAAACTGGTTATCAGAAATTAGAATCCAGTTTTGAATCCAGATACTATGTTAATCGGCGGTGTATAATTTTTTCTAAAGTTTTACTGAAGCAACTGGTAAGAGAAATGGGTCTATGATTATGAGGGATAGAATGATCTTTCCCTGGTTTGGGAATTGCCAGTACATAGGAGTGATGCCAGCGAGTGGGGTATGCATGTTCAATAAATATACGGTTGTAAAAGGTCAGCAGCAAGGATAATGATTTATTGTCTAAGTGTTGAAGCATTATGTAACACACTCCATCTGGACCAGCAGCACTGTTTTTTGAGGAATGCTTAGCTTCTTGAAGTTCGATCGTAGTAAGTTTCTGATTGTATGGTAGAGAAGCAGCGGTTTTGAAGTTAAATTTTGATTTTTCGGCTGAAGCTTTGATCTTCTGAAATGACGGATCATATGAAGTTGAGGCAGACAACTGGGAGAATACTGTCCCTAGAGTATTCACAATCTCTACAGGAGTAGAGAGCTCCTGTCCATTCCAGCTGAATATTGGCGAAGATAATGGAGGAAATTTGCCATTTAGCTGTCTTATTTTTTTCCATATTGTTCTTACATCAGTATTTTTATTTACTAAAGTTGCAAATCGGATCCAAGAGTTTTTTTTAGCTTTCTTTTTGATGTGTCGGGCTTTGGCTTTGAGTTTCTTATAATTTATTAGATTATTGGTAGTGGGGTATTTGCGGAATATATTCCATGCTCGGTTTTTTTCTTTTTTGGCATTCTCACATTCTTCATTCCACCAATAGTTTATGGGTCTATAGGTGTCTGACTGTGATTGTGGGATGGCAATAGATGCAGCTGCTAGAATTTTTTTGGTGATATGATCAGTGGCTGTGTCAATTGGGAAAGATTCGATGACCTGTTTATCAAATGAAACATGAGAGGTATACTTGGCCCAATCTACCTTGGAAAATTTCCATTTTATGTGGTTTTTTGCATTTGAGGAGTGTGATGTTTGGATTTTACAGATTAATGGATAGTGATCACTGTATAGTGGATCATCTAGAGCTGTCCACTCAATATTAGGAAAGAGGATCGGAGAGCATATAGATAGATCTATTGCAGACACTGATCCTGTTGGGAGATGGATGTAAGTTGGTGAACCAGTATTTAGGATGGTTAAGTTTTGTCTGTCAATGAGCATTTCAATGAGTTGCCCTCGTCCATCTGTATTGGGAGAACCCCACAATAGATGGTGTCCATTGAAGTCACCCAATAAACAGAAAGGGGTTGGCAATTGCAGGATAAGATTTTCAAGTTCGTGAATAGTACATGGATGATTGGGTGGTAGATAGATTGAAACAAGGGTCAGAGTGATGCCAATTGCTATTTGGGTAGCAACAGCTTCTATAGAGGTTTGTAAAGAAATGCATCTGCATGGGACTCGCGAATCTATGAGAATGGCTACTCCATCACGAGTATTATTTGAAACAGGTCTATCTTGTCTGAAAAGAGTATAGTTTTTTATCAAGGGATATCAAGATACCTGAGGAGTCAGATATGTCTCCTGTAAGCAGTTTCCCACTGGATTATGTTGTACATGTCATCAATATTGGTCCTAAAGCCTCTACAATTCCATTGGACAACGTTGTTCATTGTTTCAATTTAGATGAGGGAACTGAATCTGACTGCTTTTTGGAAGTCTGTTTGACACGGTCAATTTTAATCCCATCTCTTTTTGAGAAAACAGGTCTTGTGTCTATTTCATCCTCTGGATGGATCTCCAGAATGGTTTCGGTATCGTGTTGACTGGAAATTTCATTAGTATCCATAAGGGAGGAGTCAAATGTCTGTTTTCGATTAGAATCTGCGTTATCTGCTTGGACGGATCTTACGGGAGCTGCATCGGCAGAGGGTGGTATCGTGACTGGTGTGTTGTTAGCTCTGCTAGAAATCTGTTGCTTTGAAGGTTGAGGTACAGAACTGAGTAGGGAACGAGCCCATTCCAAAATAGAGATATTTGGAGGTATTGATGTATCAGTCTGGACTGACACTGAATGAAACTTTTTAGAGGCTTCAGCATACATGTGTCTAGGTGTCATTAGCTGTATTTGCTTTCTTGCTTCTGGGAATGAAACTTTCTTTTCTATTTTATATTTCTGGATTTTTTTCTCATATTTCCATTGTTCGCAATTTTTAGAAAAGGCTGGCTGGTTGCCTTTACAATTGGGGCAGAGCGGAACCTGGGCTTTACAGTCAGCCTGGGAATGATCTTTTGAACCACAGTTAGGACATACAGGGTCTCCTCGACAGACTGTTTGTGAGTGTCCGAATTTCTGACACTTGTAACATCTTATTGGGTTCGGAATATATGGGCGAATGCGACAATGCAAATACCCTGCTTTTACTGATGAAGGTAAATTAGGGGAGCTGAATGTCAAAATTATGCTGCGAGTTGGAAGGAGTTCGCCATCTTTTTTCATCATAATTCGTTTTGCCTGTATGACTTTCTGATCCTGCAGTTCCTGAACAATTTCTTCTTCTGAGACATTCAGTAGGTCCCATTCAGAGATAACACCTTTGGATGAATTAAGTGTTGCATAATTCATCTTTTGGATGAATTATGCAACATTGCATAATTTTTATTATGCATTAAGCATGAATTTATTATGCATGAATTAAGTGTTGCATGTGGGGACACCTTAACTGGAACTCCACCAAATGAGGTGCTGAGAAGAGACTCAGAGTGTTTGGAGTTGGTGGTCTCAACAAACAGGTTGCCAGATTTCAGTCGTCGTACCATTTTAGGGGAGCCAGCTATGCTCTCAAGACATTTTTGAATGAGGAATGGTGATAAACTACCCAAGGATCGGTTAGTTAGCGAATGCAGAATCAGAAAATTTGGGTTTTCCATTCAGGGAGTATCCGTCCTCAGTCTCTTTGGGTTGGATGAGTCATTATCGGGTATGTGCAAATCCAATGAATTTGGATTTGCAGTCCTAATCGGTGGAAAATTGTCACAGTCCATGTTTTGTTCCTTTTGGCCCTGGGGGTTGGTTTTACCACAAAGATTTCCGGCCCCGCCACGGGGAGGCAGGAGCAGCGCCACAAGGTGACCAAGCAGCTAAGTTAGTTAGTTAGTACTATTAGAAATAAAAAACAGAAAGCTAACTTTCCTTCCTGGGCCTTTGCCTACTTCATATAGTGCAAAAAAGCTAATCGGTGGAAAATTGTCATTCCATGTTTTGGTCCTTTTGACCCTGGGGGTTGGTTTTACCACCCAGACTAATTAATAAATAAAGAAAACGGTTGTTGAAACAAAATATAATCTATCACTTGAAGGCTCTTTGGAGATAACGCTTGGCACCCGGGACCACTTAGGGGAGGTAGGTAACATCTAAAGGAATGTGAATCGCTTAGGAACCCATAACCGGAAAGTCACAGTAAGTTGGTAGACGGCGCTGTTCATCAGTTTGCGAGAGGGAAAATTTCAATGTTTTGTTCACAGATGAGGCTTATTTCACTCGGGAATGCTTATTCAATCAGCACAATGCTCATGTGTGGGCTCACGACAACCACACAGTGTGTGTTCATGCGGCACAACATCGCTTCGCAATAAATGCGTGGGCAGGTATGGTCGGTGACTGCTTAGTCGGCTCATACCTGTTACCATCCCGCATGAACTCCATTAAATATCGGATCTTTCTTGAACAAGTTCTACCAGGGTTACCTGACGATGTTCCAGCAAATGTGAGACGCAACATTTGGTTTCAACATGACAGGGCACCTTCCCATTATGGAAGGTGTGTTCGTGACCATTTGAACAGGCGTTTTGGGTGTCGATGGATTGGCCATGGTGGACCGTTGCCTGGCCCCCCACGCTCACCTGATTTATCGAGCCTTGATTTCTTTCTGTGGGGGGCCCTCAAATCTATCGTGTATGAATCGCTTGTGGAGACGGAAATGGATCTCGTGGGGAGACTCGTCTGCGCTGCTGCTACTGTCAAAGAAACTCCAGGTGTGTTCGACCATGTCCACCAATCCATGCTGCGTCGGTGTCACGCATGCATCGCGTCTCATGGTGGAACCTTCAAGCATCTATTATAACATCATGAAATGCATCCATCTCGTACTCCATTGTTAATATTATGTCAAATAAATGTTTGCCACTAATTACTGTCTTGTGTCATTTCTGCTTCTTGTGCCTCTGCTACTACTTAAGGCTCAGCTGGATAGACGAATGGAGGGGTGAAATGGAAGTGGGTTTTTTTTTTTTTTTTTTTTTGGCTGATACTGCATAAGCTTGCTTTCTTGCATCATATGCCTCTACTAATGCTAATGCTAATACTAATACTTTCCCGTGACGTTTCTGGTTATGGGTTCCTATGCAATTCACATTCCTTTAGATGTTACCTACCTCCCCTAAACGTTTGTACCAATATTTTTGAGACACCCTGTATATATATATGTAGACATATATAAAAATTACATATGGACTTATATAGAATTACATATATGGACTTAAACAGAATTCCAATATCAATTATATTATATATTTTATTTTCTGACCATTATACATGTATAAAATTTTTTTATATAAGTTTATACTTGTCCTAGAATTTTGCTAGCAAGGATAAAGTGATAATCCCATTGTACGAGGCAATGGTTAGACTGCATCTAGAGTAAGTACTGTAGGTTTGAAAACCTCATTTTAAGAAGAATGTGAATCTGTTGGATTGGGTGCAGAGAAGACCAACAAGAGGACAAAAGGATACTCTTATGAAGAAATACTTCAGTTCTGCAAATTGTATTATCTATAAACTTGGCATCTGCAAGGATACTTGACTGAGTAAACTAAAAGATGATGGCATCCTTACTTTTTTTTTCAGTGACACACATAAGGAAATAAAAATTTAAGTCGAAAAATTATGGTTGCAGGATAGATACATGAAAATTTCACATGTCTCTCCTACAACTATCTATGAGGTTTATAAATATAAAATCTTTCTTTTAGTGAGGGAGTAATTGATTATTGCAATAAACTTCCATCTAGTGTTATGGAAATAACCTGTTCGAATAAAATAAAGGAAAAATTGCACAAAACAGTGGAGGGGATGGACAGATGTGTGATTTTTTAATATTTTTCCTTGATCCCTTGTATCATTTGCCACCATTAATACTAATACTAATTAAGAATTTTAAAAAAAATTGTAATAAAAATTACCAGGTTTATGATACACAATTTTATACCAATGGTAAACATAGAAAAAATAACAGGGAAAAAAATAATTTAATAAAAAATATTTATATATGGCCAATACCATGTGAATTTGTATTTATATTTAGTAGTCATAAATAACTACTATGTTTATTAATGTGATATTTTACTTTACAATCTATTATTGACCAGAATAAGAATTTCAAGCAGAAATCTAATGGAAGCATTGATATAAGTGCCTAAAATTTGGATGTGCCATCAGAGCTTTGTGCTAACACAACTGAGAATCTTAACAACAGTTGGATTTAGGAATATGAAATTTTTATTATGTTGAACATAGGCAAAGAAAACAATAAATTACAAAAGCAGCAAAGAAAACAATAAATTACAAAAGCAGCAAAGAAAACAATAAATTACAAAAGCAGCAAAGAAAACAATAAATTACAAAAGCAGCAAATAAAACAATAAATTGCAAAAGCAGCAAAGAAAACAATAAATTACAAAAAAAAATTTTAGAAATGGATGCTATAAAACATTTGAATTTTGGAATTATTTTTGACACCACATGATCTGACTGATGAAGGCTTAAAAATGGAAATGTCACTGGCCAAACTTATTCTGATTAATTCTCAGAAGTAAATCAAAGAAAGAAGGGGAAAAAAATTACCTGTGTCTAATGTGGTATACATATTTTCATCTGATGGTATTGTGTTGCTTTCTATAGATTCATCAGGAAAAGGTTCTTCAAGTTCAGTTTTCTGCACAGTTTGATGAGCCAATTCGACATCTTCTGAAATATGTTTAGGCTAAAAGGAAACAATTAATTTAAAAAATAAATAAAAAAAACTTGTAGACAATGTTAATGGGCAAACAAATAATATTTAGTCACTTATAATAATATATAATCACAAAATAAGTTCAGAAAGAATAAACTGGGAAGTCAGGACTTATTAACCAGTGCAAAACTGCTGTTACACCAGGGAAATCATCCAAATCATTTCTTGCCGATAAAAGGTTTGAAAAACCTTTTATCGGCAAGAAATGATTAACATAAGCATTACAGAAGTATATGATGCAAGAAAGCAAGCTTGTATACAAGCATATACAGCATCAGCATACAGAAAAAAAAAAAAAAAAAAATTCCCATTTCACCCACCCATTCACTCCAAAAGTTTGTCTAGTTTTGCCTTGAATTTAAGCTGTCAACTTCCACAATGACAGATGGAAGCTTGTTCCAGCAATTAACCACCTGCTGACTAAAGGCAAATTTCCGCACATCTATTCTACAACTGTCTTTCCTCAGTTTGAGTTTATGCCCCCTCAGTTTCGTAATCTGAGGAAGTATCCCAATCAGCATTGAGCCTGCTCAAACCATTCAAGACCTTATACACCTCAATCAGATCATCTCACAGGCTCCTAGTCTCCAGACACTGCAATTTTCAGAACTTAAGTGTTTCCTGGTAAGAGCACCCTTTGTTCCCTCACCAGTCTTCTTGTTGTCCTTCTCTGTACTCTTTCTAGCAACTCCACATCCTTCCTAAAATAAGGCCTTAAGACATGTATGCAGTACTCAAGGTGTGGCCTGACAGCTGCCTTATACAAAGGGATAATCACCTCCTTATCCCTGCTAGCAAAATTCCTGTATATCATTGACATCACCCCATGACTTTCTCTGACAGCCTATCTGTACTACTCAGAAAACTTCATACGTGATTGCACAATTACCCCCAGGTCATTTTCATTCTCCACTACCCTGAGTGTAGTACCAAACAATTGGTACATTTCTCTGAGATTACTGCTACCCATATGCAGTACTTTGCATTTGTCAACGTTAAACTTCAGTTACCACTTCTCAGCCCATCTGCCCAACTTTTCTAGATTATAATGATTATCAACAAGAAATAATTCAGAACTGTGAATTCTTTTTTATGAACCTTACATTTTTCAATCTATTTTGAATACAACTGTGAAATCCTTTTTTTAGTACTGAAAATGTATATATATTTTTAAATATTTTTTAAAATAACACCATTGGGGCATGGTCATTTGTTCTTGTTTAGGTTCATCTCCGCTCTGTGCGTGTGGGTAATTTGTTGCTCTGGGCAGAAGAAGAATGCACTGCTAAGGTAAAAAACAAAAAGCAATATGCAAAAAACACTAACACAACCACACGTTGCCAAATTAGTAGAATAAAAGTATTAAACAAAACTACTGTCATTTGGAGACTACAATGTACAAAGTACAAAAATATTATACTAAGTTCATGCAACTAATTTTCAATAATTATAGACAAGGTCTCACAGAATACACAACACATATTGCCATTACTACACGTATTACTAGTGTATTTGAATAAATAATGACATTCACAAATGTAAAAGTTTATTAATCATGTTTCAATTATAGCAATTAACTTGGTGCATGTTTTAAAAACAACTAGAGAAATCTCATGAGAAACCAGAGTGGCCATGCTGATAGCAAGAGATTCCAGGATTCTTTTGATCTCTGACAAAAAATCAAAGGAGGGACTGGGGGAAGGATGATTTCCAAAACACAACAATGAAGAGATTGGAAGAAAAATAAGATGCTTGTAAGTTAGCACTGTCTCTAGATGAAAAATGCAGCAGACCCATTAGGATGTGAAAGAAATTAAATGGAATTAAGGATGGGCAGAAGTGGTCAACAGCTTTAGGACAAGACAGTAACAGAAAGTTCAACTGTCATTTGCAGAGGCAATTAAAGACTAATTATACTTTTTACAAATAATTTGTGTAAAAAAGTACAAGAATATTATTCTAAACAGTTCATGTAATTCACTTTCAGTAATCAGAGACAAAAAGTCTCACAGAGTACACTGACACATATTACTAGTTTATTTGAATAAACAGTGACATACACAAATGTAAAAGTTCATTAATCATGTTTCAATTATAGCAATAGCAATTTTACACTCAATTTAAATGATACAAGAATCTTAAATTAAAAAGTCGACTTACATCTGCTGTAGGAAGTGGAGTACGTGAACATAAGGATGGTGGAAGAACCTGATAACCAATCACGACCTTTTCAGGATTTGTTCCAGGAGATGATGATGATGATGGTGCATTTTCCACTATATTCTGCTCTAGGCCAGTTTCCACTTGCTCTTGTTCAGAAATAAGTTTTTTCTGCCTCTCCTAGTGAAAGTTTTTGTTAAATTTCACATTAAAAAGGAAAAAAATCAAAAGACTACCAATGTTAAAACCATCAAATTTTATAATCTTTTTCTATTTCATTACTTATGACCTCTTTGGTAATAGGCCATTAATGGATAAAAACTTCGATAAAAAATAAGACTAAAATACGAAGCGTGGCAATAAAGTTCTGGACTTGTGTAATAAAAAAGAACACAGAGTGAGGAAGCTCAAAAATGGATTGTTGGTTTTTTTTTTTTTTTTTCAAAAAAATCACCACCTAATTGAATACACTTATTACACCATAATAAAAGTTTCTGAAAAGAGTCAGTGAAAGCATCCAAAGAGATGATGTTCAGTCCAGCAGTTATGTTTTTTTATGTCCTCAATATCCTGAAATTTCTTTCCTTTGAGGACAGTTTTCACCATGGGAAAGAGGAAGAAGTCCACTGGTGCTAGATCAGAAGAGTAGGTTGGATGGTTGATGTGTAAAATGACATATTTCATCAGAAATATCTTCACAAGTGCAGAATGGGTGGGGACATTGTCATGCAACAATGCAGCCTTGCCTAGGAAGTGCACTTCAATAGTCTCTGAAGCATCTGTGTGTAGAACACAGCATTGACTCTCCCATTCAGAGTACAAATTCCTTATGAATCGCACCATTTCTCGAAAAACATGATCAGCATCATCTTAATCCTGGACTTCTGTAAACAAACGTTTTGGGCCTTGGTGACGATTTATTTTGAAGTCCGCTGCATGCTCTGATGCTTCATCTCTAGGTCATACTGAAACACCCAACACTCATCACCAGTGACAACACAACACAGTCAAGGAAATTAAGATCATATTGATGAAGTCTTTGCATGATGACACTGATTGCTTCTGCTCATCCGTGAGTCTGTGCAGCACAAATTTTGCACAGACCTTCCTTTTCCATAAATCTTCATGCAGAATTTGATGAATAATCTCCTTATTCACATTCAACTCATCAGCTGTCATTCTGAGGATAAAAGAATGCTCTCTTGCCACAATTTCCTGAATTTTTCAACTCAGTCCTATCATTTCAAAGGTTGACAGACACCCGACCGTGAGTTATTGCAAACATTCTCATATCCAACTTTGAACAGCTTATACCATTCACACTCACTGGTACAACTTAACATTTCATCAGCATAAACAGTTTTTAACATTTCATATGTTTCTAACACAGATTTTCTCAGTTTAAAGCAAAATTTGATATATGCTCATTGCAAAATCGTGACACAGAACATTAGCACTACTAACAAAACTGGTTGCAACCTCTCAGCCTACTGGACAATCCTGTACCACCATCTGTTGGAGCAAGTTTAAACTACAACGTACCACTTCCGTTTATTTTCAAACTCATCAAACATGACCAGTCCAGGAATTTTATTGCCACACCTCATAACTGAATTTTAACATTGTGAGAATGACATACACAGTAATTTAACAAATACTTAACCTACAACACAGACACTTAATAACCACATGAGAAGAAGTTTTGTTATAATTTACTAAACAACTAAATTCATACTACACTACATTGGGATTGAAATAAATTATTTTTAGAATCAATTACAAATGTATGTCAAAACTTTCTGTAACTAGTGCTTTTGAAGGTCACTGCATTTGTGAAATGAAATACCCAAGAATAAAAATGGAATACAATTAAACAGAATAAAGTGGGTTTTTTTTCCCTGCTTGGACCCATCTCCTCAGGAACCTAAAGGCATTTGCATCTGAAAACCAAGGAACATAGATCCAATGTAATTAGGAATTTAATTAATTATAACCAAGGGACATAGCATTTCAATAGCTTCCCAATCCATCAGAGATCGAATTTAAAGTCTGTGGTCCTATGCTATGCAAACCACAACCACAAGAAATGCTTACACAGTAGACATTAAAAGAATCCTCAATAAACTTTATCAGTGAATAACCTCATCCCCTCTATTGATGAAAAATTAATCAGAATGTTGCAACAACAGTATCTCAGAAAATAAAATCAAATAAAAATATAAATAAATAAAACCACTAAATCTAAATATTATGTACACCCACTCAGGTTTACAATATCTTATCACTGCCTCAGTTTTATTTGCTTTTTTTGCTTTTTTTTTTTTCACACCTCATAAATTTGCCCTGCCTGCTGAGACAGCTGTTCCAACGTTCTGATTAATTTTTCATCAAGATAGTGTTGTTCTGGACCAAGGTCTCAGTAAAGCCACACAAGTTTTAGTAAGGATCCCTTATTGCTTCTGATATTTGTTAATGAAATTGATTTTCAAAATTTGATGATGATACAAGGGTTGTGAGAGTGGTAAACAATAGTAACAAAAGTCAACAAAAATGAAGGTGTGTATATATATTTTTTCAACAGCAGGAATCTTCATAAACTTTTTTGTGGCAACCTCTAGCCAGTGGAAAAATTCACCAATGCAACAAATCAAACTCATCCTCACACAACCTATACATTATGAGGTCCACATTGACAAGTTCGCTATGAAAGACTAATATCATTATAACAGCATAAATGGTTGTATTCTATACTTAATATCTTTTTATCAATATTCTTTGAAAAAATCTTCTAAATCAATGTGAAGTTAACCTAACATATATCTATATACAGCTGTTTTCCCTTTACATTTCAGATCCAGTTTCAGAATGCTCTCTAAAGTCTTCATAACTATGAAGAATCTATGAACACGTTTGCACAAAACGGGCCTTATTGTATTTGTATTTAAAAATATATATTTCATGGAATTTGAGCACTAGGCAAAAATTAATACGTTTCTCAATTAATCCAATTGAACAGAACAAGTACACAGATACCACAAAGGTGTATTTAAAAATATATATTTCATGGAATTTGAGCACTAGGCAAAAATTAATACGTTTCTCAATTAATCCAATTGAACAGAACAAGTACACAGATACCACAAAGGTGCCTCCGTAGCCAGGTGGGCAGAAGCAGCAGTGCATAGCACACGCTTCTTGATTAGACCGGGGTTCGAGCCCATAGCCACCAAATATGGAGGATGCGGAAAGGTCAGGGTATGACCACTGCATATCTCTAAAGCAATATGGCCTTAGCTGCTAATGCTCCAAATAACAAAAAACAGATACAACTAACCTCATATATAAATACAAGATTAGTAAAATAATAAGAGGAGTTTACCTCAATATAGTGCGTAGAACACTTCCGTATGATACCCTCCAAAAATTAAAACGGAAAAAAACGAAAAAAATCGACAACTTACCGGTACATTAGAGTAAAATATAAATAATTAAATAATCAAATTAACGCAATTAAAAGAATCAAACGAAAATATTCAAAACGATTTTCCTTCCAGAAGCTGACAACGCTTTTCGACCGTATGTCGTGATCACAGGAATGAAAATTCTGGAAGGAAAATCGTTTTGAATATTTTCGTTTGATTCTTTTAATTGTGTTAATTTGATTTTTAATTGTTTTAAATTGATTATTTAATTACAGTCTGTCCTCGTATAGCACGATAGTTGGGTTCCTAGAAATTCTCGTGCAATGCAAAATCGTGCAATATAAACAACAGGCCCTATGGGAAAAGTAGGGTTAGGTGCCGACCACCCAAGATTGAACACACATTTGGAACCAAAACATTACCAAACACAATAAATAATCGGGTAATTTTAATCGTTATAAAATACTTACGTATTTTATAACGATTAAAATACGTAATAAAAATAATATTATATCATAATAAAGTATTTTTAGTATTTTTTAATACAAAAAAGTATTTTTACGAATAAAATACGTATTTTATTCGTAAAAAAATTATTATATTAAATAAAATAGTCGTAATAAAATACTTACGTATTTTATAATACGTAAGTATAAATTATAATACGTAAGTCGTAATAAAATATTGCTAATGCTTTTGCTTCTATCGTAAGAAAACTTGTTTTTTGTTTGATTTTCTATCCAAAGAGATGACAGCCGTTCCATCTTTTCCAATTCTTTGTGTCTTAATCTAATGGATTTTAATTACACTTTGAGTTGTTCATGCTATAAAAATTATTTTCTCTGCATTCTTTGTAATTCTCGGCGTTGCCTCATTTAGGTCTGTAGCACGTGCAATATCACATGGTCTTTCATTTCGCTCAAAGCGTTTCACAATTTCATATTTTTTCTCTATCGACAGAAGCGGACTGGCCATAAGCCTTACGGGGGAAACCACGGTGGGCCGGAGGCCGGTGTGATTTTGGCCATAAACTGTGGTATGAGGCCACTATAAATTTTCCCGGTTAAGAATTTTTGACCCAGTCCGCCTGTTTATCGATATTGCTTCTTTTTCTCTCTGAATCTGCAGTGTCTTCGCCAGGACGCTTCCTTTTCACACCTTTTAAGTATTTTACTCATTTTTAGGAAATAAAGCACAATTACAAAACGAGGAGGCATGCTTGATACACAGAAACAAAGCTGCGCGCGTGTAGCAACTGAATAAACAACACCGTAAAGCCCGAGATACACTATTAATTAACACCTCGCATTTTACTAAAGCACATTTTTGGAGGTTACTACCATAAAACAATAAAAACAATTTCCAGTTGCGTTTCTGCTAGTGGAACTTGTTATAAACTGGTAGTAAACTCGATCTAATTGCATTTGCGATTATACCGACAGCTGGAATTGTGTTGGTTTTTACGTTATTATGGTGAAATGTGTTTCCCCTTCACTGATATAAAACACATAAATACATTTTCAGACTCTTCTTCATTGCTATCGTGTTGCGTTCAGTTGGGGTGATTCCGCGTTCGACTGCCATTTCTTGTAAACACAAAGGCGAATCGTGTATAAGCGAATTCGGTTCGTGTTATATAAGATAACGTTCCCCTATTTATAAATCGTGTATGATCGAATTCGTGTAATGCAAACACGTGTTATACGAGGACCGACTGTATTTATATTTTACTCTAATGTACTGGTAAGTTGTCGATTTTTTCGTTTTAATTTTTGGAGGGTATCATACGAAAGTGTTCTACGCACTATATTGAGGTAAACTCCTGTTATTATTTTATTAATATTATTATCAACGTAGAACATATTGAGCAGTACAGCTCTGATTCATACTATTTATATAAATACAAGATGGATTAGAATTATACAACAGCCTAATATGTGTCACAAATATAAGGCACTTGTCAATTAATCTTTTTGTGAACAAGTTTCTGGATAGTTTCTACCCCCCCCCCCAAGGAATTTCGAAGTTTTGTAAAAAGTGAAAAGCCATGCCATGTACACGAACATTTTTTTTTAAATATTAATGTTTTGCTATTTTTACTTTATAGCTTAACATTAAAGTAAAATTATAATCAAAAATAAAATCAAGATGAAAATTTTCTAAAAAAAAAAGAATTGTAAAAATTATAAAAACTACTCCTCTTATATTTTTATAAATGTACTCTACATTTATGTATGTATTACTTGATACAGTTTCACTAACATATGTATCTGAATTTCCCAGAGAATTTCTTCAATTACAGCTTGTATAACCCACATCATCACAAACCTTGTTAAAAGGTTACTCCCTCATGTGCTGATTTTTAGTAAAGGATACAAAATGTAATCACATTTGGCAATTAATCCAACATCATTAAAACAGAAGAATTGCAAATTAAAATATTTGCATTTTAATTATAATTTAAATAAAGGGAAAGATGAAACAAATGAATAAGGGAATTATGTTGAAACAAATTAACTATATGTGACAGAGCATGTGAGATTAAAATTTTAATTATATGGCCATTATCAGATGAGGATCTGTATAATCTTGCTATCTTTCTACAGCATAACAATTTAGAACTTTCAACTAACTGTAGGTCAAATGATAGAAATAACTGAGGTGCTTCCTAAAGCACTAGCTTTAGGAAGCACCTCAGTATTTCTTCTAAAGTTTACTAATTAACAGTTTTGTTAAAATTTATTAAAAAATTTTTTTTTGGCCTCAACTGATACTAATATATTCATATGGGTATTTTCAGGATTCAATGCAATGAGAATATCAGTGCACTGGCTCAGTGTAAAGAACCCTGGCCAAAAGCTGTGGCAATAGTTTGGCAGGGCCATGGTAAATCTAAATTCATTGATTATAGAATATCCAAACCTGATTCCTTATCTTGCCTAAACTCCTAAAATCTTTCATGCATCTTTGGTGTTTATCTTTGAATTTTGGTAAAATATGGTTACCAATTAATCATATTATGTTATGCTCCAGACTTAGTCCATGATATACTTACGGTTATAATTTCTGCAGCAGTCTTAATGACTATTCATATGAAATTCAAAACTAATTTATTTTTTAAGCCAGCTAATGCTTCCACTAGATGTTCCCTTATCATATTCACATGTATTTTGCTATACTGGAGTTCTAGTTTGTAAGGCTGATACCTCTAAAATTAATTTAAAATTAAACTCATTTTTTTATCATACAACTTATTGGATATTTCATTAGAATCTATTTATATTTCCATTCAAAGTAAGTAACTTAGAACTGCCTATATGTGTTGTTATGTTCTATTTCTAGGTTTAACAGAAATATGCTATTTGTAATTTCATAATTATAGTTAGATTCTGAGAGGATCAAGTCATCTATAAATATACAAATTTTTACATTGCCATCTAGTGTTTTCTTTTCATGATAGTACAAATAGAAGTTTGCAAGCAGAGGTGTGTAGGAATAACTCACCACTATTAGTAGTAGTAATGGGGCTTATGTAGCATCAGCCAAAAAAAAAAAATTTCGCACATCCACTCCTAAAACTTTGTCCAGTTCCTCCTTGAATTTATTTAAGCTATCAACTTCCACAACAACAGATGGAAATTTGTTCCAGCGATTAACCACCCACTAACTAAAGGCAAATTTCCACACATCTATTCTACAACTGTCTTTCCTCAATTTGAATTTATGCCCCCTCAGGTTCGTAATCTGAGCAAGCGGAAGAATCTTGAACCGTAGTGAGGGTTTTCGAGCTTAGGTTGATGATATGACTGGGTAGTTTAGAGTTATCACTCGTTTAGGCACATTCATGGGTAAGGTTAGATTTATTTGGGAAGGAATGATTATTGTTTAAGTTATGTGGTAAATTTTGGGTTTTAAGCCTAGAGATTTTTACTTCGAGATATTTGGATAAATCTATATGTGTTTTGGTAGTGCAAATGGCGATTAGTCAGATCATGTTTGAAAAATCGTTTTCATTAAGGTTTGTCTTTAATTTTGCAAGAATCTAAGTTTAGCTATGTCTAATCTACTTTGTCTAATAGCACTCTGTAATAATTTTAAATGTGTGATGTTAATAATTCTTTCTGAAAAGTTATTTTTAACGGGGTCTTTGGTTTTAAGACTAGCTGGAGTAATTTTTTCAAAAAGATATTGGTAATTGTAATTGTAATATTGCTAATTATATTTGTAACCCTTTCTATTTTTTGTTCCCCCAACAGCTGTTTGTCGTTTGTTGTTTGGTTTTTAGGAGCATTACCAACTAAGGCCATATTGCTTCAGGGATATGCAGGTCATACCCTGACCTTTCCGCATCCTCCATATTTGGTGGCTACGGGCTTGAACCCTGGTCTAATCAAGAAGTGTGTGCTACGCACTGCTGCTCCTTCCCACCTGGCTACGGAGGCACCTCCCCCAACAGCATGGTCTGATGATGGGCATCAGTAAGATACCTGAAACATCACCTTAATGTTTATTAATAGCTTAATAAACTATATTATTAATTTCACATGGTATAAGAGTGGTATTAAATATAGTAATAATCTTAATGGAAAACAACCACATAACGTCCTTCCCTAACTGTACAGATAATTGTCCAGCCTTATTAGCACACTAGACATTGAACTTCTACAGTTCATGCACCCGCCCCATTAAAAGGCAATGAAACTCTAATTCAAGAAATATGAATTTCAAGTCCCTGCTACAAAAAGTAGCTAGTGAGAAATTGCATTTGTTTCATTGAAGTTCTGCAGTTCGTGTACCCAGTTCATTAAAAGGAACTGAAGCTCTGCAGTTCGTGTAATGTGAATTTGAAGTCCCTGCCATAAAATGCAGCTAGTGAGAAATTGTAGTTCATGCAATCTCAATGTGACATCCAGTCTGAGAAAAAGTCATCTGATAAGACTAGTGGCAGAGAAGAAAAATGTATGAGACTGATTATAAATCATCAGGGTACACAGAAACCTACAGCTATAAACTAGTCTGCAATCAAGCTACTAAGACGGTTACACAAGACAAGATAATTATGAGAATACTTTGGCCAAGAATGCAAAGAAAAGTATTCTTTGATTATGTTAACACTAGAAGGAAAGGAATGAATAACATTAGCCCACTAGATATGAATGGCATAAGTATTGGTCATCCTGTTCAAGTTGCTGACAAATTGAATAAATAAATATTTTGCATCTAAATTCACATGTGAAGAACCTTTTAGAGATGGGGATACCAGAACTTTATCAAGTTATAACTGTGAGCTAAATGATTTTATGATAACTGAGAACTGGAAGAATAATTGTTGAAGCTAAAAAAAATGAATAAGGCACCTGAGGCTGATGGAATCTGCCCAATTATATTAAAAGGAACAGCAAAACCTCTGGTCACATTTGTGAGACCATCCTCAGATTCAGGGGTGGTCCCTACAGAATGGAGATGTGCAAATGTCTCGCCTATTCAAAAAGAGGATCAAAGAGTGAAAGGAATAATTACAGACCTGTAAGTTTGACTTCTGTTCTGGGGAAAATAATGGAGTCACTGGTTAAAGAAGTAATGCTATACTAACTAGATAGAAATGCTGTTATACAGCATTCACAGCACAGATTTGTTAAGGGGAATCTTTTCAGCAGTGTGGAATTAGGGCCAGTTTACTGCTATTGATAAAGGGATAGTTGAGTGGCAGGAGACAGCAATTGGTGAGAAGTGGCAACTGAAGTTTAACACTGAAGAATGCAAGAAGATACTGCATATGAATATCATCCAGTGCAGTATCTTCTTGCATTCTTCAGTGTTAAACTTATTAATTAACAATTATTAATATAAATAAAAGGGAATAGATTTTTAGGTAATCTTAAACCCAACAATCTGTTTCTCTCAAGGTTATTTTTTAGTTGAGAAGATAAGTAATAGCATCCTGTTATTATTGAAGAAAATATTGGTACATTTTTTTATCCTTTGAATCTGGGGACAAAATGGCCATCACAAAAGAGCATGCAAAATAAACATATATAATTCTGTATTTACAGGGGACAGAATTAAACAATGAAATTAGTTATATTATGCTATAATAATTAAATAATATGGAGCAAGAGGGGCTATACTGCCTCACCATGCAGTCAAAAGGATGTACTCTGCTTATAACCTGTTTCAACCTAATTTGACACCACTGAAAAAAGAAAAAGGGTCTCCTTGCACAACAAATTACAACATTAATGTGCCCTAATCCTATTCACAGCCATAACACAGCAGTCCGATTTCTTTTTTTGCCAGTATTACACAAAAATATATATTATCAATTATTTAATATATAATATATACTATTACAAATTATTTATTTAAAAATAAATATTAATATTATCATTTGCAGTTTCTGAGCAGTACTAAATTAACAAAAAAAGATTCATGGGCACAGTGCTGCATTCTATTCCAAAGTCGAAAGATACCAATAGGAAATGTCACTTTAACATGAGAATGAATATAAAATAAAACTAATTGCAATGGAAAAAAAGTAATATTTATTATACCAGTTCTTCCATAAAATATATAGATACATTTTACAGAGCAATATGAATACAGTTTGAATACAGAGCAATTTGAAAACAGTTTGCTGGAAAAAAAAAAAAAAAATGAGAGCACAGGAATCTTGCACTTCTGACAAGAGCATCTAAAAGGGTCATGAAACATTGAGGGTCGTGAAACGCTGCTGAAACAGGATACAGAAAAGTTGAGTAGATCGGCTGAGAGGTGGCAAATGAAGTTTAACATTGACAAATGTAAAGTATTACATATGGGAAGCAGTAACCCCAGAGTAACATATCAACTCTGTGGTACTACACTGACAGTGGTAGAGAATGAAAAGGACCTGGGGGTAATAATGCAGGCAGATATGAAGTTTTCTGAGCAGTGCAGATGGTCTGCAAGAGTAGCTCAAGGTGTCTTGTCAGTGATATACAGGAATTTTTTGTAGCAGGGATAAGGAGGTGATTATCCCCTTGTATAAGGCAATGGTCAAACCACACCTTGAGTATAGTATACAGGTCTGGAGGTCTCATTTTAAGAAGGATATAGAACTGTTTGAACGAGTACAGAGAAGGGCAACAAGATTAGTGAATGGAACAAAGGGTTGCTCTTACAAAGAAAGGCTTAAGTTTTTCAAATTACAGTGTCTGGAGACTAGGCACATGCTAGGTGATCTGATTGAGGAGTATAAAGCCTTGAACGGTTTGAGCATGCTCAATGCTGATGGAATTCTTCCTCTTGGTCAGAATCCCCTGAGAAGGCATAAATTCAAATTGAGGAAAGACGGTTGTAGGATAGATGTGTGGAAGCTTGCCTTTAGCCAGCAGGTGGTTGATTGGTGGAACAAACTTCCATCTGTCATTGTAAAAGTTGATAGCTTAAATAGATTCAAGGCAGAACTTGACAAACATTTGGACCGAGTGGATGGGTGAAATAAGGTTTTTTTTTTTTTTTTTTTTCCGCTGATGCTATATAAGCTTGCTTTCTTGTATCATGTGCCTTTGCTAATGCTAATGCATTGCCTGAATAAAGAAAAAAAATGTGTGTGTGCTGAGCACATTAAGCAAAAATCAGCATTAGCATTAGTAGAGGTACATGATGAAGGAAAGCAAGTTTATACAGTATCAGCCAAAAAAACACCCTTCCCATTTCACTGATCCATTCATTCCAAATGTTTGTCTAGTTCTGCCTTGAATTTATTTAAGCTGTCAACTTCCACAACAACAGATGGAAGTTTGTTCCAGCAATCAACTACCTGCTCACTAAAGGCAAACCTCTGCACATCTATTCTACATCTGTCTTTCCTCAGTTTAAATCTATGCCCCCTCAGGTTTGAAATCTGAGCAAAAGGAAGAATCCCATCACCACTGAGCCTGCTCAATCCATTCAAGGCCTTATACACTTGTTAACAGGAGAGATTGCTTCTACAGGGATGGGATACACTTAAATAGAAAGGGTGCAAGAATATTTGCTGATGCTATCAAGGCAGTGTTAGGTGGGTCGGAAAACTGATAGCTTGGGGGGATACAAGGACTAATAGTTTAACAGTAGCCATAGGCAGAGGTGAAGGTGATTCTTGCACAACTTCTATTAGAATAAGTAGCGACCTGGAGTGAGGGGTGTTGGGGGTTTCAGGGACAGATGGCAGTCATCCTGAAATAGGTGGGTATATGGGATGTGTTAGGGTAACTAGGAATAGGAATATGTATACAAATGCTAGGAGTTTGGTAAATAAATTTGATGAATTTGAGGTATTGCTCAAAGCATCAAAGGTGGATATTGTTGGGATAGCAGAGACGTGGTGTCACACACATATAAGGAATGCAGAACTAGAATTTGGGGAGTACAATGTGTACAGAAAGGATAGACAGGATAGAAAGGGAGGAGGTGTTATGCTATTAATTAAGAAAAACATAAAATCAAAAGAAGTGCACCCAGTTGATATAGATGAACAGTGCACTGTTGAGTCAGTTTGGGGTGACATAAACCCTGTGAAAGCAAAAATAAGAGTAGGAGTGTGTTATAGCCTAATGACTCGAATGAGTACAATGAACAATTATACAGAGAAATAGAGTGGGCCAGTAAATCAGAATGTCTTATAATGGGGGATTTTAACTTCCCAGATATTGACTGGAACCTGTGGGTTGGTCACTCACACACTAGTCAGACTTTTGTGGATTTATTGGATGATTGTTTTCTGCAGCAGCATGTTCGAGAGGCAACTAGAGGGAGTAATACTCTTGATCTGGTTATCAGCAGTGATCTTTCATGTATTAAGAATTTGCAGATAAAAGAACCACTAGGTGGCAGTGATCACAGTGTACTGATGTGGGATTTACTTAAAGATATAATTACCATCAGGTGTAAAGGAAAGGGTTTTTGCTTCCGTAAAGGTGAGTACAGTGGTCTCAGAAAGTTTTTAAATTCTGTACAGTGGGATAAACTGGCGATGTTACCAATAGTAAATTCTAATTGGGAAGCATTCAAGGAATTAATCGTGGATGCTACTAAAAGTTTCATACCTATTAAGAAGTATTGTTCAAGGTTTAGGCCTAAATAGTTATCTAATGAACTAATGAGACTCATAATAGGGAAGAAAAATGCATGGGATGCATATAAATTATCAAGCGACTCAGAAGCCTATGGCAGATATAAGCTAGTCTGTAATCAGGTCACACAAAAGAGGTTAGGCAGGCGAAGGCAGATTACGAGAAATCCTTGGCAAAAAATGCTTAGAAAAACAGCAAGGATTTCTTTACTTATATAAACTCTAAAAGGAAGGGGATGAATCTGATTGGTCCATTTGACATTGATAGTTCGACTGTTGATGATCCTGCTCAGATAGCAAACAAACTGAATGAGTATTTTGCATCTACATTCACACGAGAGGAATTATTAAGGTTTGAAAATGGCAGAAGGTTATCAAATTGTAGCAGGATACTTAATGATTTTGTAATAACTGAGAGCAAAGTGGAGGAGAAATTGTTGAAGTTAAACATAAGAAAAGCACCTGGGGCGGATTGGATCTATCCAGTTATATTAAAGGAGGCGGCAAAGCAACTAAGCAAACCTTTAGCCATAATTATAGAGAGCATTCTTGGACTCAGGGGAGGTTCCCACGGACTGGAGATGCGCAAATGTATCCCCAATTCACAAAGGGGGATCGAAGGGTGACACGAGTAATTACAGACCAGTTAGTTTAACTTCTGTTCCAGGTAAAATAATGGAGTCACTGGTTAAAAATGCATTGCAGGATCATCTAGACAAGACTGCAGCAATAATTCACACACAGCATGGGTTTGTTAAGGGAAAGTCTTGTCTGACAAATTTAATAGGATATTATGATGTGGTTACAAAGGAACTGGATGCAAAAAATAATTTTGATATCATATATTTGGATTTCAGGAAAGCTTTTGACACTGTTGCGAATGGAAGACTATTCTACAAATTGGAGCAGAATGGTATTAAGGGTAAGTTGCTATAATGGATAAAAGGATGGTTAAGTGGGAGAAGACAGAGGGTGGTAATCAATGGGTGCTGCTCTTCGTGGACTAATGTTATTAGTGGAATCCCACTGGGTTCGGTGTTGGGTCCACTGTTGTTTTGTATATTTATCAATCATATTGATGAAGGTATATCAGGCTTAATGTCGAAGTTTGCAGATGATACAAAGGTTGGCAGGGTTGTTAATGACAGTAATGGCAGTGTGCTACTGCAACAGGATCTAGATAATTTGGGCAGATGGGCTAAGAAGTGGCAACTGAAGTTTATCCTTGACAAATGCAAAGTACTGCATATGGGTAGAAGTAACCCCAGAGAAACGTGCCAACTGTGTGGTGTACTACACTTAAGGTGGTAGAAAATGAAAAAGACCTGGGAGTAATTGTGCAGGCGGATATGAAGTTTTCTGAGCAATGCAGACAGGCTGCCAGGGCAGGTCATGGGGTTTTGTCAATGATATATAGGAATTTTGCTAGCAGGGAAAAGGAGGTGATTATCCCTCTGTATAAGGCAATGGTCAAGCCATGCCTTGAGTACTGCATACAGGTCTTGAGGCCTCATTTTGGGAAGGATGTAGATTTACTTGAGCGTGTGCTGAGAAGGGCAACAAGATTGGTGAGGGGGAATAAAGGGATCCTCTTACCAAGAGAGGCTTAAGTGCTGGAGACTAGGCACCTGCGCGGTGATCTGATTGAGGTGTATAAGGCCTTGAATGGGTTCAGCACACTGAATTCTGATGGGATCCTTCCAATTGTTCAGATTACGAACCTAAGGGGGCATAAATTCAAATTAAGAAAGGACAGATGTAGAATAGATGTGCGGAAATTTGCCTTTAGCCAGCGGGTGGTTAATTGTTGGAACAAACTTCCATCTGTCGTTGTGGAAGTTGATAGGTTGAATAAATTTAAGGAGGAACTGGACAGGCATTTGGAGGGAATGGTGTGATTTTTTTTTTTTTTTTTTTTGGCTGATGCTGCATAAGCTCATACACATGCTTTCTTGCATCACATGCCACTACTACTACACCACACCACAATCAGATCATCTCGCAGGTACCCAGCTTCCAGAAGCTGCAATTGGCAGAACTTAAGCCTTTCTTCATAAGAGCACCCCCTTTATTCCCTTCAACAGTCTTGTTGCCCTTCTCTGTACTTGTTCTAGCAACTCTATATCCTTCCTAAAATGAAGCTTCCAGACCTGTACACAATACTCAAGGTGTGGCCTGACCATTGCCTTATACAAAGGGATAATCACCTCCTTATCCCTGCTCACAAAATTGCTGTATATCATTGACAAGACCTCATGACTTACTCTGGCAGCCTGTCTGCACTGCTCTCATAAAACTTCATATGTGACTGCACAATTACCCCCAGGTATCTTTCATTCTCCACTACCCTGAGTGTAACACCACATAGTTGGTACATTTCTCTGGGGTTACTGCTACCCACATGCAGTACTTTGCATTTGTCAATGTTAAACTTCAGTTGCCACTTCTCAGCCCATCTACCCAACTTTTCCAGATCCTGTTGAAGCAGCATTCAACAATTTGTTGAAAATCATTAAGCACCCTGCTACAATTTGATAACCTTCTGGCATTTTCCTTCCTTAATAACTGATGTGTGAATTTAGATGCAAAATACTCATTCAGTTTGTTTGCTATCTGAGCAGGATCAACAGTCGAACCATCAATATCAAGTGGACCAATCATTCATCCCCTTCATTTTAGAATTTATATAAGTAAAGAAGTCCTTGCTGTTTTTTTAGCATCCTTTGCCAAAGATTTCTCGTAATCTACCTTCGCTTGCCTAATCTCCTTTGTGACTTGATTACAGACTAGCTTGTATCTACCTTAGGCTTCTGTGTTGCCTGACAATTTATGTGCATCCCATGCATTTTTCTTCTCTGCGACGAGTCTAATTAGTTCATCTGACATCCATTTGGGTCTAAACCTAGAGCAGTATTTCTTAGTTCAAACAAAAAGCCTAGTAGCTTCCAAAATTACTTCCTTGAATGCTTCTCATTTAAAATTTGCTATTGGTAACATCATCAGTTGGTCCCACTGTACAGAACCTAAAAGATCTCTGAGACCACTGCAGTCACCTTTACAAAAGCAAAATCCCTTCCCTTTACTCATGATGGCAGTTACATCTTTAAGTAAATCCTACATCAGTACACTGTGATCAATGCCACCTAGTGGTTCCTTTATCTGTAAATTCTTAATGCATGAATAATCACTGCTGATAATCAGATCAAGAGTGTTACTCCCTCTTGTCTCTCTAACATGCTGCTGTAGAAAACATTCGTCCAATCAATCCAGACTAGTGTGCAAGTGACCAACCCAGAAGTTCCAGTCTATACATGGGAAGTTGACATCCCTCATTATAAGTCATTCTGATTTACTGGCCTACTCTATTTCTCTGTATAATTGTTCACATTAATTAGGCCTATAACAAACCTTCATTTTTGCTTTCCCACTGCTTATGTCACACCAAACTGACTGAACATTGCACTGTCCATCTATGTCAACTGGATGCACTTCCTTAGATTTTATGTGTTTCTTAACTAACAGCATAAACCCCCTCCTCCCTGTCTATCCTTTCTGTAAACATTGTACTCTCCAAATTCGAATTCTGCATCCCTTATATCTGAGTGGCACGAAATCACTGATATCCCAACAATATCCGCCTTGGATGTCTTAACCAGCACTTCAAATTCATCAAATTTATTTACTTTGCTCCTAGCATTGGTGTACATGCAAGTATACATCACCTCTTCTTATTCTTAGTTATTCTAACACAGCACATGTCTTTACTTGTTTCATGATCCCTAGCAGTTCCTGAAATCCCTGGCAACTGGCTTTCTGGTTGCTGCTGCTCGTTTCAATAGAAGCAGTGCAAGAATCATTTCCACCTCTACCTGTGGCTACTGTTAATCTATTAGTCTGTGAATCCCCACAAGCTAGCAGTTTACCGACCCACCTAATACTGCCTCGATAGCATTAGCAAATATTCTTGCACCCCTTCTAGTTAAGTGTATTCCATCCCTGTAGAAATAATCTCTTCTGTTAACAAGCACATACCACACTGAGAAAAATTCTACCCCATGAGCCCTGCACAATCTCTCCATGGTCGAATTGATTGACAAGCCTCTCATCATATACTCTCTCCTATCGTGTCTGGGCAGGATTTCAAACACATTCAAATTTAACTCTAACTGACGACTTTTTTTCAGCATTGACCTGTACTTGCTTAGTAAATCCGCAAATCTCCTACACTTAACACTAAATTCTTTAGAATCTTTTGAAACATTTATTATTTCGATGTTATAGTGGTTTAATATTTTACAATTGTTTTACAAGTTTATTACAAAGTTTTTACAGATCTCTCCTTTGTACTCAATGAAGGTGGTTTTGGTGGTTGCAATACATGTCTTTACTTGTTTTTACATATACATGTCTTTACATATACATGCTCTATATGCCTTACAACACTCACTATTAGTCCTTGATAAGTTCAATTGTTGATTTTTTTTCTGTCAAAATTTTTTTATGAAATACAGTAGAGAATGGTGAAAGAAATATTTTGGTTTTGTGATTTTCAAAATTGGACTGCAAAATCGGAGATTTAGCAGTCCAATTTTAAACTTAAACACAACACGTGTACAAATTACACTGTGGCCACACTGTAGAGGAATTGATTGCATTGTGTGTCACTGGTACATGTGCCACTGTGTCACCCGTGCCTGGTATGCAGTGGTACAATGGTGGTATGCGATGAATCATTTTGTGGCGATTTTTGTCAATCCACGGGCGCTAGTTACTCCCATGTGAAAAACTGTCTGGGGTGCGCCTAAAGAAGTTTCACTTTAAAAAAGAGAGAGATGGAATGGAACCAGAGGATGTCTGCCATGGACTAAACTTGATGAAGTTGTATCAATATTTAAAGAACACAAAAGGTGTTGCTGTAAATGCTGATACTAATGATGTTAAGAGTAGGAAATTGGAGGATTTACTTAAAAAGTAGGTAATGTTAAGAAATATCAAATTAGGATGCAAGAGTAGCTAGCATTATGTAATAAAGTTTACTGAATGAGTGGAAGTGCTAGAAGAGAGAATGTTACCTCTTTTTTTGCTTAGAGTATTAAACAGCAAATAATATCCCAGAATATGGATAGTCTCTCTCTTTAGAAGTTATGTATAATTATACATAAGCACAATGCTTGTTCTAATGTACAATGCTATAAACCAGGAGTCCCCAAACTACGACCCACAAAAGAATTTTATCCGGCCCGTGGATATTTCAATTAGATCATAAAATTTAATGTTTACATTAGATCACAATAAAATTTATGAAAAACACATTTTACAGATTATTTTAACATTCATCGGTTGATTAGTAGTGTTGACGCCTCTGGTTCATCAGCTTAGTCTTGTTAGATATTAATTCTGTTATTTCCACACAAAGCTATTCTTTGAAACATCGTTAAAATAATCCATTAATCTTTACCCTATCATTAAATAGCAGTAGGTGTCAAAGACAGTAATTAAGGATCTCCTAATTTCATAAAATTAGGAGATCCCTAATTAATAAAATATTTCATAAAATTTTAAGACACATTCAGTGCTTGCTTACTTCAATATTCACGAGTATTTTTTTTTTTTATTCCAGTCACCCCATAAAAATCATGTCAAAGTCGATGTCGAAAAAAAGAAAAGTTAATGCTGAGTGTCGCGTTTTTAATGAGCGGTGGCCAATAAATTACTTTTCTGCATTGCTCAATGATACTTGTGTGTGTCTCATTTGAAATGTTGCCTTGTCGGTCTTCAAGGAATACAATGTAAAATCATTACACCACAAAACATGCCTCAAATTACAATAAATTTTAAGGAGCTTTGCAGCAGAAAAAACTCCAAGAACTAACCCAAACTTTTCAAAGTCAACAACAGAAGATTAGAACTTTTACTCATCATAATTTATCTGCAGTTAGAGCTAGTTTTTGAGCCACCCAAATCATTGCTGAAGAAGGAAGGGCCTTTATGGATAGAGAATTTGTTTGGCAAATGCAGATGATGTATGTCCTGAGAAAGTAAAGAATTTTGCATCTGTAAGTTTCTCAGGAACGTAACCCCTGCTATTCGCGTTTATCTTCATCAACTGTAAAATGAAGATTTAGGAACCAATGTTCAAAATAAACTCATAGAAAAAGTTTGTGAATGGCACACATTTTTCAGAAGCAATTGACAAGAGTGAAGATACAAGTCATGCAGTTCAATTACTAATTTATATCCAAGGTGTAAATCAAAATTTTGCAGTAACTGAAGAGCTAGTTGCATTAAAAAGCTTGAAAGATACAAGTGAAAATATATTTTTGAGTGTGTCAGAAGTGATCGATGACCTCAAATTGAATTGGGATTTGCTATTAGCAGCTACGACAGATGACTCTAAAAATATGGTCAGTACTAAAATTGGGTTTCG
Organism: Mastigoproctus giganteus; assembly: GCF_048544385.1. Lineage (NCBI taxonomy): Eukaryota > Metazoa > Arthropoda > Arachnida > Uropygi > Thelyphonidae > Mastigoproctus > Mastigoproctus giganteus. The sequence continues at coordinate 21,891,709 of NC_143588.1, read as the reverse complement.
TGGGTCAGCTTCATAAATACAGTAAACCCCACGAATAGCAGGGGTTACGTTCCTGAGAAATGCCACGAATACCAAAAATGCGAATACTGAGTTATGGCTCCCATAGTAATAAAAGGGTTCCGTTCCAAAGTATGAAATATATAAGAAAAACTAGTCTAAAATATTGTCTATGTATGTATTATATGTACCTACATAATATGACAATGTACATAGACAGTATATAGTGAAATACAAGCATAAGGCATCGAAATGAAAATAAGAAACAATTCAATATTAAATGTAATATTTATCAGAAATTTCAAACATATCTTTCAAACCAGCCTGCCTTTGCTAACTAAAAAACTTATCCCACTAGTGCTATCACCAATTTCGCTAAAGTGTTGAAAAAGGCGCCTTTTCACAAATGATAAATGAACTCAACGGAATTTTATTTTGAGTTCAGTCTTCTATTCACAGATTTAAAGCTCACTGATTTTATGTTTTGACACTGACGAGACACTTTCGCTATTAGAAATTTTGTCTAATAACTCAGTTTTACTCACTAACATCTTCACCTTCTTTGATCTTTTCACAATTCCCTTGTTATTCGGAGCCATATTTTTGTAGGGGTTAGAAAAGAACTTGTCCACAATAAAGTCACTTTCTTTTAACCGTTAACACACTCAAAAAAGTCTGTTTACACTAACACACTGCAAAACGATAGATTTTTCACTTTTGTAAACATATCAATTTATAAATTTATTCAATTTATATGCTTATAAATTGAATAAATGATGCAACATGGGGAAATGTTTTGAGGGTCATATGGTTTTATACAAAATCTGCAATTATATAAATATTTGTATTTGGAAAATTAAATGCACAGGGCATAATCCTTATGGGTTTTGATAATTAACTATATAGTATCGGTGTAAATACACCATAGTTAACCCATATATTTGAACTACGTATGTAGTGTAGAGGGCATTGTTTTTATTGTATCTCATAATGTGGTTGCCTTCACAAAGAGATAGCTGCTATTGCATTACTTCAAATAAATAATGCTTCTCTAGTAGAGAAGACTACTGTTATTTATTTTCAGTGGTACCACCACCCAGAAGATCGTTTCGAAGCTGTACGGCTTCATCATCAGTGGGCGGGCAGGTACCCAGGTAATACAACAAGCCATCACAGTTGCGAAGTTATTTCTAGAGAAGCATTATTTATTTGAAGTAATGCAATAGCAGCTATCTCGTTGTGAAGGCAACCACATTATGAGATACAATTAAAATGATACCCTCTACGCTACATACATAGTTCAAATATATGGGTTAACTATGGTGTATTTACACCAATACTATATAGATAAATATTTGTGTAAATAAAACATTTTTATTTGAACACAGAGTATCTATGTAGTTCAAAAACTCCTTAAAACTTTGTCATGCTCTTCTAAAAATTCTTTAAAACTTTGCTTGTCTTGAACACTCCCATACTCTATGGAAAGTTTTTACTGGTCTGATGGATCAAAACATCTTCCACACTACTCACATGGTGTGGAAGGTGTTTTGATCCATCAGACCTGTAAAACCTTTTGCAAACAGATGTAAGTAGACTATCAACAATTTTTCAAACTGGTGATAAGTCTGCTTACATCTGTTTCTAGTATATGAAGTGACAGGAATATCATAAAGAGATGAGACCATATGAATCGCTGTTTCTTGTGATCACTGGTCGGGCAGAGATGTCACTGTAAACATCTCTTAAATGCCAATCAATGGAGGATACGATGCAGCGTGTCACTGTATTATCATCCTCTTATCAACTTAAATCATATGCTCCATCCTTTTTCTTTCTTACTCTACCAAAACTGCTACACATCATACCACAACAAAGCAGCCAGATTCCGAAACGAACGTTGTCCATCCTGGTCTATTATAGACGTGGTATGGCATATTATTGATAATGTCTAGGGTGTCTGTATTTCTGTATGAGCAACTATAAATATGACTAATGCTGTTGTTAGATTTGTTGGTGCATCAGCAACTTAGGCTACAATGCACAAATATGGCTAATAATCATTATGTTACCTGTTCAGATTTTTCTGCTTCTTCTCGTTCCTTCAGTTCCCTAGTTAGACGCCTCGTTCTTTCTTCTTCAGCTCTTTTACGTGCATCATCTTCTTCAGTTTTTGCCATGTTTTCAAATTTTTCCCTTAAACTACTTGCTTTGGCTGGACCTAAGGAAAGAAAGGTTCTTTTTAAATAATACATTTTCTAAATTCCAAACTCTCATTATTACCATAAAAGACTTAAGCAACAAATGCCAATATAATATCAGAAATAAGTGTTATTCAGAGTGTATCTAATACATGAAAACTGAGTCAGGGTGTTTGAAATAACCAGGTCAGGTATATTTTTTTTTATTTATTATTATTATTTTTTTTTATGTGTATGTAGTAATCCCAAACAAGAAAGGTTACTGAAATCTGCATGTATGTGGTATGACCACTTAGATCACATTGTGCCAGTCAGTATATTAAATAGGATCTTTTACCATGTATTTTGTCTGTACAAATGTGTGACCACAGGTTGATTTGCATATTTTCTCACCAGTGGAGTGTAAGACAAATATCATTAATTAGCCTGAATGCTCTCTTTTGGATAAATTCTAAGTGTGGCTCTTAGTGCAACGAAGTAATGTGTTTATTAATTTTTTTTTATTTAAAAAATAAATTTATTAATTTTTTTAATTAATTAAAAAAAGGCTTTGATAAATTTTAAGCTTTCTTTGATTCCTTTCTAGTTTTAATGTGTGTTTTAGTGATTGTGTTTTGCTAAAGCTATTCACAAAAAAAAAGACCCAATTTGAATCTGTTTTATGACTCACCTAACTGAATGCATTTGTAACATGTTAGAATAATAAGAACCACTGATTTTCCAGGCTAAAGTGAAGTAAAAACACATATTTCTGTATTTTTTAATGATTTTATGCATTAAGGACTATGAAATGATTCTTTTCCTTCCATGCTACATTAACAGGTTTTCAAGATTAAAACATTATTTATAACAGTATTTTCTTAAAAGAAAATTCCTGAAATGCAAATGGCAACATATACATGTAATGCTTATACAGGTAGTGAAAAGGTGTTTTATATGTTTCATCACATTTTAAAATGATTTTACTAAGCAAAACATTCACATCAAATTTCACTGAAAATAAAGAAAAAGCATTAGCATTAGTAGAGGCATATGATGCAAGAAAGCAAGCTTATGCAGCATCAGCCAAAGAAAAAAAAAACACTCCCATTTCACCCCTGTGAAATTGGAGTGTTTTGACCCCTGTGAAATTGGAGTGGTTTGTGAAATGGGAAAGAAAAAAACCACTCCCATTTCACTCAAAAGTGCAACAGAAACCCACAAAATGTTTAAAAAACCTTCCAGAGAAGATGTTATGTGTTGTTTAAAGACTTTTCAGTGGTTCACAAGTTTAAAAGATGGCTGTTTGTCGATGCTCTGGCCAACCTTCACCTTCAAAAATCAATTATTCAAATTCTCATATTCATGATCTGATCAGGAGCAACTAATAGTTAACTGTCTGCAAATCAATTGCTGATAGGCATAACTAAAGTATAATCTATTTTTATAAACACAGATCAATTACAATTGAGCAGCATAATGATGCCTGAACTGATAGCATTAGCATTAGCATTAGTAGAGGCATATGATGCAAGAAAGCAAGCTTATTCAGCATCAGCCAAAAAAAAAAGAAAAAAAAAGAAAAAAAAAAAAAAAAACAACCACTACTCCCATTTCACCCCTCAATTCGTTCGAAATACCTGTCCAGCTGAGCCTTAAATTTGTTTAGGCTATCAACTTCAACAACAAGCGATGGAAGTCTATTCCACAAACCAACTGCCCGCTGGCTAAAGGCGAATTTCCGCACATCTATCCGACATCCGTCCTTCCTCAATTTGAATTTATGCCCTCTCAGGTGATTATTCTGAGCAAGAGGAAGAATTCCATCGGCATTGAGCATGCTCAAGCCATTCAAAGCCTTGTACACCTCTATCAGATCACCTCGGCGATGCCTAGTCTCCAGGCTCTGTAATTTGCAAAACTTAAGCCTTTCTTCGTAAGAGCAACCCTTTGTTCCATTCACTAATCTTGTTGCCCTTCTCTGTACTCGTTCCAGCAGCTCTACATCCTTCTTGAAATGAGGCCTCCAGACCTGTATACAGTACTCAAGGTGTGGCCTGACCAATGCCTTATACAAGGGAATAATCACATCCCTGTCCCTGCTAGAAAAATTCCTGTATATCATTGACAAGACACCATGAGCTACTCTTGCAGCTCGTCTGCACTGCTCAGAGAACTTCATATCTGCCTGCACAATTACCCCCAGGTCCTTTTCATTCTCTACCACTGTCAGCGTAGTACCACAGAGTTGATACGTTGATCTGGGGTTACTGTTTCCCATATGTAGTACTTTACATTTGTCAATGTTAAACTTCATTTGCCACCTCTCAGCCCATTTGCTCAACCTTTCCAGATCCTGTTGCAGCAGCATAGTATCAGTAGTGTCCTTAACAACCCTGCCAACCTTTGTATCGTCTGCAAACTTGGACATTAAGCCTGATACACCATCATCAATATCATTTATAAATACAGAAAACAACAATGGACCCAACACTGAACCCTGAGGAACTCCACTAATAACATTAGTCCACGTTGAGCAGTGTCCATTGATTACCACTCTCTGTCTTCTGCCACTCAACCATCCCTTTATCCATAGCAGCAATTTGCCTCGAATGCCACACTTCTCCAATTTGTGCAGCAGTCTTCCATGCGCAACAGTATCAAAAGCCTTTCTAAGATCCAAATATATAATATCAAAGTTATTCCCTGCATCCAGTTCTTTTGTGACTACATCATAGTATCCAATCAAATTGGTCAGACAAGACCTGCCCTTAACAAACCCATGCTGTGTCTGAGCTATAACTGAATTCTTGTCCAGATGATCCTGCAGTGCTTCTTTAACCAGTGCCTCCATTAATTTTCCTGGAACCGAAGTTAAACTAACAGGTCTATAATTACTTGTGTCAGCCTTTGATCCTCCTTTGTGAATTGGGGTTACATTTGCACATCTCCAGTCCATGGGTACCTCCCCTGAGTCCAAAGAAGCTCTCATAATTATGGCTAGGGGTTTGCTTACTTCCTTTGCTGCCTCCTTTAATATAACTGGATAGATCCCATCCACCCCGGGTGCCTTTTTTATGTTTATCCTCAACAATTTCTCCTCCACTTTCCTCTCAGTTATTAGAAAATCATCTAGCTCACTGCCAATGTTTACTTCACCTACGACATTCCCCTTCCTGAATAACTCCTCATGTGTGAATGTAGATGCAAAATACTCGTTTAGATTGTTAGCCACCTGAGCTGGATCCTCAACTGTTGAACCATCAACATCCAGTGGACCAATCTGATTCATCCCTTTCCTTCTTGAGTTTAAATAGGTAAAGAACTCTTTTCTGTTTTTCTTTGCATCCTTTGCCAAGGATTTCTCATAATCTGCCTTTGCCTGCCTAATCTCCTTTGTGACTTGGTTACAGACCAACTTATATCTATCATAGGCTTCCACGTCACCCATTAATTTGTATGTATCCCATGCATTTTTCTTCTCTGCCATATGTCTCATTAGTTCATCTGACAACCATTTAGGCCTGAACCTTGAACAATATTTCTTGGTTGGTATGTAAAGCCTGGTAGCTTCCAAGATTAGTTCCTTGAATGCTTCCCATTTTGAATTTGCTGTTGGTAACATCATCAGTTGGTCCCACTGTATAGAATTTAAATACTGTCTCAGACCAGCATAGTCTCCTTTACGAAAGCAAAAACCCTTCCCTTTACCTCTGATGGTAGTTACCTCCTTGAGTAAATCCCACTTCAGCACACTGTGATCACTGCCACCCAGTGGTTCATTTATCTGCAGATTCCTAATGCATGAAGAATCACTACTGATAATCAGATCAAGAGTATTACTCCCTCTAGTTGCCTCCCGAACATGCTGGTGTAGAAAACAATCATCCAATAAATCCACAAAAGCCTTGCTAGTGTGTGAGTGACCAACCCACAAATTCCAGTCAATATCTGGGAAATTAAAATCCCCCATTATAAGACTCTCTGATTTACTGGCCCACTCTATTTCCCTGTACAGTATCTTATTATACTCATCAGAGTCATTAGGCCTATAGCACACTCCTACTCTCAATTTTGATTTACCTATGCTTATGTCACACCAAACTGACTCAACACTGCACTGTCCAGCGATGTCAACTGGCTTCACTTCCTTGGATTTTATGTGTTTTTTAACTAATAGCATAACCCCTCCTCCCTTCCTATCCTGTCTATCCTTTCTGTAGACGTTGTACTCCCCAAATTCCAGTTCTGCATTCCTTATATCTGTGTGACACCACGTCTCTGATATCCCAACAATATCTGCCTTTGATGTTTTGAGTAATACCTCAAATTCATCAAATTTATTTACTAAACTCCTAGCATTAGTGTACACGCAAGTATACATGCACCTGTTTCTATTCTTAGCTACCCTAACACAACCCATGTGTTTTCTTGTACCGCAATGACTTCCAGCAGTCTCTGAAATATCCTGCATCTTGTTTTTCAGGCTTCTGCTCATTCCAATAGAAGCAGTGAAAGAATCTCTTTCACCTCTGCCCGTGGCTACTGTTAATCCATTAGTCTTTGTCTCCCCCCAAGCTAGCAGTTTTCCGACCCACCTAACACTGCCTCGATAGCATCAGCAAATATTCTTGCACCCTTTCTATTTAAGTGTATCCCATCCCTGTAGAAGCAATCTCTCCTGTTAACAAGTACAGTCCAGGCTGAAAAAAATTCTACCCCTTCAGCCTTGCACAATCTTTCCAGGGCCGAATTGATCGACAAGGCTCTCATCATATACTCCCTCCTATCGTGTCTGGGCAGAATTGCAGACACTTTCAAATTCAACCCTACTTCACGGCTTTTTTTCAACAGTGACCTGTACTTGTTAAGTAATTCCGCTGGTCTCCTACTCTTAATATCATTAGTGCCAACGTGTACAACTATATCACCTTTTGTGCCCTTAAAAGATGATATCTGCTCTACAACATCATCAACCTTTGCCCCTGGCAGACATACCCTGGTCCTGTTCCACCTATCCTTTTTACAAAGCATGTTCCCCGTTTCCCTGACAATTGAGTCACCAACAACTACTAGTTCCTGTTGGACCAGCGCATTCTGCCTTGGGGGCTGCCTCTGTGTTGCAAGATGACCAAGTCCAAGCTCTGGTGTTGATGTGGGCAGCTGAGAGCTTGATGGGCCCCTCAATTTATTTCCTTCGAGGGCATCCACCCTGTCCTTCAAGGTCTCATATAGGCCCATAACAACGCCGAGTTGTCGCCTAATTTCCTTGCACTCCTTGCATCGTGCACACACAAAGACATCCCCCATGGCAGTATCATGTCCCGTACCCGATTGCTCCGCAAACATCAAGCAAACAGTGCATCTTAAAAGGCCGTGATTCAGGGGGCAACCGCCCCCCTCAGTTCTCCCCTGAGTCACAGCACTCCCATTAGCTTGAGCCTTTTGCTTTGCTGCTCTGGTCAGAGTCATGATTTCGATTTAAATGTCAATAAAATTACAATTTCAGAACAAAATTAAAACCTTAAACTTGTATCTTAACACAGTTATAACGCTATATTTATTTTTCGGTATCGAGTGTTATCTACGAGTTCCCTTTATATAACTTCCGTATCAAGTATGTATTAATTATTTGCTACGTTTGTACTCTAAGTCGTTATATATATATAGTTAAAAGTACAATTTAATTGACAATGAAGTTTAACAAGATTAATAGATGTACTGATTAATTGACAATATTATATTATGCACTATACTATACAAAGCTAATGCTGTCGAATTCCGGATATGCTGTATCGCGCTTCAGTAACGAGTGTTATCTACGAAATCCCTTTATATAACTTCTGTATCAAGTTATGTATTAATTATTTATTTTTACTAATTATTTATGTTCCGTAACCTAAGTGGTTATATGTATAGTTAAAATTACAATTTAATTGCCAATGAAGTTCGACAAGATTAATAGATTTTACTGATTAATTTTCACGTAGCAATGGCGGCCGTTTATGAACGGTAAACACGTGGATTTGATACCCTTTCCGATACTAAGTAATACCTACAAAATCTCTATCTAAGTTATTTTAACTTTAAGTACCGTAAATAGGAATATAAAGCTACTCTAGAAATAAGTTAATATGTCAATTTAAACTAATAAAGCAGAAAATAAATCAGAAAAAACTTCTCTATTCCAAGAGCGGCAGAAAGGCACGTCCGCACAGGAAATCCTCGACCTCAGAGGATAAGGGCAGAAAGTCCTATAACTACAATACTAACTACCTACCAGAGTTTTGATATCCATGAATGGGTCCTTGAACTTCACTACTAATTTTTCATTAATACATGACTGCTACACAAGATCACATTTTTCTAGAAAATACTGAACAACTTCCAGAACCCCATTACATATATATATTAAAAAAAGAGCAAATTATCAAGGCTATTAATTTCTTGCAACAATCAATAACTGCGATGCAGACTGCATAGTACATCCTTTCTTAGCAAAATGTTTAAATAAATGTGATTTATGATTAAATTCAAAATTAATTGTCAACTCCTCTGACGTGGTGGTTGTGCTGAAGTATAAACAAGAAATCTATATACTCATATAATCAATCCTCTGCTAGTCATTTTTAATGTAATTCTTGCACAGCAAGTGTTTCCTGTCATGTAGAACTTTGGTTTTTTGGTTGTTTTTTTTTAGGAGCATCAGCAACTAAGGCCATATTGCTCCGGGATATGCGGTGGTCATTCCCTGACCTTTCCGCATCCTCCGTATTTGGTGGTCACTGGCTCGAACCTCGGTCTAATCAAGAAGTGTGTGCTACGCACTGCTGCTCCTTCCCACCTGGCGCCATGTAGAACCAAAACACCAGCAGACCCTTTCTTGAGAACTGGGAACTAGTTCTTGCAGTAGACATTAAAATACAAACACTTGCAAATAAATTAATAAATGTCAGAGCAACAAGGCTCAATATGTTCTACGTTATATGTCAATTAAATAAAGAATGAGAAGAATTAGATCAATATCGAAATTTGCAGATGTATACAAAGGTTGGCAGGGATCCTGTTGCAGTGTGCTTCTGCAACAGGATCTAGAAAAGCTGGGAAGACTGGCTGAGAAGTGGCAACTGAAGTTTAACTTCGGCAAATACAGAGTACTGCACATGGGTAGAAGTAACCCCAGAGAAACATGCCAACTGTGTGATACCACACTTAGAGTGGTAGAAATGAAAAAGAGCTGGGAGTAATTATGCAGTCAGATATGAAATTTTCAGAGCAACGCAGACAGGAATTTTGTTAGTATGAAAAAGGAGGTGATTATCCCTTTGTATAAGGCAATGGTCAGGCCACACCTTGAGTACTGCATACAGGTCTAGAGGCCTGATTTTAGGAAGGATGTAGAGTTGCTTGAGTGAGAAGGGAAACAAGATTGATGAGGGGAACGAAAGGGGTGGTCTTACCAAGAAAGGCTTCTAAGTTCTGCAAATTGCAGTGTCTGGAGACTAGGCACCTATGAGGTGATCTGATTGGGGTGTATAAGGCCTTGAATGGGTTGAGCAGGCTCAATTCTGATGGGATTCTTCCTGCTACTCAGATTACAAACCTAAGGGGACATAAATTCAAATTGAGAAAAGACAGTCATAGAATAGATGTGCAGAAATTTGCCTTCAGCCAGCAGGTAGTTGATTGCTAGAACAAACTTCCATCTGTTGTTGTGGAAGTTGATAGCTTAAATAAATTCAAGGAGGAACTGGACAAACATTTAAAGGGAGTGAATGTGTGAAATTCTTTTTTTTTTTTTTTTTTTTTTTGGCTGATGCTACATAAGCTTGTTTTCTTGCATCGCATGCCTCTACTACTACTACTAATAATAATAATTTTTTACTGGCATATTAATTTATTTTTTAGAGTTGCTTTGTATTCCTAGTTGTTACTTTCGTTTAAATTGAATTTAGATACAGATTTTGTAGGTTATTACTTAGTATCAGTAAGGGTATCAAATTCACGTGTGGACAGGTTTTGCAGCTCCCGCGAATGAAAAGTTTTTAATTATACTTAGCCGCTTTATTGACTTAATTGTTAGATTAAATTATTTTCTATAAGTAGCTTATAGACCTAGTCAAGCTCTGTGGTTTATTTTGAATTTAGATAGCGCGATTTGGAAAGTAAATAATACCTCGTAACTTGCAATGGTGGCAATTTGTAACTTGCCACCATTGTTATACGATACACTTATGCTAGCGTAAGGTTTAACGGAAAACTAGATAGCGAGTATAGTAGTATCAGTTAATCAGTAAAATTTATTAATCTTATTAAATTTCATTGTCAACTGAATTGTACTTTTTTTAACTAAATAAATATAGTGACCTAGTTATTACAAACGTAACATCATAAATTAATACATATAAGTTGACAAGGGATAAGAAAGTCATATAACGTAACTCAGAGATAATATTCGATACCGAAATACATATATATAGTGTATAACTGCATTGGGATATAGGTTAGGGTTATATTTTGTATTGGAATTTTATTGAACTTCAATAGAAATCATGACTCAGACCAGAGCAGCAAATCAAAAGTGGAGTGGAAATGCTGTGGCTCAGGGGAGAACTGAGGGGGGGGGGGAGTTGTCCTCTGAATCACAGTCTATTGAAATGCATTGCTTGTTTGATGTTTGTGGAGCAATCAGGAACGGGACATGATATTGCCAAGGGGAATGTCTTTGTGTGTGTGTGTGCACAATGTAAGGAGTGTGAGGAAATCAGGCGTCAACTTGACATTGTTATGGGCATATATGAGAGCTTGAAGGACAGGGTGGATGCCCTCGAAGAATTTAAACTGAGGCGCCCATCAAGCTCTCAGCTGCCCACATCAATGCCAGAGCTTGCACTTGAACATCATGCAACACAGCAGCAACCCCCAAGGCAGAATGAGCTGGTCCCAAAGGAACTAGTTGTTGTAGGTGACTCTATTGTTAGGGAAACGGGGAACATATTGTACAAAAAGGATAGATGGAACAGGACCAGAGTATGTCTGCCAGGAGCAAAGGTTGATGATGTTGTAGGGCAGATATCATCCTTTAAGGGCACATTGGCACTAACGATATTAAGAGTAGAGGACCAGCAAAATTACTTAACAAGTACAAGACAATGCTGAAAAAAAAAGCCATGAGTTAGGGTTGAATTTGAAAGTGTCTGCAATTCTGCCCAGACACGATAAGAGGGAGTATAGGATGAGAGCCTTGTCGATCAATTCTGCTCTGGAGAGATTGTGCAAGGCTCAAGGGGTAGAATTTTTTTCAGCCTGGTCTGTGCTTGTTAACGGGAGAGACTTCTACAGGGATGGAATACACTTAAATAGAAAGGGTGCAAGAATATTTGCTGATGCTATCGAGGCAGAGTTAGGTGTGTCGGAAACTGCTAGCTTGGGGGAAGACAAAGACTAATAGATTAACAGTAGTCACTGGCAGAGGTGAAAGAGATTCCTGCACCGCTTCTATTGGAATGAGCAGAAGCCTGAAAAATAAGATGCAGGATATTTCAGAGACTGCTGGGAGTCATTGCGGTACAAGTAAACACATGGGTTGTGTTAGGGTAGCTAAGAATAGAAACAGGTACATGTATACTTGCGTGTACACGAATGCTAGGAGTTTAGTAAATAAATTTGATGAATTTGAGGTATTGCTCAAAATATCAAAAGCAGATATTGTTGGGATATCAGAGACGCAGTGTCACACAGATATAAGGAATGCAGAATTGGAATTTGGGGAGTACAACGTCTACAGAAAGGATAGACAGGATAGGAAGGGAGGAGGGGTTATGCTATTAGTTAAGAAACACATAAAATCCAAGGAAGTGAAGCCAGTCAACATCGCTGGACAGTGCAGTGTCAAGTCAGTTTGGTGTGACACAAGCATTGGGAGATCAAAATTGAGAGTAGGAGTGTGCTATAGGCCTAATAACTCTGATGAGTATAATAAGAAACTGTACAGGGAAATTGAGTGGGCCAGTAAATCAGAGAGTCTTATAATGGGGGATTTTAATTTCCCAGATATTGACTGGAGTTTGGGGTCTGGTCACTCACACACTAGCAAGGCTTTTGTGGATTTATTGGATGATTGTTTTCTACACCAGCATGTTCGGGAGGCAACTAGAGGGAGTAATACTCTTGATCTGATTATCAGTAGTGATTCTTCATGCATTAGGAATCTGCATATAAATGAACCACTGGGTGGCAGTGATCACAGTGTGCTGAAGTGGGATTTACTCAAGAGGTAACTATCATTAGGGGTAAAGGGAAGGGTTATTGCTTTCGTAAAGGCGGTAACAATGGACTGAGACAGTATTTTAATTCTATACAGTGGGACCAACTGATGATGTTACCAACAGCAAATTTAAAATGGGAAGCATTCAAAGAACTTATCTTGGAAGCTACTAGGCTTTACATACCAACTAAGAAATATTGTTCAAGGTTTAGGCCTAAATGGATGTCAGATGAACTAATGAGACATATAACAGAGAATAAAAATGCATGGGATACATACAAATTAACACATGACACAGAAGCCTATGATAGATACAAGTTGATCTGTAACCAAGGTACAAAGGAGGTTAGGCAGGCGAAGGCAGATTACGAGAAATCTTTGGCAAGGGATGCAAAGAAAAACAGCAAAAAGTTCTTTACTTATGTAAACTCTAGAAGGAAGGGGATGAATCAGATTGGTCCACTTGATATCGATGGGTCAACTGTTGATGAACCTGCTCAGGTAGCTAACAAACTAAATGAATGTTTTGCATCGACATTCACACATGAGGAGTTATTCAGCAAGGGGAATGCCAGAGGTGTATTCAACTCTGGCAGTAAGCTAGAGAATCTTGTAATAACTGAGAGTAAGGTGGAGGAGAGGTTGTTGAAGATAAACACAAGAAAGGCACCCGGGGTGGATGGGATCTATCCAGTTATATTAAAGGAGGCAGCAAAGGAAGTAAGCAAACCCTTAGTCATAATTATGAGAGCTTCCTTGGACTCAGAGGAGGTACCCACAGACTGGAGATGTGCAAATGTGACCCCAATTCACAAAGGAGGATCAAAGGCTGACACAAGTAATTATAGACCTGTGAGTTTAACTTCTGTTCCAGGAAAATTAATGGAGGCACTGGTTAAAGAAGCACTGCAGGATCATCTAGACAAGACTTCAGTTACAGCTCGGACACAGCATGGTTTTGTTAAGGGGAAGTCTTGCCTGACCAATTTGATTGGATACTATGATGCAGTCACAAAAGAACTGGATGCAGGGAATAACTTTGATATTATGTACTTGGATCTTAGAAAGGCTTTTGAACTGTTGCACATGGAAGACTGCTGCACAAATTGGAGCAGTGTGGCACTGGAGGCAAATTGCTGCTATGGATAAAGGGGTGGTTGAGGGGAAGAAGACAGAGAGTGGTAATCAATGGACACTGCTCATCTTGGACTAATGTTATTAGTGGAGTCCTTCAGGGTTCAGTGTTGGGTTCATTGTTGTTTTCTATATTTATAAATGATATTGATGATGGTATATCAGGCTTAATGTCCAAGTTTGCAGACGATACGAAGGTTGGCAGGGTTATTAATGACACTAATGACAGTATGCTGCTGCAACAGGATCTAGAATAGTTGAGCAGATGGGCTGAGAGGTGGCAAATGAAGTTAAACATTGACAAATATGAAGTACTACATATGGGAAACAGCAACCCCAGAGCAACATATCACCTCTGTGGTACTACACTGACAGTGGTAGAGAATGAAAGGGACCTGGGGGGGTGGCTGTGCAGGCAGATATGAAGTTTTCTGAGCAGTTCAGATGTGCTGCAAGAGTAGCTCATGGTGTATTGTCAATGATATATCGGAATTTTTCTAGCAGGGATAAGGAGGTGATTATTCCCTTGTATAAGGCAATGGTCAGGCCACACCTAGAGTACTGTATACTGGTCTGAAGGCCTCATTTCAAGAAGGATGTAGAGCTGCTGGAACGAGTACAGAGAAGGGCAACAAGATTAGTGAATGGAACAAAGCAGTGCTCTTACGAATAAAGGCTTAAGTTTTGCAAATTACAGTGTCTGGAGACTAGGCACCAGCAAGGTGATCTGATAGAGGTGTATAAAGCCTTGAATGGTTTGAGCATGCTCAATGTTGATGGGATTCTTCCTCTTGCTCAGAATAATCACCTGAGAGGGCATAAATTCGAATTGAGGAAAGACAGATATAGGATAGATGTGTGGAAATTTGCCTTTAGCCAGCGGGTGGTTGGTCGGTTGGTGGAACAGACTTTCATCCCTTGTCGTGGAAGTTGATAGCTTAAATAAGATTAAGGCTCAGCTGGACAGGTATTTCGAACGAACAGAGGGATGAAGTGGAAGTGTTTTTTTTTTTTTTTTTTTTTGGCTGATGCTGCATAAGCTTGCTTTCTTGCATCAAATGCCTCTACTAATGCTAAGTTCAATGATTAGATGACACAATATAAAACATCTTCGCACAAAACTGTACACAAGAATAATTTCAGAATAATTTCAACAAACATTATTAAATATTTAAATGAAAACATTTAATGAAATGAGCTGATTTACCAGCAAATAGGAGAGGCCCACAGTGTCTAATTGATGATTTTTCAAACATTTGCTTGTAAACATAGGTCATAATATCATTGGACAAGGCAAATATAAGGCCTCACTTGGAATACTGTGCCCAGGTTTAGAGATAACATCTGAAAAAGGAGGTTTGTGCTTCTTGAAAGGACCGAAAGACAGATAACAGGCCTAGTGAAATCAGCGAAAGGGCACCCATAGGAGGAAAAACTTCAAACACGCAGGCTACAGAGCTTGGAAACTAGATATAGTAAAATGGATCTAACTAGGGTCTATAAAGCTCCAAATAAAGTAGGGATATAATAAATGAAGGTGAAATCTGTACATGATATCAGTTTTTTGACACTGGCTGACTACATGATAAATATATAAATCATGCATGTGTTGCATGAAGTAAGAAGGATATTTACAATGCACAGTTATAAACATGCACAGACTTTGAAAGGGGTTACAAGATACAAAAAAATTAATATAACAGTATATTTCAAATTATTTTTGAAATATGAAGTACCTTTTATACATTTCTAAATTAAGCTTAGCTTAACTTTTGTTTATTCTAATGAAATTATGGCAACCTGTAGTATATGAAGGCAACTATGACATTTATAACTGAGCTCATATTGAGTATAATTAACATATTTATCTTTGGATTAGCTTTCAAAACCTGTAAGAAATACTACACTTCAATTAAATAATATAAATTTGTTAAATTTATATAATTTAACTTTCTACTGGCTTTCCACTATTTATAACAATAAGTTAATTATATTAGCTATTATTCAAATAAGATGAAAAAAAATTAACCTGTTTCTAGTTTTGGTCTTTCATATGAAGGTTTGGGCTTTTCCATTACGTCAAAGGAATGAGCAGACTAAAAATAAATAAAAGTACAATAAAATTAATAAAATAGTTAATAAAATAATATAAAATAAAAAGTTAATCAATTTCTTAGGATATATATATATATATATATATACACACACACACACACACACACACACACACACACACACACACACACACACACACTGATGAGCCAAAACATTATGATCACCTACCTAATATGATGTTGGTCCTCCACGTGCAGCCAAAACAGCTCATACCTGGCGAGGCATAGATGCTACAAGATTTCTGAATGTGTCTTGTGGTATCTGGTACCAACACATAACCAGCAGATCCTATAACTCCTGTAAGGTCCGTGGTTGAGACGCCACAGATGGAGTTGCTCTTCCAACACAAACCACAGATGCTCGATGGGATTGATGTCTGAGGAATTTGGAGGCCAAGGAAATACCTGGAAGTGTTCCTCGTGATCCGCAAGCCAGTCTCGAACAATCCGGGCAGTGTGGCATGGCACAGTATCCTGCTGAAAGTGGCACTGCCAGAGGGGAAGACTGTTGCCATGAAAGGGTGTACCTGACCAGCAATGATATTTAGATAGGTGGTAGATGTCAGAGTGCCCAGAACAAGGATGACTGGACCCAAGGTATCCCAGCAGAATATCGCTAAAAGCATGACGCCACCGCCACTGGCTTGTTTTCATCTCATGGTGCATCCAGGCATCATCACTTATCCAGGTAAACAAAGCACACGTACCTGACCGTCCACATGGTGCAACAGGAAACATGACTCGTCGGACCAGATGACCTTCTTCCAATCGCTCAAGGTCCAGTTTCGATGCTCGCATGCCCATTGTAGGTGCTGTCACTAGTTAACCATTGTTAGCATGGGCACTCGGAGTGCCCTGCGGCTATGCAATCCCATTTTAAGCAGGGTTTGATATACTGTGTGTTTTGTGACACATTACTCCCATCACCAGCATTCCAATTACCAGCTAGTTGTGCCACAATCACCCTTCTGTTGCTTTGCCACGTACCATCTGGGAGAGCCTTCGCTCACCTCAAGCATCAATGAGCCGTGGTTGTCCAACAGCTCACTGGGGGTTCGTGGGTTTTCTCTCCTCGGACCACTTTCAGTAGGTACTAACCAATGGCTGACTGTGAGCACCTCACCAGCCATGCTGTTTCAGATATGCTCTGACACAGTTGTCTGGCCATTACAATTTGGCCTTTGTCAAACTCGCTTAAGTCTGCTGCCTTTCCCATCTGAAGAACAAGAGTAACACTGATTAACGGAGCTCAATATCAGGTGTTTTTTATACCATGTCCCAACCCGTAGTTCACCTGCAGTTGCTTCAATTTGCATTACAATTCACTGGTCATAATGTTTTGCTCATCGGTGTGTGTGTGTGTGTGTATATATATATATATAAAATGTGTGGTTTGTAACATAAATAAACTGTCTGTGAAAATGGAAATGAAAAATACACAAAGTGCCTGAACTAAGAGAAGTTTAAGGGATAGTAGAAACTGGAAGTGAAGTAGTGGTGAAAAACTGAAAGAATTTGAAAAACCTAGTACAAAAATGAACTGAGACTGAGGAAGCAAACAATATACAAAATTTTTTTTGTATAAAATTATATTTTTTTGTATATTGTTTGCTATAATATGTTGCATAGAGGAACAGAAGTTAAAATATTCCTCCTCTTATGCCAATGGCAAAGACTGGAAACATCACTGCTGTTCTAAAAGATATTTCTTGGCTAAATGCCTAAGAGTATGAAGGAGTTTCCTTATGCATGGGTAATGCACACATCATTTCTATTATTAATAGAAATAAAGAGCAATAAAAAGTACTGAAGCCTATAACAGCTACAAATTGATCTCTAATAATGCCACTGAAAAGGTTAGGCTGGCAAAGACAGATTATGAGAAATCGCTGGCAAAGAGAGCAAAGAGGGGGATAAGGAATTCTTCACATAAATAAATGCAAAGAAGAGAAGAACAAACCAAATTGGACCCTTATGTAATGGATGTGGGATAGTATTAGATACCCTAGCTGAAGTTGCAGATGAACTCAACAGTTACTTTGCATTGATTTGTATTTACAGAAGAAAAACCCTTCACATCAATGAGAGTCTGGGAGTGAAGTTGAAAAAAATATAATTAATGATGTTGAAATTTCACATGTTTATTTAATGAAAAAACTTTCAAGCCTACAGGCCAGTAAGGCTCCTGCAGTTGATAGCATTTACCCTATAATCTTAAGGGAGGTGGCAAGTGAGTGCATTGAACCATTGAGGCTAATTATGAGAGCATCACTGGACTCGAGAGTGATTCCGTTGGATTGGAAAAGTTCCAACGTAACTCCAATACATAAGGGGGGTTCTAAGATGGATAATCCTTAGATGAATTGCTGGATGGCTTCAGTGCAGGAGGCAGAGGGTTGGGATAAATGGTTATTCCTCAGATTGGGTTGATAAATGGTTATTCCTCAGATTGGGTTGACATAAGAAGTCAGTATTAGAACCACTGTTGTTTTTGATTTTCATAAATGGCATCTAAATTTGCAGATGATGTAAAGATTGGAAGAGTAGTTAATGATCACCACCACCAAGCAGAGCTTCTTCAGAATGACCTAGATAGACTTCAGGACTGGTCAGAAAAATGGCAGCTATGCTTTAATCCAGAAAAGTGTAAGGTACTGCAACTGGGGAACAGTAACCCCAAAATAACTTATACACTTGGCGGAGTTGAACTAAAGCCGGTAGTGGAGGAAAGGGACTTGGGTATTATGATATGGTCATGAAGTTCTCCGAGCATTGTAGACTGGTTGCAAGGAAGGCCCATGGTGTCCTATCGATGATTTATTGAACAATTTCTAGTAGAGATAAGGATGTCATAATCCCATTATATAAGGCTATTGTTAGACCACACTTGGAATATTGTGTTCAAGTATGGAGACTGCACCTAAAGAAATATATTGTGCTTCTTGAAAGGGTCTAAAGACAAGCAACTTGCCTGGTGAGATCGGCAAAAGGGTGTCCCTATGAGACTTTGAATTATGTGGGTTGCACAGCTTGGAAACTAGGCATCTTAGAGGAGACTTGATTGAGGTGTTTAAGGCTCTGAGAGGCATAAGCAAACTGAATAAGGACGAAATTTTCACGGTTATAAATGATTCTAGAACTAGGGGCTTAATTCAAGGGGGACGCTGTTTAGACTGGATTGCAGGAAGTTTTATTTTAGCCAGTCTGAAGAAATTCAAAGGTCAGCTGGATAATTATCTAAGGGAGGAGGGAAATGCATAAGTTGTCCATTTCCTTTTCTATTAATTTTTATTATTATTATATTTTTAATTTTCTTCTTATTATTATTAATTTGTTTTTGTTCTTATTATTTTATTTGATGTATTTTTTGTTATTTATTTTTTTTTTTTTGGCTCGAGCAGCATAAGCCATAGGCTTCCTTGCACCACGTGGCCATTACTAATACTAATACTAAATTAAAATGCACCATTTTAATTGCCATTGTATTGCATTACCTCGAATAAGTAACACTTCATTTATGGAGAAGACTAAAGTTACTTATTCTGGGCAGATACCACCACCCAGACGACACAGTTTCGAAGCTTATTGGGTTCCTCAGTAATGCTTCACCTATGGAAAAGACTAATGTTACTTATTCTCGGTAGATACCACCACCCAGATGGCACCATTTAAAAGCTTATTGGCTTCTCATCAGTGGATGGGCAGGAACCCTGCTGTTGCAAAGTAAACTCCTTCATACTCTTAGGCATTTAGCCAAGAAATATCTTTTAGATTAAACCATGCACACCATCAGGCATCTCTCATATTGTGGAGTTATACTTTATAACTGTAACTATTGAAACAACAGGGTACCTGCCCACCCACTGATGAGAAGCCAATAAGCTTTGAAATGGTGCCATCTGGGTGGTGGTATCTACCGAGAATAAGTAACATTAGTCTTTTCCATAGGTGAAGCATTACTGAGGTATTGCAATACCATGGCAACTCATTGTGAAGGTATTCACAATATGAGATATAATTAAAATGATGCATTAAAACTACCTTGGTAGTAGAAATGATGTGTGTGCATTACCCATACATAAGGAAACTCCATCACTGCTATTACTGACAACTGCAGTGGGTTGCAAAAATTTGGTGTGAAACATGGCCATAACATGTGGAAGGTGAACCACTTATGACAGAGGGTATTTTCATCATAATCTTCAGCAGTACACTACTGGAATTTATTAAGGAGAGGCCACAGGTGGGGCACGAGAATGAACAGGACAGCAGATAAAATTCAGTAATTTACCGAATATTCGTTACTCTCTGATTCTTCTTCCAGTCACATAGCTCCCTGAGAAGCTGTTGTAGCCACCAACAAATTCTTCCAACTGCATCGATCATGTGCTATACGAGCAGCATCGTAAAGTGTCATGCCCAGAAGTTCACTGATCCCATCCTTCCACCTAGTTGCAGGTCTTCCTCTGCACCTCTTCCCCTCAGTTTTTCCTCCCATTATATTCTTCAACAGAAAGTTTTCCCTTCTTACTATATGACCAAGAAACTTGAGTTTTCTTTTGTTGGTGCTATGAAGAAGAATTTTAGGACTGCCAATTTTATTCAATACCCGCTCATTTGTTCTTCGATCCAAGTAACAAATATGCAGTATTCTCCTGTAACACCACATTTCAAATGCCTCAATTTTCTTCCTGTCAACTCTTTTCAGATTCTATCCTTCACGTCCATAAGTGGCAACTGGAAAAATTAACGAATCAATGATTCTCGGTTTCGTCTTTAGGGGAAGATCATGATCTCTCCATAATTTTATCATATAAACAACCAACGTTTTAGCAATTGCCTGTCGTCTCTTGACATTGTTTGAGCAGTACTATTTTTATTTATTCTTGACCCTAAGTAATCAAATTCATCAACTTCTTTGATATCTTGCCCATTAACCTTCACTTTACTGGAACCAAGATTATCACCAATCACCATAATTTTAGTTTTACACACATTCAGAAACAATCCTTTTTTCTTACTTGCTTCACATACTCTCCTCAGTTTCTTTAAGATGATCCTTACAATTACAAATTAGTACAGTATAATCTGCATAACGAAGGTTGTTTATCTTCAGTCCTCCAATTTTGATGACAGTCTCTAAATTTTCCAAAGCTTCACGCATGATATCTTGGGCATAAAGATTAAAAAGGTGAGGTGACAAAATACAGCCCTGTCTGACACTGTTACCTGTTGTGAAAAAGTTTGTGTTTCCCATGTTCGTTCTGATAGTTCCTTCCTGTTCCTGGTACAGTAGCTTAATCAGCTGAATTATGTGGATTGGGAAACCCATAATAGTCATCGTTTCCCATAGTTTCTCATGTTGAACACAATCAAATGCTTTTGCATAATCTATAAAACACAAAACGACTGGAACATTGAATTCTTTGCATTTTTCAATAATCAGTTGTAGCCTTAAGATCTGATCTCTGGTTTCTCAACCCCTTCTGAAACCTGATTGCTCTTTTGGAATTTCTTCAAGTTTTCTTGAGATTCTGTTTAATATGATTTGAAGAAGAATCTTGCTAGCGTGAGAAATTAGGTTAATAGTCCTGTAATTTGAGAAAATTTTCAGATATCCTTTTTTTGGTAAGGTGATGAAAATTGATTTCTTCCAATCTGATGGCCACCGTCCGATTTCCCAAATTTTTACAATCATGTTATGAAAAACCCCAGTGCCCTTCACACCTGTAGCTTTAATCAATTCCAGGTGACTTGCCACACGTTAGTTCTCCGATGGCTTTTTCAACTGATTACTCTTTGAAAATAAAAAGTAATCAGAGAAGCTACATTAATTATTTATTTTTGACAATGAATATTTCACCCTCATGACTGACTGCTCAGCAAGCCTATGTTCTGATAGGTGAGCAGAGCAAGACTAAAGCAGCATCACATAACTGGGTGAAAAAAAAAAAAAAGCAGGTTATAGATTTCAGGTTTCTGAATACAAGGTTCCATACTATGTATATATAGCTGGTCCCATATTATATACAGGGTGTCTCAAAAATATTGGTACAAATGTTTAGGGGAGGTAGGTAACATCTAAAGGAATGTGAATCACATAGGAATCCATAACCCAAAATGTCACCATAAGTTGATACACGGCACTGTTCATCAGTTTGCGAGAGGGAAAATTTCTGGTTTACTCATTCAAGCAGTGGTCGCCGCACAAAGAGCATGCATCGATATACGAACTGTGAGCTGGCAGACATGCACCTAGTGTATGGCACCTAGTGTTAGCAGAGGGCAATGGACGAGCCACTCAATGAAGTTAGGGATAATGCTTCCCAAAAAGACATGTAACGGACCACTGTTTGTTTGCGTGTGTGCATCAAAATTTGTGCGATTATGGGTCATTTAGAGGAAACAGGAGTAGTGCGGGCAGACCACGTTCGACACAAACTCCCGCCATGGAAGAAAGCATGTTGAATGCCGTCCAGAATAATCCTACTACCAGCACACGTGCCGTTGCCTCTGCTTTAGGCGTGTCTCGTTGTAGTGTACAGCATGTCTGGCACGACGATTCCTTACACCCCTTTCATCTCCAAGGGTTCAGTTACTGCTCCCCCAAGGTCATCCTGCTCGTGTGGCTTTTTCGCAGTGGTTTCTCCAAGAAAGTGTTCAAGACTTGAATTTTCCAGCCTATGTTTTGTTCACGGATGACTCTTATTTCACTTGGGAAGGCTTATTCAATCAGCACAATGCTCATGTGCTCAAGACAGCCCACACTGTGTGCGCCCCGTGCGACACAACATCGCTTCGCAATAAATGTGTGGGCAGGTATGGTCAGTGACTGCTCAGTTGGCCTATACCTGTTACCATCCCGCATGAACTCCGCTAAATATCGCATCTTACTTGAACAAGGTCTACCAGGGTTACTTGACAATGTTCCAGCAAATGTGAGACGCAACATTTGGTTTCAACATGACGGGGCGCCTGCCCATTATAGAAGGTGTGTTCGTGACCATATGAACAGGCATTTTGGGCGTCGATGGACTGGCCATGGTGGACCCGTTGCCTGGCCCCCGTGCTCATCTGATTTATCGAGCCTTGATTTCTTTCTGTGGGGGCCCTCAAATCTATCGTGTATGAATCGCCTGTGGAGACGGAAATGGATCTTGTGGCGAGACTCATCTGCGCTGCTTCTACTGTCAAAGAAACTCCAGGTTACAAATGATGTTACATCTGTTGTAACATCATGAAATGATGGAGTACGAGCATCTGTTGTAACATCATGAAATGATGTTACAACAGATGCTCGTACTCCATCGTTAATATTATGTCAAATAAATGTTTGCCACTAATTACTGTCTTGTGTCATTTCTGCTTCTTGTGCCTCTGTTACTACTTTCCCGTGACGTTTCCGATTATGAGTTCCTATGCGATTCGCATTCCTTGAGATGTTACCTACCTCCCCTAAACGTTTGTACCAATATTTTTGAGACACCTTGTATATGCTGTGCATGCGTGGTTGAGTGCCAGCACACAGCTACACATGCACCTGCACACTTCTAAAATATTTATATACGTAATGTGTAAGCAGAAATATGTTGCACATATAATTTTGAATTTCACACACTTAAACTTGAAAATGAATGTAACTAATAGGTGTCATGTTTTCATTTTGTTTTTTGTTATTTTATTTTTTTTAAAATTAATACAAGTTTTGTTTCGTTGAAAATAAACAGGTATCAAAAAATAAAGTTTTCTTTAATTTTTATATTTGTCATAAAAAAACAAAAAAATATGCATTTAATAAGTATTGAAATCCATAAGTAAAAGGTGGACACCTTGGTATACCTCAAGCAGATCTTAAATATACCAAAATCTCTTTCCAGAAGCTGAAAGAAAGAAAGAAAAAAAAGACACTTTTCGATCCCACATAACCACTTCTTTGTTACAATTGAGAATGCAATTGGTGCAGGGTTAGCAAAATGGTTATGGAATTATTTCGAATGGTAAAAACTAATAAAAAAATCATGTGTGTGTACCCTGTATGCACAAAAGATGTTTTATGTGTAAACATCTTTGACAACACCTACTAAATTTCGAACAACTAGAACTGAAATCGTGAACAATGAAATTTATGCTCACGCCTGCTACTTACTCTACCGAATCAATGTTAGTGATAAATAGGATATGCACACCTGCTGCTTACCCTACCGAATCAATGTTTGGAAGAGGTTAGGCCAATAGCCTAATTACCCATTTGATTGTAGCCATTTGTTGAATAGTATGATTGCAACAACACAACAACAAGTATTTGTATTGTTACAATCATACTCTCATGTTGGATCATGTTACTCTGTCATGCTTTGTTGCAAAATACACATACAGCGCTACAAGATCTGCAAGAAACAACAGTATCCACGCATAATATGCTATCGAAACAATGACTTGGCTCGGAATCTCAGCGAGTACAAGCACGAGATGGTAAGGTTGAATTCTATTTTGCAATGAGGAAACAGAGATACTGTCAGAGATGAAATACGTCAAGATCTACGACGACAATGAAGAGTTCATACTCATAAGGCGCCTCCGTAGCCAGGTGGGAAGGAGCAGCAGTGCGTAGCACACGCTTCTTGATTAGACCGGGGTTCGAGCCTGTCACCACCAAATACGGAGGATGTGGAAAGGTCAGGGAATGACCACCGCATATCCCGGAGCAATATGGCCTTAGTTGCTAATGCTCCTAAAAACCAAAAAAAAAAAAAAAACCAAACAACAACAGTTCATACTCAATCATAAATTGTATGAATCGGACTTGGATATTCTCAAATTGATTGACATATGTAAGATAATGTGTCAAGGCAACGACAACGTTGACCCTGATGAAGCATGCAGTAATGACCTGCATAGCCTTGTAACATGACTGTGAGAAAAAGACCCCCCTTCAAAACTTTTACAATCATCCAAACAGTGACATGAATGAGGATCTAAAGCTCGCTATGCTCAACCGACTCAGTGCAATTGCAAAGAAACACAAAAACTTGATGACCAATGGAGACTTCTGCAACTTAATGAGAATGGCCAATGACAAGCAAAAGATTCTACTCATACATGTAATTTGGAGTCTGTTATCTCCCAATTGTGAACCGATTCAAATATTCTTGACTGGCCCAGCTGGTAGCAGAAAAACATTCATTATTTGCCTCGATGGAAATATACAACTGCTTCAGTAATACAGACGAGTACTGTAATGTCTACATTACATGCGCTTCAACTAGTAAGGCTGAAGCGCATGTAATGAAGGCATTACAGCAGCTCAGAGCTGGTTTATGCTAGCTCTGAGCACATCCAAGATCACTGCCCTCAAGATATCCATTTCTCTAGTTACCGAAAGGTTTCTGCCATGGGTGGCAATGGTTAACTCAAAGCCACCTATGTGGTATGCCCCGAATCATAAGTGTTTTTCCATAATCAGCTGGTTTATGCCAGCTCTGAGTATATCCAAGATCACCTCCCATGATCCTTTGCTTTAAATGCTTTACTTTACTTTAAACTTTGCAAGATATCCATTTCTCTGGTTACCAAAAGGTTTCTGCCACAGTGGCAATGGTTAGCCCAAAACCACCCAAATGGTATGCCCCGAATCACAATGTTTTTCTGCAGCTAGCTGGTTTATGCCAGCTCTGAGCACATCCAAGATCACCTCCCATGATCCTCTGCACAATCTCTCCCAATTCCGCTTTTCTTTGTTATGAAATGGAAATGACATCAAATGACGTCATTTCTGTATCACAAAATCGTAACAAAAATGATTTTACTACGGTCCAAAATTTAGTAGCTCATCTGCAACATCACCTTCCATGATCCTTTGCACTATCACATCCAGATCACCACCCATGATCCTTTGCACAACCTCCTCTCCTGACTCCGTTTTTCTGTTATGAAATGGAAATTAGGTCAAATAACATCACTTCTGTGTCACAAAATCATGAAAATTTGGTTTTTCTACCATCCGAAATTTAGTAGGTGCTGCCAAAGATGTTTATACATCAAGAATTACTTAAAAAATAATAAGAATATGCAGATATATGCCTAATAAGAATAGAAATTTCAGTAGGTACATGTCCGCATATTCTTAATTTTTTTTTCCTTATTTATTCTTATTTCGTTTTTAATTCAAATAGCCATAGCTCCATAACCATTCAGAAGACAGGTTTATATGACTTTTTTTCCTTATTTTGGATCCTCGAATACTTACCAGAATTTTTTGCACATACTTTTGAAACATCCTGTGTAATAAATGATATTTAGAATTATATAAATAAATATCTATACCATACAATATATTGTAATAGGTTTAGAAATTCTGAAAATTAAAGACAGCCATAACCCGGTTAGTGTTACTCCTTTTAGCTCTGTTTTATTATGGCGCTCTTGCAAATTATGAAATTCAATTTTTTTACTAGAAATTAAAAGAAATTACAAAAATTTGTACACTAAATAATGTATGATGATGATAGTACATATATTTTTATTCATTAGTTATGGTTTTTTTATTCATAAAAAAGTCAATATATACATAAAAAGTATGTTAACAATATTAACATTTTGGTCAATTTTAAAATTTCCAGTTGTTCAAGTGCATCCAACCGGTTGCCCTTAGCTGCAACACAGCAGTGGATTAAGGCCGAAACAATCGAATCATTCATGTAGCCAAATCAGAGCACTTCATACATACATATGTAGGTACTCACTCACAGCCAACCAATGCTCTCCTCTCAGTCTTCTCTTACTTCAAGTTCTGCCACAGTCACATGTGTTACACATTCTTATTTAGGCATCAGTTCTATTTTATTACCCATCATGTTTGAAAATGGCCTACAACTTCAAATGCTGATAGTGCATCTGAGATGGCGAGGAAAAGCATTTCCTTGAATGTAAAACTGCAAGTGTTGAGGAAATTGAAAGCTGATGAGTGTCAGGTAGATGTAAGTGCTTCTTTGAACTTGGCTACATCCACAATTAGGACAATTATCAAAAATGAAAAGAAGATAAAGCTTCAGCAACGACGATCTCAAAGTTGTCTGCAATGAAGGGAACTCCTTCAAGAAGCCATTTGCTTGAAGAAAGATGGCTTAGTTTGAGTGGAGAAACAAACAAACACAATGGAACATTCCTGTAAGTCAACTGATATTAATGAAAAAGGCAAGGAGCATCTTCAGACACCTTCAGGAAGAAGAAGAAACATTCACAGCCAGCAGAGGTTGGTTTGATAGATTCAAATGGTGCATTAACCACTACAGCATACATATTTCTGATTAAGCTGCTAGCATGGACACAAAGACGGCCCAAGAATTCTTGTGACTCTGAAAGTCATCATCAAGCGTGATAATTACCCACCCAAGATTTTCTTCAATGTCAATGAAACACATTTTTTGAAAAAGAATGCTATCTTGTAATTTCATCTCCCAAGAAGAGAAATGCGCATCTGGATTCAGGGTTCAAAAAGACAAATTAACCCTCTTATTAGAGGGAAAAATTCAATATGACTTTAAGTTAAAGCTGATGCTTGTGAATTATTTGTAAACACCACGAGTTATTTGGAAATACCACTATGAAAGGATTTTCAAAATTACATCTCCCAGTGATTTGGAAATCAAACAAGAAGGCCTGAGTGACAATTGATATTTTCCAGCAGTGGTTTTTTTCTCATATTTTTGCTCTGTAGTAAAGCACTATTGTGATGAGCACAACCTTGAACCAAGGGTATTCACAAGGTGCTCAATTGTTGGTGCTGAATAATGCCCTAGGCCACCCCGAGAATCTAGACACCCTTTGGACCTGAATTCCTGTAGAAATGGTTTACCTTCCACCCAGCACCATTTCATTACTCCAACCAATAATCAAGGAGTGATATCAAATTAAGGCCTACTACCTTGGCTGCACATTCGGACAGCCCGTAGAGGAAACAGATGGTGACAATAAACAGTTCATCAGGCAATTTTGTAAAAAATACAATGTCGTGAATGCTATAGACAATATCACAGCAACCTGGCATGAAGAGACTCAAAACTTCATGAATGGAGTTCAAAGAAGCTATGGCCAGAAACGTGCAACAACTTTATAGGATGTCACAAGGAACCAGTCATCAAAAACAATGAACTAACCAGTGAAGCGGGAATGAAGAAATGTAGATGTGCACGATGTTGATGAATTACTGCAGTCTCATGGTAAGTCTTACTAACAATCAACTTCATGATTGGCAAAGCAGTGCATACAGAGTGAAACTAACGACCCTGACAATCCTGATGCAGAGGAGGAAATACCAGTGAGAAACCTCACCACAGAATTTCTCAATAAGTAGTAGTATTGCCATGATCTTCCAAATCATGGACCAGTTCAGAGAGAATGACCCTGAATAGCAGCAAAGCAAAGAGAAAAGAGAGAGGTGTTCTTGATATGATTTCCTGCTATCAAGAACTACTTTGCGAGAGGAAACGAAAGAGAAGGCAGATGAACTCTTGACTCCCTATTTAGGTTGATATTGCATTCCCCATGGAAGATTGAAGAAAAATTAATTCTTCAAGTGACTTATTCATGATATATGCTGAACACCATTCAAGCAGTATTAGTCTAAGTTTATCATACCCATAAATTATTGTATATTATTTTTCTCAGGTAGAAAAAGCTTTATAAGGGCTGCATCTACACTTATTCAATATCAGAATGACTCTGTATAGCGCAGTTTAGTTAAGCGCTTCATTTTCTAGGAAAATATCCTGAGTGCTAACCGGAGTAAGTCTGCACAAGGAACAGGGAACTAAAATATAAAACTTTAATTTTGATATCCACTCCTTTCTAAACAGAAAAAAATCAATCATATGATTTACCTTGTCTTGTCTATCTGTCTGAACACCAAATTTACCTCCGAAACCACACTTCATATCAACCTGCGAAGGATGGGCATCTGTTTTTGTGACTTCTTCCCATCCAAGAGCAGATTTGTCTTTTCTGTCCACCTGAACTCCATATTTTCCACCAAAGCCTTGTGCATAATCTATTTAAGTAAAATTAATACCAGTTATTGCAAATTATTTTCTCAGTATATTTTTCTGCATTCTTTTCCAAAATTCAACTATTATTCCAGTATTTCATGTAATTCCAAATTCAGTGGAGCAATATTTTGTTATTTCTTCAACACCAAAGCAATACAGACTAAGAAACATAAACTCTGTATTAAATAAAGAACTGAAGCAAAGAGCTCAAGGTAACGGGAGTGCCAAGACTCAGGGGAGAATTAAGGGGGAGCGGTTGTTTGTCCTATGAATCAAGACTTTATGAAATGTACTGCTTATTTTATGCTTGCAGAGCTATCTGAAATGGGACATGATATTGCCAAGCAGGCTGTTTACTGTGCTCGATATAGTGTGAGGATATTAGGTGCCAAATCAGCATTATTTTGGGCCTTTATAAGAGCTTAGAGAACAGGGTGGATGCCCTCGAAGCATTTAAATTGGAGAAGCCCATCAAGATCTCAGCTGCCCACATCGATGCCAGAGCTTGCACTTGATCATCAGACAACACAGCTGCAAAAACCCCATGGCAGAATTCACTGATTATACAGGAGCTAGTTGTTGTCAGTGACTCTACCATCTGGAAAACAGGAAATATATTATGCAAAAAGGACAGGTGGAATAAGACCAAGGTGTACGTCTGCCAGGGAAAAAGTTGATAATGATGTTGTAGAGCAGATATCTTTTAAAGGCACAAAAGCTGATATTATTGTACAATAGAAATAGGAGATCTGAAGATTAACTTAACAAATACAGGGCAATATTGAAAATTGTCACACGTTAGGGCTAAATTTGAAAGTCTCTGCAATAACGCCCCGATACGATAGGAGGGAGTATATGATGAGAGCCTTGTCAACCAAATCGACTTGGCAAGATTGTGCGAAACTCATGGGGTAAAATTTTTCTTGCCGTGGTCTGTGCTTCTTCACAGGAGAGACTGCTTCTACAGAGATGGGATACACTTAAATAGAAAGGGAGTAAGAATATTTGCTGATACTATCTAGGCAGTGTCAGGGGTCAGGGAAAACTGCTCGTTTTTGGGTGATACACAGACTAATAAATTAACAATAGTCGCAGGCACAGGTAAAAGTGATTCTTGAACTGCTTCTATTGGAATGAGCAGCAGCCTTGAAAGCAAGTTGCTGGATTTCAAGAACTACTGGGAGCCATCAGAGAACAAGTAAATACAGGGGCTATGTTAGGTTAGGTAAATAAGAGTAAGAACAAATGCATGTATACTTGCATCTACACCAATGCTAGGAGCATAGTAAATAAATTTGATTACTTTTAAGTGTTGGTCAAGACACTGTGGGATATCAGAGACATTGTGTCAATCAGATGTCATCAAATGCAGACATTTCTGGGATATCAGACATGGTGTCACTCAGGTATAAGGGATGCAGAATTTGAACATAGGGAGTACAATGTGTAAAGAAAGGGCAAACAGAATAGGAGGGTGGACAGGTTATGCACTTAGTTCAGAAACACAAAGTCTAAGGCAGTAACATCCAGATGATATAAGTAGCCAGTGCAATGTTGAGTCAGTTTAGTGTGATATGTTGTTGTTATTTGGTTTTTTATGAGCATTAGCAACTAAGGCCATATTGCTCCGGGTATATGCGGTGGTCATTCCCTGACCTTTCCGCATCCTCCGTATTTGGTGGTCACGGGCTAGAACCCCGGTCTAATCAAGAAGCGTGTGCTATGCACTGCTGCTCCTGCTCACCTGGCTACAGAAGCACCTTTAGTGTGATATAAACACTGGGAAAACAAAAATGAGAGTAGGCCTAATGAAGCTGATAAGTACAACAAGCAACTGTACAAAGAATACAGTGAGCCAGTAAAGAAGAATGTTGTATACTGGTAGATTTTTAACTTTCCAGATATTGACTGGAACTTTTGGTTTGGTCACTCGCACACTAGCAAGACTTTTGTGCATTTATCGGACGACTGTTTTCTACAGCAGCATGATGGAAAGGTAACCAGAGGAAGTAATACTCTTGATCTGATTATCAGCAGTGATTATTCATGCAATAAGATTCTACAGATAAAAGAACCACTACGTGGCAGTGCTCATAGTGTATTAATGTGGGATTTACTTAAGGATGTAACTACCATCAAGGGTAAAGGAAAGGGTTTTTGCTTTTGTAAAGATGACTACAGTGGTCTCAAGCAGTTTTTAAATTCTATACAGTGGGGCCACATAATGATATTACTATCAGCCAATTACAAGTAGAAACCATTCAAAGAATTAATTAATCATAAAAACTGATAGGCTTTTCCTACCATCTAAAAAATACTGTTCAACATTTAGGCCTAAATGGATGTCAGATGAACTAATATGACTCATGGCAGAGAAAAAAATGAATGGGATCTATATAAAATATCAAGCAACACAAAAGCCTATGGCTTTAAATATAAACTAGTCTGTAATCAAGTCTGTAATCGGTTAAATATAAACTAGTCTGTAATCAAGTCACATAGGAGGTTAGGCAAGAAAAGGTAGATTACAAGATATCTTTTGCAAAGGATGCAAAGAAAAACAGCACAGACTTCTTTACTTATGTAAACACTAGAAAAGGATGAATCAAATTCTGTACTGTGCAAACAACTGATGATGTTATCATCAGCCAATTATAAATGGAAAGCATTCAAAGAATTAATCATAGAAGCTAATAGGCTTTTCATACCAACTAAGAAATACTGTTCAACATTTAAGCCTAAATGGATGTCAGATGAACTCACACACTAGCAACTCGCAAACTAATAAGAATCATGGTGGAGAAGAAAAATGCATGGGATATCAATTTCCAGGCAACATAGAAGCCTAAGGTAAATATAAACTAGTCTGTAATCAAGTCACAAAGGAGGTTAGGCAAGTGAAGGCAGATTATGAGAAATCTTTGGCAAAGGAGGCAAAGAAAAACAGCACAGACTTCTTTACTGATGGAAACACTAGAAAGAGATGAATCAAATTGGGCCACTTGATATCAATGATTCGACTGTTGATGATCCTGCTCAGGTTACTGATAAACTGAATGAGTATATTGCATCTAGATTCACCCACGAGGAATTTTTTTTAGGAAAGTGGAGAAAGAAGTTTATCAAACTCTAACAAGGAGCTAAATGATTTTGTAATAAACTGAGAGGAAAGTGGAAGAGAAATTGTTGAAGTTAAACATAAGAAAGACACTTGGGGTGAAAGTAATCCATCCGATTATATTAATGGAGGCAGCAAAGGAAGTAAGCAAACCCTTAGCCATAATTATAAGAGAATCCTTCAATTCAGGGGAGGTCCCCGCAGACTTGGACATTAAGCCAATGTGCAAATGTATCTCCAATTTGCAAAGGGCGATCAAATGGTGACAGGAGTTGTTGTTGTTGTTATTTGGTTTTTAGGAGCATTAGCAACTAAGGCCATATTGCTCCGGGATATGCAGTGGTCATTCCCTGACCTTTCCGCATCCTCCGTATTTGGTGGTGACAGGCTCGAACCCCGGTCTAATCAAGAAGCATGTCCTACGCACTGCTGCTGCTCCTTCCCCACCTGGCTACGGAGGTGCCTGGTGACAGGAGTAATTACAGACCTGTTAGTTTAACTTCTGTTGTAGGGAAAATAATGGAGTCACTGATTAAAGAAGAAATGTAGGAACATCAGTCCAAAACTGCATGGGTTGCTTAAGGGGAAGTCTTGTCTGACGAATTTGATTGGATACTACGATGTGGTCACAAAGGAACTGGATACAAAAAAAATTTTTGATATCACATACTTGGATTTCAGAAAAGCTTTTGATACTGTTGACACAAAAGACTGTTGTATAAATTCAAACAGTGTGGCATTAAGGGCAAGTTGCTGCTATTGATAAAGGGATCATTGAGTGGGAAAAACAGAGTTGTGATCAGTGGACGCTACTCTTCATGGACTAATGTTATTAGTGGAGTCCCCCAGAATTTGGTGTTGGGCCCATTGTTGTTTTCTACATTTATCAATGATATGGAGGCATTGATCAAGGGTGGAATTCAGGATCATTTGGATCGAATTGAAATTCTCAAGGATACTCAGCATGGTTTTGTAAAGGGAAAATCATGTTTAACAAATCTGGTTCGCTATTTCGAAAGGGTCACTCACGAGCTGGATTTAGGGAATAATTTTGACATTGTTTATTTAGATTTCAGCAAAGCTTTTGACTCAGTCCCACATGAGCGGTTGCTTTATAAGCTGGAACAGGTTGGAATCACTGGGAAAATCCTTAGATGGATAGAAGGATGGCTTCAGGGCAGGAGGCAGAGGGTTGTGATAAATGGCTATTCCTCAGATTGGGTTGATGTAAGAAGTGGGGTTCCCCAAGGATCAGTATTAGGACCACTGTTGTTTTTAATTTTCATAAACGACATTGATGAAGGGATAGAGGGCGTGATGTCTAAATTTGCAGATGATGTTAAAATTGGTAGAGTAGTTAATGATCACTGTCAAGCTGAGCTTCTTCAGAGAGACCTAGATAGACTTCAAGAATGGTCAGAAAAATGGCAGCTGTGCTTTAATCCAACAAAGTGTAAGGTATTACACCTGGGAAACAGTAATCCCAAAATAACTTATTCACTTGGTGGAGTTCAACTAAACCCAGTACTGGAGGAAAGGGACTTGGGTGTTACGATACGGTCAGACATGAAATTCTCTGAGCATTGTAAACAGGTTGCAAGGAAGGCCCATGGTGTCCTATCGATGATCTATCGAACTTTTGCAAGTAGAGATAGGGACGTGATAATCCCATTATATAAGGCCTATGTTAGACCACACTTGGAATACTGTGTTCAAGTATGGAGACCGCACCTAAAGAAAGACATCGAGCTTCTTGAAAGGGTGCAAAGAAGGGTAACTCGCCTGGTGAGATTGGCAAAAGGGCGTCCTTATGAAGAAAGACTTCGAATATGTGGGTTGCAGAGTTTGGAAACTAGACACCTTAGAGGAGATTTGATTGAGGTGTTTAAGGCTCTGAGAGGCATCAGTAAAATGAATGAGGACAAAATTTTCAAGATTATAAATGATGCTAGAACTAGGGGACATAAATTCAA
This sequence comes from Mastigoproctus giganteus, assembly GCF_048544385.1. Taxonomy (NCBI): domain Eukaryota; kingdom Metazoa; phylum Arthropoda; class Arachnida; order Uropygi; family Thelyphonidae; genus Mastigoproctus; species Mastigoproctus giganteus. The sequence continues at coordinate 21,857,883 of NC_143588.1, read as the reverse complement.
GTTACGCGGGGAAATGTATAGATTGGACTGCAGGAAGTTTTATTTTAGCCAGCGAGTTATAAATTACTGGAATAAGTTGCCTTCATGGGTGGTAGAGGCCGACAGTTTGGGGAAATTCAAAGGTCATCTGGATAGTACTTTCGGGTAAGGGAAGCGCATAGGATGATAGGATTAATTTCCTTTTTATTTAATTTTTAATTTCATTTTATTATTTTTATTTATTTATTAATTATTATTATTTATTTATTTATTTAATTTTTGTTTTTATCATTGTTTTGTTCGGATTTTTTTTTTTTTTTTTTTTTTGGCTGGTGCAGCATAAGCCATAGGCTTTCTTGCACCATACGGCCGTTACTAATACTAATACTGATGAAGGCATATCAAGCTTAATGTCCAAGTATGCAGATGATACAATGGTTGGCAGGATGGTTAATGACAATATGTTAATGATAATAATGACAGGATCTAGAAAAGTTAGGTAGATGAGCTGAGAAATGGCAACTGAAGTTTAACATTGACAAATGAAAAGTACTACAAATGGGTAGCAGTAACCAAGAGCAATGTACCAAATGTTTAGCACTATGCTCAAGGTAGTGGAAAATGCAAAAGTCCTTGGGAGTAATTGTGCAATCAAATATGAAGTTCTCTGAGCAGTTTAAAGATGCTGCCAGAGCAGCTCATGGGCTTTTGTCAATGATATGCAGAAATTGTTCTAGCAGGGATAAGGACGTGAATATCTCATTGTATAAGGCAATGGTCAAGCCACATCTTGAGTACTGCTTACAGGTCCGAAGGCCTGATTTTAGGAAGGACATAGAGCTGCTGGAACAAGTACAGAGAAGGGCAACAAGATTGATGAGGAGAGCTCTTACCAAGAAAGGCTTCAGTCCTGCAAACTGCAGCATCTGGAAACTTGGCACCTGCAAGATAATCTAATTCAGGTGTTTAAGTATGATGAGGGGCATAAATTCAAATTGAAAGGTGGAAATATTGTGCGTTGAATTAAACTCTGTGTTCTGTTAATTGATGAGACCTGAACATTTGGAGCCTCGCCAATTAACAGAAAGCAAGGAGTTGAATTCAACCCACAATATTTCCACCTTTTCAACAAGAAAATATTCCAGATATCCAGAAGAGCAGCTCACATACAACCCTCTCCAGACCCCTAGAATCAGCCTACACAACAATTACAAATAATCAGAGTATGAGAGTAAAGTTCACCCCAAGGCTTTCACTCCACCAAGAACCACTGGATCCAGGATAGAAAAACCTGGCATCTTTCCATTGGTTAACAGACTTAATCCCACACCTGTAAATTAACTGTTGGCTGCACCTCTTTCCAGTATAGTGTATCAGCAAGCAGGAATCTGTCAGCAGGTAAGAATTTAATCTTTATGTATTTTTATCCGTATGTATTTACTTATTTTTAATATCTGTTTTCTATTGTAACCAGAATGGAAATTTAACTTTAAATACTTTAGACTTAAAATTCACAATTAATAATTATTGTTATACAATTCAAATGTACTACCCCTTCTATTTTTCTACCCCTAACAGAATGGTGTGATGATGGGTATCAGTAAAATGCCTGAAATATCAATTTAAATGTATAGTGGTTTGGGCTATAAGTCAATAAACTATAGTATTAATTTCACGTGGTATAAGAATTGTTATTAAATATAGTAATTAATCTTCATGGAAAACATTTCGGTTGATATACATTCCATTTTGAGACGCCAGAGCCCACCACTTCCTGTGCAAAAGCAAATATGTGGCTGGGATCTTACATTTTTTATGGCGACGGAACTCTTGATTAACATTTTTAACTTGTTAATTAAAATAATGAAAGAAATATGTTAGTAGGTTAATACAACAGTTCTTAGCCTGCTCCGAGAAGAATCACATCTTTCTTCTGTCCTAATCGAAGCAGTTACCGCCTGTGCCACGAGGAGGTGAGCCACTACTATCTGCAATCATCATATCTCGTCTTTTAAAAACTTTAAATACAAATTCATTAAAGTATGAAATATTTTCTTTACTTATGAACAGGACACTAAGACAATCTTCCTTGAGAAAACCGATTTGTCGCTCTAAATTTGATCTTAGATCAACATAATTGACACACTCCAGCATTACATGCCTAGATGTTTCATTTTCTCTGCATATGCAGTGACCACTTTCCTTTAGTTTATTTAAATAATTTTTGATTCAATCCATGGCCACCAAATACGAAGGATGCGGAAAGGTCAGGGAATGACCACCGCATATTCCGGAGCAATACGGCCTTAGTTGCTAATGCTGCTAAAAACCAAAACAACAACAATCCATGGCCGGTTAAAATAAAAGTGGCTTGCAAACCGAACTGCTACCAAGGCCTTTGTCTAGTGTTTATAATATCTACATAAGGTAGAAATAAAAATGTTTGCCAGCCTTTACTAGCAGCAACCCATGATTGCTGCCACAAGGTTAAAATTTCCACCAGAAACTTTTTCTTCTCTTTCTTAATATCATTTGATTGTTACATGATTGTTATTTTATATTGTACTTAATACGTAGTCATATAGTTATAGTTACGCTGGTTATTTTTTATTTTTAATTTAGATAAAGAGTTTTTGTGGATTTTACTTACGATAGGTAAAACCGTTATTTCGTTCCATTTTTGTAGCCATTGTTTTTGGATATAGTGGTAGGGAATTCAAATTTTTTAATTGAGGTAGCTAGGTAGCTCTAACGCATAATTATATAGTAATACGCTTCACTGTTTCTATTTAATAGTTTCTATTCAAATACTATTGACATTTAATTTATTGATTTTATTAATTTAAACTACCATGCCCCAGACTAGAGCAGCAAAGCAACGGGCACAAAGTGGCAGGAGTGCTGTGACTCGGGGGAGAACTCAGGGGAGAAATTCTCCAACGCATCACAGCCTAAAAAAATGTGCAACTTGTGAAATGTTTGCCGAACTCTCTGGAACGGAACATGATATTGCCATGGGGGATGTCTTTGTGTGTGCGCGATGTAAGGAGTGTAAGGAAATCAGGCGACAACTCAGCGTTGTTATGGGCCTATATGAGAGTTTGAAGGACAGGGTGGATGCACTCGAAAGATCTAAATTCAGGGGCCCATCAGGCTCTCAGCTGCCCACATCAACGCCAGAGCTTGCACTTGGTCATCACGCAACACAGCGGCAACCCCTAAGGCAGAATGCGCTGGTCCCACAGGAACTAGTAGTTGTTGGTGACTCTATTGTCAGGGAAACGGGGAACATCCTTTGTAAAAAGGATAGGTGGAACAGGACCAGGGTATGTCTGCCAGGGGCAAAGGTTGATGACGTTGTAGAGCGGATATCATCTTTCAAGGGCACAAAAAGTGATATAGTTGTACACGTTGGCACTAATGATATTAAGAGTAGGAGACCGGCGGAATTACTCAACAAGTACAGGTCACTGTTGAAAAAAAGCTGTGAAATAGGGTTGAATTTGAAAGTGTCTGCAATTCTGCCCAGACACGATAGGAGGGAGTACATGATGAGAGCCTTGTCGATCAATTCGGCCCTGGAAAGATTGTGCAAGGCTCAAGGGGTAGAATTTTTTTCAGCCTGGACTGTAATTGTTAACAGGAGAGATTGCTTCTACAGGGATGGGATACACTTAAATAGAAAGGGTGCAAGAATATTTGCTGATGCTATCGAGGCAGTGTTAGGTGGGTCGGAAAACTGCTAGTTTGGGGGGATACAAAGACTAATAGTTTAACAGTAACAGCAGGCAGAGGTGAAGGTGATTCTTGCACAACTTCTATTAGAATAAGAAGCGACCTGGAGTGAGGGGTGTTGGGGGTTTCAGGGACGGATGGCAGTCATCATGGAATAGTTGGGTATATGGGATGTGTTAGGGTAACAAGGAATAGGCATAGGAGCATGTATGCTTGCATGTATACCAATGCTAGAAGTATAGTAAATAAATTTGATGAATTTGAAGTGTTGGTCAAGACATCAAAGGCGGATACTGTTGGGATAGCAGAGACGTGGTGTCACAAAGATATAAGGAATGCAGAACTGGAATTTGGGGAGTACAATGTGTACAGAAAGGATAGACAGGACAGAAAGGGAGGGGGGGTGTTATGCTGTTAATTAAGAAAAACAAAATCAAAGGAAGTGCACCCAGTTAATATAGATGAACAGTGCTCTGTTGAGTCAGTTTGGTGTGAGATAAGCACTGCGAAAGAAAAAATAAGAGTAAGAGTGTGTTATAGGCCTAATGACTTGAATGAGTACAATGAACAATTGTACAGAGAAATAGAGTGGGCCAGTAAATCAGAATGTCTTATAATGGGGGATTTTAACTTCCCAGATATTGACTGGAACTTGTGGGTTGGTCACTCACACACTAGTCAGACTTTTGTGGATTTATTGGATGATTGTTTTCTGCAGCAGCATGTTCAAGAGGCAACCAGAGAAAGTAACACTCTTGATCTGGTTATCAGCAGTGATCATTCGTGTATTAAGAATTTGCAGATAAAGGAACCACTAGGTGGCAGTGATCACAGTGTGCTGAAGTGGGATTTACTCAAAGAGGTAACTACCATTAGGGGTAAAGGGAAGCCTGTGGCAGATATAAGCTAGTCTGTAATCAGGTCACAAAGGAGGTTCGGCAGGCGAAGGCGGATTACGAGAAATCTTTGGCAAAAGATGCTAAGAAAAACAGCAAGGATTTCTTTACTTATATAAACTCTAAAAGGAAGGGGATGAATATGATTGGTCCACTTGACATCGACGGTTCGACTGTTGATGATCCTGCTCAGATAGCAAACAAACTGAATGAGTATTTTGCATCTACATTCACACGTGAGGAATTATTACAATTTGAAAATGGAAGGTTATCAAATTGTAGCAGTGTGCTTAATGATTTTGTAATAACTGAGAGCAAAGTGGAGGAGAAATTGTTGAAGTTAAACATAAGAAAGGCACCTGGGGTGGATGGGATTTATCCAGTTATTTTAAAGGAGGCGGCAAAGCAACTAAGCAAACCCTTAGCCATAATTATGAGAGTATCCTTGGACTCAGGGGAGGTTCCCATGGACTGGAGATGTGCAAATGTGTCCCCAATTCACAAAGGTGGATCGAAGGGTGACACGAGTAATTACAGACCAGTTAGTTTAACTTCTGTTCTGGGTAAAATAATGGAGTCGCTGGTTAAAGATGCATTGCAGGATCATCTAGACAAGACTGCAGCAATAATTCAAACACAGCATGGGTTTGTTAAGTGAAAGTCTTGTCTGACAAATTTGATTGGTTATTATGATGTGGTCACAAAGGAACTGGATGCAAAAAATAATTTTGATATCATATACTTGGATTTCAGGAAAGCTTTTGACACTGTTGCGCATGGAAGACTACTGTACAAATTGGAGCAGAATGGTATTAAGGGTAAGTTGCTACAATGGATAAAAGGATGGTTAAGTGGGAGAAGACAGAGGGTGGTAATCAATGGGTGCTGCTCTTCGTGGAGTAATGTTATTAGTGGAGTCCCACAGGGTTCGGTGTTGGGTCCACTGTTGTTTTGTGTATTTATCAATGATATTGATGAAGGTATATCAGGCTTAATGTCGAAGTTTGCAGATGACACAAAGGTTGGCAGGGTTGTTAATGACAGTAATGGCAGTGTGCTTCTGCAACAGGATCTAGATAATTTGGGCAGATGGGCTAAGAAGTGGCAACTGAAGTTCAACCTTGACAAATGCAAAGTACTGCATATGGGTAGAAGTAACCCCAGAGAAACGTACCAACTGTGTGGTACTACACTTAAGGTGGTAGAAAATGAAAAAGACCTGGGAGTAATTGTGCAGTCAGATATGAAGTTTTCTGAGCAGTGCAGACAGGCTGCTAGGGCGGGTCATGGGGTTTTGTCAATGATATATAGGAATTTTGCTAGCAGGGAAAAGGAGGTGATTGTCCCTCTGTATAAGGCAATGGTCAGGCCACACCTTGAGTACTGCATACAGGTCTGGAGGCCTCATTTTAGGAAGGATATAGATTTGCTTGAGCGTGTACAGAGAAGAGCAACACGATTGGTGAGGGGAATGAAGGGATTCTCTTACCAAGAGAGGCTTAAGTTCTGCAAATTGCAGTGGCTTGAGACTAGGCACCTGCGCGGTGATCTGATTGAGGTCTATAAGGCCTTGAATGGGTTGAGCACGCTGAATTCTGATGGGATCCTTCCACTTGTTCAGATTACCAACCTACGGGAACATAAGTTCAAATTAAGAAAGGACAGATGTAGAATAGATGTGCGGAAATTTGCCTTTAGCCAGCGGGTGGTTAATTGCTGGAACAAACTTCCATCTGTCGTTGTGGAAGTTGATAGGTTAAATAAATTTAAGGAGAAACTGGACAGGCATTTGGAGGGAATGGTGTGATTTTTTTTTTTTTTTTTTTGGCTGATGCTGCATAAGCTCCTACACTTGCTTTCTTGCATCATGTGCCACTACTACTACTACTATTTCTAGATTATACATAATCTTCACTTGGACAAGACATAATGCCTAATATAGTTTCCCTCACATTGTTCTTCGTGAGGAAAATTAGGCCTTTTAATAACACTTCGTATGGTGCTGGCATCCTCCCTGCTACCACCTGCAATGCTTCGGCGGAAACAGTTATACATGCTCTAGTGACTCCTAATAATGCAAATCTCTGAGCCCGAACCAAGTACTTCTGAACCATTACATTTCCTATCCTATGTACCCAAGCCCCTGAGGCATAGGTCACAATTGGGGTAAATAAGCATTGATAAAACAAATTTAACGCTCTTCCTTTTATACTCCAATCGGTCCATATAACCCTTCAGAGCTTGGTGTACAATAATCTTATTTTATTCTTCAGATATTTTACATGTTCAGTAAAAAAGAGTCTTTCCTCAAGTTGCAGGCCCTCAAGTATCGGTTGATATACAAAGAAAAAAAGACAACCACCTCCAGGGCCATAACTAATACTAGTATTGCCTCCTGTGGTCTTCCGTCAAAAGGATATCAGAAGGATTTTGATGAATCTTGATGCTAATAAAGCTCCAGGTCCTGATGGTATTTCTCCACTTGTTCTCAAAACCTGTGTTCCTGAACTTACTCCTATTCTTTGCCGCCTTTTTTTCACTTTCTTATTCCAAAGGTGTTTTTCCTTCTCCTTGGAAATTTGCTCATATCCAGCCAGTTCATAAAAACGGTGACAAATCCCTCCCATCCAATTATCGTCCCATTGTAATTACTCTTTCTAAAGTAATGGAGAAATCAATTAACCGCCAACTCTTAAACTACATAGAAACCTTCTGACTGATCAACGATCGCCAGTATGGATTCCGTTAGTGTCGATCCACTGGTGATATTCTGGCTTATGTTACCCATTTATGGACTAATTCAATGGAAAGGTTTGGTGAAACACAAATAGTTGCTCTTGACATCTCAAAGGCTTTTGATCGTGTTTGTCATAAAGGTCTTCTAAACAAGCTTCCATCTTATGGTTTGCCAACTGTTTTTAGTAATTGGTTATCCAGTTTTCTCTCCAATCGCTCACTGAGGGTGATGGTAGATGGCTCTCTGTCTTCTAACTTCTCCACTAATGCCAGTGTTGCCCAAGGTTCAGATCTTCCCCCTACTCTTTTCCTCTTGTATATTAATGACTTTCTTCCATTGACTGGAAATCCTATCCATAGTTCTGCCAATGATAGCACATTGCATTCCACTTTCCATTTTGAGAAAACTTGTCCTGCTCAATCAGCTTCAACTTCTCGAAAATCTGCTACCAATTCCTTAAATGCCAATCTTCAGGTAATGCTCCAGTGGGGCAAAGACAACTTAGTTGATTTCAATCCTTCTAAAACTCAGTCCTGTCTTATATCTCGCAAAAAGGATTCTTCTGCTCCTATGCTTATCTTTAGTGACACTCCGATTTCTAGGCAAAATGATAAATCTCTTTTGGGGATTACCCTGACTTCTAATCTCTCTTGGCACAAGCACATTACAAATATTGCTTCCTCTGCATCTAAAAAACTTGGTTTTCTCTTTCGCTCTCGGCGTTACTTTTCTTCCAAACAGCTGCTCACTCTGTATAAATCGCAAATCCACCCTGCCATGGAATATTGTTCGCACATCTGGGGTGGTGCCCCCAAAACCTCTCTCAGGTTTCTTGAGAGAAACCTGAGAGAAGAAATTCAGAAGAGGGCAGTTAGGTTAATTAATGATTCATCTCTAACAGAGTCTCTCCACTCGCTTTCTCATAGACATACTGTTTTTGCTGTATGCCTCTTCTACAGATACTTCCATGGGCACTGTTCTTCTGAATTTTCTTCTATAATTCCTGCTCTCTCTTTCAAAACAGTCCGAACACGTGCCGCCACCAGCCAACATCCATTTACTGTCCAACTTCAAACCTACAGAACCAACTTTTCATCTTCCTCATTTATTCATTCAGCTGCCGTTTTCTGGAACAACCTTCCTTCATATGTATTTCCGGAAAATTACAATTTACAGAAGTTCAAGTCCAATGTCAACAAATATCTCCTTTCGTCTTCTCAACCTCCAACCCAAGCACGGTACTAAGTAATATAAGTTCTAACACCTCTCGTGTTTGGGGTTCACATAAAAAAAAAATAAAAATAAAAGTATTAGTAATGGCCACACGGTGTCAAGAAAGCCTATAGCTTATGCTGCACCAGCCAAAAAAAAAAAACAACCACGTGACATCTTTCCCTAACTATAAAAAGTACTCAATTTTGACAATTTTTTATTAATAAAAATAGTAAATTTCTATATTCAGTATTTAATCTGATATCAATATTATTAAGATATTTGTGCTCACATGTCAACTGTAGTAACTATAATAATGGAAATATCTTCTTTGCTTCCCTGTGTCACCTTCACTGTACAATTAGTTTACTTGTGGATATTTTATTTATTATGTAAATATCTGGATATCCATTGCCTACCATTAATATCCAGACACCCCTACATTCAGTTGGGTCACATCCTATTCAAATACCACATCAGACACAATTATAAATATGTTTGCAGGCCTTTTAGGGGGTAATGTCAATTACTCCTATTTGAGGAGTAATGTCAATTACTCCTATTTGAGGAGTAAATTGTGGCATCTTGCATTTGCACATGAGCAATCAGTGTGTGTGTGTGTGTGCACGCGCGCACATTATGGGTGTTTAATGGGGCATAAGTTGCACTGGCTTATAATGCACCTGGACTGTATCATGACATTTCAACAATACTGATGATCAATTAGTTTATTTATTTATGTAATGTAACTATCAGTTAATATCCTATAAGGTGTTAAGTTATGGTTATAAGATATTAACTAATAGTTATAATAGTTAAAAATAATAACTAACATTAAATTAAAGTTAATTGATGTTACTTAACATTAACTAATTAATAGCTAGTTAGATAATAACTAATTAATAACTATTAGTCATTAATATCTTATAAGATAAAAGTTAATATCTTATAAGATATTAACTAATATCTGAAAAGATATTATAAATCAATATCTTATAAGATATTAACTAATAAAAAAATAAACTGCAGCCATTATCAACCCACTGCAGGATGGAAGCCTCCTCAACAATTCATGCTGAGGGAAATGGACCATAATCTGCCAAGCTGGTCCAGTGCAGGTTGGCAGATGGACCATATTTAGCAGTCAGGGGCTCAAACCCCAGTCTACTCAAAGAGCATGTGCTACTGCACTCCCGCTCCTGACCTGGCTACGGAGGCCATATATTGACTAATAGTTATAATTAACTAATGTTAACTTACTAGTAATGCAATAACTATTATAATTATTAACTTACTAGTTAATTAACTATCAACCATTATAACTAAGTTAACTAAGTTACTACTTAATTAGTAACTAGTTAACTAACTACTAAGCTAATTAGTTAACTAAGTTAATCAACTTATTTATATTACTAAATTAGTTACTAACTTAGTTAACTACTTACTAGTTAACTAACTAGTATGTTAACTACTTACTATTTAACTAACTGGTAAGTTAACTACTTACTAGTTAAACTAGTTACTTATCTTACAAATTAACTAACTTAAGTTAACTAAATAGGTAACTAGTTATTAACCAGTTAACTAGTAAGTTAACTAACTAAATTTTATTAGTTCTAACTAGTTAACTAACTAAATTAAACTATTTTTGTAAGTTAACTACTTAATCAGGGCTCCAGAAACAAAGCTTAAATATACTACCGGCAAAAAAATTTTACTCACTCATAGTATCGGTCTAATTTATATAAATACTTTTATAGGTGATGTTTTAAAAAGAATGTTAAATGTTATGAAGAAACAAAAGTAATACATTCTTTAGTTCTTACTACAATTTACATATACTTATACAGCCACTCCTCGAATTACTTAAGAGTTGTATTCTGCAGAACTCTATGTAAGTCGGAATTTCTCTAAATGCTTATACAGCACTTGCAAATTTTATTGAAGCAAAAAACAAATGTTCGATGAACATGTAAATAGAATTATTTATTCAATTTTTTATCTCATGCACAGAAAAAAATTACAAAAGTGTACAAAATTTCACAAATTTAAAAACTATAAAATTACAAAAAGAGAGAGGAGATAAGCATAACGTCAGCAAGTTTTACCTTTTGAGCATTGTTGCCAGAATTAACTATCCAGCTGATAAGCACGCCGCTGCAGGATTTGAGGGCTGTGGAGATTTAGAAAGGCTTTTTTCCAACACATCATAAAATTTCTGTGCAGCTGCAGAATCGACACTGGCGACTTCACTGCATACTTTGTTTTGGAAACCAGCACGATGCTTGAACCTATTAAACCACCCAATGCTTGCCACAAACTTGTTACTTGCCACAAACAGGTTCACCGTGCTTATCCTTAATATCTTCATAAATACTTCTTGCTTTTGCTTGAATGGTCATTGGGCTCGGGGGGGGGGGGGTACTCGCTTCTGAATCTGATTTTCCTTCCATATTATTAATAGCTTTTCCATCTTCAATATAGCACCCGAACGCTGTTTTGTGATCACTGTTGATTTAAATGCGTTGATCCTTTAACATATTCTTTTATATCACACTGTCTCTTAAAATAGTATTCATTGTTGAAGCAGCGAGACCTAATTCTGTGCAATAGATGACAAACTTTGTCCTGTTTCGTACTTCTTAATTTATTTCTAAATCAATTTTGTTTTGTTTCCTAGCACTACCAGCACTTTCCATTGGTCCCTTTTCCTTCACCATTGTAATAAATAAATAGGAATGAAGAGAAGATTCTGAAAATTTATTTATGTTTTCTATACAACTGAAGATTTCAGTGAAGGGGAACTCATTTCACCCTAATACCGTAACGTAAAAACCCACAGAATTCCGGTTATCGGTATTATCGCAAATGCAATTAGATAAAGTTTACCCCATTTATAATAAATTGCGCTAGCAGAAAAGTCCAATAAACTGAAAAGTGCAAATTGTTTTTATTGTTTTATGTTAGTGACCTCCAGAAATGTGTTTTAGAAAAAATATCACAAAAGCATTCAAAATTGATTCTTATAATGGAGCATTTGATAACGATGAAAGTGTAGTACAATTTCCATTATAAAAATGACCTTTTAGAGAGATAAACAGCTTAGTTATATAGTGAAAATTTCAACTCCCAAAGGCATGGAACGAATTACCAAAAAAAAAAAAAAAAAAAAACCAATGTGTTATTGGGTTCACATTACGATATTTTCATGATACCTCCATTTATTCCTATGGGATGCAAAATACGTTTCTATGATGTGTTTAAGTTTGCACCGGCCGGCAAAAACTTACATAAAGTTGAATTTCCGTAACTTGAGCCGGGGAGTGGCTGTACAGAAATATCCTTTCCTTTACATGGGTTCAAAATGTACACCACTATCACTTACAGTTCATTTACATAAGGACTTCTTATGTCTTCCAGTGTGTCTTTTCATGGTTGCAAAATACCACTTATCCACTGATATATCTGGAATAAAGTTCTGCAGAGAAGGCCATTCGTATGGAGGGATTCACTGATGACCTCAACTTTCCTTTTGTTAGATTTATTTGACTAAACCTCGTTCACATGAAGAAGTACTTGCTGGTAAAATGCTACAATTTCAAGCAGTTTTAAGAAAACTGGAAATCTGTCCTTATTATCCAAGATCTTGTATATTCAAATGTTTCCCCATAACTCTGAATTCTTACCACTCTTTCATCAAATTTAATGAAACTGTTTCTTTATGATCATCAAAATATTATCTGAAGCATCAGGTAATATTCATCTGATAATATTATCAGATCTTCAGGCCAGATAAATGTATCAAATACTGAGACAGCTTTAGCAATTTCTGTTTCATTTTCACAAAATTTTTTTTATCAAATACTTTATTCCTTCATCTATATTATTATTATTATTTTTTTAATAACATACACGTAAGTTATAATCCAGTTTAATACAAATATATATATTTGTATTAAACTGGATTATAACTTACGTGTATGTTATTATAAACTATGGACCCCAGTACTCCAGGCCCATTCGTTACTATTATTTTTTTTTTCATTCAACATTCAAATAGCTCTCTGCATGAATTAGCTGAATACCATTGTACCATTTTCCTCATTCCTTTCAGAGCATTCAAGGCTATCTACATTATATTTTGTTTGACTAAGCAGCATGTTTTCCTTTTGAAAAAAAATCAGTGACAACTGCTTGAATAAATTTAAAAAATCTAAGAGAAAATGGGTTCTTATTGCAAAGAAGTGTGACTTTATTTTCTTTAGTAAGCCTTTTGATGTTGCAGCATCATCCTCTTTTCCATTGCCTATTTCCTCCAAATGCATTACCACTGCAGAGTAGTTGTTGACAAGTGCATCAGTGCTCCCACTCTTTAAACACTCTTACTGAATACAGCTATTTGAAGTTATGGATGTTTGTAGCATGTCTGCTACCTTTCCCATTCTTTTTGTCTTTTTGGTGAATTCTGGAAAAATGTATATAATTTTTTTACCACCATTTCAATTTCGGCAACAAAGAGAACATCTTTTAATAGAATTTAAAAACAGCCACATTCAACTTATGTGCAATAGAGTTGGTTGATATATGATCTAACAATCAGCCTGTCTCTCTTTGATTTTGCCGCTCACCCACTGTTTTTCCCAGCATGTTACCTGCTCCACCTGTTCTAATGCCTTCCATGGCAAGAAAAACTTGTCCATTTCTTGATCTTGACCAAATACTCTTGATTTAATTATCAGTAGTAATTCTTCATGCATTAAGAATCTGCAGATAAAGGAACCACTAGGTGGCAGTGATCACAGTGTGCTGAAGTGGGATTTACTCAAAGAGGCAACTACCATCAGGGGTAAAGAGAAGGGTTTTTGCTTTTGTAAAGGCGACTACGGTGGGACCAACTAATGATGTTACCAACAGCTAATTCAAAATGGGAAGCATTCAAAGAATTAATCATGGAAGCTACTAGGCTTTACATACCAACTAAGAAATATTGTTCAAGGTTTAGGCCTAAATGGATGTCAGATGAACTAATGAGACACATAGCAGAGAAGAAAAATGCATGGGATATATATAAATTAAGGTGACACGGAAGCCAAAGATATAAGCTGGTCTTCACTCAAGTCACAAAGGAGGTTAGGCAGGCAAAGGCAGATTACGAGAAATCTTTGGCAAACAATGCAAAGAAAAACAGCTACTTATGTAAACTCTAGAAGGAAGGGGAAGAATCAGATCTGCCCACTTGATATCGATGGTTCAACTGTTGATGATCCTGCTCAGATAGCTAACAAACTAAATGAGTATTTTGCATTTACATTCACACATGAGGAGTTATTCAAAACGGGGAATGCCAGAGGTGAATTAAACTCTGGCAGTGAGCTAGATGATTTTGTGATAATTAAGAGGAAAATGGAAGAGAAATTGTTGAAGATAAACATAAAAAAGGCACCTGGAGTGGACGGGATCTATCCAGTTATATTAAAGGAGGCAGCAAAGGAAGTAAGCAAACCCTTCGCCATAATTATGAGCGCTTCTTTGGACTCAGGGGAGGTACTCATTGACTGAAAGATGTGCAAATGTGACCCCAATTCACAAAGGAGGATCAAAGGGCGACACAAGTAATTATAGACCTGTTAGTTTAACTTCTGTTCCAGGAAAATTAATGGAGGCACTGGTTAAAGAAGCACTGCAGGATCATCTAGACAAGACTTCAGTTTTACCTCGGACACAGCATGGTTTTCTTAAGGGAAAGTCTTGCCTGACCAATTTGATTGGATACTATAATGTGGTCACAAAGGATGCAGGGAATAACTTTGATATCATATACAGGCATACCTCGAATAACGAATAGGATGCGTTCCACGAAATTACTTCGTTAAGCAAAACTTCGTTTTCAGAGGTAAAAATACTATGGCCAGAATAGGGATACGTTCCTACGTAAAGAAAATGAAAAGCTTTTTTTTTTTCGAACAAAGAAAAGTTTTATTAAATAAACAGTCACCTTACATACAAAGTGAAATCACATTTTAAAATATGAGTCTAAATTTGATTGTTTATGCTTTTTTTCTCTTTCATTTAACAATTGCTTATACGGAGTTATTGCATTTAACACTGATCGCTTAACAATAACACTTCTTCCTAAATCAGGATCATTTTCACTTTTTAAAAAAATTTAAAACGTTTTCAATGTCATTTAAGCATCTTTTTAAATCTTTGGTTGTTAACACTTTTTCGGCAGGAACGTCTTTAACTTCGTATTCATTATCTTTGTCTTCGTTGCTAACAAGGTTTTCTAAATCTTCCACTGAAAAACCATCATCTTCTGCATTCATTAGCATTAGCATTAGTAGAGGTATTTGATGCAAGAAAGCAAGCTTATGCAGCATCAGCCAAAAAAAAAAAAAACCCACTTCCACTTCACCCCTCTGTTCGTTCCAAATACCTGTCCAGCTGAGCCTTAAACTTATTTAGGCTATCAACCTCCACCACAAGGGATGGAAGTCTGTTCCACCAACCAACCACCCGCTGGCTAAAGGCAAATTTCCTCACGTCTATCCTACATCTGTCTTTCCTCAATTTGAATTTATGCCCTCTCAGGTGATTTTTCTGAGCTAGAGGAAGAATCCCATCAGCATTGAGCATGCTTAAACCATTCAAGGCTTTATACACCTCTATCAGATCACCTCGCTGGTGCCTAGTCTCCAGACACTGTAATTTGCAAAACTTAAGCCTTTATTCGTAAGACCACTGCTTTGTTCCATTCACTAATTTTGTTGCCCTTCTCTGTACTCGTTCCAGCAGCTCTACATCCTTCTTGAAATGAGGCCTCCAGACCTGTATACAGTACTCTAGGTGTGGCCTGACCATTGCCTTATACAATGGAATAATCACCTCCTTATCCCTGCTGGAAAAATTCATGTATATCATTGACAATACTCCATGAGCTATTCTTGCAGCCCATCTGCACTGCTCAGAGAACTTCATATCTGCCTGCACAACCACCCCCAAGTCCCTTTCATTCTCTACCACTGTCAGTGTAGTACCACAGAATTGATACGTTGCTCTGGGGTTGCTGTTTCCCATGTGTAGTACTTTACATTTGTCAATGTCAAACTTCATTTGCCACCTCTCAGCCCATCTGCTCAACCTTTCCAGATCCTGTTGCAGCAGCATAGTGTCAGTAGTGTCTTTGACAACCCTGCCAACCTTAGTATCATCTGCAAACTTGGACATTAAGCTTGATATACCACCATCAATATCATTTATAAATACAGAAAACAATAATGGACCCAACACTGAGCCCTGAGGGACTCCACTAATAACATTAGTCCACGATGAGCAGTGTCCATTGATTACCACTCTCTGTCTTCTCCCCCTCAACCACCCCTTTATCCATAGCAGCAATTTGCCTCCAATGTCACACTGATCCAATTTGTGTAGCAGTCTTCCATGTGCAACAGTATCAAAAGCCTTTCTAAGATCCAAGTATATAATATCAAAGTTATTCCCTGCATCCAGTTCTTTTGTGACTGCATCATAATATCCAATCAAGTTGGTCAGGCAAGACTTCCCCTTAACAAAACCATGCTGTGTCTGAGCTATAACTGAAGTCTTGTCTAAATGATCCTGCAGTGCTTCTTTAACCAGTGCCTCCATTAATTTTCCTGGAACAGAAGTTAAGCTCACAGGTCTATAATTACTTGTGTCAGCCTTTGATCCTCCTTTGTGAATTGGGGTCACATTTGCACATTTCCAGTCTATGGGTACCTCCCCTGAGTCCAAGGAAGCTCTCATAATTATGGCTAAGGGTTTGCTTACTTCCTTTGCTGCCTCCTTTAATATAACTGGATAGATCCCATCCACCCCGGGTGCCTTTCTTGTGTTTATCTTCAACAGTTTCTCCTCCACTTTACTCCCAGTTATTTCAAGATTCTGCAGCTTACTGCTAGAGTTGAATACACCTCTGGCATTCCCCTTGCTGAATAACTCCTCATGTGTGAATGTCGATGCAAAATATTCATTTAGTTTGTTAGCTACCTGAGCAGGATCATCAACAGTTGACCCATCAATATCAAGTGGACCAATCTGATTCATCCCCTTCCTTCTATAGTTAACATAAGTAAAGAACTCTTTGCTGTTTTTCTTTGCATCCCTTGCCAAGGATTTCTCGTAATCTGCCTTTGCCTGCCTAACCTCCTTTGTAACTTGGTTGCATATCAACTTGTATCTATCATAGGCTTCTGTGTCATGTGTTAATTTGTAAGTATCCCATGCATTTTTCTTCTCTGCCATATGCCTCATTAGTTCATCTGACATCCATTTTGGCCTAAACCTTGAACAATATTTCTTAGTTGGTATGTAAAGCCTAGTAGCTTCCAAGATAAGTTCTTTGAATGCTTCCCATTTTGAATTTGCTGTTGGTAACATCATCAGTTGGTCCCACTGTATAGAATTTAAATACTGTCTCAGTCCATCGTAGTCGCCTTTACGGAAGCAATAACCCTTCCCTTTACCCCTAATGGTAGTTACCTCTTTGAGTAAATCCCACTTCAGCACACTGTGATCACTGCCACCTAGTGGTTCGTTTATCTGCAGATTCTTAATGCATGAAGAATCACTGCTGATAATCAAATCAAGAGTATTACTCCCTCTAGTTGCCTCCCGAACATGCTGATGTAGAAAATAATCATCCAATAAATCCACAAAAGCCCTGCTAGTGTGTGAGTAACCAGCCCCCAAATTCCAGTCAATATCTGGGAAATTAAAATCTCCCATTATAAGACTCTCTGATTTACTGGCCCACTCTATTTCCCTGTACAGTTCCTTATTATACTCATCAGAGTCATTACGCCTATAGCACACTCCTACTCTCAATTTTGATCTCCCAATGCTTATGTCACACCAAACTGACTCAACACTGCACTGTCAGGCGATGTCGACTGGCTTCACTTCCTTGGTTTTTATGTGTTTCTTAACTAATAGCATAACCCCTCCCCCCTTCCTATCCTGTCTATCCTTTCTGTAGACGTTGTACTCCCCAAATTGCAGTTCTGCATCCCTTATATCTGTGTGACACCACGTCTCTGATATCCCAACAATATCTGCCTTTGATGTTTTGAGCAATACCTCAAATTCATCAAATTTATTTACTAAACTCCTAGCATTGGTGTACACGCAAGTATACCTGCACCTGTTTCTATTCTTAGCTACCCTAACACAACCCATGTGTTTACTTGTACCGCAATGGCTCCCAGCAGTCTCTGAAATACCATGCATCTTGTTTTCCAGGCTTCTGCTCATTTTAATAGAAGCAGTGCAAGAATCTCTTTCACCTCTGCCAGTGGCTACTGTCAATCTATTGGTCTTTGTCTCCCCCCCCCCAAGCTAGCAGTTTTCCGACCCACCTAACACTGCCTCGATAGCATCAGCAAATATTCATGCACCCTTTCTATTTAAGTGTATCCCATCCCTGTAGAAGCAATCTCTCCTGTTAACAAGTACAGTCCAGGCTGAAAAAAATTCTACCCCTTGAGCCTTGCACAATCTTTCCAGGGCCGAATTGATCGATAAGGCTCTCATCATATACTCCCTCCTATGTGTCTGGGCAGAATTGCAGACACTTTCAAATTCAACCCTAATTCTCGGCTTTTGTTCAACAGTGACCTGTACTTGTTAAGTAATTCTGCCGGTCTCCTACTCTTAATATTATTGGTGCCTCTTTATCGACATTTTCGAAACCTATTGATTGAGTCATCTGGATAACTTCATTTCTAATTCCTTGGATGTTATTTTCTTCTTCTAGTACAACTTCTGGCCATATTTTGCGCCAAACTCCATTTAAGCATTTCTTAGTGACTTCTTTCCAAGAACTATCAATGTTTTCAATTGCATTTTTAATGGTGTAGTTTTTCCAAAAAGTTTTAACTTTTTGTTAAAAACTACAGTTCAGTTAAATTGCTTAATGTTCAACGCAGATAATAAGCTTTAAATGATGCTATTACTCCCTGATCCAATGGTTGAATCAGGGAAGTTGTGTTTGCTGGAAGAAACACAACTTTGACAGGAATGCATGTGTCCAACGTGTTAAGATCAGTAGGATGTCCCGGAGCATTGTCTAACAACAAAAGAGCTTTTTCTTCAAAGTTGTTTTTTTGACAATACCGTTTTACTTCAGGACAAAAGTGGTTAACAAACCAATCAGTAAATAACTCTTTGGTAACCCACTCTTTTCTATTTGCTTTCCATATTACAGGTAAATTCATTTTTATGTTACCTTTAAACGCCCTCGATTTTCTGAATGGTAAACTAATAACAATTTTAATTTATAATCGCCAAAGGAATTTGATCCAAAGAGTAACGTTAAACGGTCTTTGGCTGCTTTGAACCCAGCAGCTGATTTTCCTTCAATAGAAATGAAGCTTTTTGTTGGTAGCCGTTTCCAGAACAAACCGCTTTCATCAACATTGAACACCAAATTTGGTGGAAAATTTTCACGTTCAATTATTTTCTTTAGTTTTTCTGGAAACTTATTTGCAGCTTCAACATCTGCACTTGCAGCTTCTCCTGTTAATTTTACACTATGAATCCTGGCCCATTTTTTAAATTTCTCGAACCAACCACGAGAAACCCCAAAGGTTTCCATAATTTCTTCAGTTTGTTTAGATTTCAGGTGATTAAACAAAAATAATGCTTTTTCTTGAATCACCATTTGACTTAAAGGCATATGACATTGTGACATATCATCTATCCACAAACTTAACATTTTCTCCATTTTTTCTAAAATTGGATTCCTTAAGCGAGTTAATTTTGCCGCTGTAACATCTGTACAATTCTGAGCAGACTGTTTTATTTTTTCTGATTGACTTAGTATGGTTGTTAAAGTTGATTGCGCTAATCCTAAAGAATGTGCCACATCGGACTTTCTTTGGCCGCTTTCAACACGTCGTACGATATTTAGTTTAGTTTCCAAAGAAATTGCTTTTCTTTTCTTTGATTCTGACATTTTAATTAACTAAAACAAAAATATTTCTATTAAAATTTACAAAATCTACGTTATGTAATGCTATCAAAGAACCTACGTCGATTATTGCAATGCACCACACTGAAACAAAGTCAATCATGTAAAGGAAATGGAGGACAGTTAAAAATCACGATCTGGCATACCAAGAAAACTGACAGATACGGATCATTGCAATGCACCACACTGAAACACACCCCATGAAGTGTAAACAACAACTAAATTAGGCGAATGAAGTGCAAAACTGTTATAACAGACACACCCGCAGCTCGGGAGCACTCGGGAGTACGTAACGAGTCCCCGTCAGTCACAAATCGGATGATTGTAGGGCGTTGGCCTTAAATTGGAATATTTTTTTTAAGATAAATGGGGCTTGAAATTGCGGACTTCGTTATATCGAAGCTTCGTTATCAGAGGTAACATTAACCGAGGTATGCCTGTATTTGGATCTTCGAAAGGCTTTTGATACTGTTGCACATGGAAGACTGCTGAACATATTGGAGCAGTGTGGCACTGGAGGCAAATTGCTGCTATGGATAAAGGGATGGTTGAGTGGGAGAAAACAGAGTGGTAATCAATGTACACTGCTCATCGTGGACTAATGTTATTAGTGAAGTCCCTCAGGATTCAGTGTTGGGTCCATTGTTGTTGTTATTTTGGTTTTTAGGAGCATCAGCAACTAAGGCCATACTGCTCCGTGGATAAGCGGTGGTCATTCTCTGACCTTTCCACATCCTCCATATTTGGTGGTCACAGGCTCGAACCCCAGTCTAATCAAGAAGCGTGTGATACGCACTGCTGCTCCTGCCCACCTGACTATGGAGGCGCCATCCATTGTTGTTTTTTTTATTTATAAATGATATTTATGATGGTATATCAAGCTTAATGTCCAAGTTTGCAAACGATACGAAGGTTGGCAGGGTTGTTAAGGACACTAATGACAGTACGTTGCTGCAAAAGGATCTAGAAAAGTTGAGCAGATAGGCTGAGAGGTGGCAAATAAAGTTTAACATTGACAAATGTAAAGTACTACATATGGGAAACAGTAACCCCAGAGTGACATATCAACTCTGGGGTATACTACACTGACAGTAGTAGAGAATGAAACGGATCTGGGGGTAATTGTGCAGGCAGATATGAAGTTTTCTGAGCAGTGCAGATGGTCTGCAAGAGTAGTTCATGGTGTCTTGTCAATGATCTACAGGAATTTTTCTAGCAGGGATAAGGAGGTGATTATCCCCATGTATAAGGCATGGTCAGGCCACACCTTAAGTACTGTATACAGGTCTGGAGGCCTCATTTCAAGAAGGATGTAGAGCTGCTGGAACGAGTACAGAGAAGGGCAACAAGAATAGTGAATGGAACAAAGGGTTGCTCTTGCGAAGATAGGCTTAAATTTTGCAAATTACAGTGTCTGGAGACTAGACACCTGAGAGGTGATCTGATTGAGGTGTATAAGTATGAGAACGAGTGTAGCCTTGTGCAAGCGAAGTTTTTTACTGCTCCTGGAATAGAGAAGTTTTTTCTGTTTTATTAGCTTAAATTGGCATATTAAGTTATTTTCTAGAGTAGCTTTATATTCCTAGTTAAGATACTTAGTTTAAAGTTTAACTTAGACAGAGATTTTGTAGGTATTACTTAGTATTGGTAAGGGTATCAAATTCACGTGTTACAAGTTGCAGCTCCGCGGAACGAGAAGTTTTTTAGCCGTATTTAGTTGCTTTATTGACATATTGTTATATCAAATTATTTTCTATAAGTAGCTTATAGACGTAGTCAGGATCCTTAGTTTATTCTGAATTGAGACAGCAAGATTTGGAAGTTAATTAATACTTAAGTGTCCGTAAATTTACCATTCATAACTTGCCGCCATTGTTATATGATACAACGTTATATCCCGAACTAGATAGCGTAAGCTTAGTATAGTATAGTATATAATATAATATTGCAGTCAATCAGTAAAATCTATTAATCTTGTTAAACTTCATTGCCAATTAAAATTGTAGTTTTTAACTAAATACATATAACGACTTAGATTACAAATGTAACATAATTAATACATACCTTGATACGGAAGTTATATAAACGGAACTCATAGATAATACTCGAAACAGAAAAATATATATAGCGTTATAACTGTGTTGGGATACAAGTTTAGGGTTATAATTTTGTACTGAAATTGAAATTTTATTGAAATTAAATCGAAATCATGACTCACACCAGAGCAGCAAAGCAAAAGGCTCAAGCTAATGGGAGTGCTGTGGCTCAGGGTAGAACTGAGGGGGGCAGTTGCCCTCTGAGTACCCTCTGGGTACGGGACATGATATTGCCAAGGGGATGTCTTTGAGTGTGCGCGAAGTAAGGAGTGTAAGGAAATCAGGCGACAACTCAGCGTTGTAATGAGCCTATATGAGAACTTGAAGAACAGGGTGGATGCCTCGAAGGATCTAAATTGAGGGGCCCATCAAGCTCTCGGCTCACCACATCAACGCCAGAGCTTGCACTTGGTCATCATGCAACACAGCGGCAACCCCCAAGGCAGAATGTGCTGGTCCCACAGGAACTAGTAGTTGTTGGTGACTCTATTGTCAGGGAAACAGGGAACATGCTTTGTAAAAAGGATAGGTGGAACAGGACCAGGGTATGTCTCCCAGGGGCAAAGGTTGATAACGTTGTACAGCGAATATCATCTTTTAAGGGCACTAAACGTGATATAGTTGTACACGTTGGCACTAATCATATTAAGAGTATGAGACCGGCAGAATTACTTAACAAGTACGGGTCACTGTTGAAAAAAAGCTGTGAATTA
The DNA here is from genome assembly GCF_048544385.1 of Mastigoproctus giganteus. Lineage (NCBI taxonomy): Eukaryota > Metazoa > Arthropoda > Arachnida > Uropygi > Thelyphonidae > Mastigoproctus > Mastigoproctus giganteus. The sequence continues at coordinate 21,835,504 of NC_143588.1, read as the reverse complement.
GGGTTGAATTTGAAAGTGTCTGCAATTCTGCCCAGACACGATAGGAGGGAGTATATGATGAGAGTAGTGTCGATCAATTCGGCCCCTGGAAAGATTGTGCAAGGCTCAAGGGGGTAGAATTTTTTTCAGCCTGGTCTGTACTTGTTAACAAGAGAGACTGCTTCTACAGGATGGGATACACTTAAATAGAAAGGGTGCATGAATATTTGCTGATGCTATCAAGGCAGTGTTAGGTGGGTTGAAAACTGCTAGCTTGAGGGGATACACAAAATAATAGATTAACCAGTAGCCGCTGGCAGAGGTGAAAATAATTCTTGCACTGCTTCTTTCTATTGGAATGAGCAGCAGTCTGGAAAACAAGATGCAGGGTATTTTAGAGACTGCTGGGAGTCATTGCAGTACAAGTAAACAGATGGGTTGTGTTAGGGTAGCTAAGAATAGAAACACATGCATGTATACTTGCGTGTACACCAGTGCTAGGAGTTTGGTAAATACATTTTGATGAATTTGAGGTATTGCTCAAAATATCAAAGGCAGATATTGTTGGGATATCAGAAATGTGGTGTCACACAGATATAAGGAATGCAGAACTGGAATTTGGGGAGTTCAATGTGTACAGAAAGGATAGACAGGATAGGAAGGGAGGAGGGGTTATGCTATTAGTTAAGAAACACATAAAATCCAAGGAAGTGAAGCCAGTCGACATCGCTGGACAGTGCAGTGTCAAGTCGGTTTGGTGTGACATAAGCATTGGGAGATCAAAATTGAGAGTAGGAGTGTGCTATAGGCCTAATGACTCTGATGAGTATAATAAGAAACTGTACAGGGAAATAGAGTGGGCCAGTAAATCAGAGAGTCTTATAATGGGGGATTTTAATTTCCCAGATATTGACTGGAATTTGTGGGTTGGTCACTCACACACTAGCAAGCTTTTGTGGATTTATTGGATGATTATTTTCTATATCAAAATGTTCGGGAGGGAACAAGAGGGAGTAATACTCTTGATCTGATTATAATTAGTGATTCTTCATGCATTAAGAATCTGCAGATAAAGGAACCACTAGGTGGCAGTGATCACAGTGTGCCGAAGTGGTATTTACTCAAAGAGGTAACTACCATCATGGGTAAAGGGCAGAGTTTTTGCTTTTGTAAAGGTGACTACGATGGTCTGAGAAAGTATTTAAATTCTATAAAGTGGGAACAACTAATGATGTTACCAACAGCAAATTCAAAATGGGAAGCATTCAAAGAACTTATCTTGGAAGCTACTAGGCTTTACATACCAACTAAGAAATATTGTTCAAGGTTTAGGCCTAAATGGATGTCACATGAACTAATGAGACATACGGCAGGGAAGAAAAATGCATGGGATACATATAAATTAATGGATGACATAGAAGCCTATGATAGATATAAGCTGGTCTGTAACCAAGTCACAAAGGAGATTACACAGGTAAAGGCAGATTATGAGAAATCCTTGGCAAAGGATGCAAAGAAAAACAGAAAAGAGTTCTTATCCAGATTGGTCCACTGGATATTGATGGTTCAACAGTTGAGGATCCTGTTCAGGTGGCTAACAAACTAAACGAGTATTTTGCATCTACATTTACATATGAGGAGTTATTCAGGAAGGGGAATGCCAGAGTTGAAGTAAACTCTGGCAGTGAGCTAGATGATTTTGTAATAACTAAGAGGAAAGTGGAGGAGAAATTGTTGAGGGTAAACATAAAAAAGGCACCTGGGGTAATGGGATCCATCCAGTTATATTAAAGGAGGCAGCAAAGGAAGTAAGCAAATCCTTAGCCATAGTTATGAGAGCTTATTTGGACTCAGGGGAGGTACCCATAGACTGGAGATGTGCAAATGTGACCCCAATTCACAAAGGAGGATCAAAGGCTGACACGAGTAATTATAGACCTGTGAGTTAAACTTCTGTTCCAGGAAAATTAATGGAGGCACTGGTTAAAGAAACACTGCAGGATCATGTAGAGAAGACTTCAGTTATAGCTCGCACACAGCATGGTTATGTTAAGGGAAAATCTTGCCTGACCAATTTGATTGGATACTATAATGCAGTCACAAAATAACTAGATACTGGGAATAACTTTGATATTATATATTTGTATCTTAGAACGGCTTTTGATACTGTTGCACATGGAAGACTGCTGCATAAATTGGAGCAGTGTGGCACTGGAGACAAATTGCTGATATGGATAAAGGGATGATTGAAGCGGAGAAGACAGAGAGTGGTAATCAATGGACACTGCTCATCGTGAACTAATGTTATTAGTGGAGTCCCTCAGGGTTCAGTCTTGGGTCCATTATTGTTTTCTGTATTTATGAATGATATTGATGATGGTATATCAAGCTTAATGTCCAAGTTTGCAGACAATACGAAGGTTGGCAGGGTTGTTAAAGACACTACTGACACTATGCTGTTGCAACAGTATCTGGAAAGGTTGAGCAGATTGGCTGAGAGGTGGCAAATGAAGTTTAACATTGACAAACGTAAAGTACTACATATGGGAAACAGCAACCCCAGAGCAACGTATCGACTCTGTGGTACTACACTGACAGTGGTAGAGAATGAAAAGGATCTGGGGGTAATTGTGCAGGCGGATATGAAGTTCTCTGAGCAGTGCAGACAGGCTGCAAGAGTAGCTCATGGTGTCTTGTCAATAATATACAGAAATCTTTGTAGCAGGGATAAGGAAGTGATTATTCCCTTGTATAAGGCAATGGTCACGCCACACCTTGAGTACTGTATACAGGTCTGGAGGCCTCATTTCAAGAAGGATGTAGAGCTGGAACAAGTACAGAGAAGGGCAACAAGATTAGTGAATGGAACAAAGGGTTGCTCTTACGAAGAAAGGCTTAAGTTTTGCAAATTACAGTGTCTGGAGACTAGGCACCGGCGAGGTGATCTGATAGAGATGTATAAAGCCTTGAATGGTCTTATCATGCTCAATGCCGATGGATTTCTTCATCTTGCTCAGAATAATCACGTGAGAGGGCATAAACTGAGATTGAGGAAAGACAGAAGTAGAATAGATGTGCGGAAATTTGCCTTTAGCCAGCGGGTAGTTGGTTGGTGGAACAGATTTCCATCTGTCATTGTGGAAGTTGATAGCCAAAGTAAATTTAGGGTTAAGCTGGACAGGTATTTGGAACGAATGGAGGGGTGAAATGGGAGCAGTTTTTTTTTTTTTGGCTGATACTGCATAAGCTTGCTTTCTTGCATCATATGCCTCTACTGATGCTAATGCTAATTTCATTCTGTAATGTATCAAAGTACCCTGCAGCTGTTGTGTTTTGTAGAGAAATTAAGGAAATAAATGCTTTTTTTTTTTTTTTTTTCAGTTTCCAATTTGTATCTATACATCTCATATAAATGACAAGTTCCTCCTCATTTGAAATTGTAGATGCATCTAGAAGAAGACTCACTCTACTGGAGTGTTTATTTCCTTAACTAATTTTTGTTTACTGACGTCACCAATAACTGACACAAATTGTTTAGAAGAGTAGGCCCAGAAGAGTACCAAAATGAGATTTCCTGTCATTTCAGTACTCTTCTACTGCTGGACTGTATCTACATCATGCTTATTTAGTAGGGCTATCAAGTTTTTGAAGTCAGTAAATAGTTTAATTGAATTTAGCAATATAATAGGCTGTTTTAAAAAGGAAGGCACTTGAGATATTAAAACATTTTAGAATCCATCTTTCTGTGGCAAGCAGCTAGAGGTGTGTTTTCTGGGGAAGTCTCTGTCACAGCATTTTTTGTGTGAATTGGGTGTCTCATGAAACCTAAATGTCTTCACTTTGAAAGGTCCTCAAAAACATTGTAGTAACTGAGAGTCTAGAGTTACTGTCAATAGGATATTTTTTACATACATTACAAAATGCAACTTCTTTGCAGCACAACCAATTGAATTCTAGAACCATTTGTCTTGGAGAGCATGTCTTACATGATTTTTACGTGATGACACAACAGATCTCTTTTCTCCAGTGTTTTTAACACTTTCTGGTTCCTTACCTTTTCCTTCAGCTTTACAAAACTAGAAAGTGTTTCTTTTCACTGTTCATAATGAAGGGCGAATTTACATAAATTATCCATAAACAATAATTCAATAGGAAAGGCAAATAATAAAATTTACAAAAACAACCAGAAAGTAGTTAACACCTGCTAAGGAAGCCAGACTCAGTTTTCATAACAATGTAATGTTGGTCACGTGATCCAGTCTTACCTTCTCTCCTTCACGCCCCCTACCTCACTTTCCACTTCAGTGACTCGTCATTGCAAGATTACTGCATTTTTCTGAACACATTGTACTCCCGAAATTCCAATTCTGCACTGCTTATATCTGTGTGGCACCACTTCTCTGATATCCCAACAATATCCACTTTTGATGTCTTTACCAGCACTTCAAATTCATCAAATTTATTTACTATACTCCTAGCATTGGTGTACATGCAAGTATACATACACCTATTCTTACTCATAGTTACCCTAACACAATCCATGTATTTACTTGTTCCACGATGACTCCCAGCAGCCCTTGAAATCCCCAGTACCTCACTTTCCAGGCTGCTGCTCATTCCAATAGAAGAAGTGCAAGAATCACTTTCACCTCTGCCTGTGGCTACATTTAATCTATTAGTCTGTGAATCTTTAATACTTTAATACTTATAGTATTAAATACTTATAGCTTTAATACTTATAGTTATTTTTTAGTTATTTGCTTTTATACTTCTTATAGTTTCAGACACTGGTCTGAAATATAGTTAGCTATATTATTATTTCACTTATATATAACTATATAACAGTTAAACATATACAGTTAAATTGTTAAGATTGTAAGATACTATTTTATATATAACTACATAACTCACTTATATAATGATTATCAGAAAAAAACTATCATAACTTCTTAACTACCAAAAACTCATTTCTTAAAATTTAAATTATATGTTTAACCGTTTTATAGTGAGTTATACTCTATATTATAGATAGGTGCACTTAGATACTCAAGGTTAACAGGTTGAGTCCAGGAGTTCCACCACAACAACATGCAGTACACCCCAGTGAAGCAATTGCCAGACCAAACAAGACTAAGCAATTCAAACTTAAAAGAAGAAAAAACTGTCTCATCCCAATAATCCAGACAAGAACCCAAACAAAGTCTTCACAGCAAGGTATATATTATTTAATAAGTGAGTTATATAACGACTATCAGAATAAACTATCTTTTTTTTTTTTTTTTTTTTTTTTGGTAGTTGTTGATACATAGGCTTCTGTGGCCATAATGCACCTCCCAAGGTTTTTGCAGTACTTTGATCCAAGCCCGAGGTGGGAATCGAACTCGCAACCTTTGGGTTGCCAGGCAGGCACCTTACCCACCCGGCTAGCCCGGTCGGCGAATAAACTATCATAACTATCATTCATCCACAACTAGCTAAACATATGGATTATTAAAAATTTACTCACATCATCCCCAATCTTGATGTCAGATACAGTTTTTATCATGTCTGTTCACATGGATACACTTACATAACCTTACCTAACTTAACATTACCAAGAAGACAGACTTGTGCAATATCTTAGGTAGGTTGACTATCTTGGGCCCAGTCAAGATTCATTGTAATTGCACATAGAAACAATACAAGATAGCCAATTTTAAAAAACAGGTCGGCCATGCATAAATTAATACAATTTTACCAGTTCCATAAAACTACAGTCAATTATGATAGGTGGCAAAATTACAAGGGTGGCCAACTTACTACAGTGAAACTAACTTGGGTGGCCAGTAGTTTCACTGTACATACATTTCACTCTACATATTATATATATATACTTTGCTGTGTACATTTTATGGAATTAGTAAAACTTAAGAGTATAAGAAGATGCACATGCATTTTTATAGAATAAGAAAATATTTCTCACACACATATTTCTGATTACCTTTTTGTGAAGAATGCCTCTCAGTTTTCTCATGATATTCCCATCCAACAGCAGATTTATCCTGTCGTTCTTTTTGAACACCAAACTTGCCCCCAAATCCTTTAGCATAATCTTTTTGTGATTCATGTTTTTCCATTTTTTCATGATAATCCCAACCAAGAGCTGATTTGTCAACACGATCTGCCTGTAGCCCAAATTTCCCTCCAAAACCTGATGAATAATCTGCAAAATTATTAATACTTTTATATTATATTATATTATATTATATTATATTATATTATATTATATTATAAATCTATTATATTATTGCAATTCAGATTTCAGGGATGAAACTTTGTTTTAGTTATATTTGTTTTCATTTTTTTTTTTTTTGTATGACATTAAATAAATTATTAGTGAACACCTAGCAACAAACCTTTTCATTTATTTAATGCTAAAGTGCATAAAGGACATATTTTCAGTAAACTGTTTTACTGAAAATATGTCCTCTAAGTCAGAAATATATGTTTGTTTTCCTGTTATTATATGATGCTCAATACATACTGGTACTTTACATGGAATTACACTGGATTTATAGTCTGATAACAATTGTCTGAGAGATCTATTTATATTTAAAATTTCAAAATGTGAGAGTTGAAGGACATCATTATGCAAACAGAAACAAATAATTTATTGAAGAAAAACTAAACTCCATTAAAAGAACATTATTTAAATATTTAATTAATCCATAAATTTAAGTATACATTACAATCAAGACATTTTGGAACCCTGTGATCTTTCTATGGAAGAATAGTTAAACTGTATAAGAGAATATAAGAATACAGAATTATCAATGTTTATCAGAATTTATCTACATTCTGGTAAATTATACATGGGGTCTTCCATTAGTCCTGTGCTGATTGGGCAGCAGAGAGTAATAATAAAAAGTAACAAACATACTTTGCTACAAACATATTTTGCATTCTTATCCTTCTCATAATTCCATCAATACTCTTTAGCTTATTTAATTCAATAGTAATTTGTCACCAGGCTAGTTTCTAGGTTTCTGTGACCCATGATAATTTATTTGCATCCATTGCATTTTCCTTCTGTGCCAGTGGTCTCATTAGTTAAGCTAACATCTAATTAGGTTTAAAACCTCGAAAAATATCCCTTAGTTGGCATAAAAAGCTTAATAGTTTCTGTGATTACTTCCCTGAATGCTTCCCATTTAGAATTTTCAGTTGATCCCACTGAAAAGAATTTAAAAACTGTCTAAGACCACCTTTACAAAAGCAAAATCCATTCCCTTTATCCTTGACAGTAGTTAAATCTTATAAATCTGACGTCAATAACCTCAATGCATAAAAAGTCATGCTACTGATAATCAGATCAAGAGTATTACTTTCTACTTGTTGCTACAGAAAACATGCTGCTATAGAAAATGGTCATGCAATAAAACCAGAAAATTTCTGCTATCATGGGAGTGACCAACCCACAAGTATGTGTCAGTATGTGAAAAGTTAAAAGCACCCATTATAAGATATTTCAATTTTCTGGCACACTATTTGTCTGTATAGCTGTAGACTCATCACAGTCATTTAGCCCATAACATACTCCTACTCTCATTTTGTTTTCCCAATACTTGCATTACACCACTCAACATTGCACCAGCAACTCCCCTACATCAAATGGTTGCATTGCCTTAGAATCGGTGTGTTTCTTAATATATCCAAGAGCAAACATTAACCAAGAGCATAACTCCTATCCTCTATCATTTCTGTATATATTGTACTCACCATATTCAAATTCTGCATCCCTTACGGCTGATGTATTTGAAGCATTGGTTAAAGCATCTGATGATTTAACCAATACTACAAATTCATATTTGTTTACTATACTACTAGCATGGCCCTTGCACAAAAACAGAAGGAACTGGAAAGTTGCTGGAGAGGACTTCATACTGCAGTGGATTGAAAATGGCTGATGATGAATAGCATTACTGTATGTGCAAGTAATCATAGCTATGTTTTAATACAGCAAAATGCAAAGTCTTACATTTGAGAAATAGCAACTAAAAACAACAGAGGAACAAAGAGATCTGAGAGTTATAATACAGCAGATATGAAGTTCTCTGAGTAGTGCAAACAAGTGGATAGAAAGCCCATGGTGTCTGATCAATGATTTATCAAACATCATCATGTAGAGATAGGGAGGTCATAAGCCCAATGTATACGGCAATTCTAAGAATGCAATTGGAATACTATGTTCAAGTATGGAGACCACATCTGAAAAAAGACTGAGCTTCTTGAACAGGTCCAAAGGCTGGCAACTCACATGGTGAGAGTCATCATACATCCCACGAGATGCTCTTAAAGAGGAAAGGTGACTACAGCAGAGCCCCGCTTAGTGCAGAAGGCTGATTACAACTGGTTTTCACCTGGTTTCCAGAGGTCATCTATGAGCAAACGGATATATATTATTCATTAGATTCGCACAAGTAGTTATTATATCTTCAGTCAATGAATTTATTCATAAGGTGATGCTATTATCCCTCTTCTTCCTTCTTCATTATCGGATTAATGTCCAATATTTCCAATTAAATTATGTCGAATATATTTTAAAATAATTTTCTCCCAAACCATAAAGCATGCAACTTTTCCTTACCATAAACAAAGTTTCATGCTGATTCGCACCTTAACCCCCGATGAATACATTTCTTATGTTTTAAAATATTCACTCCTATATTTCAAACTTACACTCCTTTCATTAACCGCTGCATAATCGTCTGTATTCTTCGAATGTGTTAACCGTTAAACTGTTATTCTTTTCTTAGAGCCACACAGATATAAAATATGTGTCTAATGGCTAATGCTAATACTAACTTATACAAAGGATCTTTGCTAAAGAATTCTCATAAACTCCCTTAGCTTGCCTAACCTCTTTAGTGACTTTATTGCAGATTAGTATACTATAGGTTTCTGTGTCCTCTAAATTTATAATTATTCCATACATTTTTCTTCTCTGCCACTAGTCTTATCTGTTTATATGACAATCATTTAAGTCTAGACATTGAACAGTATTTCCTCTTAGTTCGTATAAAAAGCCTGGTAACTTCTGTAATTACTTCCTTAACACTTCTCATTTCGAGTTAACATCATCAGTTGTTCTCACTGAAATTTAAAAAACTGCCTCAGACCAATATAGTCTCTTTTATGAAAGCAAAATCTCTTTCCTTTACCCTTTGTCCTACAATAATAAGTAAATCTCACATCAACAGATGTGGGAATTACTTAATATTTACCCACTACTAATAGATTCGCAGCTGATATATATATATATATATATATATATATATTTTTTTTTTTTTTTTTTAATTTCTCATAACACTGGATTATTATCGTGATATTCCATACTTTAGATTTCAGCTCACTTCAGTGCTCTGTAATCGCAAGACCTTTGTAGCTTAAAAAATTCTTTGCTTTTGATCTTTTAGCTATGATGGGCATTATTAATATGCATTTATTCTATGGTATAATCCAATGTATAATATGGCATAATCCTTTTGCCAATTTTTTTTTATAAAACTCCCCAAACATGAAAGGTGTTAGAACCTATAATACTTAGTGCCATGCATGGGTTGAAGTTTGAGAATACTGAAGATACTTGTTGACATTATACTTGAATTTCTGTAGATTGTAATTTTTGGGATATACATGTAAAGAAAGGTTGTTCTAGAAAACAGAAGCAGAAGGGATAAATGGGGAAGAAACAAAGTTGGTTCTATGAGTCTGGAGTTGGAGATTAAATGGATGCTAACTGGTTGCAGTACACATTTGGACTGGTTTGGAAGAGAGTGGGGAAATTACAGATGGGTCGTTACTGGCAGAAATACAGTAATGGCAGAAAAACAGGGATGGACAGGTACTGCGGTTTTTTTTTTTTTTTTTTTTTTGAGGCTTTATAAGCTTGCTTTCTTGTATAATTTTCCACTACTAATAGTAATATGGCAATTACAGCACAGATTTATTAAGGGAAGACCTTGCCTGATCAATCTGATTAGCTATTATGATGCAGTAACAAAGGAACCGGATACAAAAAAAAAAATTTTTCATTTTAGTAAAGTTTTTTGATACTGTTCCACATGAAAGATTGCTGTACAACATGGAGCAGCATGGCATTATGGGCAGGTTACTGTTATGGATAAAAGGATGGTTGGGTAACAGAAGACACAGAGTAGTTCTTAACGGACAATGCCCTTCTTGGACTAAAATTATTAGTGGAGTTTCCTCGGGGTTCAGTGTTAGGCACCTTACTGTTTTCTGTATTTCTTAATGATACTGATGAAAGCATATGGAGACCTTATCGGAAAAAAGACATTGAGCTTCTTGAAAGGATATCCAAAGATAGGCAACTTGAATGGTGAGATCGGCAGAAGGATGACTGTACAAGGAAAGACTCCAATTATGTGGGCTACAGGAGCTTGGCAACCAGGCACCTCAGAGGTGACCTGATTGAGGTTTACAAGGCTCTGAGAGGGATCAGTAAAATGAATGAAGGTAGAATTCTCACTGTTATAAAGAATTCCAGAACTAGGGGAACTCATAAATTCAAATTCTAACACTTGAGGTTTGGATTAGATTGTAGAAAGTTTTTAGCCAGCAAGTTATTGATTGCTGAAACAAGTTCCTCGCAGGTAGTTGGAGGCTGACAGTTTGAATAAATTCAAAAGTCAATTGGATACTTACCTGTATGAGGAGGGAAGCATATGATTTGTTTTCTTATCTACTTGGTTGTTTTTTTTGCCAATGCAGCAAAAGGCTTCCTTGCACTATTACTATATCAAGTTTAATGTCTAAGTTTCACAAGGTGGTCAGTGACAGGAATCAGGATAAGCTACTACAACAAGACAAAATTCTGTAGAGGATTGAGAAGTGGTATTTGTGATTTAACAATAAATCACGTACCATTTATGTAGCAGTAATATCAGAATAACATTTGTGTAGCAGTAATCTCAGAATAACATTTGTTTAGCAGTAATCTCAGAATAACATTTGTGTAGCAGTAATCTCAATAACATTTATGTAGCAATAATCTCAGAATAACATTTGTGTAGCAGTAGCCTTCGTAACCAAGTGGTCAGAAGAGGGAGCGCAATAGCACACGCTCTTCGAGTAGACTGGGGGTTCAAACCCCTGACTGCTAAATACAGTCAATTTGCCAATCCGCACTGGACCAGCATGGCAGATTATGGTCTATTTCCCTCAACATGACTTGTTGAGGAGGCCTCCATCCTGCAGTGACAATGACTGCAGATTTATTTTATTTTTATTTTTTTTTATTTAATCTCAGAATAACATTTGTGTAACAGTAACCCCAGAATAACATAGCAATGGGGGTTTGTTTAATATACTTTTTCAAGAAAAAAGTATATTAAAATAAACACAACTGTAAATCACATTTTAATAAAAAAAAAAAAAAAAAAAAACATGGAACCAAAAAATACATCTCAGTAAGTAAATTTCATGGTCAGCAAACGATGGGGATCAGTTTCTTTTTCAATAAAATTATCCATGTTGCTTTATGTTGTGATTATAATAATATATAGATGGCATTTTAATAAAGATTATGTAAAAAAATGTTTGTGACCTTTTTCAAGAAAAAAGTATATTAAAATAAACACAACTGTAAATCACATTTTAATAAAAAAAAAACCTCAAAATTTAACAATATATTTAAATGAAAAATGTCTTTTTTTTGGAAGTCTGCTCAAAAAAAAAATAATTAACACTTATATAGTTGTATTTATAATTATATTTGGATAGTTAAAATGCCATAGATTGGCATTTTAATTAAAAAAAAAAAAACTACAACAAAAAATCTAAATGAAAAAAAAAGTTTTCTTTAGAAACCTGTTCTAAAACAAAACATAACCCCATCTACAGAATCACAATTCATTAACTCGATGAACAGTGAAAATTTTTGGATGTCTGACGTGAAGGGAATGGGGATGCTTGGCATTCTTCTGAAGGTGGGGAGGAGTAAGACACATTTTTCTTAAAGAATGAACCACCAATTTTTTTTTAGAAGGAAGAAATTTTCACCTATTTCAATTTCAACACCCCATTCAAGATAAATGCATATGGCTTAATATGAGTCAATTCCAAAATAAGCCTTGCTCTGCTATGGTGAGAATCACATGAAGACAAAAAATAGGTTAATTTGTGTGCCTTGGCAACAATTTCCTTCAGATTTTACACTGCAAGTTTATTCATTGCATCTGTATATACAGGTTCTGATACTTCTTTGTGAAAGAAGAAGAAATCTTCCAAGATTTCTTCTTCAAAGAGGTCTTCAGAATGAAACTGGACAAGCTCTGCCACATCTTCCAATGACACCCCAAGACTGAGATTTTCTCCAAGCTGTAGCACTTAGTTTTTCTTCCTCAGTGGGTTCAAATCCTTCAAATTTGGGAACAACTGGCACAAATTTTTACATGCTGCTGAGAACTATTTCTGGCTCACTTTCTCCCATGCTTTACCAATGTTATGTTGAGAATACTCAACCAAAAAATTTAAGTAACTTTTCAGGTCTGAAAATGTGAAAGAAGAAGTCAAACACTTGTGAACTTCTCCCACTTCATTTTAATAAACTGTAGTTAAAAAATAAATAAATAAACACCACACAGCTTATTCCAGAAATCTTTTAATGTTGATTTACCTTCTCCTTCAGTCACCAAGAAACATTGTTGGAATGTGAGCTTATGATATTTCACCTTAAAGTTTGTGATGACATGCTGATCCATTGGTTGAATCAATTAGGTTCTGATTAGGGCAAAAATTGCACTTTTATAAATCCTGGGACACATTCAAGGTCTAAGCAAGGATGAGATGTGTTATCGACAAATAGAAAACCCTTCCTCATCAAGTTCTTATTCTCTAAGATATTGTTCTATTGTTGCATAAAATAATTCACAAACCAATCTTGAAAAATTTCATTCATGCCTTGTATCCTACCAGCCTTCATAATACCTATTCATCCTTCATAATGTATGTTCTTTTGGGCAACTTTTTCCACAAAGCCCAGTTTCATCAAAGTTGAACTTTCAAACTTGGAAAGGTGAATGAGTTTGGACAAGCTCTTCAAAATTTTCCAAGGACTCACTTGGCTGCAACTTTATCTGATGCCATCCCTCCCATTCCTGGTATTTTGTTTCATTGGAGAAATCAATTAACTGGCAACTCTTAAAACTATCTAGAAACCTTCCGTCTGATCAATAATCGCCAGTAGGGATTCCGTCAGTGTTGATCCATTGGTGATATTCTGGCTTATGTTACCCATTTATGGGCAAATTCAATGGAAAAGTTCAGTGAAACACAAGAAGTCAGTTGCTCTTAACATCTCACAGGCTTTCGATTGTGTTTGGCATAAAGGTCTTCTAAGCAAGCTTCCATCTTATGGTTTGCCAACTGTTTTTTTGTAATTAGTTATCCAGTTTTCTCTCTGACCGCTCACTGAGGGTGATGGTAGATGGCTCTCTCTGTCTTCTAACTTCTCCATTAATGCTCGTGTCCCCCAAGGTTCAGTTCTTTCCCCCACTCTTTTCTCTTGTATATTAACGACCTTCTTCCATTGACCAGAAATCCTATTCATAGTTTTGCTGATGATAGCACATTGCATTCCACTTTCCAGTTTGAGAAACCTCATCCTGCTCAGTCAGCTTCAACTTCGCGAATATCTGCTATCAATTCCTTAAATGCCGATCTCCAGGTAATTCTCCAGTGGGGCAAAGACAACTTACTTGATTTCAATCCTTCTAAAACTCAGTCATGTCTTATATCTCCATGTCCTGTTCCACCTATCCTTTGTAAAAAGGCTAGGTGGAACAGGACCAGGGCATGTCTGCCAGGGGCAAAGGTTGATGACGTTGTAGAGCAGATATCATCTTTTAGGGGCACAAAAGGTGATACAGTTGTACACTTTGGCACTAATGATATTAAGAGTAGGAGACCGGCAGAATTACTTAACAAGTACAGGTCACTGATGAAAAAAAGCCGTGAATTAGGGTTGAATTTGAAAGTGTCTGCAATTCTGCGCAGACACAATAAGAGGGAGTATATGATGAGAGCCTTGTCGATCAATTCGGCCCTGGAAAGATTGTGCAAGGCTCAAGGGATAGAATTTTTTTCAGCCTGGACTGTACTTGTTAACAGGAGAGACTGCTTCTACAGGGATGGGATACACTTAAATAGAAAGGGTGCAAGAATATTTGCTGATGCTATCGAGGCAGTGTTAGGTGGGTCGAAAAACTGATAGCTTGGGGGGATACAAGGACTAATAGTTTAACAGCAGCCGCAGGCAGAGGTGAAGGTGATTCTTGCACAACTTCTATTAGAATAAGTAGCGACCTGGAGCGAGGGGTGTTGGGGGTTTCAGGGACGGATGGCAGTCATCGTGAAACAGGTGGGTATATGGGATGTGTTAGAGTAACTAAAAATAAGAATAGGTGCATGTATACTTGTATGTATACCAATGCTAGAAGTATAGTAAATAAATTTGATGAATTTGAAGTGTTGGTCAAGACATCAAAGGCGGATATTGTTGGGATAAAAGAGACGTGGTGTCACACAGATATAAGGAATGCCGAACTGGAATTTGGGGAGTACAATGTGTACAGAAAGGATAGACAGGATAGGAAGGGAGGAGGTGTTATGCTGTTAATTAAGAACATAAAATCAAAAGAAGTGCATCCAGTTGATATAGATGAACAGTGCACTGTTGAGTCAGTTTGGTGTGACATAAGCACTGCGAAAGCAAAAATAAGAGTAGGAGTGTGTTATAGGCCTAATGACTTGAATGAGTACAATGAACAATTGTACTCATTCAAGTCATTAGGCCTATAACATAATGAACAGAGAAATAGAGTGGGCTAGTAAATCGCAATGTCTTATAATGGGGGATTTTAACTTTCCAGATATTGACTGGAACTTGTGGGTTGGTCACTCACACACTAGTCAGACTTTTGTGGATTTATTGGATGATTGTTTTTTACAGCAGCATGTTCGAGAGGCAACCAGAGAAAGTAATGCTCTTGATCTGGTTATCAGCAGTGATCATTCATGTATTAGGAATTTGCAGATAAAAGAACCACTAGGTGGCAGTGATCACAGTGTACTGACGTGGGATTTACTTAAAGATTTAATTACCATCAGGGGAAAAGGAAAGGGTTTTTGCTTCCGTAAAGGCGAGTACAGTGGTCTCAAACAGTTTTTAAATTCGGTACAGTGGGATCAACTGACGATGTTACCAACAGTAAATTCTATGTGGGAAGCATTCAAGGAATTAATCGTGGAAGCTAGTAAAATTTCATACGTATTAAGAAATATTGTTCAAGGTTTAGGCCTAAATGGTTGTCAAATGAACTAATGAGACTCGTAACAGAGAAGAAAATGCATGGGATGCATATAAATTATCAAGCGACTCAGAAGCCTGTGGCAGATATAAGTTAATCTGTAATCAGGTCACAAAGGAGGTTCGGCAGGCGAAGGCAGATTACGAGAAATCCTTGGCAAAAGCTGCTAAGAAAAACAGCAAGGATTTCTTTACTTATATAAACTCTAAAAGGAAGGGGATGAATCAGATTGGTCTACTTAACATCGATGGTTCGACTGTTGATGATCCTGCTCAGATAGCGAACAAACTGAATGAGTATTTTGCATCTACATTCACACGTGAGGAAATATTAAGGTTTGAAAATGACAAAAGGTTATCAAATTGTAGCAGGATACTTAATGATTTTGTAATAACTGAGAGCAAAGTGGAAGAGAAATTGTTGAAGTTAAATGTAAGAAAAGCACCTGGGGTGGATGGGTTCTATCCAGTTATATTAAAGGAGGCGGCAAAGCAACTAAGCAAACCCTTAGCCATAATTATGAGAGCGTCCTTGGACTCAGGGGAGGTTCCCACAGACTGGAGATGTGCAAATGTATCCCCAATTCACAAAGGGGGATCGAAGGGTGACACGAGTAATTACAGACCAGTTATTACAGATCCATTGTATAAGGCGATGGTCAGGCCACACCTAGAGTACTGTATACAGGTCTGGAGGCCTCATTTCAAGAAGGATGTAGAGCTGCTGGAACGAGTACAGAGAAGGGCAACAAGATTAGTGAATGGAACAAAGGAGTGCTCTTACGAAGAAAGGCTTAAGTTTTGCAAATTACAGTGTCTGGAGACTAGGCACCAGCAAGGTGATCTGATAGAGGTGTATAAAGCCTTGAATGGTTTAAGCATGCTCAATGCTGATGGGATTCTTCCTCTAGCTCAGAAAAATCACCTGAGAGGGCATAAATTCAAATTGAGGAAAGACAGATGTAGGATAGACGTGCGGAAATTTGCCTTTAGCCAGCGGGTGGTTGGTTGGTGGAACAGACTTCCATCCCTTGTGGTGGAGGTTGATAGCCTAAATAAGTTTAAGGCTCAGCTGGACAGGTATTTTGAACGAACAGAGGGGTGAAGTGGAAGTGGTTTTTTTTTTTTTTTTTTTTGGCTGATGCTACATAAGCTTGCTTTCTTGCATCAAATGCCTCTACTAATGCTAATGCTAATGCTAAACTTCTGTTCCTGGTAAATTAATGGAGTCACTGGTTAAAGATGCATTGCAGGATCATCTAGACAAGACTGCAGCAATAATTCAGACACAGCATGGGTTTGTTAAGGGAAAGTCTTGTCTGACAAATTTGATAGGATATTATCATGTGGTAACAATGGAACTGGATGCAAAAAATAATTTTGATATCATATATTTGGATTTCAGGAAAGCTTTTGACACTGTTGCGAATGGAAGACTATTGTACAAATTGGAGCAGAATGGTATTAAGGGTAAGTTGCTACAATGGATAAAAGGATGGTTAAGTGGGAGAAGACAGAGGGTGGTAATCAATGGGTGCTGCTCTTCTTGGACTAATGTTATTAGTGGGGTCCCACAGGGTTCGGTGTTAGGTCCACTGTTGTTTTGTATATTTATCAGTGATATTGATGAAGGCATATCAGGCTTAATGTCGAAGTTTGCAGATGATACAAAGGTTGGCAGGGTTGTTAATGACAGTAACGGCAGTGTGCTGCTGCAACAGGATCTGGATAATTGGCAAATGGGCTAAGAGGTGGCAACTGAAGTTTAACCTTGCTAATGCAAAGTACTGCATATGGGTAGAAGTAACCCCAGAGAAACGTACCAACTGTGTGGTACTACACTTAAGGTGGTAGAAAATGAAAAAGACCTGGGAGTAATTGTGCAGCAGATATGGAGTTTTCTGAGCAATGCAGACAGGCTGCCAGGGCAGGTCATGGGGTTTTGTCAATGATATATAGGAATTTTGCTAGCAGGGAAAAGGAGGTGATTATCCCTCTGTATAAGGCAATGGTCAGGCCACGCCTTGAGTACTGCGTACAGGTCTGGAGGCCTCATTTTAGGAAGGATGTAGATTTACTTGAGCGTGTACAGAGAAGGGCAACAAGATTGGTGAGGGGAATGAAGGGATCCTCTTATCAAGAGAGGCTTAAGTGCTGGAGACTAGGCACCTGCGCGGTGATCTGATTGAGGTGTATAAGGCCTTGAATGGGTTTCGCACACTGAATTCTGATGGGATCCTTCCAATTGTTCAGATTACGAACCTAAGGAGGCATACATTCAAATTAAGAAAGGACAGATGTAGAATAGATGTGCGGAAATTTGCCTTTAGCCAGCGGGTGGTTAATTGTTGGAACAAACTTCCATCTGTCGTTGTGGAAGTTGATAGGTTGAATAAATTTAAGGAGGAACTAGACAGGCATTTGGAGGGAATGGTGTGATTTTTTTTTTTTTTTTTTTGCTGATGCTGCATAAGCTCATACACTTGCTTTCTTGCATCACATGCCACTACTACTACTACTACCTCAAAAAAAGGATTCTTCTGCTCCTATGTTTGGTGACATCCAATTTCTACAAGATGATATATCTCTTTTGGGGATTGCCCTGACTTCTAATCTCTCTTGGCACAAGCACATTACAAATATTGCTTCCTCTGCATATAAAGAACTTAGGTTTCTCTTTCGCTCTCGGCATTACTTTTCTTCCAAACAGCTGTTCACTCTGTAAAAAATCACAAATCTGTCCTACTGTGAAATATTGTTCCCATATCTGGGGCAGTGCCCCCAAAACCTCTCTCAAGCTTCTAAATTCCATTCAGAAGAGGGCAGTTAGATTAATTAATGTCTCATCTCTAACAGAGTCTCTCCACTCTCTGTCTCATAGACGATCTGTTTCTGCTGCAAGCCTTTTCTACAGATACTTCCATGGGCACTGTTCCTCTGAACTGGCTTCTGTAATTCCTGCTCTTTCAAAACAGTCCGAAAATGTGCTGCCACCAGCTAACATCCATTTACTGTCCAACTTCAAACTCACAAAACCAACTTTTCATCTTCCTCGTTTATTCTCTCAACTGTCATTTTCTGGAACAACCTTCCTTC
Organism: Mastigoproctus giganteus; assembly: GCF_048544385.1. Classification (NCBI taxonomy): domain Eukaryota; kingdom Metazoa; phylum Arthropoda; class Arachnida; order Uropygi; family Thelyphonidae; genus Mastigoproctus; species Mastigoproctus giganteus. The sequence goes on along the minus strand of NC_143588.1, from coordinate 21,817,059 downwards.
ATACATATTTCCTGAAAATTACAGTCTACAGAAGTTCAAGTTCAATATTAACAAATATCTCAACCTCCAACCCATGTACGGTGCTAAGTACTATAGGTTCTAATACATCTTGTGTTTGGGGTTTCATAAAAAAAATTTTAAAAATTCCAGCTCTCTTCTAAAACACCTAAGCCATCCAAAAAATGATTTAATCTCAAGTGCGTAACTTAGTTATTTTCGCAATCAGGAAATAGTCTACACCTGCTCAAGATTTCTGCAGACACATCTGTATCTATTTCATGAGCCTGTCTACAAACCACTTGAGCAGTTTCTTTTCAAAGAGCAGTAAAATTGAATCCCTTGGCTTAAGCACTTAACATTTTGGGGCCTTGTGTATGTTTTGCAATCTCACGGTATTTTTCCTTACTAATTTTAACATCTTTTACAGCTGTCCATGAAATATTTAGTCAACACAAAATATCAGCCTTTCACCTCTTTTCAGTTTATTCAATGGGACAAAGTTTCAAATTCAAACCATGAACTTTATAGATGCACTCATTTGCTTTTATTTGAAACAGATTCACTAGCATCACTTTTCCTTTTCTTTGTAGGTATGCTGTAACTAGGTATACACAATTACAAATTTAATATAATCAGAATTACTATTACTGTGATTAATAATAATGCACTGGCAATTCACTAATTCAAAAAATTATACTGAATCACTAAAGTTTGCTTTTAATAAAAAAAAAATTGTTCAAATGTTCCGAAATCCAAAAATACACACATCTATATAAACTTTTTGGGTGCAACTTCTTTAGTGTGTCATGTGCAACGCATGACCATTGAATGTTCCCCCACTTTGGTGCCGCCTACACAATATATCTTGCTATCTTGCATACGATGAGATGAAAGTTTGAAGATTTGTTTTTTTTTTTCTCTGATTAACTGCAAACAAAAACAAATCTAAAAAATATGCAAAGGATGGGTCAAAATTTGGGGAGATTAAAAAAATACATTTGAGTGCACATTCTATTTAACATTTATTCTAGAGTGTGATACCTTGGAAGTTCAAGATGTGCTTTACTCCAAGTACAGGGTTGTTAAAATTAAAGTATCCCTATGTAGAGCCTTAGAACTCCGGAGCAAGTTCTAAGGCTTGTACTGAAGAGAAATTTGGATAACAGGTACAAGAACGGACTCGCCATTTATTGGAAAAAAAAAATTTGTTACAAAATTTATCACTGTATGGTGCGTAACTATCTTAGTTACAATTATACAAATGACTTATATTATTTGCATAATCATAAGTTATTACCACAGCACCACTACTCAGCTATACCGTACTGTATAAAAGCAAAGCAGTCACTTCAAAATCATACAGTAGATGTTTGCCTGCACTACAGCAGCAATGCCAACAACATTGCAGGAAAAGGCACTATTAGTGAAACCGTACTATCAGAACAGCATCAATGCAGCTGCGGCTATCAGATAATTCCGGTGTCTGAAGCGCATAAGGCCCACGTGGACCTGTCCGCAAAATGATTGCGAAATTTGAAGTGACACGACATCTTGGTGTTCAACCAGGTAGAGGTCGAAAACGAGTGGACTTCTCTCGTGCTGAAGATGTGGCTATGGCTGTCATGGATTTATCAAGTTGATCTCCATGTGGTAGTGCAAGTGTGCCAGCTGTTTCTCGTGAAGTGGACATACCGGTATTCCACTGTAAGGCTAGTAGTGCGTCAGGTGCGGTACTATCCTTACAAGATGCACATGCTACAGCAGCTAAAGCATGGTGATGCAGATATTCATTTCACATATGCACTTCAGTTTCTGGAGCAAATGACAGTGGATATCACTTGGCCGTGGAACATCCTTTGGAGTGATGAAGCCCACTTCTGCTTAAATGGACAAGTGAATACACACAACTGTCGCATTTGGGAAACAGAAAACCCTCAAGTTATCCAAGAGGTCCCATTGCATTCTCCAAAAGTTACAGTGTGGTGTGGATTTATGGCCACATTCATGATTGGGCCATATTCTTTTGAACAGGTAACACCGACTGGACCCCACACCTGTTCCATCACTGGACAGCAATATTATGAAATGTTGGCAAATTTCGCAATACCAGAGCTGCAACGTGGGTGCCTTCGTGATACCATATTCATGCAAGATGTTGCACCACCCCACATCCACTGTTGTGTCCAAAGATTTCTAAGGCAACACTTTACAGACGAACGGGTCATCAGCTGTTATTTCCAGACATCTTGGCCACCCCGATCACCAGACCTCACCCCATGCGACTTCTGGTTGTGGGATTATTTGAAGAACCAGGTGTATCGGGAAGGATGTCAAACTCTGGCAGATCTGAAGGACAGCATTAGACATTATGTGCTGGCTATTCCAGCTGACATGTTATGTTCTGCTGCAGAAAATGCTGTTCTTCAAATGGAAACTGTTGTTGACCAAAATGGAGGACACATTGAACAATTATAGTGCTGTCCAAGTGATCTGTATTGCCACAGCGCCATATAGCTAAAAATTTTGTAACTATTTTTTTTTTTTCCAATAAATGGCGAGTGCATTCTTTATTGTACCTGTTGTCCAAATATTCTCTTCTGAGCGAGCGAGCCTTAGAACTCGCTCTACGTGGGGATACTTTAATTTTGAAAACCCTGTACTTATTTGACACTGACAGGTGGTATCAAATTTCCCTCATTTCAACTAAAAAAATACATTTTTGCATGGCTCAGAAAATCATGGTCAAGTGGATTTGAAAGAGATGTTTTTAATGCATTTCAAAAGAAAAAACATGATAATACAGACTTTATGGTAAGTGGTACTGCAGTAAATGGACACCCACACTGTATCACACTGAAGGTAGCAGAAACAGAAAAGAAAAAAAAAACTTAGCAAGCTGAGTGGTGCAGAGGCTACTATGACAACTCATGAGATTCTGTCAATGATACAGTAATTTTGCCAGCAGCGACAGGAGGTTATTAGGGGCAAGAGGAACATCTTTTGCTGCCATTTCTTTTACTTTAAATGCAATTAAATATTAATATTAAATTTAAATTAAAATATTACCTTTTTGAGATCCATGCTTCTCTAACTTTTCATGAAAATCCCACCTATGTACCAACTAGAAATAATAAATTTACACATCTGCATATTATTAGAATGTAAAAAGCAATGGTTAGGCTCTACTTTGAGAATTCCACCGCTGGCAGAAGTGAAAGTGATTCTTGCACTGCTTCTATTGAAATGCAATTGAGGAGCAGCCTGGAAAGCATGGCAATAGGGATTTCCAGGACTGATGGGAGTCATAGTTGAACAAGTAAATACATGGGCTATGTTAGGGTAAAAAAGAGTAGAAACAGATGCATATGTACTTCCATGTACACCAATGCTAGGAGTATAGTTAATAAATTTGATGAGCTGGAAGTGCTAGTCAAGACATCAAAGGCAGATATTCTTTGGGATATCAGAGATGTGGTGTCACACAGACATAAGCAGTGCAGAATTGGAATTTGAGGAGTACAATGTATACAGAAAAGATAGACAGGACAGGAAGGGAGGAGGAGTTATGCTGTTAGTTAAGAAACACATAAAACCTAAGGAAGTGCATCCAATTGATGTTGGTGGACAATACAATGTTGAGTCTGTTTGGCATGACATAAGCACTGGGAAAGGAAAAATGAGAGTAGGTGTGTGTTATAATCCTAATGAATCTGATGAGCAATTGTGCAGAGAAATAGAGTGGGCCAGTAAATCAGAGTGTCTTATAATGGGAAATTTTAATTTCCCAGAGACTGACTGGAATTTGTGGGTTGGTCATTGGCACACTAGCAAGGCTTTTGTGGATTTATTGGATGATTGTTTTCTACAGCAGCATGTTTGGGAGGCAACTAGAGGGAGTAATACTCTTGATCTGATTATCAGTAGTGATTCTTCATACATTAAGAATATGCAGATAAAGGAACCCACTAAGTGGCAGTGATCACAGTGCGCTGAAGTGGGATTTACTCAAAAAGGTAACTACAATCAGGGGTAGAGGGAAGGGTTTTTGCTTTCGTAAAGATGACTACGGTGGTCTGAGACAGTATTTAAATTCTATACAGTGGGACAAACTGATGATGTTACCAATAGAAAATTCAAAATGGGAAGCATTCAAAGAAATAATCTTGGAAGCTACTAGGCTTTTCATACCAACTAAGAAATACTGTTCAAGATTTAAGCCTAAATGGATGTCAGATGAACTAATTAAACCTGTGGCATAGAAGAAAAATGCATGGGATACATATAAATTAATGGGTGACATGGAAGCCTATGATAGATATAAGCTGGTCTGTAACAAAGTCACAACGGAGGTTAGGCAGGCAAAGGCTAATTATGAGAAATCTTTGGCAAAGGATACAAAGAAAAACAGCAAAGAGTTCTTTACTTATATAAACTCTAGAAGGAAGGGGAAGAATCAGATTTGTCCACTTGATATCAATGATTCTGTTGATGATCCTGCTCAGGTAGCTAACAAACTAAATGAATATTTTGCATCTACATTCACACATGAGCAATTATACAGGAAGGAGAATGCCAGAGTTTTATTAAACTCTGGCAGTAAGCTAGATAATCTTGTAATAACTGAGAGTCAAGTGGAGGAGAAATTGTTGAAGATAAACATAAGAAAGATATCTGGAGTGGATGGAATCTATTCAGTTATATAAAAGGAGGCAGCAAACCCTTAGCAAAAATTATGAGATCATCCTTGAATTCCGGGCAGGTAGCCATGGACTGGAAATGTGCAAATGTGACCCCAATCCACAAAGGAGGATCAAAGGGAGACACAGGTAATTACAGACCTGTTAGTTTAAATTCTGTTCCAAGGAAATTAATGGAGGCACTGGTAAAAGAAGCATTGCAGGATCATCTACACAAGGCTTCAGTTATAGAGCAGACACAGCATGGTTTTGTTAAGGGGAAGTCTTGCCTGACCAACTTGATTGGATACTATGACGCAGTCACAAAAGAACTGGATGCAGGGAATAACTTTGATATTATATACTTGGATCTTAGAAAGGCTTTTGATACTGTTGCACATGGAAGACTGCTGCAGAAATTAGAGCAGTGTGGCATTGGAGGCAAATTGTTGCTATGGATAAAGGGATGGTTGAGAGGGAGAAGACAGAGAGTGGTAATCAATGGACACTGCTCTTCATGGACTAATGTTATTAGTAGAGTCCCCCAGGGTTCATTGTTGGGTCCATTGTTGTTTTCTGTATTCATTAATAATACTGATAATGGTATATCAGGCTTAATGTCCAAGTTTGCAGACGATACAAAGGTTGGCAGGGTTGTTAATTACACTAATGACAGTACGCTGCTGCAACAGGATCTAGAAAAGTTGAGCAGATGGGCTGAGAGGTGGCAACTGAAGTTTAACATTGACAAATGGAAAGTTCTGCATATGGGAAGCAGTAATCCCAGAGTAACGTATCAACTGTGTGGTACTACACTGACTGTGGTAGAGAGTGAAAAGGACCTGGAGGTAATTGTGCAGACAGATATGAAGCTTTCTGAGCAGTGCAGACAGGCCACACCTTGAGTACTGTATACAGGTCTGGAGGCCTCATTTTAAGAAGGATGTAGAGCTGTTGGAAAGAGTACAGAGAAGGGCAACAAGATTAGTGAATGGAACGAAGGGTTGCTCTTACGAAGAAAGGCTTAAGTTTTGCAAATTATAGTGTCTGGAGACTAGGCACCTGCGAGATGATCTGATTGAGGGGTATAAAGCCTTGAATGGTTTAAGCATGCTCAATGGGATGGGATTCTTCCTCTTGCTCAAAATAATCACCCGAGAGGGCATAAATTCAAATTGAGGAAAGGCAGTTGTAGGATAGATGTGTGGAAGTTTGCCTTTAGCTAGCAGGTGGTTGATTGCTGGAACAAACTTCCATCTCTCGTTGTAGATAGAAGTTGATAGCTTAAACCGATTCAAGGCAGAACTAGACAAACATTTGGAGTGAGTAAATGGGTGAAATCAGAAGGGGAGGTGTGTTTTTTTTTTTTTTTTTTGGCTGATGCTATATAAGCTTGCTTTCTTGCATGCTTATATAGCTTGTGCTCTTGCTAATGCTAATGCTGAATACAGGTCAGAAAGGGTACATTTAGGATGTGAATCTCTTGGAAAGGGTGCAGAGAACCGCAACAATACTAGTCAGGAGCACAAAATTTTCTCTTACCAAGAAAAACTTCAATTTGCAAACTGCAGTGTATGAACTATAAAACTGTGAGGAGATCTGACTGAGATGTTTAAGTAACTTTAACATTGATGGCATCTTTAATCTTTCTCAGATGACACAGGGAAATAAATTTAAATTGTAAAAAGGACGGCTGCAGGATAGACATGCAAAATTTTTTTTCAGTCATACAGTAACTGATTGTTTGAACAAACTTTCATCTGGTGTGAAAGTAGGCAGATTCAAAAAAATTGAAGAAGGATTTGAAAAATTATTAGATGGGATGGACATGTGATGTGTTTTTTGTTTGTTTGTTTGTTTTTTCTGTTGTTGTATAAGCTTGCTTCCTTGTGTCATTTGTCACTAAATAATACTAAAAGCTTAAAACTGTCTTTTTGAGGAAATTTTATAGAGATTTATTTCTAATTCAAAGTGCAAGTCTGTATTCTTAAAATGGTGTGACGATGCTTTAATCTAGACTTTGAAGAAATCATTTTCTTTATGGGCGTTATCCATAGAGACTAATACCAGTTATGTACACTCTTTGCACCACATTAAAATCATTTATTCGGCAATGTTACAGCATCTTTACCAGAGTCCTGATCATTTGCAAACTAGATTAAAGCCCATGAATATAAACATGAATATAACTGAGTGAGGTGTATGAGGCCTTGAATGGTTTGAGCATGGTCAATGCTGATGGGATTCTTCCTCTTGCTCAGAATAATTGCCTGAGAGGGCATAAATTCCAATTGAGGAAAGACAGTTGTAGGATAGATGTGTGGAAGATTGCCTTTAGCCAGCGGGTGGTTGATAGCTTAAACAGATTCAAGGCAGAACTAGACAAACATTTGCAGCGAGTGGATGAGTGAAATGAGAAGTTTTTTTTTTTTTTTGGCTGATGTTGTATAAGCTTGCTTTCTTGCATCATATGCCAATGCTAATGCTACTAATTCCTATAACATGTACGAATAACATCAAACCTCAGTGAACAACTTTCTTAACTGCTTTTTAATTGGATAAAAAATTTCCCATATACAGGTAACCTCATATAACACGGTAGTTGGTTCCTACAAAGTCTCGTGGAATCCGAAACCATGTTATATGGGGCTAAGAACCAGTACAAAAAGGGGGGTTACGTTCCAAAAGCTAACAAAAATACGCCATTTTTTTTATAACTACCAGAAACTTAATTTTTATTTTAGTAAAAACTTAATATTTTAACTTTATATTTATAATAGTAGTAACTTAAATAGTAATAAATGAACAAACTTACCTTACAAACTGTGATACTTATATGTGAGATAATGTACGTTCATTTAATTTTCTTCCTCTTCATCACTGCTAAGCACAATCTTTTCTGCAGCATCTAGATTTTGTGTACCCTCTGGTCTCTTTAAAAGTCACTAACTGCACTCTTCGAAGTCACAATTATTTTTTATGGTCTCAAACAAGCACAAGTTCAATAGCATAGAGTTCAAAAGTTCAATAGCATAGAACCTAACCCAGGGATCTCCCAACAAAATATAGTGGACCCCCTTAAATGATCGTGAAAATCGGAAGAATATTTTCCAGTTAGAAAAATAAAAATAAATCTATGCTTACATACAACGATGAGTCAAAACATTATGACCACTACCTAATATGACGTTGGTCCTCCATGTGCAGCCAAAACAGCTCGTACCCAGCGAGGCATGGACACTACAAGATTTCTAAATGTGTAACAAAATTTCTTGTTACTGAATAATTGACTCGCTTAAGTCCACTGACTTTCCCATTTGAAGAACAAGAGTAACACATTAACCGAGCTCAATATCAGGTGGTGTTTTTTATACCGTCTCAACCCGCGCATTTGCCATTGTTCACCTGTAGTTGCTTCGATTTGCATAACGACTCATTGTCATGTTTTGGCTCATCAGTGTACATAGCTTAATTAATACATACTGTAATATGTACATACTAATTGATATTTCTGTTCACTGACTTTTTTCTTTTTTTTTTTTGGTTGTAAAATTTAAAACAGTAAAAATGATAAGCAATTAATAACAAAGAACACGGCACGCACAAGTTGCAATAAACATGATATGGAGTAATGAGTTTCTGAAAATTTATTTATGTTTTTTATATGATTGAATATTTCATGGAAGGGGAAACAATTTCACCATAACATAAAAAAAACCACAGAATTCCAGCTATCATAACTACAGCAATTGCAAGAAGATCGAGTTTACTACCCATTTATAACTGATTACACTAACAGAAAAGACCAATAAACCGGAAGCTGCAAATTGTTTTTATTGTTTTATGGCAGTGACCTCCAGAAATGTGCTTTAGAAAAATATCACGAAGGCAATAACAACTAGTGAGTCAACAGCAGGGATTCTCACAAAGGAATGGAAATGTTGAAAATTACAGCTAACATAATAGCAAGGTTTTCCCAGTACAAAAGCTCAAAAATACCGTGTTATGCAAGATTTCCAGCGATTCTCAAACCGTATTAGAGCAAAACCCTATTGTACAAGTACCATGTTGTGCAAGGATTGCCACAATTTATCAATCGTGTTAGAGCAAAACTGTGTTGCAGAAGTACCGTGTTATATGGGGGTTGCCTGTATTCCCATCTAACTTTGTACGTCCTTGTTACTGAATAATCCATTCCATGGGCATCAAATATCTTTACCATTTTTTTCTGTCCAAAGTATTTTGTTAAAATTTCTAATAAAAAAATGCATATATGATTTGTTTTTTTAATGAAATCTCTTTTCCCCTTTTAATTTCTTAAAATTATACACAAATCTGAAAATTCTGAATTTTTTTGTTGAGTTTTAGGCTAATCAACAACTTAAACCAGTGGTGTCCAACCTACAGACCACAAATAAGGCCTGCACAGAAAGTGAACTAAAACAGTATCAATCGCCACTGCTGTACAGGCATGCAAGCGTCCAGCTTGACTGCATCAAACAGGCACATGTGGTTCAGTGCAGTCATATGTACGCTAAATACAGTTATGTATTTTGATATAGCTTGTTCATTGCATTGAATTAATTATTAATTTATACCGAATTTAAAAAAAAATCATTCTTAAAAATGTTCCAAAAAAGGGGAAAATCGATTTGGAGTGTCGTGTTTTTGATCCAAGGTGGACTGAAGGCTATTTCTTCAATGATTACCATGAAAAAGTAGTGTGTTTTGTGTGTCAGGAGACTGAGTTTTTAAAGAATATAATTTAAACGACACTGACTCCAATCATAAATCTTATCATCAACATAAAGGAGTGCTGCGAAAAGAAAAGTGTTCAAAGTTACAAAACGAATTAAGAAAACAACAAAACATATCAGTCAAGAAATTTATCTGCTGTACATGCCAGTTATCAAGTTGCACATTTGATTGCTTTTTAAAGTAAACCGTTCAACGATGGTGAATTTGTTAAGCATTGTTTGTTAAAAGTTGTGGAAGAAATTTGTCCAGAGAAATGATACAAGACATTAGTTTGTCTCGACAAACAATTATGCGAAGAGTAGAAGATATTCAAAAGAATTTGTTTGGACAACTTTTGGAAAACATAAAACAAATGAAATATTTTAGTGTGGCACTGAATGACAATGCTGATGCAAATGACACAGCCCAACTCCTCATCTTCATACGTGAAATTAATGATAATTTTGTACCAGTTGAAGATTTAGCTGATCTACAGAGTATGCGTGGAACAACTACAAGTGAAAATCTTTTTGAAAATTTTTGCCAATCTATTGAAAAGTTAGAATTAAATATTAAAAACCTGGTAGAAGTCACAACTGGTAGTGCAAAAAATATGATTGGTAAAAACATTGGGCTTATGGGTAGAATAACCAAGAAAATTATAGATATCGGAGCTGAAACTCTGATTGGAATTCACTCCATTGTGCATCAAGAAGCTCTTTATGGAAAAGTATTGGATCTCCAACACGTTATTTCAACTGTACATTTTACAAGATCACATGACCTTAATGTGGCTGATGAAACATCACCGAATGTTTCAACACAGAAAAGGGGAAACCAATAAAACAACTATCAAATATGGAGTGGCTGTTTGATCTTGCAATTCATACATACATTTCTAGTCATTTAAATGCTCTTAATTTACAACAATAAGGGAAAGAAAAATTGGTCTGATTTGTTTGGTGACATCAAATCATTTCAGAATAAGTTATTTAAATCCCAATTGAGCAAGACAATTTAGTTCACTTTCAATGTTGTACTGAGCGGCTAAAGGAGAAACAAATTTCCAAAGAATTGTTGCCTTTTGTTATTACAATTACTTTTTGACAAGTTTGAAAGTCGATTTTCTGATATAAAATCCCATGAAAAAATATAAGATTTTGTTTGAGAACCCATTTACTTCTATGGCTGAAAACTACAATCCCAGATTGCAACTTGGAATTATTGATCTTCAAGCCAAAATATGATTCAAAAATAAGTATATAGACTGCAAAAATAAACTATGTATTTGAATTCTACAAGGCTTTCCCATCTGAAGATTTTCCACTAATAAAATAAAATGCCATGAAAATGGCTACTTTGTTCGGATCAATTTATGTTTGCAAGCAGATTTTTTTCACTCCTATAAAATAAATATTTAAAAAGAAACAGAATAACAGATGAGCATTTTTTTTTAAGAAAACCCCAAACACGAGAGGTATTACCTATAGTACCTTGCATGGGTTGAAGATTGAGAAGACGAAAGAAAATATTTGTTGACATCAGACTTCAACTTGTGTAGACTGTAATTTTCAGGAAATACGTATGAAGAAAGGTTGTTTGAGAAAACAGCAGTTGAATGAATAAACGAGGAAGATGAAAAGTTGGTTCTGTGAGTTTGAAGTTGGACAGTAAATGGATGTTGGCTGGTGGCAGCACATGCTGGAACTGTTTTGAAAAAGAGAGAGCAGGAATTATAGAAGCCAATTCAGAAGAACAATGCCCATGGAAGTATCTGTAGAAAAGGCATGCAGCAGAAACAGTATGTCTATGAGACAGAGAGTGGAGAGACTCTGTTAGAGATGAATCATTAATTAACCTAATTGCCCTCTTCTGAATGTAATTTAGAAGCCTGAGGGAGGTTTTGGGGGGCACCGCCCCAGATGTCGGAACAATATTCCATGGTAGGGCTGATTTGCGATTTGTACAGAGCGAACAGCTATTTGGAAGAAAAGTAATACTGAGAGCAAAAGAGAAAACAAAATTTTTTAGAGGCAAAGGAAGCAATATTTGTAATGTGCTTGTGCCAAGAGGGATTAGAAGTCAGAGTAATCCCCAAAAGAGATATATCATCTTGCCTAGAAATCGGAGTGTCACCAAAGATAAGCATAGGAGCAGAAGAATCATTTTTTGTGAAATATAAGACAGGACTGAGTTTTAGAAGGATTGAAATCAAATAAGTTGTCTTCGCCCCACTGGAGAATTACCTGGAGATCGGCATTTAAGGAATTGATTGTGGATATTCGAGAAGTTGAAGCTGATTGAGCAGGACAAGGTTTCTCAAACTGGAAAGTGGAATGCAATGTGCTATCGTCAGCAAAACTATGGATAGGATTTCCGATCAATGAAAGAAGGTCATTAATATACAAGAGGAAAAGAGTGAGGGAAAGAACTGAACCTTGTGGGACACCAGCATTGGTGGAGAAGTTAGAAGACAGAGAACCATCTACAATCACCATCAGTGAGCGGTCAGAGAGAAAACTAGATAACTAATTACAAAGTACAGTTGGCAAACCATAAGATGGAAGCTTGTTTAGATCTTTATGCCAAACACGAATGAAAGCCTTTGAAATGTCAATAGCAACTGATTGCGTTTCACCGAACCTTTCCATTGAATTTGTCCATAAATGGGTAACATAGGCCAGAATATCACCTGTGGATCGACACTGATGGAATCCATACTGGCAATCGTTGATCAGATGCAAGGTTTATAGATAGTTTAAGAGTTGACGGTTAAATGATTTCTCCATTACTTTAGAAAGAGTAGAAGTAATTGATGGGAGGGATTTGTCACCCTTTTTAGGCACTAGCTGGATATGAGCAAATTTCTAAGCAGAAGGAAAAACACCTTTGGAATAAAAAAAGTGAATAAAGGTGGCATATAACAGGAGTAAGTTCAGGAGCATAGGTTTTTAGAACAAGTGGAGAAATACCACCATCAGAACCTGGAGCTCCATTGAGAAATACCATCAGGACATAATCTTCATTATGTATTGAGATTGGCATCACAAATTTTCAACCAAATTTTGAACAATTATTTAAAAATATCCAGCCCCAATAATCTCATTAAATGTTAAGTTTTGTCCAGTAAATGTTATTGTGTATTATACTTAATAAAATTTTTGAATATTTCAATTTTAGGTTTATCATTATTATCATAAAATATTTCAATTTTAGGTTTATCGTTATTATCATAAAATATTTCAAATTTAGGTTTATCATTTATTCACCTTAATATTGAAAAGCAGTGATCCTTTTCAGGTTGTCAATTTTCTAAAATGGGCATTTAAAAGCAAAAGTAAAGTAATTTTTTTTTAAACAAAAGTGAAGCATTTCAAACAGAAACAAAAGTAAAGTATTTAAAAAAAAAACAAATAAAAGTCATATTTTTATAATTTTAATAAACTCTAAAAACAATTCGAAAATTGTAGATCTCTTAAAGTACCATTTATAACTGACACAATATAATAGCATAGCTTAATTTAATTTATTATGATACTCACCTTTTTATAATCTGCATTGATGTTGGAATAAATTGGATGATAATTTTAAATTTAAGTTAGCATGAATAAGTTAGGATTTAAAAGCAGAATTAAAATGTGAGCATGGAAGTAGAAGTGCACGTCTTCGGTTGTTAATATTGAAATTTGAAACGATTTTAGTTATATGTTTGGAAACAGAAGGCCAATAGTCATAACAAGTGGCTTTCGTTTTACACGTCTTCAGTTGGCAATGGTAGAATGAGAGTAAACACGTGTATTTAAGAAGACTAGGTTCCCGTGATGCTCCTGGATACGCGTGGGAATCTCAGGTGCATGAGATTCCAGACCAGTGCTATGTTATAGGGTAGTTTGGAATTTAATACTTGAAGAGTGGAATGGCGGCGAAACCATTCTATAACTAGGGCTTCATATTGGAAAATTTTAAAATTGAATTTTAATTTGATAATAGGAATGGCTAAATTTACTAAGGAGGTGTGGTTGTGAGATTGAACATGTGTTGCTAATTCAGTATTGGACTGTCCCATCCTAAAGCTATTGTAGTGGTAGTAAGCACGTGTGTTTGATGTTTTGGTAGAACTGTATTTTGTAGTGGTGCTACCAGTGTAGCAAGCGTTACAGTTATCTTGACATTTTATTAAGTAGATGATATTATTCATGTCACTACTGTGGTAATTTTGTGTATCTTTATATGAGTTGAATAATGAACCTAGTTTATTGTAAGATGAGAATGTAAGGGTGATATCAGTGCTTTTGAATAAACGGCGGAATTGGTTGGCAAAATTACTATGGTAAGGGAGGATAATACGTGGATTATTACTGGACATGCATTTGGGTGGGTTATTGATATTATTTTGGACTGTGATAATAGTTTGTTTGATTAATTGAATAGGATATTTCCTATTCAATTAATCCAATATTGTAAGATATTGTAGTTCATTATTAAGGTCATAATGTGTGGAACTGTATTTTATAGCATTGTAAATTTGATTATAAAGGACTGCTTTTTTTGTGTTGAGGGGGGGTGATGTGATTCAAAGTGCAAGTATTTGCCCGTGTGAGTATTTTTTCTGAAAATTCTTGTTCCTAGTTTTGTATCGCTTCTGTATATAGTGAGGTATAGGAAATTAATTTGTCCCTTTTCTTCCAATTCCAGGGTATATTTTAATCTATTATGCATGGAATCAAATTTAATGAAAAGATCATTTACTGTGGAATTGGGGCCTATTAAGAGGATATCAGCATATCGTATAAATAATTTAATATCAGGGGGTATGGTTGTAATATATGATTTTCTATGGAGGCTAGGTAAATTTCAGATGGGGGGGGGGCACTGAGATTCCTAATCCCATAGGTAGGCTGTAGGTTTGCTGGCAAATCTGATTAAGAAATCAGAAGTATCTGGCATCTAATAGAAAGGTTGTAAGCTCTAGTATGCTATTAATTGAAAGGGAAGTGCAATTCGATAAGGTTTTGTCATCTGTTAAGAAATTACGTAAGTTTTGTAATGTGGATGGTAAATGTACATTAGTGTACAATGAGACTACATCAAAAGATGCTAGGACGTCATCACTGGTTATTGTGATAGAATTTATTTTTTCAAAGGTTTGGGAGGTATTGTTTACTTTAAATTTTGAAAATCTGGTGAGGGGGGGAGATAATTTTGACCAGGAAGGAAGATAAATTAGTGACAGCTGATTTGCTGAAGGATATTATGGGTCTTAGTGGGTGATTGGGTTTATGGAGTTTGGTAATACCAAGCATATGCGGTAGAATATTGTTACGGATACCAATCTGTTGAAGGGTGTATAAATTAATTTCATTGTTGGATCTTAATTTCCTTAAAATGATGTCAAGCTTATTTTTATGTTTGGAAATAGTATATGTGTTATCCAGTTTGTATGTATCTGAATCAGAGAGTATAGATTCCATTTTTTTTATATATGTGCTTTTGTTTATTATTACTATGGAATCACCTTTGTCAGCTTTCTGGACGATAATATTTGGATTGTTACGTATTTTTGTAAGTCCATTAACTGTTGTTTGTTTATATTGGGTTGGGGTTTGAATCTGGAGTTAAGAATTGAATTACTTTGGTGTTTATCTGGATGGTTATCTAATTTGGTTTGTAGTTCTATTATACATTCTTTGTAGGGATATTTACTATCTTTAATAGCAAAGTTAAAACCGTAATCGAGGCTAGTGAGTTCAGTAGAAGAAAAAGGGTACGAAGAAATGTTTATAGTGGAAGATTTTGTGGCGGCGTGAGGTTTCTGTGTAAGGATCCCCCATTTTCTGTTGTGTCTGAGTTCGATGGCGTTAATGGCAGCTGCTATACGTATTTCATTATATGTCGTAAGGTCCGCCCAAGATTGCGGTGCCATATTTCTTTTTAGGCTGAATCTTAATCGGTGTATTTGGGATAGTAGGTTATATTTTTTATTGTATCTCTTCTGTAATTCTTTTTGTACAATTTTAATACAGGTTTGATGGATAATATATGGATATTTTTTACATGTATTTCTAAGAAATATGCGTGCAAATTTCGGGATAATATGATGAAAGAGGCATTTTTCTAAAAATAAATATAAATTTTATTGGAAAAATATTTAATTAAAATTTTTTATAGTTGTGTACTGGATAATTAAAATCCAGTTTTAAAATTTTCCAATATGAAGCCCTAGTTATAGAATGGTTTCACTGCCATTCCACTCTTCAAGTATTAAATTCCAAACTACCCTATAACATAGCACCGGTCTGGAATCTCATGCACCTGAGATTCCCACGTGTATCCAGGAGCATCACGGGAACCTAGTGTTCTTAAATACATGCGTTTACTCTCATTCTACCATTGCCAATTGAAGACGGGTAAAACGAAAGCCACTTGTTATGGCTATTGGCCTTCTGTTTCCAACCGTATAACTAAAATCGTTTCAAATTTCAACACTGACAACCAAGGACGAAGATGTGCACTTCTACTTCCTTGTGCACATTTTAATTCTGTTTTTAAATCCTAACTTATTCATGCTAACTTAAATTTAAAATTATCATCCAATTTATTCCAACATCAATGAAGATTATAAAAAGGTGAGTATCATAATAAATTAAATTATGCTACGCTATTATATTGTAAACTCTAAAAAATAAATCACTGACATAGATTTGTTGCACATAAAAGTGCTGGGAATTTGCATTTTTTTATATATAGCTTGAAAAGAAAAAAAGAAAAAAAACTTTTACAAGTAACAAGATAGAGAAAATGTGACAATTTTTTCTTGAATCACACTGTGAGGCTCGCAAAACAAATCTAACTTTGAATACAGCCCCCGTACGGGAAAAGGTTGGACACCACTGACTTAAACCACATTGCACCAATGTTCATTATTTGTATACAAGAGTGAGTGTGTGTGTGTGTGTGTTCAGGATCAATTAGCATGTTGTATGATCTTAAAAATCCAGAATTCTGGTGACCATTCCACCTGAGATCAGCTAACTACATCAGTCTCGATTGAAGAGGCCTTTAGAAATTCCCCCAGTCATTCACAGGACTCCAATGGGAGGAAAGCACCCATTCCTCCAAATGGGTGACTAGTGGTGAAACCTGTCACAAAGGGTTTTTTTTTTTTTTTTGAAATTTGTTTCATACGCTCACCTATAAATGTTTCTTATCCGTGCGCTTGTCTAACCTCCACATTCACAAGTGTTCTGGTAAATAATATATCATTTTTTAATATATGTGGAGGTTCTTTTAATTGATTTCTCATCTTATTTAGAGGCTTAAAATTAGTTCCACAACACATTTTTTGCAAATTCTTTTTTTTTTGTTTTGTTTTTTCCAATCCCTATGATATACTGAATGAATACAGCCTTTCTATAATTCAAAGATTTTCTTTTTGGTTTCCAAAATCCTGAATTTATCTATTATTTTATTTATTAGTTTACCAAGAAATGCATTTTTTGCTGTTTATCAAGTTTACTTTTTTTTTTTTTTTTAGTTTTTACTGTTTACCAAGAAACATTTTTTGCTGTTAATTAAGGAGCATTAATGTCTAACATTTACTATTTATTCCTTTATTTTGAAGTCTATATTTGAATAAACAGATTGGTCAATAGAAATTCCTTGGCACTCAGAGCCTTTAATATTAAGTAATATAAGTATATATATAGATGTAATAATATTAAGGAATATAGGTGTATATTACTATATTTAGTAATATAGTAATATAATAACCAGGCAGCGGCCCACCTGAAATATATTTACAACTTTAAATTCTTAATATTCTTAATTCTACATTCTACTATGGCTACTTTTATTAAAGAACACCTTTTACAGCCATTTCTTTTACTTTATATGTAATTAAATGCAATTAAATATTAATTTTAAGATTAAAATTAAAATATTACCTTTTTGAGATCCATGCTTCTCTACCTTTTCATGAAAATCCCACCCATGTGCTGACTAGAAACAAGAAATTTACATGTTTAGATGCTTCATACAGAGAGAGTTTATCTGATTTCAGATATTGTTTCATAACAAATAAGACTTTTTGTATTTGTGAAATTTCTTCTGCAATATCTTCAATATAGAATAAATTTCACAAATATAGAAAAATGGTGCACTCAAAAGCAATATACAGAAGCACAAGAGATTCTCAGAAAAAAAGATGTTTTCTGAGAATCTATTGTGCTATCTATATGAGAGGTATAAGGTCTGTTTGTTTGTTATTTGGTTTTTAGGAGCATTAGCAACTAAGGCCATAATTGCTCCGGGATATGAGGTGGTCATTCCCTGATCTTTCTGCATCCTCCGTATTTGGTGGTGACGGGCTCGAACCCCGGTCTAATCAAGAAGCGTGTGCTACGCAGGTATAAGGTCTACATACACTTGTGTTTCTGAAAAAGTTAGAGCTGAGCTGATGAAGAAATCAGCCATTGCAATCATTTTATTGACAGTGTTTCTCCTACTATCCAGAGAAATTTGTCCCATCAACAAACAGTGTTTCAATCTGTGCTGCACAGAATTCTCTGGGATGCACAGCCACTTGAGGGAATCAGCATTCACACCACCACCACCACCACCATCATCACTTCAGAACTAGCAGCCTCCAGAAAAATCTTGAGTGATCCACACAGATAGTAATTGCAAGGAAATAAATCAGGGAAGCTGAGAGGAGGAATTCAAGACATTCCCTCCCACTTCTGACAGAATTCTAATCATTATGCTAGTTAAATAAGGATGAGTGTTGTTGTGCAGTAATGTCATTCCCCTCTGACACCTGCCAAATGAAATTTGCTCTGAAGCATGCATAATAGATTACTCTAATAGATCAAACTGATTGCAGCTGCATGATGATTAAAGTCCAGAGAAAATAAAACTGAATGTTCAGCTCAGGCAAAACAGCTGGCAAGATCACTCACTGAGAAGAACTTTTTTTAAAATCCTTTGCATTTTGATACATGTCCTTAATAGAGTCTTGGATTAGCATATGATGCAAGAAAGCAAACTTATATAGCATCAGCCAATGTTTGCAGTATTGTTACTAGGTATGCCAACTTTTCCAACTGTATAAGAGGGATATTTGACAGCTTTTCAATTTTTTAAGGAGAAAAAACTGAGTATCTCAAAAATATAAATCAGAATATCTGATGGAAACAAATAAAACGTTTCCATAATAAAGTACAAATAAGTCTGTATATAAGTTCTGTAATACAGAAAAATCATAATGAATAATATTTCTTGCAGCAATATCAACACAGGAGCAAGACTGTTTAATGGCAGCTTCAATTTACCCATACTCTTTTGTGGTGTGATGTAATGACGACACTACTAATGCATGTTTCCTAATAATTGTTAACAGGAGACATTGTTTTTACAAGGATGGGATACACTTAATTGAAGAGGTGCAAGAATATTTGCTGACGCTATAGAGGAAGTGACATGTAGGTTCGAACCCTACTACTTGGGAAAATACACAGACTAATAAATTAACTAGAGCCGCAAGCAGAGATGAAAGTGATTCTTGCACTACTGCTATTGGAACATGCAGCAACATGGAAAGCAAAACGTTGGAGATTTCAGGACCTGTTGTGGTTCATCATGGAACATGTAAATACATAAGCTGTGTTAGGGTAACTAAGAGCATATGTGCACGCATACTTGCATGTACACTAACATTTCTAGGAGTATTGTAAATAAATTTGATGAATTTGAAGTACTGAGTGAGTGAATGATGGGGGTTTAATGGCGCACGAGCTGCTGGGGCTATAGTGCGCCTATTCATAGGAAAATGATAAAAATCAAATTTCAGATATAATCATTTGAAGTACTGATTAAGTCATCAAATACACACACTGTACAGGTAGCATAAACATGGTGAAATTCAGACATAAACAGTGTTGAATTTGAATATGGGGGGGAACAGGATATACAGGAAGAACAGACAGGATAAAAGGATGGAGATGTTACGCTTTTAGTTAAGAAGCATATTAAATTTAAGGTAGTGCATCCGGTTGACATGGGTGAACAGTGCAATGCTGAATCAGTTTGATGTGATATATAAGCACCCGGAAAACAAAATTGAGGGCAGGAGTATGTTATAGGCCTAATGAATCTGATGAGTATAATGAACAATTGTTCAGAGAAATAGAGTGGGCCAGCAAATCAGAATGTCTTATAATGGGAGATTTTAACTTTCAAAATGTTGATTGGAACTTGTGAATTGGTCACGCACACTAGAAACACTTTTGTAGATTTCTTGGATGACTGCTTTCCACAGCAACATATCAGAGAGGCAACTAGAAGAAGCAATACTCTTGATCTGGTTATCAGCAGTGTTCTTCTTGCATTAAGACTCTGCAGGTAAAAGACACACTGGGTGGCAGCAATCACAGTATACTAATGTGGAACTCAAGCGTTTAGGGCATACGCCTCAAGCTATGAAGGAGTCTAGACTATGTATAAATATAGTGCAAACGCATCAGAAATACATAGCTATATCTGAATAAATCAGAATATTAGTAAAACGGCATCGTTTTAAGTTATATCTCATATTGTGAATACCTTCACGACGAGTTGCCATGACATTGCAGTACTTCGAATAAGTAACGCTTCACCCAAAGGAGAAGACTGCTGTTACTTATTCTCAGTGGATACCACCACCCAGATGGCACCGTTTCAGGACTATTTGGCCTGAAACGGTGTATCTATGCCTTGTCTTTCCAGTACCCGAAACATTGCCTTATGCTGTATGGAGTCAGATGCCTTTTCATAATCCACAAATGCCAGGCATAATGGTGTTTTATATTCATTTGCTTTCTCCATTAGCTGTGATATTACATGAAGGTGATCCATAGTTGAGAATCCTGTCCTAAAGCCAGCTTACTCTTTCGGTTGATTCTCATCAAGTATTCTTTCTAATCTGTTAGTAATGATCCTTGTGAACAACTTGTAGATGTGGGATAACAAGCTAATTGGTCTATAATTTCCAATTTCTGATTTATCTCCTTTCTTATGCAGCAAAACTATGATTGCATTATTCCACTGCTTAGGCATCAGACCTTTTCTAAAGCACTTTGTGAAGAGCCTTGCCAGTTTTTGTGTTATGTCTCTTCCTCCCAATTTTAACAACCATACAGTAACTTCATCTTCCCCAGGGGCTTTCCGATTCTTCATTTTCTTCAATGCATGTTCTACCTCATCAGGAAGAATATTGGGTATGTCGTATGTGTTGCTACTTTGCAATCCATCTTCCCCACTGCTGGTATCATTCCCTTGCTCCTTGTATAATTCTCTATAGTAGTCTTCTGCTATTTGAATTATGCTTTCTCTGCTGTTTATAAGTACACCATCGCTATTCTTCAGTTTCAGTATCATTTGTCTTTCTGTATTACTGCTCAGCTGCTGATTTAAATCCTTTGTTTTCCCTTAATGCTTGTTCCACTTTTCTTGTGTTAATCTGTCTTGTGTTAAACAGCTCTGGTATCTAATACTATCCCACATCCACATAAGGGTCCAATGTGGTTTGTCCTTCTCTTCTTGGCATTAACATATGTGAAGAATTCCTTATCCTCCCTCCTCTTTGCTAGCGATTTCTCATAATCTGCCTTTACCAGCCTAACCTTTTCTGTGGCACTATTGCAGGTCAATTTGTAGCTGTTATAGGCTTCAGTACTTTTTATTGCTCTGTAACTTTTCCATGCCATCTTTTTCTGATCAAGTAATCTGGCAACTTCATTATTCGTCCAACTTGGAATCCTCCTCGTGGAGTATTTTTTTAATGGTGTATATGCACATTCAAGGCTTCTGTGATTAATGCTTTAAAGGTATATCATAATTCAATTGTATTTGCTCTCTGTGAGATATCAACCCAGTTAATAGAGGCCATGTAGCATCTTAAACCGTCATAATTTCCTGTCCTGAAATTATAACCCAGTCCTTTGCCTTTAACTACTGCTACCTCTCTCTCTCTCTCTCTCTTCGTTGTCAACCATAGAACTCCATGATCACTTCCTGATACTGGTTATTGTACTATCAGCCCTATTATGTCATCTGGTTCATGGGTGATGATGAGGTCTAGAATATTCTTTTCTCTAGTACTTTCCTCGACATGCTGATACAAATAGCATTCATCTAGTTGATTTAAAAATTATGTCCCCCCATGTGGAGTTTTCTTCCCATTTGCTCCAATCAATTAGAGGCAAATTAAAATTACCCATAATACGACATTGACACTTGCTTGCCCATTCCATTTGCATGTAGAGGCTCTCATCATAATCTTCACAATCACATGGCATGTAGATTACTCCCACTCTCATTATACCTTTGCTTCCAGTTATCTCACACCATACAGATTCTACACTAGCACGCGAAACGTCTGAATCCGGGAAAGCTTTCATCATGCTCAGGCTGCTTTTGATAAGAAGCATGACACCACCACCCATTCTATCTTCCCTATCCTTCTTTGATACATTATCCATACCATACTGAAACTCACTGATCATCCCCTATCTCCTAGTGGCACCACATTTCCGTAAGCCCTATTATGTCAGCATTACTTATCCTGACCAGCAGTTTGAATTCACTCATTTTATTGATGACACTTCTGATATTCTGTATAAACAATTAAGACTTAGTTTTCTTGTACAGTTAACTATCCTGACACAGCCCTTAAAGCTATTTAAGCTCCCATCCCTGGGATTAGCTGCCTGCTCATTTGAAACGTTTCTGCCCTCAGAACATCAGAACTTGCTAATATGTTCTGTTGTGGTAACAAACAAGAACTCAGGTATGCACAAGCATTAATTTGACCAATATTATCAGATAAACGTGTATCTATATTACCTGTATCCCCCCCCCAAAACTAGCAGTTTCCCTGAACTTTTAAGGTATCCTCAATAATATTGGCAAAAACTCTTGCACCACCTTTGTTTAAATATATCCTGTCTCTACAAAACAGATTCCTTCTACCTACAAGTGCAGACCAAGCTGATAGAAATTTTCCCCCAAAAGTCTTGCAGAGTCCTTCAAGCCTTGAGTTAATCCACAAGGCTTTCGGCATATAATCCCTCATATCGTGCCAGGGCAGAATTGCAGACACATAGAGATTGTGACCTAACTCGTGGCATTTCTTCAGCATGGTCCTGTATTTGTCTGACAAATTGTCAGATTGTGTATGCTTAATGTCATTAGTCCCTACATGAATAATAATATTCTCTTTATCCCCCTTAAAATCTGACAGTCTGTTGGTGACATCATTAATAGTTGCTCCCAGCAAACATACCCTGGTTCTAGTCCACCAACCCTTATCACAAAAAAATATTTCCAACTTCTCTGACAATGGAGTCTCCTAATAAAACTAAGTCCTTTTGAACCGGAGTAGTTTTCACTTGGTTACTTTGTTCTGGGGTCCAAATCAGGAGTGCATCACTTGGTAGGTTGCTAGAGTCTTGAGTCCCTGAGAGCTCCCAGTTACATTATTCTCGAGAGCAAGCACCCGTTTTTTCAGTGACTCAAATTGTTCTAGCGATGCACCAAATTATAACTTAAGATCGGTGCACTCCTTATAACAGTGACAAAGAAAAGAATCTCCAAGTGAGATAGGATTATCTACTAGGTCATGCTTGGAATACATGCCACAGGATCTGCAAAGGATAAAATCATGACTCACCTGGAAATCGCCATCAGCTATTTCCGTATGAATCATGGTACCCTCTGATGAAGTGTTCAAGGCAGATCTTGTAATAACCATTTTAAGATTTACTAATTATTAATAAAATAAACCTTCAAAAAATTATATTTATAATATTAAAAAAATCAAACTATTACAGGAAAACAAAACTTATCAAAATAAACTTCACAATATACTAAATAACCTTTGAAATACTGCTCACTCAACTAATCCTGCTCTAATCCCCTCTTATCTATACTTCTTTACTGTCTCTATGAAGAGCTGTAATAGGTATGTCTGCTCGCCACGAATGCCAAAAGTAGAATTATATTTATCTACTGTCATTAAATACAATTAGCTATTATATTTACTGGTCGAACTGAATTTCTTTTTAAATAAATTATCGGTATTCTCTAGTGTGTCATATGAGATGAGTTTAATTAATGAAGTACAATTATATTTGAAACAGTATTTAAAACAAAAGAAATCTATTCTAATTAAATAAAAAATCTATTCAAATTTAATAAAAAAATATTTTCTAATTAAATAAAAACACTACAAAAGTTAATTTCTAATATTACAATGGAAAATATTATTGTATTTTTTTTTTTTTTTTTAATATATAAAAAGTTATAATGGTTTTAAAATGAGCCATCCTAACAATTCACCGAAAAGCACTTTTTATTCAGCCTTACAAAGATTCATAAAAATGATGCATAACTGCTTGAGATGTTTTCCTTGTTGAGTATAGGTCCAGCAAATTGGTCTTCTTTCTTTCCGCTACTGGAAGCAGTTGTGTACAAGGATCAGAGGATTATGTTTGAGTTTCTGTTTAGAGGAGTCATTGCGTTCTTTCTGTCTTGAGGATATCTTGGTATGTTGTTTTATACTTCAGTGTAAATTAGCATTAGCAGAGGCATATGATGCAAGGAAGCAAGCTTATGCAGCATCAGCCATATAAAAAAAAAAAAAAAAAAACGCTCCCATTTCACCCCTCTGTTCATTCCAAATACCTGTCCAGCTCAGCCTTATATTAATTTAGGCTATCAACTTCCACAACAAAAGATGGAAGTCTGTTCCACCAATCAACTACCCGCTGGCTAAAGGCAAACTTCCACACATCTATCCTACAACTTTCTTTCCTCAATTTGAATTTATGCCCTCTCAGGTGATTATTCTGAGCAAGAGGAAGAATCCCATCACTGTTGAGCATGCTCAAACCATTCAAAGCTTTATACCCCTCATTCAGATCATCTTGCAGGTGCCTCGTCTCCAGACACTGTAATCTGCAAAACTTAAGCCATTCTTCATAAGAGCAACCCTTTGTTCCATTCACTAATCTTGTTGCCCTTCTCTGTACTCGTTCCAGCAGCTCTACATCCTTCTTGAAATGAGGCCTCCAAACCTGTATACAGTACTCAAGGTGTGGCCTGACCATTGCCTTATACAAGGGAATAATCACCTCCTTATCCCTGCTAGAAACATTCCTGTATATCATTGATAAGACACCATGAGCTACTATAGCAGACCATCTAAACTGCTCAGAAACCTTCATATCTGCCTGCACAATTACCCCCAGGTCCTTTTCATTCTCTACCACTGTCAGTGTAGTATCACAGAGTTGATATGTTACTCTGGGGCTGCTGTTCCCCATATATAGTACTTTTCATTTGTCAATGCTAAACTTCATTTGCCACCTCTCAGCCCATCTGCTCAACTATTCTAGATCCTGTTGCAGCAGCATACTGTCATTAGTGTCATTAATAACCCTGCCAAACTTCGTATCGTCTGCAAACTTGGACATTAAGCCTGATATACCATCATCAATATCATTTATAAATATAGAAAATAACAATGAACCCAAAACTGAACCCTGAAGGACTCCACTATTAACATTAGTCCGCAAAGAGCAGTGTCCATTGATTGCCATTCTCTGTCTTCTCCCACTCAACCATTCCATTATCCATAGCAGCAATTTGCCTCCAATGCCACACTGCTCCAATTTGTGCAGCAGTCTTCCATGTGCAACAGTATCAAAACCCTTTCTAAGATCCAAATCTATGATATCAAAGTTATCCCCTGCATCCAGTTCCTTTGTGACCACATCATAGTATCCAATCAAATTAGTCAGACAAGACTTCCCCCTTAACAAACCCATTCTGTGTCCGAGCTATAACTGAAGTCTTGTCTAGATGATCCTGCAGTGCTTCTTTAACCAGTGACTCCATTAATTTCGCTGGAACAGAAGTTAAACTAACAGGTCTATAATTACTTGTGTCGCCCTTTGATCCTCCTTTGCGAACTGGGGTCACATTTGCACATCTCCAGTCTGCAGGGACCTCCTCTGAATTGAAGAATTCACTCATGATTATGGCTAAGGGTTTGCTTACTTCCTTTGCTGCCTCCATTAATATAATCGGATGGATAGATTTTACATAGGTAAAGAACTCTTTGCTGTTCTTCTTTGCATACTTTGCCGAAGATTTCTCATAATCTGCCTTTGCCTACCTAATCTCCTTTGTGACAGACCAGCTTATATCTATCATAGGCTTCCATGTCACTCATTAATTTAAATGCATCCCATGCCTTTTTCTTCTCTGCCATATGTCTCATTAGTTCATCTGACATCCATTTAGGCCTAAACCTTGAACAATATTTCTTAGTTGGTATGTAAAGCCTAGTAGTTTCCAAGATAAATTCTTTGAATGCCTCCCATTTTCAATTTTCAGTTAGTAACATCATCAGTTGATCCCACCATATAGAATTTAAATACTGTCTCAGACCACCATAGTCGTCTTTATGAAAGCAAAACCCCTTCCCTTTACCCCTGATGGTAGTTATCTCTTTGAGTAAATCCCACTTCAGCACACTGTCATCACTGCCACCTAGTGGTTCCTTTATCTGCAGATTCTTAATGAATGAAGAATCACAACTCATAATCAGTATTACTCCCTCTAGTTGCCTCCCGAACATGTTGATGTAGAAAACAATCATCCAATATATCCACAAAAGCCTTGTTAGTGTGCAAGTGACCAACCCACAAATTCCAGTCAATATCTGGGAAATTAAAATCACCCATTATAAGACTCTGATTTACTGGCACACACTATTTTCCTGTACAGTTTTTTATTATACCAATCAGAGCCATTAGGCCTATAACTCACTCCTACTCTCAATTTTGATCTCCCAGTGCTTATGTCACACCAAACTGACTTGACACTGCACTGTCCGCACTTCCTTCACCCTTCCTTCACACTTCCTCCACCCTTCCTATCCTTTTTTTCCTTCCTCTACACATTGTACTCCCCAAATTCCAGTTCTGCATTCCTTATATCTGTGTGACACCACGTCTCTGATATCCCATCAATATCTGCCTTTGATGTTTTGACCAACACCTCAAATGGATCTCTTTCCCCAATCTAATTATTTTTATATCTCCAATTTGCACACCATCACTGTCACAGTTCCTCTTACAATTTATTTCAATATTGCTGCTTAAATGGTTCATGCCCAAGAAATCAGTTTGTCTCAGTTCAAATAATTTGTAAAGGTTTCCTTTCTCTTTTGCAGCACAAAGCAGTGAAATCCATTGGCCAGAATGAAAAATAAGTACTGATTTCAATGATCTCTTAACGTGCTTCTCTATCATGGAATGAACATTATCACCTTCATTTTGACATTGGCATTAGCATATTTGTACATTTTGATGTAGTCACAAAGGAACTGGATGCAAAGAATAACTCTGATATCATATATTTGGATCTTAGAAAAGCCTTTGATACTGTTGCACATGGAAGACTGCTGCACAAACTGGACCAGCGTGGCATTGGAGGCAAATTGCTGCTATGGATAAAGGGATAGTTGAGTGGGAGAAGACAGAGAGTAGTAATCAATGGACACTACTCATTGTGCACTAATGGTATTAGTGGAGTTCCTCGGGATTCAATGTTGGGTCCATTGTTGTTTTCTGTACTTATAAATGATATTGATGATGGCATATCAGGCTTAATGTCCAAGTTTGCACACGATACGAAGGTTGACAGGGTTGTTAATGACACTAACGACAGTACATTGCTGCAACAGGATCTAGAAAAGTTGAGCAAATGGACTGAGAGGTGGCAAATAAAGTTTAACATTGGCAAATGTAAAGTACTACATATGGGAAGCAGTAATCCTAGAGTAACATATCAACTCTGTGGTACCACACTGACAGTGGTAGAGAATGAAAAGGATCTGGGGGTAATTGTGCAGGCAGATATAAAGTTTTCTGAGCAGTGCAGACGGTCTGCAAGAGTAGCTCATGGTGTCTTGTCAATGATATACAGGAATTCTTCTAGCAGGGATAAGGTGATTATCCCCTTGTATAAGGCAATACAGGTGACCCCCGCTTAACGCTGATAATTTGTTCCGGAAAAACGGAGCGCTAAGTGAATCCGCGCTAAGGGAGCGCTGCATTCCCATATGGTAACATATGTATTTGTGAGTTGCAGTCAGTGCCATAGGATATTTCCTAATCAATAATAAACGGTAGTGAAAAGATGCACAAATGTCGGTCAAAATATTTAATATTCAAATATTTGTACATATAAAATATTCTGTATTACATAAGTATATAATTATGTGGTAACTATTTACGTATCAAAATTAAACTTAAAATTCCAATTAAAATCATGAATTTAATTGATCTAAATTGATTTAATTTAATTGATGAATTTAATTATGAAAAATGTGTCGATTTTTGGTTGAACTTTGGCCCTCTTCCAAATAAACTAAAAGGGGTATTAATTTTAAATCC
This sequence comes from Mastigoproctus giganteus, assembly GCF_048544385.1. NCBI lineage: Eukaryota > Metazoa > Arthropoda > Arachnida > Uropygi > Thelyphonidae > Mastigoproctus > Mastigoproctus giganteus. The sequence continues at coordinate 21,789,146 of NC_143588.1, read as the reverse complement.
CCCGCAGTTTAATCACCACCACCCAACAATAAAGTCAACCGATCCTTCGCCGCTTTGAAACCTGGCATGTTTTTTTCTTCTTTCAATATGAAACTTCTTTTAGGCATTTGTTTCCACAAAAGTCCTGCTTCATCTATGTTAAAAACATGTTGAGAAGTATAACACATAATACCCTTCTTCAATAATTTTAACAAGTTCTTTTTTGAAAATTTCGGCTCCTTGATCTGCACTTGCAGCTTCTCCCTGAATTTTAAATCTATTCAACCAGCCCTTACCAGTTTTAAATGGTTCCACATTTTTTTTTTTTTTTTTTTAGGCGAGTTTTCTTCAGATAATCATATTGGCTAATCTCTCTCTCTCTCTCTCTCTCTCTCTCTCTCTATCTTATAATATTTAACTTAACTGAAATCTGCATTGGATATTATCTTCAATAAAATTTGTTAAAGTCTTTCCATTGCAATGCTGATAGCCGGCCTAGCCCTAGTTGCTTGCAGTGGAACAGCTATCTTTCCCACTGTTAAAATTAATTGTTTATTTTTTTTATAATTGTTCTTACAGTTAAACTTGCAAGTCCTAAATTATGACATACATCCGCTTGTCGTTGACCGGAATCGATTCGTTTCAAAACGTCTAATTTCATTTTCAAATTCAATCTTTTTCTTACATTTATAGTCTTCATACTGCACAGACGTTGTTGCTTTTTCATTCCTATCGGCCATTATTAACTCTTCGAAAATGTATCTGCGTTGGTTGCATTAATTACGATACAATGATCGAGTAAACTGCCCGTTACGCACGATGTCTAATACTGTACTGAGTGATGACAAGACTTCGGATAAATGCATATAACGCAAATATTACAAGCAATATACTTGATCATTTTTTAAAATGTTGATCTCGGAAATACGTAACAAGTCACTGTACTGCAATTAAATTAGCGCGCGAGAAAATTTCACTGAGCGTGGGAAACGTTTTAATAATGTTTTGCTATTCATTTTCAAGCTATCAACTCCATCAAATGAAATGATTTCATTAAATATGTCAAAAATGCAATCTGTAAAAGAGCGTTATAGTGATCTGTGACAGCGTTATAGTCAGATACGGGTTATAATATAAGAAAATCGTTATAGCGAATCAGCATAAAGCGAACCGCATTATAACGGGGGCCTGCTGTAGTCAGGCCACACCTTGAGTACTGTATACAGCTCTGGAGGCCTCATTTTAAGAAGGATGTAGAGCTGTTGTATTGAGTACAGAGAAGGGTAACAAGATTAGTGAATGGAACAAAAGATTGCTGTTATGAAGAAAGGTTTAAGTTTAGAAAATTACAGTGTCTGGAGACTAGGCACCTGAGAGGTGATCTGGTTGAGGTTTATAAAGCTTTGAATGGTTTGAGCATGCTCAATGCAGATGTGATTCTTCCTCTTGCTCAGAATAATTGCCTGAGGGGGCATAAACTCAAATTGAGGAAAGATGGTTGTAGGATAGATGTACAGAAGTTTGCCTTTACCCAGCAGGTGGTTGATTGCTGGAACAAACTTCCATCTGTTGTTGTACAAGTTGATAGCTTAAATAGATTCAATGCAGAACTTGACAAACATTTGGAGTGAGTGGATGGGTGAAATAAGGGTTTTTCTTTTTTTTTTAGCTGATGCTATATAAGCTTGCTTTCTTCCATCATGGGTCTTTGCTAATGCTAATTAGTAAATGATGTTGTTATTTGGTTTTTAGGAGCATTAGCAACTAGAGCAATATTGCTCCGGGGATATGTGGTGGTCATTCCCTGACCTTTCCGCATCCTCCGTATTTGGTGGTCACGGGCTCGAACCCCAGAGTAAATGATGCAAGATTGCAAACTTATACAGCAGATGCCAAGTGGGGAAAAAAAAAAAAAAACATGATGCCTCCCATTTCACCTATTCGTTTACTCAAAACGTTTGTCCAGTTCTTCCTTGAATTTATTTAAGCTATCATCTTCCCCAACAACAGATGGAAGTTTGTTACAGCTATCGACCACCTGCTGGCTAAAAGAAAAGTTCCACACATCTATTCTTTTTTTTTCTTTTTATGTAAACCCCAAATACGAGCGATATTAGAACCTATAGTACTTAGTACTGTGCTTGGGTTGGAAGCAAGTTTTCTACTCTTAGCCTGTTCAAAATCTAGTTTGCACTGATTAATAACTGCTTTACAATTGTTGCGAGCTTTGGTGCAGGCAGAAAATGAAACTGAAGAATTAGAAACAAGCCAAATACGATACACAACATTCTTCTCCTGAACGGCTTTAGCACTTTTATTGGAAAACCAAGGTTTAGATAAAGGACAAGATTTTAAAGTGGAGTGTGTGATAAAGGATTCCATTCCTGCAAGAATAATATCATTGACACGATCTGAGCAAACGTTGATATTAGAAGTTTTGAAACAGTAATCCGACCAAGGAAAAGATGAAAAGAAATCTTGCAGGTCATCCCATTTTGCATTCTTGTAATGCCAAACAACACGAGGTTGGGAATAGCCATGAGATAAAGGTTCCATTGGAGAAGAGACAATCACCAAGTTGTGATCTGAAGTGCCTAAAGGACCTCTCACTTCAACTGTGTACTTAGAAGAGTTGTTTGAGAGAAAAAGATCAAGCATGTTGGCTGTATGATTAGGATTGTCCAGTATTCTTGTAGGTAAAAGAACAATCTGTGCAAGGAAGTTAGTAATTGTAAAAGACTCAGCATCTCGATCAGCTGGATCGGTGTGGCTAGAAAACGGAAGCCAGCTGGAGTTGTGAACATTAAAATCACCAAGGAAAATTACCTCACTGTTAGGAAAGTTGGACTGGAGAAAGTCAAGTTGCAAAGAGAGGAAGTTAAAGAGCTCCAAGTGATTAGTGGAGTTGGGAGAACGGTAGAGACAACAGATGAATTTGACACAATGAAGTAGAGAGATTTTAAGCCAGAGACGATCAAAGAGAGGAGATTCCAAATTGCCACGTCTCTGACAGGGAATATCAGAACAGACAAATGCACAAGTACCACCTTTGAGGCAAAAGGAATCATACCGCAAATAATTTGGGCATCTGAGATGAGCAGTAGTTGAATCAACCAATAACTGAGATTCTGTCAGAAAAAGTACATGGGGTTTGGCAGCCTGCAAGTGGAAATGGACATCGTTGAGATTAGAATTGAGACCACGTATATTTGTGAAATGAATTAGGAAGTGTTTGGAAGGTTTAGATCTTTTTGCAGATAAGTTTGCTCTATTAGTTTGACAATTCGTGGTGTTTTCAATAGTAAGAAAAAGTGGGTGGGACATGCTGTATGAAGTAATGAAATTTTTGGATATGGCGTACACATGGTAAGAATATACCCAGATCCTTGACATGATGTGGCCTTGACAATGCTCCCCGCATACACACTACTCGGACTCCCTCCAGTCACTATCTGGCAGAGTAGAGGTAGCAAGATACACTAGCTGATATGGAAGCCTCCTAGAGAGTTACCAATAGGTACGGTCTGGTGAACTAACTAGCGGTCGGCCTGCGAACACCGTTTTAGAGCTGTACCCTCGTAATGTAAGGAATATTGGATCTCGCCACGATGGTCATCATAACCTCAAAAGTCATCAATCATACTGCATGATGGAAGAGATGGGGAAGGGTTGACCGGAACTTAGCTCAAGAGACTAAACATGGGTTCTACCACTTCAAGCCTCCAATAAGCAAAGTGGTGGTATTGCACAGGTTAATGAGAGTCATCTACCATTGAGTGCTGCCTGGTAACATAGAGGGGTGGCATTCCTCCATGTGGTGTGGGTGCCACACCTTGATCCCTGCTTACATTGGTTCACACCTGGGTGGTCACCCACCATGTACTTGTGCATGGAGGGTATACCCAGGATTACTAACAGTCCCACCATTGTGAAGGTGCAAGCAGGGGATTTGGCTATCACTGACCATCCAGATTTCACCGAAATTGGGCCCATTTGACTTGAGTGCCACCCGAATATCAGTTCCATCAGCGATTTTAGACTCCCAGGTAGTAAGTACAGCTTGTCTGGCATATCTGAGAGAGTGTCTGTGACATCCTCAAGGACCATTCTGCAATAGTCCTTCCTCAATTTTAATTTGGGCTCCCCTCATGTGTGTAGCCTGAGCAAGAGGAAGAATCCAATCAGCATTAAGCTTGCTAAATCCATTCAAAGCCTTAAACAACTCAAGCAAATCACCTCATCAGCGCCTAGTCTCCAGACTACAATTTTCAGAACTGAAGCTTTTCTTGGTAAGAGCACCCCTCTGTTTCCCTCACCATTTCATTGCCCTTCTCTGTACTTGTTCCAACAGCTCTACATCCTTCCTAAAATGAACCTCCAGACCTGTATGCAGTACTCAAGATATGGGATAATCACTTCCTTATTCCTGCTAACAAATTTCCTGTATAACACTGACTAATCCCCATAAGCTCTCCTGGCAGCCTGTCTTCATTGCTCAGAGTACTTCATATCAGACTGCATAATTACACCAGGTCTTTTTCATTTATCACTAACATGTGTAGAACTACACAGTTAGTATGTTACTCTGGGGTTACTGCTACCCATATACAGTATGTTGCATCTGTCAACATTAAACTTCAGTTGTCATTTCTCAGCCTATCTGCCTAACTTTTATAGATCCTATTGCAGTAGCATACTGTCATTACTATCATTAACCACCCTGGCAACCTTTGTATCATCTGCAAACTTAGAAATTAAGCTCAATATGCCTTAATCAATTAATAAATATTGAAAACAACAATGAGACCAACACAATACTGGGGGGACTCCACTAATAACATCAGTCAACAAAGAGACAATGTCCACTGAGTACCACTCTTTGTCTTCTCCCACTCAACTATCCCTTTATCCATAGCAGCAACTTGCCCTTAGCTGCACTGCTCCAATCTGTACAGCAGTCTTTTAAAGGCAATAGTATCAAAAGTGTTTCCATAATCCAAGTATATCATATCTTCTTTTTTTTTTATCAAAATTAAAGAAGTAACACCAGATTAACTCCATAGGAATAGAGCTATAAGGCAATCATATGGCATGGATATGTTGTTCATACTTGACCAACCTGATTTAGTTATTTGAAGTTGTCACAAAGAACCTGGATGCAAAGAATAACTTTTACATCATCACTGTTTGACACAACTGTTAGTTGTATAAACTGGATTAATGTGGGATAATAAGCAAGTTAATACTATGGAATAATCGATGATTATGTTTTAGAAGACTAGCTGTAAATGGCCACTGCTCTTCACGTACTAATTGTATGAGGGGGGTACCACAGCGGTTCAGTCTTTGGCCTCCCTTACTATTTTTAATATTTACTGATACTATAAATATAACATTAATAAATTAACATGTATAGAATCTAGTTTTCTTATAAGGATAGATGTATATAGTTAATAACATTAATTAGGGTATGCTACTTCAAGAAAATCTAGATAAACTAGGCAGGTATTTAATAAATTCAAGGTGTTGCCTTTGGGTAGCAGTAATCCCAAAAAAGATGAGAATAAAATTCAATGTATTCAATAAGGTAAAAGAAATTCAACGTGAAGTTCCCAAAGAAGCATAGAACAGCTCATGGGATTCTGTCAATATACAGGTACTTTGCCAGTAGGGGGCAAAGAGATCATTATTCAATTGTAACCACAGGCCCAGCCACATCCTTAATACTACATACAGGTTTTGAAAACTCCTGCTAGGAAAGACACAGATCCATTGAAAAGGGTCAGAGAAGAGCAACAAGATTAGCTGGAGGTGCAAAAGAGTATTGTTAACATGAGAGACTGGAGTTCTGTAAAGTGCAGCAACTGGAAACTAGGCATCTATGTTTAAGGCCATAAAAGGGCTGAGAAAACTAAATGTTGATGGCACAATTACTTTTACCCAGAAGACGCGCATACACACACACACACAGAAGAAGACAAAACTAAATTGAAAGAGGATGGTTGCAGAATAGATGTGTGGAAATTTGCCATCAGCCAGAGAATAATTTATTGTTGCAATAGGCTTCAATACAAAGGGAAATTTGCCTTTAGCCAGCGGGTGGTTAATTGCTGGAATGAACCTCCGTCGGCTATTGTGGAAGTTGATACTTTAAATAAATTCAAAGTAGAACTGTTTGTTTGTTATTTGGTTTTTAGGAGCATTAGCAACTAAGGCCATATTGCTCCGGGGATATGCGGTGGTCATTCCCTGACCTTTCCGCATCCTCCGTATTTGGTGGTCAAGGGCTTGAACCCCAGTCTAGTCAAGAAGCGCTACACACTGCTGCTCCTACCCACCTGACTATGGAGGCGCCAGGAAGAACTGGATAAACTTTTGGAGTGAATGGATGGGTGAAATGGGGAGGGTTTTTTTGGCTGATGTTATATAAGCTTGCTTTCTTGCATCATATGTTAATCTAGTGTTGTGGAAGTGGGTAGTTTAAAACAGGACTGGACAAATTATTAGAAGAAATGGGCAAATTCAATGGGAAAAGTCTTTCTTACTCTTTCACTGATGCAGTATAAGCTGCTTCCTTGCATCGTTTCACAAATCTCATGCTGCAATTGAAACTGTTGACTGAAGAACCCAACCTATGAGGTCGGGGGTTGGATACATAGTATAATTTCTTGCATGCACTGACCAAGCGAAAAGAACTTTAATACTAAGCGAGAGAGTATACACAATAATACATAAAATGGAAACTGACATAAGGCACAGATATTCAAGAGATAACATATATTAAATTTAGCACAAATACATAATGAGAAATACATTTATTTTCATTATTACTTAAAAAATTATTCTAAATTGGGATTATAACTTTTTGATATCCCACATAAAAATTAATAAATTGCAACATGGCAATGTCTCTTTTTAAATTCATAAACCTCAAAATCCATAATAAAAATGAGATATGTTTAAGTAAGATTTCTGAATTTTTGGAAACAAGAATGCAAAGTTCAACATTGTGTACTTGCATACTTACAAAACAAAAACAAAAATAAAAAAAATACAGAAAATGAAAACAAAAATTAACATATTTGAGCTCACAAAAACAAGTTGGATAAATGAGATATTTTTATGCTTTATTAAGTAATATTTGAGTTAAACATACCCTGTCTTGTCGATCAGCCTGAACACCAAACTTTCCACCAAAACCTTTCACAGAGTCAGTTTGGGAGGCATGCTTCTGTATTTGAGCAATGTAATCATGTCCTACAGCAGACTAATATAATTAAAACAAAACATAACATTGGTAAATTTCTAACTCTAATATTACTCTCAAAGTAACACATTTCTAAGAAATGCATATCAACAGTGAATCCAGTATTTAAAAGGCACATCACTAAATAGCATGAAATAGGTTAGGTCTACAGACACACTAACAGAAATTTCTGAAAATGACCCACACAGAAAATAAAACAAAATTTAACTTCTAAAATTAATGATTACCAATTTTTATGTGCAATTGTAACATGACATGATAACATAAAGAGAGTAAATATACTTGAATAAAATGCTTCAAAATGTTAATCAAAATCTTTTTTTTTTTTTTTTATGTAAACCCCAAACATGAGAGGTGTTAGAAACTATAGTACTTAGTACCGCGCTTGGGTTGGAGGTTGAGAAGACGAAAGAAGATATTTGTTGACATTGGACTTGAACTTCTGTAAATTGTAATTTTCAGGAAATACATATGAAGGAAGGTTGTTCCAGAAAACGGCAGTTGAATGAATAAATGAGGAAGATGAAAATTTGGTTCTGTGGGTTTGAAGTTGGACAGTAAATGGATGTTGGCTGGTGGCGGCACGTGTTCGGACTGTTTTGAAAGAGAGAGCAGGAATTATGGAAACTAATTTATAAGAACAGTGCCCATGGAAGTATCTGTAGAAAAGGCATGCAGCAGAAATAGTACGTCTATGAGACAGCGAGTGGAGAGACTCTTTCAGAGATGAATCATTAATTAACCTAACTGCCCTCTCCTGAATGGAATCAAGAAGCCTGAGAGAGGTTTTGGGGGCACCACCCCAGATGTGGGAACAATAATCCATGGCAGGGCGGATTTGCGAATTATACAGAGTGAGCAGCTGTTTGGAAGAAAAGTAATGCCGAGACCGAAAGAGAAAACCAAGTTTTTTAGATGCAGAAGAAGCAATATTTGTAATGTGCTTGTGCCAAGAGAGATTAGAAGTTAGGGTAACCCACAAAAGAGATATATTATTATTATTATTATTATTATTAGCTATATGGTGCAAGGAAGCCTGAGGCTTATGCTGCACCAGCCAAAAAAAAAATTCCGAAGTTACCCTGAATAACAGAGAGAGACAGAGAGAGAGAGAGACAGAGAGAGAGAGAGAGAGAGAGAGAGAGAGAGAGAGAGAGAGAGAGAGAGAGAGAGAGAGAGAGAGAGAAGGGAATCACCAAGAAAGAGAAGAATGATGATATTAGCATTAGTAGAGGCATATGATGCAAGAAAGCAAGCCTACTCAGCATCAGCCAAAAAAAAAAAAAAAAAAAAAGCACAACCACTACTCCCATTTCACCCCTCCGTTCGTTCGAAATACCTGTCCAGCTGAGCCTTAAATTTGTTTAGGCTAACAACTTCAACAACAAGTGATGGAGGTCTATTCCACAAACCAACTGCCCGCTGGCTAAAGGCAAATTTCCGCACATCTATCCAACATTCGTCCTTCCTCAATTTGAATTTATGCCCTCTCAGGTGATTATTCTGAGCATGAGGAAGAATCCCATCGGCATTGAGCATGCTCAAGCCATTCAAAGCCTTATACACCTCTATCAGATCACCTCGCCGATGCCTAGTCTCCAGACTCTGTAATTTGCAAAACTTAAGCCTTTCTTCATAAGAGCAACCCTTTGTTCCATTCACTAATCTTGTTGCCCTCCTCTGTACTCGTTCCAGCAGCTCTACATCCTTCTTGAAATGAGGTCTCCAGACCTGTATACAGTACTCAAGGTGTGGCCTGACCAATGCCTTATACAAGGGAATAATCACATCCCTATCCCTACTAGAAAAATTCCTGTATATCATTGACAAGACCCCATGAGCTACTTTTGCAGCTCGTCTGGACTGCTCAGAGAACTTCATATCTGCCTGCACAATTACCCCCAGGTCCTTTTTATTCTCTACCACGGTCAGCGTAGTACCACAGAGTTCATAAGTTGATCTGGGGTTACTTTTTCCCATATGTAGTACTTTACATTTGTCAATGTTAAACTTCATTTGCCACCTCTCAGCCCATCTGCTCAACCTTTCCAGATCCTGTTGCAGCAGCATAGCATCAGTAGTGTCCTTAACAACCCTGCCAACCTTTGTATCGTCTGCAAACTTGGACATTAAGCTTGATATACCATCATCTATATCATTAATAAATACAGAAAACAACAATGGACCTAACACTGAACCCTGAGGAACTCCACTAATAACATTAGTCCACGTTGAGCAGTGTCCATTGATTACCACTCTCTGTCTTCTGCCACTCAACCATCCCTTTATCCATAACAGCAATTTCCCTCCAATGCCACACTGCTCCAATTTGTGCAGCAGTCTTCCATGCGCAACAGTATCAAAAGCCTTTCTAAGATCCAAATATATAATATCAAAGTTATTCCCTGCATCCAGTTCTTTTGTGACTACATCATAGTATCCAATCAAATTGGTCAGACAAGACCTGCCCTTAACAAAACCATGCTGTGTCTGAGCTATAACTGAATTCTTGTCCAGATGATCCTGCAGTGCTTCTTTAACCAGTGCCTCCATTAATTTTCCTGGAACCAAAGTTAAACTAACAGGTCTATAATTACTTGTGTCAGCCTTTGATCCTCCTTTGTGAATTGGGGTTACATTTGCACATCTCCAGTCTATGGGTACCTCCCCTGAGTCCAAAGAAGCTCTCATAATTATGGCTAGGGGTTTGCTTACTTCCTTTGCTGCCTCCTTTAATATAACTGGATAGATCCCATCCACCCCGGGTGTCTTTTTTATGTTTATCCTCAACAATTTCTCCTCCACTTTCCTTTCAGTTATTAGAAAATCATCTAGCTCACTGCCAATGTTTACTTCACCTACAACATTCCCCTTCCTGAATAACTCCTCATGTGTGAATGTAGATGCAAAATACTCGTTTAGATTGTTAGCCACCTGAGCAGGATCCTCAACTGTTGAACCATCAACATCCAGTGGACCAATCTGATTCATCCCTTTCCTTCTTGAGTTTAAATAGGTAAAGAACTCTTTTCTGTTTTTCTTTGCGTCCTTTGCCAAGGATTTCTCATAATCTGCCTTTGTCCGCCTAATCTCCTTTGTGACTTGGTTACAGACCAACTTATATCTATCATAGGCTTCCATGTCACCCATTAATTTGTATGTATCCCATGCATTTTTCTTCTCTGCCATATGTCTCATTAGTTCATCTGACAACCATTTAGGCCTGAACATTGAACAATATGTCTTGGTTGGTATGTAAAGCCTGGTAGCTTCCAAGATTAGTTCCTTGAATGCTTCCCATTTTGAATTTGCAATTGGTAACATCATCAGTTGATCCCACTGTATAGAATTTAAATACTGTCTCAGCCCATCATAGTCGCCTTTACGAAAGCAAAAACCCTTCCCTTTACCCCTAATGGTAGTTACCTCTTTGAGTAAATCCCACTTCAGCACACTGTGATCACTGCCACCTAGTGGTTCCTTTATCTGCAGATTCTTAATGCATGAAGAATCACTACTGATAATCAGATCAAGAGTATTACACCCTCTAGTTGCCTCCCAAACATGCTGGTGTAGAAAACAATCATCCAATAAATCCACAAAAGCCTTGCTACTGTGTGAGTGACCAACCCACAAATTCCAGTCAATATCTGGGAAATTAAAATCCCCCATTATAAGACTCTCTGATTTACTGGCCCATTCTAGTACCCTGTACAGTATCTTATTATACTCATCAGAGTCATTAGGCCTAGAGTACACTCCTACTCTCAATTTTGATTTACCCATGCTTATGTCACACCAAACTGACTCGACACTGCCCTGTCCATCGATGTCGACTGGCTTCACTTCCTTCGATTTTATGTGTTTTTTAACTAATAGCATAACCCCTCCTCCCTTCCTATCCTGTCTATCCTTTCTGTAGACGTTGTACTCCCCAAATTCCAGTTCTGCATTCCTTATATCTGTGTGGCACCATATCTCTGATAACCCAACAATATCTGCCTTTGATGTTTTGAGCAATACCTCAAATTCATCAAATTTATTTACTAAACTCCTAGCATTGGTGTACACGCAAGTATACATGCACCTATTTCTATTCTTAGCTACCCTAACACAACCCATGTGTTTACTTGTACCGCAATGACTTCCAGCAGTCTCTGAAATATCCTGCATATTATTTTTCAGGCTTCTGCTCATTCCAATAGAAGCAGTGCAAGAATCTCTTTCACCTCTGCAAGTGGCTAGTGTTAATCTATTTGTCTTTGTCTCCCCCCAAGCTAGCAGTTTTCCGACCCACCTAACACTGCCTCGATAGCATCAGCAAATATTCTTGCACCCTTTCTATTTAAGTGTATCCCATCCCTGTAGAAGCAATCTCTTCTGTTAACAAGTACAGTCCAAGCTGAAAAAAATTCTACCCCTTGAGCCTTGCACAATCTTTCCAGGGCCGAATTGATCGACAAGGCTCTCATCATATACTCCCTCCTATCGTGTCTGGGCAGAATTGCAGACACTTTCAAATTCAACCCTACTTCACGGCTTTTTTTCAACAGTGACCTGCTGTTGGTCACTGTTGAAAAAAATTCTGCGGAATTCACTGTTGAATTCCGCTGGTCTCCTACTCTTAATATCATTAGTGCCAACGTGTACAACTATATCACCTTTTGTGCCCTTAAAAGATGATATCCGCTCTACAACGTCATCAACCTTTGCCCCTGGCAGACATACCCTGGTCCTGTTCCACCTATCCTTTTTACAAAGCATGTTCCCCGTTTCCCTGACAATAGAGTCACCAACAACTACTAGTTCCTGTGGGACCAGTGCATTCTGCCTTGGGGGCTGCCTCTGTGTTGCAAGATGACCAAGTGCAATCTCTGGCGTTGATGTGGGCAGCTGAGAGCTTGATGGGCCCCCTCAATTTATTTCCTTCGAGGGCATCCACCCTGTCCTTCAAGGTCTCATATAGGCCCATAACAACGCTGAGTTGTCGCCTAATTTTCTTTCACTCCTTGCATCGTGCACACACAAAGACATCCCCCATGGCAGTATCATGTCCCATACCCGAATGCTCCGCAAACATCAAGCAAACAGTCCATCTTAAAAGGCTGTGATTCATAGGGCAACTGCCCCCCTCAGTTCTCCCCTGAGCCACAGCACTCCCATTAGCTTGAGCCTTTTGCTTTGCTGCTCTGGTTTGAGTCATGATTTCGATTTAATGTCAATAAAATTACAATTTCAGAACAAAATTAAAACCTAAAACTTGTATCCTAACACAGTTATAACGCTATATTTAGTTTTCAGTATCGAGTGTTATCTACGAGTTCCCTTTATATAACTTCCGTATCAAGATTTGTATTAATTATTTGTTACGTTTGTACTCTAAGTCGTTATATGTATATAGTTAAAAGTACAATTTAATTGACAATGAAGTTTAACAAGATTAATAGATTTACTGATTAATTGACAATATTATATTATGCACTATACTATACAAAGCTAATGCTGTCGAATTTCGGATATGCTGTATCGTGTTACAATGGCGGTAATTACGAACGGTACTTCTACGGACTCTTTTAAGTATTGATTAACTTCCAAATCTCGCTGTCTCAGTTTAGAATAAACTAAGGATCCTGACTAGGTCTATAGCTACTTATAGATAATAATTTGATATAACAATTGGTTAATAAATCGGCTAAATACGGTTAAAAACCTCTTGTTCAACGGAGCTGCAATTTGTAACACGTGGATTTGATACCGTTACCGATACTAAGTAATACCCACAAAATCTCTATCAAGTTAAACTTTAACTAAGTATCGTAACTATGAATATAAAACTACTCTAGAAAATAAGTAAATATGCCAAAAAAATAAATCAGAAAAAAACTTCTCTTCTCCAGGAGCTGCAAAATAGCTGCGGCCGGACAGGCTACTCTCGAACCCTCTCTCATTTTGCCTAGAAATCGGACTGTCACTAAAGATAAGCATAGGAGCAGAAGAATCCTTTTTGCGAGATATAAGACAAGACTGAGTTTTAGAAGGGTTGAAATCAACAAAAATTTTTTTTTTTTAAGTTGTCTTTGCCCCACTAGAGAATTACCTGAAGATCGGCATTTAAGGAATTGGTAGCAGATTTTCGAGAAGCTGAAGCTGATTGAGCAGGACAAGGTTTATTGAAATGGAAAGTGGAATGCAATGTGCTATCATTGGCAAAACTATCGATAGGATTTCCAGTCAATGGAAGAAGGTCATTAATATGCCAGAGGAAAAGAGTGGGGGAAAGAACTGCATAACTGAACCTTGGGAGACATTGGCATTAGTGGAGAAGTTAGAAGACAGAGTGCCATCTACCATCATCCTCAGTGAGCGATCAGAGAGAAAACTGGATAACCAATTAAAAAAAACAGTTGGCAAACCATAAGATGGAAGCTTATTTAGAAGACCTTTATGCCAAACACGATCGAAAGCCTTTGAGATGTCAAGAGCAACTACTTGCCTTTCACCGAACCTTTCCATTGAATTAGTCCATAAATGGGTAACATAAGCCAGAATATCACTAGTGGATCGACACTGACGGAATCCATACTGGTGATCATTGATCACATGGAAGGTTTCTAGGTAGTTTAAAATTTGGCGGTTAATTGATTTCTCCATTACTTTAGAAAGAGTAGAAGTAATTGCAATGGGATGATAATTGGATGGGAGGGATTTGTCACCCTTTTTGGGAACTGGCTGGATATGAGCAAATTTCCAAGCAGAAGGAAAAACACCTTTGGAATAAGAAAGTGAAAAAAAGCGACAAAGAATAGGAGTAAGTTCAGGAGCGCAGGTTTTGAGAACAAGTGTAGAAATACCATCGGGACCTGGAGCTTTCTTAGCATCAAGATTCGTCAAAATCCTTCTGACATCCTTTTGACTGAAGACCACAGGAGGCATTGAATGGAGCATGTTGGAAACAGTGGGAGGTGTTTTCCCAAGATCGTTAATGCATGAGTTGAAAGACAAATGGGAAGCTAGCAGGTCAGCTTTATCCTTGGCTGAAGTGACAACAGGACCATCTGGTTTGGACAGAGGTGGGAGCAGAGATGGGCAAAAGTTGCGGCCAATAGCTTTGGCAAGAGACCAGAATGCTCGGCTACCATTAGGGCAAGAAGCAAGTTTTCTACTCTTAGCCTGTTCAAACTCTAGTTTGGACTGGTTAATAACTGCTTTACAATTGTTGCGAGCTTTAGTGTAGGCAGAAAATGAAACTGAAGAATTAGAAACAAGCCAATTACGATATGCAACATTCTTCTGTTGAATAGCCTTAGCACATTTACTGGAAAACCAAGGTTTAGATAAAGGATGAGATTTTAAAGTGGAGTTTGGGATAAAGGATTCCATTCCTGCAAGAATAATTTCACTGACATGATCTGAGCAAACGTTGACATCAGAACTTTTGAAACAGTAATCCGACCAAGGAAAAGAAAAAAATCTGTGCAAGATCATTAGTAATTGCAAAAGCCTCAGCATCTCGACCAGCTGGGTCAGTGTGACTAGAAAATGGAAGCCAGCTGGAGTTGTGAACATTAAAATCACCAAGTAAAATTACCTCACTGTTAGGAAAGTTGGACTGAAGAAAGTCAAGTTGCAAAGAGAGGAAGTTAAAGAGCTCCAAGTGATTAGTGGAGTTGGGAGAACGGTAGAGACAACAGTTAAATTTTACACAATCAGGTAGAGAGATTTTAAGCCAGAGAAGATCAAAGAGAGGAGATTCCAAATTGCCAAGTCTCTCACAGGGAATATCAGAACGGATATAGCACAAGTACCACCTTTGAAGCGAAAAGAATCATACAGCGAATAATTTGGGCATCTGAGATGAGCAGTAGTTGAATCAACCAATAACTGAGATTCTGTCAGAAAAAGTACATGGGGTTTGGCAGACTGCAAGTGGAAATGGACATCGTTGAGATTAGAATTGAGACCACGTATATTTGTGAAATGAATTAGGAAGTGCTTGGGAGGTTTAGATCTTTTCGCAGATAAGCTTGTTCTATTAGTTTGACAATTCATGGTATTCAATAGTAAGAAAAAGTGGGTGGGACATGCTGTATGAAGTAATGAAATTTTTGGATATGGCATACACATGGTAAGAATATACCCAGATCCTTGACATAACGTGGCCTCGACAATGCTCCCCGCATACACACTACTTGGACTCCCTCCAGTCACTATATGGCAGAGTCTGATCCGGACTGTCACTAGCTGATCCGGAAGCCTCCTAGAGAGTTACCAATGGGTTCAGTCCGGTGTACTAACTAGCGGCCGGCCTGTAAACACTGTTTTAGAGCTCTACCCTCAAAATGTAAGGAATATTGGATCTCACCACGATGTTCATCATAACCTCAATCATACTGCATGATGGAAGAGCTGGGGAAGGGTTGACCGGAACTTAGCTCTAGAGACTAAACATGGATTCCACCACGTCAAGCCTCCAATAAGCAAAGTGGTGGTATTGCACCGGTTGATGAGAGTGATCTGCCACCTAGTACTGCCTGATAACATAGAGGGGCGGCGTTCCTCCATGTGGTGTGGGTGCCACACCTCGACCCCCTGCTTACTTTGGTTCCCACCTGGGTGGTTACCGATCATGTACTTGTGCATGGAGGTTATACCCAGGATTACTAACAGTCCCACCATCATGAAGGTGCAAGCAGAGGATTTGGCTGTCACAGACTGTCCGGACTTTGCCGAAATCGGGTCCACTTGACTTGAGTGTTATCCAAATATCAGTTCCATCAGCGTTTTAGACTCACAGGTAGCAAGTACAGCTTGTCTGGCATATCTGAGAGAATGTCTGTGACAACCTCAAGGACCTGTAAATAAATTGTTAAAGTCAATGAAAATGTTAATATATTTTGTTAATGAATTCTGCACTGATGGTTTTCATTGTGTATTTGAGACTTCAAAAGAATTAGCATCAGCTAAATAAACGTACTGAATTAAAAAAAAAAAAAAAAGAAAAGAAAACCTCGATATGAAAAAAGTACAAAAAAAAAGTTTATTACAAATGCCCAATTATGACAAATGAACAGCCAATGTACTCTACAGATAGACTGAAAATGTCAATTTTAATACAATATAATGAATTGTGATTTTTTTTACAACACTATGAAAAAATCATAATGATTATTTTCCATGCAAAAAATTGACAATACCACTTTAAAAAATCACTGTAGTAAATGTTCTTTTTGATGGTCAAGACAAAGAAACTTCAATTGCATCATTAAAAGAATTAACTATTTTTAGTCCTACTTCCTAATTGTAATTATTCACTTGACATAAAAATAACATCTCTCTCTCTCTCTCTCTCTCCCCCCCCCTCCCTCCCCATACCCTTAGTCAGCTGTACTCCAATACCAATATAAAGTCTAATATTTCTAACAATGTTTTGTTATCAGTGGATAACAAAACAAAAATGCACACAGTACAGAGATGTTTTTCTTCTCTGTCACATGTCTAATTAATTCATCTGACATCCATTTAGGCCTGAACCTTGAGCAGTATTTCTTAGTTGGTATGAAAAGCCTAGTAGCCTCCAAGATTAAGTCCTTGAAGGCTTCCCATTTAAAATTCACCATTGGTAACATTATCAGTTGATCCCACTATATAGAATTTAAAAACTGTCTGAGACCACTGTAGTCACCTTTATGAAAACAAAAAACACCTTCCTTTTAACCTTTATGGTAGTTACATCTTTAAGTAAATCCCACATCAGTACACGTGATCATTGTCACTTAGTGGTTCCTTTATCTGCAAATTCTTAATGCATGAATAATCACTACTGATAATCAGATAAAGGGTATTACTCACTCTGGTTGCCTCTCGAACATGTTGCTGTAGAAAATAATCCTCCAAAAAAATCCACAAAAATCTTGCTAGCGTGCGAGTGACCAATCCACACGTTGCAGTCAATATTTGGAAAATTAAAATCCCCTATTACAAGAGATTCTGATTTACTGGCTGATTCTATTATGCTGCACAACTGTTTATTGTACTCATCAGAGTCATTAGGCACCAACTCCACTAGGGCCTGACGTAGCCCAGTGGTCAGGAGCGAGAGTGCATAGCACGCACACCTTGAGTGGACCGGGGGTCAAACCCGTGACTACTAAATACGATAAATATTTGTATTGATGATTTATTGTAAACTCTACTGACTTGGTTGTTGTGCCAGAGTATAAACAGAAAATTTAATTTAATCACTTCAGGCTCTTTGCAACTTAACTTTCCTTACAATGAGGTAGTTTTCCTTGGTGATTTTAATGTTCACAACTCCAGCTGCCTTCCATTTTCTAGTCACACAGACCCAGCTGGTCGAGATTAGCATTTTAGCATTAGCATTAGTAGAGGCATTTGATGCAAGAAAGCAAGCTTATGCAGCATCAGCCAAAAAAAAAAAAAAAAACCACTTCCACTTCACCCCTCTGTTCGTTCAAAATACCTGTCCAGCTGAGCCTTAAACTTATTTAGGCTATCAACCTCCACCACAAGGGATGGAAGTCTGTTCCACCAACCAACCACCCGCTGGCTAAAGGCAAATTTCCGCACGTCTATCCTACATCTGTCTTTCCTCAATTTGAATTTATGCCCTCTCAGGTGATTATTCTGAGCTAGAGGAAGAATCCCATCAGCACTGAGCATGCTTAAACCATTCAAGGCTTTATACACCTCTATCAGATCACCTCGCTGGTGCCTAGTCTCCAGACACTGTAATTTGCAAAACTTAAGCCTTTCTTCGTAAGAGCACCCCTTTGTTCCATTCACTAATCTTGTTGCCCTTCTCTGTACTCGTTCCAGCAGCTCTACATCCTTCTTGAAATGAGGCCTCCAGACCTGTATACAGTACTCTAGGTGTGGCCTGACCATCGCCTTATACAATGGAATAATCACCTCCTTATCCCTGCTGGAAAAATTCCTGTATATCATTGACAATACTCCATGAGCTACTCTTGCAGCCCGTCTGCACTGCTCAGAGAACTTCATATCTGCCTGCACAACCACCCCCCAAGTCCCTTTCATTCTCTACCACTGTCAGTGTTGTACCACAGAGTTGATACGTTGCTCTGGGGTTGCTGTTTCCCATGTGTAGTACTTTACATTTGTCAATGTTAAACTTCATTTGCCACCTCTCAGCCCATCTGCTCAACCTTTCCAGATCCTGTTGCAGCAGCATAGTGTCAGTAGTGTCCTTGACAACCCTGCCAACCTTTGTATCGTCTGCAAACTTGGACATTAATCCCGATATACCATCATCAATATCATTTATAAATACAGAAAACAATAATGGACCCAACACTGAGCCCCGAGGGACTCCACTAATAACATCAGTCCACGATGAGCATTGTCCATTGATTACCACTCTCTGTCTTCTCCCCCTCAACCACCCCTTTATCCATAGCAGCAATTTGCCTCCAATGTCACACTGCTCCAATTTGTGTAGCAGTCTTCCATGTGCAACAGTATCAAAAGCCTTTCTAAGATCCAAGTATATAATATCAAAGTTATTCCCTGCATCCAGTTCTTTTGTGACTGCATCATAGTATCCAATCAAGTTGGTCAGGCAAGACTTCCCCTTAACAAAACCATGCTGTGTCTGAGCTATAACTGAAGTCTTGTCTAAATGATCCTGCAGTGCTTCTTTAACCAGTGCCTCCATTAATTTTCCTGGAACAGAAGTTAAGCTCACAGGTCTATAATTACTTGTGTCAGCCTTTGATCCTCCTTTGTGAATTGGGGTCACATTTGCACATTTCCAGTCTATGGGTACCTCCCCTGAGTCCAAGGAAGCTCTCATAATTATGGCTAAGGGTTTGCTTACTTCCTTTGCTGCCTCCTTTAATATAACTGGATAGATCCCATCCACCCCGGGTGCCTTTCTTGTGTTTATCTTCAACAGTTTCTCCTCCACTTTACTCCCAGTTATTTCAAGATTCTGTAACTTACTGCTAGAGTTGAATACACCTCTGGCATTCCCCTCGCTGAATAACTCCTCATGTGTGAATGTCGATGCAAAATATTCATTTAGTTTGTTAGCTACCTGAGCAGGATCATCAACACTTGACCCATCAATATCAAGTGGACCAATCTGATTCATCCCTTTCCTTCTAGAGTTTACATAAGTAAAGAACTCTTTGCTGTTTTCTTTGCATCCCTTGCCAAGGATTTCTCGTAATCTGCCTTCGCCTGCCTAACCTCCTTTGTAACTTGGTTGCATATCAACTTGTATCTATCATAGGCTTCTGTGTCATGTGTTAATTTGTAAGTATCCCATGCATTTTTCTTCTCTGCCATATGCCTCATTAGTTCATCTGACATCCATTTTGGCCTAAACCTTGAACAATATTTCTTAGTTGGTATGTAAAGCCTAGTAGCTTCCAAGATAAGTTCTTTGAATGCTTCCCATTTTGAATTTGCTGTTGGTAACATCATCAGTTGGTCCCACTGTATAGAATTTAAATACTGTCTCAGTCCATCGTAGTCGCCTTTACGGAAGCAATAACCCTTCCCTTTACCCCTAATGGTAGTTACCTCTTTGAGTAAATCCCACTTCAGCACACTGTGATCACTGCCACCTAGTGGTTCATTTATCTGCAGATTCTTAATGCATGAAGAATCACTGCTGATAATCAAATCAAGAGTATTACTCCCTCTAGTTGCCTCCCGAACATGCTGATGTAGAAAACAATCATCCAATAAATCCACAAAAGCCCTGCTAGTGTGTGAGTATCCAGCCCCCAAATTCCAGTCAATATCTGGGAAATTAAAATCTCCCATTATAAGACACTCTGATTTACTGGCCCACTCTATTTCCCTGTACAGTTCCTTATTATACTCATCAGAGTCATTAGGCCTATAGCACACTCCTACTCTCAATTTTGATCTCCCAATGTTTATGTCACACCAAACTGACTCCATACTGCACTGTCCAGCGATGTCGACTGGCTTCACTTCCTTGGTTTTTATGTGTTTCTTAACTAATAGCATAACACCTCCCCCCTTCCTATCCTGTCTATCCTTTCTGTAGACGTTGTACTCCCCAAATTGCAGTTCCGCATCCCTTATATCTGTGTGAAACCACGTCTCTGATATCCCAACAATATCTGCCTTCAATGTTTTGAGCAATACCTCAAATTCATCAAATTTATTTACTAAACTCCTAGCATTGGTGTAAACGCAAGTATACCTGCACCTGTTTCTATTCTTAGCTACCCTAACACAACCCATGTGTTTACTTGTACCACAATGGATCCCAGCAGTCTCTGAAATACCATGCATCTTGTTTTTCAGGCTTCTGCTCATTCTAATAGAAGCAGTGCAAGAATCTCTTTCACCTCTGCCAGTGGCTACTGTCAATCTATTGGTCTTTGTCTCCACCCAAGCTAGCAGTTTTCCGACCCACCTAACACTGCCTCGATAGCATCAGCAAATATTCTTGCACCCTTTCTATTTAAGTGTATCCCATCCCTGTAGAAGCAATCTCTCCTGTTAACAAGTACAGTCCAGGCTGAAAAAAATTCTACCCCTTGAGCCTTGCACAATCTTTCCAGGGCCGAATTGATCGACAAGGCTCTCATCATATACTCCCTCCTATCGTGTCTGGGCAGAATTGCAGACACTTTCAAATTCAACCCTAATTCTCGGCTTTTGTTCAACAGTGACCTGTACTTGTTAAGTAATTCTGCCGGTCTCCTACTCTTAATATTATTAGTGCCAACGTGTACAACTATATCACCTTTTGTGCCCTTAAGAGATGCTGAGGCTTTTTCAATTACTAATGACCTCGCACATATTGTTCATTTACCTACCAGAATACCGGACAATCCTAAATATACAGCCAACATGTTGATCTTTTTCTCACAAACAACCCTTCTAAGTACATGGTCAAAGTGAGTGGTCCTTCAGGTACCTCACATTATAACTTGGTGATTGTCTCTTCTCCAATGGAGCCTTTATCTCATGGCTATTCCCAACCTCGTGTTATTGGCATTACAAGAATGCAAAATGGGATGACCTACGAGATTTCTTTTCTTCTTTTCCTTGGTCAAATTACTGTTTCAAAACTTCTGATATCAACGTTTGCACAGATCGTGTCAGTAAAATTATTCTTGTACGAATGGAATCCTTTATCCCACACTCCACTTTAAAATCTCATCCTTCATCTAAAACTTGGTTTTCCAATAAATGTGCTACGGCTGTTCAAGAGAAGAATGTTGCATGTTGTAATTGGCTTGTTTCCAATTCTTCAGTTTCATTTTCTGCCTACACCAAAGCTCGCAACAATTGTAAAGCAGTTATTAATCAGTCCAAACTAGATTTTGAACAGGCTAAGAGTAAAAAACTTGCTACTTGTCGAAATGGTAGCTGAGCATTCTGGTCTCTTGCCCAAGCTATTGGCTGCAACTTTTGCCCATCTCTACTCCCACCTCTGTCAAAACCAGATGGTTCCATTGTCACTTCAGCCAAGGATAAAGCTGACCTACTAGCATCCCATTTTTCTTCCAACTCTTGTATTAATGACCTTGGTAAAACACCTCCCCCCATTCCCAACATGCTCCATTCAATGCCTCCTGTGGTCTTCCATTAAAAGGATGTCAGAAGGATTTTGACGAATCTTGATGCTAAGAAAGCTCCAGATTCTGATGGTATTGCTCCACTTGTTCTGAAAACCTGTGCTCCTGAACTTACTCCTGTTCTTTGCTGCCTTTTTTCACTTTCTTATTCCAAAGGTGTTTTTCCTTCTGCTCGGAAATTTGTTCATATCCTGCCAGTTCCTAAAAAGGGTGACGAATCCCTCCCATCCAATGATCGTCTCGTTGCAATTACTTCTACTCTTTCTAAAGTAATGGAGAAATCAATTGACCACCAACTCTTATAAACTACCTAGAATCCTTCCGTCTGATCAACGATCACCAGTATAGATTCCATCAGTGTCTATCCACTGGTGATATTCTGGTTTATGTTACCCATTTATGGACAAATTCAATGTAAAAGTTCGGTGAAACACAAGCACTTGCTCTTGACATCTCAAAGGCTTTCGATTGTGTTTGGCATAAAGGTCATCTAAATAAGCTTCCACTTATGGTTTGCCAACTCTTTTTTGTAAATTAGTTATCCAGTTTTCTCTCTGACCGCTCACTGAGGGTGATGGTAGATGGCTCTCTGTGTTCTAACTTCTCCACCAATGCGGTGTGTCGTAAGGTTCAGTTGTTTCCGTCACTCTTTTCCTCTTGCATATTAATGAAATTCTTCCATTGACTGGAACTCCTATCCATAATTTTACTGACGATAGCACATTGCATTCCACTTTCCATTTTGAAAAACCTTGTCCTGCTCAATAAGCTTCAACTTTTCGAATATCCACTACCAATTCCTTAAATGCTGATCTCCAGGTAATTCTCCAGTGGGGCAAGGACAACTTAATTGTTTTCAATCCTTCTAAAACTCAGTCCTGTCTTATATCTCGAAAAAAGGATTCGTCAGTTACTAAGCTTCTTTGGTAACACTCTAATTTCTAGGCAAGATGATATATCTCTTTTGGGGATTACTCTGACTTCTAATCTCTCTTGGCACAAGCACATTACAAATAATATTTCTTCCTCTGCTTCTAAAAAACTTGGTTTTCCCTTTCACTTGTCAGCATTACTTTTCTGCCAAACAGCTGTTCACTCTATACAAAATCACAAATCCACCTTATCATGGAATATTGTTCCCACATGTGGGGCGGTGCCTAGAAAACCTCTCCAAGGCTTCTAGATTCCCTTCAGAAGAGCACAGTTTGGTTAATTAATAACTCATCTCTAACAGAGTCTCTCCACTCACTGTCTCATAGACGTACTGTTTCTGCTGCATGCCTTTTCTACAGATACTTCCGTGGGCACTGTTCTTCTGAATTGGCTTCTTTAATTCCTGCTCTCTCTTTCAAAACAGTCCGAATACGTACCATCACCAGCCAACATCCATTTACTGTCCAACTTCAAACTCACAGAACCAACTTTTTATCTTCCTTGTTTATTCATTCTACTGCCGTTTTCTGGAACAATCTTCCTTCATACGTATTTCCTGAAAATTACAGTCTTCAGAAATTCAAGTCTAATGTCAACAAATATCTTCTTTCTTCTTCTCAACCTCAAACCCAAGCATAGTACTAAGTACTGTAGGTTCTAATATCTCTCGCGTTTGGGGTTTTAAAAAAAAAATAAATAAATAAAAAATAACCCCTCCTCCCTTCCTACCCTGTCTGTCCTTTCTGTACACATTGTGCTCCCCAATGTGTACAGAAAGGACAGAAAAATAAAAAAATAATAACAATAATTTTATCTAATACAAAGTAAACTCATATATGTAAAAACAGAATTATTATTATTATCAATTTATTTATCCACAAAAATGCGGACCACACCAGGATGGCTATGTGCCAGGAGGGTGTGTTATTTTCAGGCTGGGGCATGATGTACCACATGTACATGGCCTGACCCAGTAATATTAACTCAAAATTTTACGTATATACAAAAGGTTGAAGTAATATACAAAGTTTGAAAATTATACATATAGTCTCAAGTTACACAAAATTATGGTTAATGTTTACAAAAATGTAGCCCTTTTTGCAAAAAGTTTCAAATGCATGGCCGGATGCTGTGTTTTAAAAGCGTTGCTCCTCCTAACTGATCACATGACTACATAAGCCAGTCGTGCTGTCAGTTAGTCATGTGACATACGTGCCGAGAAAACTGATGAGACTGCGCCTTGCCTTTATAAACTGGTCACATGACATCAAGGGTGCTATGCCAGTGCTTTCCTTGGATCTTGACTACAAACAGAGAGAAAGATAGCGCCTACTGGTACCATTTTCTAAACATTCGTAGAATGCTAGGGAAGTCGCCCTACAGTGAATTACATTCCAGTGCTTTCCCTCCCTCTTTTTGTTGAAGAATTAATCTTAAGAATAAGATTAAAAATTAAATCTGGTCACGTGACATCTAGGGCTCTATACCAGTGCTTCCTCAGATCTCAGCAACAAGCAGGGAGAGACTATGGGTACCATTTTCCACATATGAGAAGAATGATAGGGAAGTCACATTGCAGTGAATTCCTTCTTTCCACTGGCTGAGTGCCACATATATGTTGATTTGTTTGTTTGTTTGTTTATTTGGTTTTTAGGAGCATTAGCAACTAAGGCCATATTGCTCCGGGGATATGCGGTGGTCATTCCCTGACCTTTCCGCACCTCCGTATTTGGTGGTCATGGGCTCGAACCCCGGTGTAATCAAGAAGCGTGTACTACGCACTGCTGCTCCTGCCCACCTGGCTACGGAGGCACCACATATATGTTGAGAGAACTGACTAAAGTTTCAGTAGCTGACCACCTGACGTTCCGTGATATTTATGCCAAGAAAACAGCCTAGACTGTGCCCTCCTTTGCAAACTCGTCACAGCGTGATATCAATGGCGCTTTCCTCTGATCTCAGCAACCAGCTGTCTGAGAGAATACAGGTACACTGTCCTACACATTTGTAGAATGCTAGGGAAGTGGTGCTACAGTAGATGCTGTCTTACCACCAATTCATTTCGGCATTGAACGCAGTTAGTCGCACAAGATTAAAACACATTGATCAAAGAGAGTACTTAAGATTAAAACACATCAAAAATCCATGGAAGCGGTTCCCGCTTGTAAAAATTAACATTCTAAAGATAAAAAAACAAAAAATTAGCATTCTTAAGATAAAAATGCATTGGACAGACAAGAAACATTCTCAAGATTAAAACACACCAACATGAAGGGGTTACATATGCAAAATAGAAGGAATACACGTATTTCATCGTGCCAGACATTCATTAATCCTTTTCAGCTGGTGGGTAAATGGTCCTGATGGATGAAAGAAATTGTTTTGTGATGTCATTCGATGCATATCTCCTTCACCAAACAAAATTCAACAAAATATACATCGAACTGGTTTCTTGCAGCCAGCAGGGCACCTGCCTCTTGATGGCACTCCATGTATCTTAAAGAGTGTTGGTGTTTCCTCCGGTTTCAGGATCGCTGATGCTAAGTGAGTGGTTCACAGCAATATGCCAAAAACCTTCCTCCCCCTAGGCAGTCATAAGACTTCCAGCAATCCACCACTAATGTATTTACACACCTCAATCAGATCTCATTGAGGTGTATGTGGCCTTGAATGGTTTGAGCAAGCTCAATGCCGATGGAATTCTTCCTCTTGCTCAGATTAATGGCCTAAGGGGACATAAATTCAAATTGAGGAAAGACAGTTGTAGAATAGATGTGTGGAAATTAGCCTTTAGCCAGCAGGTGGTTTATTGCCTGAACAAACTTCCATCGGTCACTGTGGAAGTTCACAGCTTAAATAAATTCAAGACAGAACTAGACACTAGACAAACAACTGGATGAATGGATGGGTGAAATGAGAAGTTTTTTTTTGTTTTTTTTTTTGGTTGATTCTGTATAAGCTTGCTTTCTTGCATCATTTGCCTCTACTAATGCTAATAGTAGTGCCAGACAAAATTAAAGCCTTAATGACATCTAGAGGGACTTCTTTAATTGTATTTTCAACGACACTGAAAAAACACTGTACAGATCCACACTCAACACCACCAAACACCCATTTACATGCTTACCTCTATTAAACTTCCTTTTGCCAAACTTGGTTTGATCAATTTCTGCCACAACACCCCACTGATCATACAACTTTCTCGTGCACACACATCTCCGGGCAAAAGCAGCTCCCATCACTCATGGTCTTGGAACTCACACCCAGTTCATTCTTCACAAATGCACAAAGCATCTTCTGAGCCCAATAATAGGTCAAAAGAAGCACTTGAGTCATTCCTAACTTGCTCTTCAAGAACCAGGACTCCTTTTGTACAGACCTTTTCACATAATGAGCATTTAACCCTTTCATTCTGCACTTCCATTCACAGCCATCCATTCTATCCTTTCTCTCATATAATTTCATCTCATTTCTACATGTGGGACACTCATACCAGGCTTAAGGATCAAGCTTACACTCATACACCATTCGATCACTTTCAAATGCTCACTATTCATCAAACCAAAAAAAATAAAAATGAATTCAGTCTCTCCTGAGGATTCATGACATACACCATCTTCCTAAGCAAAAATGGAAATCACTGCTATCACTAAGTAAAACAATAAATCTATAATGAAAAGAGCAGTAACTGATAGCCAATGAAAACAAGAATAAGATTAAAAATAAATAAAAAATAAATCTTCAACAAAAACAGTGGGAACTGATAGCCATTCAGAAGCAATTCAGCAGACCTCTGCATTTCCCATTTTAATGTGTTTGTTTGGTTGCTAATTACTGCTCCTTTTAGTTTTTTTTCATTAGCTGTCGGTTCCAGTTCTTTTTGTTGTCGGCAAAATAAGGTTTAATGGGTTCAATCTTGAGAATATGCCACCCTGTCCATCCGATGCATTAGTGTGTTTTAATTTTAAATTCACAGAAAAAGGGCCCATTATTTTCTCTGATTGCTTGTCGCTGAGATTCAGGGAGAGCAAAGGTATGGTGCTGCACAGATGTCACTTGACCAGCTTACAATAACGTGTTTTATCTTGAGAATGTTACTTCATCTGTCCAATGCGTTATAGTGTTTTAATCTTAAGAATGTTACCCCATCTGATCGATACCTCTCCTCATTCTCCGAATAAGGTACCCCACCATCGGGACTGTTTACCCACTGACTGAAAAGGCTTAACAAACAGCCAATGAAATGAGGTACATGTATTCCTTTTATTTTGCAAATTGTAACCCCCCTCACGTTGGTACTTTAATCTTGAGAATATGTTACTATCCCATCCATTAGAAGCATTAGTGTGTTTAAATCTTATAAATGTAACCTGTCCAATCAATACCTCTTCTCATCCTCCGAATACGGTACCCCATAATCGGGACCGTTTACTCACCAACTGAAAAGGATTATGAAATGGCCGGCAAAATGAGATAGGTATGTGTATTCTTTCCATTTTCCATACTGTAACCTCTTCACATTAGTGTGTTTTATTCTTGAGAATATGTTTACAATACTCTTTACAAGCAAGTACCTTTTTGTAGATTTTTGCTACCCCATTCGATATGGTATGCTGGTGTCACCAATTGCGTACCACGCCAGCATGTAGTCTGTGGAAAGATAGCATTATCTGTAGAGCCACTTCCCTAGCATTCTTCGCATGTGTAGAAAATGTTTTGCCTTTAGCCAATGGGTAGTTCCAGTTGATTACTGGAACAGATTTCCATCTGTTGTTGTGGAAGTTGATAGTTTAAATAAATTTAAGGCTGAACTAGACAAACATTTGGAGTGACCAAATGGGTGAAATGGGAAGGGGTTTTTTTTTTTGGATGGTGCTGTATAAGCTGGCTTTCTTCCATCATTATGCCTCAACTAATGCTAATGCTAAAATGGTACCCATAGGCACGCACTCTCTATCTCTGCTTGTTGCCAAGATCTGAGGAAAGGACTGGCATAATGCCCTCGATGTTATGTGACCAGTTTATGAAGGCAAGGCAAATTCTCTTCTTGGCACATATGTCACACGACCAGCTTATGTAGCCATGTAATCAGTTAGGAGCAGCGAAGTTTGGCAAACATAGCATCCATCCACACCTTCAGAACTTTCCACAACAAGGGGTAAACATTAAACCTTTCATAAACAATAACCAAAATTATTTATAGAGAGGCATTCATTGTACATCACAGATTCATTAGCTGAAATATAAAGATGTAAACAAACTAAAATCGAAATTTTAAATTTTAATTGGTATTTTTAACGTTAACAGAAATACAACAAATACCACGGAATCATATTGGACATCAGTTAGATTTCCCCTTTTCTTGTTTCCATTTCAGCAAAAGTTTTTCAAATTTTCTTGCTTTCATTTCGGCAAAAGTTTTTCAATTTTCTTGATATCTCAGTTACGCGCCCATTGATTTTTTATAGATAAAATGGCAAGTCGCGACAGTCCATCTGTTATTGTACTTTTGAAATAATTTTCAATTAAATTTAATTTCACATTGATTAACATGTCAAGGGTGGAGAATCTTTAGCCCACACAGAGACAATAAAATAAAATGAACACATATATCAATTTTATATATATATATAAACACATATATATATTAAACATAAAAAATGATAAAAGTCTTAGTAAACAGGAATGAGAAATTAAAATTTAAGAAATTTTATGAAAAATATATATAAAATATATATAAGACTGGGTTATGCATCCAGGGTACTACAGTAAATGTAGAAAAAACTGGCAACCATAATGAAAAATAGATAAAAAGGTAACATCAGTGTATTTGTGTATTTGGTAGGGGAGTTGAGCTATTAGGTGTAATAACCATGGAAGAATTGAGAGAACCTGAATGCTAAAAAACAAAATACAAGCAAGTATTATATTGATATAAAATGCAGTTAATATAATTATTTTAAGTACCTAAAGCTGTGGGTCCTAGGACTTCATCAGGGGGTTAGCAGTGAAAATCGTAGGAGCAACTGCAATAAGCCAAGTCTGTTTCTGTTATAATGTACACGTAAAAGGTATAGGTTAGATAGTATGAACCAGAGCTGTAGTGCTCAATACGTCCTACGTTGATATCAATATTTGTAAAATAATAAGAGAAGTTTACCTCAATATAGTACGTAGAACACTTCTGTATGATACTCTCCAGTAATTAAAATGAAAAAAATCAAAAAACTTACATTACAGTAACAAATAATTAAAAATCAATTTAACACAATAAAAATCAATTTAACACAATTAAAAATCAATTTAACGCAATTAAAAATAAGAAAATTAATTAAAAGAATTTAACGAAAAAAATTGCAAAACGATTTTCCTTCCTGCAGCTGATAACGCTTTTTGACCATATGTTGTGATCACAGGAATGAAAATTACCGAATAGGGGCGAGTATGAAACTTAAATAGGGATTATTTGTCTTCATGCATGTGCATAAAAGCCCACGAATCGGAGATGAGATAGGGCCGACTAACATTAACAGAATTTTCGTGTAATTTAATTTCTACGGTTTCTGCA
Source organism: Mastigoproctus giganteus (assembly GCF_048544385.1). NCBI lineage: Eukaryota > Metazoa > Arthropoda > Arachnida > Uropygi > Thelyphonidae > Mastigoproctus > Mastigoproctus giganteus. The sequence continues at coordinate 21,759,790 of NC_143588.1, read as the reverse complement.
ATTAATAGTCGCGATAATTACGTTGGACACTAAGTATTTTGGCCTTGTTAAATAAAAAAGTATGTTTTTCGTTAATGGCATGAAAGGCTAATTCTGATGCTGCTGAACGAGAAGCATGAACTGAGGCCATATGTTGATTAACACGAATATTCAAAGGAAAACGTGTCGAACCTTGGTAAGAAGAGTCACAATCACCACTAGAAATGTTATATACCAGGTCATTAATTTGTGTTGCGAACGAGGAAAGGACTGAGTTCAGTATAGTGTATAATTTCTGTATTGGCTTGGCTACAATTTTAAATTCGGTATCTTTAAAGAATCCGTTAAGCTGTTTGTGCTACTGTTCAACATATGGGACAGAAATAAAGTATTTTTTGATATTACTATTGTTGCTTGGTATAGTATTTTGTATCCTATCCTTAGCTTGTATCCTAATTCAGTTTACTGTAGCAAGGGGATAACCGCTGTTTAAGAATCTGCTGGTTAATATTTGTATTTCTGAGCCCAAAGCAGATTCCGTTGTTGAATATTTGTAGGCATTTAGAAATTGATTAAAGATAATTGATCTTTTGTAGGTGAACGGGTGATAGCTGTTATAATGTAGAAGCATACTGGTGTTTGTAGGTTTTCGATAGATGTTAAATTGAATTTTATTTGAGTCCCGAGTAAGCGTAAAATTTAATGACTTTGTATCCGTATCTAATTCATCTGTAATGCTACTAAATAACACTGACTCTAATCTGTAAAACGTCTTTATTATGATAAAATAAAATAAAATACATGCGTACTAATTGTATGACTATATGTTAAAATATTAAAACAAAATAAAATAAATGTTGCATAACAAGAATAAAATTCAATAAAATATATAAAATTAAAAGCGATAAAAGTTGTTTAAAACCACTAATACAGGAGCTTTCAGCAGCAGCGGCTGCCTTCATCAGCTATAGTGGTTGCAGGATGACCAACAATCAATACAGATTGTTGGTCATCCTGCAACCACTATACAGGAGCTTTCGGCAGCAGCGGCTGCCGAAAGCTCCTGTATTAGTGGTTTTAAAAACTTTTATCGCTTTTAATTTTATATATTTTATTGAATTTTATTCTTGTTATACAACATTTATTTTATTTTGTTTTAATATTTTAACATATAGTTATAAAATCAGTATGCATGTATTTTATTTTATTTTATTCATCTATAGCATTACAGATGAATTAGAGAGTTCCTGACTCCAGAGGCCTTTTCAATGAATTATCCTCCCTTTCCAATGTAAATTTAAGCCTAGAATGAATATTATTAAATGAATGTAAAATGTCTTGGATTAGTACTACAATCAGTAATAACTAGAACACTGTCTAAATACCTCCCGTAGTATGGGGTCGAAAAGGCATGCATCAAATGTATAGGCTCAATCATTGAGAGAGAGATTTTCGATATTAAGCTGCTCAGGCTCAATCCCATTGGCAAACCAAAAATTTGTCTGTATACTTTGTCTCGAAAGGTGATATAGTTGGCCTCAACTAACAGTTTAATTAAGTGATAAATTTCCTTAATAGGAAGCTTCGTATAATTAATCGGTATCGATTTATTATTTAACATATCCCAAATAATATCTAATGTGTATTCAACGTTTACATTCGTATATAATGAGGTAACATCTAGTAAGAATAAATTGTCATTGTCGCCAAGTCTACAATCCTTAAGGTTATTAAATAATGTATCATAGTTCTTAATCCCAAATTGTATCGCCTGCCTAAAGGGTTTTATAATGCTATATACATGTGTGGCTAAAGATGAAAATGCCGAGTTTCTGTAGGACACAATAGGCCGAATAGGAAATCCAGTCTTGTGTAATTTTACCTGACTGAAAAGTTCAGGAATATTGTATGTTCTGGCCTTCAATTCCTTTAACTGAGCCATAGTAACGTAGTCGTTTTTTCGATACGTGGTTAACATTTTATTGTATTGATTGACAAAATTTGCAAATAGTGCCGGGTCTACTTCAAGATAAGTGGAGGTAACTAAAACATTTGATTCTAACTTATTAATATAATCAAGTTTATCAAGTATTACCACTGTATCTCCTTTATCTGCCCTCTGTATAATAATGTCTTTATTTTCCCGAAGTTCATGTAAAGCTGAACCATCATGTGTATTCAATTTAGGAAGTCGCATTTCTTTTATGTTATTCACACTTACTTGTTAACTTGTTGAATAAATAAATCTTTTTGTGGAACATTACAAAGTACAAATTCAATATCAATTACGCACTGCTTTTTAGGTAGTTTTTGAGGTGGTAAATTATAATTTGATCCTTTGGATAAAAGTGAAATTTGGTCCTGTGATAACGTATAAGAGGAAAGATTTGTAACCTGTTGATATGTTGAATGTTGGGCGAGGGGGGGGGGGTATTTGCGAACAAGCTGATGTATTCTGTGGTAGCACGTTATGTGTATGCAGGGGGGTCATCACCCAGCTTGTATGCACTTGGTCGCAAGCCCGCGACAATGTGTTAGAATTCGTTTGAACGTGTCTTGACCCTCCCGATAATGTTTGTAATTTGTTAAAGTGTCTGTTTTTTATATCTGAGGCCTGTGCTTCTCGTCGCAAATCTATGGAGGTCTTCAATACAGACCAATTGTTAGGATGTAGATAATTTTTAATTTATCGCAAAGCTTCCTAACCTGGGAAAGGTATTTTTGTTTATTAGTATATCGAGATTTTAAGGCAAGTTTAACGATATTATGCAATGTGGCAAGTGCTAGTTGTTTTATGCCCGATATTTTTTGATTTAAACTGACCCTAGCAAACTTCGGAACAATATTGTTTTGAAGGCGATATTTTAGAAACGAAATATGGTAACTTTGGGCCGAGTATCTTAGTGTTAATTTAACGTAGTTTTGCACCAAGCTACTTATTTGACGTTTAGAACTAAGTCGTAGTTTGTAATGTTTTTAAATTTAATAATGTTAAATGATTTTTTGAAGTGATGGTAGAGGAAAGCAGCCAGGAATTTATTTTGTAGTGATTTATTGTAGAGTATTTTAATTTTGTCCGAAAATAGACTGATGCTGTTGCATACTGTTGTTTATTTGGTTTTTAGGAGCATTAGCAACTAAGGCCATATTGCTCCGGGATATGCGGTGGTCATTCCCTGACCTTTCCACATCCTCCGTATTTGGTGGTGACGGGCTCGAACCCCGGTCTAATCAAGAAGCATGTGCTATGCACTGCTGCTCCTTCCCACCTGGTTACAGAGGCGCCCTGTTGCATACTGTTGTAATTCTTAAACATTTGGGAAAGAATTATGTTTGCATGAACTTTGTTTTTTTTAGAAATGTTAGAGTGCCAATGGGTAAGACTGACTACATTGAAGCTAAAAGCATCTCTTTTGTTGTATATGTTGATAGCAGTATGAGGGCTATTGATATTTATGTCCAGGTCTAGGTAGTTGGCTGAAAGGTCATTACTATTTGTTTTATCCAGGGCCAGTTCTGCAGGATAAAAATTAGCAAAGTCCAGCTTAATAGTTGGGTAGCTGAAAATTATCAAGTCGTCAATGTATCTATAAAGCTGTATGTCTGAGGGTAGAGCTGTCTCGGACCAGTATAGGTATAAGTTAGCTAAGACGCAGCTAGCAGGGCTACCCATGGGGCTACCTATGGTTCGTAAGTAGATAGATTTACCATCAGAAATGTAATTGTTGGAAACACAAAGATTAACAAGGTGTTCCAAAAAACAGCCTTACAACCAATAATATCTATGTAGTTGTTGTAAATTATATTTAGCACAGATTTTAAGTTAGTTTGGTTTATGCTGTTGAATAGACTGTTGAAGTCAAAGGTTTGCACATGAGAGATGTTATTTGTTTTTAGAGCATTTATAACCAGAAGGCTGTTATTAATAATTCTGCTCTCGGAAAGTATATCCAAGATAGGTTTAAGTAACTGTACTAGTGTTGTTTCAGGTTTATGGGCATAACTGTATTTACAGGAAATGAACCTGACACCTATGGGGTTTTTATGGAACTTGGGAATGAAATAAATATAGGGAAATTTGTAATTGTTAAAGCTGATATTGAGTTTCTTGCTAAAAGCAATCAACGTTTTTGTAATGATGCTGCTATTGTTAGTGATGAAGTTGTAGGTGGTACTGGAATTTAATTCTGCATTTAATATATGGAAATAAAAGGTTTTAGAGATAATGGCATAATTGCATGCAGCTTTATCAACAGGTGTGATAATGAAGTGTTTCTGTAGGTCGGCCAATTGCTGTTTTAAAATGGAAGAATTGAATTTAATTCCTGAAGGTGGTTGTACCTGTGGAAAAGATGATTTGCAATGTTATAACATTGCCTTTAATACAGAATTAATCCATAATTGGAAGGCTTCAATAGGAATGGTGTGAAGGTAGGAGAGCTTGAAACAGAAGTTAAGCAAATCTTGGTGTAACTGTTTTTTGAAGAGTTTGAAGTTTATCTTATGATATGTCCTGTATTTGAAGCCATAAGACATGATGTTTCTAAGTTCTTTATTATGGATGATTTTTAAATTGCCTGTTATAATATGGCCATGGTGTTGGTCAATAAAAGGTTGGAAATTAGCCTGTTGAAAAATACAAACATTGGAGGCTAGATCGGGATTAAATTTTTCAATGTTAGTGGCTAGTTGCTTATAACTGCACACTCTGAGTCCAAAAGGTTTATCATATCTAAATCTCGATATAATATTCAAGTTACGGCAGCCATCTGGAAGTAGATTATTTGAAATATTAATACAGTCATTAATGTTGAAGTTGTCCAAGCAGGAACTGAATTTAAAAATGATGACGGTATTATTATTATTATTAACATTGGTAAGTTTGAGGTTACATTTTAATCTAAATTTGCATATATAATTTGCAGGTTCTCTCAATTCTTCCATAGTTATTACACCTGATAGCTCAACTCCTCTACCAAATACACAAATGCACTGATATTACCTTTTTGTCTATATTAAATATATATATATATATATATGTTTACTCATACATAAAGACTACTCTGTACTCAAAGATAACGAGCACGTCTCATTTAAGGGAACAGACAATCTGGAAATATACAAAGTATGCTATTTATAATAAACTCGATCTCTTGAGGAACTGATTTTTTCCATTCTTTCTTCAATTAGGAAGTTTCAGAAAATTGCTGAAATAGATCAAATGTAAGGTAAACTTGTGGCCCCTAAGCACAGGCCATGGGCCCTTAGGGGTTCACAGACCTCTGGTTGAGAAACACTGAATTAAGCTACTCAAAATTGCTATTTTTTTTGGTATATATGTATATACTAGAAAAAATGTTTTTTCCACTATACACAAATATTAATAAATATTCTTATGTTGTTGTTTAGTAATTGGGTTTAATAAAATGAATTTTTGTAAATAAATAAATTTTCTATTTACACTCCAGGATAACCACATAGAGGGCACAAGAACATTAGCGCATTTAGTGGATATGTGAGCTCAAACCATAGTCAATTCAAACATTTATACTAATACACTCCCATCATTTAACCACTCAATACTATGTCAGGCCTTAAAAATAAATTTTCATTTTATACTCCAGGACAGCCATGTATGGTCAGAGGAATTTACAACATAGCAAACACATAAACATTACATATTTAACAGTTATGTGGGCTTGACCCATAGCCAACTCAACCATGTGTATTACTATACTCCTGCATTTAACCACTTAGCTTCATTAGACCTTAAAATTTCCACTCATACATTGGATGGCCACATCCAAAAGAGTTCACAACTTCATTGTAACTGTTTTATTGCAGCTAATTTACAGAACAGTTAACAATGGTCCCTGTACTTTTTATGAAAACTGTCACTGAATGCTTATTGTTCATTTTCTATTCTTAAACAAATTTCTTAAAAAGCACTATAACTTAGGATATTAATAGGTTAGAAAGATAATAACAGCATGAGACACCACATTCAGATCCCAAAATTAAAAGGACTTAAAATCCCTAAAGTTCGTGATAAAAACCAAAAATATATGATGTTGCTGTACACAAACTTACTTTCCCAATGTGCATTCATTTACAATTTTGGCAATTTTCACTTAGAAATAAAAAAACAGTCCTGAGTGAAAAAGGCTGAATCTATTAAGCTACATATATCTACCCTTTAGCAAATGGCTGTTGGGACACTGTCATCAGGGGCTCACATCTGGTGAGCATAGGCATGGCACACCCAGGGTCCTGACTGGATATCATCATTCTTCTCTTTCTTGGTGATTCCTTTCTACTTCTCTCTCTCTCTCTCTCTCTCTCTCTCTCTCTCTCTCTCTCTCTCTCTCTCTCTCTCTCTCTCTCAGGGCAACTCAGAAATTTTTTTTTTTGCTGGTGCAGCAAAAGCCTCAGGCTTCCTTGCACCATATGGCTAATAAAAATAATAATAATAATAACTAGCAAAAGTGGCTGACTTTTGGATCAAAAACAGCTTCTATTAGAATTGCAGCCTCAAGTTCAAGAGTGTACCGCTGAGTGTGCCCAGGGGCAGTGGTGAGCTATAGTGGGCTCACAAGAGCCCATTGTTATTTTTTTTGAAAATTTGCAAGCCCATTGTTGAGACGATCATTTATTTTACAAATGAAATCCTGGATGCAATTATTGAGTATCCAGAGCCTACAGTGGGGCAAGCGGGGCCCCATTCCCAACATTTTAATGGTGCAATCGATCAGTTATGTATTTTAAAATTGCTTCATTTTTGATTTAATTACAGTCGGGCCTCTGTTTAACCAACTTCTTTATACCAAATTTTTTTAAATTCCTCTTCCTCTTGGTAATTATATTTAAAATACAGTAGTTTCCGTTGAGCGAAAATAACGTCCATATAATGAACAGATTAGGAGAGACAACTTTGTATGCATTATTCTCACCTCTGGCCTTTGGGTAATCAGACAGCACGAATTAAGGGTAAAAGGGATTACTGTTTCACAATGTTAGTGGTGTCTGTAAAACCTATGCAGTCACATACCGAGAAGTCGCGCTAGTCAATATGCTTTCCATAGCCAGTCAGAGGATTAAGAAGATTGCCGATATGGATAATAGCCTCTGGTCAAGCTGTATTGTGGTTCCCGTTTAGTCCGACAAATGGGTGTGTTTTTTGGAGAAGTGAGTGATCCACGCTTTCTAGTAAATTTCTCCTGTCTATGTTTACATGGTCACAGTTAGCTGAATATCCGAGTTATTCCAATATTTTGCACAGTATTCAAAGAACTAGTGACAGTAGCGATGTTGGGGGGGGGGGGGGAATGAGGCAACTTTGAGATAAACTTTCCAAAGATGAAATGTTGGCAGATTTGGAAACCGCATCAAGGCTTTCACTGTGAAGAAAATGTTCCAAAATATAATGGCATACAGGCAATAATTAAAAAAAAAAAACAAAACTGTATGCATTATATATCACCAATCTCCAAAAAACCAGTGCGAATTAAAAATGGTTGCTAAAGAACTTGATATGGAAACTACAAAGATCAGTCGTACGTTCAGGCTACGATGAACAGCTTGTAGCTTGCGAATGATAATTGCGGGTTAAGGGAATTATCCTGCACTGTGCAAACATTTTGAATCAGAAGTTAAATATTCTGGATTGTTAAATCGACTTTTAAATCTGGAATTTCTTAACCATTTAGCACTAATGATCGACATCCTGCAGGAGCTCTCTTACCTTTCAGACGCTTTACAGAATCACAATGGTAAAAGCATATAAATTAATTATTCGAGCTATCAATGCTATTGCTAATTTGAAAAATTCAGAAGGAAATTATGAAGCTAAAATTGAGAGCATGTTGAAGTGGAAAGAATTTGAAGGAATCAAAATCGAAAGTAAGAACAGTAAAATTTCCTCGCAACAAGTTATTAAATGCATTGTTTTAAAGGATAAGTTATTAATGCAACAGAGTGATTTTAAATTAAATAAAGAAAATAATGATACCATTGAAAGAAATTTTAAACATATGCTACCGGAAATCGTGAAATATGAAAGAACTTTTGTCTTGGTGGCAAGACAGTGAAACCAAATAAATTTGTTTTCTGATAAAATATGAAATAAAAATGAATGATTTTAGAGATTTTGTCGAAGACAGTTTAACTTTAAAATCGAGTGAAATTCCCTTTTCAATTAAGAAAGCCAGAAATATCTTTGAAACCATTGCGATTAGCAGTGCTGAAGCTGAGCGAGCTTCCAGCATAATGAATAATATCGTGTGAATGAAAGAATAATGTTGACAATTAAACAAGTTGCAGATTATGATGACCATACATCTAATGGAAAAACATTGCTTCGATTTGATCCGGATTGTTATGCCAAATCATTCCTCCGTGTTAATAGCTCAGCTACTGAGCAAAGAAGATCAAAACAAATATTAATAAAGAAGTAAATTATATATGGCAATTTTTAGAATAAAATTTTCTTGAATATTTGTGCAATAATTTTTTTCATGTAATCTGTGATTTGTGTGTACCGTTTCTAGAACAGTTTGTTTTTTATGTAATATTTGTTTTTATATTCTAGAATGTTTTGTGATAATTCATTATTTGTAATGCCATGTTATTTTTTATTCGCAATATTAAAATTTTATCATGAAAAAAAAAAAATGTATCCATTATATTTCCCTAGTTTTAAAAAAAAGAATAAAAAAGTCGCTTGTCTGCCAAGCACACGCACGGTAATTGTTTTATGTGAAACATCCTTCGCGTTTCTTTTAGATATTTTGATTTGTATATAATGATTACGAAATAAAAGAGCTTTTGTATTGTAAATATTTTATTGATCATTCACAAATTTCCATAATTTCTGGAAGACAATATACAATGGATTTATGATAACAAAAGTAAGAGACATATACTTGCTACTGCAACGTATCTACAAAGGGTACTAGGAAAGTTTTGCAATATGACGCAACAATGAATCACAGGAAGCTGCTTGTTGCTGCATGTTGAGACATGTTCATACGTGCATAGTAGCCGCCACGCCAAGTCGATGGGCTCAGTTATTCATTAGTAGTGAGAGTGTAAAGTGCTTGTGATGGCATTGTGGTCATGAAATGAGATAAGGACAGTTTTGTGGTATAATTTCGTGCGTGGTTTAACCATAGACCAGTGCTTAGAAGAAATGACTCTTGCACTAGATGATGATTGTCCACATCGTACAACGATATTCAGGTGGTATAGAGAATTCCAAAGGGGAAATTTCACTCTGGAGGATTCTGAGAGGCCGGGAAGGCCACGAACGTCAGTTACGGAGGAAAACGTTACTGCTGTGAGGAAAATGCTTGACGCCTACCAACAGATAGTGGATACTTTGGGCCTAAATGCACCAGCAATTCGTTCGATTCTGCAAGATCATTTGCACGTGAAGAAACTTTGTTCTCTCTGGGTGCCGCATCAACTGACACGACGTGTGACTTGGTGCCGGGAGATGTTAAAAAAGTTTGATAAGGGACAATCTCGGTATGTGAACAACATCGTGACAGGTGACGAGACTTGGCTGTACTATTACGATCTGCCGACCAAGGCTCAAAATAAAGTTTGGGTCTTTGATAATGACGACACACCCGTAATTGTCAGAAAATCCCGATCTGTAAAGAAGAAAATGATAGCTGTATTTTTCAAATCGAGTGGAATTGTGGAACGTGTCGTTTTGGACACGCAGAAGACAGTCACAGCTAAGTGGTATACTGAACAATGCCTGCCTAAAGTCATTGGATCTATGAAGAACCTGCGACCAAAGTCAAGAATGGACACCTGGTACCTCCATTACGATAATGCTCCAGCTCACCGCGCCAAAGCCTGCACCGAATATTTGACCACGACAGGACTGAAACTTCTCGAGCACCCTCCCTACAGTCCAGACCTTGCTCCCTGCGACTTTGCACTGTTCCCGCATGTGAAAATGAAGCTAAAAGGGAGGCGGTTTTCCAGTGATGAGGACCTTCTACGGGCTTGGGACAATGAGTGTGCTTTACTCCCTAGTGAAATTTGGCAGAACTGGTTTAAAGATTGGTTTCGGAGGATAGAGAGGTGTATTGAATGTAGAGGAAATTACTTTGAAAAAATTAAATAAACAAAGCTGTATTGCAAAACTTTCCTAGTACCCTTTGTAAATGTCTCTGCACCTAACAATGTATCTAAATGTCGGGGCACCTACAGTGGAATGTTAGGTGCCCCGAGCAGCTGCGTATGCAAAAATGGAAGACGAAATAAGAAACTGTTGACAAATCTTTGTATTGTTGCAGTCATATGACAAATGCAATCATACTTACTGCAGTAGTAACTGCAGGAAGTATGACTGTGATGTCATACTATTCAAAAATTCCAAAAAGTTAGAACTCGAGATATCGTACTGGCCATGAAAAATGCATCACACACTCACTAGTTACACGATACACGCAAGTTCTCACTTGCGCATATCGTATTACTTGCAATTTGTGTGTGCCGTGTTCTTTGTTATTGATTGCTTATCTTTTTACTGTTTTAAATTTTAATCCCACCCACAAATGTCAGAGAACAGAAATGTCAACTACTTCGCATATTTAATTTTTTAATTGGTAAGGTAACAAAGGGTAAATTTGTGTTTAATATATCTTTACTTTTATAGCCTGTGGATAATATTCTTCCTATTTTGACTAATTAGAATTGCTGTTTAATAGAATTAAAATTCAATTCACAAATGTGATCACAATGACCGACTCTTACTACACATCATATAGTGAACGGTACTTTACTATGGTGAGTCCATTGTAACATTGTTTGATTGTACAGTGAACCAATTGTAAAGAGGGGGTCCATTGTATTTTAAAATATTTACGCGAAACTTTGGATAATTGGGGCAGCCACTTAATCGGGCCAAAATGCACTAGTCCTGATGTGTCCCAAATAACCGGAATCGACTGTATATGTTTTAACACATTTGCTATCTCAACACATATATGCATAACATGGCACTAGGAGTGATATGCCGTGTTATGACAAGGTATAACTATGTTCAAAATGCACCCAAGCGATGTGCCATAATGCACACAAGTAGTCATTCTTAAGTGGTCAACCAATGAGTGTCAGAAACATAAAAGCAAGTGAAATTAACAGCTACTTTTTTAAAAAAATCCTGAAAATTATAGCACACTGAACGAGTTCTCTCACTTTTAGGTGGCAGTGAATGTGTTATCTTATTTATCTAGCATGTGTTCTAATTTATCTTACTAAGGATCAAACCCAGAAACTTCCCGATTCTAGAAAGCATTTGGGTCCCAAGCTTTCCAGATTTTCTGATTTCTTAATTCTGTGGTTTTGTAATCAGAAAGTGAGAAAGAGGCACAAAGGTCTGAAATTGCATCAGGGAACCAATATGCTCAGTTGGCACTTTCTGTCACTATCAGCACAGCAATGCACCATGTCACACAGGACCAATTTTTGGAGATAACATGAACAAGTTGGACTGTCCAGCTAAGAGCCTGAGACTGCTGAATTCATCCCAGAGATGAGATGAATTGGGAGTTTCGATTAAGCTGTGACTAAAATGGCCTTCTTCCAAACTGGCTCTAGCAGCTGCTTACAGGAAGAATGGAACTGAATTCCAATCAACACCTGCCAGAATTTGGTAAAAAGTATCCAGACTGTCGAGGCTGTCGTATGGGCCAAAGGTAGTCTAACTATATATTATATGTTTGAATTAAAACACTTTTTTGTAAATACTTATGTGTATGCACATATGAATACTTTTGGTCACATAGTGCATGTAGTAACACACTTATTATTGTTACCAACCCTTTTTAAAAATGAGTTAAAACACTTGCCTTATCCATCCTGTCTTCCTGAACTCCAAATCGTCCTCCATAACCAAAGGATGCCTTGGGTGCAGATTCCATTTCCTTTTTCTTAACTTCAGCATCGTCATGTGTAACCTGGGCCCGCAGTTCATGTATGCTTAAATTTGAATTAAAAAAAAAAAAATACATTAATTAAAAATTCATTTTAATACTGTATCTTAAATTTATTTAAGGCCTCATTAGCATAAACAGACATCCCCTTCCCCCATTAACCTGTAAAAATTACTGCCAAATGTCTGCTGTTAAATCGAAAGTTTTTTCTGAGACCATTTGCACTCCACATAATTGACAATTTAAACAGTTACTCTGTATATGTATATATTAGAAACACTGAAATAAAGTTACAGAATAAAAAAGCAAGCTTTTTTATTCCTTATTGCATATGGTTAGAAGATGATAATTTACATGATGTATAGTAGTGACTGGAAAAATTTCATTCACGGTCGGAACTGAAAAGCTGAAGTTGAGATAGTGATGAACCTTCAGAGCCAGATACTTAAAAATTCCTTAAGCCTTGCTTTTTACATCTGAGTTTGTTTTTTACACCATATTCTTCACAGATATGGGAAATGGACACATCAGAATCTAACCTTCTCTAACAACTTTAATGTCTGCACAGCACTCAGATGCACACACTTACTCTTTTTATCAGTTTTCTTAAGGAACAATGATAATACACTATAAGTAAGGTTATAATAAAGAAACAGCACTTAACAATATAATAGTGAGCATATCCATAAACAAGTTAGGTTCAGTTACTAAGGCTGTGAGACATCGGTATATCATGTATGTAACTGTGTATTCTTCAGTTGGTTTGCTGTTTGCCAGATGAAAAAACCATGATACACTCCCCTGAGACCAACTAACTCAGCCACATTGTGAAAAAGAGCTCATAAAAATTCCTTGTCACTGACAGAATTTGAACTCAGTTCTTTTGCAGGTGGTGTGGAGGATTGATTATATCCATTGTACCACCTGCAAGGACTCCATAAACAGATTGCAATTCTTGATAGTAACTGTCATAACTCAAAATTCCCAGTTTATCCTATCTCTTGAGTACATTTGGAATACACTCTGTTTTAATAAAAAAAATTTCATTTGTTAAATCAAGGGTTTACTGTATAATTTTCAGAACAGTAAATTATGAGAGTAGAAATTAAATCACATGACATGTGAAATTAAGAGTCATCTGAAATTAAGAGAAGGACCTGAATGTCAATCAATATATCAAAACTATAAAAAACTAATCTTTCAACTTATGACCTTATTTCTGAAAACTGTTTAAACACTGAAAGTTTGTAAACTTTTTTATATCTCTATTAAAGTATTTGATGTATTCTATATTTAATCCACATTCTGATGTTAATTTATATATAAAGATAAAACAATATATAATAAACCTTGATTTTAGAGATTAATGGGGGAAGGAGGTGTCTGCTATTGCCAAATATCTGTTAAATTGAAAGTTTTTTGAAGACCATTTGCACTGCACATGTGTATAATGTTAGTCTGTATTGTGTATGTCTTTAAGAACAAAGTGATATGCAATGATAGAGAAAGCAATACAACTTTAAATAAGTTACATCCTCAAATCGTGCAATGGGCTGCAAATGGATTGCAAAATTTAATGGTATATACACTGTACTTAATTATTTATTTTAGATTTATTATTATTTTTTTTTAAATTTTTTAAGTATCTCAAATCTGGCATTCAAAAAGCCAGTCCTTTTGGAAACTGAAAAAAAAAAAATAATAAATGTCAATAATAACAATCTGTAAAGTTCTCAAAAGTCCTGTTATTTAACCATTCCTGTTGCTTCAGCAATTGTAAATTATATATAAACAATGAAAAGTTTGCTACAGCCTTGCAGAATACCACATTTTTGGAGGGATCAAACTCTAAAAAAATAAACACTTTATAATAAACATTTGAATACTAACTAAAGTATTCAAATTATAAATTTACATAATACTATCTACAAATTGGACTTATTCCTTATAAATACAGTGAAATCTCTCTAAAGAGGCCACCACTGAGTCAGAAGGAAATATGAATGTAATTATTATTTATTTATTATTATTATCGTTTCTACATTCATATTTATGTAATTGTTTGAATATATTTATATCCTTATAATTTGATTATAAATGGCTTCAGATAAGATCCTACGGATCTTATATGAAATGTGGATTACTAAAACACATTCATCGTTGCGCTTCGAAAGTGTACAAATCACCCTACTGTTATGTGTATGGCTCTTTCCTAACTAAATCACAATGGCCTACAATCATGACAGATATTCAGAATTTACAAGTTATACTTTGGCTGTCCTCTACATAACAAAATAAGCCATGAGTGCCACATATTATTTTTACTGCTTGTTCGAATGAACTGACTGTTTGTTTGTTAGGTTTTATTGGCGCATTAGCAACTAAGGCTATAATGCGCCACTTGTTCGAATGAACTGACTGAACTAAAGGAAAAGTCAATGCTGTAGGCCAAACCCAAGATATGGATGAAGCCAAAAGACTTGTTATTGTTATTTGGTTTTTTGGAGCATTAGCAACTAAGGCTATAATGCGCCACTTGTTCGAATGAACTGACTGAACTAAAGGAAAAGTCAATGCTGTAGGCCAAACCCAAGATATGGATGAAGCCAAAAGACTTGTTATTGTTATTTGGTTTTTAGGAGCATTAGCAACTAAGGCCATATTGCTCTGGGGATATGTGGTAGTCATTCCCTGACCTTTCTGCATCCTCCGTATTTGGTGGTGGTCACAGGCCAAAAGACTGTGATTTCTATTTTTATAATGTGAATGCAACTGGATTTTCAGCAAAAAATAAGTACAAGATTGTTTATCCAAACCTGAATTCACAAATGAGATCAATCCCTCATGATGGCAGTATGCCAATTCCGATACCTCACAACATTCTTTAGAAAACTAAATGAAATGTGAAGATACAACTGGCAGAGACCTGAGAACCTCAGACAATCCTGAGTACACACACAACAAAGATTGATTTGATTTTTTTGATTTGGTAGTTGTTGGCGCATCGGCTTCTGTGGCCATATTGCACCTCCCAAGGTTTTTGCAGTACTTTGATCCAAGCCCGAGGCGGGAATCGAACCCGCGACCTTTGGGTTGCCGGGCAGGTACTTTACCCACTCGGCTAGCCCGGTCGGCCACAACAAAGAGATATCAGTGCTGGAGCTATTTACCTAAGATGAGTTGAATGGCCTTGTTAGAGATCTAGCCTCTCCAAAGATAAAGCCAAAACTTCTCTTGGGACTAAAGCAGAAACACATTCTGACATTCTTCTTAACATTACAGTACCTCACTACCAAAAAAGAAACCAAGTTTTGGCAACATTCTTTACAGTAAACACTCTGCTACTGAATGGTGCTTCTTCATCAATTCTTTTCTGTGAAGTTTGAAAGCTGTTCTCTTGCATAACAGGTACTTAAAGCTATCCATCCCCATTGCCCACCCTATTCATCCAAAGAAGATAGACACAGAGACACTACAGAAATTCAATACAGCACTCATCAATGAAATAGCTCCAGTAACCTCAAAGTCAGTGGTATGTCAATGAGCTTGCAAGGAGGATTTGCAAAATGTTTCCTATGCCTATGAGACAGTTATTCTACCACAGACAACCACATGAGAAGTGAACAGCCTCAAAGAAGCACATATGAGTGGAGTGCAGTATGTTCCATTAGTGGATCCAGTGAAGATTTTTAAACTTGGCCTAATGAAGTTTTATAAAACTAATGGACAGGATGAATTCAATTTTTTTACTTTTTTATTCTTATTTTTTATGATTAAATTTTATTACTTAATTACTTATGCAGTCCACTGGTAGTGTGACTTTTTTTTTTTTTTTTATTGAAAGAAATGTATTACTGGTGTATTCCCACACTTTTTTAATGTACAGTACCACGAAACAAATCTTAAATGCAGATTCTACAGTACTTCTTTTTTTTTAATTTTTTTTTAAATTCTAGCAACAGCATTTCTCAGTTTGGCAAGTTTATTGCTATAATAAGTGGTGTGTGTGAGTGGAACTGCATCAAACAGTCCAAAATGTGTTTGAAAACATTCCGTACCAGTGATGAACATATTAACAGCATATTGTGCCATCCGCTCTCTGAGTTATCTACGGCTATCGCAAGTCTAATTAGTATTACTGTAATGATGACCTTCACTTGCCTTCATTGCAAATCCTTTTGCCCTATAAAAACATGCATATTTGTCAATTATCCTTGAAAATATCCAGTCCAGGGTGATTGAAAATACAAAAAGAACACCTAATAAAGGATGTGAATACAGATATGAATGCCTAGTTCACATCCATATTAGAGAATTTCAATTTTAGAGAGGTTGTTTAACAAATACCTCTGGCCCAACCCTGAGTATCCACAACAAAAGGTGTATCTTTTAGGGAGGGGTATCTGTTAAAGAAGAGATCTATTGAAGGACCTCAGCTGAGGTCCCTCAATAGATCTCTTCCCAGAGGGTTTATAAATGTAGTAAAGTGTATTTGGTGTCAAGCAGCATCAGGGATTTCCCCCATCTCTGCATTGCTTGCATTGTGATGGGTGTGCCAGTTTACTGGAAATGCTAGAGATTTAAAAGTGTGTGGATATTGTACATATGTACTGTCGTGTACTGTTGTTCATCTGGTCATTTAGCTGCTGGACCCCTGCTGAGGCCCAACATTGCCCCACTTTCGCCACCCCTGGCAGGTCCTGCCACCTAATTTCCTGAGTTTCAGTGGCTAGGACCTTAAAATTAAAAAAAATAATAATAAATTTATGCTGGCTGGGAGGAGCTAGGAATGGGAGGCCAAAAGTAGTGGGAAAAGACGATTTTAGATAGTTTAATTTAGATTGTGTGGGCATTCACTTGCATGCAGTTAGAGTGGGAGAGACTGAAGACTGGGGGAAGGAAGGCAGAGACATGGAGCCAATAGGGAAGACAGCTCCAGTTTACAGTGGGACATACCCATACCCATACCCCACTAGAGAGTAAGAATGGAGGTGGTGTGAATGGATGGCAGAACCATCACCCCCCCACCACCACCACCAGGGAGGGGTGGAAAAGGTGAAACAGACAAGGGAGTTGGCTCATGGATTCTCCTCAAAAATGGTTTCAAGGCCTGTTTTCAGAAAGAGAGTTTTCTTGTATACATGTGGTATGGTTCAGGGATGGTTCTTGTTAGTTGTCATCATTTGTTTCTTTTTGCAATGCAGTGGCTTCTGGCTGTTCCTTTGTTTCAGCTTGAGATCGTATTTCCCATTCCGAATTGGGAACCACTTGCTTGAGGGGGGAGGTCCCAGGTTGGGTGTCCTCAATTTCCTCTGGTTGGTCAATAATGATGGGGTCATCATTTTGTGTCTCGGTCAGAGGATCTTTGCACTTATCTAATTTCCCCTCCATTTCTGTGGATTCCGGATTACCGGAACTGTTCGGTTAATTGGGTTCACAATGTTGGTGTCAGATAGTTTGTGTTAAATGATGGCGATTGAGGCCAACCACAAGTTCGTGGGTGTACTTGGAGGCACACAGTGGACTGTGAAAGTTTTGGGGGTGTCCACACAGCACTTTGGGCGGGGGGACACCAGATATAAAAATGCCCCTAGAAGGACAGGACTACTTTCCCAGGGGGTATATGTTGGTGGCAAAGAGGTTGGTGGCATTAAAATTTCTGGTAGAAGCACAGGCGCAAAAATAGCCTCTCTCCATGGACAGATTATGGTGGAGAAGGGGAACACTAAAGTCACATTTCTTTGATATTGTTCAGTAAAGACAAAGATTGATTGAGCACAATAACTGCTCAGTTTGCACTAGTTAGAGCAAATGACACCTTGACCCCAGTCAAGGTGTCAGGTAGAAACGCAACAGGTGTGTTATATCAGCAGCCTCTCTCTCTCTCTCTATAGCCCTGTTGTCAGCCACATGGTAACCATGCGGTCTGGCAACAAAGGATAACAGATAAATAATGCTTCAATCTGACCAAATTCCCAATATATAGGCAAAAGTTTCTCACCAGTAGAATCCAATCCAGTTTATCTTCAAGTGAGGGCACATTTCAAGGCACTGACTGAAAGTAAAACACATTTTTAAACTAAAATTTTGCAGTGCAATGAAACACACATCTTCTCTTATAATTTTCTATGGGTTCAGTTATTGGCCAGGCTGCAAAAACCATTTTGAAGTTTTATCCTAAAAATGTTCCATCCCAGTTTTCATCCAGCCCCAGTTTTGTTCCCAGTTTTCTTCCAGCTCATGTATTAATGATCTTGGTAAAAAACACCTCCCACCATTCCCAATACGCTCCATTCAATACCTCCTCTGGTCTTCCGTCAAAATGATATCAGAAGGATTTTGATGAATCTTGATGCTAAGAAAGCTCCAGGTCCTGATGGTATTTCTCCACTTGTTCTCAAAACCTGTGTTCCTGAACTTACTCCTATTCTTTGCCGCCTTTTTTCACTTTCTTATTCCAAAGGTGTTTTTCCTTCTGCTTGGAAAGTTGCTCATATCCAGCCAGTTCCTAAAAAGGGTGACAAA
This sequence comes from Mastigoproctus giganteus, assembly GCF_048544385.1. Classification (NCBI taxonomy): domain Eukaryota; kingdom Metazoa; phylum Arthropoda; class Arachnida; order Uropygi; family Thelyphonidae; genus Mastigoproctus; species Mastigoproctus giganteus. Next base: position 21,741,335 of record NC_143588.1, on the reverse strand, counting down.
TCCCTACCATCCAATTATCGTCCCATTGCAATTACTTCTACTCTTTCTATAGTAATGGAGAAATCAATTAACCGCCAACTCTTAAACTACCTAGAAACCTTCCGTCTGATCAACGATCGCCAGTATGGATTCCGTCAGTGTCGATCCACTAGTGATATTCTGGATTGTGTTACCCATTTATGGACTAATTCAATGGAAAGGTTCGGTGAAACCCAAATAGTTGCTCTTGACATCTCAAAGGCTTTTGATCATGTTTGGCATAAAGGTCTTCTAAACAAGCTTCCATCTTATGGTTTGCCAACTGTTTTTAGTAATTGGTTATCCAGTTTTCTCTCTGTTCGCTCACTGAGGGTGATGGTAGATGGCTCTCTGTTTTCTAACTTCTCCACTAATGCCGGTGTCCCCCAAGGTTCAGTTCTTTCCCCCACTCTTTTCCTCTTGTATATTAATGACCTTCCTCCATTTACTGGAAATCCTATCCGTAGTTTTGCTGATGATAGCACATTGCATTCCACTTTCCATTTTGAGAAACCTTGTCCTGCTCAATCAGCTTCAACTTCTCGAAAATCTGCTACCAATTCCTTAAATGCCGATCTTCAGGTAATTCTCCAGTGGGGCAAAGACAACTTAGTTGATTTCAACCCTTCTAAAACTCAGTCTTGTCTTATATCTCGCAAAAAGGTGACACTCCGATTTCTAGGCAAAATGATATATCTCTTTTGGGGATTACCCTGACTTCTAATCTCTCTTGGCACAAGCACATTACAAATATTGCTTCCTCTGCATCTAAAAAACTTGGTTTTCTCTTTCGCTCTCGGCGTTACTTTTCTTCCAAACAGCTGCTCACTCTGTATAAATCGCAAATCCGCCCTGCCATGGAATATTGTTCCCACATCTGGGGTGGTGCCCCCAAAACCTCTCTCAGACATACCTCAGACATGCTGCATGCCTCTTCTACAGATACTTCCATGGACACTGTTCTTCTGAATTGGCTTCTATAATTCCCGCTCTCTCGTTCAAAACAGTTCCAGCATGTGCTGCAACCAGCCAACATCCATTTCTGTCCAAGTTCAAACTCACAGAACCAACTTTTCATCTTCCTTGTTTATTCATTCAACTGCCGTTTTCTGGAACAACCTTCCTTCATACGTATTTCCTGAAAATTACAATCTTCAGAAGTTCAAGTCCAATGTCAACAAATATCTTCTTTCATCTTCTCAACCTCCAACCCAAGCACGGTACTAAGTACTATAGGTTCTAATACCTCTCGTGTTTGGGGTTCACATAAAAAAAAAAAAAAAATGTAAAGCATGTTGCGTCTCACCATGATGTCTGTCACAATGTAAAAAGACAACTTATACTGCGCATGGGGGAGGAAGGAGCAGGGCTTTTCTCTGGAAGTCAAAGACAGTTTTGGACTTCAAGCTTCCATTAAGTAAAGTAGTGGTGTTGTATCAGGTAATTGAAGTAATTTACTTACCACCTTGTACTACCTAAGCTCACAGATACTCAGCCATTTCCCTGTAAGGTGTGGATGTTTAGAGTGATTACGTTTATTTTATTTTTTGAAAATATAGTAAAATCAGCTTACTATGTAATATGGATGATAACTCTTAATATAACAATTCTCAACTATTACATTAAAAATTATATAAAATTATATAATTTTTAATGTCATTTTACATGAAGTTCAAGGCTTTTACCCTTGAAATTCTTAACTATAATTTAATTAAATAATTTTATATAATATAATTATATTTCATATAAAAATGGATAAAATGCCAAAACTAAACCCAGTGAATGGTTGTGTGTATTTTTGTGTAGCACAATAAAGATAATATTTATTCATTTTTGCTTCTCAGAATACAGTGTGCAACTACTCACTAACTTCTAATTCAAAATAGAGTCAATTATATATTTTTTCATTATATCATGAAACAAAATTATTCTTTCATAAACTTACTTAATGGCTCCTGCAGTCCTTCCTGAGCCCTCAACAGTTTTTGAGCCCCAACGTTGTTCCTCTTCAGTCACATCATTCTATTTAATATTCATATATTTTAGTAATAACAAAAACTGTAACTTAAAATAGCTATATGACTCTAAGACAACCTTCTTTATTTATTTTTGACTTTTTTTCATATTTTTTATGATTAAATTTACTAATTCAGGCACCAACTCAAGCATTCTGATGGGCATCTATGAGGGCTTGAGGAGTAGGGTAAATGCCCTTGAAGAAATTATTATGAAGGGTCCATCAAGCTCTCAGCTGCCCAACTCAATGACAGCACTCACTCCTGTGCATCAGGCAAAACAAAGGAAATCTCCAAGGCAGAATGCACTGGTCACAAAGGAACTAGTTATTGTTGGTAACTCTATTGTCAGGGAGACAGGGAATATACAATGCAAGAAGGATAAGTGGAAAAGGACCAGGGTATGTCTGCAAGGGGCAAAAGTTGATGACGTGGAGCACATATCTTTAAAGGGCACAAAAGATAATGTTGTACTCGTTGGAACTAATGACATTAACAGTAAGAGATCTGCAGATTTTCTCAACAAGTACAGGTCAATATTGAAAAAAAGTAGCGAGTTAGAGTTGAATGTGAAAGTGTCTGCAATTCTGCTCAGACACGATAGGAGGGAGTATATGATGAGAGCCTTGTCAATCAATTCGGCCCTGGAGAAATTGTGCAAGGCTAAAGGGGGTAGAATTTTTTTCAGACTAGTCTGTGTTTGTTGACAGGAGAGACTGCTTCTACAGGGATGCACTACACTTAAACAGAAAGGGTGCAAGAATATTTGCTGATGCTATCGAAGCAGTGTTAGGTGGGTAGGAAAACTTTTAGCTTTGGAAGGAGATACATAGACTAAAATGTTAACAGTGCCCAGGTAGAAGCAAAAGTGATTATTGCACTGCTTCTATTAGAATAAGCAGCAGCCTGGAAAGCAAGGTAATGCAGATTTCCAGGACTGCTGGGAGTCATAGTGAAACCAGTAAATATATGGGTTGTGTTAGGGTACCTAAGAGTAGAAACAGGTGCATGTATACTTGCATGTACACAAATGCTAAGAGTATAGTTAATAAATTTGCTGAGTTGAAGTGCTAGTCAAGATATGAAAGGTAGATATTGTTGGGATATCAGAGACGTGGTGTCACACAGATATAAGCAGTGCAGAATTGGAATTTGGGGAATACAATGTGTACAGGAAGGATAGACAGGACAGGAAGGGAGGAGATGTTATGCTGTTAGTTAAGAAACACAAAATCTAAGGAAGTGCATCCAATTGATTTTGGTGGACAATGCAATGTTGAGTCTGTTTGGCGTGAAATAAGCACTAGGAAAGGAAAAATAAGAGTAGGTATGTGTTTATAGGCCTAATGAATCTGATGAGTATAATGAGAAATTGTACAGAAAAATAGTGAGCCAGTAAATAAGAATGTCTTATAATGGGGATTTTAACTTTCCAGTATTGACTGGAACTTGTGGATTGGTCACTCGCACACTAGCAAGACTTCTGTGCATTTATTGGATGATTGTTTTCTAGAGCAACATGTTCGAGAGGCAACCAAAGGGAGTAATACTCTTGATCTGATTATCAGCAGTGATTATTCATGCATTAAGAATTTGCAGAAAAAGGAATCACTGGGTGACAGTGATCCCAATGTACTGATGTGGGAATTACTTAAAAATGTAACTACCATCAAGGCTAAAGGGAAGGCCTTTTGCTTTCATAAAAGTGACTACAGAGGTCTCAGACAGTTTTTAAATTCTGTACAGTGCGATCAACTGATGATGTTACCAACACTGAATTCTAAACGGGAAGCCTTCATGGACTTAATTTTGGAGGCTACTAGGCTTTTCATTCCAACTAAGAAATACTGTTCAAGGTTTAGACATAAATGGATGTCAGATGAATTAATGAGGCTCATGGTAGAGAAGAAGAATGTATGGGATGCATATAAAGTATCAGGCGACACAGAAACCTATGGCAGGTATAAACTAGTCTATAATCAAGTCACAAAGGAGGTTAGGCATACAAAGGCAGATTACGAGAAATCTTTGGCAAAGGATGCAAACAAAAACAGCAAAGAGTTCTTTACTTATGTAAACTCTAGAAGGAAAGGGATGAATCAGATTGGACCACTTAACATAGATGGGTTGATTATTGATGATCATGCTCAGGTAGCTGATAAATTGAATGAGTATTTTATATCTACATTCACACATATGGAGTTATTCAATGAAGAGAGTGCCAGACGTTTATCAAATGCTAACAGGGAGCTAAGTGATTTTGTAATAACTGAGAGCGGGGTGAAGGAAAAGGAAGGTACATAGGGACCTTCCCTGAGTCCAAGAAATCACTGGTTAAAGAAGCATTGCAGGATCATCTAGACAAAACTGCAGTAATAGTTAAGACACAGCATGGGTTTGTTAAAGGGAGGTCTTGTCTGACCAATTTTATTGGATACTATGATGTGGTCACGAAGGAACTGAATGCCAAAAATAATTTTGATATCATATACTTGGATTTCAGGAAAGCTTTTGATACTGTTGCACATGGAAGATTGCTGTACACATTGGAGAGGTATGGCATTAAGGGTAAGTTGCTACAAAGGATAAAGGGATGGTTGAGTGGTTGGTTGGTTATTAGGATTTTTATGGCGCATCAGCATCTAAGGCTATAATGCGCCAAGGTTGAGTGGTAATCAATGGACACTGCTCTTCGTGGACAAATGTTATTAGTGGAGTTCCCCAGGGTTCGGTTGTTGTTTGTTTGTTTGTTGCTTGGGTTTTATTGGCACATTAGCAACTAAGGCTATAATGCGCCAAAACGTGGTCATAAAAAGTAAAATTTTCAGTGGCCTAATGATTTAAGTCACTAAGTCAAAGTATGAAAACAAGTATAAACTAAAAGATAAATATCAGTAAACAAGTAACTATAATAAGGTAGATTTTTTAAATGTGACTAAAAAGGTTTACTGATGTCAAAAAGCTAAAAACAGCAGATATCGGATAAAATCTGACTGAGTGTATACGGCTCAGTCAGATGGTTAAAAGCGGTAAAACAGATATTGCTAAAATCTGGACAGTCAACTAAAATGTGCCTAATTGATAAAATTGTGCCACAGGACTCACACATAGGAGGGTCATCAGCCCTCAGCAAAAATGAATGAGTCAAATGACTATGTCCTATGCGGGTCTGGGCAAGAACAACTTCCTACTTACGATTCCTACGCAGACTAGACTGCCACGGTTCAATTACAGGCTTTATACGATATAATTTATTCGTAGTCTGTCTATTCCACGAATCTTGCCATTGGGAGTGTATCTTCTCGTGTATTATTTTCCTGTAGTCTGTATGGGGGACTGACAGGCAGCAGTTATTATTGGGAGTTGCTGATTTGGCTGCGGTGTCAGCCAAATCATTTCCCCTAATCCCAACGTGGCTAGGAATCCAGCAGAAGCGGATATCATATTCACATTCACGGAGGAAGTGAATCTTCTGCTGAATACTATACAGAACTGGATGAGGATTATATCTTACAGATATTAAAGCCTGTAATATACTGAGGGAGTTGGAATATAAAATGAACCGTTGGTATTGGCATTCACTAATGTGATCCAAGGCTAACTCTATAGAGTGCAGCTCTGCAGTAAATATGCTGCATTCAGAGGAAATCTGCTCCGATGTAGTGCTGTCTGTAAAGACAGCAGCAGATCCCACATATGATTCCGACTTCGAACCTTCTGTGTAAACTGGCGCAAAGTCAGAATGTTCAGCTCGGTGTGATGAATAAAGCTGCAGGTAGACAGATGATGGAGTGTCCGACTTTCCCAAATTTCTAAGGGACAAGTCACATGTTGGAACATGAGCATGCTAGGGTGGAAGGGGTTGCTTTCGTGTTTGGGCAACCTTGTCTACCTTGATATTAAGTTCTTTGAGTAGCTCTTGGAGACGAATACCAAAAGGACGATTGGCAGTCTTACGGGTGTTGTACAAATTTTCCCATCGTGGCTCAAAAACGAATGGCCATGTAGGATGGTCTGGCAGGGATTTCAGTTTTAAAGCATACTTTAGAGACAACTGCTTACGTCGAAGCGATAACGGCGGTTCGTTTGCTTCGACGTATAAGCTCTGGACAGGAGATATTCGATATGCTCCAACAGCGGTACGGAGAGCCAGATGATGGACAGGATCCAGCCAACAAAGTACACTGTCTCCGGCCGAATTGTATACCAGGGACCCGTAATCTAGTCTGGATCGTACAAGTGCACGGTAGATGTGTAGTAGGGTGCATCGATCCGCACCCCAAGATGTAGAGGAAAGAGAGCGCAGAATATTCAGCCCTCTTGTGCACTTTGTGCAAAGTTGTGATCAGAAAGGTCAGCTTTTTATCAAATACGAGTCCCAAGAATTTTGTGTCCGCCGCTACTGGAATAGCATTTTGTCCTAGCCTTAATTCAGGTTCAGGATGAAGATTACACTTACGACAAAAATGTACGCAAACGGTCTTCTAACGGCAAGAACCTGAAGCCATTAGCAAGTGCCCAGGAATTAAGGCGATCAATGGCTTTTTGCAGTTGTCTTTCAATAACCCTCATGTTGCATGACTGACAAAATATGCTAAAGTCATCAACATAGAGGGCACTGTTTACGGTTGGAGGAAGTTGTTCTGTGATGGAATTTACTTTGATGGCGAAAAGCGTGACACTTAAAACTGATCCTTGTGGTACTCCCTCCTCTTGGCTAAGGGAACGAGAGAGTGAGGATCCCACACGAACTTGGAAAGATCGATTGGCTAGAAAGTTTTTAATAAAAATGGGGAGTTGCCCTCTAAGACCAAGGCTATGCAGATCTTTTAAGATGCCAAATCTCCAAGTTGTGTCGTACGCTTTCTCCATGTCAAAGAACACTGACACCAAGTGTTCGCGTTTTAGGAAAGCATCCCGGATGGATGTTTCCAGTCTAATAAGATGGTCCAAAGTGGACTGGTTCCTTCGGAAGCCACACTGGATGTTGGAGAGAAGGTCATTTGATTCTAAATACCAGATTAAACGAAAATTAACCATTCTCTCCAGGATTTTGCACAGACAGCTAGTCAGAGCAATAGGACGATAATTAGTAGTGACTTTTGGATCCTTTCCTGGCTTAGCAAAGGCAAGAACGATTGCCTTGCGCCAGGAATCCAGAAACTGCCCTTCAATAAAGATTCTGTTATACAGAATGAGCAGATAATCCATAGATTTTGGTGAACGATGCTTAATCATTTCATAATGGATGCCATCTGGTCCAACAGCACTTGCTTTGGAAAGAATAAGAGCTCTTTTCAGTTCTTGTGTAGTGAATGGACTGTTGTACGGATAGACGCTCTTAGACTTAAAACTAAGTGCCTGTTTTTCGATTTTATGTTTCAGGACCAGGAACTCTGGGGAATACGAAGATGTTGCAGAAATGTTAGAGAATGTTTCCCCAAGAGAATTGGCTATTGCAGTTGGATCTGCAATAATGCATCCATTATAATCTAGGATTGAAGAAGGGTGGGATGTATATTTTCCCTTCATTTTCCAGATTTTGTCCCAGACCAACTTAGTACTAGACGACTGAGTAATTGATGAAGTAAAACGGATCCACGATTCCTTTTGACTCTGACGGCAGATGTATTGTGCTTTGGCTCGTGCGCGTTTAAAGGCTATAAGGTTGGTCGTGGTAAGATATCGGCGGAATATCCCCCACACTTTGTTTTGAGCCTTTTTTGCTGCTGTGCATTATGAATTCCACCAAGGTTTGGGAAATGGTGGAAACCGGGCAGATGTTTTTGGAACAGCATTCACAGCTGCTTGGACGATAATTTCTGTGATGTACGTTACTGCATCATTGATAGGCTCCTGACTGACGGTACTGAGGTCAAAATTTGCCTGATGTTGGAAGGCAGTCCAGTCAGCCTGATCCATCTTCCACTGTGGTAACCTGAAAGGAAGACACTATCTCCCAATATGTAAAGAGGTTATCACAGGGAAGTAATCACTTCCATATGGGTTTTCCTCCACTTCCCAAGTGAGTGACGGGAGTAGAGAGGGGGAGCAGATAGAGAGATCAATGGCAGAAAAAGTACGGGTAGGCATGTGGAAGAAGGTGTTTGTTCCAGTATTTAAAAGGGAAAGGTCATTGTCATTTAGCATACGCTCTATGACTCGTCTCCTTCCTTTGATGTTAGCACTACCCCCACAGGGCATTATGTCCATTAAAATCCAGCAGTAGTTGCCGCACGAAGAGCATGCATCGATATGCGAACTGTGAGCTGGCAGACATGCACCTAGCGTATGGATTAGCAGAGGGCAATGGACGAGCCGCTCAACGAATTTATGGAGAACACTTCCCAAACAGACATGTACCGGACCACAGTTTGTTTGCACGTGTGCATCAAAATTTGTGCGATTATGGGTCATTTACAGGTAACAGGAGTAGTGCGGACAGACTATGTTTGACGTGAACTCCCACCATGGAAAAAAGTGTGTTGAATGCCGTCCAGAATAATCCTACTACCAGCACACATGCCGTTGCCTCTGCCTTAGGAGTGTCTCATTACAGTGTGTCTTCCACGATGATTCCTTACACCCCTTTCATCTCCAAAGGGTTCAATTACTGCTCCCCCAAGATCATCCTGCACGTGTGGCTTTTGCACAGTAGTTTCTCCAAGAAAATGTTCAAGACTTGAATTTTCCAGCCTATGTTTTGTTCACGGATGAGGCTTATTTCACTCGAGAAGGCTTATTCAATCAACACAATGCTCATGTGTGGGCTCACAACAACCCACACAGTGTGCGCCCCCATGTGGCACAACATCGCTTCGCAATAAATGTGTGGGCAGGTATGGTCGGTGACTGCTTAGTCGGCCCATACCTGTTACCATCCCGCATTTCAGGAGTAGAAATTGAATCCAATGGGAGATTGAAACCGTCCCGAAGCGGAGGGGGTAACCTGACCTTTTTTCTTTAAAATCACTGGTGGACAAGTGGATAAACTGTTTATTAAGAAAAAAAAAAAGGCAAAGAAAGCCCACACGAGAAGCATGGCACACTTCAAAAAAGTTTACCGGTGAAACTACGTTACGAATATTTTTTAAGATGCCAGAACTTCCAATATGACTCTGTTCGTGATTCAATTAGTTAATTCAATTAGTGATTCTAAAGAAAAAAATGTCAGGCTACCCCACCTCCATTTTGGGAGGGTTTCAAACTACCATGGAATTCAACTTCTACTCCAGACCGATAGCACCCACCATCTGTTTACTGAGCAAGCAACAATACAAATGCCATTATGACAAAGTACTTTTACCTGTAAATTTCATCGAACTTTTGCATGCTTCTCGTGCAGGCTTTCTTTACCTTAGCCAATTTTTTTTTTTTAGCCACCTGCATATGTTTAATAATAGTCAAATTAATTTCATGTGCTGAAAATTGAAATAGAGAACAATATGTGGGTATGAAACATTTCAGTATATTTAGGAAAAACAATGGTGAAAAAAACTATGGAAGAATAAAACTATATAAAAAAAACTACAAAAAACTTGTCTTTTTTTTAAAAAAACTGAACGGTACAAGTAGCAAAGTTTCACTATTTTCTACATTTAATTACCCATAAACTTTGGTCAAATACCACCTGCAGATAAATTACCTTGCAATATAATCTTACCTGACTGAAATTTAATACAGTTTATTAAATCTAAGCAAAATACAATTATAAAATTTCAGTATGGTTTCCCCTACTTGTCAGTAACAATTTGCCATCACTGCAGTAAATAACCTCTTTAAACAACTAATTTTAAAAACTAATTTTATGAATTTAAATTATTGCAATGATTTGTCACCTTATATTGTTGTTTTCACCTTTGTTTGATCACCTTATATTGTTGTTTTCACCTTTGTTTGATCACCTTATATTGTTGTTTTCACCTTTGTTTGATCACCTTATATTAATGTTTTCTCTGCTCAACATTTATGTGGCTTGACTAGAAAAAATATGTAACTGTACATTCTATTATTAAACAAAAACACTTACAACAAAATCAGGATCTGTCTCCCAGTCATCATCACCTCCACCTCCATTCTGTACTTGCTTTTCTACATTCAGTGAAGCAGCTGCCTTCCATGTTGTCATCTAGAGTGGAGAAGGGGGAAAGGAGATAGGTGTCGGTGGGAGGAGGGAAAGAGAGAGAGACAGAGAGAGATTAAATATGTATCCAAATTAAAAACTGAAAATGCTTCAGTGAAAGAATGGGCTGCAAGATCAACGTTTCTACAATTATGTAATTTGAAATTTAAAGTTCTCAGAGCACACTTGATTTCCTAATGTAGTCATTGCAGGGCATTTTTAAAAATTATTCTTTTTTAAATTAATGATTTTAAAAATCATTCATCTAAAAAATCATTTTTAAAAATCATTCTTTGTATGATTAAATTGTATGGTAACATAAAAAAAAAAAAAAAAACATTACAGGCACATGGAGCCATTTTAATCCTTTAACCAAGATTTCCCAAAATTTTAATACAGTGACCAAACATACAATCTTTCCTGAAAAGGGAGTTACGGCTAGATGAGTAGTGGTTTTTAGAGAACACGGGGGGGGGGGGGGTCAAAACAACCCCACATGTGCCCATGGATTAACACCTTAATGTAACCTCATGGTATGTAGTCATCAATGAATTTATAAATGACTGTACATTTGTACCTGCCAAGTATAATTAGTATAAGAAAGAGCTACAATGCTCAATACGTTCTACATTGTATTTCAATATTTGTAGAAGAACAAGAGAAATTTACCTTAATATGATATGTAGAACACTTCCTAATGATACTCTCCAGCAATAAACAAATATAAAGTTAATTTTAAAAAAAATTTTAAAAATTAAAACTAGTTCAACGCAAATTTTGAAAAAAAGACTTTCCTTCTTTTAGTATAAGACAAAGCAATGATGCATAATACGTTCTTCGGTGGCGGACAAAAAAGCTGCTCCTTAAAAAAAATTGAAACATTTGTAGTGAAACGTATAAGATATTGTTTGATTACAGTTGTTTCATTTGTTGCAAAGCTAAGTATTGAGTCAGATAACACTTCTATTGCATTAGACAGTAATTGCAAGGTGTTGCATCAGCTGTTTCTATAAATACGGCATTGGAGGGGTATACACGCTCATTAATATCCTGTTTTGTGGAGTTGTAAGCATGGCTCTATATGTTCAGTTGACACCAAGAAAAAAAAGTGTAGCTATTGCTCTGTCCCAGGAAGAGCTATCTATGTGTGCTATTGCTAATAAAACAGGCTGCCACCAGTCAACAGTATCCCGGGTACTGAAATTAAAGCGTGAAACCGGTGATGTGAAGAGAAGACCTGGATCAGGCCGTAAGAGAGAGACTACACCTTCCCAAGATCAATAAATTGAAACAGATATGCCTTCGTAATTGCCATGCTAGTGCTCCTAATCTAAAACTGGACTTTGAGATGGCCTCTGATGTTGAAACAAGTGCATGAACTATCCACAGACGGCTTTCGGAATGTGGTCTACATGCCTATTGGCCCAAAAAGAAGCCTTTGAGGAAGAAAGGCTTCTTTTTGGGCAATAGGACACTGTTTCTTTGCTTCTTTGAGACAAAAGGGCAATGGGACACTGTCATCTTTTCTGATGAATTAAAATTCAACCTACATGCTCGAATGCGAAGCGATATGTCAGAAGATGAAAATCAGACATGCCATCCTGACTGCATAACACCAACTGTAAAGTTCCCCGCCAGTCAGATGGTCTGGGGATGCATAACAAGCAAAGGGGTGGGGCAAATTAATTTTATTAACGGAACAGTGAATACAGAAACCTACACTGCTATCTTGGAGGAGTGCCTGAAATCCATTATTAGGGATCACCACACACATCCAAAACTGCATTTTGGATGTGTGTGGTGAAAGCAAAATTGGTAAGTTTTATGCTATTTAGATTTAATGATGAGTTTGTCTTCTTGTCTCACAGCTTAAAACATACTTAGACCAATGTTTTCCCTCATTTTTGTCCCTTAAGGTGCATGCAGTCATACCTCAGAAATGCTGGAATTACAGTGTTGGACTGGCTGAGCAACAGTACAGATTTGAACTCTATTGAACATTACTGGTACATAACGTCATCTAAAATTGCTCAGAAGAAACCAATAAGTAAGATTCAGCTGCAGGAGAGCACTGTAAGGGTGTGATACTATGAAACTGGGCAACTGTATATCCAGAAGTTGATTTTATGCCAGATCGTTGCAAGGCTGTGATTGCAGCTCAAGGAGGAACAACAAAATATTGAGGACTTATTTTTCTGATTTACAGTACATAATACTATTATGTTAACTTGTCATTTCAGTTTGTATACATAAATGCAACAAGAGACCGGACATAACCGGACATAAATCCCACACAAGAGACCGGACATAACCCTTGTCAACAAGAAGGAAATGGCTGCCTATCTGATTGACGTAGCAGTGCCCAACACTGGCAACCTCCAGAAAACCCACAAGAAAAAGATCAGGAAGCACACTGACCTGAGACAGATATAGCATGTGCAACATCAAAGAGATGTGGCACATGCAACAAGTAAGAACCATACCGAACATCATGTCAAATCATGTCAACCGGTGGTTGACATGATGATCAGTATGGTTGTTACTTTGGCACCAGTATGGTGCCAAAGACCCTACATAATTTTTCTCAGCCTAGCAGCAACAGGTCTCGCAGAGAAGACATACAAGGAATTCCAGAAAGTCACAATCCTGAACACCTACAGGATAGTCAGAAAGTTCCTTTGACCAACAATAACACCACACATAATAACCACCCACACTCGGTACCAGTAACCATCACGGGATGGAACTAATATATAACAACAATAATAATAATAAAACATCTAGTAATTAGAAACCTAATACCTTTAACTCATGACCCATCACTTCCCTAAATGGAACAAAGACCCCCTATAGCATCTTGGCAGATGGTTTTTTTTTTTTTTTTTAATAAAAATTTAACAAAAATTTTGAAAATTGGACTTGACTGCACATTTTCAATGCAATTTCAAATGGCTTATTGATACCCAGAGGTAGAAAATACCTTTAAGTCTTTTCCTGTTCCTCCAACAACACGCACATTCAACACAGCATATAATATTGCCCTACTGCCAACATTTTGGATCCATATTTGAGCATCCATTGACGTGACAAAACTCGTAGATAATACTCGATACTGAAAAATGTATATAGCGTTATAACGGTGTTGGGATACAAATTTAGGGTTATAATTTTGTACTGAAATTGAAATTTAATTGAAATTAAATCGAAATCATGGCTCAGACCAGAGCAGCAAAGCAAAAGGCTCAAGCTAATGAGAGTGCTGTAGCTCAGGGGAGAACTGAGGGGGGCAGTTGCCCTCTGAATCACAGCCTTTTAAAATGCACTGCTTGCATGATGTTTGTGGGCAATCGGGTACGGGACATGATATTGCCATGGGGGATGTCTTTGTGTGTGGGCGATATAAGGAGTGTAAGGAAATCAGGCGACAACTCAGCGTTGTTATGGGTCTATATGGCAGCTTGAAGGACAGGGTGGATGCCCTCGAAGAATCTAAATTGAGGGGCCCATCAAGCTCTCAGCTGCCCACATCAACGCCAGAGCTTGCACTTAGTCATCACGCAACATAGCAGCAACCCCCAAGGCAGAATGCGGTGGTCCCACAGGAACTAGTAGTTGTTGGTGACTCTATTGTCAGTGAAACGAGGAACATGGTATGTAAAAAGGATAGGTGGAACAGGACCAGGGTATGTCTGCCAGGGGCAAAGGTTGATGTTGTTGTAGGGCGGATATCTTCTTTTAAGGGCACAAAAGGTGATATAGTTGTACACATTGGCACTAATGATATTAAGAGTAGGAGACCGGTGGAATTACTTAACAAGTACAGGTCACTGCTGAAAAAAAGCCGTGAATTAGGGTTGAATTTGAAAGTGTCTGCAATTCTGCCCAGACACATAGGAGAGAGTATATGATGAGAGCTTTGTCAATAAATTTGGGCCTGCAGAGATTGTGCAAGGTTCTAGGGGTAGAATTTTTCTCAGCCTGGTCTGTGCTTGTTAACAGGAGAGAGAGACTGCTTCTACAGGGATGGGATACACTTAAATAGAAAGAGTGCACGAATATTTGCTGTGCTATCAAGGCAGAATTAGGTGAGTCAGAAAACTACTAGCTTGAGGGGATACACAGAATAATAGATTAACCAGTAGCCGCTGGCAGAGATGAAAATAATTCTTACACTGCTTCTTTCTATTGGAATGAGCAGCAGCCTGGAAAACAAGATGCAGGGTATTTCAGAGACTGCAGGTTGTCATTGCGGCACAAGTAAACACATGGGTCGCGTTAAGCTAGCTAAGAATAGGAACAGGTACATGTATAATTGCGGGTACATCAATGCTAGGAGTATGGTAAATAAAGTTGATGAATTTGAGGTATTGCTCAAAACATCAAAAGTAGATATTGTTGGGATATCAGACTTGGTGTCACACAGATATAAGGAATCCAGAACTGGAATTTGGGGAGTACAACGTCTACAGAAAGGATAGACAGGATAGGAAGGGAGGAGGGGTTATGCTATTAGTTAAGAAACACATAAAATCCAAGGAAGTGAAGCCAGTCGACATGGCTGGACAGTGCAGTGTCGAGTCAGTTTGGTGTGACATTGGGAGATCAAAATTGAGAGTAGGAGTGTGCTATAGCCCTAATGACTGATGAGTATAATAATAAACTGTACAGGGAAATATAGAGGGCCAGTAAATCAGATAATCTTATAATGGGGGATTTTAATTTCCCAGATATTGACTGGCATTTTTGGGGGTTGGTTACACACAAGCAAGGCTTTTGTGGATTCATTGGATGATTGTTTTCTACATCAGCATTTTCGGGAGGCAACTAGAGGGAGTAATACACTTGATCTGATTATCAGTAGTGATTCTTCATGCATTAAGAATCTGTAGATAAAGGAACCACTAGGTGGCAGTGATCACAGTGTGCCGAAGTGGTATTTACTCAAAGAGGTAACTACCATTAGGGGTAAAGGGAAGGGTTATTGCTTTCGTAAAGGCGACTACGATGGACTGAGACAGTATTTAAATTCTATACAGCGGGACCAACTGATGATGTTACCAACAGCAAATTCAAAATGGGAAGCATTCAAAGAACTTATCTTGGAAGCTACTAGGCTTTATATACCAACTAAGAAATATTGTTCAAGGTTTAGGCCTAAATGGATGTCAGATGAAATAATGAGACATATGGCAGAGAAGAAAAATGCATGGGATACATATAAATTAATGGGTGATGTGGAAGCCTATGATAGATATAAGCTGGTCTGTAACCAAGACACAAAGGAGATTACACAGGCAAAGGCAGATTATGAGAAATCCTTGGCAAAGGATGCAAAGAAAAACAGAAAAGAGTTCTTTACCTATGTAAACTCTAGAAGGAAAGGGATGAATCAGATTGGTCCACTGGATATTGATGGTTCAACAGCTAAGGATCCTGCTTTAGGTGGCTAACAAACTAAATGAGTATTTTGCATCTACATTCACACATGAGGAGTTATTCAGGAAGGGGAATGCCAGAGGTGAATTAAACTCTGGCAGTGAGCTAGATGATTTTGTAATAACTGAGAGGAAAGTGGAGGAGAAATTGTTGAGGATAAACATAAAAAAGGTACCTGGGGTGGATGGGATCTACCTAGTTATATTAAAGAAGGCAGCAAAGGAAATAAGCAAACCCTTAGCCTTAATTATGGCTTTCTTTGGACTCAAGGGAGGTACCTATAGACTGGAGATGTGCAAATGTGACCCCAATTCACAAAGGAGGATCAAAGGCTGACGCAAGTAATTATAGACCTGTGAGTTTAACTTCTGTTCCAGGAAAATTAACGGAGGCACTGGTTAAAGAAGCACTGCAGGATCATCTAGACAAGACTTCAGTTATAGCTTGGACACAGCATGGTTTTGTTAAGGGAAAGTCTTGCATGACCAATTTGATTGGATACTATGATGCAGTCATAAAAGAACTGGATGCAGGGAATAACTTTGATATTATATATTTGGATCTTAGAAATGCTTTTGATACTGCTGCACATGGCAGACTGCTGCACAAATTGGAGCAGTGTGGCACTGGAGGCAATTTGCTGCTATGGATAAAGGGATGGTTGAGGGGGAGAAGAGAGAGAGTGGTAATCAATGGACATTGCTCATCGTGCACTAATGGTATTAGTGGAGTTCCTCGGGATTCGATGTTGGATCCATTGTTGTTTTCTCTATTTATAAATGATATTGATGATGATAAATCAAGCTTAATGTCCAAGTCTGCAGATGATACAAAGGTTGGCAGGGTTGTTAAGGACAAGTATGGCGCTCCTGCTGCAACAGGATCTGGAAAGGATGAGCAGATGGGCTGAGAGGTGGCAAATGAAGTTTAACATTGACAAATGTAAAGTACTACATATGGGAAACACTAATACCAGAGCAATGTATCAATTCTGTGGTAATACACTGACAGTGATAGAAAATGAAAAGGACCTGGGCGTAATTGTGCATGCAGATATGAAATTTTCTGAGCATTGCAGACAAGCTGCAAGAGTAGCTCATGGTGTCTTGTCAATGATATACAGGAATTTTTCTAGCAGGGATAAGGAGGTGATTATTCCCTTGTATAAGGCAATGGTCAGGCCACACCTTCAGTACTGTATAGAAGTCTGGAAGCCTCATTTCAGGAAAGATGTAGAGCTGCTGGAACAAGTACAGAGAAGGGCAACATGATTAGTGAATGGAACAAAGGGTTGCTCTTACGAAGAAAGGCTTAAGTTTTGCAAATTACAGTGTCTGGAGCCTAGGCACCAGCGAGGTGATCTGATAGAGGTGTATAAAGCCTTGAATGGTTTGAGCATGCTCAATGCCGATGGGATTCTTCCTCTTACTGAGAATAATCACCTGAGAGGGCATAAATTCAAATTGAGGAAAGACAGATGTAGGATAGATGTGCGGAAATTTTCCCTTAGCCAGCGGGTAGTTGGTTGGTGGAACACACTTCCATCCCTTGTTGTGGAAGTTGATAGTCTAAATAAATTTAAGTCTCAGCTGGACAGGTATTTCGAAAGAATGGAGGGGTGAAATGGGAGTGGTTTTTTTTTTTTTTCTTGTTTTGGCTGATGCTGCATAAGCTTCATATGCCTCTGCTAATGCTAATCCAAAATTGGAAGGTGACTGGTCTCACCGACATTTGGGTGAGACCACTCCCCAAGAGACAAGTCACCTCCAAATCTTGTTCTTGAGAATGAATATCCAAAATTTTGATAACAGTGCAACATTATTTTGTACATTGAACATGACTGTTGGGTGGAAATAAGGTTAAGCTGTTGCTTTTGTAACTCATGCCATTTTATACTGCTTAAAACACACAGAGTCAAGTGTATAATTTTGTTAATTTTTGAGTATTCATCCCATGTAATGCCTGTCACATAAAATATACATAAAATTTAATTTTTAACATTTTTTTAAATTTTGAATAAAGCATTTTATGAACTCAATTTCCAGCTTTTCATCCCACAAAGCTCTACCACCTGGAAAAAATTAAGCAATTTTCAGAAAAATACACGCACACACAACAGGTTAAAAGAGCCAAATTACATTACGCCATTGGTGCAGATGTTACCCATGATTCATGATGAAGGATGTTATCCTATCCTTCAAGGTGGGCAGGAAACGCAGGAAGAATTACAGTTGCTGGATGAGCACAGTACATACACAATTTCCGGAAAAAAAAGTTACATTTGCTCAGAAAAAAAAAGTCACATCTTTCAGGTTCCAAACAAACAGTTCATCTTTCATAATTCTAGTAAATTTAAATGAAAACAGAAAATACTGTATCATCTTTTGGAGAATATTGGTGGGGGAAAGGTAAAGGAGGGCATCAGTGGGAAAAATATCTCTGAGAGAGAGGACAGAGTGGTAATCAATGGATACTGCTCTTTGTGGACTAATGTTATTAGTGGATTCCCCCAGGGTTTGGTGCTGGGCCCATTGTTGTTTTTTGTATTTATTAATGATATTGATTAAGGTATATCAGCTTTAAAATCTAAGTTTGCAAACAATATGAAAGTTGGCAGGGTTGTTAATGACAGTATACTAATGTAACAGGATCTAGAAAAATTGAGCAGATGAGCTGAGAGGTGGCAACTGAAGTTAACATTGACAAATGTAAAGTACTGTGTATGGGTAGCAGTAACCCCAGAGTAAAATATCAACTGTGTGGTACTACACTTAAGGTGGTAGAAAATGAAAAAGACCTGGGAGTAATTGTGCAGTCAGATAAGAAGTTTTCTGAGCAATGCAAACAGTTGCAAGAGTGTGTCTCATGGTGTCATGTCAATGATATACAGGAATTTTTCTAACAGGGATAATGTGATTATTTCCTTGTATAAAGCAATGGTCAGGCCACACATTGAGTACTGTATACAGGTCTGGAGGCCTCAATTTAGGAAGGATGTAGAGCTGCTGGAATAAGTATAAAGAAGGGCAGCGAGAATGGTGAATAGAACAAAGGCTTAAATTCTGCAAATTGCAGTGTCTACAAGACTCGGCACCTGTGAGGAAATCTCATTGAGGTGTATAAGGCCTTGAATGGTTTGAGCAAGCTCAATACTGATGGGATTCTTCCTCTTGCTCAGATTAATTGCCTGAGAGGCAAATTGAGGAAAGACAGTTGTAGAATTGATGAGCACAAATTTGCCATTAGCCAGTGGGTGGTTGATTGCTGGAACAAACTTCCATCTCTCAATGTGGAAGTTGACAACTTAAATAAATTCAAAGCAGAACTAGACAAACATTTGAAGCGAATGGATGGGAGGAATGGGAAGGTTTTTTTTTTTTTTTTTTGCCTGATACTGTATAAGTTTGCTTTCTTGAATCATATGCCTCTACTAATGCTAATGACATCCAAAATGGGATGTTTCCCTTATACAGGTGAAACCTAGTGGGCAGTGCTGGATTCTGTAAGGGGTGCCAAAAACAGAATAACAATGAGGCAAAAAAAAAAAATATATATATATATATATATATTCTTAGTAAATGGCGGCAAAAACTTTCTGCCGGGGTGCCGAAACACCTTGGTTCGGCACTGCTGGTGGGCAGGGGGATATCGGGAGAGGCAGGGATACTGAAAAGGATACTGAATACAAAAAAAAGGGCATTAATGACAGGGCAGAACATATACTTGTGGTTGCATGTACACCAATATATAACTTTTGATCTAAATCTTTATATCATGTACGTATACTTTGTGTGGGGGTACGCGTCTGAAGCAGCGAGTTTCATTCCAGCTCCTCTGCGGAAAATCGAGAGAAGCAGTGGGCTCACGGATTGGCACTCGGCCAACGTGTGAGGGTGTGTGTCTTATAATGGATACCATATGATATCATCTGCATGTAGCATCAATATAAAAGGTAACTACGTGTTAGAGGGGTTTACCTTTTTCTTTCAGCAGCGATTCGCACATGTACAAACAATAGGAGGAAACCACTATATTATATTTATTGCTTGTAAGGAAAAGTCCTAACTGTACAAAAATTAATTAAATTAAAAAAAAAACAAGTGATATCCGCTTTATGAAAAACCACAACTGATTTAACACACCCCCAAAACACAACACACGTTTCCGTACGAGCCTAAACTTCCTGTTCGGAAACAAAAACAGTGCCATCTATGTAATAAAATATAATATAAGCATCTAATCGTTATCTAATTGTCTTTGGGGCAGATGATTATTTTGTTTGTGTTCTTCTAGGGCATTTAAAATTCAGGAAACCGAAAAATACCATGAGCTGCACCAGTATTCACAATGTGTGCAAAAGGTGCAACCACACCGGGACTTGCGATTTCACTGAACCTCGAATTTACGTTAAGGAGTTTTCAGTCCTCAGAACAGCTTGGATTCCTTAAGACACAGACAGAACCACGTGCCCAAAGCGTGCCACAGTAATGCTAGTCCAATTCAACTCAATTTCTTAGTATTAGCACTGGCAAACGATGCAAGAAAGTTAGTTTATATATATATAGCCAAAAAAAAAAAAAAAAAATCCCATTTCTCCTATCCATTCCCTGCAATTGTTTGTCTATTTCTTCGTTCAATTTATTTAATACATCAACTACAACAAACACAGACAGAAATTTATCCGAGCAATCAAACACCCGCTGGCTAAAGGCAATCTACAACACATCTATTCTGCAACCGTCCTTCCTCAATTTGGATTTACGCCTCCTCATATGGACAGTCTCAGAAAGAGGAAGAATCCCATCAATATTGATCTTGTCCAATTCGTTTAAAATCTTCGAAAACTCAGTCAAATCACCAGGCAGGTGCCAAGTCTCCACATGCTGCGATTTCCAAAAATCAAGCCTTTCTTGTTGCGAGTGCTCTTGTGTTCTCCTCGCCAATCTCGGTGACCTTAAATGTACTCGTTACAGCAGCTCTACATCCTTTCTAAAATGAGGTCCCCAGACCTGTATGCAACCTTACACAATGGGAGACTGGTCTCGATAACCATGCTGGAAAACTTCCTGTATATCATTGACAAGCCCCCACGAGCTGTCCAGGCAGAATGTCTGCACTGCTCAGAGAATTTCATATCTGACTGCACAATTAGCAGAAAGTCATTTACATTTTCCACTACCCTGAGTGTATTACCACACAGATGATACTCTGTATGTTATTCTTGAGTTACTACTACCCTCATGGGGTACTTTCCGTTTAACAATGTTAAATTTCATTTGCTATTTCTTAGCCCATCTACCTAACTTACCTAGATCCTGTTGCAGTAGCATATCAGCATTATTGTCACTAGCTAAACTGCAAACCTTTGTAACATTTGCGACTTTGGACATTAAGCCGGATATAATTTTTAAAAGCAGAAAAGGAACAATGAGACCAACACCAAATCCTGAAGGACAACAGCCGACAATAACATTAGTCCACAAAGAGCAGGGTCCATCGATTACCCCACTCTGTCTTCTCCTACTCAACCATTCCTTAATCCATAGCAGCAACTTGCCCTTAATGCCCCACCGCTGCAATTTGTAGTAACAAAAGCTTAACTCAAATCCAAGTATCAAATATAAAAATTGTTTTTGCATCCAGTTCCTTTCTAACCACATCGTAGTATCCAATCAAATTGGTCAGAAAAGATTTTCTCTTAACCAACCCATGCTCTGAAGTTTTCTAGATGATCCGACATTAATTCTTTAATCAGTAACTGCATTATATTCCCTGGAACAGAAATTAAACAAACAGGAATATTACTCGTGTCACCATCTGATCCTCCTTTGTAAGTTGGGGATACATTCCCAAATTCCCAGTTCCCGGAGGCCTTTGCTGAATCCAAAGATACTCTCGTAATTGTGTTCAAGAGTTGGCTTAATTCCTCTGCTCAGTCACTTAACATAATTGAATAGATCCCATCAACCTCAGGCGCCTTTCTTATGTTTAACTTCAACAATTTCTCCTCCACTCTGTTCTCAGTTATTACAAAATCCTGTAGCTCACTCTTACAATTTAAAAAATTCTGGCATTCTCCTTCCTTAATAATTCCTCGTGTGTGAATTGTAGATGCAAAATACTCATTTATTTTGTCAGCTACCTGAACAGGATCATCCACAGTCGAAACGACGATATCAAGTGATTTGATTTGATTCAACCCCTATTTGATTCATCCCCTCCTTCTAAAGTGTACATAAGTAAAGAAATCTTTGCTGGGTTGTTTTTTTTTTTTTCCCAAAGATTTTTGATTATTTGACTTAACTTGCCTAAACTTCTTTGTGATTTGATTACAGACTACTTTTTATGTACAATAGGCCTTTGTGTCGCTTGATAATTTATAAGCATCCCATGCACATTTATTCTGTGCCACGAGTCGCATTGGTAAATCTGATCCATTCAGGCCTATATCTTAAATGGTATTGCTTAATTTGAATGAAAAGTCAAGTAGATTTTATGATTAATTCCTTGTATGCTTCCCATTTAGAATTTGGTGATGGTGGCATCGCTAGTTGGTACCACTGCATAGAATTTAACAAACTGTCTTAAATCACTGTAGTCACCTTTTCTTAAGCAAAATCCAGTCCCTTTACCGTTGATGTCAGTTATATCTTTACGTAAATCCCACTCAATCAATTAAGGTATTCATGCAACTCGGCGATTTTGGAGTTTGCTTCGTTGTTGCATTGTAAGGATGTATTTTGGTCATTCGAGGCGATGAAAAATTTTAAGTCGTCTGCATATACGACAAATTGTTTTTTATTTTGGGTCAGGAAAGGATGCAGTGCTGTTGTAAAGAGAGTAGCAGAGAGGAAACCACCTTATGGGACTCCCCTGTTAACTTGGAAGGTCTCTTTGGAAATTCCATTTATGGCAGTGATGTGTCTCTCCCTCAAAGAACTCGCTATTATTGCTAATACATGCCCAGTTATATTGAAATATTCCTCCAAGATGGTAGTAATAGCCGAGATGGATATACTGTCGAAAGCGGATGCAACGTCTAAGAAGACAATATCTAATTGCTGTCTAAAGTTAAGGGCGTGTTGGATTCGAAATAGAGTCTCCATAAGATTCGTGGTAGTAGATCTTTGTGGGATCACTGAATGAAGGTACTCTGGTCTATGCCCGAAGCAGTGATGGTTGATGGTATTTAAAATGGATTTCTCAAATATTTTTTGAAACGAACATCCAATTGCTATAGGCCTGTAGTTGTTGTTGTTTGGTTTTTAGGAGCATTAGCAACTAAGGCCATATTGCTCCGGGAACATGCGGTGGTCAGTCCCTGACCTTTCCGCATCCTCCGTATTTGGTGGTGACGGGCTCGAACCCCGGTGTAATCAAGAAGCGTGTGCTACACACAGGATTGTAGTCTTTGGCGGATTTAGGATTGTTTAGGATTAGAGGCCCCCAGGCGCACGAGGCGCGCGCCTGGGGCCTCTTAAATCGAGGGGGTCTCAAATCTCAAAAAAATAAATAATAATAAAATTGTTTCATTTTAAATTTTTACGCTCATATTTATTACCGTTACTGAATAAAACTATAATTTAAGATGAGAAGTTAGTAAACTCTTATGCGAATATACCTACATATATGAAATATGATTAAAGAGGCCTGTGCGCTCTGAATTCATTATGAAACTAAAATTACTGTAACACAGAGCAAAAACGGATACAAAAATAGATTTTGACAAGTTTAATAATGGGAAATATACATATATTAGATTAGATACATACAAACAAAGCAACTCTTAGGTAGCGTAATCACCTCCGTGTCTCCGGCTGCCAGATTGCACAGTTCTACGGACTACCGAAAGTGCACACCGTTAAGACCCATTGTCTCCTGTTGTGGCTCACCAAGCTATGAATTAGCTAAGTTTGTCTCGGAGTTCCTTTCTACCCTAGTAGGCAAGACCACCAACACCGTCTCTAACAGTAGTGAATTCATAGAACGGATCAGAACCATATTCATCTCACAAGATCAAATCATGGCATCATTTGATGTAGTTTCACTTTTCACCTCCATCCCAGTAGAACTTGCCATCACATGTGCAAAGCAACTTTTAGATAACGATCGAATCCTTGGCAGCAGAACCAAACTAACACCAGACGATATCTCCACCGCCCTCAGACTGTGCTTAACAGACGGTGCGATCATGTTCATCGACTCCATTTACCAACAAGTACACAGCACAGCCATGGGTTCTCCAGTTAGTTCGGTCACGGCAAATATCGCGATAGAGGAATGAGAGTCGTGCATTTACAAATGTACCAGATCCCATTACCTTTTGGTGTCGCTACGTGGACGATGTGTTCGGGGTTATCCCCAGAAATTCAGGTGACCGAATCTTAGACCACCTCAATTCTCTGTCGCCTTTGTAAAATTCACCATCGAGCTAGAGTCTGACAACACCATACCATACTTAGAGACCCTTGTCTGGCGCTAGGGCACGTGCTTGAAGATAATTGTCCATCGTAAACCAATGTGTGCTGGCCAATTTATCAACTTCCGGTCAGCACACGCGCGTAGCCATCTTCTTGCCACTGCACGAACCTTGCTAACTCGTGCCTGGACACACTCTAGCTCTGTAAATGAGAGGCGCACCGAAATTGTTAAAATCAAAGCGGGTCTCACGAGGTGGCTATGGCATCAATACCCTTGACAGGTGTGACCTACAGACACATGGCCACGTAGCGACCAACAGAAACATCCAAGGTAATGACTCAGCCTCGAGAGCCTTTATCCCATACTACCCAAACCTATCACAACAGGTTTGTAGATTCTTAAAATCACATGGGATAAAATGCGTACAACTCCAAGGCAGAAAATTACGATCCCTCATCTCTAAAGTGAAAACACCTGTCCCCCACCTTACTACAAAGCGGATTGGTCTACCGCATCTCTTGCCGTGACTGCACTAGCTGCTACAACGAGGAAACTGGGAGACGGCTCGAAAAACGCATTTGCGAACACAAAAGAGCAATCCGCTTAGCGGATGTGGAGCGCTCAGCTATTGCCTAACACGTTTGGGCAACCCACCACGACAGTGACCCACATCGCCATGTCGTGTTTGTAGATAAGTCGCGCCACTATCGCCGATGCGCCTGGTTGGAATCGTTGAACATCAAATGCTCCAGTACATCAGACAGCAGGAACAGTGGATGTCAAGTCCACCCTATCATCGAAACAGCAATCCTGACTATTGACAAACGCTGGCAACGTCCGCATGCATTACAGCCACAGGCTTCAACATCCAACAGTTAATCACGCACTTCACATACAAGATTGGCAGTACACGCCCTCATGCTCCATTCTTAACTGACAGTTTAACTGAGGAAGGTTGACAAAACAACCGAAAGCTTTTTGTTTGTATGTATCTAATCTAATATATGTATATTTCCCATGATTAAACTTGTCAAAATCTATTTTTATATCCGTTTTCGCTCTATGTTACAGTAATTTTAGTTTTACATATGAAATATCTATGCGCTAAGTGAATATGAAATAGAATATATATTATCATGCTTAAATT
This sequence comes from Mastigoproctus giganteus, assembly GCF_048544385.1. Taxonomy (NCBI): domain Eukaryota; kingdom Metazoa; phylum Arthropoda; class Arachnida; order Uropygi; family Thelyphonidae; genus Mastigoproctus; species Mastigoproctus giganteus. The sequence goes on along the minus strand of NC_143588.1, from coordinate 21,716,176 downwards.
AAACACTTTCAGTTTTTATCTAGTGGAGGTAATTCCACGAGTGAAGAACCCTGTGACGATATTGCTCAAGAAACGATATTAGATTTGTTCGCGGAGGCAGTTCAAAACTATTCGCAAATAATTAACCCCAGGGGCTCACATCTGGTGAGTATGAGCTTGGCACACCCAGGATCCTCAGCTGGATATCATCATTATTCTCTTTCTTGGTGATTCCCTTCTACCTCTCTCTCTCTCTCTCTCTCTCGGGGTAATTCAGAAATTTTTTTTTTTTTTTTTTTTGGCTGCTGCAGTATAAGCCTCAGGCTTCCTTGCACCATATGGATAATAATAATAATAATAATAATAATAATTGAAAACCAATAAGCAAGCGCAGTAGTCTTTTAAAGCCTCTGAAATCACTACAGCGCTGGCTCACATGTAACGGAGCATTGTCTTTTTTAATAGCTTTCGGAACTAACATTTCACTCACGAATCTGTTACAAATTACTGGAGTTTGGTGTGGTTGGTGTTTTAGTGAAGGAGTATTTTTGTTTTTTTATCAAGTAAGTATCTGTAATATCTTATGTATTGTTTGTGTATTTATCAAAACTGAATTGTTTGACGGGCGTGACATTTATAGCAAGAGATAATTGGGAATTAATTTTTTAATTCCCAATTAATAATATATGTATGTAACGCGTGGTATAGTAAAAACGTGAGCGTAGAATGCACACTGTGGTGGTACCGAAAATATTTAGAGGGGGCCTCAAAACTGAATTGCGGCTGGGGCCTCTCAAGTGCTAAATCCGCCACTGTATACACTGCTGATCTTAATCATGAAGAGCGGGAATTTATCAGGCCTAATTGTGGCTTTATGCCTGAGGCTATTCACAGCGACTTTAATGTCATCTCTAGCGATATTAGCATTAGCATTAGTAGAGGCATATGATGCAAGAAAGCAAGCTTATTCAGCATCAGCCAAAACAAAAAAAAAAAAAAAAAAACCACTACTCCCATTTCACCCCTCCGTTCGTTCGAAATACCTGTCCAGCTGAGCCTTAAATTTATTTACGCTATCAACTTCAACAACAAGCGATGGGAGTCTATTCCACAAACCAACTGCCCGCTGGCTAAAGGCAAATTTCCGCACATCTATCCGACATCCGTCCTTCCTCAATTTGAATTTATGCCCTCTCAGGTGATTATTCTGAGCAAGAGGAAGAATCCCATCGGCATTGAGCATGCTCAAGCCATTCAAAGCCTTATACACCTCTATCGGATCACCTCGCCGATGCCTAGTCTCCAGGCTCTGTAATTTGCAAAACTTAAGCCTTTCTTCGTAAGAGCAACCCTTTGTTCCATTCACTAATCTTGTTGCCCTTCTCTGTACTCGTTCGAGCAGCTCTACATCCTTCTTGAAATGAGGCCTCCAGACTTGTATACAGTACTCAAGGTGTGGCCTGACCAATGCCTTATACAAGGGAATAATCACATCCTTATCCCTGCTAGAAAAATTCCTGTATATCATTGACAAGACACCATGAGCTACTCTTGCAGCTCGTCTGCACTGCTCAGAGAACTTCATATCTGCCTGCGCAATTACCCCCAGGTCCTTTTCATTCTCTACCACTGTCAGCGTAGTACCACAGAGTTGATACGTTGATCTGGGGTTACTGTTTCCCATATGTAGTACTCTACATTTGTCAATGTTAAACTTCATTTGCCACCTCTCAGCCCATCTGCTCAACCTTTCCAGATCCTGTTGCAGCAGCATAGCATCAGTAGTGTCCTTAACAACCCTGCCAACCTTGGTATCGTCTGCAAACTTGGACATTAAGCCTGATACACCATCATCAATATCATTTATAAATACAGAAAACAACAATGGACCCAACACTGAACCCTGAGGAACTCCACTAATAACATTAGTCCACGTTGAGCAGTGTCCATTGATTACCACTCTCTGTCTCCTGCCACTCAACCATCCCTCTATCCATAGCAGCAATTTGCCTCCAATGCCACACTTCTCCAATTTGTGCAGCAGTCTTCCATGCGCAACAGCATCAAAAGGCTTTCTAAGATCCAAATATATAATATCAAAGTTATTCCCTGCATCCAGTTCTTTTGTGACTACATCATAGTATCCAATCAAGTTGGTCAGACAAGACCTGCCGTTAACAAAACCATGCTGTGTCTGAGCTATAACTGAATTCTTGTCCAGATGATCCTGCAGTGCTTCTTTAACCAGTGCCTCCATTAATTTTCCTGGAACCGAAGTTAAACTAACAGGTCTATAATTACTTGTGTCAGCCTTTGATCCTCCTTTGTGAATTGGGGTTACATTTGCACATCTCCAGTCCATGGGTACCTCACCTGAGTCCAAAGAAGCTCTCATAATTATGGCTAGGGGTTTGCTTACTTCCTTTGCTGCCTCCTTTAATATAACTGGATAGATCCCATCCACCCCTGGTGCCTTTTTTATGTTTATCCTCAGCAATTTCTCCTCCACTTTCCTCTCAGTTATTAGAAAATAATCTAGCTCACTGCCAATGTTTACTTCACCTACGACATTCCCCTTCCTGAATAACTCCTCATGTGTGAATGTAGATGCAAAATTCTCATTTAGATTGTTAGCCACCTGAGCAGGATCTTCAACTGTTGAACCATCAACATCCAGTGGACCAATCTGATTCATCCCTTTCCTTCTTGAGTTTAAATAGGTAAAGAACTCTTTTCTGTTTTTCTTTGCGTCCTTTGCCAAGGATTTCTCATAATCTGCCTTTGCCTGCCTAATCTCCTTTGTGACGTGGTTACAGACCAACTTATATCTATGATAGGCTTCCATGTCACCCATTAATTTGTATGTATCCCATGCATTTTTCTTCTCTGCCATATGCCTCATTAGTTCATCTGACAACCATTTAGGCCTGAACCTTGAACAATATTTCTTGGTTGGTATGTAAAGCCTGGTAGCTTCCAAGATTAGTTTTATTTATTTTTATTTTATTACTAAAAAGATACACAACAGGTAACCATTAACAGTGTATCTGAGATCAGATCAATAAACATAATAACAATAATGTGAAATCCTACAGGACGATAAACATTGATATAGATTCAAACAATAAAAGCATATGTACAAGAGAGGATTGTATTAAGTTAAGTTACCGGTAAAACAAGTAATAATTAATCCGTTAGAGAATAGAAAAATAATATAACAAATAATAAGCTACTATAATTAGATGTGAGCTAGTCACTTTGCAGTTTAAGTGAAGAGGCAAACTTGTGGATGGAGTTCATCAGTGATTGGGAGTTGTCAAAGAAGTCAATGCGAGAGTCATTTGCTGATTTGCTGATTCTGTTCAGTGGACTGAACTTCATTAAGTCCGTGTTGGCAGAGTCAAGGCGAAACGGTGTAAGGTTCCTGACTTGTCTACAAGGAGCATTGAAGTTTATTTTACTCAGGATATCAGATGCTTCATAAATTCCAGTGATTACTTTGGCTAGGAGGACGATGTCAGCAGTAACTCTTCTAGTGCACAGAGGCCTTAGATGAAAGTAATCACACAGCGATTCATAATACACTGAGTGATAGAATAGAGGATTGCGGTACGTAAGGTAACGGATAAAGTTTTTTTGGACTGCTTCAATTTTGTTAGTTAAAGTCTTTGTGTGAGGATTCCAGATGGGTGAACTGAATTCAACGATTGGCAGAACAATAGTTTTATAAAGGATAACTGCATATCTGTAGTTTTTGAACTTGTATGTGTTCCGTTTGATGAATCCCAGTGTTTTGAATGCTTTGCTGGTGATTTTAAGGACATGGGCATCGAATTTAGCACTGCTGGAAAAGAGACTCCCTAAGTCGTTAACTTGGTCACACCTTTCGATGATCACAGAGTTAATACTATACTTAATACTAAATACTAAATGTTAATAGTTAATTTAGTTAATACTAAATATAATACTTCCCATTTAGTAATACTATAATACTTCCCATTTAGTTAATACTAAATGGGAAGCATTCAAGTTCCTTGAATGCTTCCCATTTTGAATTTGCTGTTGGTAACATCATCAGTTGGTCCCACTGTGTAGAATTTAAATACTGTCTCAGACCATCATAGTCGCCTTTACGAAAGCAAAAACCCTTCCCTTTGCCTCAGATGGGTTTTTGCTTTCGTAAAGGCGACTATGATGGTCTGAGACAGTATTTAAATTCTACACAGTGGGATATTGATTTGAGACAGTTCAGGATAGACCTCTGTCTTCAGTTTACTGATTGCTTCACGGATTTTCTCTGTGTTGGCTTCATTGTCAACTTGATTTTCAGCCAGAGGAGTTCCAAAGGTGGCTTATGTCGATTATGAGAAGATGTGCTCGGGCATTATATCCGTACGCCTTTTCTTATTAGATATTCTGCTTCCTTTCTTTAAATGTGATCGCACCATGTGAGCTTGACGTTTCAATCGAATGAACCGTGCTCTAGCTTCTTTATATCGAATATTATCAGGTGGGTGTTCAGTTTTTTTCCATTTTCTGAAGAGTTTTTGCTTGTTCTTGAAAGCATTTTTTACTTGTGGACAAACCACGAATTTGCTCGATCGGAAATTTTAACGCATTTTGATGCCCCCTCAAGAACAATAAAGTGAAGGGTATCCGAAAATACTTCTAAGGCATCGTCTACGGGGAGTTGGAAGCTATATTGCCAGTTGAAATTCCCGAGCCGTTTCATAATTACGTCTGGTTTTATATACTTGGTTGAGAAGATAACATCAGCGTTGTTTTCCCACCCCCAGTTCTCTTTTTGACTACAAGCTTGACTTCTCAGGTTGGCTTGGATTGAGAGGGGGATATGATCAGAAGTGAAGCGAGTCATACTATCAGTTAATGTGATGTCAACAGTATTGTAGTATACCAGGTCAAAGCGCTGTGTGCCTCTTGTGAGTGGCGTTTCCAGTTGTTTTATCGAGAGGGTTTCCATAGTACCATCCAATTCGCTCTTTGCGTCTTTGTGATTAGGAAGAGGCATGTTCAAATCTCCCATCACGATAGATTCTACTTTTGGGTTCAAGTTTGCGACGAGCCAAGTAAGGAGTTCATTTCTGGCTTCGCTGTCATGGTTGGATGGAAGGTATAGGATACAAATTTGTACATTCTTTGTACCTTCTCTGAAGATTGCTGAGACGGCTTCAAAATTTTCCGAGCGTGACTCTTGGTTTTTAATTACAGAGAAATTATTCTTATAGAGTATCATTACTTCTCCTCCTCCTGTTCTGTTTTCTCTTCCTCTTGTAACGCATTTAAAACCAAAATTGTCAGCCAGAGCATCCAGCTGTCTATTATTTTGAAGCCAATTCATATTCCGAGCTTAATAGATGGTTCTGCAAGGTGTGAAGTTTATTGGCTATACTGTACACATTTTGAAGGAAAAGAGAGACTTGCATATTTTCTTTCGAGTCTGATGACGAATTCCTTAATTTCTACTGCGCTATCGTAGTCGGAGGCCTCAAAGCACGTTCCTTGAAGCGCTTAACCAGGGTGCCACTGGGCCAAATGTTTTTGTCTAGTAATCGTGCTTCGCAATTGATAGGGCATGAGATAGTGAAGGAGAAATATGCTGGATGTCTTGTTCGTACTTGTCGTACTTCTACGTCGATACCCATCCCCTCTACGCACATTTCTTTAATGACGCTTTAATGAATGATATAAATCTTCAGCAATGAGTAACATATATTAGTATCAAAACTGGACAGTTTGCGATTGCCGACGTCATGGATTATTCATAATTTGTGAATGGTGCATTATGTTGACTAATGAAAACAAATAATAAATTTACATACGCTTCAGCCTTTCTATCACAACTTAGAAAGGAATAGTGGTAATGAGTATGTGTAAATTTTTTCCGTCCTCTGAGACACTTGAAGAACCAGTACTCTTGAAAATTTAGAATCACAGAATAGTACATGATTCTGGATAACAGCTGGAGAACTTTTTTTCTCTGCCAATAAAGCAAATGAAAAATTCTGCGATTGGCTGAATTTTTTTGTTTTCCCAAATTACTCCTTCAAGTAACTTTGCAACAAATTTTCACACCACAAACGAAAACAGAACAGACCCATATAAAAGAGTTATAAAATGTATTATTCATGGCCAGCGACAAAGCCCGTTTCCTGTTGGCTGTATAGAAACAAAGCAATTGACAAAGGTAGAATATTTTCAAAATGGCAAATGAACTTTAAAACCACAAATTTAACAAAACTGCATGTTTTGGAGTGACTGAGTAAATGCTTTATTCCGCCTGGTCATTGTTTATTCCGCCCTCTGAACACCACGGTTCAGAGGGCGGAAACGGCTAATTACAAGAAAATTTCTTCCCAATTCACTGGTCAGTTTCGGTTTCAGAACGTGAAACGTGAGGATCAAAAGTTCCGCAATTTAGATGTGTCTCTCATTAGCCTATAAGTAAGTAAACATTCTCCGATTTGACGGTAACCTTTGGTATATCCGTAATTTATTGATTCCAAAAATAGGCGCGCATTGTAAACACAACCAAAAGTATATTGCAATAAATAGTTTTTACGACAAGTAAAAGGAGAAAGGCAAAAACGTCTATAATGACAAAAATAATATTCATTTTTTTGTATACCGATGTTCATTATTTATAAATTATTTTTTTTTTATTATTTTTTCTATACTGACGCGGAGGCCCCTTATAATGTGAGGCCCTAAGCTCTAGCCTATGCGTAAATCCGGCCCTGTACATTGTGTCTGTAAATTGCCTGTGTTCTCTGGTCGATTTATCTGTTTTGCTGGACGAAAAATCTCGCGTTTCGCAGATAAAGAAACCTTGCTATCTACGCCTAAGATTAACTAACTCAGCTGAGGAGTAAAAAAAAAAAAGGCGATAAGAGTTTCTCGCGTCATCTTACACGGTATTCGAACCCGGGCCTTTTCCACACGGTGTGGGGAGGATGGTGACAATACCATTGTGTTACCCTCACAGTCTGCGCGGTGGTATCGTCACCATTTTCCCCACACCGGGTGGAAAAGGCCGGGGGTTCGAATCCCGTCGATGACGCCAGGAACTTTAATGGACTTTTTTTTCACTCCGTGGTCGCTCTCAGCCGTAGATAGCAAGGTTTTTTCGTCCAGCAAATAGACAAATCGACCATAGAATACACGCAATTAACAGACATAAGACACAGCACAGCAGATGAATTTAATTATTCGGGTGGCCTAAATATAATAGATAGTTAGGCTGAGTTAGTCGGTCTCGGGCGTAGATAGCAAGGTTTTTGCTCCGGAACGCGAGGTTTTTTGTCCAGCAAAGCAGGCAAATCGACCATAGAACATGCAATTTACAGACACAATACAGTTGTAACGAATGGGCCTGGAGTACTGGGGTCCATAGTTTAATATACACTTAAGTTAGTTATAAACCAGTTATACAACTATATTAACAAAAAAAAAAAAAAAACAAATATATTTGTATAACTGGTTTATAACTAACTTAAGTGTATATTAAACAATACACTTGGGTAGATAAAATAACTTTCTGGGTTACCCGAATAAGAGTAACATATCTTACTACTCTGTGGCCTGGTGTTACTGTTGGTCGAGGAACTCACTGACTATCCTACAATAATAATAAAAATAATTTATTAGTATTATTATTATATAATTTATTATTGTTATTATTATTATTATATAATTTATTATTGTTATTATTATTATTATTATTATTATTATTATAACTCTTTAAAAACTTTTAAAAAAGAAGTAAAAACGGCTGGAAAAATGTGGAGCTCTGATGTTATTTTCCACGTGGAGAAATAGATTTCCGTTCAGTTTCTGAACCACTGAAAGTTAGAGGGATTTGTGCAGGTTTGTGAGGTATTATAGTTATTTCATTATATGCATTTTTATTTGCGTATTATTGTTAGTATTTCCATATTGATTGTTAAGTGTAATGGCAAGTGATAATTCCTAAATATGCCATGAACTTATACTTTCCTGCCTTTGATTTTATGTAACCGTTCGTATAGCAGATGGCCGTGAATATTGAAGTTAGATTTCCCTTGCGCATAGGCACACCCGGGAATTTCAAAAGGAAGATGGGTGAACTATGAAATTCCTATGGTGGTGTCAAATACAATGTCGGAACAGAGGGGGATGAAAGTGCTTTCGAACTGCAGCAGCATATTTTGCAATTCGCGTTGTGCAGAGATATAATAAGAAGATAATACCACTGATGAAAGGAACGTATAGATACCGGCGTTGTGCGTAGCGGGACGTTGCCACAGCCGCAGGAGAGTCCAGAGTTATGTAATGGTGAAGTTATTTAAATTGATCTTTTGAGTGATAGATGCCTGCTTTTTTTTTTTTTTTTTTTTATTACCTTGGTTTCTCAGTATACAACTGCATTACCTATTTCTCTTGCTTGGCCCAAGCATGTCGCTGATATGTGGAAGGAACAGTTTTTCTAGTACCGCGCCCCAGGACAGTAGAAATAGACGTATAAATGCGAAGAATCATTTATTGTTTAATTGTTTCAGTATCTCTGCTTACAAAAGTGCCCTTCTTAATAATGGTTAATGCAAAATTTTCACTTTTTTTTTTTTTTTTTTTTCTGTATGAGGATATAACTATTATGTAGGTTAGGCCAAATGCATCATTTTAACATAGCTGTCTACCAAAGTAGTTTAATTAATTAATTAAATTGGCATCGTTTTGGTTATATCTCATATTGTGACTGCCTTCACAACGAGTTGTGGTATTGTGCTACCTCGAATAAATAACACTTCACCAGCGGAGAAGACTATTGTTATTTATTCTCAGCGTATACCACCATCCAGACGGCACCGTTTCAAAGCTTGTGGGCTTCTCTTCGGTGGGTGGGCAGGTACCCTGGTGTTGCAATAGTGACAACCCAGTTATGAAGTATAACTTCACACTAACTTCACACTGCCTGATGTTGCGTAGCGATATAGACTATAAAGTATTTAAGGGCAAAGGCCTCATGCTATGAGGTAGAATGACTAATATGTAGGTTAGCATTAGTAGAGGCATTTGATGCAAGAAAGCAAGCTTATGCAGCATCAGCCAAAAAAAAAAAAAAAAAAAAAAAAAACACTTCCACTTCACCCCTTTGTTTGTCCAGCTGAGCCTTAAACTTATTTAGGCTATCAACCTCCACTACAAGGGATGGGAGTCTGTTCCACCAACCAACCACCCGCTGGCTAAAGGCAAATTTCCGCACGTCTATCCTACATCTGTCTTTCCTCAATTTGAATTTATGCCCTCTCAGGTGATTATTCTGAGCTAGAGGAAGAATCCCATCAGCATTGAGCATACTCAAACCATTCAAGGCTTTATACACCTCTATCAGATCACCTCGCTGGTGCCTAGTCTCCAGGCACTGTAATTTGCAAAGGTTAGTGCAAATGCATCATTTTAACATAGCTATCTACCAAAGTAGTTAAATTAATTGATTAAATTGGCATCGTTTTGATTATATCTCATATTGTGACTGTCTACATATTAATCATTCTACCTCGTAGCATGAGGCCTTTGCCATTAAATACTTTATAGTCTTTAACAATATGCACCATCAGGCATCTCTCATATTGTGAAGTTATACTTCATAACTGGGTTGTCACTATTGCAACACCAGGGTACCTGCCCACCCCCGAAGAGAAGCCAAGCTTTGAAACGGTGCCGTCTGGATGGTGGTATCCATTGAGAATAAATAACAATAGTCTTCTCCACTGGTGAAGTGTTATTTATTCGAGGTAGCACAATACCATGGCAACTCGTTGTAAAGGCAGTCACAATATGAGATATAACCAAAACAATGCCAATTAAATTAATTTGGTTTTAAACATTAAACTGGCTGACCGGGCTAGCTGGGTGGGTAAAGTGCCTGCCTGGAAACCCAAAGGTCGCGGGTTCGATTCCTGCCTTGGGCTTGGATCAAAGTACTGCAAAAACCTTAGGAGGTGCATTATGGCCACAGAAGCCTATGCGCCAACAACTACCAACAAAAACATTAAACTTATTTAACCATTTAAAGGCCTGGGAAGTCGAGGAAACCACTGATACTTTTGTGGGTTCTTGTGGTTGGTTTGAAAAATTCAAAAAACGTGCAAGAATTCATAGCATTAAACTGATGGGCGAGGCTGCAAATGCTGACATCCAGGCAGCAGGCAGAATTTCCTGCACAAGTGCAAGCGTAGTAGAATGAGGAAAATACACGCAAAATTTGGTATTCAATGTGGATGAAAGCAGGATATTCTGAAAACACTTGCCTTCCTGAACTTCCATCTCCCGAGATGAGAAAAGAGCTTCCAGGTTTAAAGTAGTCAAGGACCAATTAACATTCTGTTTGTCTGTTCACTTGAACAAAACTCGCTTTGTCAGTCTTACATTGTCTCCTTGTATATGTGTGAAATACAAGGACCATTACAGAAGTAATGCTTCCTAATTTTTTACTTTCAAATGTGGTGTCGTAGATCATTTTGTGGGTCACTAGAAAACTCTAGTTTCGCCTTACTGAGTGGCACTGTAATTGGTCTCATAAGTGATAGTTGAAAATAGTGGATGGTTCAAAATAGTGAATTTTACATATATACATATCAAGCAAAGAGTGGTGATTGAATTTCTTACCAAGCAAGAAGTGATACCTATCGAAATCCATATGCATTTCAGAAATGTTTATGGTGACAATACTATGGATGTGAGTACAGTTAGACACTTTAAGAGTGGGGAAAGTGACTTTGTGGACAATCTCAAAGGGGTCAGCCAGTAACGTCAGTGACAACAAGAGCCGTATCTGGTGGGCTGATCAAAGAGGACCACGCATCACAACACGCAAATTGTGTGATGCAGCAAGTGTAGGGAAACCTGCTGTGATAAGCATTATAAAGGAACTAGGCTACAAAGTTTGCACCTGGTGGATCCCAAAAATGTTGACACATGAACACAAAAAAGCCCGGAAAGTCATCTGTATGGAACTCCTCTAGTGCTACAAGAGTGAAGGAGAGGTTTTTCTTTCAGGCATAGTCACAGGTGACGAAACCTGGGTCCACCATTATGACTGAAACAAAGAGACAGTTAATTCCATTTCAAAGTTCACCGTGCAAGAAGTTCAAAAGAAAGCCTCCTGTCGATAAAGTCATGGCGATAGTGTTTTGGGACAAAGATGGGGTCTTGCTTGTGACTTCTTGGAGTGTGACACCACAATCAACTCGGATCGATATGCAGAAATGTCGAAAAAGTTGAAAGCTTGCATCTGTAGAGTTTGACTGGACAAAAACCTTAATGAGGTTCTTCTTCAACACAACTTCACACCAGTCTCTGCATGATGGAGGCCATTGCAAAACTGGGATGCACTGTTCTTCCTCACCCCTCTCATAGCCCAGATCTCGCATCTTCCAACTCTCATCTCTTCGGCCCGCCTGTTGATGCACTCCGTGGAAGTTTTAAGAAGGATGTAGAGCTGTTGGAACGAGTACAGAGAAGGGCAACAAGATTAATGAAGGGAACAAATGGTTGCTCTTACGAAGAAAGGCTTAAATTTTGCAAATTAGTGTCTGGAGACTAGGCACCTGCGAGGTGATCTGATTGAGGTTGGTCCTTGAATGGTTTGAGCATGCTCAATGCTGATGATATTCTTCCTCTTGCTCAGAATAATCACTTGAGAGGGCATAAATTCAAATTGAGTAAAGGCAGATGTAAGATAAAGGACAGATGTAGGATAAAGTTTGCCTTTAGCCAGCTGGTAGTTGGTTGGTGGAACAGCCTTCCATCCTTTGTTGTGGAAGTTGATAGCCTAAATAAATTTAGTGCTGAGCTGGACAGGTATTTAGAACGAAAACAGGGATGAAATGGGAGTGGGTTTTTTTTTTTTTTTTTGGCTGATGCTGCATAAACATGCTTTCTTGCATCATATGCCTCTACTAATGCTAACTCCAACTGGCTTCCATTTTCTAGTCACACTGACCCAGCTGTTCAAGATTCTGAGGCTCTTTCAGTCACTAATGACCTTGCACAGATTGTTCATTTACCTACAAGAATACCGGATAATCCTAACCATACGGCCAACACGTTTGATCTTTTACTCACAAACAGCTCTTTTAAGTAGATGGTTGAAGTAAGTGGGCCTTTAGGCACCTCAGATCACAACTTGGTGATTGTCTCTTCTCCAATGGAGCCTTTATCTCGTGGCTCTTCCCAACCTCGTGTCATTGGGTATTACAAGAATACAAAATGGGATGACCTGCGAGGTTTCTTTTCTTCTTTTGCTTGGTCGGATTACTGTTTCAAAACTTCTGATGTCAACGTTTGCTCAGATCGTGTCAGTGAAATTATTCTTGTAAGAATAGAATCCTTTATCCCACACTCCACTTTAAAATCTTGTCCTTTATCTAAACCTTGGTTTCCAATAAATGTGCTAAGCCCTTTCAGGAGAAGAATGTTGCATATCGTAATTGGCTTGTTTCCAATTCTACAGTTTCATTTTCTGCCCACACAAAAGATCACAACAATTGTAAAGCATTTTTCAGCAATTAATCAGTCCAAACTAGATTTTAAACAAAACTTGCTTCTTGCCCTAATGGTAGCCGAACATTCTGGTCTCTTGCCAAAGCTATTGGCCACAACCTTTGCCCATCTCTGCTCCCACCTCTTTCTAAACCAGATGGTTCTGTTGTCACTTTGGCCAAGGATACCTGCTAGCACCCCATTTTTCTTCCATCTCATATATTAATGATCTTGGAAAAACACCTCCCACCATTCCCAACATGCTCCATTCAATGCCTCCTGTGGTCTTCCGTCAAAAGGACGCCAGAAGGATTTTGACGAATCTTGATGCTAAGAAAGCTCCAGGTCCTGATGGTATTTCCCCACTTGTTCTGAAAACCTGTGCTCCTGAACTTACTCCTGTTCTTTGCTGCCTTTTTCACTTTCTTATTCCAAAGGTGTTTTTCTTTCTGCTTAGAAATTTGCACATATCCAACCAGTTCCTAAAAAGGGTTACAAATCTCTCCCATTCATTTATCGTCTCATTGCAATTATTTCTTACTTTAGCAATTATTGCAATTATTGTTTACTTTAGAAAGAGTAAAGTAATGGAGAAATCAATTAACCGCCAACTCTGAAACTACCTAGAAACCTTCTGTCTGATCAAAGATTGCCAGTATGGATTCCATCAGTGTCAATCCACTGGTGATATTCTGGCTTATGTTACCCATTTATAGACAAATTCAATGGAAAAGTTCGGTGAAACACAAACAGTTGCTCTTGACATCTCAAAGGCTTTCGATCGTGTTTGGCATAAAAGTCTTCTTAAAAAGGTTCCATCTTATGGTTTGCCAACTATTTTTTGTAATTGGTTATCCAGTTTTTCCTCTGATCGCTCACTGAGGGTGATGGTAGATGGCTTTCTGTCTTCTAACATATCTACTAATGCTGGTGTCTCCCAAGGTTCAGTTCTTTCCACCACTCTTTTCCTCTTGTATATTAATGACTTTCTTCCATTGACTGGAAATCCTCTCCATAGTTTTGCCGTTGATAGCACATTGCATTCCACTTTCCATTTTGAGAAACCTTGCCCTGCTCAATCAGCTTCAACTTCTTGAATATACCCTACCACTTCCTTAAATGCCAATCTCCAGATAATTCTCTAGTGGGACAAAGACAACTTAGTTGATTTCAGCCCTTTTAAAACTCAGTCTTGTCTTATATCTTGCAAAAAGGATTCTTCGCTCCTATGCTTATCTTTGGTAGCACTCCTATTAGTAGGCAAGTTGATATATCTCTTTTGGGGATTACTTTGACTTCTAATCTCTCTTGGCACAAGCACATTACAAATATTGCTTCTTCTGCATCTAAGAAATTTAGTTTTCTCTTTTGCTCTCAGCGTTACTTTTCTTCCAAACAGCTGTTCACTCTGTACAAATCGCAAATCCATCCTACCATGGAATATTGTTCCCACATCTGGGGCAGTGCCCCCAAAACCTCTCTCAGGCTTCTAGATTCCATTCAGAAGAGGGCAGTTAGGTTAATAAATGAATAATCTCCGACAAAGTCTCCACTTGCTGTCTAATAGATGTACTGTTTCTGCTGCATGTCTTTTCTACAGATACTTCCATGTCCACTGTTCTTCTGAATTGGTTTCTATAATTCCCGCTCTCTCTTTCAAAACTGTCTGAACACGTGCTGCCACCAGCCAACATCCATTTACTGTCCAACTTCAAACTCACAGAACCAACTTTTCATCTTTCTTGTTTATTCATTCAACTGCTGTTTTCTGGAACAGCATTCCTTCATGTGTCTTTCCTGAAAATTACAATCTACAGAAGTTCAAGTCTAATGTCAACAAATATCTTCTCTCGTCTTTTCAATCTCCACCCCAAGCACGGTACTAAGTGCTATAGGTTCTAATACCTCTCAAAAAAAAAAAAAAAAACACCATTGGATGGCAGCGATTATGGCATATTGATGTTGGATTTATTTAAAAATTATGTAAATGTCAGGGGTAAATGAAAGGGATTTTATTTTTGCAAAGGTGATTTAATGGGCTCGGACATTCCTTAAGTTATTTTTGATAGGACCAACTGATGTTTAAAAACATAAATGTCAAATGGGAATGTTGAGGGTTACTAAATCTTAGTGGCTAAGATCTCCTCATCATAGAACTTGCTAAAAGCTTTCTACCAACCAAAAGATATTGTTCAAGGTTTAGATTATTTTATCTACTATGGAACTGATGACTTCAGTTTAGACCGGGGTTCGAGCCCATGCCCACCAAATACGGAGGATGCGGAAAGATCAGGGAATGACCACCGCATATCCCCGGAACAATATGGCCTTAGTTGCTAATGCTCCTAAAAACCAAATAACAAACAAACAATGAGTTCAGTAATAAAGGAGGACTGAATGAGTGACACGTTGCTCATTCAGTCCTCCAATCAGTGCATGGCAACAAACATGATATGAAGTGCTATTATAAGAAATCATTATATGGTATATGTATGAAAAAATAAGTAAATAGTAATTGCCAGGTTGCTATTGATCTAATATTAAAGAAATATGATATATCTTTCTAAAAGGTCAAAATATAAAATTTCATTAAAATCCATCCATTGGGAGTGAAGAGATTGTGTATCGAAGGTCAAAGGAATAATATTGCAGTATTTATATTGGACTTAAAGGCGAGTACAGTGGTCTCCGACAGTTTTTAAATTCTGTGCAGTGGGATCAACTGACGATGTTAACAACAGTAAATTCTAAGTGGGAAGCATTCAAGGAATTAATCGTGGAAGCTAAAAGTTTCATACCTATTAAGAAATATTGTTCAAAGTTTAGGCCTAAATGGTTGTTAAATGAACTAATGAGACTCGTAATAGAGAAGAAAAATTTGTGGGATGCATGTAAATTATCAAGCGACTTAGAAGCCTATGGCAGATATAAGCTAGTCTGTAATCAGGTGACAAAGGGGGTTAGGCAGGCGAAGGCAGATTACGAGAAATCCTTGGCAAAAGATGCTAAGAAAAAGAGCAAGGATTTCTTTACTTATATAAACTCTAAAAGGAAGGGGATGAATCTGATTGGTCCACTTTACATCGATGGTTCGACCGTTGATGATCCTGCTCAGATAGCAAACAAACTGAATGAGTATTTTGCATCTACATTCACACGTGAGGAATTATTAAGGTTTGAAAATGGCAGAAGGTTATCAAATTGTAGCAGGATACTTAATGATTTTGGAATAACTGAGAGCAAAGTGGAAGAGAAATTGTTGAAGTTAAACGTAAGAAAAGCACCTGGGGTGGATGGGATCTATCCAGTTATATTAAAGGAGGTGGCAAAGCAAGTAAGCAAACCCTTAGCCATAATTATGAAAGCATCCTTGGACTCAGGGGAGGTTCCCACGGACTGGAGATGTGCAAATGTATCCCCAATTCACAAAGGGGGATCGAAGGGTGACACGAGTAATTACAGACCAATTAGTTTAACTTCTGTTCCGGATAAAATAATGGAGTCGCTGGTTAAAGATGCATTGCAGGATCATCTAGACAAGACTGCAGCAATAATTCAGACACAGCATGGGTTTGTTAAGGGAAAGTCTTGTCTGACAAATTTGATAGGACATTATGATGTGGTTACAAAGGAACTGGATGCAAAAAATAATTTTGATATCATATATTTGGATTTCAGGAAAGCTTTTGACACTGTTGCACATGGAAGACTATTGTACAAATTGGAGCAGTATGGTATTAAGGGTAAGTTGCTGCAATGGATAAAAGGATGGTTAAGTGGGAGAAGACAGAGGGTGGTAATCAATGGGTGCTGCTCTTCTTGGACTAATGTTATTAGTTGTGTCCCGCAGGGTTCGGTGTTAGGTCCACTGTTGTTTTGTATATTTATAAATGATATTGATGAAGGTATATCAGGCTTAATGTCGAAGTTTGCAGATGATACAAAGGTTGGCAGGGTTGTTAATGACAGTAATGGCAGTGTACTACTGCAACAGGAACTAGATAATTTTGGCAGATGGGCTAAGAAGTGGCAACTGAAGTTTAACCTTGACAAATGCAAAGTACTGCATATGGGTAGAAGTAACCCCAGAGAAACGTGCCAACTGTGTGGTGTACTACACTTAAGGTGGTAGAAAATGAAAAAGACCTGGGAGTAATTGTGCAGGCAGATATGAAGTTTTCTGAGCAATGCAGACAGGCTGCCAGGGTAGGTCGTGGGGTTTTGTGAACTTGGGATTTTGTCAATGATATATAGGAATTTTGCTAGCAGGGAGAAGGAGGTGATTGTACCTCCGTATAAGGCAATGGTCAGGCCACGCCTTGAGTACTACGTACAAGTCTGGAGGCCTCATTTTAGGAAGGATGTAGATTTACTTGAGTGTGTACAGAGAAGGGCAACAAGATTGGTGAGGGGAATGAAGGAATTCTCTTACCAAGAGAGACTTAAGTTCTGCAAATTGCAGTGGCTGGAGACTAGGCACCTGTGCGGTGATCTGTTTGAGGTATATAAGGCCTTGAATGGGTTGAGCACGCTGAATTCTGATGGGATCCTTCCAATTGTTCAGATTACGAACCTAAGGGGGCATAAATTCAAATTAAGAAAAGACAGATGTAGAATAGATGTGTGGAAATTTGCCTTTAGCCAGCGGGTGGTTAATTGCTGGAACAAACCTCCATCTGTCGTTGTGGAAGTTGATAGGTTGAATAAATTTAAGGAGGAACTGGACAGGCATTTGGAGGGAATGGTGTATTTTTTTTTTTTTTTTTTTGTTGATTGATGCTACATAAGCTCATACATTTGCTTTCTTGCATCACATGTCACTACTACTACTACATTATGCATATATGCTAATCCAACTAAAAATGCTTATAGAGATGATTATAAATTGTCAGGGGACACACAGTTCTACAATAAGTACAAAGTAGTCACAGGTTAGGCATGCTAAAGCAAATTATGAGAAGTCTTTGTCCAAGAGTGCAATGAAAAGTATCAAGGAATACTCTCCTTATAATTAACACTCAATGGAAAGGGATGAACCATATTGGTCCATTGAATATGAATGGCATAACTATTGATGTTTGTCAACAACCTGTGCAGGTTTTTGACCAATTGGTTTCATGTAGAGCCTCTTCCCCTTCAAAACAGTTTTCCTAGGTAGCTCTACATGAATCCATTCTCTTCTGCTACCACCAGAAACATTCTTGAACATGTTTACTGTTATAGATTTTTGGTACATTTGACATACTGTATTTGAAAAACTTTTGAATAAAAGCCTTGTGAATAGAAATATGTCAAATAGAACAAAATCAGAGTTACAATGAGGACGTTCCATTTAATGATCTCATTTTTTTCCTTCGGGAATTGTCTCACTGATAAATGCACTGCGAGTCCAAATTGTTGACGGTTACAGAAAAACTAAATCTGTTCCAACAATCACTTTGAAGTCTGAAGGCAATAGAATAGAATGGTTTCGTGTGTAAGCTGCATCTCAAATATAACTTTAAATAAAATAAAAATTACTTTTTCAGAAACATTTTAATCTGAAAGACATTTATTACACAATACCAGTATCAAAGTTATCTACTTTCACTCAGTTTGCCCCAACAATTTATGCATTTATAATTATTGTGACATCAGTGCCCTTGAAAAAAAAAAAAAAAACTTGCTACTGACCCAAAAACCAATATTTTGTCTCATGCATAAATTTGAATCTATGCTAAAATGTTTTCTAGAATGTTTTAAAGATCTAAACAGATAAAAATATGATGGCACGATATTCAAGTTGGCGGATGTTCCAAAATTTCATGTTTTCCTAGCACCACTCACAAACAAATTGAGCATTCTCCCCCACCCCCCCCCCCCCCAAATCAAAAGTGTACTGCAGTAATGGCAGCTCCTCATTCCATGCAATTAATGATGATAGTAGTAGTAATGAAAAAATGATACAAGCAAGCAAGCTTATATAAATCAGCCAAAAAAAAAAAAAAAAACCCTACATGGTTCTCCCATCTATACCACTCTAAGAATTTGTCTAGTTCTTCCTTTAATTTATCGAACCCATCCAATTACACAACAACAGATGGAAGTCTGTTCCAACAATCACTTGAAGGCTAACTTCTGCACATCTTTCCTGGGCGTCTCCGTAGCCAGGTGGGAAGGAGCAGCAGTGCGTAGCACATTCTTCTTGATTAGACCGGGGTTTGAGCCCGTCACCACCAAATATGGAGGATGCGGAAAGGTCAGAGAATGACCACCGCATATCCTGGAGCAATATGGCCTTAGTTGCTAATGCTCCTAAAAACCAAATAATAACAACAACAACAACAACATCTTTCCTGCGACCATCCTTCCTCGACTTGAATTTATACCCTTTCATGTGTGTAGTCTCAGCAAGTGCCATTAACATTCAACTTACTCAATCCATTGAAGGCTTTAAACACCACAATAAGATCTCCCCCCACAGGTGCCTGGTCTTAAGATGCTGAAGTTTGCAGAACTAAAGCCTTTCTATGTAAGAACCCCCCCCCCTTTCGTTCCCTTCACCATTCTGGTTGCCCTTCTCTGCACCCATTCCAGCAGATCTACATCCTTCTTAAAGTAAGGCCTACAGACCTGTATATATATATATATATAGCTTAAAGGTGATTAGCCCCTTGTATTAGCTCCACTTATACAAAGGGATAATCACCTCCTTATCCCTGCTAGCAAAATTTCTGTATGTCATTGACAAGACCCCATGAGCTGTCCTGGCAACATGTATGACTGCACTATTACCCCCAAGTCTTTTTCACTCTCCACTATCCTGAAGGTAGTACCACAAAGTTGATAAGTTCCTTTAGGGTTACTGCTACCCATAAGCAGTACCTTGCATTTGACAATGTTAAACTTCAACTGCCATTTCTCAGCCCATCAACTAGATTTTTCTAGATCTTGTTGCAGTAGCTCACTCTGATGAGTGTTGTTAACCACCTTGCCAACCTTTGTATCATCTGCAAACTTACGCATTGAGCCTGATATAATTTCATCAGTATCATTGATAAATATTGAAAACAACAATGGGCCCAGCACTGAACCCTGCGGAACTCCACCAATAATATTAGTCCACTGATAGCCATGTCTTCTTCCACTTAACCATCTCTTTATCCATAGCAATAACTTGCCCTTAATTCTCCATTGCTCTACTTTGTACAGCAGTCTTTTATGTCAAAGCCTTCCTGAAATCCAAGTATATGATGACAAAATTATTTTTTCATTCAGTGCCTTGGTCACTGCATCATAGTAAACTATCAGATAAGTTAGATAAGACTGCCCTTTAACAAATCCATGCTGTTATTGCAGTATAATTGCATTGCCTAAATGGATATCAGATGAACTGATGAGACTCGTGGCAGAGAAGAAAAATGCATGGAAGGTATATAAATTATCAGGCGACATGCCTATGATAGATATAAGATAGTCTGTAATCAAGCCACAAAGGAGGTTAGACAGGGGAAGGCAGATTACGAGAAATCTTTGGTAAAGGATACAAAGAAAAACAGCAAAGACTACTTATGTGAGCTCTAGAATGAAGGCGATGAATCAGATTGGTGCACTTGATATTAATGGTTCAATTGTTGACGATCCTGCTGAGGTAGCTGACAAACTAAATGAGTATTTTGCATTTATATTCACACATGAGGAGTTATTAAGGGAAGAAAATGCCAGGTGTTTATGAAACTGCAATGGGGAGCTCAAGGATTTTGTAATAACTGAGAGCAAAGTGAAGGAGAAATTGTTGAAGTTAGACATAAGAAAGGCATCTGGGGTGGATGGGACGTATCTAGTTATATTAAAGGCAGCAGCAAAGGAAGAAAGCAGACCCTTAGCCATGATTATGAGGGTGTTCTTGATCTCAGGGGAGGTCCCCACAGACTGGATGTGCAAATGTATCCCCAATTCACAAAGCAGGATTGAAGGGTGACACGAGTAATTACAGGCCTATTAGTTTAGCTTCTGTTCTGGGCAAAGTAATGGAGTCACTGATTAAAGCAGTGCCGACTGGCTAGCCGGGTGGGTAAAGCGCCTGCCTGGCAACCCAAAGGTCGCGGGTTCAAATCCCGCCTCGGGCTTGGATCAAAGTACTGCAAAAATCTTGGGAGGTGCATTATGGCCACAGAAGACGATGCGCCAATAACTACCAAAGAAAAAAAAAAGAAAGAAAAAAAGATTAAAGCAGTACTGCAGGAACATCTAGACCAGACTGCAGTTATAGTTCAGATACATCATGGGTTTGTTAAGGGGAAATCGTGTCTGACCAATTTGATGAGATACTACAATGTGATCATAAAGGAACTGGATGCAAAAAGTAATTTTGATATCATATACTTGGATTTTAGTAAAGCCTTTGATACTGTTGCTTTTTATACTGTACAAGTTGGAGCAGTATGGCATTAAGGGCAAGTTGCTGCTATAAAGGGGTGGTTAAGTGGGAGAAGACAAAGACTGGTAATCAAATGGACACTACTCTTTGTGGACTAATGTTATTAGTGATGTTCCCCAGGGGTCCGTGTTGGGCTCATTGCTATTTTCTGTATTTATCAATGATATTGATGAAGGTATATCAGGCTTAATGTCCAAGTTTGCAGATGATACGAAGGCTGGTAGGGTTGTTAATGACAGTGAGGACAGTATGTTACTGTAACAGGATCTGAAAATGTGGCAACTGAAGTTTAACATTGACAAATATCAATTGTGTGTGTGTGTTACTACACTCAAGGTAGTGGAGAATGAAAAAGATCTGCGGATAAAGGGATAGTTGAATAGGAGAAGACAGTGGTAATCAATGGACATTGCTCTTCGTGGACTAATGTTATTAGTGGTGTCCCCCGGGGGTTGGGCACAACTCCCAGGGGTTGTGCAGTGAGATATGAAGTTTTCTGAGTAGTGCAGGCAGTCTGCAAGAGTAGTTCATGGTGTCTTGTCAGTGATATATAGGAATTTTGCTAGCAAGGATAAGGAAGTGATTATCCCCTTATATAAGGAAATGGTCAGGCCACACCTTGAGTACTGCATACAGGTCTGGAGGCCTCATTTTAGGAAGGAAGTAGAGCTACTGGAACAAGTACAGAGAAGGGCAGCAAGAGTAATGAGTGGAACGAAGGGTTGCTGTTATCAAGAAAGGCTTAAGTTGTGCAAATTGCAGCATCTGGAGACTAGGCACCTGCATGGTGATCTGATTGAGGTGTATAAGTATTTGAATGGTTTGAGCAAAATCAGCGCTGATGGTATTCTTCCTCTTGCTCAGATTTCGCACCTGAGGGGGCATAGATTCAAATTTCGGAAAGACAGTTGTAGAAAAGATGTGCGGAAATTTGTCTTTAGCCAGCTTGTCGTTGATTGCTGGAACAAGCTTCCATCTGTTGTGGAAGTTGACAGCTTAAATTCAAATTCAATTTAAATATATAAAAAAAAAAAATATATATATATATATATATATATATATATATATATATATATATATATATGTAAGATATAGCCCAAAAAAAATCCAAAATATTTGAAATAATTCGTTATTATTATTTGTACCTGACTCGAACCCAAACATTGTTCGTGTGTATCCGGCCCTCCCCCCGAGAGCCAGGTACGTGTCTTTATAGACGTCTACTGTATAAATTGTACATGGCCCATTTCAAATCCCATATTCAAATTCATCATAACATATCTGAGTGACTGTTTCTGCTATTCTTACAACATCTTAATTTGATGACTCAGTCAGTACAGTAGCTTCAGCAAATTTATTTACAGTGCTCGTAGTATTAGTATACATGCAAGTTCTTACTCTTAGTTATCCTAACACAGCCCATGTACTTATTTGTTCCGTGATGACCCACAGCAGGGCCCAGAGTCCCACACACCTTTGCTTTCCAGGCTGCTGCATGTACCAATAGTAGCAGTTGAAGAATCACTTTCACCTCTGCATGTGGCTCTAGTTAAACTATTAGTCTGTGTATCCCCTCGAGCTAGCAGGTTTCTGACCTGCCTATCATTGCCTCGATAGTTTCAGCAAATATTCTTGCATCCCTTCTACTCCAGCGTAACCCATCTGTGTAAAAATGGTCTCTCCTGTTAACAAGCACAGACCACGCTGAGAAAAATTCTACTTCAGGAGCCTTGCAGAAAATCTCCAGGGCCAAATTGATTGTATACATTGTTGTCAGAGTATACGTTGACATGGCTCTCAACGTATACTCCCTCCTATCTTGTCTGGGCAGAATTGCATGTCATATTGATCCAAAAAAAATGAAAAATGATGTGACATCACTTTGAACTTTTTTTTTTTTCATATGGGGGGGACAGATGTCTCCCCACTACTGAAATTCATTTCGTTTCAGGGATACTACCCCGATACAACCAAGCTTCATATCCTGTCACTGGTTCCTGAACAGAATGGTTACAGTTCTGGTCAGTTAACTTTTACTGTAAAAGATTCAGTATAGATACATATTGCTTTGTGATTGTCTGTCAATCACTATGGAAGCCACACCTTCAATAAAGTGAGGAATCAATTTGGCTTCAATAAAGTGTCAGTCACCAAACATACCTTATTGAAGCCAGAATTATCCTACTCCACTGCCTTCAAAATCAATGTTTTGCAATTTCACAAATGTTAACAAACTTTTTTTTTCTTTTTTTTTTTTTTTTTAATGAAAACCCCAAACACAAGAGGTATTAGAACCTATAGTACTTAGTACTTTGCATGGATTGGAGGTTGAGAAAATGAAAGAAAATATTTTTTGACATTAGACTTGAACTTTTGTACACTATAATTTTCAGGAAATGCATATGAAGGAAGGTTGTTCCAAAAAACAGCAGTTGAATAAACGAGGAAGATGAAAAGTTGGTTCTGTGAGTTTGAAGTCTGACAGTGAATGGATGTTGGTTGGTGGCAGCACGTGTTTGGACTGTTTTGAAAGAGAGCGGGAATTATAGACTCCTATTCATAAGAACAGTGGACGTGGAAGTATCTGTAGAAAAGGCATGTAGCATAAACAGTACATCTATGAGACAGTGGAGAGACTGTTAGAGATGAGTTATTAATTAACCTAACTGCCCACTTCTGAATGGAATCTAGAAGCCTGAGAGAGGTTTTGGGGGCACTGCCCTAGATGTGGTAACAGTATTCCCTGTTGGGGTGGATTTGTGATTTGTACAGAGTGAACAGCTGTTTGGAAGAAAAGTAATGCCAAGAATGAAAGAGAAAACCAAGTTTTTTAGATGCAGAGGAAGCAATATTTGTAATATGCTTGTGCCAAGAGAGCGATTAGAAGTTAGAGTAATCCCCAAAAGAGATATATCATCTTGCCTGGAGATCAGAGGGTCACCAAAGATAAGCGTAGAAGCAGAAGAATCCTTTTTGCGAGATATAAGACAGGACTGAGTTTTAGGAGGACTGAAATTGACTAAGTTTTCTTTGCCTCGCTGGAGATTGGCAGCAGATATTCAAGAAGCTGAAGCTGATTGAGCAGGGCAAGGTTTCTCTAACTGGAAAGTGGAATGTAATGTGTTATCATCAGCAAAACTATTGATAAGATTTCCAGTCAATGGAAGAACGCCAGGGGCTCACATGTGGTGAGTATGGGCTTGGCACACCCAGGGTTCTTAGCTTGATTTCATTCTATTGCTCTCTCTCTCTCTCTCTCTCTCTCTCTCTCTCTCTCTCTCTCTCTCTCTCTCTCTCTCTCAGGGTTACTCAAATTTTTTTTTTTGCCTGGTGCAGCATAAGCCTCAGGCTTCCTTGCACTATATGGCTAATAATAATAATTAGAGGAAAAGAGTGGGGGAAAGAACTGAACCTTGGGGGACACCAGCACTAGTGGAGTATATGGGTAACTTTTGTAAGTGGACAGACTGTAAGTGGAAATAGACATAATTGAGATTAGAACTGAGACCACGTATATATGTGAAATGGACTAGGAAGTGTTTGGGAGGTTTAGATCTTTACTATGTCCCTGATACCGGAATATAATATGGTTGCACTGTATTTTGTTTACCACAGAAATAATTTAATTCGTGTCCAGTTGACTTTTTGATATCTTTTGTTATTCTTTGTTGTATTTAATTTGATATTTGAAAATGTATTTTATTTTTCAGATAATAAATATGGGAAAAGTTATTTTAGTAACTGGAGGTACGGGACTGGTTGGAAAAGCAATTGAAAAAATTGTAGAAAATGAAAAATGTGCTGATGAAAACTGGGTCTTTGTATCATCCAAAGATGCCGATTTAATGTGAGTTGTGATATTTAAAAGGTTTTTTTTTTTTTTTATTACTTTTGATTTTATTTATTTATTTATTTATTTTTATTTATTTTTTTGAGCATCTGTGATGCTTTCCTAAAATAAAAACTTAAATAATTTAGTGTGCTCTGCAGTTGATATTAAAAAAAAATCCCATAATTTATGATATTCTATTTTATATAGTCCATTCCGGTTATTTGGGACGTATCGGGACCAGTGCATTTTGGCCCAATTAAGCGGCTGCCCCAGTTATCCAAAGTTTCACGTAAATAGTTAAAAATACAATGTATCCCCCCCCTTTACAATTAGTTCACTGTACAATCAAATCACATTACGATGAACTCACCATAGTAAAGTACCGTTCACTATACGATTTGTAGTAAGCGCTGATCATTGTGATCACGTTTGTGAATTGAATTTTAATTCTATTAAACAGCGATTCTAATTAGAGAAAATAGGAGGAATATTATCCACAGGCTATAAAAGTAAAGATATATTAAGCACAAATTTATCCTTTATTACCTTACCAATTAAAAAATTAAATGATACATGAAAATCGGAAGAATATACGTTATAATCGGAATAATTAATACGTACTGTATGTACATACAAACTAGTTGACATTTCTGCTCACTGACATTTGTGGGTGGGGGTTAAAATTTAAAACAGCAAAAAGATAAGCAATCAATAACAAAGAACACGGAACACACAAATTGCAAGTGACACGATATGTGCAAGTGGAGTAAAGAGTTACAAAGAGTTACTTCACTATGGAGTAAAGAGTTACAAAGAGTTACTTCACCCACAAAATTCCAGCTGTTGGTATTATCGCAAATTCAGTAAGATCGAGTTTACTGCCTGTTTACGATAGATTTCACTAACATAAAAGCCCAATAAACCGGTGACTGCTGATTGTTTTATGGTTGTGACCTCCAGAATTTTGACCGAACCACGTGGTACTATCGGAGACAATCGTAGGGTAATCTCCAGTGCTGCGGTCTCCTGCCCCAATTAAACAGCATGCTGTCCCAATTAAGCGAAGTAAAGCCTGGCTATTTTCTCCATTGGTTTCTGTTTTTAAGATTTGCCCCAAATAAACGGCTGCCCCGATTAAACGGTGGCCCAAATAACTGAAATCCACTGTATTTTAAATTACAGATGCTCAAAACTATAAATAGATTTAATAGTTGATAATAATTTGAATTATCATCTGTTTTTTATGATAGAAACACTTCACTTTTGTATAAATTTAATGACAACTAAGTACATTGTTATATTTTGTGAGTGTATTTTGAAATTCATTATTTTAAGTGTTGATTGAAGTGTTAACTGTCTACACTTAAAATATTTCAAAATTTCAAGGTTCAGCTGAATCCTGCCTTCTTGCAAAGTTTCACCTCATTAACAACGCAACAAAGTTTATTAGTATATCTTTAAACTTTTTTTGTAATTGACTGATACCTATTTATATAATAGAAATACAAATATTTATCTGTATTATTAGTAATATGTATTATTTATGGTAAATGCTTAGAGGTTAGAGGCTTAGAGGTAAATGTAAGAGGCTTAGAGGGGAACAGGTATCCTGTGTGTTATCAGACACTCAGCCTAAAACACTGATGGATCCAATATCTCTCTAGTACAGAAGATTTAGGAGAAGTCCGGTTGGCCTGCCTCCCTAAAATCCACTCATGCACACCTTCTCGATGGTAAGCCCTGTTACGTCACTTAGGTGGCAACGAACGTGTAGAGTGGTTCTCTTCAAGACGCCTGGTCAGCGTGAAGAGGAAAAGACCAAACCCTCCAGCAATGAGAGCACAACAATACAAATGGCCCTCAGTCCCCAGCAGCTTTCACTCTCCCTCTTACGGCAGCGAGAGGATCAGAGTGGAGGCAGAGGGTGCTAAGAATCTCTGGGTACGACCAGGCTGCCATGCACGGAAATTGAACTTGGCCTGTTATAACGTACGATCACTCATCGGTGAAGACAGGATATTAGAGCTGGAAAAGGAATTAGAAAATGTGAATTGGAATATCATCGGTTTGGCTGAAACAAGAAGAAGAAATGAATCACTTATAAGTTTATCAAGTGGAAATCTGCTGTACACCAATGGAAACAGTGAAAGGAGTGAAGGGGGAGTTGGGTTTCTGGTCCATAAAGATTTTAAAAACAACATTTTGGAATTCAAAAGTACATCACCAAGGGTGTCAAGACTAATACTCAAGATTTCTAAGAGGTACAAGCTAAAGATTATAATGATTTATGCACCAACATCGAGCCATGATGATGAAGAGATTGAAGAAATGTACACTGAAATTGAGAGTCTTCTAGATGAGCAGAAAACCCACTACACTATTATTATGGGGGACTTCAATGCTAAGGTTGGAAAAAGGCAAAACAGCGCAGAAAGAGGAACTATAGGAAATTTTGGAATTGGTGAAAGAAATAAAAGAGGTGAAAGACTTGTGGAATTTGTAGAATCTCAAGGAATGTCAGTAATGAACACTTTTTTCAAGAAAAGGGTGAACAGAAAGTGGACATGGAAGAGTCCAAATGGATTAACAACTAATGAAATCGACTTCATCCTCACTAACAGAAGATATATTGTGAATGATGTTACCGTCCTGAATAAGGTAAATGTTGGAAGTGATCACAGAATGGTAAGATGTACTCTTGATATAGATAAAGGAAAGGAAAAAACTGACTCGAGTAAATAATACAAAGGTCTTTGAAATAACAGGAACTAGTAGTTGTTGTTGACTCTATTGTCAGGGAAACGGGGAACATACTTTGTAAAAAGGATAGGTGGAATAGGACCAGGGTATGTCTGCCAGGGGCAAAGGTTGATGACGTTGTAGAGCGGATATCATCTTTTAAGGGCACAAAAGGTGATATAGTTGTACACGTTGGCACTAATGATATTAAGAGTAGGAGACCGGCGGAATTACTTAGCAAGTACGGGTCACTGTTGAAAAAAAGCCGTGAATTAGGGTCGAACTTGAAAGTGTCTGCAATTCTGCCCAGACACGATAGGAGGGAGTATATGATGAGAGCCTTGTCGATCAATTCGGCCCTGGAGGGATTGTGCAAGGCTCAAGGGGTAGAATTTTTTTCAGCCTGGACTGTACTTGTTAACAGGAGAGATTGCTTCTACAGGGATGGGATACACTTAAATAGAAAGGGTGCAAGAATTTTTGCTGATGCTGTCGAGGCAGTGTTAGGTGGGTCGGAAAACTGCTAGTTGGGGGGGGATACAAGGACTAATAGATTAACAGTAGCCAGTGGCAGAGGTGGAAGTGATTCTTGCACTGCTTCTATTGAAATGAGCAGAAGTCTGAAAAACAAGATGCAGGATATTTCAGAGACTGCTGGTAGTCATTGCGGTACAAGTAAACACATGGGTTGTGTTAGGGTAGCTAAGAATAGAAACAGGTGCATGTATACCTGCGTGTACACCAATGCTAGGAGTTTGGTAAATAAATTTGATGAATTTGAGGTATTGCTCAAAACATCAAAGGCAGATATTGTTGGGATATCAGAGACGTGGTGTCACACAGATATAAGTAATAATAATGATATAATATAATATAAACAGATATAATAATGATAAATGGCTGGAAGTCAAGAGAAGAATAAATTTTGGATGGATAGCATTCAGGAAATATAGTCACATACTGAAGAGCAATATCCCAGTTTGTCTGAAACGTAAAATAATGAACCAATGTATACTCCCCACCATGACTTATGGAAGTGAAACTTGGGCACTCACCAAAAGAATGGAAGAGAAGCTAAGAACTACACAGCAAAGAATGGAACGAATTATATTGGGAATCAGACTGTTAGATAAGAAGAGAAACACATGGATTAGGCAGCAAACTCAAGTAAAGGACATTCTTATCAAAACTAAAGAACTAAAATGGTCTTGGGCAGGACACATAGCTCGAAGACATGATGACAGATGGACTAAGAAAATAACAGAATGGTACCCAAGAGGAGCTAGAAGAAAACCTGGAAGACAAAGGCGGAGATGGATAGATGAAATTCATGAGTTTTTGAGTAGTAAATGGATGGCCAGTGCTCAAAACAGAAGGAACTGGAAAGTTGCTGGAGAGGCCTTCATCCTGCAGTGGATTGAAAATGGCTGATGATGATGATGATGACTGGGTTACTATAAAAACTAGTAACATTTTGAAATTTTATTGTTGCATTTGAACTCTAAGTTCTGTTTATATGCTTCAGCAGAGAGACTTGTAGGTAATTAATGCTCTTTACCTATTTCATTTTATGATGCAAATAATACACCACAAATTTCACTGCCATTCATCCATTAATTGCTTGACAGTGACTTGAATTTCATAGTGAAAAGTTACATTTTTGAATTCTTATTAATTTCACTATGGAAGAACAGTGAAACTCCACAGTCAAGTTCCTTTTCGGCGTAGGTTGAAAATGCTATTGGAATTTGTGATGAATTGGTGAAGTTTATAGTGAATGATATAGGGCAGGGGTGGCCAACAAGTCAATTGCGACAAATTTTAAATTTATATAAAAAATAGATTAATCAAAATCTAAATATTATTATGTGCCCTACTGCATATGCTTATTACAAAACAGGCTGCCGTAGCCGAGTGGTCAGGTGTGCGGGTGCATAAGTGCACATCTGTTTCTTGGATTCTGTCTATCTTGTGAACTCCTCTGGCCGTTTGGTCGTCCCGGTGTATAAACAGAAAATTTATTTTAGATCTGTTGAACCACATGACTACTCTTGTCACCGCGCAGCCGCTAGGCTTGTCCATTGAAAATGCATGCAGTTATGTTGTGGAAGGCATAGTGTATTTGTTGAATTCTTATTTAGCTTACTTAATATTAATAACTGGAAAGCACTTATATGTTAATTTAATAACCTTTGACTTAAAATTAATACTACAAAAAAGAGCAAAACATATCATTTTCATCGAGTGGGAACTAGAATACTTTTTTGTAATGATAAAATAAAAATGTTGTTTGATCTGCAATGCTTCCGTGGTTATACCCAAAAAAAAAAGGAAATTTAGAAAGGCACTTCAGTGCACTGATTACAGCAGGCCCTCGTTATAACACGGTTCGCTTTACGCTGTTCATATATTAGAACCCGTATCTGACTATAACGCTGTCACAAATCACTATAACACTCTTTTACAGATAGCATTTTTGGCATATTTAACGAAATCGTTTCATTTGATGGAGTCAATAGCTTGAAAATGAATCACAAATGAAAACAGCATTAAAACATTTCCCACACCTACTTGAGAAATTTCCCACACTCAGTGAAATTTTCTCGCACGCTAATTTAATTGCAGTACAGTGACTTGTTACGTAGTTCCGAGATCAACATTTTAAAAAATTATCAAGTATATTGCTTGTGATATTTGCATTATATGCATTTATCCGAAGTCTAGTCATCACTCAGTACGGTATTAGACATTGTGCGTAATGGACAGTTTACTCAAACATTGTATCACAATTAATGCAACCAGCGCAGTTATATTTTTGAAGAGTTAATGATGGCAGATAAGAATGAAAAAGCAACAACGACTGAACACGGTACGAAGAATACAAATGTAAGAAAAGGACTGGATTTGAAAATTAAATTAGACGTTTTGAAGCAAATCAATTTTGGTCAACGACAAGCAGATGTGTGCCATAATTTAGGACTGGCAAGTTTAACTGTAAGAACAATTATAAAAAAATAAAGAATTAATTTTAGCATTAGGAAAGACAGCTGTTCCACTGCAAGCAGCTAGGGCTAGGCTGACTATTAGGATTGAAATGGAGAGACTTTAATTTTATTGAAGATAATATCCAATGCAGAATTCAGTTAAGTTAAATATTATAAAAAAAAAAGAGAGAGAGAGAGAGAGAAAGAGAGAGAGCAAGGCTTTTGTGGATTTATTGGATGATTGTTTTCTACATCAGCATGTTCGGGAGGCAACTAGAGGGAGTAATACTCTTGATTTGATTATCAGTAGTGATTCTTCATGCATTAAGAATCTGCAGATAAATGAACCACTTGGTGGCAGTGATCACAGTGTGCTGAAGTGGGAGTTACTCAAAGAGGTAACTACCATTAGGGGTAAAGGGAAGGGGTATTGCTTTCGTAAAGGCGACTACAATGGACTGAGACAGTATTTAAATTCTATACAGTGGGATCAACTGATGATATTGCCAACAGCAAATTCAAAATGGGAAGCATTCAAAGAACTTATCGTGGAAGCTACTAGGCTTTACATACCAACTAAGAAATATTGTTCAAGGTTTAGGCCTAAATGGTTGTCAGATGAACTAATGAGGCATATGGCAGAGAAGAAAAATGCATGGGATACATACAAATTAACACGTGACACGGACGCCTATGATAGATACAAGTTGATCTGTAACCAAGTTACAAAGGAGGTTAGGCAGGCGAAGGCAGATCACGAGAGATCCTTGGCAAGGGATGCGAAGAAAAACAGCAAAGAGTTCTTTACTTATGTAAACTCTAGAAGGAAGGGGATGAATCAGATTGGTCCACTTGAGATCGATGGTTCAACTGTTGATGACCCTGCTCGGGTAGCTAACAAACTAAATGAATATTTTGCATCGACATTCACACATGAGGAGTTATTCAGCGAGGGGAATGCCAGAGGTGTATTCAAATCTAGCAGTAAGCTAGAGAATCTTGTAATAACTGAGAGCAAAGTGGAGGAGAAATTGTTGAAGATAAACACAAGAAAGGCACCTGGGGTGGATGGGATCTATCCAGTTATATTAAAGGAGGCAGCAAAGGAGGTAAGCAAACCCTTAGCCATAATTATGAGAGCTTCCTTGGACTCAGGGGAGGTACCCATTGACTGGAGATGTGCAAATGTGACCCCAATTCACAAAGGGGGATCAAAGGCTGACACAAGTAATTATAGACCTGTGAGTTTAACTTCTGTTCCCGGAAAATTAATGGAGGCACTGGTGAAAGAAGCACTGCAGGATCATCTAGACAAGACTTCAGTTATAGCTAGGACACAGCATGGTTTTGTTAAGGGGAAGTCTTGCCTGACCAATTTGATTGGATACTATGATGCAGTCACAAAAGAACTGGATGCAGGGAATAACTTTGATATTATATACTTGGATCTTAGAAAGGCTTTTGATACTGTTGCACATGGAAGACTGCTGCACAAATTGGAGCAGTGTGGCATTGGAGGCAAGTTGCTGCTATGGATAAAGGGGTGGTTGAGGGGGAGAAGACAGAGAGTGGTAATCAATGGACACTGCTCATCGTGGACTAATGTTATTAGTGGAGTCCCTCAGGGTTCAGTATTGGGGCCTTTATTGTTTTCTGTATTTATAAATGATATTGATGATGGTATATCAGGCTTAATGTCCAAGTTTGCAGACGATACGAAGGTTGGCAGGGTTGTCAAGGACACTACTGACACTATGCTGCTGCAACAGGATTTGGAAAGGTTGAGCAGATGGGCTTCGAGGTGGCAAATGAAGTTTAACATTGACAAATGTAAAGTACTACATATGGGAAACAGCAACCCCAGAGCAACGTATCAACTCTGTGGTACTACACTGACAGTGGTAGAGAATGAAAGGGACCTGGGGGTGGTGGTGCAGGCAGATATGAAGTTCTCTGAGCAGTGCAGACGAGCTGCAAGAGTAGCTCATGGTGTATTGTCAATGATATATAGGAATTTTTCTAGCAGGGGATAAGGAGGTGATTATTCCCTTGTATAAGGCAATGGTCAGGCCACACCTAGAGTACTGTATACAGGCCTGGAGGCCTCATTTCAGGAAGGATGTAGAGCTGCTGGAACGAGTACAGAGAAGGGCAACTAGATTGGTGAATGGGACAAAGGGGTTCTCTTACGAAGAAAGGCTTAAGTTTTGCAAATTACAGTGTCTGGAAACTAGGCACCAGCGGGGTGATCTGATAGAGGTGTACAAAGCCTTGAATGGTTTGAGCATGCTCAATGCTGATGGGATTCTTCCTCTAGCTCAGAAAAATCACCTGAGAGGGCATAAATTCAAATTGAGGAAAGACAGATGTAGGATAGATGTGCGGAAATTTGCCTTTAGCCAGCGGGTGGTTGGTTGGTGGAACAGACTGCCATCCCTTGTGGTGGAGGTTGAGAGCCTAAATAAGTTTAAGGCTCAGCTGGACAGGTATTTCGAACGAACAGAGGGGTGAAGTGGAAGTGGTTATTTTTATTTATTTATGTTACTTTTTTTTTTTTTTTTTTTTTCTTTGGCTGATGCTGCATAAGCTTGCTTTCTTGCATCAAATGCCTCTACTAATGCTAATGCTAATGCTAATTAGCCTATATGATGATCTGAAGAAAACTCACCTAAAAAAAAAAATAATAATAATATTTAACCATTTAAAACTAGTAAGGGCTGGTTGAATAGATTTAAAATCCAGGGAGCTGAAACTTTCAAAAAAAGAACTTGTTTAAAATTATTGAAGAGAGGTATTGTGTGTGTTATACTTCTCAACAAGCTTTTAATATAGATGAAGCAGGACTTTTTTGGAAACGAATGCATAAAAGAAGTTTCATATTGAAAGAAAAAAAAACATGCCAGGTTTCAAAGCAGCAAAGAATTGGTTGACTTTATTGTTGGGTGGTAATGCTGCAGAGGATTTAAAATTAAAACCCCTTTTAATTTACCAGAAGAGGGCCAAAGTACAACCCAAAATCGACACATTTTTCATGATTAAATTAATTAATTTAGATCAATTAAATCCATGATTTCAATTGTAATTAAGTTTAATTTTGATACGTAAGTAGTTACCACATAATTATATACATATCTAATGCAGAATATTTTATATGTACAAATATTTGAATATTAAATATTTTGATTGACATTTGTTTTCACTACCATTTATTATTGATTAGGAAATATCCTATGGCACCAACTGCAATTCACAAATACACGTTACCTTATGGGAATGCGGCATTCGCTTAGCGCTGATTCACTTAGCGCTCTGTTTTTTTCAGAACGAATTATCAGCATTAAGCGGAAGTCAACTGTAATAGTATTTCTGCATAAATATTAATTTTTGGCAATGGCTAAGAAAAAAAAGATCTCCAAGAAAAAAAAATCCAAATATTTTGCAAATATGCAAGATCATTTGTAAAAATATCTTGGATTTGAATTTAATAGTGAGAAATATGTTTCTGAAATTGAGAAAGTTAGTAGTAGTAGTAGTAGTAGTGGCACTTGATGCAAGAAAGCAAGTGTAGGAGCTTATGCAGCATCAGCCAAAAAAAAAAAAAAAATCACACCATACCCTCCAATTGCCTGTCCAGTTCCTCCTTAAATTTATTTAACCTATCAACTTCCACAACGACAGATGGAAGTTTGTTCCAGCAATTAACCACCCGCTGGCTAAAGGCAAATTTCCGCACATCTATTCTACATCTATCCTTTCTTAATTTGAACTTATGTCCCCGTAGGTTCGTATTCTGAACAAGTGGGAGGATCCCATCAGAATTCAGCGTGCTCAACCCATTCAAGGCCTTATAGACCTCAATCAGATCACCGCACAGGTGCCTAGTCTCCAGCCACTGCAATTTGCAGAACTTAAGCCTCTCTTGGTAAGAGGATCCCTTCATTCCCCTCACCAATCGTGTTGCTCTTCTCTGTACACGCTCAAGCAAATCTACATCCTTCCTAAAATGAGGCCTCCAGACCTGTACGCAGTACTCAAGGCATGGCCTGACCATTGCCTTATACAGAGAAACAATCACCTCCTTTTCCCTGCTAGCAAAATTCCTATATATCATTGACAAAACCCCATGACCTGCCCTAACAGCCTGTCTACATTGCTCAGAAAACTTCATATCTGACTGCACAATTACTCCCAGGTCTTTTTCATTTTCTACCACCTTAAGTGTAGTACCACACAGTTGGTACGTTTCTCTGGGGTTACTTCTACCCATATGCAGTACTTTGCATTTGTCAAGGTTAAACTTCAGTTGCCACTTCTTAGCCCATCTGCCCAAATTATCTAGATCCTGTTGCAGTAGCACACTGCCATTACTGTCATTAACAACCCTGCCAACCTTCGTGTCATCTGCAAACTTCGACATTAAGCCTGATATACCTTCATCAATATCATTGATAAATATACAAAACAACAGTGGACCCAACACCGAACCCTGTGGGACTCCACTAATAACATTAGTCCACGAAGAGCAGCACCCATTGATTACCACCCTCTGTCTTCTCCCACTTAACCATCCTTTTATCCATTGTAGCAACTTACCCTTAATACCATTCTGCTCCAATTTGTACAGTAGTCTTCCATGCGCAACAGTGTCAAAAGCTTTCCTGAAATCCAAGTATATGATATCAAAATTATTTTTTGCATCCAGTTCCTTTGTGACCACATCATAATAACCAATTAAATTTGTCAGACAAGACTTTCCCTTAACAAACCCATGCTGTGTCTGAATTATTGCTGCAGTCTTGTCTAGATGATCCTGCAATGCATCTTTAACCAGTGACTCCATTATTTTACCCAGAACAGAAGTTAAACTAACTGGTCTGTAATTATTCGTGTCACCCTTCGAACCTCCTTTGTGAATTGGGGATACATTTGCACATCTCCAGTCCGTGGGAACCTCCCCTGAATCCAAGGATGCTCTCATAATTATGGCTAAGGGTTTGCTTAGTTGCTTTGCCGCCTCCTTTAATATAACTGGATAGATCCCATCCGCCCCAGGTGCCTTTCTTATGTTTAACTTCAACAATTTCTCCTCCACTTTGCTCTCAGTTATTACAAAATCATTAAGCACACTGCTACAATTTGATAACCTTCTTCCATTTTCAAACTGTAATGATTCCTCACGTGCGAATGTAGATGCAAAATACTCATTCAGTTTGTTTGCTATCTGAGCAGGATCATCAACAGTCGAACCATCGATGTAAAGTGGACCAATCAGATTCATCCCCTTCCTTTTAGAGTTTATATAAGAAAAGAAATCCTTGCTGTTTTTCTTAGCATCTTTTGCCAAAGATTTCTCGTAATCCGCCTTTGCCTGCCGAACCTCCTTTGTGACCTGATTACAGACTAGCTTATATCTGCTACAGGCTTCTGCGTCGCCTGATAATTTATATGCATCCTATGCATTTTTCTTCTCTGTCACGAGTCTCATTAGTTCATTTGATAACCATTTAGGCCTAAACCTTGAACAATATTTCTTCATCGGTATGAAAAGTCTAGTAGCTTCCACGATTAATTCCTTGAATGCTTCCCACTTAGAATTTACTGTTTGTAACATCGTCAGTCGATCCCACTGTACAGAATTTAAAAACTGTCTGAGACCACTGTACTCCCCTTTACGGAAGCAAAAACCCTTTCCTTTACCCCTGACGGTAGTTACCTCTTTGAGTAAATCCCACTTCAGCACACTGTGATCACTGCCACCTAGTGGTTCCTTTATCTGCAAATTCTTAATACACGAATGATCACTGCTGATAACCAGATCAAGAGTATTACTTTCTCTGGTTGCCTCTCGAACATGCTGCTGCAGAAAACAATCATCCAATAAATCCACAAAAGTCTGACTAGTGTGTGAGTGACCAACCCACAAGTTCCAGTCAATATCTGGGAAGTTAAAATCCCCCATTATAAGACATTCTGATTTACTGGCCCACTCTATTTCTCTGTACAATTGTTCATTGTACTCATTCGAGTCATTAGGCCTCTAACACACTCCTACTCTTATTTTTGCTTTTGCAGTGCTTATGTCACACCAAACTGACTCAACAGTGCACTGTCCATCTATATCAACTGGATGCACTTCTTTTGATTTTATGTTTTTCTTAATTAACAGCATAACACCTCCTCCCTTTCTGTCCTGTCTATCCTTTCTGTACACATTGTACTCCCCAAATTCCAGTTCTGCATTCCTTATATCTTTGTGACACCACGTCTCTGCTATCCCAACAATATCCGCCTTTGATGTCTTGACCAACACTTCAAATTCATCAAATTTATTTACTATACTTCTAGCATTGGTATACATGCTCCTATGCCTATTCCTTGTTACCCTAACACATCCCATATACCCAACTATTCCAGGATGACTGCCATCCGTCCCTGAAACCCCCAACACCCCTCGCTCCAGGTCGCTTCTTATTCTAATAGAAGTTGTTCAAGAAGCACCTTCACCTCTGCCTGCGGTTACTGTTAAACTATTAGTCTTTGTATCCCCCCAAGCTAGCAGTTTTCCGACCCACCTAACACTGCCTCGATAGCATCAGCAAATATTCTTGCACCCTTTCTATTTAAGTGTATCCCATCCCTGTAGAAGCAATCTCTCCTGTTAACAAGTACAGTCCAGGCTGAAAAAAATTCTACCCCTTGAGCCTTGCACAATCTTTCCAGGGCCGAATTGATCGACAAGGCTCTCATCATATACTCCCTCCTATCGTGTCTGTGCAGAATTGCAGACACTTTCAAATTCAACCCTAATTCTCGGCTTTTTTTCAACAGTGACCTGTACTTGTTGAGTAATTCTGCCGGTCTCCTACTCTTAATATCATTAGTGCCAACGTGTACAACTATATCACCTTTTGTGCCCTTGAAAGATGATATCCGCTCTACAACGTCATCAACCTTTGCCCCTGGCAGACATACCATGGTATGTCTGCCAGGGGCAACGATTAAAGACATTGTTCAATATATTTCTTATCCATTTAATGTTGACTTAGATACGAAACAAATTGCAGAAAAAATCACTGAGATTTTTCACACGAAGTATATATTACTTGAAAATGAAATTATTACATTGCAAAATGATATCTTCTTAAAAGCCAGATCATCAGAAGAAGACTTTTGGAAATATGTTTGCCGAGAAGTACCCAAATGTAAAAAAAATGCAATGAACTTTTAAATTCCTGTTTTGGTTCCACATATCTATGTGAATTGGCCTTTTCATATTTGAAACAGACAAAGACGTGCTCTACTCTTACGGACTTGCAAACTTACGGAATTTAATAGGTAATATGGTTGGCCTTATCACAATATATCCCTAATTTTGAAAATTTGGCAGATGACATAAAGACACAAACTTCGCATAAATTAAAAATTTAAATACATATATGTTTAATTGTATTTAATTTTAAAATTTATAAACAACATTTTTCAATATGTGTTGATTAACTTTTTTAACCATGTGCAATGAAATTCTTGAGATGGTAGATCGCGGCACATTTTTAAGAAAAAAAGTAGATAGCATCACAAATTAAGTTGGCCACCACTGATATAGGGGATATTTGGTAGGATTGTTAGGAAATGGCTTTATTAATTCAAGGTGTTGGCAGAAAATGAAGCAAAGTAAAAGACCTATTACATTACATGCACATACCTGAAAATTAAAGCTTGTGTGGGAGAACTGATCTATATAATATAATGACAATGACAATCTATATAATAATTGCTGTCATTTTGCAAATATGCAAGATCATTTGCAAAAATATTATGTTTTCGAATTTAATAGTGAGAAATATGTTTCTGAAATTGAGAAAGTTGTGGATGATTTTGAAACCAGATTCAGTAATTTTAAAACAATTGAAGATATTGTTCAATATATTTCTTATCCATTTAATGTCGACTTAGATACGAAACAAATTGCAGAAAAAATCTCTGCGGTTTTTTACATAGAGAAAATATTACTTGACAATGAAATCATTACATTGCAAAACAATATCTTCCTAAAAGCCAGATCATCAGAAAATGACTTTTGGAAATGTGTTTGCTGAGAAAAGTACCCAAATGTAAAAAAATGCAGTGAACTTTTAAATTCCTATTTTGGTTCCACTTATCTATGAACAAACAAAGACTAAGAATCGTTATATTCTTACGGACTTGCATACAGAAGATTATTTACAGTTGGTCTTATCACAGTATATCCTCGATTTGGAAAGCTTGGCGGATGACATGAAGATACAAGCTTCACATAAATTAAAAATTTAAATAAATACATATGAATTTAAAATAAGAATTCTGAATTGTATTTAATTTTAAAATTATAAACATTTTTCTGTGTTGATTAACTTTTTTAACCATGTGCAATGAAATTCTTGAGAGGGTAGATTGCAGCACATTTTGAAGGAAAAACGTAGATCACATCACAAATTAAGTTGGTCACCACTGATATAGGGGATATTTGGTAGGATTGTGAGAAAATGGGTTTATTAATTCAAGAAGGTGTTGGCAGAAAATGAAGCAAAGTAAAAGGCCTATTACATTACATGCACATACCTGAAAATTAAACCTTGTGTGGGAGAACTGATCTATATAATAATAATTGCTTATGTCCCTCCTCAGTTCTGCCCAGACACGATAGGAGGGAGTATATGTTGATAGCCATGTCAATCAATTCAACCCTGGAGATTTTGTGCAAGGGTCATAAGGTAGAATTTTTCTCAGCATGGTCTGTGCTCGTTAACAGGAGAGACTTTTTACAGGGATGGGATACACTGGAGTAGAAAGGGTGCAAGAATATTTGCTGAAGCTATCAAGACAGTGATAGGTGGATTGGAACACTGCTAGCTTGAGGAAATACACAGATAGTAACTAGAGCCACAGGCAGAGGCAAAAGTGATTCTTCAACTGCTACTATTGGTACATGCAGCAGCCTGGAAATCAAGGTATCTGGAACTTCAGGCCCTGCTGTGGGTCATCATGGAACAAATAAATACAATGGGCTGTGTTAGGGTAACTGAGAGTAGGAACATGTGCATTTATACTTGCATGTACATGAATGCTAGGAACATTATAAATAAATTTGATGAATTTGAAGTACTGATTAAGTCATCAAATGAAGACATTGTAGGAGTAGCAGAAATGTGGTGTCACTCAAATATAAGTGATGCTGTTCAGATATAAGTGATTCTATGAGTTATAGCTGTATTATAACCATTTAAGAAATGTTTTGGGTGCCCTCCTTACATGTCAGGGGTCAGGTGCATTGTGCCACATGCACCTCCTTCCCCTTTTGCCTTGCCCAGGTTTCTTTCAATTTCAGTGCAAGAACCTACCAGGTGCTATTATGAAAGAAAGAATTGATGTACAGGGGTTCTTGGTTGGGGAAATGAAAAGTGCACATACAAGAAAGCTTGAAATATAACAGATTATCCCAAGTTATGCTGAACATTTTAACAATTCCACATAGCAGTGCTGATTATGGGAAGGGAAAAAAACTTAGTTCAGATCTCTTTTAGCGAAGCTTTGAAAATGCCCTTGGCAGTCAAGTCTAGACAGCAAGGCCATTTATAAACAAAACTTAGACAACATTTCTGGAGAAGGCAAAGTCTTCAACAGTATAAGTTCTCATGGGTAGCACATTTGGTAGGATCATTGTCCTCCTCACACTGGGTGGAAAAAGGCCAGAGTTCGAATCCCATCGATGATGTGAGAAATTTTTATGGGCCTTTTTCACAACATAGCTGAGTTAGTGGGTCTCAGATAAGGAAAACATGGGTTTTTTTTCTCCCAGAAACAAAGGTTTTCTTCCAGCAAACAGAAAATCGACCATAAAACACTTGCAATTTACAGACAATATACACACAGAGCAATGTGGCCTTAGTTGCTGATGCTCCTTAAACCCTACTATTACTACAACAGTATCTTCCTTAAACCAATTGAAATCATTTGATGTTTAACATGAAATCCAAACAGAAATCCACAAACAAAAAAAATCCTAGATAAACTTATGAGTATGTTTGAAAGCATACTGTGCTAGTAAACAATTCTATGTCTATATTTTAATATAAAATATATATGTTGTCTGTGAAATTTAATTTATAGTGTAGTGTGGACTTTACTATAACCTCTTGCATTTCCCAAAAGTACTCCTATTTTCTCTTGTTTTTTTGCAGCTAACTCTTGCTTTTTCCAAAAAGCTGTTCTTCCTATTTTGGTCCAAAATTTTTCTTTTGCTTGCAGTTGTCTGATTTCCAGCTTTTTGAAAGTCAAATATTGTCAGCTATATTTATAGCAGTTATACTGCCAGTATAATGATATCAGCCTTGAATCCTTTTCTGTTATGTCGGTACAGAAAAAGAAAAAAAATATAATTTATGAAATAAAAAAGATATGGTAGTTATTTAATTAAGGCATAGTAGTTAAGGTAGTAAGGTAAAATATGGTAGTTAATTAAGCTTGTTTTTTTTTTTTTTGTTTTTGTTTTTTCTATGTTATAGGAATACTGAAGAAACAAGAGCCCTTTTTGCTAAATATCATCCAACACATGTGATTCATTTAGCTGCAATGGTTGGAGGCCTATTTAGAAACCTGAAGTACAATTTGGATTTTTTGGTAATTAAAACAAAACGTGTTTGTGTGTGGGTAAAATACTTGTGTATAAAAGTATCCAAAAATGCTTCAAATGTCACTTCAGTGTATTTATCCAGTTGTTGAAATTATTTGTTTTGGTACTTCACTATATTTGTGAGAACTAATCATAATATTTGTGAGAACTAATCATACCATTTACAATCTGAAAACGCATGATATCAGGAGCTGCTATGCAACTTCAAACCATAACAGATGTTGGTAAGTTCAAAAATACACTGCAAACATTCTTTTGGAAAATGCCAAACAGATATTTTTACTATAGCTGTCAATGGTAAGTGTTAATTTGTCACTGAAGATAATTTTTCCACATTGTAAAGTGACTAATGTTGCTTTGCCCAGTTTCTGTTTCAGGTGGCTTCCTTTCTGATTTATAATCCCCAAAATAGCATTTCAAGAAGCATTGTCTCATAATATTGACGTTTGAATACAACAGGTCACCTTTCATTCTCAGGAATGAAAGGAGACCTGTTGTATTCAAACGGGTTTCACTATAACACGATTTTCAATGTAGTTTTAAGTCGAAAATTTACTGTATATGTTAAAACTCATTCATTAGCCTAGACATGTACTCTACATACAGGGTGCAGAGAAACTCTACCGACAAACTTGAACAGGTGATAGATGGTACCAAAAGAAACATTTTTTGTCGAGTAAACATAGGTCGTAAATGAGTCGTTATATCAGCAGAAGCCATTAAAGGGTTGTAAAAATCAAAACAACACATTCAGTAATTTAATGTCGTTTAATGCATACAAATCATGTGCTGTTGCACACAAAATAGAAAAAACAGTTCATAAGAAGTGCTCAAACTGGTGACCATGATGTTCAATGCATAACTCACACCGACGCATCATTGAATGTTGTAGGCATTGGAAGTTCCTGGGATTGTCTTGTATCTCTGTGCTTGCTGCGACAATCTGTGCTATAAGTTCCTCCACTGATGTTTCATACACAAGAGTCTTCATGTATCCCCAAAAGAAAAAAGTCCAAACAAGTCAGATCAGGCAACCTTGCTGGCCAGGCTACAGGTCCACCTTGACCAATCCATCTGCCTGGAAACGTATGTAAGTGTGCGCGTACACATCTGTGAAAATG
This sequence comes from Mastigoproctus giganteus, assembly GCF_048544385.1. Classification (NCBI taxonomy): domain Eukaryota; kingdom Metazoa; phylum Arthropoda; class Arachnida; order Uropygi; family Thelyphonidae; genus Mastigoproctus; species Mastigoproctus giganteus. The sequence continues at coordinate 21,673,893 of NC_143588.1, read as the reverse complement.
TGGTAGTGCGCCATCATGTTGGAACCACATTTGTGCTCAGACAATCAGAGGACCATCCTCCAACAACTCTGAAAGTGTTTGCTCTAGAAAATGCAGAGTCGTCATCTGAACTTCCAGGCAACATGTATAGTCCAACTAAAACGTTTCCCACAATGCCAGCCCATACATTGATGCTAAACCTGTTTTGGTAGCCATGTTCAACCATTGCATGGGGATTATTCTCTACCCACACATGACTGTTATGGCTATTGAACAAATCCCTCTTGGGTGAAACATGCCTCATCAGTGTAAAGCACATTATTGGCAAAATTAAGCTGCAAGTTGATTTCCTGTAAAAATCAGTGGGAGAACTCAACACAGTGGGCAAAGTCAGCAAGTTCTAGTGCATGCACTTTCTGGCATTGGAAAGGATGTATTCTGGCTTCTTGCATCACATCAAACAAAGCTGCACACCTAATCGGTGTGCAACGGCACTTGTGCTGGTAGGAGTATTAGCAAAGATCTGCAAAACCTCTTCCTCGAACCAGGGTGTCCTAGCAATGTGTCGATGTCCAGTATCATGCATATTCATACCGAAAGAGCCACTATCCCACAATCTTTGGTGTATTCCAGCAAGTGATGTGTGGTGAGGGAACCTTCTGCCTAGCAAGCGTTCTTGAAAAATCCTGCGAGCCTCTCTTCCATTTCCATGTCTGTACCCGTACTGAACATAAAATGATATTGTACATTTATGCTATTAGTGGCAGATACGTACCACTCCGAGGACCTCTCAACGCATGCATACATTAATGTTGATGGTAGTCGTACATTCGAGCACTGTGTTATGGATTGTTTTTTCTATTTTGTGTGCAACAGCAAATGATTTGTATGCATTAAACGACATAAAATTACTGAATGTGTTGTTTTGATTTTTACAACCCTTTAATAGCTTCTGCTGCTATAACACCTCATTTACCACCTATATTTACTTGACAAAAAATGTTTCATTTGATAGCCTCTATCACCTGTTCAGGTTTGTCAGTAGAGTTTCTCTGCACCCTGTATATGCTGTGGTGCCAACTCTGTTGTCTCACATGTACATGTGCCAATAGCTCCCCTCAGGCAGTCAGCGGCAACGTGCAACAGTGTTTGTTATTCTTACTTCCGTCCTGATGAGACAGTGATAGCTTTTCAAATTTTTCATTTCACAATTTATTTTTTATCCCTTTAAATATGAAACAATGAGTCAAAAAAGTAAAGTAATGAAAGTGGTGGAACTACTAAACTTTAATGTCTTGCATTAGGAAAAAAACTTGATATTATCAAGTGCCATAAAGATGGTGCATCGTATGCTAAAATCGCACTGGAAAATGGAATGAATGAAGCATCAGTGTGAAAATGATTATTCAAAAGAAGGATCAGTATAAAGAGCAGCAAATTTCTACAGCATCTTACATGATGAAAGTGATAACTAAGCAAAGAAGTTCGCTGTTGATTAATAAGGAACGCCTTTTATTAATATGGATAGAAGATTGTAATCAAAAGAACTTTTTTGAGTCAAAATATCATTCAAGAGAAAGCCATGAGCCTTTATAACATGCCAAAGGAAAAAGAAGAAAATGAAGAGGTGGAAACTAAAGAAGTATTTACAGCCAGTCGTGCCGACCGGGCTAGCCAGGTGGGTAAAGTGCCTGCCTGGCAACCCAAAGGTCGCGGGTTCGAATCCCTACTCAGGCTTGGATCAGAGTACTGCAAAAACCTTGGGAGGTGCACTATGGCCACAGAAGCCGATGCGCCAACAACTACAAAAAAAAAAAAAAAAAAAAAAACAGCCAGTCGTGATTCGTTTTTCTGCTTTAAAAACTGTGCTGAGCTTCACAATGTTCATATCTCAGGTGAAAGTACAAGTGCAAACAAAGATGCTGCTGCAAGATTTTCCAATGGATTGAAAGACATCATTGAAGAAGGTGGCTACAAGGACGAACAAATTTTCAAAACTGGACTGTTCTGGAATATAAAAAATTCACTTTCAGCTATAAAGCATGAAAAGATCGTTTAACACTTTTGTTGGGTGGAAACTCATCTGGGAATTTTAAATTGAAGCCTCTACTCATGTTCAGAGCAGGAAAACAGAGTTCTAAAGGGTTGCATAAAATTGCCTGTAATTTGGCGATCCAATAAGAAAGCATGGATTACAAGAGAATTGTTTACAGAATGGTTCACAAATTATTTTTGTCTGAAGGTTGAACATTACTGCAAAGATGAAGGGATGGAGCTCAAAATTTTGTTGCTTTTAGACAATGCACCTGAAATTTCTGATCTCAATGAAAATGTAAAAATATACTTTCTTCCACTTAACACAAAGCCTCTCTTAAGACCCATGGATTAAGGCATAATTGCCACATTCAAGCTGTATTATCTGCAGCGAACTTTTTCTCAAGAAATTGAAGCTTCAACTCTAGTGGGATCATCATCTTTACAAACATTTTGGAAAAAATTATAACGTCAGGAATGCAATTGAAAATATATCTGCATCTTGGCTAGAAATCACTGCCAACAACATGCTCTCTGTTTGGTAGCATGTTTTGTCCCATTTGACAAATGATTTCACTGGTTTTGAATCACAAGTTCAGACAATTGCTCAAGACATTGTGAAGATCGGAAAAGATTGATTCAAAACTTTGGACACTGCAAATGTGTGTGACTGCATTGACTCACACGAAAATGACTTAGATCAATGTTCGGCAACCAGTGGTCCACGAGAGAATTTTGGTGGTCCGCAGAGTAATTTGAATATATTTGCAATTTTTGTGTTTATTAAAATGTTTCATTATATTCTGATTCTAGTTTTTTGCAATTTTCGCCTTATTACGTTGCATGTTTATAAAAGGCCCAGTGCAATATCCAGTATTAGCGATGCTTTTATTGTAAAAAAATATAGAAAGCTATTTCTATTTCTTATCGATGGACTAGCCTGGGCACTTCGCAGTTCTTAGGTAAGTGACCAGTGATATTTTTATTTTAACTGTGCACAGTGTGATATTTAATGGCATCAAAGAGCTTGAGTTTGATAACTAAGAAAAAGTTCAAAGTTTCAAGAAAATATGATGCGGACTACTTGAACTTTGGATTTATTCAAGAACCTGGAAATGAACTGGATCCACGGCTGCTTTGTATTATATGTTCTGAGAGTTTATCCAGTGATGCCATGAAACCTTCGAAACTCGCAGAAACTTGCAGTCAAACCACCCACATTTAGCTAAAAAGCCAGTTGAATACTTCCAAAACATGCGTGAAAATTTGCAAAAGCAAAAAAGTTCATTAGCAACAATAATTGTTGAAGATAAGTCCTTAGTAAAATCTTCTTATTTGATAGCACTTCAAATCGCGAGATATAAAAAGCCGTATACGATTGAAGAAGAATTAATTAAGCCTTGCTTGTTACAAGCCTGTGAAGAGGTTTTGGGGAAACAGGCTGTCCAGAAACTGAAAGGAATTCCTATGTCCGCTAACACTGTGAAGCGTAGAATTGAAGACATGGCCGAAGATATTGAAAGTCAAGTGATTGCGCTTGTGAAAAATTCTACGTTTTATTGAATTCAACTTGACGAATCAACAGATATAACTAACAAGGCAGTTCTTTGTTTTGTGAGGTTTGATTGCCAAGGAGAATTAAACTCTGTTCGCTAATCTTGTCAGGTAGAACAACCGGCTCTGAAATTTTCAATACACTTAATGGTTATTTCCTGAAACACAGTATTGAATGGAAGAAATGTGTTGGGATATGCATAGACTGTGCTGCAAGCATGACTGGACATCGTTCAGGAGTTGTTGCAAAAGTAAAAGATGTTGGACACCTAGACATCTTGTTTACTCATTGTATTATACATCGTGAGCAACTTGTGGCAAAAAGATTATCTGCAGAACTGCACAAAGTACTCTCAGATGTAATTAAAATTGTAAACGAAATTCACCACAAAGCACTCAATTCTCGAATATTTGAGGCACTTTGTGAAGAAATGGGCTCTCAGCATACTCATGTTCTTCACGCTGAGGTGAGATGGCTGTCGAGGGGCAAAGTACTAACTCGATTGTTCGACCTGCGCCAAGGAGTCAAGTTATTCTTCCAGCAGAAAAATAATTTGAGGTTCCATGATCTCTTGTCCGACAATGATTGGCTAGCCAAGCTTGCATACCTGGCAGATATTTTTTCTCTGTTAAACGAGCTGAACACGTCCTTGCAAGGACAGCTTATGGAAGTGTTCACACTGCGAGGCAAAATGGATGCATTTCAAAGGAAGATATTGCTGTGGAAAATGCGGTTGGCTGAAGATGATCTGCAAATGTTCCCAAATTTTGATGATTATATGAAACAAGAGGATGTTAACCGACAGGTAATAACTCTTGTTCGATTGCACTTACAGTCGCTCACTCTTTTTGTCGTTATTACCCAAAGGAAGAGGACCCCAGACATGGAAATACGTGGATAATAGATCCATTTACGACAAAAATCAAGGATAGTAATTTGAACATGAAAGAAAAAGAAAGCCTAGTCGATCTATCATCCAGTGACAGTCTCAAAGGTAAATTCCACTCATCCCTAACAAGATCTCGTTTTTGGCTTTCTGTAAAAAGTGAGTACCGAGTGCTGAGTGAAAAGGCCATCAAAATTTTAATTCCATTAATTCCATTCGCAACTACATATATGTGTGAAAAAGATTTTTCATCAGTTACGACAATTAAAAACAAGTACCGCTGTCGGCTAGAAATACAAATGGCTCTCCATGTTGCAGTAACGTCATTGGAGCCAAGAATCCACCTGCTTATTTCAAACAAGCAGCAAGAAATGTCACACTGATTATTTTGCTATAATTAATCCATTGTACACCTCTGTGTCAAAGTGCACTTGATATTTGATAATTGTTAATATTAATTGTTAATATTAATATTAATTTACAAGAATGCAAAATGGGATGACCTGCGAGACTTCTTTTCTTCTTTTCCTTGGTCGGATTACTGTTTCAAAAGTTCGGATGTTAACGTTTGCTCAGATCGTGTCAGTGAAATTATTCTTGCAGGAATGGAATCCTTTATCCCACACTCCACTTTAAAATCCCGTCCCTTATCTAAACCTTGGTTTTCCAATAAATGTGCTAAGGCTGTCCAAGAGAAGAATGTTGCATATCGTAATTGGCTTGTTTCTAATTCTTCAGTTTCATTTTCTGCCTACACCAAAGCTCGCAACAATTGTAAAGCAGTTATTAATCAGTCCAAACTAGAGTTTGAACAGGCTAAGAGTAGAAAACTTGCTTCTTGCCCTAATGGTAGCCGAGCATTCTGGTCTCTTGCCAAAGCTATTGGCCGCAACTTTTGCCAATCTCTGCTCCCACCTCTGTCCAAACCAGATGGGTCTGTTGTCACTTCAGCCAAGGATAAAGCTGACCTGCTAGCATCCCATTTTTCTTCCAGCTCATGTATTAATGATCTTGGTAAAACACCTCCCACCATTCCCAACACACTCCATTCAATGCCTCCTGTGGTCTTCCGTCAAAAGGATATCAGAAGGATTTTGATGAATCTCGATGCTAAGAAAGCTCCAGGTCCTGATGGTATTTCTCCACTTGTTCTCAAAACCTGTGCTCCTGAACTTACTCCTATTCTTTGCCGCCTTTTTTCACTTTCTTATTCTAAAGGTGTTTTTCCTTCTGCTTGGAAATTTGCTCATATCCAGCCAGTTCCTAAAAAGGGTGACAAATCCCTCCCATCCAATTATCGTCCCATTGCAATTACTTCTACTCTTTCTAAAGTAATGGAGAAATCAATTAACCGCCAACTCTTAAACTACCTAGAAACCTTCCGTCTGATCAACGATCACCAGTATAGATTCCGTCAGTGTCGATCCACTGGTGATATTCTGGCTTATGTTACCCATTTATGGACTAATTCAATGGAAAGGTTCGGTGAAACACAAGTAGTTGCTCTTGACATCTCAAAGGCTTTTGATCGTGTTTGGCATAAAGGTCTTCTAAACAAGCTTCCATCTTATGGTTTGCCAACTGTTTTTAGTAGTTGGTTATCCAGTTTTCTCTCTGATCGCTCACTGAGGGTGATGGTTGATGTCTCTCTGTCTTCTAACTTCTCCACTAATGCCGGTGTCCCCCAAGGTTCAGTTCTTTCCCCCACTCTTTTCCTCTTATATATCAATGACCTTCTTCCATTGACTGGAAATCCTATCCATAGTTTTGCCAATGATAGCACATTGCATTCAACTTTCCATTTTGAGAAACCTTGTCCTGCTCAATCAGCTTCAACTTCTCGAAAATCTGCTACCAATTCCTTAAATGCCGATCTTCTGGTAATTCTCCAGTGGGGCAAAGACAACTTAGTTGATTTCAACCCTTCTAAAACTCAGTCTTGTCTTATCTCGCAAAAAGGATTCTTCTGCTCCTATGCTTATCTTTAGTGACACTCCAATTTCTAGGCAAAAGGATATATCTCTTTTGGGGATTACCCTGACTTCTAATCTCTCTTGGCACAAGCACATTACAAATATTGCTTCCTCTGCATCTAAAAAACTTGGTTTTCTCTTTCGCTCTCGGCGTTACTTTTCTTCCAAACAGCTGCTCACTCTGTATAAATCGCAAATCCGCCCTGCCATGGAATATTGTTCCCACATCTGGGGTGGTGCCCCCAAAACCTCTCTCAGGCTTCTTGATTCCATTCAGAAGAGGGCAGTTAGGTTAATTAATGATTCATCTCTAACAGAGTCTCTCCACTCGCTGTCTCATAGACTCACTGTTTCTGCTGCATGCCTCTTCTACAGATACTTCCATGGGCACTGTTCTTCTGAATTAGCTTCTATAATTCCCTCTCTCTCTTTCAAAACAGTCCGAACACGTGCCGCCACCAGCCAACATCCATTTACTGTCCAACTTCAAACGCACAGAACCAACTTTTCATCTTCCTCATTTATTCATTCAACTGCCGTTTTCTGGAACAACGTTCCTTCATACGTATTTCCTGAAAATTACAATCTACAGAAGTTCAAGTCCAATGTCAACAAATATCTTCTTTCGTCTTCTCAGTCTCCAACCCCAGCACGGTACTAAGTACTATAGGTTCTAATACCTCTCGTGTTTGGGGTTCACATAAAAAAAAAAAAAAAAAAAATTGTTTCTGTTAATTCTTTTTTAATAAAATGAAATTTAAAATGTTTTTTTGCATTTTTCATAATGAATATATCTGTATTTATTTATTATACTTTTTTTATCATTATAAGGCCATTATATTATTAATTATATTAACATTAATGATATCCATTTTTTCGCAAATAACTTGGAGTGCAAAAACAAGTGTAAGTACCAATTCATATTTAGAATGTTACTTTTATGGAAAAAATCATGGTAGTGGTCCGTGGGATTCAAAATTGAGTTTAGTGGTCCGTGAGGTCCGAAAGATTGGTGACCGCAGACTTAGATGATGCAGCTCTCCTTGAAATTGATGTGCAAACTGCATATGAAGAAGAGGAAAATAATTCTGAAGTGGCACCAAAAGAATTTTCAACGAAGAATTGGAGAAAGTTTTTCTGGGGGTTGACATGGCCTGCAAGGCGATTATGAATGGAGATCCGAATGTTGAATGTAGTATAAAGATACAGCAAATTTTACAAAATGGGATTCGATGCTACAAAGACTTGTACGCCGAGAAAAAGAAGTGGCGATTTTACCAGATTTCATTATTGAAATACCTAAATAAACGAAGATTTTTTTTTTTCTAATCTCTCATGATGTTTACTTTTCCTTAATAAAATTTTTGCAATATTTTTTATTTCAAATCCTTTTAATTGGTTATCAAGCACAAATTGTTTATAGATTTATTATAATTTGTTTATAGACTGTTTCTGTGGTACGTGTTCAATTAAAACCCATTATAATTATAACTCAGTCAATGCGGTTTCACGCTGACCAGGCTAGCCGGGTGGGTAAAGTGTGCCTGGAAACCCAAAGTCGCGGGTTTGAATCCCGCCTCGGGCTTGGATCAAAGTACTGCAAAAACCTTGGGAGGTGCATTATGGCCACAGAAGCCGATGCACCGACAACTACCAAAGAAAAAAGGTTTCACATAATACGGAACAGTCTCTGTACCAATAATCAGTGCTATGCGGGGTATTGCTGTATACTATTCTTGTTCCCAAGCAGCTCTTTCCACCTGGATTGCTGATGATGATGATGGAATCATGTCAGAGAAAGATGAGGCAGTGGGTAGTGAGGATGCACCCCACTTCTCACTCATCTGCTAATTGTGTGTATCTCCCCCTACGTACACGTATGCATGCACACAGGCAGGGGTGGTATTATGATGTTGTTAATTAGACAGATTGTGATGATCACATTTTGTCTAATAAATCTCTGTTCAGGCAATTCCGTTGATCCTCCTGCCAATTTTCTTCTATGTCATCAGAACTTGGCAGTTGTGTCAGAGTACCTTCCTGTATCCATTGTAAACAGCATCTCACTATTTGGGCATTGTGACTCACATGAACAGCAGATCCTTGTTGATCAACCAGTGATCTGATTCCTTTCAGAGTTCATTCACTGCATATAACATTACATTTACATGTGTTAAAGCATTGCACACTTAGTCGTTTGTTTGTGATGTGTTTTTTTTTTTTTTTTTTTTTTCTTTCCCTTTCCTATAATGTTCATTCACATTTTTATAGCACCTTCAAATTCCTTTGGCAGGACAGAAGCAGACACATTATTAGACATTATTCTGTTCCAGTCAGCCTTGACATGTTAATCACTTATATCCATTTATGTTAGTTATTCATGCAAATTTTCAGGTAAATCTGTTTGTCCTTCCTAGATGGGACAATTTCAGTGATGAGCAGTGTGTATATATACTTAATGATCACTGAATTGTGATCACCCCATGCTTAATGGACTATGTTATATAGCTCACAGTATAAAAAGCCACAGCTTCCTATGCTAGAGCAGTGATATTTGCATCTGGTCATGCAAATCAAAGTGACATAATAGCAGTTATGGGATGAAGTAAAAATATCAGAGTTTTAAAAGGGCATGATTCTGGGAGCTCATTATGTCAGATGCTTCCAATATCAAAAATGGCATTCAGTGATCACTGAGTACATATACACTGCTCATTCCTGAAATTGTCCCTTCTTGTTGGGTGCTCACAGTTCACTGTGGTTAAGGTGTATAAAGAATAGTGTAGAATGGATCAAACCACCTCCCGCCCACAACTGTAAATGATTATGCAAGGTGGATGTTTGTGGTAAGCGAAGGGTGCAGTGCAGTGTACAGGCTCAATGGCAGGTCACTGTTCAACAGTTGACATTGCAATACAATATGGAGAATGCAAGAACAGTATCCCAAATGATGATGCAGCACACACTCAGACATATGGGGTTCCACAGCAGATGATCCAAGAGATACCTCTCTTCACCACTGATCATCATTGACGGCAAATGCTGTGGTGTCTGCAACACGCTGGTTGGGCACTGGAGGACTGGAAACGAGTGTGTGCTGGTCAAATGAGTTCAAATACCTGGTGCAACACGCTGATGGATGCCTTTGTGTGTGGCACAAGCAACATGAGTCCATGGACTCATTTGTGCATGGTGCTCACTCTCCAGGCAGATGGAAGTGGTTACTTAATATGGGGCATATTTTGCTGCTAAGAACTAGGATCCCTGGTGCATATGGACCAACGTTTCACTAGTGAGGTCTACCAGCAGCTTTTACGAGACTTGTGCACCCTGCCGTGTTCCTTTTTTTCACAGACAAACAGGATCTTCTAAGACGATGATGTGCCATGTCATCAGGCCCACACTGTGCACAAGTGGTTCAAGAAACAAAGATAAGATATCATCCATCTTGATTGGCCTCCATCGCCTGATCTTATTCCAATTAAACACCTGTGGAAAGTTTTGGAACAGGAAAGTGAAGCGTATGGACATTCAACTGTCATCTGTTTTGATGCTATGGAAAGCCTTGCATCTGTAGGAATCTGCATGCCTCCAGGTCCCTACAGATGTCTTCAGACATCTAGTGGAGTCAGTGCCTAGGTGAATAGTAGCTGTTATCCATGTGAACAGTGATCCAACATGGTATTAGGTACATGGTCATAATTCAGTGATTACTCAGCATATATTATTGTTAGTTAACGTCCATATCCCTGGCATTTCCCATTACTCTGTGTATCCCTTCTTCATTTCTCTTAGCTACTTGACATTTGGATTTTTTCAAGATGTTCAAAAATTTAAGTCTATTTCTCAAACTATATTTTATGTTAACCCTCAATTGCAAAAGATATAAGAACCTGTAGTATTTTAGTACTCTACATGGGTTGAAAGCTTGAAGGTTGAAAGACTAGTTGATATTAGACTTAAATTTTTGTAATATTTAGAAATACACGTTATGGAATATTGTTCCAGAGAACAGATAAAGGGATAAATAAAGAAGAAAAAAAGTTGGTTCTGTGAGTTTGGTGTTGGACAGTGAGTGAGTATTAACTAGTTGAGCACATGTTTTGACTGGTATGGAAGAGATTGGTGGAATTGCAGATGTTTGGAAGAGCCCATTGAAATATCTATAGGAAAAGTCATGCAATAGAAAGTGTCTGTATGAGAGAGAGAGAGAGAGGGGGGGGGGTCATTAATTAACCTAATTGCTCTCTTTTAAAACAGAGTTTAGGAACTTGAAAAAGGTTTTTGGGGACACTACTCCAAGTGTGAGAATAGTACTTGATGCAGAGGAAGAAATATTTATGATGTGCTCATGCTAAGAGAGATTACAAATTAGGGGTAATTCCCAATAGAAATGTTCGAAAATCTGAATGTTATTAAAGATGAGCATGAAAGTGTTTGACTTTTTTGCAAGAAATAAGGCAGAACTGAAGTTAACTAAGTTTTCTTTATCTCTGTTGCAGAATTACTTGGAGATTATAGGTTTAAATGGACTTCATTAAAATTAGAACTGAGACTACACATATTAGCAAAATGAATGAGAAAGTTTTGTGGCGATTAGATCTTTTTGCAGATACATTTGTTCTCTTAGTTTGGTTTTTTGTGCTGCATTCAGTAGATAAAGTAAAGATGTAAGGAACATGTTTTATGAATAAATGAAATTTGGTATATGGCAGGTACATATCATGAATATACCCCAACTCCATGAAATAATGTAGCCTTGACAATGCCTCGTGCACTACTCAGACTCCCTCCTGTCACTAGCTTCTAAAGTAGAGGCAGCGAGATTATACACTAGCTGATCAGGATGCCTTCCACCGTTGAACCTATTACCAATAGGTTTGATAGTGAACTATCAGGTGTTATGAAATTAATCAGGTAATCATGAACAAATACTATACTATTAATTTTAAATCAAATGTTAGAGAAAAACGATATCCAATCAATAAACCAAATTCCACTTAGCAGCCTCCGAAAAAGCATGTACTCCTTACCCTCATCACTAAACAGCTTGGCTGGTAGGCAATATTTCAGTTACTATTACGCCAGAAGATAATTATTGGTTCTACATACTTTTGCTATCCTAATGTTTGTGGAGGTTGTACAACTTTGAATTATGATAATATAAAATTATTTTGTTAAACCTAATTGTTCATCAGTGTTGTCAAAAAGAACAGTATTATAGAAGAGAATGATCATCCATATCAAATAACAGAGCTTAGTTCCATTTTGAAAATTTGGATCTTAATACTCTAAAGATGCAGTTAATTGTATATTTATTGTATCTTGAAAGTATTGCATCTCATTTTCCATATGGTTTGGCAGGTATGTGTATTTGTTTATATCAGATAAATTTGAATTTCTTGTGTTTTTGTTTCTCCCATTTGCTTGTTTTTTTTTTTTTTTTTGTTTTTTTTTTGTACTTAACATCAATTTTTCCTTTTGACCTTTTCACATATATTAATGCTAAATATACTGTGTGTGCACTTACAGTGGTGGACAAAAAAATTGCATCACGTTAAAAAAAGTAACGTTTGTAGTGAAACGAATATGATATTGTTTGATTACAGTCATTTTGTTTATCGCAAAGCAAAGGTATTGTGTCAGATAACGCTTCTATTGCATCAGCCATTTCTATAAATATGCCGCTGGAAGGGTATACATGCTTGTTAGTGTCCTGTTTTGGGGATGTGTAAGCATGGCTCCATAAGTTCAGTTGACACCAAGAAAAAAAGTGTAGCTGTTGCTCTGTCCCAGAAAGGGCTTTCTATGCGTGCTATTGCTGATAAAATAGGCTGCCACCCGTCAACAATATCACGGGTGCTAAAATTAAAGCGCCAAACTGGTGATGTGAAGAGAAGACCTGGATCAGGCTGTAAGAGAGTGACTACGCCTTCCCAAGATCAATATTTGAAATGTCTATGCCTTCGTAATCAGCATGCTAGTGCCCCTGATCTGAAACTGGAGTTTGAGATGGCCGTTAGTGTGGAAACAAGTAGTAGTAATAGTGGCATCTGATGCAAGAAAGCAAGCGTATGAGCTTATGCAGCATCAGCCAAAAAAAAAAAAAAAAAAATTCACACAACCATTCCCTCTAAATGTTTGTCCAGTTCCTCCTTAAATTTATTTAACCTATCAACTTCCACAATGACAGATGGAAGTTTGTTCCAGCAATTAACCACCCACTGGCTAAAGGCAAATTTCAGCACATCTATTCTACATCTGTCTTTCCTCAGTTTGAATTTATGCCCCCTTATGTTCGTAATCTGAACAAGTGGAAGAATCCCATCAGAATTCAGTGTGCTCACCCCATTCAAGGCCTTATACACCTCAATCAGATCACCTCGCAGGTGCTTGGTCGCCAGCTGCTGCAATTTGCAGCAGCTGGAGACTAGGCACTGCACTAGACTCTGCATGCCTATCGACCCAAGAAGAAGCCTTTGCTGGCCCAACAAATGAGGAAGAAACGACTTGCTCAGGCTAAAACGCATGTTTCATGGGCAAAAGAGCAATGAGACACTGTCATCCTTTCTGACGAATCAAAATTCAATCCGCATGGCTCGGATGGGAAGCGATATGTCAGAAGGCGAAAATCGGAGTCATATCATGAGGGATGCATAATAAGCAAAGGGGTGGGGCAAATTAAGTTTATTAACGGAACAGTGAATGCAGAAACCTACACTCTTGGAGGAGGGTGTCTCCGTAGCCAGGTGGGCAGGAGCAGCAGTGCGTAGCACACACTTCATGATCAGACCGGGGTTCAAGCCCGTGACCACCAAATACGGAGGATGCAGAAAGGTCAGGAAATGACCACTGCATATCCCCGGAGCAATATGGCCTTAGTTGCTAATGCTCCTAAAAACCAAATAGCAACAACATCTTGGAGGAGTGCCTGAAACCCGTTATTACGGATCACCAGAGATGTCCAAAACTGCATTTTTCAACAGGATTCAGTACCTTGCCATACAGCAAAATTGGTAAGTTTTATGCTATTTAGATTTAATGATGAGTTTGTCTTCTTGTCTCACAAGGCTTAAAACATACTTACACGAATGTTTTCCCTCGTTTTTCTTCCTTAAGGTGCAGTCATACCTCAGAAATGCTGCCATTACAGTGTTGGACTGGCCCGGCAACAGTGAAGATTTGAACCCTATTGAAAATTGCTGGCACATAATGTCGTCTAAAATTGTTCAGAAAAAACCAACAAGATTCAGCTGCAGGAGAGCATTGTAAGGATGTGGTACCATGAAATTGGGCAACCGTATATCCAGAAGATGATTAACTCTATGCCAGATTGTTGCAAGGCTCAAGGAGGAACAACAAAATATTGAGGACTTATTTTGCTGATTCACAGTAGATAATACTGTTACGTTAACTTGTCATTTCAGTTTGTACATATAAATGCAATAAAATGTATGTTTGGTTGTCATGATTGTCATTTGCATGATTTCTCATATTTCCATTAATTACGCATTTTACCATTTGGGAAGATATTTATGTCAATTAAGTATATCAGGTGAAGTCTTTTTATTGGATTTCATTCACAGAGATATATATCCCATCTAACAAATGCATTTCAAACATTTCTGCAACTCACAATTCAGCACAAAACACATTGTTTGCAAAATTCACAAGTGATGCAGTTCTTTTGTCTACCACTGTATATACACACTATCCTCCAACGTGTATTGGGCCACTTTTTTCCCAGAGAAGAAAAGTTGATTTCTTATATGGTGGGCACAAGCAGACAAAATTACAAGTAATTAAAATATAAATCTTTACAATTTTAACTTCTTGTAATAGAAAATTGTTACATAACAGATATGTTCTGTAAAAGGAATAAAGAATAAAATAGCAAAAAAGAATAAAAGACAGTCAATTGTTGATAACACCATTTGCTAATGGAAGACAGAAGGTAGTGCAACAACTCATCTCAAACCAAGTGGGCCACTGTTGATGGCCTGAGAGCATGTTGACAGTTGAAGCAGATAGAGAAAATTTCAGCAAATGATCAACAACTGTCAGAAAACAGCCAAAGCCTTGGTGCAGTGAATGCTTTTGCATTCTCTGCACCAAGTTGCAGTATTGAGGGCATTCTGGATGCAGAAGAGAGCAGCTGGTGGATTTTTGGCTGCTGTAAAGGGATATGTACTTTAGATAGTTTTACCATATTCTTCGTTAATTAACATACTACATTGTGTTTTACAAAGGTATTAAATAGGTTTAGGAGCGTTCGTTAGCCTCTTATTTTGAATTTAACTAGTGATTTCTGGAAGTTGATTCCCTGTGTTGGCGCCAATATTGTTGAACTAACTGCCATATTGTAATTGATAAGAAATAGCGTAACGTATATATATCTCGAACTGATAGCTTAAGATATAACCTAATACGAAACACTGTACTAGGAATCTGTTAGCTTAGTATAGTATTATTAGTTAATCAAAAATATTTATTAATCTTATTAAATTTCATTGTTAATTAAACTGTATTTAAACAGAAATCATGACTCAGACTAGAGCTGTGAAGCAAAGATCACAGACTAGCGAGAGTGCTGCGACTCTGGGGAGAAACAAAGGGGCGATTCTCCAATGCATCTGTCTCAAAAAATGTGTGCAGTGTGAAATGTTTGCTGGACTTTCTAAAACAGGATCTAGCCAAAGATGATGTCTTTGTGTGTGCTAGATGCCTAGGGTGTCAAGAAATTACACACCAACTCAGCATTCTGATATGGGAGTCTATGAGAGCTTGAGGTGTAGGGTAAATGCTCTCAAATAAATTAATATGATGGGCCCATCAAGCTCTCAGCTGCCCGGCTCAACGGCAGAGGTCGCTCCTGCACATCAGGCAACACAGAGGCAATCTCCAAGGCAGAATGTGCTGGTCACAAAGGAACTAGTTATTCTAGGTGACTATTGTCAGGGAGACCTGGAATATACTATGTAAGAAGGATTGGTGGAACAGGACCAAGGTATTTCTGTTGGGGCAAAAGTTGATGACATTGTAGAGCAGATATTATCTTTTAAGTGCACAAAAGGTGATATTGTTTTACACGGAACTAATGACATTAAGCGTAAGATCTGCAGATTTACTCAACAAGTACAGGTCAATGTTGAAAAAAAGTAGCAAGTTAGGGTTGAATGTGAAAGTGTCTGCAATTCTGCACAGACACAATAGGAGGGAGTATATGATGAGAGCCTTGTCGATCAATTCGGCCGTGGAGAGTTTGTGCAAGGCTCAAGGGGTAGAATTTTTTTCAGACTGGTCTGTGCTTGTTGACAGGAGAGACTGCTTCTACAGGGATGGGGTACA
Source organism: Mastigoproctus giganteus (assembly GCF_048544385.1). Classification (NCBI taxonomy): domain Eukaryota; kingdom Metazoa; phylum Arthropoda; class Arachnida; order Uropygi; family Thelyphonidae; genus Mastigoproctus; species Mastigoproctus giganteus. The sequence goes on along the minus strand of NC_143588.1, from coordinate 21,658,118 downwards.
CTTAAATAGAAAGGGTGCAAGAATATTTGATGATGCTATCGAAGCAGTGTTGGGTGGGTCGGACAACTGCTAGCTTTGGGGGGAATACAAAGGTTAACAGTGCCCACAGGCAGAGGCAAAAGTGATTCTTGCACTGCTTTTATTAGAATAAGCAGCAGCCTGGAAAGCAAGGTAATGGAGATTTCCAGGACTGCTGGGAGTCATAGTGGAACAAATATTTGCATGTACACCAATGCTAGGAGTATAGTTAATAAATTTGTTGAGCTTGAAGTGCAAGTCAAGTCATCAAAGGCAGATATTGTTGGGATATCAGAGACGTGATGTCACACAGATATGAGCAGTGTAGAATTGGAATTTGGGGAATACAATGTGTACCAAAAGGATAGACAGAACAGAAAGGGAGTAGCGGGTTATGCGGTTAAGCATAAAATCTAAGGAAGTGTATCCAATTGATATTGGTGGACAATGCAATGTTAAGTCTCTTTGGTGTGACATAAGCACTGGGAAAGGAAAAATGAGAGTAGGTGTGTGTGTTATAGGCATAAAGAATCTGATGAGTATAATGAGCAATTGTGCAGAGAAATAGACTGGGCCAGTAAACCAGAATGTTGTATAAGGGGGGGGGATTTTGAACTTTCTAGATGTTGACTGAAACTTGTGGGTTGGTCACTCACACACTAGCGAGACTTCTTTGGATTTATTGGATGACTGTTTTCTACAGCAGCTTATTTGAGAAGCAACCAGAGGGAGTAATACTCTTGATCTGATTATCAGAAGTGATTATTGGCGCCTCCGTAGTCAGGTGGGAAGGAGCAGCATTGCATAGCACACGCTTCTCGATTAGACCGGGGTTTGAGCCCGTCACCGCCAAATATGGAGCATGCGGAAAGGTCAGGGAATGATCCCCGGAGCAATATGGCCTTAGTTGCTAATGCTCCTAAAAACCAAAAACAGCAGTACCTGGAGAGTAGGCACCTGCGAGGTGATCTGATTGAGTTGTATAAGGCCTTGATGGGTTGAGCAAGCTGAATGCTGATGGGATTCTTCCTCTTGCTCATATTAAGAACCTGAGGGGGCATAGATTCAAATTGAGGAAAGACAGTTGTAGAATAGATGTGTGGAAATTTAAACTAACAAGTCTCTAGTTACTTGTGTCACCTTTTGAACCCCCTTTGTGAATTGGTGATACATTTGCACACCTCCAGTCCATGGGGACCTCCCCAAAGTCCAAGGAAGCTCTCATAATTATGGCTGGTAGGGAAAATCATGGAGGCAATGATCAAGGGTGGAATTCAGGATCATTTGGATAGAATTGAAATTGGTTTTGTAAAGGGAAAATCATAGTTAACAAATCTGGTTCGCTATTTTGAAAGGGTCACTCACGAGCTGGATTTAGGGAATAATTTCAACATTGTTTATTTAGATTTAAGTAAAGCTTTTGACTCAGTCCCACATGAGCGGTTGCTTTATAAGCTGGAACAGGTTGGAATCACTGGGAAAATCCTTAGATGGATAGCAGAGAGTTGTGATAAATGGCTATTCCTCAGTTTGGATTGGTGTAAGAAGTGGGGTTCCCCCAAGGATCAGTATTAGGACCACTGTTGTTTTTAATTTTTATAAACGACATCGATGAAGGGATAGAGGGTCTGATGTTTAAATTTGCAGATGTTAAAATTGGTAGAGTAGTTAATGATCACTTAAGCCGAGCTTCTTCAGAGAGACCTAGATAGACTTCAGGAAGAGTCAGAAAAATGGCAGCTATGCTTTAATCCAACAAAGTGTAAGGTATTACACCTAGGAAACCGTAATCCCAAAATAACTTATTCACTTGATGAAGTTCAACTAAACCCAGTACTGGAGGAAAGGGACTTGGGTGTTATGATACAGTCAGACATGAAATCCTCTGAGCATTGTAAACAGGTTGGAAGGAAGGCCCATGGTGTCCTGTCGATGATCTATCGAACTTTTGCAAGTAGAGATAGGGATGTGATAATCCCATTATATAAGGCTTTTGTTAGTCCACACTTGGAATACTGTTGTTCATGTATGGAGACCACACCTAAAGAAAGACATAGAACTTCTTGAAAGGGTGCAAAGACGGGTAACTCGCCTAGTGAGATCGGCAAAAGGGTATTCTTATGAAGAAAGACTTCGAATATGTGGGTTGCAGAGTTTGGAAACTAGACATCTCAGAGGAGATTTGATTGATGTGTTTAAGGCTCTGAGAAGCATCAGTAAAATGAATGAGGACAAAATTTTCAAGATTATAAATGAGGCTAGAACTAGGGGGCATAAATTCAAGTTATGGGGGGAAATGTTTAGATTAGACTGCAGGAAGTTTTATTTTAGCCAGCGAGTTATAAATTACTGGAATAAGTTGCCTACATGGGTGGTAGAGGCTGACAGTTTGGGGAAATTCAAAGGTCATCTGGATAGTACCTTCGGGTGAGGGGAGAGCATAGGATGATAGGTGTAATTTCTTTTCTTTTATTAATTATTATTTATTTATTATTATTATTTTTAATTTTTTATCATTGTTTTACAGCAGGCCCCCATTATAACACGGTTCGCTTTACACTGATTCGCTATAACGCTGTTCTTATATTATAACCCGTATCTGACTATAACGCTGTTCTTATATTATAACCTGTATCTGACTATAACGCTGTCACAGATCGCTATAACGCTCTTTTACAGATTGAATTTTTGGCATATTTAAACGAAATTGTTTCATTTGTTGGAGTCGATAGCTTGAAAATGAATAGCAAAACAGCATTAAAACGTTTTCCATGCCGACATGAGAAATTTTCCCACGCTCAGTGAAATTTTCTTGCGTGCTAATTTAATTGCAGTACAGTGACTTGTTACGTAGTTCCGAGATCAACGTTGTAAAAAACGATCAAATATATTGCTTGTAATATTTGCGTTGTACTTCGGATAAATGCATCACTCAGTATCGTATTAGACATCGTGCGAAACGGACAGTTTACTTGAAATTGTATGGTAATTAATGCAACCAACGCAGTTACATTTTCGAAGAGTTAATAATGGCCGATAAGAATGAAAAAGCAACAACATCTGAGCGCAATACGAAGACTATAAATGTAAGGAAAAAGACTGAATTTGAAAATTAAATTAGACGTTTTGAAATGAATCGATTCGGGTCAAAGACAAGCGAATGTGTGTGCCATAATTTAGGACTTGCAAGTTTAACTGTAAGAACAATTATAAAAAAAAAATAAAGAATTAATTTTAGCAGCAGGAAAGATAACTGTTCCACTGCAAGCAACTAGGGCTAGGCCGGCTATTAGGATTGAAATGGAAAGACTTTAACTAATTTTATTGAAGATAATATCCAATGCAGAATTCGGTTAATATTATTAAAAGAGAGAGAGAGAGAGATTAGCCAATATAATGATCTGAAGAAAACTCACCTAAAAAAAAAAAAAAAAATGTGGAACCATTTAAAACTAGTAAGGGCTGGTTGAATAGATTTAAAATCCAGGGAGAAGCCGCAAGTGCAGATTAAGGAGCCGAAACTTTCAAAAAAGAACTTGTTAAAATTATTGAAGAGCGGTATTATGTATTATACTTCTCAACAAAGTTTTTAACATAGATGAAGCAGGACTTTTGTGGAAACGAATGCCTAAAAGAAGTTTCATATTGAAAGAAAAAAAAAAAAAAAAAAACATGCCAGGTTTCAAAGCGGCGAAGGATTGGTTGACTTTATTGTTGGGTGGTAATGCTGCGGGGGATTTAAAATTAATACCCCTTTTAGTTTATTTGGAAGAGGGCCAAAGTTCAACCAAAATCGACACATTTTTCTTGATTAAATTCATCAATTAAATTAAATCAATTTAGATCAATTAAATTCATGATTTTAATTGGAATTTTATGTTTAATTTTGATACGTAAGTAGTTACTACATAATTATATACGTATGTAATGCAGAATATTTTATATGTACAAATATCTGAATATTAAATATTTTGACCGACCTTTGTGCATATTTTCATTACCGTTTATTATTGATTAGGAAATATCCTATGGCACCGACCGCAACTCAGAAATACATATGTTACCTTATGGGAATGTGGCGCTCGCTTAGCGCGAATTCACTTAGCGCTCTGTTTTTACGGAACCAATTATCAGCGTTAAGCGGAGGTCACCTGTATTCGGTTTTTTTTTTTTTTTTTTTTTTTCCTTTGGCTAGTGCAGCATAAGCCATAAGCTTTCTTGCACCATGCGGCCATTACTAATACTAATGCTAATACTAAGGGTTTGCTTACTTCCTTTGCTGCCTCCTTTAATATAACTGGATAGATCCTGTCCACCCCAGGACTTCATCAATTTCTCCTCCACTTTGCTCTCAGTTATTACAAAATCACTTAACTCGTTGTTAGCATTTGATAAACTTCTAGCGCTCCCCTCATTGAATAACTCGTGTGAATGTAGATGTAAAATACTCATTCGGTTTATCAGCTACCTGAGCATGATCATCAATAGTCAACCCATCTATGTTAAGTGGTCCAATCTGATTCTTCCCTTTCCTTCTAGAGTTTACATAAGTAAAGAACTCTTTGCTGTTTTTCTCTGCATCCTTTGCTAAAGATTTTTCATACTCTGCCTTCGCCTGCCTAACCTCCTTTGTGACTTGATTACAGACTAGTTTATACCTGCCATAGGCTTCTGTGTCACCTGATACTTTATATGCATACCATACATTCTTCTTCTTTGCCAGGAGCCTCATTAATTCATCTGAAATCCGTTTAGGCCTAAAACTTTAACAATATTTCTTAGTTGGAATGAAAAGCCTAGTAGCCTTAAAAATTAAGTCCTTGAAGCAGAGGCGTAGCTAGGTTTTAGGTGCGCTTAGCAAATTTGTGGCTACACGCTTTTTTCAATAATTGGTAAAATCGTAATAAATAATATTAAATACAGTCCGACCTCTGTTTAATGATCTTTTGAATTTTTTGAATTCTTCTTGGTAATTATATTTAAAATAGTTTTCGTAGAACAAAGAAAATTTTCCATATAGCGAATGGATTACAACAATGGTATGTCTAAAATTAATTGGGCTTTTGTTGTTTTATTTAAATTATAAATCACAATATTCACGATTACCTATTTACATAGCAAGCACAAAAACACTATACAGTACACACATTATTTATAACTTCTAGCTTATTCAGTACTGTATCGTAGAATGTACACAATGCGTGAGTTGTGTAACTGCTATGCAAGCGATCTACTAGATAGAGATTAAGAATCTGAGTGGATCTTGTTCAAGAAGATAATGATAGATGTTGCAAATGAAAATTTTGGATGGGCCCAAAGGAAAGCCAAGAGATACTCGATATAATGGAGCACAGGAAAAACTAAGAACAAAGATGTAGAAAAATATAAGATGTATGACAGTTTGATTAAAGCGGAAATAAGGAAGACTAAACAGACATGGATGGAGGAGAGATGTAAAAGGATTGAATATCTGTAATATGAGCATAAGGAACATCTAGTCCACAAAGAAGTGAGGGAACTATGCAACATCGGAAAGACCGTGCAAGAGACCACATTCTGGAAAAAAAAACAGCAGGGAAATTGTGGACAAACAACAGAAAAAGGATAGATGGCAAGAGTATCTGAGGGAACTATACTGTGAGGACGACAGACAACTAGGAAATGACAACACCCAAACAGAAGGCAAACATCAAGACTTTCTGATGAAATAACTGGAGCAAGCGATTAAATTAGTGAAAAATAACAAAGCAACTGGCATTGATAACATCCCAGCCGAAATGCTCAAATGCCTCAGAACAAGAGAAAAACAACAGCTCCTCAATATTCTCGAAACTATCCCTTGAATTTCTGAGATCCATGTTTATTCCCATACCAAAAAAGATAAGCCTCACAAGCCACTCCATGAAAGTCCTCTTGATTATGTTGAAACTATTATAGATTTAATACAAGATTCTAAAGAAAGAATTACTGTTAATGGTTCAGTTATCAGTAACCTGCAATACGCAGATGATACTGTTCTCATTGCAACCTCAGAAGAAAAGCTACAAACATTCCTCAACAAAGTGGTAACAGCCAGTGAGCAGATAGGCTTAACAATTAATGCCAAAGATCAAAACTATGGTCATAAGCAAACACCTAGCCTGGAATCAAAATACGCTGTGGCAACTCCCCTATCGAACAGGTGAGTAGCTTTAAATATCTAGGGAAGATCTTTACAAATAATAATGACCAAGGCACAGAAATTAGAAGCAGAATTGGTATTTCCAAAGAGGTATTTAAGAATCTTAAGAACTTCCTCTGACACGAAAGTGAATTTCCAGAACAGATATCGAATGGCCAAATGCTACACGTGGAGCACTCTCCTATATGGATGTGAGACCTGGGTCATGCAGAAATCAGGAAACGAATCCTTCAAGATGTGGACGCTCAGAAAAATGCTTAAAATTCTGTGATCCCATGGAAATTTAAATTCTGTACAGTGGTCCCACTGTATAGAATTTAAATACTGTCTCAGACCATCATAGTCGCCTTTATGAAAGCAAAAGCCCTTCCCTTTAGCCTTGATGGCAGTTACATCTTTAAGTAATTCCCACATCAGTACATTGTGATCACTGTCACCCAGTGGTTCCTTTATCTGCAAATTCTTAATGCATGAATAATCACTGCTGATAATCAAATCAAGAGTATTACTCCCTCTGGTTGCCTCTCGAACATGTTGCTCTAGAAAAGTCATCCAATGAATGCACAGAAGTCTTGCTAGTGTGCGAGTGACCAACCCACAAGTTCCAGTCAGTATCTGGAAAAGTTAAAATCCCCCATTATAAGACATTCTGATTTACTGACCCACTCTATTTCTCTGCAAAATTGCTCATTAAACTCATCAGATTCGTTAAGCCTATAACACACACCTCTCATTTTTCCTTTCCCAGTGCTTATTTCACACCAAACAGACTCAACACTACATTGTCCACCAACATCAATTGGATGCACTTCCTTAGATTTTGTGTTTCTTAACTAACAGCATAACCCCTCCTCCCTTCCTGTCCTGTCTGTCCTTCCTGTGCACATTGTACTCCCTAAATTCCAATTCTGCACTGCTTATATCTGTGTGACACCACATCTTTGATGTCTTGACTAGCACTTCAAGCTCATCAAATTTATTAACTATACTCCTAGCATTGGTGTACATACAAGTATACATGCTCCTGTTCCTACTCTTAGTTACCCTAATAGGGCCCATGTATTTACTTGTTCTACTATGACTCCCTGCAGTCCTGGAACTCTCCATTACCTTGATTTCCAGGCTGCTGCTCATTCTAATAGAAGCTTATGGAGCAACTGGTGAAACAATTTCTTTATAACATTGCAGCTGTTGGCATTGCTCTTCAAAAGGGAACTCACTCTTGTTTTTCTCTATAGAGTTTCACACCATTTCATAATGAATTTCATAGCTAACTCATGGTAATGCTGATTGAGGGTGGCGGTGGTACTTCCTTATTTTAATGCCAGCAATCCTGTGTTAACTGTCTCCATTGGAGAAATATGTTTATACAGTATTTACCTTTTGTTTTCATGACCTGAAACAAAATAGCAACACTCAGTTGTTGCCTGCTGCACAGGAAGAAAACGAATTTGACTTTTCAGATAAGGAGGATAATTACTGAAAAGGGCTGATCCATTGTACTGATATATGTAACAAGTCTACAACTTATTATTTAAATTTGATTGCAAGAAAATCCATTTTGCATTCAAACAGCTGAAAGTTAATAAAAATAAATGAAAGTAAAGAAATGGTAAAAAATGGAAGGTTCTCTTTGCGTCAGCAAAGATGTAAATGGATTGATGGATGAATTAGGGTTTGAACACAATCCTGAAGAATGGAGATTATTCATTGATTCTTCTAAACTCAGTTTAAAAGCAGTTTTACTACACAATGGTAATATCAAACTGTCAGTCCCAGTGGCTATGAAAGCATGTCATTGCTATTAAATGCCTTAAACTATAAGAAATATTGTTGGTTGCATGGACTACAGGGTGGTTTTACTAAGTATTGTTGTTTCCTGCGTTTATGTGATAGTCGAGCAGTAGAACATCACTATATTGTGAAGAAATGGCCCATTAGAGAAGAATGCATTCCTGGGAAACTCAGCATAAAATGCACGCCTTTAGTGAAACCTGAAATGGTGCTTTTTCTGCCTTTGCACATTGATTTGGGTCTCGTGAAAAATTTTCTAACAGCTCTGGACAAAAGTAGTGCAGGTTTTGGGTACTTAGAAAGCCATCTTCCAAATAATTATGATGCAAAGTTGGAATATATTCATAGGCCCACAAATTAGACAGCTTTTAAAGGATGAAACTAAACTTAATGCCACTGAATTGCATGGAAATCTATCAGAGTTGTTTAGCGGGTTTTTAGGGAATAAAAATGTAAAGAACTATAAAGAGTTGATAGAAGAATTGTTGCATAACTATCAAAAGTTAGGATGCCGAATGTCGCTCAAGATACACTTCCTACATTCACACCTGGACTTCTTTCCAGACAGCTTGGGATCTGTTAGTGACAAGCAGGAGGAACAATTCTACCAAGATATCCACACTATGGAGCAGAGGTATCAAGGATGATGGGATCCAGCAATGATGGGTAACAATCGCTGGTTTCTGATAAAGGGAGTACCATTATGCTCATAAGAGCAACTTGCCTGACCAACTTGATTGGATACTATGATGCAGTCACAAAAGAACTGGATGCAGGGAATAACTTTGATATTATATACTTGGATCTTAGAAAGGCTTTTGATACTGTTGCACATGGAAGACTGCTACACAAATTGGAGCAGTGTGACATTGGAGGCAAATTGCTGCTATGGATAAAGGGGTGGTTGAGTGGGAGAAGACAGAGAGTGGTAATCAATGGACACTGCTCATCGTGGACTAATGTTATTAGTGGAGTCCCTCAGGGCTCAGTGTTGGGTCCATTATTGTTTTCTGTATTTATAAATGATATTGATGATGGTATATCAAGCTTAATGACCAAGTTTGCAGATGATACAAAGGTTGGCAGGGTTGTCAAGGACACTACTGACACTACACTGCTGCAACAGGATCTGGAAAGGTTGAGCAGATGGGCTGAGAGGTGGCAAATGAAGTTTAACATTGACAAATGTAAAGTACTACACATGGGAAACAGCAACCCCAGGGCAACGTATCAACTCTGTGGTACTACACTGACAGTGGTAGAGAATGAAAGGGACTTGGGGGTGATTGTGCAGGCAGATATGAAGTTCTCTGAGCAGTGCAGATGGGCTGCAAGAGTAGCTCATGGAGTATTGTCAATGATATACAGGAATTTTTCCAGCAGGGATAAGGAGGTGATTATTCCATTGTATAAGGCAATGGTCAGGCCACACCTAGAGTACTGTATACAGGTCTGGAGGCCTCATTTCAAGAAGGATGTAGAGCTGCTGGAACGAGTACAGAGAAGGGCAACAAGATTAGTGAATGGAACAAAGGGGCGCTCTTACGAGGAAAGGCTTAAGTTTTGCAAATTACAGTGTCTGGAGACTAGGCACCAGCGAGGTGATCTGATAGAGGTGTATAAAGCCTTGAATGGTTTAAGCATGCTCAATGCTGATGGGATTCTTCCTCTTGCTCAGAAAAATCACCTGAGAGGGCATAAATTCAAATTGAGGAAAGACAGATGTAGGATAGACGTGCGGAAATTTGCCTTTAGCCAGCGGGTGGTTGGTTGGTGGAACAGACTGCCATCCCTTGTGGTGGAGGTTGAGAGCCTAAATAAGTTTAAGGCTCAGCTGGACAGGTATTTTGAACGAACAGAGGGGTGAAGTGGAAGTGGGGTTTTTTTTTTTTTTTTTTTTTGGCTGATGCTGCATAAGCTTGCTTTCTTGCATCAAATGCCTCTACTAATGCTAAAGAGGAAAAAATAACTGTAAGTAGTATGCTTTTGTATTTTTGCCTCCACTTTTGTGGGTTAATTGCTTACTTAAATCCAAATAGGTGTTTATAAAGTTTAAATATGTTATTTTTTTTATCTATATAGAATATTTACTGTTCGTCATTTCTATTTCAAGCAATTAATTTACAAGAAAAGTAGTCAAGTACATTTAGATAAGTAAATATTCACAATTTTTGGAAAAAAAGGAGCATGAAACGTGACATGCTACTAACTTTCTACTGTCATTTTTGTTTTCGGCACGTGCGATTTAGTCAAAATCAGTTGATTTCGTTCATGTTATCAAAAAAAAGTTTAAAACTGTTGGCTAGTGTAATTAATGATACACATTAATTATTGTCATTGTTATTATTATTAATGGAAGGAACTTTACAGAATGCCATCAGAAAGGGCAGAACTAATATTAAATGTTTTACTCCAAATTTCTTAAAGTTGGTAGGTGCCAACTTTAAAAATCTGACGTTGTATTGTGTGGTTATTCATTTATTTAAAAAAACACGTTAAATATTATTAAAAAAAGAAAAAACAATTAATGTGTTTAATTATTAATGAGCTTGACACAGTTTTGTGCAAATACATCATTTATTCATAGCTGAATTTAAAAAAAAAAAAACCAAAGTTATACTGTTAGGCATCATTTTGATATCTCCTATTCTAAAATCCTTCATGGGTGGCCTGTCTAAAAATAAAAGTGGTACTTAAAATAAGTACCACTTCTGCAATATAGAAGTTCACTGGGGAAGTTTTACTTTTTTTCTAAGTATAATAAACAGGCATTGTGAATAAACATCGTGAAGTATTTCACAATATGAGATTTATTATAAGGATGTCTAACATACAAACGTTGATTCATTTTAAAATTCGAATATGAACCAGATGATGCATTTCCACATAACTGATGTAATTTAAATTTTTCATAGTTTGAAATTTTCCAACCCTAAAATCCTAACCCTAACAGTATAAATTTGGTTTTTTTAAAAAATTTCATTACTAATGTTCAATCAGTATTGGCCATCTTCAGTGGATTTCATTGTTCACGCCACTGCACCTCACCACTACACACTTTATAAGAATTTTACTTACGGCTTGCATTACTGTAGTTCACATTTAAATGTTATGCTCAATGTTCATAAAAGTGAAGTGTTTACACTACTTCTGTTTTTGTCTTTCCAGAGAAATAATATCTCCATTAATGATAATGTGTTACATATGAGTTTAGAATATGGAGTTGATAAAGTAGTATCTTGCCTTTCAACGTGCATTTTTCCAGATAAAACAACTTATCCCATAGATGAAACAATGGTAATTAATAGTATTATTACCTCTAAGTATTTTTAAGAACTTTGTATCTTTGAATATATATAAAATTATATACATAAAAATATATAATTTTATATATATATAATTTACTTAATTTTTTTAGCAGTTTATATTGCAGTTCCTTACTGTTCAAAAATAAACTTTTTTTAATGATTCGTGTAATTTGTATGATTTTTACTGATTTATTTTAAATTGATTGATTGTGCTTTGATTGGCTTCACATTAATAAATGTTCTATGGCTTAATTGGATCACTTTTTGGTGCCACCTTTATTTTCAGCCTTTTTCTGAATACAATATAATAATATAAAAATGGATTTTGCACAGTTGTGTAAAATCCATTTTTTATATTAAAAACTTATTTTAATAATTTTTTTTAAAATAAAACTCCTTTTAGAGCTGTTGGCAAGCAAAATTCAAATCAAAAGAACCCACATGCAATTCAATACCAACCCATGTAATAGTGAAATTCTTACTGTTTTAATGATTATTATCAGAAATTTCTGGAATTTTTAATGGAGAAATCAAAGAAAACATTTTCAGAAACAGCTATTAAGCATTTCAACTGTGTGGGGTAGATAAAGAGCATAAATAACTGAAATATTGAGTAGGGTCTCATCAACCCTTCGTCCCCTGGCTTGGGATTAAATATGATAAGCTATTTAATTTGAATAGTAGGTCTCTAATGTTCCACTAGAATTTCAGCCAATCTGTTTGTTACTATGTAGCCATAACTAACTTAATTTTGATTTGCCTTCAATTCAAGTGATTTTTCTTTAATCTTCTTTCAATCTGGACTATCAGCTTCTTACAGGAAATTTTGTTCTGTACACAGAGTAGACAGATTAGACAGGTACAACATCTCAGATTTGGCTGTCCAAAAACCATACCTTTTTAAGGTGTGTTCCCCTTAAGAGTTGATTGATTTCACTTGGCACAAATAGCACTACTGAATAACAGATTTAGTTCTCTGAATACAATTTTTTTTTTTTCCCTAATGTAATCTTTTCTTTTTTTCTAATTCTCAATTTCTAATTGTGAGATTCAATGATCAAAATATTCATTCATTAAAAATCCTTTAAGTTCTTTTGGAATTCAAATGATAGAGAAATATTAGGTGGTTTAATTTAGAAAAAAAAAAAAAAAAATCATATATATAAATAAAAGTTTCCCTTGAAAAGGGTTAGATATGTCATAAGTGAATAAAATTGAAAGCACATTTAAAAAAAAATGTGATAATTAATGCATCATTGAAATCTGTACAAAAAATAAAAATATGTACAAAAATTTTCCCTGTTCCATCAACATCAGTTCCTTCCAAACCATAAAAATAATTAGCAAAGGAAGAAATCTTCTATTTACATTTTCTATTTCTGAAGAGTAATATTTAATTTTGTAAATCTATATATTTATGAAACACAAAGCTAGAATTTTCACAAAAACTGAGTGTCAAAAACTTTTCTCACATATTTGAAATCCTCATTAACATTTCAGATGCATATGATTTTCAAATAACAGAAATTAAAAGAATTAAAAACATTCTATATCGTGCTCAAGAGCATGTACTGATGTCATATACATATTCTGTACGGAATAACTAAACTAGCATATTCTGAAACTTAATGTCAATCTCACTTTTCCATGCAGAGTAATGTCTGAACATCTGAAGCATACTGAAATTTTTGTTGGTCTGATTTTAATGAAATTTGGGATGACTCGGCAAACTTTTTTAAAAGATCCAAATATAAAACTTCATCGGAATCTCTCCACTGAAAGCCAAGTTTCTGCATGTGGATGAACGTGGTGAAGACAATAGATGCTTTACATATGTAAAAAAGTGTTTTAAAAAAATCAAATTCAGGCATATTCAATTATCAAATAAATCTGATGAGTAGCTGTGAAGTTAAATTTGTGTAATAGTTCTTTTTTGGTGGGGGGGGGAATAGGAAGCATGGGGTTAACTTATTGACATATTTGTTAAAAAGGTCTAGAGGAATGTTGTAAATAGGTGCGAATATTTTGAAATGGATCAGAGCTACTGTTCCAGGTGTATTGCAATGTTTTTTTTGTAGAGAGGTGGAAACTATGAAATCAAAATTGGATCTGAAACCTTTACAGGGACCAACAAATCACAAGATGAAAATTTAGTATCTGTCCAACCTTTCCTTCTAGAGGCTGAAACATACTTTCATTTATGTAGATTTCTTTTGGGAGGAGACTGGGGGAGGGGAGGATATGGAATGGAATCATAATTGCTCTTAAAAGCTTCCCTGGGACCAATGAAACAGGCACTAAAAATTTGGTGTCAACCTGATGTTTCTTTCTGGATTTAATGCTGAAACATCTGAAACTATTACTAATAGAAGTTTCTTTAAATGGGGACTGTTGAATTGGAATTGATCATAAAATCTTTGTAGGGACTAACAGAACACATGCTGAAAATCTAGCAAATGACCTGACGTTTTTTGTTCAAGTAGCAGATATCTGAAACTTACTTCCATTTATGTATAGAGAACTTGAAATTTTACAGAGCAAATAACTGCCAAATTTCTATTGCTCCCATTTTAAGTTGGGATGATTCGATAAATCTTTTCTAAAAGAAGCATAAAATTTCATAAATCCATCCATTGGGAGTTGAATTGTTATGTGATACGACATGAAAATAGTAGGCACTTTAAGCAATTTTGAATATGCCTAAAAAAAGACTATCAAACACACCAAGGATTGTAAAAAAACTAAAGTTTTTGGTCAGTGTTATTATATATACAGGGTGATTCACTACCAGTGCGACAAACTTGCAGGAGGTGTATGAGGCACAAAGACAAATCGGAATCACATAGCATTGCAGGGTCCGAAATGGCTTCGTCATGTGGTAGAGGACGTTGAATGGGAGGTCGCGTGAACAATGATCCCGCTGGAAGTCAGCATTTGCAAACCGTTTCTGTTGAAGAAACCAAGTAGCAAGAGTCCTCCGGAGTGGATAATCCGCAGGCTCCAATGATTGGACGCGTTGCAGATGGTATGAACTCATTTGGTTTGTTGACAGTATCCTCCATACAGTGGATTGGGAAATACCCAATCGTTGGCCTATCGCTCGAGTACTCGTACTCGGATTGCCTTCTGCAAGATGTAGGACATTCTCCTCATTGTCTGGCGTCCTCGTCGTTCGCTCTCGATTCATGGTACCTCTCGTGAAACAACCAGTCTCACATAACCGTCTGTGCACATGTGCAAAAATCGTATGATGAGGAGCACGCCTGTGCGGGAAACGTTCCTGGTACAGGCGCAGAGTGGCACGCCTGTTACAGTCTGCAGCGCCATACGCGAGGTGCATGTCGGCCAGTTCAACATTTGAATACTCGTCTATCCTACTGCCTCGGGAACCGGTTCGCAAATGCTGACTTCCAGCGGGATCGCTGTTCACGCGACCTCCCGTTCAACGTCCTCTACCGCATGACGAAGGCATTTCGGACCCTGCAATGCTATGTGATTCCGATTCGTCTTTGTGCCCCCTACACCTCCTGCAAGTTTGTCGCACTGGTAGTGAATCACCCTGTGTGTATATATATATATATATATATTTTTTTTTTTTTTAATTAATATTATATTTGACATTCAAATGATAAATGAAAATTTTGCATGATTAAAGGCCAATTTGAATTTGCTTATATAATATAGAAACAATCTCTCAAAAAAGAGCAGTCTGTAGCAAGAGAATAATCATTATTAATTAATGAGAAATGACAAATCAGTCAACTAAGTTAGTTGATTGATTTGTCATAATCACCGATTATAACCTCTTTATCATGCTAATCATTAGCCATAGTCCGTTGTCTCTAGCATTGAGTAAAAAAATAAATGTGAAGTCTAATTTAAATTATTGATCCATTAAATTGTAATGCTGCTAACACAAGTACCTCGTGTTGCACAACTAATAAGTGGCACTTCCCTAAAAATGAAAATATTTTGTTGTCAATTATTAGTAATGTGATTCCTCTCCCCTCAGCACCATTGGGGCTTATTGGAAGGCTAGGTATATCATCAGCACACCATCTGACAGCCAAAAGATGATTTAGTTTACAATACGAAAGATACCAAAAGGTGTGAAAGCTTGTTTTCAAAATTGTTTAATTAATAAATGAATGCAAGTTACTGACAAGTTTTATGTGGGAGATATAAAAATTGGATCGTTTTACATATGTATGATACTGTGCTGTTAAGTAGATCATCACAAACCTCTGAATAAATTAAGTTTTTAGCAAATTCAGCATGAAAATTAGTTGTATAAAAACAAAATGTATGGGTTAGTGCAATCACATAATTTTTAAACATAGCGCAAACTACCCAAAGTAGGCAAATGGCATTGTTTTAATACCATCACCGAAATGGCACCCTTTCGTGGTTTTTTGGCCTCTCTTCAGTGGTTGCCTGGTGTTGCTAGACACCAGGGTACCTGCCCACCCACCAAAGGGAAGCCAGAAAGCCTTGAAACAATGCCATCTTGGGTGATGGTATCTGCCGAGAAGTGCAATATCGAGGTAGCACAATATGATGGCAACTCGTGAAGGTTTTCACAATATTGAGATATGAAATATAATTAAAATGATGCGATTGCACTAACCCAGTAAACTTCCATGTACCTTGAGGTTCTTGCCCAAGAATGCTTTTAATAAAAACAAAACTTATGGATGCTAAGGAAAATTTAGAGTGCAGAATTAACTAATCAAAAAATGGGACAGTAGTAATTTCATATATGAAAATAAGTTCTTTTTTCTGATACACCAGAAAAAAGCCTTTGAAGGAAGATGTGTATTAGAAATGAATGATTGAGAGTAAAGCAAG
Source organism: Mastigoproctus giganteus (assembly GCF_048544385.1). Classification (NCBI taxonomy): domain Eukaryota; kingdom Metazoa; phylum Arthropoda; class Arachnida; order Uropygi; family Thelyphonidae; genus Mastigoproctus; species Mastigoproctus giganteus. The sequence continues at coordinate 21,641,969 of NC_143588.1, read as the reverse complement.
AGAGCAAAGCTTGTAAGAGAAATACAGTCAGATATATATTATTTAAGCTATATTTATTAATTATTTAATCAAATTTCATTTGTTGCATTGTGAAGGAAATTTAACTTGCCTGGTTTGAGGGAATTGACTCCTTTCCTTCTGTGAACAAAATTGGGTCCTGTTGTACAGTAATTAGGATTTAATGTTGTTGTTGTTGTAAGCATACATTGCTAGTTATGTAAAAATAGTTTATTAAAAATCATAAAACTTTTATGGAAAGTTTTATGATTATGGAACTATTATGGAAAGACCAAACACTACATTGGGTTTTACACTGAGTGGACAGAAATCATGGCATACCTACCTAGTAACAGGTAGACCCACCTTTCACCCGGATAGTCACATGGCAAGGCATTGAGTCCACTAGTTCACGAAAGCATTCTACAGGTATTTCCATCCAAGCTTGCTGCACTGCTGTCCGTAATTCCGTCGCATTCCTGGGTGGAGGATCCAAATCTCAAACAGACTTTCCACAGCATCCCAAAGATGCTTCACAAGGTTCGTGTCCAATGAACGGGGAGGCCATTCCATGGTGGTAAAGCTATGGGATGCTCTTTGAACCATGTTCTAGTCACACGGCTCTGTGGGGAAGGCGCATTGTCCTGCTGGAAGAGTCCATTGCCCTATGGATGCATAATGACCATAAAGGGATGCAGATGGTCTGCAAGAATGGACATATTCAGAGATGCATCTAAATATCAGTGGTCCCAAAGTGTGCCAGTTGAGCCTATCCCAGACTATTACTGACTGTCCACTTGCCTGAACAGCTCCTTGTTGACATGACGGGTGCATAGCTTCATGCAGTTTCCACCAGATACACACCCTCCCATCTGCTTGAAATAACTGGAAATCGGACCAGGAGACCCGTCTCCAATGTCCAGTGCCGATGTTCTTTCACACAGTTGAGGTGTGGAGTCCAGTGTCGTGGTGTTAGCAATGGGACTCTGGTGAGGTCGGCAGCTCCCATAACCTATTGCGGCTAATGATTGCCTGATGGTCTTGGTGGAGACAGTTCTGGCACCTCCCTCATAGAAGTCGGCAATGATTTGTGCCACTGTTGCTCTCTGATTGGCTGAAACAATGCGAGACAGACGTCGACGGCACATTTATCCACCACCTTTCTCTGCCCACACCACTGTTCACAATGAGATGTTATTCTGGAAATGGCGTATTCCCGATACACTCTTGATACTATCAAATGGGGATAGTGCAATTTCTGTACCACCTCTGCGATAGAGTGACCCATGCATCAGACACCCATTATCATCCCTCTTTCAAAGTAAAAAGGAGAAATAAGGGAATTACCATTCTACAACTTAGTGGTACTCACAAAACCTATCTGACCACACGTCCCACATCCTGAGAAGTTGTATTGGTCAACAGCGAGCAGATCAAGGGATATTCCCGATGCAAACAGTGGACTCTGATCAACCTTCTGCTGTAAGTTCGAGAATTAGGGAAGAGTGATTTTCTTTTACCCTGACAAATAATTTGTTTCGCAGAAGTGCATCATGCACAATTTTCCATAAACAGACTCTAGCTTGGACCTGCAGGAACGCAATATAAATCTGTACAGAGCAAATAAAAAAATAAAAATTGAACAACTTTTTCACGAAAGAGAAACCATTATGGGACAATATTACAGAAATGTCGCCAAATCTATGATTTCGGAGAGAAATCAAAAAATCTATGATTTCAGAGAGTTTCACTTCATGGGAGATATTACAGAAATTATTCTCCAATGGATCCAGAATCTTTCTACAGAACTTTGAAACAATCAGTAGAAAGCAGACTGCTTGATAGTAAAAATGCTAATTTGGCAGCGGCAGCCCGAGTACTTGATAGGAAACATTGGCTTGAAGATATTAACTCTCAACTGACATTTGGTGAGAATGAAGTTAGAAAATTGTCGATTAGGCTTCAGTTAAATGAAAGAGATACAATTCGTGGATTTCAGGAATACCTAATTGAAAAGGTGGTTTCAGAAGAATTGAAGCATTTGATGAACGCTCGGAGTATGATACCAATTTCATCAAGTGAATGTGAATGAGGATTTTCACAAATGAATCTGATCGTCAGCCCAACCAGAGCTTTGTTGATGACAAAATAATTTCTTCACTACTATTTCTTAAAATTGTTGGCCCAACACTGACATGCTTCAATCCAGCAAAATATGTCTATTCGTGGCTGCTTCGGAAACGTCATTCAGCAACAGACACAAAGAGTAAGAAAGAAAGTTAGCATAGTGTATCAGATGAGAACTTAATAAAAATTTGGAATTTTCTATAAAAACTTTATGAAATTATTTTTATTTATATTTTTATTTATATTTTTACTTATTACTTATTTTATTTATATTTTTACTTATTACTTATTTTACTCACATTTTTCTTATTTTATTTATTTTTTTATATACTTGTATAATAAATTTAGGCTTAATAAACTGTTGTGTTATAATTTGTTGTTCTTATTCCAAAAAAATTGCTACTGAAGTAACAATGTCAGGAAATAATTTTTTTAGTTTACTTTTTATATCTTTTTAATTTTAAATTTTTCCTGATAGCAAAGCATGGTATATATATATACACAGCAGATTCTCAATTTACCGGGATCAGATTAACTTCAAGACTCCAAATTTAAAAAAAAATCGACCAGAAATCATAAAATTCAAGTAATAACTAGAATAGGTATAAACAGATGTTTTGCAAGTCGTAAATAAGCGACAAGAAGCTGCATTATAAGTCATCATTGGGAGATTAGTGTACCTATTATCTTGCAACCCCCACTGTCTTCACCCCCTCTGCTAAAAGAAAAAAAAAGAGCAAGACCAAATGTTTAGTTTGTTTTAGTGTCGCGTTGATTGCTGTGTTCCATCACACTGGAAAAGGACAAATTTTGTTTCATTATTTATGTCAGGAATGTCGGAACTTTTTTTTTTTTTTTTGTTTCTTTGTTTATAAATCGCGAAAATGGTGGGCAAATGCAAGAGTTGCGCTTTCAATTAAACAAAAACTTCCAAATTATTCAAAAGTCTGAAAACGGTGCATCCATTAATTAAATGTCTAAAGAACCATTATAATGTTGTGTTGACCAAATCATATGCAACATTGTAAAAAATAAAGGGAAGCTATTAGATTTTAAATCGACATCGTAAAAAATAAATGCGTGTCCAATACACACTACTCGCATATTGGACATGCGAGTAGTGCGTGGTAAGTTTTTATCTATTGCCATACTTTTTGTGTAGGTTGCTAAACATTTTTCGATACAGTAAGTCCCGACTTACATAGCTTCGTACGTATGTTACGTTATTTATATGACTGAAGATTGCAGTGAAGGGGAAACACGTTTCACCATAATAATGTAAAAATCCACAAAATTCCAGCTATCAGTATTATCGCAAATTCAATAAGATTGAGCTTACTACCTGTTTATAATTGATTACACTAACAGAAAAGACCAATATACCGGAAAGTGCAAATTGTTTTTATTGTTTTATGGCAGTGACCTCCAGAAATGTGCTTTAGTAAAATTCGAGATTTTTAGTGAGTTTTTGCCTTAGCCCTGTGAAGTTCTTTTCGGAAAATTTTGACCGTTATCATTGTGCCTACTAAGAGAATTGTGACAGCGGTACTAGTAAATCTGTCAAGAAAAGGAAAGCGATCAAGTTGGATCAGAAAATTAAAATAATAAGGATGTATGAAAATGGCCAAACATCAACAAGTATCGGGCAGAATTCGGATTTGTCAGTGGAAACGGTGAACACAATAAAGAAGAAAGGCAAAATACCAGAAGCGGTGAAGCCATCGACACTAAAAGTCAACTATAATAACCAAGGCTACAAAATACAAATCAGTTTTTCCAGTACAATAACATGTGGCGCCTCCGTAGCCAGGTGGGAAGGAGCAGCAGTGCGTAGCACACGCTTCTTGATTAGACCGGGGTTCGAGCCCGTCACCACCAAATACGGAGGATGCGGAAAGGTCAGGGAATGACCACCGCATATCCCGGAGCAATATGGCCTTAGTTGCTAATGCTCCTAAAAAGCAAATAACAAACAAACAAACAAACAAACAATAACATGTGTTTTTTTATTCCTTTCATGTTTTCTTTTCTTATGTGCCACTCCGGCTACTTCACCGCCATCCCCAGATAGTTTTTAACACATTTCACCATAATAACGTAAAAACCCACAGAATTCCAGCTATCGGTATTATAGCAAATGCAATAAGATCGAATTTACTACCCGTTTATAATTGATTACGCTAACAGAAAAGACCAGTAAACCGGAAAGTGCAAATTGTTTTTATTGTTTTATGGCAATGACCTCCAGAAATGTGCTTTAGTAAAATGCAAGCTTTTTAGTGAGTTTTTGCCTTAACCCTGTGAAGTTCTTTTCAGAAAACTTAATTTTGACCATTATCATTGTGCCGACTAAGAGAATAAGTGACAGCGGTACTAATAAATCTATCAAGAAAAGGAACGCGATCAAGTTGGATCAGAAAATTAAAATAATAAGGATGTATGAAAATGGCCAAATGTCAACAAGTATCGTGCAGAATTCAGATTTGTTGGTGGAAACGTTGAACACAATAAAGAAGAAAGACAGAATACCAGAAGCGGTGAAGCCATCGGCACCAAAAGTCAACTATAATAACCAAGGCTGCGAAATACAAATCAGTTTTTGCAGTACAATAACATGCGTTTTTTATTCCTTTTATGTTTTCTTTTCTTATGTGCCACTCCAGCTACTTCACTGCCATCCCCAGATAAAGTTTTTAATTGAACTAATTAAAAAATACATAACGATATTTCTTCATTCTTCTGAGGATATTATATGGATTTTGTGATTTTGGCATATCAGGGATATAGTAGCAATATTTTATTAGTTATTCCCGAGTTATGTAAAACTTGACTTACATAAGAAGTCCCAGAACGTATCTCTTACGTTTGTCAACTTACTGTATTTTTGGATTAACTGGGAAATCGGTTATCCAGGAATTTTTTTTTTTTACCATCTATCCCGGAAAATCAAGAGTTTACTCTATATATAACTATATAGTAAGATTAACAAGAAACAGAAAGGTGAATTTCCTTCCTGGAACTCTGCCTACTTCTTGTAGTGCAAAAGTTTCACAATACAAATAAATAAAGAAAATTGTATTTAAAACCTAAAGAAAACTATTTGCTTTGCGCACTCAATATATACCACGTTTGGAAATCACTTGGTCACACTAATAATCGCATAATTGCACCATTTTTATTCTATCTTGTGCAGTTATATAAAGATTTACAGATTAAGTTAGCCGTTGTTAAATTAAAAAAGTCTAGAAAAATGAGTGCATTTACCATACTGTTTTGTCTGTTATGTTATGCCACATCCTTCGACTAACGGGAACAAACATTCCATTTGTCAAAGATGGAATAAAAGTAGTGCATTTATTTATTTAAAAATATATATATATATATACTGTATATATATATTTTTTATTATTATTATTTTTTCCATGTCATTAATAATTCAAATGTTTGTTACTTGCATTGCTTCATAAAAATCATATATTAGCAGTATTTATGGATACCACTGCCCTTATCATGAAGCAAGTGGATGCTGTCCGTATCAAGAAAACATAGGTTAATGCCCAATTTTAATTTCTCATCAAATTCAGCCATTCATCTCCTCCCAAATGGCCTATGCATGAAGTACTATCCAGTCAGAAACAATAATGATGGTATGCTGCTGCAACAGGATCTAGAAAAATTAGGCAATTCAGCTGAGAAATGGCAGTTGAGATTTAACATTGACAAATGCAAAGTACTGCATATGGGTAGCAGTAATCCCAAATTAACATACCAACTGTGTGGTACTACACTCAAAGTAGTGGAAAATTAAAAGGACTTGGGAGTAATTGTGCAGTTAGATATGTTCTCTGAGCAGTGCAAAGAGGCTGCCAGAACATCATAGGGGTTTTTGTCAATGATATACAGGAATTTTGTTAGCATGGATAAGGAGGTTATAATTCCATTGTATACAATGGAATATAGGCAATGATCAAGGCACATCTTGGGTACTGCATACAGATCAGGAGGCCTCATTTTACATAGGTTGTACAGCTGCTGAAGCGGGTACAAATAAGGGCAATGAGATTGGTGAGGGGAGCAATGGGGGCCCTCTTGCCTAGAAAGGCTTCAAATTGCAGCATCTGGAGACTGATCTTATTGAGGTCTTTAAGACTTTGAATGGACTGAACAAGCTGGTGAGATTCTTCCTCTTGCTTAGACTACACACATTGGCGAGTCCGTAGCCAGGTGGGAAGGAGCAGCAGTGTGTAGCACACGCTTCTTGATTAGACCGGGGTTCAAGCCCGTCACCACCAAATACGGAGGATGTGGAAAGGTCAGGGAATGACCACCGCATATCTTGGAGCAATATGGCCTTAGTTGCTAATGCTCCTAAAAACCAAACAAACAAACAAATTAGACTACACATGAAGGGTCATAAATTCAAATTGAGGAAGGATGGTTGCAAAATAGATGTGCAGAAGTTTGCTTTTATCCGATAGGTGGTTGATTGCTGAAACAAACATTTTTCTGATGCTGTGGAAGTGGATAGCGTGAATAAATTCAAGAAAGAACTAGACAAACTGTTGGAAAGGGTGGATAGATGAAATGGGAAGGGTTTTTTTGTATGATGCTGTATAAGTTTGCTTTCTTGCATCTTTTGCCACTACTAATATTTAAATAGATCTAGGAACATCATTCATCTCATGGAAGTGAAACTCTTCAGATACCAGTGACTTCCTGTTAAAGGCACCTCCATAGCCAGGTGGGCAGGAGTGGCAGCATAGCACACACTTCTTGATTAGACCGAGGTTTGAGCCCATGACCACCAAATACGGAGGATGCGGAAAGGTCAGGTCAAGGTCTGCATATTCCCGGAGCAATATGACCTTTGTTGCTAATGCTCCTAAAAACCAAAACAACAACAACAACAACTTCCTGTTAAGTTTAATGAAGCATTACTTAAATGTACTAATTTTCTGTATTGTGATTTACTTATTTTAAAATAGCTAATTAGTCTGTTAATTCTTATGTAACTGTGCAAGAAAGAATTAAAGTAGTGCATTTTTAAAAAAGAAATATTAATTCAGTGTTCTTTGTTTTCCTAATAGTTTAAGTTTTTGTCGCTTGCATGTTGTACAAATTTTATATTACCAAAATGACTGTGGACTTTTTCAATATGACAACATCCCATATGGGGGTGGTTGTGCAGGCAGATATGAAGTTTTCTGAGCAGTGCAGACGGGCTACAAGAGTAGCTCATGTTGTATTGTCGATGATATATATATAGGAATTTTTCTAGCAGGGATAAGGAGGTGATTATTCCCTTGTATAAGGCAATGGTCAGGCGTACTGACCATTGACTAGAGTACTGTATACAGGCCTGGAGGCCTCATTTCAAGAAGGATGTAGAGCTGCTGGAACGAGTACAGAGAAGGGCATCAAGATTAGTGAATGGAACAAAGGGGTGCTCTTACGAAGAAAGGCTTAAGTTTTGCAAATTACAGTGTCTGGAGACTAGGCACCAGCGAGGTGATCTGATAGAGGTGTATAAAGCTTTGAATGGTTTGAGCATGCTCAATGTTGATGGGATTCTTCCTCTTGCTCATAATAATCACCTGAGAGGGCATAAATTCAAACTGAGGAAAGACAGATGTAGGATAGACGTGCAGAAATTTGCCTTTAGCCAGCGGGTGGTTGGTTGGTGGAACAGACTTCCATCCCTTGTCGTGGAAGTTGATAGCCTAAATAAGTTTAAAGCTCAGCTGGACAGGTATTTCGAATGAACAGAGGGGTGAAGTGGAAGTGGTTATTTTTTATTTATTTATTTATTTTATTTTTTATTTTTTTATTTTTTTTTTGTTTTGGCTGATGCTTCATAAGCTTGCTTTCTTGCATCAAATGCCTCTACTAATGCTAATATCACATGCCTGCATTGTGCAGGAATTGTTCAAAATCATGTCCAAGCATTTTGCATGCTCCACCAAATCCCTGAACATTGATCATTTGTGGGATGCTGTGGAACACGGCATTCACCAGTGCCTTCCTCTGTTGCCAAACTCAGGCATCCTTCTGTCCAGCTGGTTCGGGATACCCAAGAACACCTTTCATAGTCTCGTGGAACCAACGCCATGCTGTGTGAAAGTGGTTATCACAGCAAAAGGCAGCACAGCACATTACTAGGCAGTCATAATGTTTTGACTTATGAGCAATATGCCAAGTATAAAATCCTAAAATTGAATTAAAGGCACAGCTCAGCGTTAAAAAGACAAATTAATGCCTAGATATTTACAATTTATTACATGCATATTTACAGAAATAGACATTGTTGCTTACTTTAAAAATGCAAGAATTTGTTCATCCTCTTCAGATGTAAACAGTTCGTGAAGTTCATTGGGAATTATGCTTTTGAGTACTTTGAGTTCTTGAAAAACAAATTTTCAAGATTGTTAATTTCTTATAGCAAAATACACTTCTGTATTGAGGTACTGTTTACAGGGGAAACTAATTTGCAGTAGTGTACTAAACAGGCAATACAGTATAACTCAGTTTTATAATCAAAGCCCTCCCACATACATATAACATCAGTAACAGCAATGTTATGCTACATCGCCTTCTATGCCTGTAGGTTTTGGAGTCATTATCTTCTACATGAGGGAGTATTGTATACACTTGCTGTTTACTGTGCAATGTAATTAAATGTCACAGTGTAGACTTTTAAAAGAAACAGCAAAAATAATTGAATTACAAAGTAGACAGTTGAAAAAGATATATAATTAAACGACTTATATTCCGGAATTTACATTAATCACCTCATTCTCTGCAGTACTCTGAGAATGAATTATTATACACTTCCAAGAATTAAAAATGTATACATATAAATTGGCCATTATATAATATAGATCTTGTTAAATGGACATATAATATTTTTAATGATAGACAGTGAGAAGAAAACTAAAAATAAAAGTCATCTGTAAGTTTATGATTAGCTCAGCAATTTTTAGGTGTGTTAGCATATACAGTCAGTCCTCGTATAACACGTGTTTACACTACACAAATTCGATCATACACGATTTATAATAGGGAAACGATATCGTATATAACACGAACCAAATTTGCTTATGCACGATTCGCCTTTGTGTTTACAAGAAATGGCAGTCAAAAGCAGAATCACCCCAACTGAACGCAACATTGATAGGAATGAAGAGAAGATTCTGAAAATGTATTTGTTTTTTCATATTAGTGAAGGGGGAAACACATTTCACCATAATAACATAAAAACCCACACAATTCCAGCTATCGGTATTATTGCAAATGCAATTAGATCAGTTTACTACCCATTTATAACAGATTCCACTAGCAGGAATACAACTGGAAATTATTTTTATTGTTTTATGGTAGTAACCTCAGAAATGTGAGCTAGTGAGGTGTTAATAGTTTCTCTGCCTTTACGGTGTTGTTTATTCAGTTGCTACATGCACGCAGCTTTGTTTATGTGTATCAGGCATGCCTCTTCATTTGTAATTGTGCTTTATTCCCTAAAAATGAGGAAAATACTTAAAATGTATGAAAAGGAAGCGTCCTGGTGAAGACACTACAGATTCAGAGAGAAAAAGAAAAGCAATATCGATAGACAGAAGTGGACTGGGTCAAAAATTCTTACCCAGGAAAATTTGTAGCGGCCTCATACTAGCATTTATGGCCAAAATCACACTGGCCTCCGGCCCACCAAGGTTTCCACAGTAAGGCTTATGGCCAGTCCGCCTCTGTCAATAGAGAAAAAATATGAAATTGTGAAACACTGAGCGAAATGAAAGACCATGTGATACTGCACGTGCTACAGGCCTAAACGAGGCAACGCCGAGAATTAGAAAGAATGCAGAGAAAATAAAAACAACTTTCATAGCAGGAACAACTCAAAGTGTAATAAAATCCATTAGATCAAGGTACAAAGAATTGGAAGAGATGGAACTGCTGTCATTTGTTTGGATAGAAGATCAAACAAAGAACAAGTTTGCTTACGATAGAAGCAAAAGCATTAGCAATATTTTATTATGTAATAGTCGTAATAAAATACATAAGTGTTTTATTACGATTATTTATTGTGTTTGGTAATGTTTTGGTAACAAATGTGTGTTCAATCTTGAGTGGTCAGCACCTAACCCTATTTTTCCCATACGGCCTGTTATTTAATATTGCACGAGGGTTTCTAGGAACACAACTATCATGCTATACGAGGACTGACTGTATGTGTGATGCACCCATTGTCTTCACTGTATCTATCCACGTGTAACTCAGCTCACAGCTGATGGATTTTCATGCAATTTTCTATTTGGGCTTTATAAAAGATTTGTTGATCCATCCCAAATTTCATAAAAATTGGACCAGAGAAATTCAGCAGTTATTTCTTTTGTCTGTCTGCTTGTTATAGCTTGCCTCTCAGTGGATGGATTTTCATGAAATTTTATATTTTGGCATTTTAGAATTATTTGTCGAGCTTTCCCAAGTTTTGTTAAAATTGGACCAATCCAGCAATTATAATTCCCCCCCCCCACCCTCCTACATACCAAATAGCTGTTCATATAAACTGACACACTGGATATTTTGTTTATTATGATATACTGATTGGGGAGATGAATGGTAGAAAAAATATTCTCAGTTCATGCGCAAAAGTCAGCTTTTTGCCTTTTTTTTTTTTTGTTATAAATCATGAATTATTACTTTTCATGTTACATCTGAAATGTAATGCACTTATGTGCAATAACTGAAAATATGTTTATACGTGTTTTCAGTTTTATTAGGTATTGCATTTTTCATTGTGTTGTGTGTGATTAATGTGTTCTACATTTAATAAATATTTAGTTATAATTCTTGAACTTAATATAATATTTACTTTGCTAACATTCGTAGATTCATAATGGACCTCCACATAGCTCTAATTTTGGCTATTCCTATGCTAAAAGACTTATTGATGTACAAAATCATGCCTATCATGTTCAACACGGGTGTAATTTTACAGCAGTTATTCCAACAAATGTCTTTGGTCCTTACGATAATTTTAATCTTGAGGATGGTCATGTATTACCTGGTTTAATTAACAAAACTTATATAGCACAAAGTAAGTATTCACTTTTATGACTTATTTTTAGAAGATGTTACATCTAATTAAAAACTATTGTGATTTAGGTTTATGATTTGCAGTGTGATTTGATTTCTGAATTTTAATCCTTAAGTAGGTAAAGCTCTGGGTAAACCCTTCTGGTTATAAAACCTCTTGCAAAATCAAAAGTGGTCACTTGTGCTGTGACTTTCTGTGAAAATTCACCATTCATTCAACCTTGATATAAGAATTTGTTACTAAAAAATACTTTGTAAGTTCATTAGATATCTTCATATCCAGTTTTATTAGTCTTGATAAAAGGCTGTTTAAAGGACTCGACGACTCGACTGATTGCTCCATTATATCAAGCTTTATATGAGTAGTAAAAATTATTTATGGAGAATGGAATACCCCCCCCAAGTTAATCAAATAGCTGATGTCAGTAAGGTTCACACAAAAGGAGTTTCAAAACATCATGTATAAAAAATTGCCAAAGAAAGGCACAAAAAAAAATGAAGAAAATAGCCTAATTCTCTCTCTCTCTCTGTGTATAGAATTTGTTCATCCTCTTCATCAGATGTAAAAGGCGGAATTGACAAAAGCAAAGTACTGTATATGGGTAGCACCCTTGTATACACTAATAGTTTTACAAACGGGAAGTACGGTAGAAATAGATAGCAGAAAGATAAAAAGCAAAGAAAAAGTTATTAAATAACACTAAGCTAGCTGGGGTTGTGAAGCCCAACCTTATAGTAAAGGGCTCTGGCTTTGTAAGCATTTGTATAAAAGGGAGCTAATACCAAATGCTTGTATTGTAAAGAAAAGGCAGGCGTAAATATATGTAAGTCGAAACATGCTGAGAAGTTAACCTAAAACGAAAGTATAATAAGAAAGTGAACAATACCTGTAGTTTTCAGGTAATGCGTAGCAGAAATAAGCTGGCAGGTAAAATATACGTAGCTGAAGGAAGGCGCACATATTTAGTAGAGTAGATGAATGCACGTAAACCTTAATCACATTAGTAACATATCTATGATGAAGCAATTTATAGCAGCGTAATGGACTTAATTGTGAGCTGTGAAGAAATGTTAAAAATGGAAAAGTAGTGACCTCTATTGTCGCATTTAGAACACAAGTGCATGGAGATACTTAAGATAAGCATTGGAAAAAGAAATGCGGTTGGAATAGTAGAAATTTTATTTTATTATTTTTGTTTTATATTTACTTTACAGTACTAATTTTACTTTACAGTTCACCCACCTTCTATTGGCTTTGTAATTCAGCCCATAATTTTCTTAATTCATCATAACTTTTAGGATATTAACATTCTTTCACCTTTCACATATCTACTACACTTCCTTTTCTACTATCCTCACCCTTCTAGTTACTGGCACTTTGTGTAATTTTCACATTCATTTATGCATACTTTATTCAATATATTAATACAGGGTGTTTCAAAATTATGTATACACTTTAAAAATTTATATTTAATGAACAATAAATACAAATGTTAATTTTTTTTTACAACGATAAAACTTTACTTTTATTGTTTTACACAAGATTGCATTTCTTACAGCTTCAACATTTTCATTACTTCTTGGTGTCCTGTTCCGACCACATGCTAAGTTATTGATATTTTGAATGGTTCCATGCTCTTCAAATTTATCCCACAAACGATTAATTGGGACTCTTTTGTTCCATATCGTGATTTTCAAGCACGCTGAACTTCATTGGCATTTTGATATTTCCAATACCATTTTATAATTACCTTTCTCCCTTCAAAACTTAATTGGGTACTCTCCATCATTTTAGAGGTATCTATAAAATAAAACAAAAATTAAATTATTGCAAAAAAAATTACCAATTTTTAAGCTACAAAATGAGTTTAAGAAAATTAAATTGGCACATATTGTTCATAAATATTTTGAATAATTGCTGTTAATAATTTTGAAACACCCTGTACACACACACACACACACACACACACACCCCCCTCTGGAATTCAATTAATAAACCTGATATGCACAGCTCTTTGCTTTTCGTAACATTCACAGAGTATACCTTCTGCTCATTTTACGACTACAGCACTGTGGCATTACACTCAAGGTAGTAGAAAATGAAAAAAGACCTGAGGATAATTCTGCAGTTGGATATGAAGTTCTCTGAGTAGTGCAGATAGGCTGCCATGAAATCACATGGGGTTTTGTCAATGATATGCAGGAACTTTGCTAATTGGAATAAGGAGGTGATTATGCCATGTACAAAGCAGTGGTCAGATCACATCTTGAGTACTGCATACACGTCTGGCAGCCTCATTTTAGGAAGGATTTAGAGCTGCTGTAGCAGGTACAGAGAAGGGCAACAAGATTGGTGGGGTAAACAAAGTGGTTCTTTTACCAGGAAAAGCTTCAGTTCTACACAATTGTATCACTTTGAGACTAGGCACCTGTAAGGGTATCTGATTGAAGTACTATTAGTAGTAGGTATTTAAGACTTTGAATGGATTAAGCAAACTCAATGCCAGTGAAGTTCATAAATTAAAATTGAGTAATGATGGTTGCAGGATAGAAGTGTGGAAGTCTACCTTTAGCCGGTTGATGGTTAGAAAAAACTTCCATCTGATGTTGTGGAAGTGAATAGTTTGAATAAATTCAAGGAAAAACTAGACAAACTGTTGGAGGGGGTGGATAGGTGAAATGGAAAGGTTTTATTTTTTTGTTGCTGATGCTGTACACCACTGAATGGACAGAAATCATGGGATACCTACCTAGTAACGGGTAGGTTCACCTTTCACCCAGATAAGGGCAGTCTCACAGCGAGGCATTGAGTCCACTAGTTCATGAAAGCATCCCACACTACCCCAGGGGCTCACATCTGGTGAGTGGGCTTGGCACACACCCATGGTTCTGAACTGATATCATTCTTCCCTTTCTTGGTGATTCCCTTCTATTTCTCTCTCTCTCTCTCTCACTCACTCACTCACTCACTCATTTTTTTGGCTGGTGCAGCATAAGCCTCGGGCTTCCTTGCACCATATGGCTAACAATAATAATTTCCAACAATGCAATACTTGTTGCACCGCTGTCCGTAATTACGTCACATTCCAGGCACCTCCATAGCCAGGTGGGAAGGAGCAGCAGTGCGTAGCACATGCTTCTTGATTAGACTGGGGGTTCAAGCCCATCACCACCAAATACAGAGGATGCGGAAAGGTCAGGGAATGACCGCTGCATATTCCCGGAGCAATGGCCTTATTTTCTAATGCTCCTAAAAAAAAATAACCAAATAATAACGTCACATTCCGGAGTGGAGGATCCAAAGCTCGAACAGACCTTTCCACAGCATCCCACAGGATTCATGTCCGGTGAATAGGGAGGCCATTCCACGGTGGTAAAATCTTCGGAATGCTCTTCGAACCATGTTCTAGTCACCACGGCTCTGTATGAGGTGCATTGTCCTGCTGGAAGATTTCCCTGTGGGTGCATGGTGACCATGAAGGGATGTAGGCGTAACCTGGACTGTTCAGAGAGGATGTGTCTAGACGTACCAGAGGTTCCAGTGTGTGCCAGTTGAACACACCTAGTGCAATTTCTGTACCTCCTCCTCCGTGATAAGAGTGACCCATGCATCGGGCACCCACTATCAACCCTCTTTCAAGTCGGTTAACTCAAGATGTTTATCTATACCGACATCGAATTACCATCTATGTGAGGCGCCTCCGTAGCCGTGTGGGCAGGAGCGGCAGTGCGTGGCACACGCTTCTTGATTAGACTGGAGTTCGAGCCCGTGACCACCAAATATGGAGGGTGCGGAAAGATCAGGGAATGACCACCACATATCCCCGGAGCAATATGGCCTTAGTTGCCAATGCTCCTAAAACCAAATAACAACAACAACCATCTACGTGAATGCAGTGTACATATATACCTGCCAAGCCATGGGCTCGTTTGCCAACAAGCAGGGTGACAGCGTCGTGTTGCACAGGAACCAGGTATCCCATGAATTCTGTCCTTTCGGCGTATAAGCTTGCTTTCTTGCATCATTTGCCACTACCAGTACTAATAGTAAGTGCTGTTTATAAAACTTCTCATTAGGAACAAGGAACTGAGCAGCTAAAAGCTGCACACTCTTCAGTAGCACTAAACAGTACTGTTACTTTCAGTTTCGTTTTGGTTTACTTATCATTTTGTGTCCCAGTGACTGATTTTAGTTTACCATATAGGTAATTTCAACTTCTCTTCTTTTTTTTTTTTTTTTTTAAATGGCTTCTCAGTGATCAAGTGGGTCAGCTTGTGCTGATAACATAAAAGATAAGCTATCAGAAAAACATTGAAAACTTAATAGGACATTCTTAAAAGACTAGATTCAGTACTAGATTTAAACTGCATTTAGTGGTTTTGAGCAATAATTAACAGTATTTCAGCTGTTATTATAAATATAATAACACATGTAAGGTTCTGTTATTTAAGAATAGTTTTTCTTGCCTTTTGTGGAACATATATTATATGTTTTATTGCATAATTTATGTATTTAAAGGTTTAAATGCTTCTCCTACATTTATTATTTTTATATAAACATGCTGCCTTAAAATCAGCCAGAATTGCTGGTTGTGGTAACTATTAAAAATTATTTAAATTATACTGTATGTATAAATCTCCCATGCTCAATTGACTAAACATTATTTTTATGGGACCAGTAGGAGTGCTAAACTGGGAATGCTTGAATAGCACAAGGAGGATGACAAGATGGATGAATAACATGCTAGCCAGTTTAATGGAATAGAAAAAAGATTGTTTTGGAAAGTTGGAGCAATTAAAAGTACTGGAGCTTGCAACAGCTAAAAAGTGATCTGTAATACTACCACGAATAAACTTCTAAGAGAACTAAGAATAGGGATAGGTGCATTTTCATGCACATGAATATAAAGAAAAGAGTGAATCAGAATTAATTATCACATAATGCATTATGTACAGAAAGTTGTAGATAACCCAACTGTTGTTTCTGGTGAAT
This sequence comes from Mastigoproctus giganteus, assembly GCF_048544385.1. Lineage (NCBI taxonomy): Eukaryota > Metazoa > Arthropoda > Arachnida > Uropygi > Thelyphonidae > Mastigoproctus > Mastigoproctus giganteus. Next base: position 21,625,759 of record NC_143588.1, on the reverse strand, counting down.
AGAACAGATATTTTATATTGATATTTATGAATGAAAGACTCTTTTCAAAGAGAAGAAGCTGAGCAGTAGGCAATTAGCAATATTAAAATTACAAAAGATTGTTTATTAGAAAAACTTTCAAGCCTAAAGGGAAGCAGCAAAAGAGTGCTTTCACGTAGATGAGTCATTCAATCATTAAGATTCAATGCACTTTCTTAATTATGAGATGTTTGAAAATTTTCAAAAATTAATATACTTGGCTCCATATTATATTGCACTCTTGTCAGTGTTTCTGATCCATCTTTGGGTATCTATTATCAAGACATGATAAAGACCTGGAGTAATTATGCAGTTAGATATGAAGTTTTCTGAACAGTGCAGACAGGCTGCCAAGCAGATCATAGGGTATTGTCAATGATATACAGGAATTTTGCTAGTAGGGAAAAGGAGGTGATTATTATTATTATTAGCCATATGGTACAAGGAAGCCTAAGGCTTATGCCACACCAGCCAAAAAAAATTCCCGAGATACCCTAAGAGAGAGAAGTTGAAAGGAATCACCAAGGAAGAAAAGAATGATGATCTCTTTGTATAAGACAATGTTCAGCTCACACCTTGAGTACTGTATGCAGGTCTGTAGGTTTCATTTTAGGAAGGATGTAGAATTGCTTGAGTAAGTACAGAGAAGGGCAACAAGATTGATGAGGGGGACGAAGGGGTCTTACCAAGAAAGGCTTAAGTTCTGCAAATTGCAGCAGCTGGAGACTAGACGCTTGCAAGGTGTATAAGGTCTTGAATGGGCTAAATTCAAAAATAGCAAAAGCTTAAATTTCTTTGGGCTTTTGCTATTTTTGAATTTAGCCCATGCTCAACCCATTCAGAATTGAGCCTGTTCAACCCATTCAAGACATTTCATAAAAGGTCTTGAATGGGTTAAGCAGGCTCAATTCTGATGGAATTCTTCCTCTTGCTCAGATTATGAACCTGAGGAGGCATAAATTCAAATTGAGGAAATTCAAATTTGAGCAAATTGAGTTGTACAGTGTGGAAATTCATCTTAGCCAGTGGGTAGTTGATTGCTGGGACAAACTTTTAGAGGGAATGGATGTAGGAAATGTTTTTTTTTTTTTTTTTTTTTTTGGCTGATGCTAGATAAGCTTGCCTTTTTGCATCATATACCTCTACTACTACTTACAAAGTACAGGTATGTAATTTGAATTAAATAATAAAACAAGATAAGTGAGATATTTCATAGTTTAATAGTGATTGGCTACGGGATGGATATTAGATGCAAAACTTGTTTCTATGAGCACTACAGACACAGTCATGATAAGGCACAACATGCCGGCTGACATGTTGGCCAGCATGTTGGGGCTTGATCGGCAAGATAGACTTGGCTTGTTGTGTTGGGTGTATATTTTTAGTTTGTAAATGCCTAGCCAACAATGTTGGGAATGATTTACACATGCAGTTGTTAATTGTCCTTGGATCCACTGCTTGTTTTGTAATTTTCTTATTCATTAATTGTGCAAGCTATAATGGGTTTGCATTGTCAGATTTAATTTTGTAGAAAATGAGCAGTACAAAGGACTCAAGTGAGTGGAACTAACCAAACACCATTTGTTTTATAAAACACTTCCTGCCAGCACCACAAAAAAAAATAGATACACAACCATGTATCATCCTCTATCTCTAAAAGTCAACTGAAAAGCAGACTTGATTTTGTATACACCTCAGAGCAGACCCAATAAGCCAGCTGCCAGCTTGCCCCATCTTAACTGCCTGTAAATTTTTCCCAATATATTGGGTAAAAACGGGCCGGCCAAAATGCTGGTAGACAGTTTGTTCCACATTAATGTAGCATACGAAAGCAATTCCAGAAAGAATTATGTTTTCTGCTTATTATTTTAGGTTGAGTATGTGATTATATATTTTTAAACATCATTTACTATGATGTATATCTTACATTTTATTATTATATCTGTTATATAATGAAATTCCATTTGGCTTTCTTGTTTTAGGAGATGGAACTCCACTTGTTGTGTGGGGTACAGGAGAGCCCCTACGTCAGTTTGTGTATTCTCTTGATTTGGCAAAATTAATTATTTGGGTTTTAAGAGAATACGATGAAATTGATCCTATAATACTGTCAGGTAAGAATAATAATCCATGGTTACTTTAATTCGTGTAGTGTAATTTTTTCCAGTATTGTATACCATCCCCTACTCCTATTCCTCACTCTCTTATTCCTTTACCTCATCAACACAATTCATATGCTCTGCGTGTTTTCAACAAGCATCCATAATTTGTTCCTCCCTTTGATACAAGTTACATATTTCATGAGGTGCCTGCATAGCCAGGTGGGCAGGAGCAGCAGTGCATAGCACATGCTTCTTGATTAGACCAGGGTTCGATCCCTTGACCACCAAATACGGAGGATGCAGAAAGGAGGATGCAGAATGAGCAATTCCCTGACCACAGGGAATGAGCAATATGGCCTTAGTTACTAATGTTCCTAAAAACCAAATAACAAACAAACAAACATATTTTATGATGTGTTATTAACAACTTCCTGTCATTCCTTAACCACACGTCTAAGAAATTACAGGAATATATAATACATTGCCACAAGCCAACATTACTGTTTCATAGTTGAGAAGTGTGACCTAGCATCACTCTTATTGGGTTATATTTTTTATGATTTAAAATGATATTAAAATTTTATATACAGTTACTTGAGTAATCCTGATGGATATCATCAGTCTTCCCATTCTTGATGATTCTCTTCTACTTCTGATTTTCTCTCTCAGGGTAATTCAGAAAATTTTTTTTTTTTTTTTGGCTGGTGCAGCATAAGCCTGATGCTTCCTTGCTCCATATGCTAATAATAATAATAATAACTGTATATAACAATTCTATATCTATATAATATCAGTATGGATACACCATAGATAACTCTTAAGAAAAACCTATGATAGTAGTGTGGGAGGCATCATTTCCTCTGTATCTCATATTGTGCTCATCCTTCACAACAAGTTGCCATGCTATTGCACCTACTTCGAATAAGTAACGCTTCACTAATAGAGAGGACTATTGTTACTTATTCTCGGTGAGCACCACCGCCCAGACGGCACCATTTCAAAGCTATTAGCCTATCATCAGTGGGTGGGCAAGTACCCTGGTACTGCAGACATGCTGACCCAGTTGTGAAGATAATCACACAATATGAGCGATGCCAAAAGGTTTATATAGTAATGTTTAAAATAACTAAATGCAACAAGGCATGAGAGTAATAGTTTTATATCTATATAATATTGGTGTGGATACATCATAGATAACTCTTAAGGAAAAACTACAATAGTAGTGTGGAAGCATCATTTCCTCTGTATCTCCTATTGTGCTGATCCTTCACAACGAGTTGCCATAGTATCGCACTGCTTCGAATAAGTAACACTTCACTAATAGAGAAGACTATTGTTACTTATTCTCAGTGGGCACCATCACTCAGATGGCACTGTTTTAAAGCTATTGGCCTATCATCAGTGGGTATCGTAGTTTTTTCTTAAGTTATATATGGTGTATCCACACCGATATTATCTAGATATAAAGCTCTTACTCTTAACATATTATGCCTTGTTGCATTTAGTTATTTTAAATATTACTATATAAACCTTTTGGCATCTCTCATATTGTGTGATTATCTTCACAACTGGGTCGTCATGTCTGCAATACCAGGGTACCTGCCCACCCACCGATGATAGGCTAATAGCTTTGAAATAGTGCCATCTGGGTGGTGGTGCCAGCCGAGAATAAGTAACAATAGTCTTCTCTATTAGTGAAGCGTTACTTATTCGAAGCAGTGCGATACTATGGCAACTCGCGAAGGGTGAGCACAATATGAGATACAGAGGAAATGCCTCCACACTACTATCGTAGTTTTTCCTTAAGAGTTATCTATGGTGTATCCACACCGATATTATATAGATATAAAACTCTTACTCTTAGCATATTATGCCTTGTTGCATTTAGTTATTTTAAAGATCACAATTCTATCTGTACTCTGATGGCACTGTAAACTTTCAAGAGGTTTACAGTGTCATTGTAAGAGCTCTAGTTCTAGGTGGTCTGTGCACTTTTTATCGAAGCACATGGGCTCGACCTTGCAGTTTGCCAATTTGAGTCTTCATATTTTACCCTTTAAGGGTGTGGTGAAGTTTAATACCCCATCTTCTGTCTACCTTCATCTCTATTCACAACACCATGCTGAACATTCTGACCTCTTATCAGTTTACACAGAGTGCTTGAAGTCAAAATCGTGTGTAGGATCTGCTGCTGTTTTTCCAGATAATACAATATCTGAGCAGATTCTTCCTGAATGCAGTATATACACTGCAGAGCTTCATGTCATAGCGTTAATTCTGGATCACACAAATTGCCAATACCAACAGTTACCTTAACTTACTTAACCAACAGTTAAGAATATACCCAATACCTGGGTATATTCTTACCACATGTACGCCATATCCAAAAATTTCATTACTTCATACAGCATGTCCTACCCACTTTTTCTTACTATTGAATACACCATGAATTGTCAAAATAATAGAGCAAGTTTATCTGGGAAAAGATCTAAACCTCCCAAGGACTTCCAAATTCATTTCACAAATATACGTGTTCTCAATTCCAATCTCAACGATGTCCATTTCCACTTGCAGTCTTCCAAATCCCATGTACTTTTTCTGACTGAATCTCAGTTATCAGTTGATTCAACTACTGCTCATCTCAGATGTTCAAATTATTTGCTGTATGATTCTTTCGCCTCAAAGGTGGTACTTGTGCATATGTCCGTTCAGATATTCCCCGTCAGAGACTTGGCAATTTGGAATCTCCTCTCTTTGATCTTCTCTGGCTTAAAATCTCTCTACCTCATTGTGTCAAATTCATCTGTTGTCTCTACCGTTCTCCCAACTCCACTAATCACTTGGAGCTCTTTGACTTCCTCTCTTTGCAACTTGACTTTCTCGAGTCCAACTTTCCTAACAGTGAGGTAATTTTCCTTGGTGATTTTAACATTCAGAACTCCAGCTGGCTTCCGTTTTCTAGTTACACCGACCCAGCAGGTCGAGATGCTGAACCTTTTGCAATTACTAATGACCTAGCACAGATTGTTCATTTACCTACCAGAATACCGGACAATCCTAATCATACAGCCAATACGCTTGATCTTTTTCTCACAAACAACCCTTCTAAGTACAAGGTCGAAGTGAGAGGTCCTTTAGGCACTTCAGATCACAACTTGGTGGTTGTCTCTTCTCCAATGGAACCTTTATCTCATGGCTATTCCCAACCTCGTATTTTGGCATTACAAGAATGCAAAATGGGATGACCTGTGAGACTTCTTTTCTTCTTTTCCTTGGTCTGATTACTGTTTCAAAACTTCTGATGTCAACGTTTGCTCAGATCGTGTCAGTGAAATTATTCTTGCAGGAATGGAATCCTTTATCCCACACTCCACTTTAAAATCTCGTCCTTTATCTAAACCTTGGTTCTCCAACAAATGTGCTAAGGCTGTCCAAGAGAAGAATGTTACATATCGTAATTGGCTTGTTTCTAATTCTTCAGTTTCATTTTCTGCCTACACCAAAGCTCGCAACAATTGTAAAGCAGTTATTAATCAGTCCAAACTAGAGTTTGAACAGGCTAAGAGTAGAAAACTTGCTTCTTGCCCTAATGGTAGCCGAGCATTCTGGTCTCTTGCCAAAGCTATTGGCCGCAACTTTTGCCCATCTCTGCTCCCACCTCTGTCCAAACCAGATGGTTCTGTGGTCACTTCAGCCAAGGATAAAGCTGACCTGCTAGCATCCCATTTTCCTTCCAGCTCATGTATTAATGATCTTGGTAAAACATCTCCCACCATTCCTAACACGCTCCATTCAATGCCTTCTGTGGTCTTCCATCAAAAGGATATCAGAAGGATTTTGATGAATCTTGATGCTAAGAAAGCTCCAGGTCCTGATGGTATTTCTCCACTTGTTCTCAAAACCTGTGCTCCTGAACTTACTCCTATTCTTTGCCACCTTTTTTCACTTTCTTATTCCAAAGGTGTTTTTCCTTCTGCTTGGAAATTTGCTCATATCCAGCCAGTTCCTAAAAAGGGTGACAAATCCCTCTCATCCAATTATCGTCCCATTGCAATTACTTCTACTCTTTCTAAAGTAATGGAGAAATCAATTAACCGGCAACTCTTAAACTACCTAGAAACCTTCCGTCTGATCAACGATCGCCAGTATGGATTCCGTCAGTGTCGATCCACTGGTGATATTCTGGCTTATGTTACCCATTTATGGACTAATTCAATGGAAAGGTTCAGTGAAACACAAGTAGTTGCTCTTGACATCTCAAAGGCTTTTGATCGTGTTTGGCATAAAGGTCTTCTAAACAAGCTTCCATCTTATGGTTTGCCAACTGTTTTTAGTAATTGGTTATCCAGTTTTCTCTCTGATCGCTCACTGAGGGTGATGGTAGATGGCTCTCTGTCTTCTAACTTCTCCACTAATGCCGGTGTCCCCCAAGGTTCAGTTCTTTCCCCCACTCTTTTCCTCTTGTATATCAATGACCTTCTTCCACTGACTGGAAATCCTATCCATAGTTTTGTCGATGATAGCACATTGCATTCAACTTTCCATTTTGAGAAACCTTGCCCTGCTCAATCAGCTTCAAGTTCTCGAAAATCTGTTGCCAATTCCTTAAATGCCGATCTTCAGGTAATTCTCCAGTGGGGCAAAGACAACTTAGTTGATTTCAACCCTTCTAAAACTCAGTCTTGTCTTATATCTCACAAAAAGGATTCTTCTGCTCCTATGTTTATCTTTAGTGACACTCCGATTTCTAGGCAAAATGATATATCTCTTTTGGGGATTACCCTGACTTCTAATCTCTCTTGGCACAAGCACATTACAAATATTGCTTCCTCTTCATCTAAAAAACTTGATCCGCCCTGCCATGGAATATTGTTCCCACATCTGGGGTGGTGCCCCCAAAACCTCTCTCAGGCTTCTTGATTTCATTCGGAAGAGGGCAGTTAGGTTAATTAATGATTCATCTCTAACAGAGTCTCTCCACTCGCTTTCTCATAGACGTACTGTTTCTGCTGCATGCCTCTTCTACAGATACTTCCAGTTCTTCTGAATTGGCTTCTATAATTCCCGCTCTCTCTTTCAAAACAGTCCGAACACGTGCCGCCACCAGCCAACATCCATTTACTGTCCAGCTTCAAACCCACAGAACCAACTTTTCATCTTCCTCATTTATTCATTCAACTGCCGTTTTCTGGAACAACCTTCCTTCATACGTATTTCCTGAAAATTACAATCTACAGAAGTTCAAGTCCAATGTTAACAAATATCTTCTTTCGTCTTTTCAACCTCCAACCCAAGCACGGTACTAAGTACTATAGGTTCTAATACCTCTCGTGTTTGGGGTACTCATAAAAAAAAAAAAAAAAAAGTTTATTATTATATACACTGATTCACTGAATGCAGTACAGGCTTTATCAGTGATGGGACACACTATTCATCCAACCTTGTCTCGGATTCAGCAGATGATATACACTCTCTATGAAGGTGGATTTGACATCTGCTTCTGCTGGATCCCCAGCCACATCGAGATTAGAGGAAACAATTTGGCTGATACTGCAGCCAAAGTAAGTATAATTTTTGCAGGGACATCAAAGGAAATTTTGTTGGATCTCCAATTCACAAGCTGCTGCTTAACTGTGTATTTGAAGAATCCATGAACCAGACTAAAAGAGTGCTTGAACTGGCTTTAAAAATGTGTGGAATTTTTTGAGAAACAATAAACACCCAGATTATGAGATGATCATGAGTAATGTGCTAGACAAGTTCAGAAAACCAGGCTACAGTATTAGTATTAAGTTTCATTTCTTGCACTCTCGTCTCAACTACTTCCCAGAAAAATTTGGTACTTTAAGTGAAGAACAGAGGAAAGATTCCATCAGTATATAAAAGACAGAAAAAAAATAGTTCCAAAGGGGATGAAATGTCAGTAAGATGGGGTGACTACTGGATACTGTTGGATGCTAAAAAAGAGGAAAACAGCCACTGAAACTAGCTGCCTGAGAAGTCAAAAAGGTGTTAATTTAACCCAGCCTAATGTATAAAAAATCCAATTTGTGGCCATATATCTTGCCATTTGATTGTAGCCTTTAATATTTGTGTTTATGTACTTTTATTTTTAAAAAAAACCTACTTATAAAATCTTTAAAAATACAAAATAAACCTGAATTTTTTTTATTTATAAAAAATTCTGACATGATAGACAAATTTAGAAATTAACCTTGAAAATCTAGTTCATTTAGCAGTAAAACATCAAAGACAATTTCTTAAAATACACTGGTGTAATTTTATTGATTTTATATTTGTGTTCTAATTTGTTTGATTATACCATAACACACTAACTGTAACAAATCTATATCAGGGATGGCCAACAAGTCGATCACGGCTTTAATTTTGGTCGATCACAACCAATTTTAAATATATAGAAAAAATAGATTAGTCAAAATCTTATTGTTATGCGCCACCACTGCATATGCTTATTACAAATCTGTTGAACCACGTGACTACTCTTGTCGCCGTGCAGCCGCTAGGCTTGTCTAAAGAAAATTCACGCAGTTACATTGTGGAGAGCATAGTGTATGTGTTGAATTCTTATTTAGCTTGCTTAAGTGGGTCAGTAGTTTGTTTGCTCCTCAGTTTAATACTAATTACAGTGGTTTTAATGTTTAACCTATGGATGAAGTGCACATCACCTATATGCTTATCGAGCGACTGATCCACTGATGAAGCTTTTATCCGACCACCTGAATCAGGTAAATAGTATTTACTGTTTTTCCATATTCGTATCACTGCAACCGAATACGAAATGCTATAGCACGTTGTATTGTGCCTTTGTTCACCAGCTATAACCCTGGGTGCTGAAAAGCTTACTTTCCGATCACAGCATTAAGCTGAAGTGCACCCTTTGTTTTCACTCAGCTTCCCGCTGACTCTGCTTGCCGTACTATTCGACTGTGTGGAAAGTTCGCAACCCCTAGCCCAAAGCCAACTCACAGCAAGACATCCACGTCGACTACGCAAACACCCGTCTATTGAATATCCCCACTGCTTTCCTCCCAAATATGAACAAAAACGGAAAACCCCTCAACTCGACGCAGAAATGTGCCCTCTGCTATCATTTGACTGGTGATGCCATCCTCTGTACCAGCTGTGATAACCCCATCTATCCCGGATGTTCGGGCCTGTCCCCATCCAGCTGGAAGAAACTTTCCATGGCAGCCAGGCTGAAATTCAAGGGATCGTGCTGCAAGAAGCTATGCTCGTTAGGCCACAAGGACAACCCGAAATTTTCCAACAACAATTCACAGAACTCACCACGCAAAGCGCAAAGCAGAAACAGCCCAGTGAGGCAGATTTCACAGAAGTCGCGCCACCACTTGATAATACTCAGCACTATTCCAGTCTGCAAGAAAATATAAACGATAATACCTACGAGACTGACACCGTCGTTACAGATATAACGCCTCATACTGACGCCTTCTACAGACCAACACCAGGCCACCTGAACCTGTCTGCATCGCATGCAAGCATTGATGCATCTTCAGCAACCCCTCAGACAGCTTATACAGGCGCCTCCGTAGCCAGGTGGGAAGGAGCAGCAGTACGTAGCACACGCTTCTTGATTAGACCATAGTTCGAGCCTGTCACCACCAAATACAGAGGATGCGGAAAGGTCAGGGAATGACCACCGTATATTCCAGAGCAATATGGCCATAGTTGCTAATGCTCCTAAAAACCAAATAACAACAACAACAACAGCTTATATTATGCCAATATCTGAAAATAGCCAAAGCGCACCTGCGCAGAGGTCTGAAGGGTGCCAAACCGAACCAGAAATTACCATTCAATACTTAAAGTCATCCCTAAAGCAAATCATTGACAGCAAAATCAACAAAATAGTGGAAGATCTCATAGGGAAAATAACTAGTTGCCTAACAAGTCACGAAATCAATGCCAGCCTGCAAGCCACCTCTCACACACTGGAAAGCATGATGTGCAAATTTGCTGATACAGCAGCATCACCCCAACATGGCTGCACAGCCCTAAGAAACACCCATGATGCTCAATCTTCAGAGTCCCCCCGGGATAAGTCATACGTGGAAATCCTGGCCACCAAGGTGAGCAATAGTGGCAAAACCATCAAAGGTCAAGTTCTAATATGCACCACGATAAATTCGCACTGTTCCCTCCGAACTTCAATCACTGACAGTGACCTAAACCCATCGCTGACTTCCCAACGCAGTCAAGAAAATATACTGACAATCTCGTCAGGCCACGTCAACGCCCAAGTGAGTTCAATCGACACAATTCAAAATCAGACGAATGACAAGCACAATAACAGTATTGCCCAATCTTTAGCAGCTTCACTAAACGACGATACCAGACAAGAAACCCACACTCGGAGAAACTCTAGTTTTGCTGTGCCATTCTTTACAGAGGTAAAGAACGGCACAGCAATAAACTCCAAGCTACGAGCTTCCAGGACTCAAGACACTACCAGAAACAGTACAAACAGCATTTTCGTATCTCGACTGGATCCATGCACAACCCCTGTACTAGTCAAACAGGTTATATACAAAATGCTGAATCTATGGCCAACTGTACAGAAACTACAAACTAGGAGTCAACAATACGCTGCATTCAAAATTGACTGTAGCCAACACCAAGTAGACCTGATAGGAAGTGCCACCATTTGGCTTGTTGGAACAGGGATCAGGCTGTTTGTTCACTATCAATCAACCTCGAAATCTAACTACTCAGACCCGACAAAAGTACTCCCACTACAATCACAGCTGACTTGGCGATTATAATTGCTTGCCAGAAAGGATGCCAGCACCAGAATCTTCCCACACTAACATACTGGAACAAACTCTGCCCAAGGTTGCTAATACCGTCCTCCAACGTGAGAGACTCCAAGGTCGCCTCATCCCTGTCCTGATCTCTCATTGTCGGGAGCCTCTACTTGTTCGCAGCCGGGAAGCAAGGCTCCCTCCTGTGAGGATAAGCATTACAACCTCTCCTACCATCCGCATAATGTTCCAGAATATCAGGTCCTTAAGAAATAAACTTAATACACTGGAAGAGATTCTACTCTCAAACTCACTAGACATCTTGTGCCTCGCTGAAACATGGTTAGAGGCGAACCAGACAGATATAAGCTGCTCCATTCCTGCAAGCTTTCATGTACTGGCTGCCTCTCGCAATAACCGCAGAGGGGGTGGAGTTGCTATAATCTTCAATACGATGAAGTTCTCCATCGTACACTCTGTCTCAAGATGTGGAAGCTTTAATGATAACTCTGGAACATCAAGGTACCACTATAGACGTCGCATCCCTGTACCTTCCTCCAACACCAACTATGATGGCCATTGACGAAGCCACTAACTGGTTAATAAATAACCTGCACCCAGCAGCCACCCATATTGTATGTGGAGACTTCAATTTTCCACCATCTACCCAACTCCTCAAAAGTTGGCTCACAGAATCTCTCCAATCAATCCAAATATTCCAGTTAACTACCAGCCAACGAGAGACTTTTGGTCTCTCGTTGGGCATAGTCCTGCTGGGCATAGTCTATTCTTCAGCGATATGTCAACTCGAAGAAACCACAGCCGACATGTTTCAATCATACCACCAACCAATCATATTTACAGCTCTTCTACCCAAAAAAATATTTCAATACCCCCAAAACCAAATCTGTGCAAAAGGTCACCGCTCCAAAATTTCTGAATCCAGCACTCTGCATTGAAGCTGCATACACAGTCCCATGGAACATCTTAGATGGATGTGAACTGAGCCTCACAATCGATCTAATGACCAAATGGATCAATACTATAGCCCTTCACACTGCTACCAAAACAGTCACCATTACTCTGCGCTCCAGTGCGTGGTGGACTCCCCAGCTCAACCAAAGTCTCCACCACAAACAATCACTACACGTCAAATAGAAAGCTTCCAGCGATGTCCAAGACCGCATTTCATTCTCCAAAGCCAGGGCCGAATTCAACATAAACAAATCAGCTGCAATTAAGAAGCACCTCGAAAGAACCCTAAAAAGGGGGGGGAACCATTCTACAGAACAAAGACTAGTTCTTCAGGCAACATCGACACAGTTGACTGGCTCAACTACGTTGCCAGATTTTCTAATCAACCTCCAGCTCTACCTACTTTGCCACTCTCATCCCACTGATAGTCTCGCTACGATCTGAATTTCCAAGCAGCAACTGATGCAGGCCATTAATACTCTCCCTCTCACAGCAACTACCGGTGACGATGGCATCCCCCAGTTCATAATCAAGTGCTTAAGCGTCTTCATCATCGATTCACTCCTCAACGTATACAACAGATGCCTCGAAGTTCATTTCTTTCCACCCCAGTGGAACAGGTACTCTGTCCGGCCCCTTCCTAAGCACCAACAATCGACGCTCCCAAGCCAATATAGGCCCATCGCTTGTGCCTCTGTATTGCTAAAAATTCTGGAGAAAGCACTGCTACCGTCTGTCACCCATCAAATTCTCTGTGACAGTCGTCAGCAAATACACTATGGGATATCAGGAAGGTCAACTATAACTAACCTTGCAACAACCACTCTGCACATCTTAGAAGCGTTTGAGCAAAGACAGGAATTGCCAGTTATATATCTTGACATCCATTCCGCATTTGATGCCATCTATATACCTAATCTCCTACATCTCTTAGAAAACTACTTCAATTTTCGTGGCGATGTTCTCTGGTTCCTAGAATCTCTCCTATCCAAGAGGACCCTTGTTCTAAAGATTGAAACAAAGACCTTCACACATCACATAACTGCCGCTGTGCCTCAAGGGGGGGGGGTCCTGTCTGGCATTCTCTTCTCAGCAATCATGGTGCTGTTTGTGACCAACAAGTGCAATTGGATCACATATGCTGACGATGTCAAGCTCTTTACTAGGATATCGCCATCCAACTCGGCAGCCGAAACCACTCAGCAAATCACTAGCAAACTGCAGGACATGGCTGACTACCTCAATACTTTCATCCTCCAAATTAACCCTCTAAAATCACCACAAATAATTTATTCGCTAAAGAGCAGCCCAACAACGTTGGAGCCGCCTGTGCTTAACGGCTCCTCAGTTCCAAGTGTTCAAATGCACAAAGATCTGGGGGTTGTTTTTAACTCCAAACTATCTTTCAACGATCATGTAAACCTCATACAGTCGAGGCTGAATTCACTACACTGGGTCGCTGCTCCACACCACCGACCCACAACTGGTAAAAAGATACATTGTATCAATCCTTTACCCAACAATACTGTATACTTCAGAGATATGGGCCTCGGTTGCCGGATCCAACATTAAAAGGATATTCTCTACCGAATTCTGGCTTATAAAATGGGCCAACAGCAAACTCCACCTTTCCCCAGCTCTCAGATCAACGCAGTTAGCAGAACCCCTTCTGCTAACTGTGTTGGTCTGAGAGCTGGGTAAAGGTGGAGCCTGCGTAGTTAGCAGAAGCCCTTCTGCTAACTATGCAGGCTCTGATCTTACATCGGAGAAAGAAGGCTGCTGTTCACCATCAAGATGGCCACTGGTAAAATTACAGAGCTGAACTTCTGGGATCACTGCTCTTGACACGTTCCTCCCCTTATCTCCAGTCTTCAACACAGCTGCTAGCAAACTGTAACCGGCTAGTACTAACCTGCAGATTCCTGCCAAAGCAAATGCTGCCCTCACTGCCAGCCATCGACGGGGACCTCCAAGAAGTGGTCAACAATAAAAAAATACAGAAAGGGAATCCTCGTCAAACTGAAAATGTAAAACTGTGCTTTGTTGCCTTTCAATAATCTGAGGTAACTTATATGTTTTTCTCATGTGTATCTCTTGTAAATATGTTTTGTAAACCCCTGGCACCACCATGCCATGACGGGACTAATTGTATGTATATCATGCTGCAATTAAAGATTCCATTCTAATATTAATAACTGGACAGTGCTTATACATTAATTTAATACCCTTCGTTTTAAAATGAATATCATGAAAAAGAGTAAAATGTATCCATTTCATCAAGAGTGGGAACTAGAATACTTTTTTGTAATGATAAAAGAAACATGTTGTTTGATTTGCAATGCTTCTCTGTCTATATCCAGAAATGGAAATTTAGAAAGGAATTTCAACGCACCCCATAGTAAATACCAATTGGATTTTCCGCCTAATAGTGTCCTTAGAAAAAAAAAAAATTAAAAGAACTTAAATCCAGATTATTTGCAAAACAAAATTTTTTCGTGACACCTAACTTACAATCTACAGCAGTAACTGTAGCATCATTTAAAGTGAGTCACCTTCTTTCAAAAAAAATGCAAACCATTTTCTGATAGTCAATTCACCAAAGACGCATTTTTAGAAATAACAGATTCTCTTTTTGAAAATTTTAAGAACAAAAATGAAATGAAAAGAGCACTTTTCTGCAATTATCTCAAAATACTGTGATACGGATTTGGAATTACAAGGAAAAAATAAAAAATGTGGGTGATATTGATTAGTAGTATTTCTGTGTATAAATATCAATTTTTGGCAAAGGCTAAGGATCTCAAAGAAAAAAAATTCGGTCATTTGCAAATATCATTTACAATATCCTGTTTGCAATATCAACAAGATCATTTGCAAAAATATCCTGTTTTGAATTTAATAGTGAGAAATATGTTTCTGAAATTGAGAAAGTTGTGGATGATTTCGAAACCAGATTCAGCAATTTTAAAACAATTGACATTGTTCAATATATTTCTTATCCATTTAATGTCGACTTAGATACGAAACAAATTGCAGAAAAAATCGCTGCGGTTTTTTACACGGAGAAAATATTACTTGACAATGAAACCATTACATTGCAAAACAATATCTTCCTAAAAGCCAGATCATCAGAAAAAGACTTTTGGAAATATGTTTGCCGAGAAAAGTACCCAAATGTAAAAAAAAATGTAGTGTACTTTTAAATTCCTGTTTTGGTTCCACATATCTATGTGAATCGGCCTTTTTTGTGTTTGAAACAAACAAAGACTATGAATCGCTATACTCTTACAGACTTGCATACAGAAGATTATTTACAGTTGGTCTTATCACAGTATATCCCCGATTTTGAAAGCTTAGCGGATGACTTGAAGACACAAGCTTCACATAAATTAAAAATTTAAATACATATGAATTTAAAATAAGAATTCTGAATTATTTAATTTTAAAATTTATAAACATTTTTCAATATGTGTTGATAAACGTTTTTAACCATGTGCAATGAAATTCTTGAGAGGGTAGATTGCAGCACATTTTGAAGGAAAAAAGTAGATTGCATCACAGATTAAGTTGGCAATCGTTGATACTTTGTATACCATACAAATTTTATTATTACTGGGCAATAAAACTAGAAAGAACAGTTCTGAGTCATTTCAAATGAATGTTATTTGTTTGACACCACTGTTGCATTAGTTGTTAAAAAAAAAAAACACTGAATGGTAGAAAATACAAACAGAAATTGGCACCATAGGGTCATTAATGATGTCTCTACAGCTTGTGCTACTGCTAATAGAAGAGTGATTGACCTCGAGTCACTATTCTCCCTATGAAAAGCTCCTGTAGTCTATGAAAAGCTCCTTAGTCTGAAAGCTCCTATTAATGACAAGTGACTTCTAATGCTGCTGTGATATTTACATGAAGTGTTCATATGCTGCTGCATTATAAAATGCTAAATATTGCAGTAGGATTGTTTGTCTTTAGGAACATTGTTTTGCAGTTTTTTTTTTTTTTTTATGTGTAATAAATTTTAAAGGTAAAGTGAGTTAAGGTAATATGATTGTTAACTAGAAAAAATTAAAGAAACTCAGCAATGATGTGCAGCCACATTATAAATTTATAAAAAATTTTAAACTTGAATTAGTTTAAAAAACTTGTCAGTTATGAACATATTTACTTTAAAAAATGTTGTGTTAACTGGTATAAAAAAAAAAATTGTATAATGTCAGGAAAAATTCAATTTGTAGCAGGTATTTTACAAAATACCTGCTTTTTTTTCTGATAAAAATTACAAAATATCCAGCTTTCCAAAAGTCAGAGGTTAGGAACTCTTCTGATTTAGTTTTTTTGATAATTTTATTTTCTTCAGATTTTTTGGTGAAATCTGCATTATTTTTCAATAATGTTTTTTATTTATTATTATTATTTTTTTTTTAATTATGGACCTAGCGACTATAACAATATGCACTTAAAAGCCAACTTTAAGCAGTTCACACCATGCATGTTTAATTCTGGGTAAAAGCAGCACTCTTCTTTACATTAGTAAAAAGTCACCTTTTTTTTTTTTTTTTTTTTTATGCAAACCCCAAACACGAGAGGTATTAGAACTTATAGTACTTAGTACTGTGCTTGGGTTGGAGGTTGAGAAGATGAAAGAAGATATTTGTTGATATTGGACTTGAACTTCTGTAGACTGTAGTTTTCATGAAATACGTATGAAGGAAGGTTTTTCCATAAAACAGCAGTTGAATGAATAAACGAGGAAGATGAAAAGTTGGTTCTGTGAGTTTGAAGTTGGACAGTAAATGGATGTTGGCTGGTGATGGTACGTGTTCGGACTGTTTTGAAAGTGAGAGCAGGAATTATAGAAGCCAATTCAGAAGAACAGTGCCCATGGAAAAATCTGTAGAAGAGGCATACAGCAGAAACAGTACGTCTATGAGACAGCAAGTGGAGAGACTCTGTTAGAGATGAATCATTAATTAACCTAACTGCCCTCTTTTGAATGGAATCAAGACGCCTGAGGGAGGTTTTGGGGGCACCACCCCAGATGTGGGAACAATATTCCATGGTAGGGTGGATTTGCGATTTATACAGAGTGAGCAGCTGTTTGGAAGAAAAGTAACGCCAAGAGCAAAAGAGAAAACCAAGTTTTTTAGATGCAGAGGAAGCAATATTTTAACATGCTTGTGCCAAGAGAGGTTAGAAGTCAGGGTAATCCCCAAAAGAGATATATCATTTTGCCTAGAAATCGGAGTGTCACCAAAGATAAGCATAGGAGCAGAAGAATCCTTTTTGCGAGATATAAGACAAGATTGAGTTTTGGAAGGATTGAAATCATCTAAGTTGTCTCTGCCCCACTGGAGAATTACCTGAAGATCTGCATTTAAGGAATTGGTAGCAGATTTTCAAGAAGTTGAAGCTGATTGAGCAGGGCAAGATTTCTCAAAATGGAAAGTGGAATGCAATGTGTTATCATCGGCAAAACTGTGGATAGGATTTCCAGTCAATGGAAGAAGATCATTAATATACAAGAGGAAAAGAGTAGGGGGAAGAACTGAACCTTGGGCAACACTGGCATTAGTGGAGAAGTTAGAAAATAGAGAGCCATCTACCATCACCCTCATGAGTGATCAGAGAGATAACTGGATAACCAATTACAAAAAACAGATTGCAAACCATAAGATGAAAGTTTGTTTAGAAGACATTTATGCCAAACATCAAAAGCCTTTGCAATATCAAGAGCAACTACTTGTGTTTCACCGAACCTTTTCATTGAAATAGTCCATAAATGGGTAACATAAGCCAGAATATCACCCACCAGTGGATTGACACTGATGGAATCCATACTGGCGATCGCTGATCAGACGGAAGGTTTCTAGGTAGTTTAAGAGTTAGCAGTTAATGGATTTCTCCATTACTTTGGAAGGGTAGAAGTAATTGGATGGGAGGGATTTGTCGCCCTTTTTAGGAACTGGCTGGATATGAGCAAATTTCCAAGCAGAAGGAAAAACACCTTTGGAATAAGAAAGTGAGAAAGGCGGCAAAAGAATAGGAGTAAGTTCGGGAGCACAGATTTTGAGAACAAGTGGAGAAATACCATCAGAACCTGGAGCTTTCTTAGCATCAAGTTCGTCAAAATCCTTCTGACATCCTTTTAACGGAAGAGCACAGGAGGCATTGAATGGGGCATGCTGGGAATAGAGGGAGGTGTTTTACCAAGATCATTAATACATGAGTTGGAAGAAAAATGGGATGCTAGCAGGTCAGCTTTATCCTTTGCTGAAGTGACAACAGAACCATCTGTTTTGGACAGAGGTGGGAGCAGAGATGGGCAAAGGTTGCAGCCAATAGCTTTGGCAAGAGACCAGAATGCTTGGCTACCATTAGGGCAAGAAGCAAGTTTTCTACTCTTAGCCTGTTCAAACCCCAGTTTGGACTGATTAATAACTGCTTTACAATTGTTGCAAGCTTTGGTGTAGGCAGAAAATGAAGCTGAAGAATTAGAAACAAGCCAATTACAATATGCAGCATTCTTCTCTTGAACAGCCTTAGCACTTACCTTGGAATAAAAAATTCTTCGTCTTGATATGTGGAAAAAGTGTTTTTTATATTTCGGTTGAAGTGTTCTTTATCATGTAAAGCCTTACCATTCGTTACTCATTATTGGTATTCTACTTGACTGTGAAATAAGTGCAGGCTAGGCTTATAACGATCGTGGGTTAATGTGATAAGCGTGTGGTTATTTCAATTATAAACAATATCAGAAGTGAAAATCAAGTGTTATTTTCAAGAATTTAAAAACATGCTATGTAATGCACATTTCTTTACTAATGTAAACTCTAGAAGGAAGGCGATGAATCAGATTGGTCCACTTGATGTTGGTGGTTTGACTGTTGATGATCCTGCTCAGATGGCTGACAAACTGAATGATTATTTTGCATTAGTTTAACTTCTGTTCTGTATGGGGAAAATAATGGAGTCACCGGTTAAAGAAATATTGCAGGATCACCAGTAATAGTTCAGACACAGCATGGGTTTATTAAGGGGAAGTCTTGTCTGACCAATTTGATTGGATACTACGATGTGGTCACAAAGGAACTGGGTGCAAAAAATAATTTTGATATCATATACTTGGATTTCCAGAAAGCTTTTGATACTTTTTCACATGGAAGACCGCTTTACAAATTGGAGCAGTATGGCATTAAGGGCAAGTTGCTGCAATGGATAAAGGGATGGTTGGGTGGAAGACAGCAGAGAATGGTAATAAATGGACACTGTTCTTCTTGCATCATATGCCTCAACTAATGCTAATGCTGATGTTTCCCTGTTGTTGTAATAGTCAGAAATCCCACGGTGTGCATGCATATATGACAGTGCGAAAAGTATATTACTCACCGTATTAAGTGCTTAAAACACAAAACATCAAGCGTTAAGATCAAAACAAAAAATAAAATAAAATAATTAAATTTTTTATATTTTATTTTCTTTACTTTGTATATCATAAGTTATGGCAGGTATTTTTACAGACTTTATTTTTTAATAAATATTTCACTCTTAATATTTCTCAGTAGTGTTGCTCATAAGTAGCGTTACCAAGTTGGTTGAAGTTAAGCTCACTGTTGTTACTAGTTATCAAATAGTCTGTTCTGTCATGTATTGTAGTTTATTGCTAAAAGGAAGTTAGGTTACTTTAAATGTGAAGTTTTTTAAAACAATTTGTATGTAAAATGTTAGTTTACTTCAAATTTGTTGAATGATGTGACTGAGTAATATAGTTGAATTGCAAAAGTTAGCATGATGCAGTATAGTCAAATTCAACCAGATTGTGGAATATAGAGATTTTTATGAGCCAATGCTGTGTAATTGAAGAGAACTTTAAAATACAGTTATTGCATTTTGTGGTAATATGCATAATTTACCTTTTGCAGCATGTGTATGATTAATTTGCAAGAAAGGGCTGAGAATGCTGTTTGGACATGCCAGAATGAAGTTCCAGAGTGTTTCAGCTAACACCAAATCTCTTAAAAGTCTTCCTAGGTTAAATTTCTAAAAGTTGGCAGATTTCTACTGTCCATTAACATAGTATACAGGGCGTTTCAAAAATAATGGTCAATAATTTAAAGGCGAAAAGCAAACTAAAATAAGCAAGAAAGTCCCAGTGAACATTGGGCCGCAAATGAACTGTTTGAGATAATGCACATTTTCTGTTAAGATCCGCCACTGGCTATGGGAGCACTAGTTTAGCAAAAAGCTGTGAATACTTTGCTAAGGGTGGTTTTATTAAACATAAGATAATACATTTTTAATTTTTGGTTTCAACACCACAGGATTTTACAGATGTTACATGTTACAGGATGTTCTTTCTAACACTCTTTCCTCAACATCAGGTGTCATGCTTCTGGGCCTAACTGCTTGTATTCCATGTGCGAAGCGCCCATGTTCCCTAGGGCATTGATGTGCCCTAATGATTGTGTGCCTCTTGGGCTGCCTTCAGCAGGGAAATGCTTCTTGGTATAAACGTGCAGTCTCGAGTGCATTGCTATTGGCCTTACCATACATGAAGTGCATGTCCACATACTCTTCGTTCCATGTTGACTATCCTTTGACAAGTACTAGTATGTCTGCTACGTCTCAGAGCATTGAAAGAGGGGAAATCGAGATAATGAGTATAACCTAAACAAACAAGTCAGTGGTGGATCCCAACTAGAAATGTGCAATATCTCGAAAATGATTCACTTAAGGATTCATGTTTACTAGGCTATTTTTGCATGTTGTGGTCTGTACAGTTCACCTTTAAATTATTGACCATCACTTTTGAAACACCCTGTATATGATATGAATGAATGATATTAAGAACTTTTCTCATATTTTTATACCAGATTACTTTTAGATATATAATTATATTTTTAATTTAAACATGTACAATAGTTTAAAAGATTTTAAATGACTGAATGAACAATTTCCAATTCTCCCCCCCCCCCCATTTACAGTTGATGAAAAAGACGAAGTGAGTATAAAAGAAGCTGCACATATTATAGCAGAGGCATTTAATTTCACAGGCGAAATTATTGTATCCTTTAAAGATAATAGAGTTACTTTTTATGTCATTTATTTACAATATTTACATAATAATAGAAAGGAGAGTGCTTATAATACATTCATATTTTTAAAGATGGATGTGTTACAGTGGACAGCAGTACCATTATGCACAAAGATTAGTCATAACAGAATGAACTGTTAAATTGTTCACTGAAATGCAGGGTAGATCATTTCAGTAAGTACCTAATAACTACTATGCAAAAGAATAGCATAGATTTTGTTTGTATTTGTAAAAAACATCTGATCATGTTCTCTAGTTGTCATGCAAGTGATGATATGTAATGTTTACACACACACAATAAGAAGGATTGCATATAATGTTCCCAGCAATGTGCATAGTGTGTGTTTTGAAAAACTCAATGACGTTAGTCTACAGGGTGTGAGCCAAACATTCCCAGACTGGTTCAGTTAACAAAGGGTAGGCTTAACTCGGTCACAGATTTAATTAATATATAATTAAACAAATATATAAATAAATGCTGTGTGTATATATATATATATATATATATATAATTATTGATAAAAAAGTAAAGAAAGAAAGTTAAAACGACAATAACTGTAACTAATATGTAAATAATATTTATGAGTCAATGCAGTTGCAAGCAATCATGCAATACACCCATAATGTCTATAATATTAAGGGTAATATAAAGAACCATTAGAATAAGCAAATCAATCCAATAATAATACCATCAGGGACCTAAGAAAACACAAAAAAAAAAAAAAAAAAAATTATCGCTTTTTACCGACAATCTAGATGATTTCAACTGGGGCCAACCACCCAGAATGAAGGCAAAAAACGACAAGAGGTTCTCTGTTTCTGTGATGATCAATATATGTTAAGTAATTTAAATCTAAACCAAATATAAACCAGTATAGGCCGAATGTAAATCGAATATAAATAAATCGAAAGATGATAATAAAAGTTAAGAAAATTTAGAAATGTTAGAATCAAAGATAAGTAATATAAGTAAAATATAAAGGTAAGCATATATTAATCATCGTTGACCCGACAGAGAACGTAATTTAATGATTAAAATAAGATTAAATATATAATACATACTACATATTGACCGTATCTAGGACATAATGTAATGGTTGTCAAAATAATATGTGGTGCCCCCTATGTGATGGATACGGTAAAAATAAATAATTAAATTAACGCATAGAGAAACATGCAGATAGTAAGAAGAAAAACTAAAGGAGTAGGAATAATAGAACCTGAACTCCACAAAGGCGAAAAATAGTAGTATAGATAAGAAATAGTTTCTCTTACGTCCTCAGATTGCCCTAATAATTTCGGAGAAATAAAAATAAAGAGTGTAGGACAGTTTAAAGACATTACAAGATATAAGTTGTGGCTCGGGTAAATTAACGCATGTTTCTCTTTGTGTTAATTTAATTATTTATTTTTACCGTATCCATCACATAGGGGGCACCACATATTATTTTGACGACTATTACATTATGTCCTAGATACGGTCAATATGTAGTATGTATTATATATTTAATCTTATTTTAATCATTAAATTACGTTCTCTGTCGGGTCAACGATGATTAATATATGCTTACTTTTATATTTTACTTATATTTCTTATCTTTGATTCTAATATTTCTAAATTTTCTTAACTTTTATTAACTTTTATTATCATCTTTCGATTTATTTATATTCGATTTACATTCAGCCTATACTGGTTTATATTTGGTTTAGATTTAAATTACTTAACATATATTGATCATCACAGAAACAGAGAACCTCTTGTCGTTTTTTGCCTTCATTCTGGGTGGTTGGCCCCAGTTGAAGTCATCTAGATTGTCAGTAAAAAGCGATAATAATTTTTTTTTTTTTTTTTTTTTTTGCATTTTCTTAGGTCCCTGATGGTATTATTATTGGATTGATTTGCTTATTCTAATGGTTCTTTATATTACCCTTAATATATATATATATATACACACACACAGTCAGACTTGGTATAATGAGCACGGAAATAACGAGTTCAGGGCTCTAACGAGCAAAAAGCCATAATAATTTTAATTTACCCATATTCCCATACAATCACTCACTGTTATAATGAATGTACTACATGGATATATCGAACAAATTTTGATAACTATGCAAACATTCTTAATTGAAAAAAACCCAATTCCTGGAATATACAAAAATGAAAACGCCGCCTTAGCTTTTATGACCACCTGCATTTCACCGGATTAGCAGCCGGTTTATGACCTTGTCCTTTAGGGAACAGGGGCTATACAATAGTGCATTAGCGTTCTGCTTGTCACATTACCCTATTTACAGATTGTCTTGTATTCACTGAACAGTAAATTTATTTCGGGACTTCTAAGAACTTTGTATGCATTGCGGTACTTCTAAGAATTTTGTATGTGGATCATTTTACTGTCGTTTTAAATAAAATCAGTTAGAAATGAACCTTTCCTTGGGAAACGTCTGCTAACAAAAGAAAGTGTCTCTCAATATGCAAAAAAGTCGAAATTATTCGTGAATTAGAACATGGTGCAAAAAATGTTGAAGTGTGTTAAAAGTTACTTTGTCCTCTTCAACAGTATTGACATTGCAGAAGAATAAACATGTTTACATATTGGCACTGGAAAAGAACATAGCCGATTTTAAAAAAATTAGAAAGTGAGAGGTTGCAAATGCTGATGAAGCATTGCTTCAATGGTTCACTACAAAAAGAAGTGCTGGATTTTCAATAGACTGCCCAATCTTGAATGCTCAAGCGGAAAAATTTGCTAAACAATTTGGATGCGATGATTATGTATGTAACAACAGTTGGCTGGATCAATTTAAAAACCGAATACAGCAATACCTCGCTTAGCACGTCCTCAAACAGCACGGGTTTCACTATAACACGGTTTTTGATTAAGTTTAAGTCGAAAATTTACTGTACATATTAAAACTCATTCAATAGCCTAGGTACATGTGCATATATGCTGTGGTGCCAACTCTATCGGCTCACATGCACGTGTGCCAATAGATCCCCTCAGGCAGTCAACAGCAATATGAACAGTGCTCAGTATTCTTAATTCTATCCTGACAAGACAACATGATAGCTTTTCAAACATTTCATTTCACAATTTATTTTTACCACTTTAAATACAATTGAAAATATATCTGCATCTTGGCTAGAAATTGTCAAGTTGTCAAAGACACTACTGACACTATGCTGCTGCAACAGGATCTGGATAGGTTGAGCAGATGGGCTGAGAGGTGGCAAATGAAGTTTAACATTGACAAATGTAAAGTACTACATATGGGAAACAGCAACCCCAGAGCAATGTATCAACTCTGTGGTACTACACTGACAGTGGTAGAGAATGAAAGGGACCTGGGGGTGGTTGTGCAGGCAGATGTGAAGTTCTCTGAGCAGTGCAGACGGGCTGCAAGAGTAGCTCATGGTGTATTGTCAATGATATATAGGAATTTTTCTAGCAGGGATAAGGAGGTGATTATTCCCTTGTATAAGGCAATGGTCAGGCCACACCTAGAGTACTGTATACAGGCCTGGAGGCCTCATTTCAAGAAGGTAGAGCTGCTGGAACGAGTACAGAGAAGGGCAACAAGATTAGTGAATGGAACAAAGGGGTGCTCTTACGAAGAAAGGCTTAAGTTTTGCGAATTACAGTGTCTGGAGACTAGGCACCAGCGAGGTGATCTGATAGAGGTGTACAAAGCCTTGAATGGTTTGAGCATGCTCAATGCTGATGGGATTCTTCCTCTTGCTCAGAATAATCACCTGAGAGGGCATAAATTCAAATTGAGGAAAGACAGATGTAGGATAGATGTGCGGAAATTTGCCTTTAGCCAGCGGGTGGTTGGTAGGTGGAACAGACTTCCATCCCTTGTCGTGGAAGTTGATAGCCTAAATAAGTTTAAAGCTCAGCTGGACAGGTATTTCGAACGAACAGAGGGGTGAAGTGGAATTGGTTATTTTTTATTTATTTATTTTACTTTATTTTTTTTTTTTTTGGCTGATGCTGCATAAGCTTGCTTTCTTGCATCAAATGCCTCTACTAATGCTAATGCTAAAAAATCGTTGCCAACGACATGTGTTCTGTTTGGCAACATGTTTTGTCCCATTTTGGAAAATGATTTCACTGGTTTTGAAACGCAAGCTCAGACAATTGCCGAAGACACTGTGAAGATCGGAAAAGACTTGGGAATCGAAACTTTGGACACTGCCAATGTACGTGACTACGTTGACTTGCATGCAAATGACTTAGATGATGCAACTCTCCATGAAATTGATTTGCAAACTACATACGAAGAAGAGGAAAACAATTCTGAAGTGGATAACACTAAAGTGGCACCAAAAGAATTTTCAACAAAAGAATTGGAGAAAGTTTTTCGGGGGGATTGACATGGCCTGCGAGGCAATTATGAAAGGAGATCTGAATGTTGAACGTAGCATCGAGATATGGCAAATTTTACAAGATGAGATTTTATGCTACGAAGACTTGTACACCAAGAAAAAGAAATGACTTCACCAGACTTCATTACGGAAATACCTCAATAAACAATGCATTTTGCTCATCTCTCATGATGTTACCTTTTTCTTAATAAAATTTTTGCAATATTTTTTATTTCAAATCCTTTTAATTGGCTATCAAGCATGAATTCTTTATAGACTTAGATTTGTTTATAGACTATTTCTTTGGTAAGCATTCAGTTAAAACCCATTATAATTACACCCATTATAATTACAGTTAAAACCCATTATAATTATAAAAAAAACCCATTATAATTATAATTACACCAAATTCAATGAATCCAAATTAAATTATGCCCATATTTTTGGCCTTTACCTATTCAAGCGACATCACCCTACACAATTGAGAGATATCACGCATATGTGTAAAAACGTTTTTTTTTTTTTTTTTTTTTTTTAGGTCCTAGCCACTGAAAATCTCAGGAAATTAGGTTGCAGGACCTGCCAGAGTGAATTATAGACTACTGGGTACCTGGTCTGCCTCCATGGGGCGTAAGTGGGGCAATGTTGAGCCTCAGCAGAGGTCCAGCGGCTAAATTGCCAGAAGAACAACGGTACAAATCACCACACTTCCATAATCCATACACTTTTAAATCTCTGGCACATCCACAATGGAAGCAACATGGAGATGGGGGGGAAACCCGTTTTCAGTGCCGTTAGACACTGAAAACACTATAATTACACCTCACTCAGCTCGGTTTCACATAATACGGAACAGTTTTGGTACCAATTATCAGGGCCCCGGGTGCCAAGCGTTATAGTGATCAAGCAATTTCTAGAGTGTTTTCTCAAAGATATAGTTTTGTTTTAGTTATAAAAGTTTTGTTACTTTTCTATTATTAGGCAACTTAGTCTTACAAATTGTAAGCAAGTTTAAGAAAGGAAAAACACCTTTCTTCTGTTTTCCTTAAATTAACGTACTAACTTTTATACCGCTTGGTCACTCTAGCGGCACTGCTCCTGCCTCCCCGTGGCGGGGCCGGTAACCTGGGAGAAGAAATCCACTCTCCCAGGGCTGAAAGGAGCAAAGATGGATAAAAATATGTATCCACCTTTAGAGCCATTGACCTCAAGACAAGACAGTATAAATGACAATGATAATGACTTCTCTCAACCCAACAGGCTGAGAACAACCCCTCAAGAGGAGATACCATCATTCCTCATTCTACACTTTCTCTCAGAGCAGCCTCTGAGTAAGTTATCGCCATTCCTTATACAAAAATGTATTGAGTCTGCTGCAGGTTCACCGAAAACGGTAAGGCGACTTCAGTCCAGGGATATTCTTGTAGAGACTAGTAAATCTCAACATTCTGCAAAATTATTAAAGCTGACTACATTTGGTGGACAATCAATAAAAGTCACTCCTCGTGCCACCCTAAACTCCTCGAAGGGGGTAATTGCAGAATGGGACTTATTAAATGTATCAGAAGAGGAAATAGTCCAAGAACTTCGAGAACAAAAGGTAATCCAAGCAAGGAGAATCCTGACTCAGAAAGATGGTATCCTTGTTCCCACAAGGAGTATAATCCTCACTTTTAGCTCTCCTATCCTACCAACATCTGTTAAAGCTGGCTATCTTCATTGTCGTGTGCATCCTTATATCCCGAATACAATCAGGTGCTATAAGTGCCAAAAATACGAACACTCCCAAACTGCATGTAGAGGTGAGGCAATATGTCCAAATTGTGGATCAAAGGATCATAATCAATCTGAATGCACTGCTACTTCTCAATGACCAAACTGTAAAGGTAATCACCCTGCTTTTTCCAAAATATGCGAATTATGGAAACAAGGGGAAAAAATCCAAAAATATAAAGTCGAGAATAAAGTCACATACTCAGAGGCAAGAAGAGAAATACTCAAAACTGAACCAAAGCACACATATGCCACTGCTGCTAAACAATTTCAGTCAGTTGGTATTCAAACAGATGTTACAGTTCCTCCAAATATATCCATCGCTGATTGGGCATGTTCCTTTCTCTCTGCTTCCAAACAGTGCCCTTCACAACAAAAAGCTGAACAAGCCAGTAACACCCCCAATTACCATTCCAATCGACGTGCCTCAAACAGCAAAACCAAAAGTGGCAGAAACTAAAGTACTGAACCCACCAGTTTCAACGGGCTTGGATGTTGACCAACGCAGTGAATTAGATGATGGTATATTAGAACTTCATGCGACTGATGAGATGGACGTCACACGTCCCTACTTTCCAAATAAAGCGAAATCGGATCGATGCAAGCAAGTTTCAACTAAAAAGCAGTCAGAAACAAAAATAAACAACAAAACCACTTAATGGAAAGATTCCTCCAATGGAATTGTAGAGGCTTTCGCAATACAAAAGACTATTTATATGATCTCATCGACCGGTGTGATCTAGCAGGCATATCCCTACAGGAAACCTACTTAAATGCACGAGCGTGTCCCACCATTAAAAATTACACCATCTTCAGACGAGATAGGAGAATAGAGTCGCCAGCCCGTGGAGGAGTGGCAATTCTTGTTAGAAACAACGTTCCATCGAAACATATTGCTCTTCAGATCCCTTTTGAAGCAGTGGCAGTATGTATTGTAATTGGCATCACTCTTACAATAGCATCAATATATATCCCTCCTAATTTCTTATTCTCTTCAGACGACCTAGAAAATCTAATAGACCAGCTACCATCTCCGTTCTGCTTGCTCGGAGACTTCAGTGCACATCATTTGTTGTGGTGATCTCCAACAATTGACGAGAGGTAAGCTAATAGAATCCTTTCTTGATGCTTATCGGGTTTTTTTTTTTTTTTTTTTTTTTTTAGGAGCATTAGCAACTAAGGCCATATTGCTCCAGGATATGCGGTGGTCATTCCTGACCTTTCCGCATCCTCCATATTTGGTGGTGACGGGCTGGAACCCTGGTCTGATCAAGAAGCGTGTGCTATGCACTGCTGCTCCTTCCCATCTGGCTACGGAGGCGCCTTGATGCTTATCAACTCACCATTTTAAATACTGGCGAGCCAACCTACATTCATTTTTCGATTGAATCCATGAGTTCAATAGATCTCTCGATCTGTTCTCCCTCCATATATACTATTATGGAGTGGTCCGTTCTTGAAAATCCACTGAACAGTGATCACCTGCCAATTCTCTGCAAACTCCAAACACAAGCAAACTCCCCTTCACCACGTCGCTCCATTTGGAAATTCTGTAGGGCACACTGGAGTGAATATGCCTCTCATGTTCAGTTAGATGATAAAATAATACAATCTCAAACCATAGAAAATGTCACGGAACACATTACTACTCAAATATTACTAGTTGCTACCATTGCAATACCAAAATCTTTACTGGGGAAACGGAAACACAGTAACTATTGGTGGAACCAAGATTGTACGCATGCGAAACAGGAAAACAACAGATCTTGGAATTTATTTCGTAAATTCCCCACAACTAGTAACCTAATTAACTTCAAAAGACTGAAAGCCAAGTTCCGTAAAATAAGAAGAAATGCAAAGAAAGAAGCCTGGATTAGCTTTTCCTCAAGTATAAATAAGGACACAGATAGTAGAATCATTTGGAGGAAAATTCAAATGTTCAATGGCAAATATGTTCAGTCACCAACTACAATACTAAATTGGGAAGGGAAAGAGTTGTCATCACCGGGAGAAATAGCAAATGCCTTAGCGGAATCATTTGCCAGCATATCAGCAATATCCACCTTTAACCCAACCTTTCAACGAATACGGCAGTTTCACATCCATACAACCAGCCATTCACATTAACAGAATTTCTAGGGGTACTCAACAAAACACCCAGTAGTTGCTACTGGGCCAGATGGGGTCTATTATATAATGTTAAAACAGCTTGACAACAGAGCAAAAAGAACATTGTTAAAATATTACAACCGTATTTTCTTAGAAAATACCTACCCACTCTCCTGGCGTCACTTAATTGTTCTAGCCTTCCCGAAGCCAGGAAAAGATTGTACCTTTCCACATAACTACAGGCCAATTTCATTGACTAGTTGTCTAGGAAAAGTTCTGGAAAAAATGGTTCACAGGCAGTTAACATGGTTCCTGGAAACAAACAACTTACTAAACAGCAGCCAGTATGGATTTCGAAAGAACCGGTCCACGCTAGATGTGATGATAAAAGCAGAGGCAAACATCCGAAATGCCTTCATAAGGAGAGAACATCTAGTCATGATTAATCTCGATATTGAGAAAGATACCACCTGGCAATATGGTGTACTAAAAGATCTCCATTCTTTTGGCTTGAGAGGTCAGTTACCACAATTTATACAAAACTTTCTATGCAACAGAACGTTTCAGGTAAGGTATATGAACAATTTATCCAAATCATTTGAACAAGAGGAGGGTGTACTGCAGGGTTCCATTCTAAGTCCAACATTATTTGCAGTAAGAATTACAAATATGACACGGGAAGTACCAAATACAGTAGAATCGTACATGTTTGCCAATGACCTCATTATCTCCTGTCAATCCCAAACTATGAACACCATTGAAAGACAACTTCAAATTTCCATAGCTAAAATAGAATCATGGACACTGCAGAATGGTTATTCTTTAGCAGAAAAAAAAAATCCACTGCAATTCACTTTTGTAAAAAACAAAAACTCCACCCAGATCCAGAAATATTTTTAAAAAACAGCCTGATACCTGTCACTAACAATTTTTGTCTGTTGGGGTTACATTTAGATAATAAACTTAATTTTGCTTCCCATATATCTTACCTTCGAACTACGTGTCTTACAAAACTGAACATCCTAAGAGCCGTTTCCGCTATGTCCTGGGGTGCTGACAGAAGCTCTCTTCTTAATCTCTATAGAGCTTTAATAAGATCACGCTTAGATTATGGATCACCTGTCTATGACTCCGCTAGGAACAGTTCCCTATTACGTCTGAACACCATACAGCATAGTACCCTTAGGATAGCTGTGGGAGCCTTCAGAACATCTCCGATCCACAGCCTGTATATTGAGGCAAATGAACCTCCACTGCACCTCAGGAGAAAATCCTTATTATGTAACTATGCACTAAAGATTAAGAGTATTTCATCACATCCTAGCTGGCAGCACTTGTTCGACCCTAAATACACCATGCTATATCAAAATAAACCTAATGAGAATCGTCCCGCAGGGCTTCGACTGCAAGAGCTCATGATCAGTTGGAACATTAATTTTCAGAATGTCTTCCAAGACCTTGGTACTCCTGAACCTCCCTGGACTGAATTCGTACCTCTCTGTGACAATTTCTTTTTAAGATGGGGGAAGACATCCCTGGCTAATACAAATTTTCAACAGCTCCATAAATCGCATTCCTTGGAAAACGCAGGAAAAGTACATATCTATACTGATGGCTCCAAAACAGATACAGCTGTAGGTGCTGCAGCAGTTTCTTCCACCTTCTCAGTAGCTGTGTCTCTTTCTACTGAATGCAGTATCTATACTGCAGAATTATTCGCAATAAAACTGGCTCTAGATAATATAAACAAGTACCACATCAAGGAATCCTTGATATATACAGACTCCTTAAGTGCAATCACTGCCATCCAATCTACTTTTTCTCCCTCTCATGCATTCTTAAAGAGATCCAATCTAAGTTATTTCACTATGATACAGTCAATCAGAAAGTTACCTTCTGCTGGATCCCTGGTCATGTTGGCATCTCAGGCAATGAACATGCGGATGCTGCTGCTGCAAAACATCCTGACTCTGGATCTTCCAGACAACTAAAAGTTCCTTACACCGATCACAAATCTGTCATTAAAACAACATGCAGGAAACAATGGTCTCTCCTTTGGAAAACTCAAACCAATAATAAACTGCTGCAGATAAAAAAAAGAGCCACAACTGTGGACATCTAGTTCCAGGAGAAGCAGGCGACAAGAAGTGATTCTAGCAAGGCTCTGCATCGGCCATTCGCATCCAACTCGCCTGTTTTTGCTTATGGGAGAGAATCCTCCTCAGTGTTTCTTTTGTCAGTCGCAGCTAACAATATGCCAGATCATTGCAAAGCTGTAACTGCAGCTCGAGGAGAAACAAAAAAATATTGAGGATTTATTTTGCTGATTTACAGTACATAATACTATTATATTAACTTGTCATGCTTGCCATTGCATGATTTCTCATATTTCCATTAATTATGTATTTTACCTTTTGGGAAGATATTTATGGCAGTTAGGTATATTAGGTGCAGTATTTTTATTGGATTTCATTCACAGAGATATATATCCCATCTAACAAATGCATTTCAAACATTTCTGCAACCCACAATGCAGCACAAAACATTGTTTGCAAAATTCACAAGTGGTGCAGTTTTTTTGTCCACCACTGTATATAGAAGCAAACTTGCATTTAGAAATCAGTGAAAACTCTGACAAATATCAAAGTATATAAGAAGAAGCATAATATGTACAAACTTTATAACACTAGGAAATGGGAGGGGCAGGAAGTCTATATTTCCACAATTGTTGGATTTAATGAATTTGAAGTTAGCCAGAAATGTAAGATAATAGGTATTATTACACTATCATCATTCTCTTTAGGCAGCTAATGTTTCTACTACCACAACAAAATCATACTGCAGATGTTTCAATAAAATAATATATATATATAAACTTTGTTTCAGAAATTCTGGAACAGTAACAAATTAATACTAATAATTATATAATACTGAAGCTAATAATAAACAAAGTAATAAAATAACTCTCATCCAAAGGAAAAGCACAATGCACTGAATGAGCAACTGACAGAAAAGCAAGAGCTTCCTCCAACTGAATCATTTATGAATAGCATCTTTATTTCTTTTATCTGCATCACATCTGAATCAGTGGAGTCATTTAAGAGCTTAATGATTGAATTTTAAAAATTTTATAAACAGGTTACAGAAATTTAATAAATAATTTCTTAAATATATGATAAGATATAAGATTTTAGGTAATGCTTTAAGAGAAACTTAAATTAGGAAAATGAATGACATTGATTTTAGACTGCTAACATATGGCATACTAATGTTGACTACTAATTAAAATTTAAAGGGAAAATCAAAACTTGGATGTCACTGTTATATATTTAGTTTGTTTTCTAGTCAATAAAGCAAATTGCATTCCTTAAATAACAATTTCAGTTTGATAGCACAAAATCCAACGGACAACATAAGAAGACTGCCAGCAATTCAAAATTACGAAAATTTAAGCCAGATTTTCAGTTTACTTCATTTAAAGAAGGTAGCTATTGATATTATGAGTTGTCATCTTTTAATTGTAAAGATTATTTCTTTTGTGCTGTGATCATCATCATCATCAGCCATTTTCAATCCACTGCAGGATGAAGGCCTCTCCAGCAACTTTCCAGTTCCTTCTGTTTTGAGCACTGGCCATCCATTTACTACCCAAAAACTCATGAATTTCATCTATCCATCTCTGCCTTTGTCTTCCAGGTTTTCTTCTAGCTCCTCTTGGGTACCATTCTGTTATTTTCTTAGTCCATCTGTCATCATGTCTTCGAGCTATGTGTCCTGCCCAAGACCATTTTAGTTCTTTAGTTTTGATAAGAATGTCCTTTACTTGAGTTTGCTGCCTAATCCATGTGTTTCTCTTCTTATCTAACAGTCTGATTCCCAATATAATTCGTTCCATTCTTCGCTGTGTAGTTCTCAGCTTCTCTTCCATTCTTTTGGTGAGTGCCCAAGTTTCACTTCCATAAGTCATGGTGGGGAGTACACATTGGTTCATTATTTTACGTTTCAGACAAACTGGGATATTGCTCTTCAGTATGTGACTATATTTCTTGAATGCTATCCATCCAAAATTTATTCATCTCTTTACTTCCAGCCATTTATCATTATTACAGTTAATAACTTGTCCCAGATAAGTATATGACTCCACCTTTTCAATTACTGCTCCTTCAATCATTATTTCCCCTTCCGTGGCATACTTGTTCATCATTACTTTTGTTTTAGCCATATTCATCTTTAGTCCAAAATCCTTACTAACTGTGCATAACTGATTAAGATTTTCCTCTAATTCTTTGGGATCATGGCTTATGACCACAGTGTCATCTGCAAATCGTAAATGGTTTAGGTACTCTCCGTTCACATTGACTCCTTTCTGCGACCAGTCTAATCTTCTGAAAGCTTCCTCAAGGGCAGCAGTAAACAGCTTCGGAGATATTGTGTCTCCTTGTCGAACTTCTTTCTTGATTTTAAATTTGCTAGTGTCTTTGTCTAGTCTAATAAAGGAGGTAGCACTCTCATATATTTTCTTCAAAATCATAATATATGGAGTATCTATGCCTTGTCTTTCCAGTGCCCGAAACATTGCCTTATGCTGTATGGAGTCAAATGCCTTTTCATAATCCACAAATGCCAGGCATAATGGTGTTTTATATTCATTTGCTTTCTCCATTAGCTGTGATATTACGTGAAGGTGATCCATAGTTGAGAATCCTGTCCTAAAGCCAGCTTGCTCTTTCGGTTGATTCTCATCAAGTGATAAGCATTTACTAACATAGTTTTAACAACAACAAAAAAATAAATAACGGTTAAATAATAAAGTCTTATGTTCTGGACTAATATAACTTGAGTAAATATTTCATTATTAAGATTGGCTACGTGAAAAGCTTTTGTGCAAGATCTGTTGAAGCAGACAAGTACAGGCACTCCCCAGCTTACGTAATACTCGACTTATAGAAATTCGACTTTACGTAGGTTTTTGCCGGCCGGTGCAACAAAATTAAAAAAATAATGAAAACGTATCTTGCATCCTGTAGGAATAAATGGAGATATCATGAAAATATCATAATGTGAAAATATTGTAACCCAATAATAAATTGTTATTGGGTTCGTGTTATTTGGTAATTCGTGTCAATACCTTGGAGATTGGAATTTTTGCTATATAACTAAGCTATTTATCTCTCTAAAAGGCCATTTTTTATAAAGGAAATTGCACTACCCTTTCACTGTTATCATATATTCTATTATAAGAATCAATTTTGATCACCATGATATTTTTCTAAAACACATTTCTGGAGGTCACTACCATAAAACAGTAAAACCGATTTGCACTTTCCAGTTTATTGGGCTTTTCTGTTAGTCCAATCTATTATAAACGGGTAGTAAACTCGATCTTATTGCATTTGTCATAATCCCGATGACTGGAATTGTGTGGGTTTTTACATTATTATGGTGAAATGTGTTCCCCTTCACTGAAATCTTCAATCATATAAATCACATAAATAAATTTTCAGAATCTGCTCTCCATTCCTATTTCCTTATTACAATGGCGAAGGGAAATGGACAAACGGAAAGTGCAAGTGCTGGCAGTGCTAGGAAACGAAACAAGATTGATTTAGAAATAAAGATGGTTAATTAAGAAGTACAAAGCAGGACAAAGTTTGTCGTCTATTCCACAGAATTATTTCTCGCTGCTTCAACAGTGAATACTATTTTAATGGACAGTGCGCATATAAAAGAACATGTTAAAGGATCAAGATTAAGATCAACAGTGATCACAAAACAGTGTTCAGGTGCTATATCAAAGAAGGAAAAGCTATTAATAATATGGATGGAAAATAAATTCAGAAGCAAGTGCCCCTGAGTCCAATGGCCATTCAAGCAAAAGCAAGACGTATTTATGAAGATATCGAGAATAAGTACAGCGAAACCCCAAGCCAAGTTCGTGGCAAGCAACGGGTGGTTTAATAGGTTCAAGCATCGTGCTGGTTTCCAAAACATTAAAGTATGCGTGAAGCCGCCAGTGCCAATTCTGCAGCTGCAGAGAAATTTTGTGATGTGTTCAAAAAACCCCCTTCTAAATCTCCACAGCCCTCAACTTCCACAGCAGCATGCTTATCAGATGGATAATTAATTCTGGCAACGATGCTCGAAAGGTAAAACTTGCTGACATTATGCCTGTCTCCTCTCTTTTTTTAATTTTATAATTTTGAAATTTTTGTAATTTTGTACACTTGTAATTTTTTCTGCACATGAGACAAAAAAAAAAAATGAATAAATTATTCTATTTACATGTTAGTCAAACATTTCTTTTTTTGCTTCAATCAAATTCAGCACGCATAGTTGCAATTGCTGCATACAAATTCCAGCTTATGTAGAGTTCTGCAGAACACAACCCTTACATAAGTTAGGGAGTGGCTGTAGTTGTATACTAGGTATTTAAAAAGTTTAGCCTATAGTATATTTAATTATTTGAGAATAAAATAAACCCGATAATATTAAATACACTGAAATGGGTTACATGCATCTACAAACATTCTGATGCACGGGACACACTTATCAGGTAGTATCTGTTAGATTGTTCTTCCCTCCCATCATATCTACCATAACCAATAATTTAACAAAAGAATAGCTGTGCAGTAATAATTTTTTTTTTTTAAATCATCAGGTCTCCTCAGAAGTGCCTAGATTCCAGGCACTGCAATTTGCCAAACTGAAATCTTTCTTGGTGAGAGTATCCTTTTGTGTCCCCTCACTAATGTTGCTCTTCTGTACACCTGTTCCAACACATACATACTTGCTAAAATGAGGACTTGTACATCTGCATGCACTACTCACAAAGTATGGCCTAACAATTCCCTTTTACAATGGGATAATCACTTTATCCCTGCTGGCAACATTCTTATATTTATTGACAGGAACTCCATGAGCTGTTCAATAACTAGTCAGCACTGCTCAGAGAACTTCATCAGACTGTACACCTAGATCTTTTCTGTTCCAATAATATGCCATGATTCCTGTCATTTGCCACCCTGTCAACTTTTGTTGCAAACATAGACATTAAGCTCGATTTATTAACTTTTTTTTTTTCCCTCTTATTTATTGGAAACAGTTAATAAACAATCTGTATTCTGCTACTCAACCATCTCCTTATCCGTAGCAGTAACTTGCCCCTAATGCCACACTTCTCCAATTTGTATAATGGTCTTTCATGTGGAACAGTGTCAGAAGCTTTATTGTAATTGAAAAATATGATGTAAAAATTATTTTTGCATCCATATCTTTGTTACTAACCTGAAAAATGCTTCTGAAAGCTCCAGAGATTTTTATCGCTTTTAATCTGGTTTATTTTAGTGTATTTTATCTCAAGGATTTTATCACAGTTTTTTCACATGTATATAATTTAATTTAATATAATGCAGTTTTTGTAAATATTTATTTTATTTTAATTTGTAAATATTTTAGTTACAGTAAATACTTATTCTTATGGTTGGTGTATGAGCTGATTTAATGCTAAAATATCTTTGTTACTACGCCATAGGAAGCACTACCATGAAATACAGTCCATCAGTATCCTCAGTGCTGATTATAATTCAAAGATAAACTGAGCTTATTATCATCAACTCAGTTTATCTTTAAATTATAGCACCATTAAGTTATTACATGCTATGGCCAATAATAACTAATATTGATCAGACTAAATTAATAATTAAGCTCCCCTTTAAAAGGCTAAATAAGGCAGAATTCAAATATACCATAAAGGTACATCTTTGCTTACCCTAATGCGTTATATTTGAATTCTGCCTTTTTATATATATGTCATTCTTTTGTGAGTTCTTTTTTAATTTCATAATGCTTTCTAAATGTTAGCATACAGTTCATAAGGTAAGTTTTGATTTACAGGGTGTTTATAATTTATGGAAACAAATTTACATGCACAGTTCTGCCTACTAAAAAGTAAATATTCATGTAATGTGTCCAATTCTGAATGGGTATGGAGTTTTGAATGGTTAAAAAAATAAATAAGCAGATAAGTATGAATAAACATATTACTAGGTATGTGTCTGCTTATTTATTTTTTGCAAGGTCTGTAGCCATTTTTTAAAATTTAAACTGTCAGAGCTTTGTAACAATTCAGAATTGGATGTTTATGCGTTTTTTTTTTTTTTTTTTTTTTTTTTTTTTTTTTGGTACACAGAATTGCTAGTTTCTATAATTCACCATGTATATAATAAATATTAAAACTTCAAAAAATAAACCTAAAATTTAATATTTCGAAGTTTTGCATTCTAATTTCTTGAATTTCAAAATAAAATTTAGTATTAATTTTTTTTTCTCTCTCTCTCTCTCTAGCCATCAAGGAGACTGTGAATTGGTTTGTAGCAAATTATGACATTGCACGCAAGTGATTTATTTTAATTCAAATATAATACACTTATTTTCCTTTTCAAGGTTGGTGATGCTAACCTAATTAGTTCTGTATACCATACTACTATTAGTGACTTGAATGACTGTTACTGTAAAATAATTGCATTTCAACAGACTGCCAAATATAAAAATGGCTAGTTCTGGAGTTTTTTTTTTTTTTTTTTTTTTTGTGATAAAGCAGTTTGATTTATATGAGAAATCTGTATATATTTTAAAAATTGGTTTATCTATCGAAACTGATCTGTTATTTTTGATAGAGATCTTGGTTAGAGCATTTATTTTAAATTGTGCGTTTTTTCACTTCTTGCATTACTCTTACTGAACTTGTTCTGATGTTAATTCTTAAAGAAATCACATAGGAATTAGTAAACACATAACTTTACAAAGAAATAATTTGATAGACAATAATAATACAACATTGTAATCAGAGTAAATGTAATATATTTTTTTCAGGATTTGCTGATATATTCCTCGTGAATGCCTATTGTAACATTGTCACTATGATGATGAGAATAACAATCAATTCCTGAAATATAAATGCATTAAATTTAATTTGAGTACAACTTAATCTACTGTGTGACTTTTTTAAAATTAAAATTTAATTAGTTGCAAAGTCAGAAGAAACATTAACACTTTCAAGAAAATAAATTTTAGTTATTTTAATGATCAATGTTTTTTCTGTATTTTGAAACCAGGATTACTGTTAAAATAAAAGTATTTTGTGATATTCTTGAAACTCATTATATATATACAAATTAAATTATTTCATATATACTTCCAATAAAAATCTGTATATTGGTACTATTTTTTGTCTCCTGGTGTCACCTGAAATGATTTAATTACAGGTAAAACGTCAAATCATTTTTTGAAAATTGTACTTTAACCCTTTCAGTGCTACCTATGTAAATCTGCAATCTGTTTTGAAGGTTGCATCAGAAATTACAGTGAAAATTCTCTAAAGTGGGCACTAATGGGAGAGGAAGTGTTCGCTTTATGGCCACCACGCTTCATGTGGCCAGTTTCAATAATTTGGAAAATGAAATTCACTGTAACTTGGCAATTCCCAAACTGTGCATTGCAGCATCCCAGGGCACTGCAGCGAACTCACAGGGGTGCCGCGGGATATTTTAAATTTGTGAGAAACACGGCAATACTTGGCATCTCAGACAATCTGTGAACTACTAGCTCGAGGTAGTTCGCAGTTTAACATTACTTTTTAAATTGTTTGGACTTAACTACTTAATAAATGGAACTGTTAGCTATTTATTTTGGCCTAGGAGTGCTGTGAAAAAATTACTGAGACGCTAAGGGCGTCATGAACCAAGAAAGTTTGGGAAGCTCTGCTGTAACTGATTACTTGTTTAGAAGTTTTTTTTTTTTTTGCATTAGATGTGTTTCAATTAATTAACCTTTAATAAATTACAACTTTCAGTGAATATAAATGGCTTTGTTTGGAGCATTTCATTTGGACAGTCTCATTTTCGTTACAGATTAAATCACTCACTAGTTCCATTGTTTTTGTCCCTTTTTTTATTATTAATAAAACCCCCTCTGTTTTTAAATTTCTGAAAACAGCAAGGAATTTCATTTCTCAAAATATCAACACTCAGTTTAACGCCTACGAAATTTTGATCAATATTCAGAGAAAATCTGCATATACAAATGAACTTTGTAATTACCTAAATGACTGCCAAGTGCAAGTGGTATGTGATGGCGTGTGAAAATTGTCATCTTCCCTTAATCAAAAAGCTGAATACCACTGTTACAAAATAACATCAAGCATCAGATAGCATTTTTATTGAATATACAGAAATACCACAAACCCTGTACATTACTGGAATAATATACAGGGTGTCCATAAATCTTTACAAATCTGGAACTATTTTTAACAGATAGAGGATATCTTTAAGTTTATTGGGAAATGTGCATGCTACAGTAGATAGCAATATAATTGCAAAACTATGATCATGGAGAAACTTACTATTAAAATTCCACCATCTTGGTTTTGTCATCAATCAGCAGCTTTATAAGCTCTAACTTGTATGGTTTCATCCACAGATAGCGACATAACATGTTACACACTCTTGATATTGATATGATGAGTTAAAACATGTTTTATGGATTTCCATGGTTCAGCTTCCCTGAAACAGCTGTGCTTTCCTCGCTGACTTTTGTTTGGCCACTATCTCAGCTGGAGTGATTGCACGAATGGGCAATTCTTTATAAATCGTGTTCAAAACAGGGTTTCAGCAGTGGTAGGATAGACTCCAGTTTGTTGAATAAAATATACACTGCACCTTCTCGGGGGTGGTAAATTCCACCGTGATTGCAGTTTTGCTGCCATCTACTGCAGCATGCATTTTTCCATTTGGTGAACCAAAACTTGAAGATCTCATTGCCTGGAAGTGGTTTTATATTTGTCTCATGTACTCTCTTCACACAATGTTTTTGTAAAGGTAAATGGATATGGAAAATCCTCATGGGCTACTGGTCAAAAATATCTGTACTGTATCAGACAGCCCAAAAACATTCCTTTACCAGCAGTGGTGAGCATATTAATGACATATTGTGTCATAGTAATACATGACCTAATTAGTGTAAGGATCTTCTCCTTACTTGCCTTCATTGTCAGTGCCCAGTAATCAATGATAATGCATATATGTATCAGTTACTTGAAATTGTCCTATCTAAGGAAGTTGAAAATACTAAAAGACATCAATTGAAGTGTCCATTTTGGAAAGGCCATTTAACATGTAATTTCTAATACTTCTTGCCTGTGCCTGGTTGTTCACAAACAGCTGTGAATTACAGGCTCTGAAAAAGCGATGTGTTTACCATTTTATTTACCTAATTGTTATTTTATATTGTACTTTATAAGTAGCCTTATAGTTCTAGTTACACTGGTTATTTTTAATTTAGATAAGAGTTTTTGTAGATTACTACTTAACATACTTAAAATCGTTGTTTCATTCGAATCTTGCAGCCATTGTTTTTGTATAGAGAGTGGTAGGGAATTCAAATTTTTAATTGTGATAACTAGGTAGCTCTAATGTAAAATTATATAGCGTAATATGCATCACTGCATTTAGGATTCTATTAGATAGTGTAATGTTGACAACTAATTAAATTTATTGATCTCATTAATTTAAAATATCCCCCAGACTATTGCAGCAAAACAACGGGTACAAAGTGACAGGAGTACTGTGACATGTGGGAGAACTGAGGGAGGCGATTCTCCCACACATCACAGCCTGAAAAAATGTGCAACTTGTGGAATGTTTGCCAAACTCTCCTGAATAGAACATGATCTAGCCAAGGAGGAGGTCTTTGTGTGTGTGTGCCAGGTGCGGAGAGTGTCTAGAAATTAGGCGTCAACTCAGCGTTCTGATGGGTGTCTATGAGAGCTTGAGGTGTAGGGTAGATGCCTGCAAATAAATTAATATGAATGGCCCGTCAAGCTCTCAGCTGCCCAACTCAAGGCCAGAGCTCACTAATTGTTCATTAGGCAACACAGTGGCAACAAAAACTAACTCCCACAGGAGTTAGTTTTTGTTGGTGACTCTATTGTCAGGGAAATGGGTAATATATTGTTTAAAAAGGATAGATGTAATATAATTTTTTTTCAGTGTGGTCTGTGCTTGTTAACAGGAGAGACTGCTTCTACAGGAATGGGATACACTTAAATAGAAAGGGTGCAAGAATATTTGCTGATGCTATCGAGGCAGTGTTAGGTGGGTCGGAAAACTGCTAGCTTGGGGCGATTCACAGACTAAAAGGTTAAAAGTAGGCTGAGGTGAAAGGTGATTTTTGCACTACTTCTATTAGAATAAGCAGCGGCCTAAAGCAAGGGGTGCTGGAGACTGATGGCAGTCATCATGAAACTAATAAATATATGGGATGTGTTAGGGTAACTAAGAATAAGAATAGGTGCATGTATACTTTCATGTATTCCAGTGCTACAAGTACAGTAAATAAATTTGATGAATTTGAAGTGTTGGTCAAGACATCAAAGGCGGATATTGTTGGCATATCAGAAATGTGGTCACACAGATATTAGGAATGCAGAATTGAAATTTGTGGAGTACAATGTGTACAGAAAGGATAGGAAGCGAGGAGGGGTTATGCTGATACTCTTGATCTGGTTATCAGCAGTGAACATTCGTGTATTAAGAATTTGCTGATAAAGGAATCCCTAGGTGGCAGTGATCACAGTGTACTGATGTGGGATTTACTTACCAATTACCATCAGCGCTAAAGGAAAGGGTTTATTTATGTTTCTGTGAAGGTGACTACAGTGGTCTCAGACAGTTGTTAAATTCTGTACAATGGGAGCAACTGATGATGTTACCAACAGCAAATTCTAAGTGGGAAGCATTCAAAAAATTAATCGTGGAAGATACTAGATGTTTCATACCAATTAAGAAATGTTGTTCAAGGTTTAGGCCTAAATGGTTGTCAAATGAACTAATGAGACTCATGGCAGAGAAGAAAGATGCATGGGATGCATATAAATTATGAGGCAACACAGAAGCCTATGGCAGATATAAGCTAGTCTGTAATCGAGTCACAAAAGAGATTAGGCAGGCAAAGGCAGATTACGCAAAATCTTTATCAAAGGATGCTAAGAAAAACAGCAAGGATTTCTTTACTTATATAAGTAAAAGTTGATTGGTGGAACAGATTTCCATCTTTTGTTGTGGAAGTTGGAAGCCTAAATAAATTTCAGGCTGAGCTGGACAGGTATATGGAACGAGCGGGAGGGGTAAACTGGGAGCAGGGGTTTTTTTTTTTTTTGGCTGATTCTGCATAAGCATCGTATGCCTCTGCTAATGCTAATAAACTCTAAAAGAGGAAGGTGATGAATGATTGGTCCACTTGATGTTGATGGTTAGACAGTTGATACTGCTCAGATAGCAAACAATCTGAATGAGTATTTTGCATCTACATTCACATGTAAGTTATTAAGGAAGGAAAATGCCAGAAGGTTATCAAATTGTAGCAGGGTACTTAATGATTTTGTAATAACTGAGAACAAAGTGGAGGGCAAATTGTTGAAGTTAAACATAAGAAAGGCACCTGGGGTGGATGGGATCTATCCAATTATAATAAAGGAGGTGGCAAAGGAACTAAGCAAACCTTTAACCATAATTATGAGAGCATTCTTGGACTCAGGGGAGGTCCCCCACAGGTGGAAATGTATCCCCAATTCACAAAGGGGGATCGAAGGGTGACACGAGTAATTACAGACCAGTTAGTTTAACTTCTGTTCCGGGTAAAATAATGGAGTCATTGGTTAAAGATGCATTGCAGGATCATCTAGATAAGACTGTAGCAATAATTCAGACACAGCATGGGTTTGTGAAGGGAAAGTCTTGTGTGACAAATTTGATTGGATACTATGATGTGGTTACAAAGGAACTGGATGCAAAAAATAATTTTGATATCATACACTTGGATTTCAGGAAAGCTTTTGACACTGTTGCACATGGAAGACTACTGTACAATTTGGTGCAGAATGGTATTAAGGGTAAGTTGCTACAATGGATAAAAGGGTGGTTGAGTGGGAGAAGACAGAGGGTGGTAATCAGTGGATGCTGCCCTTTGTGAACTAATGTTATTAGTGGAGTTCCACAGGGTTCAGTGTTGGACCCACTGTTGTTTTGTATATTTATCAATGATATTGATAAAGGTATATCAGGTTTAGTGTCAGAGTTTGCAGATGATACAAAGTTGGCAGGGTTGTTAATGACAGTAATGGCACTGTGCTACTGCAACAGTTATCTAGAAAATTTGGGCAGATGGGCATTTGTCAATGTTAAACTGAAGTTTAACATTGACAAATGCAAAGTACTGCATATTGGTAGAGTAACCCCAGAGGAACATACCAACTGCGTGGTGCTACACTTGGGTGGTAGAAAATGGAAAAAGTCCTGGGAGTAATTGTGCAGTCAGATATAGAGTTTTCTGAGCAATGCAGACAGGCTACAAGATCAAGTGATGGGTTTTTGTCAATGATATACAGGAATTTTGTTAGCTATCCCTTTGTATAATGGTCAGGCCATGCCTTGAGTACTGCGTACAGGTCTGGAGGTCTCATTTAGGAAGAATGTAGATTTGCTTGAGCATGTACAGAGAAGGGCAACAAGATTGGTGAGGGGAATGAAGGGATCCTCTTACCAAGAGAGGCTTAAGTTCTGCAAATTGCAGTGGCTGGAGACTAGGCACCTGCAAGGCGATATGATTGAGGTGTATAAGGCCTTGAATGGGTTGAGCACATTGAATTGTGATGGGATTCTTCCACTTGCTCAGATTTCAAATCTAAGGGAGCATAAATTCAAATTGAGGAAAGACAGTTGTAGAAAAAATGTGCAGAAATTTGCCTTTAGCCAGCGGATGGTTAGTTGCTGGCACAAACTTCCATCTGTCGTTGTGGAAGTTGATAGCTTATATTCAAGGAGGAACTGG
The DNA here is from genome assembly GCF_048544385.1 of Mastigoproctus giganteus. Lineage (NCBI taxonomy): Eukaryota > Metazoa > Arthropoda > Arachnida > Uropygi > Thelyphonidae > Mastigoproctus > Mastigoproctus giganteus. The sequence continues at coordinate 21,581,647 of NC_143588.1, read as the reverse complement.
ACAAACTTTTAGAGGGAATGATGTGGAATTTTTTTGGCTGACACTACATAAGCTCATTCACTTGCTTTCTTGCATCACATGCCTCTATTACAACAAGAGTTTTCTATGTTTTCAACTAATTTTACACATATACAGGGTGATTCACTACCAGTGCGACAAACTTGCAGGAGGTGTAGGGGGCACAAAGACGAATCGGAATCACATAGCATTGCAGGGTCTGAAATGACGTTGTCATGCAGTAGAGGACGTTGAACGGGAGGTCGCGTGAACAGCGATCCCACTGTAAGTCAGCATTTGCGAACTGGTTCCCGAGGCAGTAGGATGGATGGTATTCAAACGTTGAACTGGCCGACATGAACCTCGCGTATGGAGCTGCGGACTGTAATGGGTGTGCCGCTTTGCTCTTGTACCAGGAACGTTTCCCGCACGGGCGTGCTCCTCATTATACGATTTTCGCACGTGTGCACAGAAGGTTACGTGAGACTGGTTGTTTCCCGAGAGGTACCATGAATCGAGAGCGAACGACAAGGACGCCAGACAATGAGGAGAATGTCCTACGTCTTGCAGAAGGCAATCTGAGTACGAGTACTCGAGCGATAGGCCAACGATTGGGTATTTCCCAATCCGCTGTATGGAGGATACTGTCAACAAACTCTGGGATTATTGCTACCCACTTTGCATTTGTCAATGTTAAACTTCAGTTGCCACCTCTCAAGCCTATGAGCTCAACTTTTCTGGATTCTGTTGCAGTAGCATACCATTGTTACCTACTCTACCAACCTTTGTATCATTTGCAATCTTGGACATTAAGCCTGATATACCTTCACCAATATAATTGATAAATATACAAAGCTACAATGGGCCAGCACGGACGCTTTGGAAAATCCACTAACAACATTAGTCTACAAAGAGCAATGTCCATTAATTACAACTCTGTCTTCTCCCACCCAACCACCCTTTTATCCATTGTAGCAACTTGCCATTAATGTCATACTGCTCTCAACTTGTACAGTAGTCTTCCATATGCAACAGTATCAAAAGCTTTCATAAAATGCAAGTATATGGTATCAAAGTTATTTTTTGCATCCAGTTCCTTTATAGCCATATCATAGTATCCAATCTAATTGGTCAAACAACTTCCCCTTAACAAGCCCATGCTGTGTCTGAACTATAACTGTAGTCTTGTCTACATGATCCTGCAGTGACTCCATTATTTTCCTTGGACAGAAGGTCTGTAATTACTTGTCACCTTTCGATCCCCCTTTGTGAATTGGGGAAACCTTTCCACATCTCCAGACTGTGGGGACCTACCCTGAGTCCAAGGATGCTCACAATCGTGCTAATGGCCTACTTACTTCCTTTTCTAATATAACTGGATAGATCCCATCCAGCCCAGGTGCCGTTTTTATGTTTGGCTTCGGCAATTTCTCCACTTTGCTCTCAGTTATTACAAAATCATTTATCTTAAGGTATGGCGCATAATGGCCTATAGCTGCCGTTGCGCCATAAAACATACATCTTGAGGTAATTGAATTACTTGCTTGTCTGCAAGGAGGTATCACAAAATACTGTTGTTTTCTATGTGAAGTGGGAAAAGAGGGAGTAATATTTACTTGGGAGAAATGAGATATTCCCCACTGATTGAACCAAACAAAGATTCTTCTTCAATAAAGACTTTTTTATGGCTCCATAAAAGAAGAAAATGGATTCTTACTACTTAAGGGAAGTGTTTCCCAGTTTAACATATGCAAAACTGAAAGAAGGAATTTTCATTGGACCTCAAAGATAATGTATGAACAAAGCTATAGGACACTGAACTAGCAGCTTGATAGTTGCTTAAAACAGTTGTGCATCAATTTCTTGGAAGAAGGATACAATTATGAATATCTGGTGTCAACTTTACTGCAACGTTATTAATTTTCAGAGGCATACTGCCAAATGGTATGTCTGCCAGGGGAAAAGGTTGATGACGTTGTAGAGCAGATATCATCTTTTAAGGGTGCAAAAGGTCATATAGTTGTACGTCTTGGCACTAATGATATTAAGAGTAGCAGAATTACTTAAGTACAGGTCACTGCTGAAAAAAAGCCATGAATTAGGGTTGAATTTGAAAGTGTCTGCAATTCTGCCCAGACACAATAGGAGGGAGTATATGATGAGAGCCTTGTCGATCAATTCGGCCCTGGAAAGATTGTACAAGACTCAAGGGGTAGAATTTTTTTTCAGCCTGGTCTGTTCTTGTTAACAGAAGAGACTGCTTCTACAGGGATGAGATACACTTAAATAGAAATGTTGGAAGAATATTTGCTGATGCTATCGAGGCAGTGTTAGGTGGGTCGGAAAACTGCTAACTTTGGGGGGGGGGTACAAGGACTAATATATTAACAGTAGCCACTGGCAGAGGTGAAAGTGATTCTTGCACTACTTCTATTGGAATGAGCAGAAGCTTGAAAACAAAATGCAGGATATTTCAGAGACTGCTGGGAGTCATTGCGGTACAAGTAAATACATGGGTTGTGTTAGGGTAGCTATGAATAGGAACAGGTGCATGTATACTTGCGTGTACACCAATGCTAGGAGTTTGGTAAATAAATTTGATGAATTTGAGGTATTGCTCAAAGCATCAAAGGTGTATATTGTTGGGATATCAGAGACGTGGTGTCACACAGATATAAGGAATGCAGAACTGGAATTTGGGGAGTGCGTCTACAGAAAGGGAGGAGGGGTTATGCTATTAGTTAAGAAACACACAAAATCCAAGGAAGTGAAGCCAGTCGACATCGCTGGACAGTGTAGTGTCGAGTCAGTTTGGTGTGACATAAGCATTGGGAGATCAAAATTGAGAGTAGGAGTGTGCTATAGGCCTAATGACTCTGATGAGTATAATAAGAAACTGTACAGGGAAATAGTGGGCCAGTAAATCAGAGAGTCTTATAATGGGGGATTTTAATTTCCCACATATTGACTGGAATTTGGGGGCTGGTCACTCACACACTAGCAAGGCTTTTGTGGATTTATTGGATGATTGTTTTCTACATCAGCATGTTCGGGAGGCAACTAGAGGGAGTAATACTCTTGATTTGATTATCAGAAATGATTCTTCATGCATTAAGAATCTGCAGATAAAGGAACCACTAGGTGGCAGTGATCACAGTGTGCTGAAGTGTGATTTACTCAAAGAGGTAACTACCATCAGGGGTAAAGGGAAGAGTTATTGCTTTCGTAAAGGCAACTACGATGGTCTGAGACAGTATTTAAATTCTTTACAGTGGGACCAACTGATGATGTTACCAACAGCCAATTCAAAATGGGAAGCATTCAAAGAACTTATCTTGGAAGCTACTAGGCTTTACATAACCAACTAAGAAATATTGTTCAAGGTTTAGGCCTAAGTGGATGTCAGATGAACTAATGACACATGGCAGAGAAGAAAAATGCATGGGATACATGCTTGTCATTAACACGTGACACAGAAGCCTATGATAGATATAAGTTGATCTGTAACCAAGTTACAAAGAAGGTTAGGCAGGCGAAGGAAGATTATGAAAAATCCTTGGTAAAGGATGCAAAGAAAAACAGCAAAGAGTTCTTTACTTATGTAAACTCTAGAAGGAAGGGGATGAATCAGATTGGTCCACTTGATATCGATGGTTCAACTGTTGATGATCCTGCTCAGGTAGCTAACAAGCTAAATGAATATTTTGCATCGACGTTCACACATGAGGAGTTATTAAGCGAATGCCAGAGGTGTATTCAACTCTGGCAGTAAGCTAGATAATCTTGTAATAACTGAGAGTATAGTGGAGGAGAAATTGTTGAAGAAAAACACAAGAAAGGCATCTCGGGTGGATGGGAGCTCTCATAATTATGAGAGCTTCCTTGGACTCAGGGGAGGTACCCATAGACTGGAGATGTGCAAATGTGACCCAATTCACAAAGGAGGATCAAAGGCTGACAAGTAATTATAGACCTGTGAGTTTAACTTCTGTTCCAGGAAAATTAATGGAGGTACTGGTTAAAGAAGCACTGCAGGATCATCTAGACAAGACTTCAGTTACAGCTCGGACACAGCATGGTTTTGTTAGGGGGAAGTCTTGCCTGACCAATTTGATGGGATACTGTGATGCAGTCACAAAAGAACTGGATGCAGGGAATAACTTTGATATTATATATCTGGATCTTAGAAAGACTTCTGATACTGTTGCACGTGGAAGACGGCTGCACAAATTGGAGTAGTGTGGCATTGGAGGCAAATTGCTGGTATAGATAAAGGGGTGGTTGAGGGGAGAAGACAGAGTGGTAATCAATGAACACTGCTCATCATGGACTAATGTTATTAGTGGAGTCCCTCAGGGTTCAGTGTTGGGTCCATTATTGTTTTCTGTATTTATAAATAATATTGATGATAGTATATCAAGCTTAATGTCCAAGTTTGCAGACGATACAAAGGTTGGCAGGGTTGTTAAGGACATTACTGACACTATGCTGATGCAACAGGATCTGGAAAGGTTGAGCAGAGAGGTGGCAAATGAAGTTTAACATTGACAAATGTAAAGTACTACATATGGGAAACAGTAACCCCAGAGCAACGTATCAACTCTGTGGTACTACACTGACAGTGGTAGAGAATCGAAAGGATCTGGGGGTCCAGGCAGATATGAAGTTTTCTGAGCAGTGCAGACGGGCTGCAAGGGTAGCTCATGGTGTCTTGTCAATGATATACAGGAATTTTTCTAGCAGGGATAAGGAGGTGATTATTCCCATGTATAAGACAATTGAGTGCTGTATACAGGTCGGGAGGCCTCATTTCAAGAAGGATGTAGAGCTGCTGGAATGAGTACAGAGAAGGGCAACAAGATTAGTGAATGGAACAAAGGGTTGCTCTTACGAAGAAAGGCTTAAGTTTTGCAAATTACAGTGTCTGTAGACTAGGCACCGATGAGGTGATCTGATAGACGTGTATAAAGCCTTGAATGGTTTGAGCATGCTCAATGCTGATGGGATTCTTCCTCTTTCTCAGAATAATCACCTGAGAGGGCATAAATTCAAATTGAGGAAAGACAGATGTAGGATAGATGTGGGGAAATTTGCCTTTAGCCAGCGGGTAGTTGGAACAGACTTCCATTCCCTGTTGTGGAAGTTGATAGCCTAAATAAATTTAAGGCTCGGCTGGACAGGTATTTCGAATGAACGGAGAGATGAAGTGGAAGTTTTTTTTTTTTTTTTTTGGCTGATGCATAAGCTTTCTTTCTTGCATCATATGCCTCTACTAATGTCTGAAAATTCATATTTTTCATTCTCATCTCAGCTTTCCCCCTCAATTTGGGAGATGTAAGTGATGAACTTTAATCAGGGCATATCCATGATGGAAAAGTGGTTCTAGAGATATTTTGGAATCAGTAGATCAATTTCATTTAGAATCTCCATCTCTGGAAGCATGATTTTCTTTTTTTTTTTTATTGGTTAATGTTACTAACCCTTTAACCTAATAGAAGTTTACCCTGTTAGAATGTTAACCAACCTTCTGTTAAAACAGCAGCAGATATGCTTTTATATATATTTCACCAGTCAAGTGGGGTTTTTTTTTTTTTTTTTTTGTTTGTGAGAAATAGTTGAAAATAGGAAATTTAAATTTATTTGTAATTCTGATACTGTATTAGATATAACTGCCTGTTTTAAAGGTCAACTTTCAGTGAAGTATGGCAAAAAAATGAATCTCTAAAATGGAACCTTAAAGTTTGGGTGGATTTTTTTAATCAACCAAGATGCCCATTAGACAGTTGATAAACATACCTCATTTTAATACACTGTGCAGTTCGGGTCTATAAGAAAGAAATTAATTTTTTTTCCAGCACGGAGAACAAAATTAAACAATACAAAGAACCAAATAAGAAGTAATGCATACATTTGGGGAAACAATGATGCAAGGCAAATTATAATTATATGGTTGGCAATTGGTGGTGGGAAATGTCATCCCTGAGGATACAATTGGTTGTAGACATGAACAGACTGATGAATAAAACTGATTTCAACTTCTCCTAATGTCACCCATCTCCCCGAAAGAAAGAAAATATTTTTCAAATTCCTTGTCTTTCTATGTGGTTTTGTAACCACAATCTCTCTTAGACAAATAAAAAAGTGAAAAATGCTGAACAGAAACCTAGGTGTAGTTTATAGATGATGGCTATACTCATAAAATGGTGTAGCTGTACTTCAGAGAAGGCATAAAATAATGGCAATTAGATTGGTGCAGGAAGAACAGGGGCAGGTTGGATGTAGTCAGTACCAGGGGCTTCCAACAATTCTCCCCTCCCCCTTGCAGTACCATGCTGTAAATGCCTTTAAAACTGTAAATTGTGTGGTTTTTTTTTATCATAGTATCTGCAAAGTGTAACAAGTGTTTCTGTAGGCCAACTATATAAGTTTATAGCAAAATTTAGTGTTTACTGTTCAAAATTTGCCATTTATAGTACACACGACAACTCAAAGTAGCTTTCTGCTAGATTGGCACATAACTTGTGCATGCTCAAAAGATATTAACGCCTGCTCAATCTTTTGGCTGCCACTGTGCATTCAAGAATCAAACCTCGTATACTGTTTATACAACCTGCAGTGGGTCAATGAAAAACTTACAACTGTATTAATCTAGCAATCCATACACCCCTTGCTTTTATTTATATATAACACACACAATATGTTCATAGTTATTTTGATACCCACAGGTAGTTGTAGAATAGGGAGGATAATTTTTTGTTTTTATGACAGTCTCAACCCCCCCCCCCCCACACACACACTTTACCAATTTCTGATACACATTGGTCAGAATTTGCTTCATTTCTGGCACTCCAATACAAGTTTTCAACATTACTGTCCACAAATCTGTCTGGGATCATTGTTCTTGCTTGTAGTAACAGTGCCTGTTTCCTTACTACTGCCACACCATCCCCTCTTCATATGCTATTTACACTTCACTGTATTGATAGCATATAATTTTCTGAAACATAGTTGACAGTATGCGCTAACAGAAAGTGCTGGTGGGTTCTGTAGTGACATCACTTCTACCACCATTCTAGAGTTCATAAAATATCAGGAATGGCATTGCTCTAAATGCTGCTTTGCACCAATTGCAGATCATCTTCTATTGATACCAAGATTATGAAGTTCCCTATAGGTGGTGACATACTGATGAATACAGTATTCCTCTGGCCTGTTGAACCTGCTCTGTGATGTTTTCCCATTAGCTACCCTTTTTTAGAAAAAAGCTGTAGATGGCCTCAAACTCGGAACATATTTTGTGATTTTGTCACACCATCCACACCTTCCCCCCCACTGATGTATTACTTGTGGTCTTCTGTCTTTCGATAACATCTGCCACAGTGGATTTTGGAAGGTTTGTGTCGAGTCCCAGATAGATAGTTGTGGGTGTGATAGATCTGTTTACTTCTATAAACAGAAGTTAGCCCATAACTATAACATTCTCACCCAGCTTAATAAGTTTCATATAATCACATTTTCCTTTTACAAAGTTCATAAGGCTATTCACATCATCCAGAAACAGTGAATAACCTCCAGTGTACTATATTTTATTTTATGTAGTTTCTACATGATACAGAATAAATAAACTTATCCTTATTTTATTTATTTGCCCTTAATCAGATTCCACCAACTAACAAGTGGCACTATTGTCACTACAGAGCACAAATTCTACAGTCCATTTCTTGCCATTTCCACTATTTACTTATAATAGTGGCCTATTTACGTATAAAAATAAAAGGAAGAAGTATAGAGAACAAATCTAGCCTTCATTTAAATTTACATTTTAATACCTAATACACACACGGTATACAGGATTAACTGCAATAAGCAAGCCACAGTAAACTCATAAATATCCTACACATACAACTGGCCAAAGATGTTCAGTACATAACATGGAATCCCTCAAAGCATACATCATGCACTTTTATTAGAAATTCTTTTATATTCTAATAGCAATGTAGCTTTGCACTCTATATCTTTAATTACTAGGTACTTTTCTGCACTGTGTGTACATCAAGGTGAAGGTTTTTCATAATTAGAGCCCTAATTTAGATTCATAGTCATCAGTGGGTTGTGAAGCCATTGATCACTACTAAATTGAATAAATGTAACAATGTTCTTAGATAAGTCATTTTTGCCTTTTTTAGCATTAGCACAGGCATATGATGCAAGAAAGCAAGCTTATATAGCATCAGCCAAAAAAAAACCTTCAAATTTCACCCATCCATTCACTCTAAATGTTTGTCTAGTTTAGCCTTGAATTTCTTTAAGCTGTCAACTTCCACAATGACAGGTGGAAGCTTGTTACAGCAATCAACCACCCGCCTGGCTTTTGTAATAATTGGATTTCTGGATTTTGTAATAACATGAGAGCGAAGTGAAGGAGAAATTGTTGAAGTTAAACATAAGGAAGGTACCTGGGGTGGATGGGATTTATCCAGTTATATTAAAGCAAGGCAGCAAAGGAAGTAAGAAAATTCTCAGCCATAATTATGAGGGTGTCCTTAGACACAGGTAATTACAGACCAGTTAGTTTAACCTCTGTTCCAGGGAAAATAAAGGAGTCACTGGTTAAAGATGGATACTATGATGTGGTTACAAAGGAACTGGATGCAAAAAATAATTTTGATATCATATACTTGGATTTCAGGAAAGCTTTTGATACTATTGCACATGGAAGACTACTGTACAAATTAGAGCAGTATGGCATGAAGGGCAAGTTTCTACAATGGATAAAGGGTGGTTGAAGACAAAGTGGTAATTAATAGAGCCTGCTCTTTGGGGACTAATGTTATTAGTGGAGTTCCCTAGGGTTCAGTGCTGGGCCCATTGCTGTTTTCATCAATGATATTGATGAAGGTATATATCAGGCTTAATGTCCAAGTTTGCAGATAATATGGTGCCTCCGTAGCCAGGTGGGAAGGGCAGCAGTGCGTAGCACATGCTTCTTGATTAGACCAGGGTTCGAGCCCGTCACCACCAAATACGGAGGATGCAGAAAGGTCAGGGAATGACCACTGCACCGGAGCAATATGGCCTTAGTTGCTAATGCTCCTAAAAAAAAAAAAAAAACACCAAAAAAAAAAATAACAGCAGATAATACGAATGTTGATAGGGTTGTTCATGACAGTAATAACAGTACGCTACTGGAACAGAATCTAGTAAAGTTGAGCAGATGGGCTGAGAGGTGGCAACCGAAGTTTAACATTGACAAATGCAAAGTACTGCATATGGGTAGCAGTAACCACAGAGTAACGTACGAACTGTGTGCAGGGAAGTGGAGAATGAAAAAGGCCTGGGGGTAATTGTGCAGTCAGATATGAAGTGTTCCCAGCAGTGCAGACAGGACAAGAGATGCAGGATCATGGGGTTTTGTCAATGATATACAGGAATTTTGCTAGCAGGGATAAGGAGGTGATTATTCCTTTGTATAAGGCAATGGTCAGGCTACATCTTGAGTACTACGTACAGGTCTGGAGGTCTCATTTTTGGAAGGATGTGGAGTTGCTTGAGCAAGTACTGAAAAGGGCAAGATTGATGAGGGGAATGAAGGGTTTAAATTCTGCTAACTGCAGCATGTGGAGACTAGGCATGTAAGATGAATCTGATTGAGGTGTATAAGGCCTTGAATGGGTTGAGCAGGCCCAATGTTGATGGGATTCTTCCTCTTGCTCAGATTACAAACCTGAGGGCCATAAATTCAAATTGAGGAAGGACAGTTATAGAATATATATTCGGAAATTTGCCTTTAGCCAGCAGGTGGTTGATTGCTGAAACAAGCTTCCATCTGTTGTTGTGAAAGTTAGTAGCTTAAAAAAATTCAAAGAGGAACTGGACAGGCTTTTGGAGCAAATGGTTGTTAGGTGGGGATTTTTTTTTTGGCTGATGCTGTATAAGCTCGCTTTCTTGCATCATATGCCTCTACTAATGCTAATGCATTTTATTGTCTGGATGAGAAAGATTCTTTCTGTAAAAATAAAAAAAAATGTGCAGTCAAGTTCTAAATATAAGTTGTGGAATATTATTTTGAATAAAGTTTCCTTATACTTTAGCTTGGTATTCTTTTACTGCAGTCTCTACCTCCTTCCAGTGCAGGGTTTTTACTTTTAATTATTATTATTATTTTTTTTTTTTTTTACGTGAAATTACAAATTGTGAGCCTCACATGAGATACACGAATACCCATTAAAAACACACCAAACCAACTTTCAGGATTGGCCTTCTTCTGGCAGACCTGACAGTTTCAGAAGTTTGCTACTGAATCAAACTTTCCTCATGCACATCTCTTATTTTTATGGAAACCATTCAGCAAGCCTGATTTTCAGTGGGGTGTAATTTTAATGTTTTCTCATACTTTCCCCACACACCTTAACACTGCTTTGGTGGAAGAAAATTACTTTAAAACTTAACTCATTTGGCCTATTTAATAACATAGATAATAAGTTTCTCACCACTACTGTACACAGTGTAAACAGCTGTATAGTAATTTTACTTTCAAATGGCATCTAAATTAAGACAAATATAGTAATTATTAAAGAACAAATTTCTTTCTAGATCTTTAATAACCAGATATTTTCATATAATTAACTAATATATATATCTTCAAGAAGAAAGTTTTTCACACAGAACTGATGCACTGTGTCGTGTTTTCCTTAAACTTTCATCATGAAAATGTGATGGATTAGAAAGAGCTGCAGTTTTATCAAAATCAATGGTCGCATAGCTTTCAATGATCTGCGTGGGAGAATTATCAGTTGGAGGAGATAATGGAGACAATGGCTTATTTTGTAAGTCCAGGTCTAAAACAATGTAGTTCACATTTCCTTCTCCAACACTACCCTCTTCAATTTCAACATTCTTAGACGGAGAAGTTATATTAACGTAGCATTCACTGCTGAAATTATCAGTTGTTGAAGGAGTTGTATTTTGAAGTGTACAACACAAGTTTGAATTGTAGTCATCACTCAAAAACTTTACATTTGTTGCACCACTGATAACCTCTGGTTTTATATTCATATAGAAATGTTTGTTTTTGTTCTTAGATGAATGTTCCTGCTTCAAAAGGTCATCAAGCTTTGTGTAGTTTGTATTAAAATCAACACATCTGATACTGCATCCTGCACAGCATCCAAGATGTGTAGCTGAATCATTCAAAGTATCCACTGCAGTAAAGTGAGAAGCAACAGAAGACTGTCCCAGGCAACATTTAACTGATGAACTATTCACATATCTGTGAACAGCACAATCTGTGATCAGTGATGGATCTTTTCTAGCCCCTTGGATAAACATTTGTTCATTAATATAATGCGTACTGCTATTACAAGGGTATATGTAATTCTGGTTGGCTAACTGATTTGGTTCGCTAAGATTCACTACAGGGGCCTCATATTCTTTTGACCTTGTGGAATAAATGCACATAATGCCACTGGCAGAATTTTCGCCTGTCCTTGGCTTCGAATCTATGGAGGAATTAAGAGGTAGTATTGGTTCAAGGTATCCTGCTGAATCTAATACTGGTCCATCTGAACTGTTTATGTGGTCAGTAACAAAACTATTAGCCATTGTGGTTTCTAGAGTGATCTGTTCCTCATGTTCTGGCATACTAACTATGTTTGTTGCTCTAGTTCCACCAGTATTCTGTATACGTTCTTGGAGCACATTAAAAAGAATCTCAGCCCTTTGGCATTTGAAAGCATAAATTCCGGGTCCTGTAGGACATCTTCGGCCACTTTCAAATGAAAATAACTCTGCATCAAATCCATAACGCCTAAGACTTTTTAGAGGCCACTGAATGGGAATCTTTCTTTTCTGGTATAAAATAAGATCTGTTGAAGTTACTTCAATTTTACCAGAATTCACTTGATGTCCTTGGTCATCAATATTCCACACCTGCAGATAAAAAAAAAATTATGCATCAGAAGAGTATGTTAAAAAAATCTGAAGTTCAGCTATGTATAAGCTAAAAATAATTATTATATATGTTAATATAAGTTTAACACCAGAAAAAAAATATGCCTATGGGTACAAAAATCTCCAAACCAGCAACCCTGGATTTGAAGGGAACCATTTTTTGGAAATTTTCCAGTTGTGGTCACACAAATCATAATCTAACTAAGCATACATTATCAAATACAGTTCATACTGCTAACAAAAAGCAACAAATATAGAATCATGCAGTATTATTACCTCTTTATAAGTGAAGTAAGTAGAAAATATGTTGGAAGGTAATTTTTACATTGTAGATGAAATTCAGTTATATAACAGCATAATAATATGATTGGAGTGAAACTGTGTGGGCTGTCAGTAATTTAGTGTGGAAATAAAACTGTGGAAGAAAGGAAAACTGAATAAAATAAAAAAAAAAAAAAAAACTTTTTTCCTCCCATCTTGGTCAGAGACATGAAGCTGATTCTGTTGTAGGTGGTTGAGGTCATTTAAAACATTGAGTCTATTGACATCTACATACTCTAGCCAGTAACATATATATGTCCCTTAACTCCATCTTTTTCAGCAAAGGCAGCCATTGCACCTTCAGAATAGGTAATTGCTTCTAACGTGTTCTTGGTTTTTAATTTTAGGTCTGCTGTGTTAGCATTTCTTCCATCTTATCTTCATTCTTTGGTTTTCTTTCAAGTTTTAAAGTTGTTCAGTAGTAAAATCAAGTATGTGATTCAAGTAAATTGACAACATTATCCACTCTTAAACATTATTCAGTTTGGTCTCTTTTTTTTTGCAGTCTCTTATGTTTCTTTGTCTTGCACCGACTCTCCCAATCAAAGGTAATTTTGGATGGCCAAAAGCCATACTTTCTCCAAGCTGCAATTATATTTCATAGTTTAACTTCCATCCCTGCTGCTTTTTCCTTTCATGAGCATTTGGAACCCATTTTAAAAATGTATGGCATGTATATAAAGTATCAGGTGACACAGAAGCCTATGGCAGATATAATCAAGTCATCACAAAGGAAGTTCACCATGCGAAGGCAAATTACGAGAAATCTTTGGCAAAGGATGCAAAGAGTTCTTTACTTATGTAAACTCCAGAAGGAAAGGGATGAATCAGATTGGACCACTTAACATAGATAGGTTGACTATTGATGATCATGCTCAGGTAGCTGATAAACTGAATGAGTATTTTGCATCTACATTCACAATGAAGTTATTCAATGAGGGGAGCACCAGAAGTTTATCAAACTCTAACAGGAAGCTAAGTTATTTGTAATAACTGAGAGCAAAGTGGATGAGAAATTTTTGAAGTTAAACATAAAAAAGGCACCTGGGGCAGATGGGATCTATCCAGTTATATTAAAGGAGGCAGCAAAGGAAGTAAGCAAACCCTTAGCCATAATTATGAGAGCTTCCTTGGACTCAGGGAAGGTCTCCATGGACTGGAGGTGTGCAAATGAATCACCAATTCACAAAGGGGGTGGGTTCAAAAGGTGACACAAGTAGCTATAGACATGTTAGTTTAACTTGTGTTCCGGGGAAAATAATGGAAGTATTGCAGGATCATCTAGACAAGACTGCAGTAATATTTAAGACACAGCATGGGTTTGTTAAAGGGAAGTCGTGTTTGACCAATCTGATTAGACACTATGATGTGGTCACAAAGGAACTGAATGCCAAAAATAATTTTGATATCATATACTTGGATTTCAGGAAAGCTTTTGATACTGTTGCACATGGAAGACTGCTGTAAAAATTAGAGAGGCATGGCATTAAGGGAAAGTTGCTACAATGGACAAAGGTTGAGTGGGAGATGACAGAGAGTGGTAATCAATGGACACTGCTCTTCGTGGACAAATGTTATTAGTGGAGTTTCCCAGGGTTCTGTGTTGGGCCCATTGTTGTTTTGTATATTTATCAATGATATTCATGAAGCTATATCAGGCTTAATGTAGAATTTTGCAAGTTTGCAGGGTTATTAATGACAGTAAAGACAGTATGCTGGCACCGCCGTAGCCAGGAGCAGCAGTGCATAGCACACGCTTCTTGATTAGACCTGGGTTCGAGCCCGTGCCCACCAAATATGGGGGATGCGGAAAGGTCAGGGAATGACCACCGCATATCCCCGGAGCAATATGGCCTTAGTTGCTAATGCTCCTAAAAAACAACAACGACAGTATGCTACTCCAACTAGATCTAGATAAGTTGGGTAAATGGGCTGAGAAGTGGCAACTGAAGTTTAACATTGACAAATGCAAAGTACTGCATATGGGTAGCAATAACCCAAGAGAAACGTACCAACTGTGTAGTACTACACTCAGGGAAGTGGAAAGTGAAAAAGACCTGGGGGTAATTGTACAGTCAAATATAAAGTTTGCTGAGCAGTGCAGATGGGCAGATCATGGAGTGTTGTCAATGATATATAGGAATTTTGCTAGTGGGGACAGGGAGGTGATTATTCCGTTATAGAAGGCAATGGTCAGGTAATGAGGCCTCCAGGCCTGTACTTGTATTTCATCAATGTGTACAGGTCTGGAGGCCTCATTTTAGGAAGGATGTAAAATTTCCAGAACAAGTACAAAGAAGGGCAACAAGATTGGTGAGGGGAACAAAGGGGCACACTTACCAAGAAAGGCTAAAGTTCTGTAAATTGCAGTGCCCGGAGAGTAAACACCTGCACGGTGATCTGATTGAGATTTATAAGCCCTTGACTGGGATGAGTAAGCTGAATGTTGATGGGATTCTTCCTCTTGCTTAGATTAAGAACCTGAGGGGACATAGATTCAAACTGAGGAAAAACAGTTGAAGAATAGATGTGCAGAAATTTGCCGTTAGCCAGCAGGTAGTTGATTGGTGGAACAGACGTCCATCTTTTGATGTGGAAGTTGATAGCCTAAATAAATTTAAGGCTGAGCTGGACAGGCATTTGGAATGAATGGAGGGGTGAAATGGTAGGATTTTTTTTTTTTTTTTGGCTGATGCTGCATAAGCTTGCTTTCTTGCACTGTATGCCTCTACTAATGCTAATAATATTTCATTGTTTCTCCATACATTTGCTCTAAAGCTAGTGTTTTCAAATACTTCCTTCTTTCAACAACCTCCAGATTATGATTTACACTATAAATATCTGCCCACTGATTCCTGCTATATTCAGCATGCTCTACAAAATGATCATAAGCCAATGAGAATCTGTGTTCCTACCACGATCATATGCTACCTGTCACTTGTCCACTCCCAACTTTTTTGAATTATAGAAAGTGATATTTCTGGTTGTCATAGCTTACTCTTGGTTTCATTAATCTTTGCATCATAGTGCATCTATCTCAGATCATAAGAAACCAACGTGCTTAATTTTTGAAAAGCAAACTTGAATATCTGTTATGGAGAGGAAAACTAATGGGATCTGCATCTTATTTTTTCTTACTAATACTATTATATGAACATATAATTTTACACTAAATCAGTAGCAAGATCATACTCAGTGAACTAGCTGTGTGCAGTTATATTGCATCCAAACTAATTAAGCTTTTGCAGTATTTTTACTACTGTAAGACTGTTAGGCAGCATCTTGAGTACTGTATACAGGTCCAGAGGCTTCATTTCAGTATATCTGCTAGAACAGATACAGAGAAGGGCAACAAGATTTTAGAGTAGAATGAAAGAGTACTCCTACCAAGAAAGGCTTCAATTCTGCAAACTGCAATGTCTCGTTGAGGTGTTTGGGGTTAAATAAGCTCAATGCTGATGGCATTCTTCAGACCATACACACACAAGGAGGCATAAATTCAAATTGAGGAAGGGTGGTTGCACTGTTGAAGGGGATGGACAGGTGATGTGTGGGTTTTTTTTTTTTTATCTTGTGCTGTGTAAACTTGCTTTCTTCCATCATTTGCCACTACTAATATACTAACACTTATCAATTTGGAAAAGCCCATCTGGTTGCTTCCCTGCATATAATTCAAAATCAGAAGTATACATGCAAATCACTTTTGCATCTACCAATACAAATATTTTCCTAAATTTTTTCAACATATTTTGCAGGTTTGCTGGGAATCATATTGCTGGAAACTTCATTCTTGCCCTACATTTTTCTACCTTCTCATCTTTGGTAGCATCATATGCACTATTGAGTATATGGTTTTAACAGTTTTCAGCAAATGTGTCAAACATATCCTAAATGGGTGCAACTTTACCATGTTGTCTCACAACAGAAAGAGAAGTTATTCTCTCTTTCTCTTGTTTCTTTTCTGTCAAAACTGTAGAGCTTGTAGCAAGAATTGGAAACATGACTTGGACATTACTAAACAAAGCAGTTCTGTAACTGATGCATCCATAGACCACGTCTTCTGTATTCATTTTACTGCTTTTTTGTCACATCTACTAAGTAAAGCAAACTGAAAAGGGCTTTTATTTCTTACTGCTCAGTGTTTTTGCAGTCTCTTTCTTGGTTAAATTTCTCTTGAATAGAACAGATATGTCCATTTGCGCATCAACAATCATTTTTAGAATATCATTGGTGAAGAAATTACTCCAACATTCTAAAACATTTTATTATATTTTACTTAACACCTAGCAAGTAGGTGACTATTGAGAAAAAATTCTGGTGCTTGTTTTAGGTAACTCTGATGCCCACTTTGTTAATCTGTCTTTTCCGAGATAAAATAGTTGGAACTTGTTCTTCATTGCTGGAAACTTCTTGCTCGGTATCTCTTTCATCAGGTTGTTTTTCAATTATATCATCTTCTTCCTCTTTGTCCCCCCAACTAGCTGGTGAACTCACTGAATTGGAAATATATAAAGTACTTTATTTAGAATGTCCTGAATCACAAGTTCTCTTTATCCAAGAACACAGTCAACAAGCTATGTGTAATTTAACTTTATTGGCCATAAAATTCAAAAATATAAGGCAGTTGGTGTATTCTAATCATCAATTACTTTTTGGATATAAAAAGGCAAGAAACAGTTTAAGGTAGAACACTTGAAATTTTATTCCTAATGTTTTCTGTTTTATTTATTATTATTTTATTTTTTTTTTAAGTTTCCTGATTACTGTATTGGAAAATTGAAAGAAAAACCAAAGTTCTCTAAAAACAACTCTTGCTGTCATCTCACAGACAACAGGTGAGAAGTGGAGTGAACTACAAAAAATACAGAGTAAATCACTCACCTGTTAAATACCAAACAGAAAGTATGTATACTCATTTAGAGAACACTGGTGGGAAAGTTATACAGGAGGATTTAATTTTATTTCCAGGTTTAAAAAAAAAAAAATAGAAAAATTTAAATAAGTGGCAACGGTCAGGTGCTGTGTAGCAGTGGAAGGTTAACATGTCACATAGCCTATATTTAAGAGAGTACATCCAATGTGCCATAATTTTCAGAATGTTGAGAAACAATAACATTTCAAAATTCTCGTCATTCCGAAAATTCATAAACGACAGTTGAAAAGTAAAATTCACAGCTAAAAATGAACACTTTTGGAATCAGAGAAAACCTAAAAGTTTGTTCCATGTACGTAAACTAACCTCTTTTGAAGACTAAATGCACAAGGCATAATATGTTATGGGTTGAATTAATTATATAATATTACTGTAAATACACCATAGTTTACCCATAAATTTAACGACATAAGTAGTGTAACGGCATAGTTTGATTATATCTCATATTGTGGCTACCTTCGCAATAAGATACCAGGTATTGCACTACTTCGAATAAATAACGCTTCTCTAGTAGAGGAGACTACTGTTATTTATTCTCAGTGGGCACCACCACCCAGATGTGTTTCGGAGCTTATTGGCTCACTCATCGGTTGGTGGGCAGGTACCCAGATAATGCAGACATGCCATCACAGTTGTGAAGTTAATTCCACAATATGAGAGATGCCAAATGGTGAAGATAATGATAATATTTTGAAAACTAAATTCTCATTCACAAGGCATAATGACTTGGGAACGAGAGTAGCCTTGTTCAGGCAAAGATTTTACGGCTCCGGCTAATAGAGAAGAAGTTTTTTTATATTTATTCTGTTTTATTAACTTAAATTGGCATATTGACTTATTTTCTGGAGTAGCTTTATATTCCTAGTTACGATACTTAGTTTAATTTTTAACTTCGATAGAGATTTTGTAGGTTATTACTTAGTATCGGTAAGGGTATCCAATCCACGTTTTTTTACAAGTTTTGCAGCTCTGGCGAACAAAGTTTTTAGCTATATTTAGCCACTTTATTGACTTAATTGTTATATTAAATTATTTTCTATAAGTGGCTTATAGACCTAGTCAACATTCTTGGTTTATTCTGGATTTAGATAGAAAGATTTTGGAAGTTAATTAATACTTAGTGTCCGTAGATTTACTGTTCATAACTTGCCGCCATTGTTATACGATACAACAGCATTATATCCCATACTGGATAGCGTTAGCTTAGTATAGTATATAATATTATCAATTAATCAGTAAAATTTATTAAGATTGTTTAACTTCATTGTCAATTAAATTGCACTTTTTTAACTAAATACATATAACGACTTAAATTTTACAAATGTAACATTATTAATTAATACATAACTTGATACGGAAGTTATATAATGAAACTTGGAGATAATACTAGATACTGAAGAAAAAAAATATAGATATATAAGTGTTATTACTGCATTGGGATATAAGTTTAGGGTTATAATTTTGTACTGAAATTGAATCAAAATCATGACTCAGACCAGAGCAGCAAAGCAAAAGGCTCAAACTAATGGGAGTGCTGTGGCTCGGGAGAACTGAGCAGTCAGTTGCCCTCTGAATCACAGCCTTTTAAAATGCACTGCTTGTTTGCTATTTGTGGAGCAATCAGGTACAGGACATGATACTGTCTTTGGGTGTGGCCGATGTAAGGAGTGTGAGGAAATCAGGAAACAACTCAGTGTTGTTATGGCCTATATGAGAGCTTAAAGGACAGGGTGGATGCCCTCGAAGGATCTAAATTGAGGGGCCCATCTAGCTCTCAGCTGCCCACATCACCAACAGAGCTTGCACTTGATCATCACACACCACAGCGGCAACCCCCAAGGCAGAATGCGCTGGTTCCACAGGAACTACTAGTTGTCGGTGACTCTATTGTCAGGGAAATGGGGGACAGCGTGTAAAAAGGATAGGTGGAACAGGACCGGGGTATGTCTGCCAGGTACAAAAGTCGATGACGTTAATTAATATTAATGATTCTCCAAGGCATCACAGCCTAAAAAAAAATGTGCAACTTGTGAAATGTTTGCCGAACTCTCTGGAACGGAACATGATATTGCCATGGGGGATGTCTTTGTGTGTGCGCGATGTAAGGAAATCAGGCAACAACTCGGGGCTGTTATGGGACTATATGAGATTTTGAAGAACAGGGTGAATGCCCTCGAAAGATCTAAATTGAGGGGGCCCATCTAGCTCTCAGCTTCCCACATCACCACCAGAGCTTGCACTTTATCATCACACACCACAGCGGCAACCCCCAAGGCAGAATGCGCTGATCCCACAGGAACTACTAGTTGTCGGTGACTCTATTGTCAGGGAAATGGGGGACATAGTGTGTAAAAAGGATAGGTGGAACAGGACCACGGTATGTCTGCCAGGGGCAAAAGTCGATGACGTTGTAGAGCGGATATCATCTTTTAAGGGCACAAAAGGTGATATAGTTGTACGCATTGGCACTAATGATATTAAGAGTAGGAGACCGGCAGAATTACTTAACAAGTACAGGTCACTGTTGAACAAAAGCCATGAATTAGGGTTGCATTTGAAAGTGTCTGCAATTCTGCCCAGACACGATAGGAGGGAGTGTATATGATGAGAGCCTTGTCGATCAATTCGGCCCTGGAAAGATTGTGCAAGGCTCAAGGGATAGAATTTTTTTCAGCCTGGTCTGTACTTGTTAACAGGAGAGACTGCTTCTACAGGGATGGGATACACTTAAATAGAAAGGGTGCAAGAATATTTGCTGATGCTATCAAGGCAGTGTTAGGTCGGAAAACAGCTAGCTTGGGGGGATACAAGGACTAATAGTTTAACAGTAGCCGTAGGAAGAGATGAAGGTGATTCTTGCACAACTTCTATTAGAATAAGTAGCGACCTGGAGCGAGGGATGCTGGGAGTTTCAGGGACGGATGGCAGTCATCCTGAAATAGGTAGGTATATGGGATGTGTTAGGGTAACTAGGAACAGGAGCGTGTATACCAATGCTAGAAGTATAGTAAATAAATTTGATGATTTTGAAGAGTTGGTCAAGACATCAAAGGTGGATATTGTTGGGATAGCAGAGACGTGGTGTCACACAGATATAAGGAATGCAGAAATGGAATTTGGGAGTACAATGTGTACAGAAAGAATAGACAAGATAGAAAGGGAGGAGGTGTTATGCTGTTAATTAAGAAAAACAAAATCAAAAGAAGTGCACCCAGTTAATATAGATGAACAGTTTACTGTTGAGTCAGTTTGGTGTGACATAAGCACTGCGAAAGCAAAAATAAGAGTAGGAGTGTGTTATAGGCCTAATGACTCGAATAAACAATTGTTCAGAGAAATAGAGTTGGCTAGTAAATCAGAAAGTCTTATAATGGGGGATTTGAACTTCCCAGATATTGACTGGAATTTGTGGGTTGGTCACTCACACGCTAGTCAGACTTTTGTGGATTTATTGGATGATTGGTTTCTGCAGCAGCATGTTCGAGAGGCAACCAGAGAGAGTAATACTCTTGATCTGGTTATCAGCAGTAATCATTCGTGTATTAAGAATTTGCAGATGAAGGAACCACTAAGTGGCAGTGATAACAGTGTACTAATGTGGGATTTACTTAAAGATTTAATTACCATCAGGGGTAAAGGAAAGGGTTTTTGCTTCTGTAAAGGTGGGTACAGTGGTCTCAGAAAGTTTTTAAATTTTGTACAGTGGGATCAACTGACGATGTTACCAACAGTAAATTCTAAGTGAGAAGCATTCAAAGAGTTAATCGTGGATGCTACTAAAAGTTTCATACCTATTAAGAAATATTGTTCAAGGTTTAGGCCTAAATGGTTAACTAATGAGACTCTTAACAGGGAAGAAAAATGCATGGGATGCATATAAATTATCAAGCGACTCAGAAGCCTATGGCAGATATAAGGCTAGTCTGTAATCAGGTCACAAAGGAGGTTAGGCAGGCGAAGGCAGATTACAAGAAATCCTTGGCAAAAGATGCTAAGAAAAACAGCAAGGATTTCTTTACTTATATAAATTCTAAAAGGAAGGGGATAAATCTGATTGGTCCACTTGACATCGATGGTTCGAATGTTGATGATCCTGCTCAGATAGCAAACAAACTGAATGAGTATTTTGCATCTACATTCACACATGAGGAATTACAGTAATACCCCGACTTACGCGAACTCGGAGTTACGCGGTTCTTGATTTTTTCGTTTGGCAACGCTGCCGCCCACTATCTTCAAGGTCGTTTTTCATATGTTATCGATATACGGTGCGACGGCGGAGAATGAGAGCGAAAGATGAACAAAATTCAACTTTGCTGCTTTTATGTTTTTTATATCAGTGAAGGGGAAACACATTTCACCATAATAACGTAAAAACCAACACAATTCCAGCTATCGGTATAATCGCAAATGCAATTAGATCGAGTTTACTACCAGTTTATAACAGATTTCACTAGCAGAAACGCAACTGGATTTTTATTGTTTTATGGTAGTAACCCCTAGAAATGTGAGGTGTTAATAGCGTATCTCTGCCTTTATGGTGTTGTTTATTCAGTTGCTACATGTGCGCAGCTTTGTTTATGCGTATCAAGCGTGCCTCCTCGTTTTGTAATTGTGCTTTATTCCCTAAAAATGAGTAAAATACTTAATTAAAAGGTGTGAAAAGGAAGCGTCCTGGTGAAGACACTGCAGATTCAGAGAGAAAAAGAAAAGCAATTATCGATAAACAGAGGCGGACTGGGTCAAAAATTCTTACCCAGGAAAATTTATAGTGGCCTCATACTATGGTTTATGGCCAAAATCACACTGGCCCACCGGGGTTTCCCCGGTAAGGCTTATGGCCAGTCCGCCTCTGTCGATAGAGAAAAAATATGAAATTGTGAAACGCTTTGAGCGAAATGAAAGACTATGTGATATTGCACGTGCTACAGGCCTAAATGAAGCAACGGCGAAAAGCACATGGAACGAAGAACGCGTTATAGCTACAAAGCAAGGAATAAAAAAAAAATTATTAGCTTGCTACGAAGAAATTCTGCGTGAAAAAAAAGAACGCGCTGTGTCGTCAGACGAATTTGTTAGATTTTATGAAGCCATCGACATCGAAATAACTTTTTAACGTAAGTCATTTGTTTTTTTAATACATATTTTGTATTAATATGTATAAAGAACTGCAATTTTATTAATATTTTTCTTCTAAACTAGTGTTTTTGTTAGTCCTTGGTCCCAATTAAGCAAAATTTATATGTATTTATATGCAAAGTTGTACCCCGACTTACGCGAATTCGACTTACGCGATTTTCGTCGGACCCACCTATCGCGTAACTTCGGGGTATTACTGTATTAAGGTTTGAAAATGGCAGAAGGTTATCAAATTGTAGCAGGATACTTAATGATTTTGTAATAACTGAGAGCAAAGTGGAGTCGAAATTGTTGAAGTTAAACATAAGAAAAGCACCTGGTGTGGATGGGATCTATCCAGTTATATTGAAGGATCCGGCAAAGCAACTAAGCAAATCCTTAGCCATAATTATGAGAGCATCGTTGGACTCAGGGCAGGTTCCCACGGACTGGAGAAGTGCAAATGTATCCCCAATTCACAAAAGGGGATTGAAGGGTGACATGAGTAATTACAGACCAGTTAGTTTAACTTCTGTTGCAGGTAAAATAATGGAGTCACTGGTTAAAGATGCATTGCAGGATCATCTAGACAAGACTGCAGAAATAATTCAGACACAGCATGGGTTTGTTAAGGAAAAGTCTTGTCTGACAAATTTGATAGGATATTATGATGTGGTTACAAAGGAACTGGATGCAAAAAATAATAATTTTGATATCATATATTTGGATTTCAGGAAAGCTTTTGACACTGTTGCGCATGAAAGACTATTGTACAAATTGGAGCAGAATGGTATTAAGGGTAAGTTGCTACAATGGATAAAAGGATGGTTAAGTGGGAGAAGACAGAGGGTGGTAATCAATGGGTGCTGCTCTTCGTGGACAAATGTTATTAGTGGAGTCCCACAGGGTTCGGTGTTGGGTCCACTGTTATCAATAATATTGATGAAGGTATATCAGGCTTAATGTCGAAGTTTGCAGATGATACAAAGGTTGGCAGGGCTGTTAATGACAGTAATAGCAGTGTGCTACTGCAACAGGATCTAGGTATGATACTACACTTAAGGTGGTAGAAAATGAAAAAGACCTGGGAGTAATTGTGCAGTCAGATATGAAGTTTTCTGAGCAAGGCTGCCAGGGCAGGTCACGGGGTTTTGTCAATGATATATAAGAATTTTGCTAGCAGGGAAAAGGAGGTGATTGTCCCTCTGTCAGGCCACACCTTGAGTACTGCGTACTGGTCTGGATGCCTCATTTTAGGAAGGATGTAGATTTACATGAGCGTGTACAGAGAAGGGCAACAAGATTGGTGAGGGGAATGAAGGGATCCTCTTACCAAGAGAGGCTTAAGTTCTGCAAATTGCAGTGGCTGGAGACTAGGCATCTGCACGGTGATCTGATTGAGGTGTATAAGGCCTTGAATGGGATGAGCACGCTGAATTCTGATGGGATCCTTCCACTTGTTCAGATTAAACCTAAGGGGCATAAATTCAAATTAAGAAAGGACAGATGTAGAATAGTTGTGTGGAAATTTGCCTTTAGCCAGTGGGTGGTTAATTGCTGGAACAAACTTCCATCTGTCGTGGAAGATGATAGGTTAAAGAAATTTAAGGAGGAACTGGACAGGCATTTGGAGGGAATGGTGTGATTTTTTTTTTTTTTTTTTTGGCTGATGCTGCATAAGCTCATACACTTGCTTTCTTGCATCACATGCCACTACTACGTTGTAGAGCAGATATCATCTTTTAAAGGCACAAAAGGTGATATTGTTGTACACTAATGATAATACGAGTAGGAGACCGGCAGAATTACAAATACAGGTAACTGAAGAAAATAAGCCGTGAATTAGGGTTGAATTTGAAAGTGTCTGCAATTCTGCCCAGACATGATAGGAGGGAGTATATGATGAGAGCTTTGTCGATCAATTCAGCCGTGGAAAGATTGTGCAAGGCTCAAGGGGCAGAATTGTTTTTCAGCCTGGTCTGTGCTTGTTAACAGGAGAGACTGCTTCTACAGGGATGGGATACGCTTAATTAGAAAGGGTACAAAAATATCTGCTGATGCTATCGAGACAGTGTTAGGTGGGTCATAAAACTGCTAGCTTGGGGGGGGGGGTAGATACACAGACTAATAGATTAACAGTAGCTGCTGGCAGATGTGAAAGTGATTCTTGCACTACTATTGGAATGAGCAGCAAACTGGAAAACAAGATGCGAGACTCCTGGGAGTCACTGCAGTACAAGTAAACACATGGGCTGTGTTAGGGTAGCTAAGAATAGGAACAGATGCATGTATACTTGCATATACACCAATGCTAGAAGTTTGGTAAATAAATTTGATGAATCTGAGGTGTTGCTCAAAACATCAAAGGCAGATATTGTTGGGATATCAGAGATGTGTCACACCAATATAAGGTATGCAGAACTGGAATTTGGGGAGTATAATGTGTACAGGAAGAATAGACAGGATAGGAAGGGAGGAGGGGTTATGCTATTAGTTAAGAAACACATAAAATCCAAGGAAGTGCAACCAGTCGACATCACTGGACAGTGCAGTGTAGAATCAGTTTGGTGTAACATAAGCACTGGGAAATCAAAATTGAGAGTAGGGAGTGTGTTATAGGCCTAATGACTGATGAGTAAAATAAAAAAAACTGTACGGGGAAACAGAGTGGGCCAGTAAATCAGAGAGTCTTATAATGGATTTTGATTTCCCCAGATATTGACTGGAATTCATGGGTTGGTCACTCACACACACTAGCAAGGCTTTTGGGGATTTATTGGATGATTGTTTTCTACATCAGCACGTTCAGGAGGCAACTAGAGGGATATTGTTGTTATTTGGTTTTTAGGAGCATTAGCAACTAAGGCCATATTGCTCCGGGAATATGCGGTGATCATTCCCTCCGCATCTTCCATATTTGGTGGTCACGGACTCAAACCCCGGTCTAAGCAAGAAGCATGTGCTAAGCACTGCTGCTCCTGCCCACCTGGCTACGGAGGTGCCTCAACTAGAGGGAGTAATACTCTTGATCTGATTATCAGTAGTGATTTTTCATGCATTAAGAATCTACTGATAAAGGACCACTAGGTGGTAGTGATTACAGTATGCTGAAATGGGATTTACTCAGAGGTAACTACCATCAGTGGTAAAGGGAAGGGTTTTTGCTTTCGTAAAGGCGACTACGGTGGTCTGAGCCAGTACTTAAATTCTATACTGCGGGACCAACTGATGATGTTACCAACAGCAAATTCAAAATGGGAGGCATTCAAAGAATTAATCTTGAAAACTACTAGGCTTTACATACTACAGGGACTAGTCATTCTTCTCTTTCTTGGTGACACACAGACAGAGAGAGAGAGATCTTTGGCAAAGGAACACAGCAAAGAGTTCTTTACCTATGTAAACTCTAGAAGGAAAGGGATGAATCAGATTGGTCCACTGGATATTGATGGTCCTGCTCAGGTGGCTAACAAAACTAAATTTTTATATTAAGAGGATCGCTCTTTATAGCGATCCTCTTTTTAATATCCCACATGTTATAATGTCCTATGTAGTTGGTCCTAGCCAATTTCTCATTAACCCAGTATTATTTTATGAAAAATCGATATAATGCCCTTTAGATGTAATGACCATTTTGTGATTTCCCCTGGATGGGTCATTATACAGGGCATTTCAAAAGTGATGGTCAATAATTTAAAGGTGAACTGTACAGACTACAATATGCAAAAAAAGCCTAGTAAACATGGGTCCTAAAGTGAATCGTTTTCGAGATATTGCATATTTCTATTTGGGATCCACCACTGACATAGTGAACTGTACAGAGTTGGGATTCACCACTGACTTGTTTGTTTAGATTAGGTTATGCTCATTCTCTCCCTTTCCCTTCTCTCAATACTCTGAGATGTAGCAGGCATATTAGTACTTGTCAAAGGATAGTCAACATGGAAAGAGGTTACAGCAATGAAGAGTATGCAGACATGCACTTCATGTGCAGCCTCGAGTGCACGTTTGTACCAAGAAGCATTTCCCCGCCGAAGACAACCCAACAGGTGCACATTCATCAAGGTAAATCAATGCCTTAGAGAACATGGGTGCTTCACACATGGAGTAAGAGCAGGTAGGCCCAGAAGCATAACACCTGATGTTGAGGAAAGGATGTTAGAAAGAACAGAACAAAATCCAGGAATTTCGACACAGAGGGTTGCTCTGCAAGAGTGTGTACTGAGTCATGGCAGTGTGTAGCGGAATTTTACATCGCCAATTACTGTACTCCAACCATATCCAGCATGTATCAGGATTCATGTACCAGGTCTGAGGATTCACAGACCATCCTCCCAGAGTGAACATCTGCCAGTGTTCTGAACCCCCAATTTTTAAACATTTTGTTGACTGACGAAGCTGGGTTTACTCGTGATGGTATTTTTAATTTTCATAACGGTCACGTTTGGTCTGACGAAATTCCTAATGCAATTCGTGAGTCACGACATCGGCAATGTTTCTTGTTGGGACAAGACCACTAGGAGACTGTCTAATTTGACCACACTTTCTACCAAACATACTAATAGGAGAGCTGTACCTTCAGTTCCTGCAGAATGTTCTTCCAGACCTCCTTGATGATGATGTTCCATTTCAGCAATGCCAGAACATGTAGTATTTGATTTTGTTTTGAATAAAAACATTTTCATAAATTTTTCTTTTCTTCACATTTGAATTCTTAACATGTAAATTAACATATATAGCTAGATTAAGAATAAATTTGCTTTTCATGACTGAAGACTAGAATATTTACATATAATATTATTCTACAATTCAGACTTTTCACTTGAGAACAACTCCCATTCCAAATTACTGAGATTTTAATGTATTATTATTCTTTTGTTAAATTAAATCATTTTTTCTCATTAATTTCAACATAAAATTACATTTACCTGAAATATCTTTGGATAACTGTAGTCACGGTCTGATCTTGAGAACACACAACCCATTTTATCAGTGCTTATTTAGCAAACTGCACCATCTGATAGAAAGAAATATGCTTATATTAATTCCCTATCTTATAGTATAAGACTTTGCAATATTGGTTCTAACAATATATATAAATTGTATAAGGATTTCAGCAGATTTGTCTGTTACACACAAATCTGCTGAAATCCTTATAACTTCACAACACTGAAAAATTGAAAAGGGAGAGAGAAAAAAAAACACCTCTCATATACACAATACTGAAATATGATTCATACTGAAATATAATTCAAATTTACCACATTAGATAAAATATTCACATTTTATATATACCATATTTACATGGACATTTCCTCATATTAGTATTAGTAGCGGCAAAGAATGGAAGAAAGCAAAGGTGATGTGAAAAAATTTCTCACATCACCTGTCCATTCCCTGCAATGGTTTGTTTAGTTCTTCCTTGAATTTATTCAAACTACCCACTTCCCATTTATTCAAACTACCCAAAATTATCCCCCCCCACTTCATTTTTTTGCAACTGCTGCAGTAGAGGTTTCTCTACACTGCAAGTACTCTGGCCACATCTTATCAAGTCATCAACCCCAGTTTCATATGAATATGCTTAATCTTCTATGACAGTATCTTTAAGACACGGCGTGGACCAAAGTCTAACATACCTACGAGTAACAACATTATCAGTTACCCAGTCTCCTTGTTACTCCCCTCAAGGTCAGTGCCAATGACTAATCCTCACTGGATGACTATTTTAACCTCACCTCACAGTAAGTACATCTACCTCTCTTTGCATTCTGCCAGTGGTGTTGCCAATATGCCAACAAAAACATTGAAGTTACTGGATAAATTATATAGGACCATGCTAGAGGATATTCTGTCAGCTCTGCTGTTCCTTAAAAATAACCAAAGCAGACATCCTCAACTCAAAAAGCAAGATGTATTTCTGGCTCTTGTCTAAAGGACTTCTTCCATCCCTATTCTTCCTCTTCCATCAACTACTCCTACATCCAAATCTTCTGCAGTAGAAAAAAATTAAGCTCTGTAACAAAAAATATTTAACAAGAAGCTCTATACAAAAAAATATCTAACCCAAAAATTATGCTTCTATGCTTAAAGATCTGTAACTTAAGACCATTAAAATGATTCAAAAGCATTTCACCCATGCATCTATTATCCTTCAAGTCACTCTTAATACACCAAATAAACCCAAACAGATTTTGTGCCTGTCTTATCATGGTTCCTAACCAACTTGATCCCTTGGCTATTCCCAGGTGGACATTAGCCTAGGCATATGATTACAAGAAAGCAAGCTTATGCAGCATCAGCCAAAAAAAAAAAAAAAAACACATGCTCCCATTTCACCCCTCTGTTCTTTCCAAGTACCTGTCCAACCCAGCCTTAAATTTATTTAGGCTATCAAATTCCACAAGGGATGGAAGTCTGTTCCACCAACCAACCACCCACTGGCTAAAGGCAAACTTCCGCACATCTATCCTACATCGTCTTTCCTCAATTTGAATTTATGCCCTCTCAAATGATTATTCTGAGCAAGAGGAAAAATTCCATCAATATTGAGCATGCTCAAACCATTCAAGGCTTTATACACCTCAATCAGATCACCTTGCAAGTGCCTAGTCTCCAGACACTGTACTTTGAAAAATTTAAGCTTTTCTTTGTAAGAGCAACCCTTTGTTCCATTCACTAATCTTGTTGCCCTTCTCTGTACTCGTTCCAACAGCTCTAAAATGAGGCCTCCAGACCTGTATACAATACTCAAGATTTGTGGCCTGACCATTGCCTTATATAAGGGGATAATCACCTCCTTATACCTGCTAGAAAAATTCCAGTATATCATTGACAAGACACTATGAGCTACTCTTGCAGACTGTCTGCACTGCTCAGAAAACTTCATATCTGCCTGCACAATTACCCCCAGGTCCTTTTCGTTCTCTACCACTGTCAGTGTAGTACCACAGAGTTGATATGTTACTCTGGGGTTACTGTTTCCCATATGTAGTACTTTACATTTATCAATGTTAAACTTCATTTGCCACCTCTCAGCCCATCTGCTCAACTTTTCTAGATCCTGTTGCAGCAGCGTACTGTCATTAATGGACTCAGTACTGAACCCTGAGGGACTCCACTAATAACATTAGTCCACAACGAGCAGTGTCCATTGATTACCACTCTGTCTTCTCCCACTTGACCATCCCTTTATCCATAGCAGCAATTTGCCTCCAATGCCACACACTGCTCCAATTTGTGCAGCAGTCTTCCATGTACAACAGTATCAAAAGCCTTTCTAATATCCAAATATATGATATCAAAGTTATTCCCTGCATCCAGTTCCTTTGTAACCACATCATAGTATCCAATCAAATTGTTCAGGCAAGACTTTCCCTTAACAAAACCATGCTGTGTCCGAGCTATAACTTAAGTCTTGTCTAGATGACGCTGCAGTGCTTCTTTAACCAGTGCCTCCATTAATTTTTCTGGAACAGAAGTTAAACTAACAGGTCTATAATTACTTGTGTTGCCCTTTGATCCTCCTTTGTGAATTGGGGTTACATTTGCACATCTCCAGTCCATGGGTACCTCTCCTGAATCCAAAGAAGCTCTCATAATTATGGCTAAGGGTTTGCTAACTTCATTTAATATAACTGGATAGATCTCGTCCACCCCAGGTGCCTTTTTTATGTTTATCTTCAACAATTTCTCCTCCACTTTCCTCTCAGTTATTACAAAATCATCCAGCTCACTGCCAGCATAAAACAACCAGCTCAATCCCCCCCCCGGCACTAAAACACTGTGACCAGATCAGCTGCTACAAAGTATGATCTTATTCATAACCAGGGACAGCCACAAGCATGCTCAACCGTTTTTTGTCAAACAGGGCCCTGCCCCCCAAATGGTCTAAATAATAATATTATCCTCATCTTTTCTGCATTTCTATCAATGAGTTTACAGTCTTAATGACTAGTTACCCACATTATTGTCACTCCAAGAGTGCTTGCACAAGTCAACTTGAAAATTGCTAGAAGTAGAGCATATACTTCATTCTCAACATGTATTTTTCATTTGATGTCAAACACGAGACGTAATTTTTATGTTATACTTTCAATAATATCTGTACTGTTTTTAACTTCTGGAGGTAAGGAAATAACAAACAGAGCTCCGCAATAATTCCTTAAATGCGACCCCATAAATATTGGGGCTGGCCCTGTTCATAACAGTTTTGTACAGCTCAGGTAAGGACAAAGACAAACTATTTTATCTCTGTTGTACACAGAGATAAAATAGTGCAATCACTCGGCAACAAGCAGGCAACCCAACAGCATTTTATCAGCCAATTATATACAGGCACTACAAAAGAACAAATCAAGAACAAACCATTAAAATGTTATTGTAAAAGAATACACCATTTGTTTCGAAACTCAGAATAAAAAGTAATCCAACCAAAATCTGAACAAAATGTCAAGCATATGCTTCCTTCAAGGTTGAAATCTCAAATTATAACATCTAATCATTAATAATGTATTCTACAGCAGCATGTTCATTCTTCATGCATTAAGAATCTGAAGATAAAGGAACTACTAGGTGGCAGTGCCCACAGTGTGCTGATGTGGGATTTACTCAAATACGAGATGGTTCAATAAAGAATCACCCTCACCTACTTCCACATATCACAGAGTCATGATATTTTGTGTGTAGCATCATACATATCTCTATACTAAAGGTGTAAAATTTCAGCCCTGCGTCTTAATTTGTTTTTCTCTTATAGAGATGAATGTGTGACGAAGTAGCATCATGGAAAAAGTTTAAGCCAGCGCTGTAATCCGGTATCTGTTCTTGAAGGGGAAATCTCCTAAAGAAATCCACAAGGAGATGACTGCTGTATATAAGGAAGAAGCCCCATCCTATAGCATTGTGAAGCACTGGCATAGACAGTTTAGGTGTGGTCGGACATCAATAGAATCTGAGCCCATTCCTGGTCGTTCCCATTCAGCCATTGATGACAGCAAGATCAGAAAAGTGGAGTCGTTAATCATGGAAGATCGCCAGATACCTGTTCATGAATTGTACCAGGAGGTGAAGATTAGTGTGGGCTCTGTTGAAACAGTCCTTAATGACCAACTCCATTTACAGAAATTGAGTGCAGGATGGATTCCCTGATTATTGACTGGTTTCCAGAAAACTGATCAACAGAAATCACAAGAGTTGTTAGCCCTGTGCCAAAAAAAATGAGGGAAGACTTTTTCTCTCGTTTAATCACTCAGGATGAAAGTTGGATACACCACTTCGACCCTGAAAGTAAAAAGAAATCCATGGAATGGCGACATCATGGTTCCCCAACCCCCCCAAGAAGGCAAGGGGTCCAAGCGTCAGGAAAGGTGTTGCTGACAGTGTTTTGGAATAAGAAAGGCGTAATAATGACTGATTACCTGCCGAAAGGAAGAACAATTACAGGTGCCTATTATGCCAACTTACTCACAAAATTACGGAAGAAAATCAAAACGTAGGCATGGCATGCTTTCCAAAGGTTCAAGATAAAGCATCAGTTCACACTTCTGAAATTGCAACAACACAAGGCCACTTGGGGATATGAAATACTGCCCCATCCAGCCTACTCACCTGACCTTGCACTATCGAATTCCTTGTTTCCTTCCCTCAAATCATTTCTTCGGGGTACCCACTTTCCTGATGACGAGACACTCATTTCTGCAACAGAGTCATGGTTCAAAGACCAACCTCACCACTTCTACAAAAACGGTATCCGTAGCCTCATGCGTCGATGGAAAAAATGTGTAAATCTGCACAGTGGCTGTATAGAAAAGGACTAAACCTGTGCCAAGAATCAACAGTCTATCACCTCTGCAGCTAGGTCAGGGCAATTCTTTATTGAACCACCCTCGTATGTAACTACCATCAGGGATAAAGGGAAGGGTTTTTGCTTTTGTAAAAGGTAACTACAGTGGTCTCAGACAATTTTTAAATTCTATACAGTGGGACCAACTGATGATGTTACCAACAACAAATTCGAAATGGGAAGCATTCAAAGAAATAATCTTGGAAGCTACTAGGCTTTTCATGCCAACTAAGAAATATTGTTAAGGTTTTAGGTCTAAATGGATGTCAGATGAACTAATGAAACTCTTGGCAGAGAAGAAAAATGCATGGGATGCATATAAACTAACAAGTGACACAGAAGCCTATGCTAGATATAAGCTGGTCACAAAGCAGGTTAGACAGGCGAAGGCAGATTACGAGAAATCCTTGGCAAAAGATGCAAAGAGTTCTTTACTTATATAAACTCTAGAAGGGGATGAATCAGACAGGTTTTGGTCCACTTGATATTGATGGTTCAACTGTTGATGATTCTGCTCGGGTCAGGGAGCTAAATGATTTTGTAATAACTGAGAGCAAAGGGGAGTATAAATTGTTGAAGTTAAACAAGAAAAGTGCCTTGGGTGGATGGGATCTATCCATTATATTAAAGGAAGCGGCAAAGGAAGTAAGCAAACCCTTAGCCATAATTATCAGAGTTTCTTTAGACTCAAGGGAGGTCCCCATGGACTGGAGATGTGCAAATATGTCCCCAATTCAAAAAGGAGGATCAAAGGATAACAAGTAATTACAGACCCCATTAGTGTAACTTCTCTTCCAGCACAATG
Source organism: Mastigoproctus giganteus (assembly GCF_048544385.1). Classification (NCBI taxonomy): domain Eukaryota; kingdom Metazoa; phylum Arthropoda; class Arachnida; order Uropygi; family Thelyphonidae; genus Mastigoproctus; species Mastigoproctus giganteus. The sequence continues at coordinate 21,548,680 of NC_143588.1, read as the reverse complement.
AATATAGTCTCCGGTTAAAGAAGTAATACAGGACCATCTAGACACAACATGGGTTTGTTAAGGGAAAGTCTTGTCTGACCAATTTGATTGGATACTATGCAGTCACAAAGGAACTGGATGCAAAAAATAATTTTGATATCATATATTTGCATCTTAGAAAAGCTTTTGATACTGTTGCACATGGAAGACTACTGTACAAATTGGAGCAGTATGGCATTAAGGGCAAATTGCAGTTTTTAGGGTAAAAGGATGGTTTGGGAGAAGACAGAAAGTGATAATCAATGGACTGCTCTTTGTGGACTAATGTTATTGGTGGATTCCCCTAGAGTTTGGTGTTGGGCCCATTGTCGTTTTCTGTATTTATTAATGATATTGATGAAAGTATATCATGCTTAATGTCCAAGTTTGCAGACGATACGGAGGTTGGCAGGGTTGTTAATGACAGGACACTACTGCAACAGGATCTAGAAAAATTGAGCAGATGTGCTAAGAGGTGGCAACTGAATTTTAACATTGAAAAATGGAAAGTACTGCACATGGATAACAGTAGCCCCAGAGTGACATATCAATTGTGTGGTACTACACTCAGGGTAGTGGAGAATGAAAAAGACCTGGGGATAATTGTGCAATCAGATATGAATTTTTCTGAACAGTGCAGACAGTCTGCAAGAGCAGCTCATGGTGTCTTGTCAATGATATACAATTTTTCTAGCAGGGATAAGGAGGTGATTATCCCCTTGTATAAGACACTGGTCAGGCCCCACTTTGAGTACTGTATAAAGGTCAGGAGGATTCATTTTAGGAAGGATGTAGAGCTGCTGGAATGAGTACAGAGAAGTGCAACGAGATTGCAGAATGTAACAAACTGTTGCTCTTACAAAGAAAGAGCTTAAGCTCTACAAATTGCAGTGTCTGGAGACTATGCACCTGCGAGGGGATCTTATTAAGGTGTATAAGGTCTTGAATGCTTTGAGCAAGCTCGAAGCCAATGGGATTCTTCCTCTTGCGCACATTAATCACCTAAGGGGACATAAATTCAAATTGAGGAAGACAATTGTTGAATAGATGTGTGAAAATTTGCCTTTGGCCAGCGGATGGTTGATTACTGGAACAAGCTTCCATCTGTCATTGTGGAAGTTGACAGCTTATATAAATTCAAGGCAGAACTAGACAAACATTTGGATGAATGGATGGGTGAAATGGAAAGGGGTTTTTTTTTTTTTTTTGCTGATACCATATAAGCTTGCTTTCTTGCATCACATGCCTCTATTAATGCTAATGCAGTGCTGATATTTGGCCCACTGGACCCAAATGTCAGTCACATGTTCTTTATTATTATAATGTCATACTTCAGAACAAAAGCATTGGGGCCAGGAAAAACTCTGCTTTGTCCCAAGGAGGCTGCATAACTAAGTCCTTCCCATTATGAAAGAAAAACTGGTATGCCAACAACATATCATTGTGAGAGAACACATCCATGACATGAATTCCAGTACAGGAATCAAGCCATGCTCCTCCACCTTCTACATTCATTCTTTCACACGGTCCTCCAGCATTCAGCAGTATGGAATTATATTGCAAGCTAATCAATCTTATATCAGTCCCTCATACAAAGTCCAATGATATTTCTTTTTTTTTATTATTATTCAGAACATCCACAATATCAAAAACAAACTAGATGATCTACTATTAATGATTCCAACTCTCCAGCTCCAAACAGAGCTGGGCAATCCTGCTAAAAACCTGGCTTCATCATCATCAGCCATTATCAATCCACTACAGGATGAAGGCCTCTCCAGCAACTTTCCAGTTCCTTCTGTTTTGTGCAATGGCCATCCATTTATTACCCACAAACTCATGAATTTCATCTGTCCATCTCCATCGTTATCTTTCAGGTTTTCTTCTAGCTCCTCTTGGGTACCATTTTGTTATTCACTTGATCCATCTGTCATAATGTCTTCAAGTTATGTGTCCTGCCCAAGACCATTTTAGTCCTTTAGTTTTGATAAGAATGTCCTTTAATTGAGTTTGCTGCCTAATCCATGTGTTTTTCTTCTTATCGAACAGTCTGATTCCCAATATAATTTGTTCCATTCTTCACTGTGTTGTTCTCAGCTTCTCTTCCATAAGTCATGGTGGGTAGTATAAATCGGTTCATCATTTTACGTTTCAGACAAATTCAGATATTGCTCCTCAGTATATGACTATATTTTCTGAATGCTATCCATCCAAAATTTATTCTTCTCTTTACTTCCAGCCATTTATCATTATTACAGCTGAAGACTTGTCCCAAATAAGTATATGACTCCACCTTTTCAATTACTGCTCCTTCAATCATTATATCCCTTTCTATGGCATACTTGTTCATCATTACTTTTGTTTTAGCCATATTCATGTTTAGTCCAAAATCCTTACTAACTCTGCATAATTGATTAAGATTTTCCTCTAATTCTTTGGGATCATGGCTTATGACCACAATGTCATCTGCAAATCATAAATGGTTTAGGTACTCTCCATTCACATTGACTCCTTTCTGCGACCAGTCTAATCTTCTGAAAGCTTTCTCAAGGACAGCAGTAAACAACTTTGGAGATATTGTGTCTCCTTGTCAAACTCCTTTCTCAATTTTAAATTTGCTACCGTCTTTGTCTAGGAGATAGCATTCTCATATATTATATTATCTTCAAAATCATAATATATGGGGTATCTATGCCTTGTCTTTCCAGTGCCCGAAACATTGCCTTATGCTGTGTGGAGTCAAATACCTTTTCATAATCCACAAATGCCAGGCATAATGGTGTTTTATATTCATTTTCTTTCTCCATTAGCTGTGATATTACGTGAAGGTGATCCATAGTTGAGAATCCTGTCCTAAAGCCAGCTTGCTCTTTCGGTTGATTCTCATCAAGTATTCTTCCTAATCTGTTAGTAATGACCCTTGTGAACAACTTGTAGATGTGGTATAACAAGCTAATTGGTCTATAATTTCCATTTCTGATTTATCTCCTTTCTTGTGCAGCAAAACTGATTGCATTATTCCACACCTTAAGCATCACACCTTTTCTAATGCATTTTGTGAAGAGTCTTGCCAGTTTCTGTGCCACGTCTCTTCCTCCCAATTTTAACAACTCTACAGTAACTTCATCTTCCCCTGGGGCTTTCTGATTCTTCAACGCATGTTCTACCTCATCAGGAAGAATATCAGGTATGTCATATGTGTTACTGATTTGCGATCCATCTTCTCCACTGCTGGCATCATTCCCTCACTCCTTGTATGATTCTCTATAGTAGTCTTCTGCTATTTGAATTATGCCTTCTCTGCTAATTATATGTACATCATTGCTATTCTTCAGTTTCAGTATCATTCATCTTTCTGTATTACTGCTCATGGCTGCTGATTTAAGTCCTTTGTTTTCCCTTAATGCTTGTTCCTGGCTTATAGATGATATTGTAGTAAGAAGCTGCAACCTCACTGCTCTCCTAAAAAAAGGGAGTGGGGGTTGCACTGTGCCACCTTAGCTCCACCCAGTATAAACTGGATCTTCAAGCTTATTTGTTATTTGGTTTTTAGGAGCATTAGCAACTAAGGCCATATTGCTCCGAGGATATGGGGTGGTCACTCCCTGACCTTTCCGAATCCTCCGTATTTGGTGGTCATGGGCTCGAACCCCGGTCTAATCAAGAAGCGTGTGCTACACACTGCTACTCCTGCCCACCTGGCTACGGGGGCGCCAGATCTCCAAGCAGTGCACAGTCTTCCATTTCTCTAACAAAATTGCATGTTACAGCATTTACTTCCTGCCAACAGTTATGAAAGAAGTGGCATCCAATTTAGTGGGACTTGGGAGTACATAAATGGTGTAACTTTATTAAAATGTTGCTGTTGTTCTTGGGGTATTTTAACCTAACATTGCCCAAATCTCAAAAGCTCTGTGAGGAATTTACAAATAATTGAAACAATTACAATAGGCACTGGTTATAGTGATCAAGTCACAGCAAATTGAATTTTGCTGACTTGATTCTAATAAGCGAAAATAGACGAATATTATCCGCAGGCTATAAAAATAAAGATATAAAGTACAAATTTAGGCTTTATTATCAATTAAATGATACATGAAAATTGGAAGAATATTATCCACAGGTTAGCAAAATAAAAGTTTACACCTTACATAGCTTAATTAATATACATATTAATTAAACATAACACTTTATAATATGATTATAATTTAAAATACAGTAGTCACTTATTTTAGATTGTTTCAAATTATCACTGCAAAATCTATAAATGTTTCAATATATTTTTCAATTTTTCATTTTCAATTCATGATCACTTGCACCAGTTTCTTCCAATGCTCTACTCGGGACGGCTATAGCTTCACTAGTTTGCCGTTTTGTAACTGGAATTCATTTGGGTTCATCTTAAATTTTCCTCCTCCTTGGCATATAAAGGGCATCTAGAATAGTTATCTGCTTTGCAATATTGGATGATGTTCCCAAACCATCATCTATAGACTGGATGATTCTTCACCTCATATCCAAACTATAAAAAGTCTTAAAGGTTTTTATTATACCCTGGTTGAGAAGTTGAATCAGTGTTGGTAGAAAAACTAATTCAATTCTTTTGAAAGTCAACTTTGGATGAGCTGGACAGTTTTCCAAAACCAATGCATTTTTGTTTGTTTTTCTTATCCAATTGCAAATCCCATTTATGAAGATATTCTTAAAATAAGAAGCTATCATCCAAGCATTGGCATTATTGGCATATTCAACAGACAGCTGTTTTACTCCTTTAAAACATCTAGGCGATTTACTCATGCCTGTAACTAACGGCTTCATCTTGATTGTTCCAGTCATGTTGCATGTTAAAAGAACTGTAATCCTGTCTTTGATCTTTTTTCCTCAGATGCAGAGGAATTTTTGAAAATCAAGTAATGGTCTGGGATAGCCTTGTAGAAAATCCTGTTTCATCTGCATTACAAATGTCTTCAGGATTATAAGTGCTTAACACAGTTTGCCGAGTTTTTCTCTGTGAAGTTTTTTTTTATAAACAATATCATGTCTCTCCTTCCGTCCTTCTTGTCAGTCACCCAAACTTAAACTCTTTGTGTAGCAAAATCATGAGCTTTTTGAAGAATGCTACTATTGATTGGTGCATTAAATGAGCTGACCTGTTTGGCCTTTCCCTTCATGCTTCTTTTTTTAGCTTTACTAATCACAGTGTTTAATGTGTGCATGATTTTAATAATTTTTATAAAGATGATTGAGGCACTCCTAATTTTACTGCTGAAGTGCTTCTCTTTGAGACATATTGCTTAAGTTTAATTTGTTGTATATTTCTTTAATTCATGACTTATCTTTTACACTCAAATTCACTCAGTAAAAAAGATAACAGTCGATCAATAACAAAGCACACGGCACACACAAATTAGAACTAACAACGACATGTGCAAGTGAGATATGAGTAAAAGGTTTATGAAATTTAGATATAGGAATTAAGAGCAGATTCTGAAATTTATTTATATTTTTTATATGACTGAAGATTTCAGTGAAGGGGAAACATATTTCTCCATAGTAACATAAAAACATACAGAATTCCACCTATCAGTATTATTGCAAATGCAATAAGATTGAGTTTACTACTAGTTTACCAGATTGTACAAGTAAAAAAGTCCAATAAACCGAAAACTGCATATTGCTTTATGGTTGTAGCCTCTAGAAATGTGCTTTAGAAAAATATGACAGAGGCATTCAAAACTGATTCTTATAACCAAAGATGTGATTCTAATAAATGATGAAAGTGTAGCGCATTTTATTGATTTGAATTGATTCTCTGAAATTTGATTCTATTAAGCGGTTGATTCTAATAATCAGTGATCACTATAAGCAGCACTTAATATATTTGAAAAGAGGAATACGTGTATTCCACAGAAAATAATATTAATAATTAAAAGAAAGACACTGTAAACACCAGTGCTAGGAATATAGTTAATAAATTTGATGAGCTTGAAGTGCTAGTCAAGACATCAAAGGCAGATATTGCTGGGATATCAGAGATGTGGCGTCACACAGACACAAGCAGTGCAGAATTGGAATTTGGGAGTACACTGTGTACAGAAAGGATAGACAGAACAGGAAAGGAGGAGAGGTTATGCTGTTAGTTAAGAAACAAAATCTAAGGAAGTGCATCCAATTGACGTTGGTAAACAATGCAATGTTGAGTCTTTTTGGTGTGACATAAGCACTGGGAAAGGAAAAATGGGAGTAGGTGTGTGTTATAGGCCTAATGAATCATTAGCATTAGCATTAGTAGAGGCATTTGATGCAAGAAAGCAAGCTAATGCAAGCTTAAGAAAGGAAGCCAAAAAAAAAAAAAAAAAAAAACCCACTTCCACTTCACCCCTCTGTTCGTTCAAAATACCTGTCCAGCTCAGCCTTAAACTTATTTAGGCTATCAACCTCCACCACAAGGGATGGAAGTCTGTTCCACCAACCAACCACCCGCTGGCTAAAGGCAAATTTCCGCACATCTATCCTACATCTGTCTTTCCTCAATTTGAATTTATGCCCTCTCAGGTGATTTTTCTGAGCTAGAGGAAGAATCCCATCAGCATTGAGCATGCTTAAACCATTCAAGGCTTTATACACCTCTATCAGATCACCTCGCTGGTGCCTAGTCTCCAGACACTGTAATTTGCAAAACTTAAGCCTTTCTTCGTAAGAGCACCCCTTTGTTCCATTCACTAATCTTGTTGCCCTTCTCTGTACTCGTTCCAGCAGCTCTACATCCTTCTTGAAATGAGGCCTCCAGACCTGTATACAGTACTCTAGGTGTGGCCTGACCATTGCCTTATACAATGGAATAATCACCTCCTTATCCCTGCTGGAAAAATTCCTGTATATCATTGACAATACTCCATGAGCTACTCTTGCAGCCCGTCTGCACTGCTCAGAGAACTTCATATCTGCCTGCACAACCACCCCCAAGTCCCTTTCATTCTCTACCACTGTCAGTGTAGTACCACAGAGTTGATACGTTGCTCTGGGGTTGCTGTTTCCCATGTGTAGTACTTTACATTTGTCAATGTTAAACTTCATTTGCCACCTCTCAGCCCATCTGCTCAACCTTTCCAGATCCTGTTGCAGCAGCATAGTGTCAGTAGTGTCCTTGACAACCCTGCCAACCTTTGTATCATCTGCAAACTTGGACATTAAGCTTGATATACCATCATCAATATCATTTATAAATACAGAAAACAATAATGGACCCAACACTGAGCCCTGAGGGACTCCACTAATAACATTAGTCCACGATGAGCAGTGTCCATTGATTACCACTCTCTGTCTTCTCCCCCTCAACCACCCCTTTATCCATAGCAGCAATTTGCCTCCAATGTCACACTGCTCCAATTTGTGTAGCAGTCTTCCATGTGCAACAGTATCAAAAGCCTTTCTAAGATCCAAGTATATAATATCAAAGTTATTCCCTGCATCCAGTTCTTTTGTGACTGCATCATATTACCCAATCAAGTTGGTCAGGCAAGACTATGATGCAGTCACCAAAGAATCTGATGAGTATGACGAGCAATTGAGCAGAGAAATAGAGCAGACCAGTAAATCAGAATATCTTATAATGGGGGATTTTAACTTTCCAGATATTGACTGAAACTTGTGGATTGGTCACTCACACACTAGCAAGACTTCGTGGATTTATTGGATGACTTTTCTATAGCAAAATGTTCGAGAGGCAACCAGAGGGAGTATTACTCTTGATCTGATTATCAGCAGTGATTATTCATGCATTAAGAATTTGCAGATAAAGGAACCACTGGGCGACAGTGATCATAATGTACTGATGTGGGAATTACTTAAAGATGTAACTACCATCAAGACTAAAGGGAAGGGTTTTGCTTTCGTAAAGGTGACTACAGGAGTCTCAGACAGTTTTTAAATTTTGTACAGTAGGATCAACTGAACATTACCAAAATTGAATTCTAAATGGGAAGCCTTCAGGGACTTTTGGAGTCTACTAAGCTTTTCATTCCAACTAAGAAATACTGTTCAAGGTTTAGGCCTAAATGGATGTCAGATGAACTAATGAGGCTCGTGGCAGAGAAGAAAAATGTATGGGATGCATATAAAGTACCAGGTGACACAGAAGTCTATGGCAGATATAAAGTAGTCTGTATTCAAGTCACAAAGGAGGTTAGGCAGGCAAAGGCAGATTACAAGAAATCCTTGGCAAAGGATGCAAAGAAAAACAGCAAAGAGTTCTTTACTTATGTAAACTCTAGGAGGAAAGGGATGAATCAGATTGTACCACTTAACATAGAGGGTTGACTACTGATTATCATGCTCAGGTAGCTGATAAAATGAATGAGTATTTTGCATCTATATTCACACGAGGAGTTATTTAATGAGGGGAGTGCCAGAAGTTTATCAAACTCTAACAGGGAGCTAAGTGATTTTGTAATAACTGAGAGCAAAGCGGAGAAGAAATTGTTGAAGTTACAAACATAAAAAGAGGCACCTAGAGTGGACGGGACCTATCCAGTTATATTAAAGGAGGCAGCAAAGGAAGTAAGCAAACCCTTAGCTATAATTATGAGAGCTTCCTTGGACTCAGGGAAGGTCCCCATGGACTGGAGGTGTGCAAATGTGTCACCAATTCACAAAGGGGGTTCATCCAAAGGTGACACAGGTTACTATAGACCTGTTAGTTTAACTTGGGTTCCAAGGGAAATAATGGAATCACTGGTTAAAGAAGCATTGCAGGAACATCTAGACAAGGCTGCAGTAATAGTTACGACACAGCATGGGTTTGTTAAAGGGAGGTCTTGTCTGACCAATTTGATTGGATACTATGATGTGGTCACAAAGGAACTGAATGTAAAAAATAATTTTGATATCATTGGAGAGGTATGGCATTAAGAATAAATTGGTACAATGGATAAAGGGATGGTTGAGTGGGAGACAAGACGACAGAGAGTGGTAATCAATGGACACTGCTCTTCATGGACAAATGTTATTAGTGGAGTTTCCCAGGGTTCAGTGTTAGGCCCATTGTTGTTTTGTATATTTTTTTGGCTGATGCTGCATATGCTTGCTTTCTTGCATCGTTTGCCTCTACTAATGCTAATACCACATGTATATGTTACATATGTGTTTTGGAATGGTTATAAAGTAATGAAGATTAACAACAATATTTTACTAAGGTTTACTAAGATCATCAAACATGAGTTAAAAAAGAAAAAGTAGGATGCAAGTAGGTCAGTTTATTCTTTGGTGGCAACAGTACAATCCAATTTTGATACAGGTGGGAATACAGATGGGAAAAGAAAAGTTGTGACCAATAGCTTTGGCAAGGGACCAGAATGCTCGACTACCATTTGGACTAGAAGCAAGTTTTCTTCTTAGCCTATTCGAAATCTAGTTTGCACTGATTAATAACTGCAAGCTTTGGTGTAAGCAGAAAATGCAACTGCAGATTTCAATACAAGCCAGTTGCAATATGCATCATTCTTATCTCGAACAGCCTTGGCACATTTATCGAAAAACCAAGATAAAGGACTTGATTTTAAGGTGGTGTGTGGAATAAAGGATTCTCTTCCTACAAGGATAATTTCATTGACACGACCTAAGCAAACACTGGCCTCAGAAGATTTAAAACACTAATCTGACCAAGGAAAAGAAAAGAACTAGCAGGTCAACCCATTTTGCATTTTGGTAATGCTAAACAACACGAGGTTCAGATTGTCCAAATTGTGATCTAAGGTGCCTAGAGGATCCTCACCTTGACCATGTATTTAGAAAGGTTGTTTGCGAGAAAAAGATAAGCTCGTTGGCTGTGTGGTTAGGATTGTCTGGTATTCTGTTAGATAAATGAATAATCTGCAGAAGGTCATTAATAATTGCAAAAGCCTTGGCATCTCACACAGCTGGGTCCGTGTGACTAGAAAATGGAAACCAGATGGGGTTGTGAACATTAAAATCACCAAGGAAAATTACCTCATTGTCAGGAAAGTTGGACTGGAGAAAGTCAGGTTTCAAAGGGAGGATGTTAGAGTTCCAAGTGATTAGCGGAGTTGGGAGAACAATAGAGGCACAAGATAAATTTGACAAGTTTGACAGATAAATTTGTCGTAGAGACTCTGACATGGAATATCAAGGTGCACAAGTATACCTTTGAAGCAAAAAGAATCATACAGCAAATAATTAGGACAACTGAGATGAGCAGTAGTTGAATCAATGGATAACTGACATTCTGTCAGAAAAAGTATGTGGGGTTTGGCAGACTGTAAGCAGAAACAGACATCATTGAGACCACGTATATTTGTGAAATGAACAAGGAAGCATATGAAAGATTTAGATCTTTTCGCCAATACGTTTGTTCTATTAGTTTGACTATTCATGATGTATTCAGTTACTTGCAATCAGATAAGTGAAGAAATGAAATTTTTGGATATAGTGTACACATGGCAAGAACATACCCAGCTCCTTGACACAAGATGACTTCGATGATATCCCCCCCCCCACATACCCACTACTCAGACTTCCTCCAGTCACTATCTGGTAGAGTAGAGGCAGCAAGATTATACACTAGTCCAGAAGCCTCCTAGAGTTCAGTCCAGTGACCTATCCAGCAGCCAGCCTGTGAATACTGTTTTAGAACAGTGTACCTTCAAAAGGTAAGGAAGATTAGCTCTCACCATGATAACCTCAATCATATTGCATGATAAAAGAGATGGGGGAGAGTTGCCAGAACTTTGCTCTGGAGACTAAACATGGTTTCCCACCACTTCAATCCTCCAATAAGTAAAGTGATGCTATTGCACCGGTTGATGAGGGTCATCTACATTCCTAGTAATAATACACTACTACCTACTACACTGCTCTTCATGGAGTAAAGTTATTTGTGGAGATTCCAGAGTGTTCAGTACTGGCCCTGCTGTTGTTTTCTGTATTTGTTAATGATATTAATGAGGTTATATCAGGCTTCATATCTAAGTCTGCAGTGATATAAAATTAGATAGATGGGATGAGAAATGGCAACTGAAGAATGGCAACATATTGGCAAATGCTAGGTACTGCACAGGGGCAGCAGTAATTCCATATTAATGTACCAACTGTGTGGTAGTACACTCAGGGTAGTGGAAAATGAAAAGGACCTTGGGGGTAATCTCTGAGCAGTGCAGACAGGCTGTCAAGATAGTTGATGGGGTTTTGTCAATGATATACAGGAATTTTGCTAGCAGGAGGTGATTATCCCCAAGTATAAGGATGGCTAGTCTGCATCTTGATTACTGCATGCAGATTTAGAGGCCTCCTTTTAGGAAGGATGGAATGGGTTCACAGAAGGACGAGATTGGTGAAGGGAAGGATGGTTTTACCAAAAAGGCTTCAGTTCTGCAAATTGCAGATCTAGAAACTTGCAGATCTAGGCACCTATGAGCGAGGTGATCTGATTGATGTGAAGGCTTTGAATGGCTTGAGCAAACTCAATGCTGATGGGATTCTTCCTCTTGCTGAGACTATGCACACGAGGGAATATAAATTAAAATTAAGGAAGGATGGTTGCAGAAGTTTGCCTTCAGCCAATGGGGGGGTGATTGCTGGAACAGGCTTCCATATCCTTTGTTGTGGAAGTGGATAGTTTGAATAAATTAAAGGAAGAACTAGACAAACTATTGGAGGGGACAGATAGGTGAAATGGGATTTTTTTTTTTTTTTTTTTGCTGGTGCTGTATAAGCTTGCTTTCTTGTATCATTTGCCACTATTAATACTAATACAAAAGATCACATTTTTCCTAGGAATGAATGCTGCAGGAAATTTGAAACAGCAAATGCCAGTTCACCACTTCCATTAATCAGGACCATGTAAGTAAATTTATATTTTTCATTTGTAGCCTCAAGAGAGCATGGATATAAATTTTCATTTTAAAAGTTGTTCCATAACATTTCAGATAAGGGGCTTAGAGGGGAACAGATATTCTGTGTGTTAACAGACACTCAGTCTAAAACACTGATGGATCCAATATCTTTCTATCTCAGAAGATTAGGAGAAGTCCAGTTGGCCTGCCTACCTCCCTAAAATTCACTCATGCACACCTTCTCGATGGTAAGCCCTGTTACGTCACCTAGGTGACAAAAAATGTGTAGAGTGGTTCTCTTCAAGATGCCTGGTCAGCGTGAAGAGGAAAAGACCAAACCCTCCAGCACATGACAGCACAAAAAAACAAATGGCCCTCAGTCCCCAGCGACTTTCACTCCCTCTCTTACGGCAGCAAGAGGATCAGAGTGGAAGCAGAGGGCGCTAAGAATCTCTGGGTGCGACCAGGCTGCCATGCACGGAAACTGAACTTAGCCTGTTACAACGTAATATTGCTCATCGGTGAAGACAGGATATTAGAGCTGGAAAACGAATTAGAAAATGTGAATTGGAATATGATTGGTTTGGCTGAAATAAGAAGAAGATATTAATCACTTAAGCTTATCAAGTGGAAATCTGCTGTACACCTATGGAAACAGTGAAAGGAGTGAAGGTGGAGTTGGCTTTCTGGTCCATAAAGATATAAAAAACAACATTCTGTTTTTCAAAAGTACATCACCAAGGGTGTCAAGACTACAACTCAGGATTTCTAAGAGGTACAAGCTAAAGGTTATAATGATTTATACACCAACATTGAGCCATGATGATGAAGAGGCTGAAGAAATGTACACCGAAACCGAGTCTTCTAGATGAGCAGAAAACCCAGTACACTATCATTATGGGGGACTTCAATGCTAGGGTTGGAAAGAGATAAAACAGTGCAGAAAGGTGAACTATAGGAAATTTTGGAATTAGTGAAAGAAATTAGGTGAAAGATTTGTGGAATTTGCAGAATCTCGAGGATGTCAGTAATTAACACTTTTTTCAAAAAAAGGGCAAACAGAAAGTGGACATGGAAGAGACCAAATGGATTAACAACTAATGAAATCGACTTCATCCTCACTAACAGAAGATATATCGTGAATGATGTTACCGTTCTGAACAAGGTAAATGTTGGAAGCGATCATGGAACGGTAAGATGCACTCTTGATATAGATGTAAGAAAAGAAAAAAAAACTGACTAGAGTAAATAATACAAGGTTCTTTGAGATAACAGAAGAGGAGAAAAAGCAGTATATACTGGAACTTAAGAACAAGTTTGAGCTTCTGTGGACGGCTCAGGACCAAGATATCGACAAGGAATATTACAACTTTCTGAAAGTGATAAAAGCCCAAGGAACCTATAGGTAAAAAGTAACAAAGAAGAAAAAAATTAGTCAAGAAACACTTGACATGATGAACCGAAGACGACATATGAAGAGCAAGATAAACACTGACAAGGAGAAAATTGAGTATACTGAGTTATGCAAAGCCAATAGAAAGAGACTAAGAGAGGACATAAGAAGATTTAACACAAAAAAAGTAGAACAAGCATTAAGAGAAAACAAAGAACTTAAATCAGCAGCCATGAGCAGTAATACAGAAAGACAAATGATACTGAAACTGAAGAATAGTGATGGTGTACTTATAAATACCAGAGAAGGCATAATTCAAGTAGCAGAAGACTACTATAGAGAATTATACAAGGAGCGAGGGAATGATGCTAGCAGCAGGAAAGATGGATCGCAAATCAGTAACACTTATGACGTACCCGATATCCTTCCTGATGAGAACACGCGTTGAAGAAAATAAAGAATCAGAAAGCCCTGGGGGAATATTAAGTTACTGTAGAGTTGTTAAAATTGGGAGAAAGAGACATGGCAGAGAAACAGGCAAGACTCTTCACAAAATGCATTAGAAAAGGTGTGATGCTTAAGGAGTGGAATAATGCAATCAGTTTTGCTGCACAAGAAAGGAGATAAATAAGAAATGGAAATTATAGACCAATTAGCTTGTTATACCACATCTACAAGTTATTCACAAGGGTCATTACTAACAGATTAGGAAGAATACTTGATGAGAATCAACCAAAAGAGCAAGTTGGCTTTAGGACACGATTCTCAACTATGGATCACCTTCACGTAATATCACAGCTAATGGAGAAAGAAAATGAATATAAAACACCATTATGCCTGGCATTTGTGGATTATGAAAAGGCATTTGACTCCACACAGCCTAAGGCAATGTTTCGGGCACTGGAAAGACAAGGCATAGATACCCCATATATTATGATTTTGAAGAAAATATATGAGAATGCTACCTCCTATATAGACTAGACAATGACAGTAGGAAATTTAAAATCGAGAAAGGAGTTCGAGAAGGAGACACAATATCTCCGAAACTGTTTACTGCTGCCCTTGAGGAAGCTTTCAGAAGATAAGACTGGTCGCAGAAAGGAGTCAATGTGAACGGGGAGTACCTTAACTATTTACGATTTGCAGTTGACATTGTGGTCATAAGCTACGATCCCAAAGAATTAGAGGAAAATCTTAATCAGTTATGCAGAGTTAGTAAGGATTTTGGACTAAACATGAATATGGCTAAAACAAAAGTAATGATGAACAAGCATGCCACAGAAAGGGAAATAATGAATGAAGGAGCAGTAATTGAAAAGGTGGAGTCATTACTTATCTGGGACAAGTTATTAGCTGTAATAATGATAAATGGCTGGAAGTCAAGAGAAGAATAAATTTTGGATGGATAGCATTCAGGAAATACTGAGGAGCAATATCCCAATTTGTCTGAAACGTAAAACAATGAACCAATGTATACTACCCACCATGACTTATGGAAGTGAAACTTGGGCCCTCACCAAAAGAATGGAAGAGAAGATGAGAATGACACAGTGAAGAATGGAACAAATTATATTGGGAATCAGAATGTTAGATAAGAAGAGAAACACATGGATTAGGCAGCAAACTCAAGTAAAGGACATTCTTATCAAAACTGAAGAACTAAATTGGTCTTGGGCAGGACACATAGCTCGAAGACATGACAGATGGACTAAGAGAATAACAGAATGATACCTAAGAGGAGCTAGAAGAAAACCTGGAAGACAACAACAGAGATGGACAGATGAAATTCGTGAGTTTGTGGGTCGTAAATGGGTGGCCATTGCACAAAACAGAAGGAACTGGAAAGTTGCTGGAGAGGCCTTCATCCTGCAGTGGATTGAAAATGGCTGATGATGATTTCAGATAAAGCATCTATTAAATGTATGAATTGTACTGAAATCTTACAATATGTGTTGCTATCTCTTATATGTGTATGCAGACACAGTTTTAATATAAGGCAATGTGAATATTCTTTTTGAAAATAAAAGGAGATTGCATATATTATCTGTGTTGTCTGATTTTTGTTAAAAGATGAAATTCCATGGATTTCTGATCCATCAGTATGAATTTCTCATCTGCAAACTGATAAAATGAATTAAATGATAAAAAAAATATATATATACAGAGAATATTACTGCATTAAAAATAATAATAACAACAACTATGCTTTTCATAATTTTTTTTTCAATTCCCACCCCTGAATATTTTTTAAATTTTTTCTAATTTTCTTATTTGATTTTTGGAAATAATTTCCCTCTAATGTTCGGTTATCAGGTCAAAATAACTGCAAATAATATTTAGGGCATTTATACAGTTTTCATTTCAGAATATTTTTAAAAATTCCGCAGAGGGAAAAAGCCTCACTATCATGAATCCTTATACATTTGGGAAACTCATAAAGAAAAGGATTAAAGGGATACCTGAAGTCAAAGTTGTCTATTCTTTGAAAAGCAAATAAAATGACTTGGGTAATATACAGTTTCAAGAATAATGTGTGGCTTCTTTTGGCCCAGTCTACAAGAGCTGTTAAACATTATTGTATAGACAGGGCTGAGTTCAAACATAGCAATGAGCAAACTAAATTTGCTACTTACTGCATTAATCTCATATTGTGAAGGCACTTTTGTACAAGTTAGTAAAGACCACATTGAAAATGACCTTGCAGGCAAAATGCTGCTGATCTCCAAGGATATTTTCTTGAATAATTTGGATAATACTCTGTGGGTATCCCCAAATTATAGATTTGTCTGAAGATAAAGTTATGGTTGTTTTCATATCATGAAATACAATTGCACTGTTACAACTATGGATCAGAGTGCCATCATAAAATTCAAGTACAATACTACTACTGCTTGTGAACATTTTCCCTAAAGCCATAAATATTACTGAAGCCTCTAACAACATTTTCTCCAACTGCATTAATGATGTATGGAAAAAAATTGACAGAATGCCAATCTTTTCTTAACTTCAATATTATACCAAGTAAACCAATGGACTTCAAAGGACTTGAAGATGCAGAGCAATCCAAGCTGAGACTGTTAAACTACACAAGCAATGAGGCTTTGGAGGAAATGGAGAAAGATTGCCTCACATAATGAAACATTAACAAACAAAATGTTTATTCAGCTGGATAGAGATTGAGACCAGAATGGGGATGGAGATGAATCAGAAACTCCTTCGTTAAGATCTCTTAAAACATAGATGTTTGAAAAATTAGTTTTCAAACATTTAGAGACAATAAACGAGAGAGTGTTCAACCAAATGATCCTATCCCTGAATGAAGCAGTAAAGTAAACAGAAGTTTGGTGGTTTTTTATAAAATGCTACAGGGTGCTCTATGCTGAAAGCAAAAAGATTCCATTCATCTATCAAATTTTGCACCTCAAGAAAGATGTATTCGTGGAGCACTGGGAAGCAACAAAACACATAGAAATGTCTAAAGCAGAGTCCTCAAGAAGGACTCTGCAAACAAAAAATGAATATTAATATTATTAATATTCATTAATTTTATTAATATTAAATGAATATTAATATTATTAATATTCATTATTACTAATATTATTATATTAATTTTATTAATATAAAATGGATATTAATATTCATTATTATTAATATTATTCTAATGATCGAAATACTGTATTTTTAACAGGCTTGAGTAGAGTATAGATAATACTGTATATTTTCCCTTGGGAAACACTGTCCAAGGGAAAAGTATATTGCTATTTATTTTAATTGCTATTATCCATACCACAATTTCAACCCTTTTTGGGACTCATCTGTGGGTACCATATGGGCATCATAGTGAAGACCTTGAACAATCTGGTGATGAGGTACAAACAAAACATCAGTGATGATATAAAAGTTAAAATACTCAAATAAATTTATGGCAAAAGTCTCATGATACAAGAGTTAAGGGCAAAATCATTTCATAAACAGCAATGAGCAATTTGGTTTGCTACTTAATACATCTCATATTGTGGAAGCTCTTCACCACAAATTTCTTCTGTATTATATTACTGTAAATAAAAAGAACTAGGGCAGAAGTATATACTTCTCCCTTGGACCAGTTCTCAAACTTCTGAGTAATAATGCATTTGAATTTTCCCAAATTATAAATTTAAAACTACAATATAACCTAGTTAAAAAAAAAAAAAAAAAAAAAATGTCAAAAATTAAATATTTTAATGCCATTAGTAAAGGCATATGATGCAAGAAAGCAAGCTTATATAGCATCAGCCATCTACATCTTCTGCTATAAAAATATTACCGACATTAAAAAAAGAAATCTACTGTATTGCCATTAATACAATGATTTATAAAACTAAACAATATTATACCAAATAAAAGAATTGTAGCAAAATGCAACAAATATGCTGATGCTGTACTAACTGCTACCTGCATACAAGGAAAAAAAGTAAACACAATAAACACCATGGGGGGGATGCTGAACTCCTCCCTAGTTTTATATTCATACAAAGGTTAGCGACGTAGATCCAGATTTTCATAGTATTCGTTAGATATCATTTATAACACACACGCACTTTTTTAAGCATTCATATGAGCACGCTACCCACCCCAACCCCTCCAAAAAAAAAAAAAAAAAAAAAAACAATTCTGGCTGCGCCGTTATATAACGCTATACTTAAATTCGGCAAATAACTTGCAGTTCAAATAACAGTAAAAGCTCGAGTGCACTTTTATTAAGTTATACCCTGAGATTACAGCACATATTTTTTGTTATCAGATAAGTGAAAAACAACACTAATCCTTTACGGCGGATGTATTTATGCATGATTATACTTATAATATATTCATTACAGATAGGATCGTTTCATCACTAATATGCAATTCTATTCAACAAAATCTGTATCTAGC
Organism: Mastigoproctus giganteus; assembly: GCF_048544385.1. Classification (NCBI taxonomy): domain Eukaryota; kingdom Metazoa; phylum Arthropoda; class Arachnida; order Uropygi; family Thelyphonidae; genus Mastigoproctus; species Mastigoproctus giganteus. The sequence goes on along the minus strand of NC_143588.1, from coordinate 21,530,506 downwards.
AAGGGGGAGAAATTGTTTCCTGCTGTTCCTGCTCAAAGCCATAAAATGTAAACACGGAAGCATACTCATTTTCTGCAAACTGCAAAAATATCTTACCACCACGATTTACGGAGCTGAAAAACAAGCAGAACCAAGTTTCAACATTCCAAATGTTTTCTTCGAATATTCGCCAACGCAGCTGTAAAGTCACATAACTAACCACATCCATGATTCCCATTTCTGCAAAGATGCTGAAGTAGAAATAATCAGGAGCACAGATCTAACTGCTCTGTGATCAGGAGGATCTCGGGAAGGTTCTGGCAAATAATTAAATGCAAAACTGTGCTCAAGTTATTACTCTGTGGATCAAGCAAAAGAAAGAAATTGTTGCGCCACGCGTAATAATTTCCCACTATGGGAAACAATTAATTAAAACGATTCATTTTAAAATCTTTTTTTTTTTTTTTTTTTTTCATTTTCGTATTTTTCACTCTGTGGTTCTATTTATGCTATTCGAGAACGGCACTTCAGTGCAATGTTTCGGTTGGAGGATGTTCAAACGACTATGTGAACACTCTCTAACTGAAACATTCTCTAATGCGGTTCGTTCCATATGGTTCAAACTATACAAGAAAATGATACGCAGAAACGCCCGCAGAGAAACGGGGCACTGCTCGTCACAAACCATACGATACTAGTTGTCGAATTCCCTTGACTATTCATTGCCCTCCCTCTCCTGCAGTGTTGGGCCTGACCAACGTCACCGTAATATATTCTTACGGTGGCAACGGCCTGGCTGTATGTTAGTATCGCCACTGGTCAAATAGCAGCTATGATCATTAGCCACCCCATCCCCAAAGAAAATCCTGGAAGCGCGCATGGTGTTCGTACAATATTTATAAACGTATTTGTTATATAAGTTTTATCTAGGGAAAATATTTAATTTAAATAAATATATACATTAAATTTTCAATATTACCCAGAAAAAAATTCGTGACAGCTTACCGGAAAAATATATCGCCGTCTGCTGCTCGTTTAGAAAAGTATAAGTTTGCAAAGCCGTATGTTACGTTTGCAGATGATCATTGAACCACTCTTTATTCCAAGGCTTCACTGCATTATATCAAGCATATTAAAATGACCCGGCATTAAATCTAATTTTTTTGTTTAATTCCAAAGCGTTTCTACAAAGTTGGTATTCAAGTTATTTACTAAACACTTATTCCAACTTACTAACAATCAGTGGCGTAGCCGGGGAGCGGTAAGCGAATTCTCCCCTATCATAAATTTTGTTTGTGATAGGGGAGCATGAATCCATTTTTATCATTAACATCTGAAGATATTTCAATAATGACAGAAAAGGGTTAAAGAAGTTATTATTATTAGCCATCTGGTGCAAGGAAGCCCAGGCCTACGCTGCACCAAACAAAAAAAAAAAAAAAATTCTGAGTTACTCTGGGAAAGAGAGAGAAAACAGGAGTCAGAAGTAGAAGGGAATCACCAAGAAAGAGAAGAATGATGATATCCAGCTCAAGACCCTGGGTGTGTCAAGCCCATATTCAAACCAATTGTTTGTTTGAACTGACATTCAAACAAACAAATGGTGTCTATTTTATCCCTTTGCTCCCCCTCACTTCAAAACCTGGCTACGCCACTGCTAACAATACAGCCTTTCATGACGTTCCTAATGGTTTTGGTAACAGAAAAAGCCAAAAAAAGAATTTGTCTTAGAAATCTGAATTTAAAAATTAGTTTGTGGGCTTTTATTGTTGGAGTATTATAGTTGAATTCCATTTCGATTTAAAATTTTTCATGTCACAGTTGTTGATGAAGGATTTTAGGTGTATCAGCAACTTAGACCATATTTAAAGTGACCAGATTCTTAGCATTCCAATGCCAGACATCTGGGGGGGGGGAACAATATACACATTTTTTAAAATATTTTATATATAATAAATATTCGCATAGAAAATACCAATTAAATATATTGACTTCTTTTGAACTAAACTTATAAAATAAAACAAACTTCTTTAAAAATATAGTATATATATATATATATATATATATTTATTTATTTTATTTTTTTTAACAGAAAGGCTGAAATTCAGTATACGGTACCCCTTGTTTATGTAATGAACAGAAGATTGTGTGAAGGATGTGAACTGCGAAAAAAAAAAAAAAAAAAACACTTATTAGAGGGGTCATGTTTTTCATTGATTTTCATTTTTTTTAGTGAAAAAAGGTTATGTTTTTATTGTGAAATAATAATAATACATACTTCTTTTAACAATAAAAACAAGAGAGATTAAATATATTTTACTACTGAATGAAATTTTCTTAATAATTCTTCATTATTTGCTATTTCTTCTTAAAGTTCTTCACAAGAATTAGCAAAATTGCGCTTAACTTGTAATATTGCTTTCAGTGTTTTTGCTGACATCCACAGGCACCTCCGTAGCCAGGTGGGAAGGAGCAGCAGTGCGTAGCACACGCTTCTTGATTAGACCGGGGTTCGAGCCCGTCACCACCAAATACAGAGGATGCGGAAAGGTCAGGGAATGACCACCGCATATCCCGGAGCAATATGGCCTTAGTTGCTAATGCTCCTAAAAACCACATAACAACAACAGCTGATATCCACAGCTTATTTAATATAAAAAAAACTCTTTCCAATGTATCATTGATTCCTGGTTTGCCATTAAGTATGGCAGCTACATGTCCAATCCGGGACAGTTTGCAATGTGGGGCAAACGACTGAAATCCGGGACTTTTGGTCACTTTAACCATATTGCACCACATATAGCATAAAGTTCTGTGGTCAATTTGCTTGCTTGCTGGCCAAAAAATTCAAATTCAGAGAGAAAATGTTTTTACAGGAATAGGGTACACTTAAATAGAACAGGAGCAAAATTAGTCCTTAATGCTATCAAGGCGGTGTTAGGTGGGTGGAAAACTGATAGCTTCGGGAGATACGCAGACAAATAGATTAACAGCCACAGGCAGAACTGAAAGTGATTCTTGCACTGCTCTATTGGAACATGCAGCAGCACAAAAAAGCAAGATACTGAGGATTTCAAGGCCTGCTATGGGTTATCATTTAACAAGGAATTACATTGCTGCATTAGAGTGACTAAGAGTAAGAAAAGGTGCACAATTATATACTTGCCTAATTATATACTTGTACACTAATGCTAAGATCATGGTAACAGGAGCGGATTAAGGTCGGTTGAGACCCCGGGCGCAGAAGAAAATATTGGGCCCCTTAAAAAAAAGAGAGAGACAGGGAAAATAAAAATACATTTTAACCATTTTTTTAAATAAATAAAAAATATTATATACTATTAATGTTTTATTTCCAATAAAATTTGAATATAATATATGTATAATATAATTAATAATAGCATAATAATAATCACAAAGTTTTGAACTAATATGTTCAACTAATTTGTTGGGGTTTTGCGTATAAAGTTGGGGTTTTGCGTGGGCCCTTCAGAAGTCGGGGCCCAGGGTGCGCGCCTGGTGCACCTGCCGTTAAATCCGCCTCTGCATGGTAAATAAATTTAATGAATTTTCAAGTACTGATTAAGTCATCAAGTGTGGATATTGTGGGAGATATCAGCAACATGGTGTCATTAAGACAAGCAATACAGAATTTGAATATGTGGATACAAATGTGTACAGAAGGGATAGGAATTATACTTTTAGTTAAACATATTAAATAAATATAGCATATTAAATGTAAAGCAGATCATCCATTCAACATGGATGACCAGTGCAATGTTGAATCAGGTTGGCATGCTACAAAAGCACTATGAAAACAAAAATGGGAGTAGAATGTACCATAGGCCTAATGACTATGATGAGTATAATAAACAACTAAACAGAGAAATAGAGTGGCCCATTAAATCAGAATGCCATATAATGGGGGAATGTAACTTTCCAGATTGTCACTAGAACTTGTGGGTTGATAACTCATATACTAGCAAGACTATTGTGGATTTATTGAATTATTGTTTTCTACAACAGCAGCATGTAGAAAAACAATAATTTGTTAGAGATGCAACAAGAGGAAGCAATACTCTGGATCTGATTATCAGCAGCGATTCTTCATACATTAATTAATAACATGTTGATAAAAGACCCTCTGGGTGGCAGTGACAAAAGTGTGCTGATGTGAGATTAACTTAAAGATATAACTGCACTCAAGAGCAAAGAGAAGTGCGTTTGCATTCATAAGGGTGACACCATTAGTTTCAGATAGTTTTAAATTCTTATAAGTGGGACCATCTGATGATTTTATCAATAGCAAATTCTAAGTAAGAAACACTCAGAGAAGTAATTAGAATTAATCGTAAAAAGCTATTAAGCTTATCATAACAAATAAGAAATGTCCTTCAAGACTTAGACCTAAATGGATGTCAGATGAACTAATCGACTTGTGGCAAAGAAGAAAAATGTATGGGATGCACATACGGGATATATAAACTAAGTAATCATCACAAAGGGGGTTATTCAAGCTAAGGCAGATTACAGAAGTCTCTGGCAAAGAATACAAAGACTTCTGTGGTTATAAACAGTAGATGGAAGGGGGTTGAATCACAGTGGACCACTTGATGTCGATGGTTTAACTGTTGATCCTGCTCAGAATGCTGACAAACTGAAGAGGTATTCTGCATCTACATTCATGCATGTGGAGTGGGGGTCCTTTAGGGAAGTGGATGCAGGGCCGGTGGGACATGGTAAGCCTCGTAAGCAGGGCATCAACATCTGGGGAGCCGAAATTCAAAATTTTTATTATAGTAATATTTAATAAAAGTATCTTAAGGATGCCAAATATATTTCTAGGTAGTTTAGGAGTTGGCGGTTAATTGATTTCTCCATTACTTTAGAAAGAGTAGAAGTAATTGCAATGGGACGATAATAAGATGGGAGGGATTTGTCACCCATTTTAGAAACTGGCTGGATATGAGCAAATTTCCAAGCAGAAGGAAAAACACCTTTGGAATAAGAAAGTGAAAAAAGGCAGCAAAGAACAGGAGTAAGTTCAGGAGCACAGGTTTTGAGAACAAGTGGAGAAATACCATCGGGACCTGGAGCTTTCTTAGCATCAAGATTCTTCAAAATCCTTCTGACATCCTTTTGACGGAAGACCACAGGAGGCATTGAATGGAGCATGTTGGGAATGGTGGAAGGTGTTTTACCAAGATCAAGCTAAATTTTTGGCAGATTTGTAGTTGGAGAATCCCCCCCATGACCCTTAAGGGTATAGAGGCTTAGGAAGGACGACAGATTCCTGCCAATGGAGATGCCCCAAAACGTCCAAGATATGGATGCTGACTACAAGAAATTCATTGAGGACAAAGCCTACAGAAGACATATCGTCAGGGAGCAGCTCTCATCTTCAACTGAGTGACTGTCACTATTTTTCCTTGATTGGTTTGTTGATATTGTAAAAAAAATCTGTTTTGTTTTCATGTGTTTACAACTTATTATTTTGTTAGAGTTTTAGTTTGTTTCTATGTTCAACCCCTAGCATTTTTATTGTTATGGGCATTGCATCAGGCATACATATAAAATTTACTTATTTTCGCTGATTGCAATAAAGACATTATATATATATATCATTAATACATGAGTTGGAAGAAAAATGGGATGCTAGCAGTTCAGATTTATCCTTGGCTGAAGTGACAACAGAACCATCTGGTTTTGACAGAGGTGGGAGCAAGAAGCAAGTTTTTTACTCTTAGCCTGTTCAAAATCTAGTTTGGACTGATTAATAACTGCTTAACAATTGTTGTGAGCTTTGGTGTAGGCAGAAAATGAAACTGAAGAACTGGAAACAAGCCAATTATTATATGCAACATTCTTCTCTTGAATAGCCTTAGCACATTTATTGGAGAACCAAGGTTTAGCTAAAGGACGAGATTTTAAAGTGGAGTGTGGGATAAAGGATTCCATTCCTACAAAAATAATTTCACTGACACGATCTGAGAAAATATTGATATCAGAAGTTTAGAAACAGTAATCTCACCAATGAAAAGAAATCTCGCAGGTCATCCCATTTTGCATTCTTGTAATGCCTGACAATATGAGGGAATAGCCATGAGATAAAGGCTCCATTGGAGAAGAGACAATCACCAAGTTCTGAACTAAAAGACCACTCACTTCGACCGTGTACTTAGTAAGGTTGTTTGTGAGGAAAAAGATCAAGTGTGTTGGCTGTATGGTTAGGATTGTCCAATATTCTTGTAGGTAAATGAACAATCTGTGCAAGGTCATTAATAATTGCAAAAGCCTCAGCATCTCGACCAGCTGGGTCTGTGTGACTAGAAAACGGAAGCCAGCTAGAGTTGAGAACATTAAAATCAAGGAAAATTACCTCACTGTGAAGAAAGTTGGACTGGAAAAAGTCAAGTTGGAAAGAGAGGAAGTCAAAAAGCTCCAAGTGATTAGTGGAGTTGGGAGAACGGTAGAGACAAAAGATAAATTTGACACAACGAGGTAGAGAGATTTTAAGCCAGAGAAGATCGAAAAGAGGAGATTCCAAATTACCAAGTCTCTGACCGGGAATATCGGAACGGACATATGCACAAGTATCACCTTTGAGGCAAAAGGAATCAAACAGTGAATAGTTTGGGCAACTGAGATGAGCAGTAATTGAATCAACCGATATTCTGTCAAAAAAAGTACATGGGGTTTGGCAGACTGCAAGTGGAAATGGACATCATTAAGATTAGAATTGAGATCACGTATATTTGTGAAATGAACTAGGAAATGTTTAGGAGGTTCAAATCTTTTTGCAGATAGGCTTACTCTGTTAGTTTGACAATTCATGGTGTATTCAATAGTAAGAAAAAGTGGGGGGGACAAGCTGTATGAAGTAATGGTAAGAATATACCCAGATCCCTGACATAATGTGGTCTCGATAATGCCCCTTGCATACACACTACTCGTACTCCCTCCAGTCACTATCTGGCAGAGTAGAGGTAGCAAGATTATACACTAGCTGATCCAGAAGCCTCCTAAAGAGTTACCAATAGGTTCAGTCCAGTGTACTAACTAGCGGCCGGCCTGCAAACACCGTTTTAGAGCTGTACCCTCGAAATGTAAGGAAGATTGGATCTTGCCACGATGTTCATTGTAACCTCAAAAGTCATCAGTCATACTGCATGATGGAGGATATGGGGAAGGACCAGGGTATGTCTGCCAGGGGCAAAAGTTGATGACGTTGTAGAGCGGATATCATCTTTTAAGGGCACAAAAGGTGATATAGTTGTACACGTTGGCACTAATGACATTAAGAGTAGGAGATCGGCTGAGTTACTTGACAAGTACAGGTCACTGATGAAAAAAAGCCGTGAATTAGGGTTGAAATTGAAAGTGTCTGCAATTCTGCCCAGACACGATAGGAGGGCGTATATGATGAGAGCCCTGTCAATCAATTCGGCCCTGGAAAGATTGTGCAGGGCTCAAGGGGTAGAATTTTTTTCAGCCTGGTCTGTACTTGTTAACAGGAGAGACTGCTTCTACAGGGATGGGATACACTTAAATAGAAAGGGTGCAAGAATGTTTGCTGATGCTATCGAGGCAATGTTAGGTGGGTCGGAAAACTGCTAGATTGGGGGGATACAAGGACTAATAGATTAACAGTAGCCACTGGCAGAGGTGAAAGTGATTCTTGCACTGCTTCTATTGGAATGAGCCGCAGCCTGGAAAATAAGATGCAGGATATTTCAGAGACTGCTGGGAATCATTGGGGTACAAGTAAACACATGGGTTGTGTTAGGGTAGCTAAGAAAAAGAACAGGTGCATGTATACTTGTGTGTACACCAATGCTAGGAGTTTAGTAAATAAATTTGATGAATTTGAGGTATTGCTCAAAACATCAAAGGCAGATATTGTGGGGATTTCAGAGACGTGGTGTCACACAGATATAAGAAATGCAGAACTGGAATTTGGGGAGTACAATGTCTACAGAAAGGATAGACAGGATAGGAAGGGAGGAGGGGTTATGCTATTAGTTAAAAAACACATAAAATCCAAGGAAGTGAAGCCAGTCGACATCGCTGGACAGTGCAGTGTCGAGTCAGTTTGGTGTGACATAAGCATTGGGAGATCAAAATTGAGAGTAGGAGTGTGCTATAGGCCTAATGACTCTGATGAGTATAATAAGAAACTGTTCGGAGAAATAGAGTGGGCCAGTAAATCAGAGAGTCTTATAATGGGGGATTTTAATTTCCCAGATATTGACTGGAATTTGGGGGCTGGTCACTCACACAGTAGCAAGGCTTTTGTGGATTTATTGGATGATTGTTTTCTACATCAGCATGTTCGGGAGGCAACTAGAGGGAGTAATACTCTTGATTTGATTATCAGTAGTGATTCTTCATGCATTAAGAATCTGCAGATAAATGAACCACTTGGTGGCAGTGATCACAGTGTGCTGAAGTGGGAGTTACTCAAAGAGGTAACTACCATTAGGGGTAAAGGGAAGGGGTATTGCTTTCGTAAAGGCGACTACAATGGACTGAGACAGTATTTAAATTCTATACAGTGGGATCAACTGATGATATTGCCAACAGCAAATTCAAAATGGGAAGCATTCAAAGAACTTATCGTGGAAGCTACTAGGCTTTACATACCAACTAAGAAATATTGTTCAAGGTTTAGGCCTAAATGGTTGTCAGATGAACTAATGAGGCATATGGCAGAGAAGAAAAATGCATGGGATACATACAAATTAACACGTGACACGGACGCCTATGATAGATACAAGTTGATCTGTAACCAAGTTACAAAGGAGGTTAGGCAGGCGAAGGCAGATTACGAGAGATCCTTGGCAAGGGATGCGAAGAAAAACAGCAAAGAGTTCTTTACTTATGTAAACTCTAGAAGGAAGGGGATGAATCAGATTGGTCCACTTGAGATCGATGGGTCAACTGTTGATGACCCTGCTCGGGTAGCTAACAAACTAAATGAATATTTTGCATCGACATTCACACATGAGGAGTTATTCAGCGAGGGGAATGCCAGAGGTGTATTCAACTCTAGCAGTAAGCTAGAGAATCTTGTAATAACTGAGAGCAAAGTGGAGGAGAAATTGTTGAAGATAAACACAAGAAAGGCACCTGGGGTGGATGGGATCTATCCAGTTATATTAAAGGAGGCAGCAAAGGAGGTAAGCAAACCCTTAGCCATAATTATGAGAGCTTCCTTGGACTCAGGGGAGGTACCCATTGACTGGAGATGTGCAAATGTGACCCCAATTCACAAAGGGGGATCAAAGGCTGACACAAGTAATTATAGACCTGTGAGTTTAACTTCTGTTCCCGGAAAATTAATGGAGGCACTGGTGAAAGAAGCACTGCAGGATCATCTAGACAAGACTTCAGTTATAGCTAGGACACAGCATGGTTTTGTTAAGGGGAAGTCTTGCCTGACCAGTTTGATTGGATACTATGATGCAGTCACAAAAGAACTGGATGCAGGGAATAACTTTGATATTATATACTTGGATCTTAGAAAGGCTTTTGATACTGTTGCACATGGAAGACTGCTGCACAAATTGGAGCAGTGTGGCATTGGAGGCAAGTTGCTGCTATGGATAAAGGGGTGGTTGAGGGGGAGAAGACAGAGAGTGGTAATCAATGGACACTGCTCATCGTGGACTAATGTTATTAGTGGAGTCCCTCAGGGTTCAGTATTGGGGCCTTTATTGTTTTCTGTATTTATAAATGATATTGATGATGGTATATCAGGCTTAATGTCCAAGTTTGCAGACAATACGAAGGTTGGCAGGGTTGTCAAGGACACTACTGACACTATGCTGCTGCAACAGGATTTGGAAAGGTTGAGCAGATGGGCTTCGAGGTGGCAAATGAAGTTTAACATTGACAAATGTAAAGTACTACATATGGGAAACAGCAACCCCAGAGCAACGTATCAACTCTGTGGTACTACACTGACAGTGGTAGAGAATGAAAGGGACCTGGGGGTGGTGGTGCAGGCAGATATGAAGTTCTCTGAGCAGTGCAGACGAGCTGCAAGAGTAGCTCATGGTGTATTGTCAATGATATATAGGAATTTTTCTAGCAGGGATAAGGAGGTGATTATTCCCTTGTATAAGGCAATGGTCAGGCCACACCTAGAGTACTGTATACAGGCCTGGAGGCCTCATTTCAGGAAGGATGTAGAGCTGCTGGAACGAGTACAGAGAAGGGCAACTAGATTGGTGAATGGGACAAAGGGGTTCTCTTACGAAGAAAGGCTTAAGTTTTGCAAATTACAGTGTCTGGAAACTAGGCACCAGCGGGGTGATCTGATAGAGGTGTACAAAGCCTTGAATGGTTTGAGCATGCTCAATGCTGATGGGATTCTTCCTCTAGCTCAGAAAAATCACCTGAGAGGGCATAAATTCAAATTGAGGAAAGACAGATGTAGGATAGATGTGCGGAAATTTGCCTTTAGCCAGCGGGTGGTTGGTGGGTGGAACAGACTTCCATCCCTTGTCGTGGAAGTTGATAGCCTAAATAAGTTTAAGGCTCAGCTGGACAGGTATTTCGAACGAACAGAGGGGTGAAGTGGAAGTGGTTATTTTTATTTATTTATGTTACTTTTTTTTTTTTTTTTCTTTGGCTGATGCTGCATAAGCTTGCTTTCTTGCATCAAATGCCTCTACTAATGCTAATGCTAATGCTAAAGGGTTGACTGGAACTTAGCTCTGGAGACTAAAAATGGGTTCCCCCACTTCAAGCCTCCAATAAGCAAAGTGGTGGTATTGCACTGGTTGATGAGAGTCATCTACCACCTAGTATTGCCTGGTAACACAGAGGGGTGGCATTCCTCCATGTGGTGTGGGTGCCACACCTCAACCCCTGCTTACGTTGGTTCACACCTGGGTGGTTACCCACCATGTGCTTGTGCATGGAGGTTATACCCAGGATTACTAACAGTCCCACCATCGTGAAGGTGCCGAAATTGGGTCCACTTGACTTAACACCTCTCGTGTTTGGGGTTTTCATAAAAAAAAAAAAAAACTTGAATGTCACCCGAATATCAGTTCCATCAGTGTTTTAGACTCGCAGGTAGCAAGTACAGCTTGTCTGGCAGTAACAAAAGTAACAAAATAATTATTATTAAGTAACAAACTTTGATATTATTATTATTCAGTAACAAAGGAACTGGATGCAAAAAAATAATTTTGATATCATATACTGTACTTGGATTTTGGGAAAGCTTTTCATGCTGTTGCACATAAAAGACTACTACTACTATACAATTTGGAGCAGTTTAGATTACAGTTTAGACAGCAGTTTAGATACAATTTGGAGCAGTTTAGCAAATCAATGGACACTGCTCTTCGTGGACTAATGTTATTAGTGGTTTCCCCAGGTTTCTGTGCTGGGCCCCATTTTTGTTTTCTAGATTTATTGATGATATTGATTAAGGTATATCAGGCTTAATCTCTAAGTTTGCAGATGTTATAATGGTTGGCAGGGGGTGGTTAATGACAGTAATCAGGCATTACTGGAACAAGATCTAAAAAAATTAGGCAGATAGACTCAGAAATCAAGTTTAATATTGAAAAAAGCAAGGTACTGCATATGGTTAGAAGTATCCTGAGATTAACATATTGTGTTGTACTACACTCAGGTTAGCAGAAAATGAAAAAAGACCTGGGACTAAATTGTCAATCAGATGGGAAGCTCTCTGAGCAAGGCAGGCAGGCTGCCAGGACAGTTCATGAGGTTTTGTCAATGATGTACAGGAACTTTACTAGCAAAGATAAGGAGCTGATTATCCCTTTTAGAAGGCCATAGTTAGGCTACATCTTGAGTACTGCATACAGGTCTAGAAGCCTCATTTTAGGCAGAATGTAGATCTGTTGGAAAGGGTGAAGGGAAGGGCAACAAGATTGGAGTGGGGAACAAACGGGTGCTCTTACCAAGAAAGACTCCAATTCTGCAAATTGCAGCGTCTGCAGACTAGACACATGCAAGGTGATCTGTTTGAAGTGTTTAAGCTTTGAATTGATTGGGAAAGTTCAATCTGATGGTATTCTTCCTCATGTGTAGACTTCCCACATGAGGGGGCATAAATTCAAATTGAGAAGTTTTCTTTCAGCCAGCTGGTTATTAGTTGTCAGAAGAAACTTTTCATTTGTTGTTGTTGAACTGAATAGCTTGAATAATTTCAAGGAACAACTAAGCAAATTATTGGAGGGAGGATGTGGGAAAGGTTTTTTTTTTAACTTTGGCTATTGCTTTTCAAACTTGCTTTCTTGCAACATATTGTCACTAAATCCAGGGTGGTAGTTGACAGATTTAAAGTGGCAGGTGTTTCCCCCCCAGTAAATTATTCTGAATTTTTTCTCCTGCAGAACATGCAAATCAGCCCATAAACATGATAACCATGCAGCCAAAAGACACATGGTATGCATTACTACTAGTTGCTCTATGTGGGAGAGGTGTGAAATGGGAGATGACTATGAAAGTAAGTGGAATTACTTCAATATCTACAGTTACAGTTTACTGCTATATTAGTTTCAGCCAAGAAAGCCACAGGCTTTCTTGGCACCAGCATCAGCCAAAAATAAATAAATAAATAATTATAATAAAATACATAAATAAGTAATAAAAAATAAATAAATAAAAAAGAAAGAGTAGATAAGAAAATACAAAACAAATTATACTCTTCCCAGCACATGTAAGTAACTATCCAGTTCACCTTTGAAGTAATTCAAACTGTAAGCCTCAACTACCTTCAGAGGCAACTTGTTCCAGTAAGTAATGATTCGCTGGCTAAAAGAAATATTGCTACAATCTAATCTAAACCTCTTCCTTGTAATTTGAATTTATGGCCAGTAGTTTTGGAATTCTTTACAATAGTAAAAAGTCCACCATCCATTTTACTAACCACCCACTCAGAGCCTTATAAACCTCAATCAAGTCCCCTCTAAAGTGCTTGGTTGCCAAGCTCTGTAGTCAACATAATTGAAGTCTTTCATTGTAAATTTGCCCTTTTGCTTATCTCAACAGGCAAGTTGCCCTTCTTTTGATCCTTTCAAGAAGCTCAATGTCTTCTTTTTTTTTTTTTTTTTTTTTTTAGATGGGGTCTCTATACCTGGACATAGTATTCCAAATACAGTCTTAGTAATACTAATACTAAGACTGTATTTGGAATACTGTGTCCAGGTATAGAGACCCCATCTAAAAAAAAAAGAAAGAAAAAAAAGACATTGAGCTTCTTGGTGAGATCGGCAAAAGGGCGTCCTTATGAAGAAAGACTTCGAATATGTGGGTTGCAGAGTTTGGAAACTAGACACCTTAGAGGAGATTTGATTGAGGTGTTTAAGGCTCTGAGAGGCATCAGTAAAATGAATGAGGACAAGATTATAAATGATGCTAGAACTAGGGGTTATAAATTCAAGTTACGGGGGGAAATGTTTAGATTGGACTGTAGGAAGTTTTATTTTAGCCAGAGAGTTATAAATTACTGGAATAAGTTGCCTTCATGGGTGGTAGAGGCCGACAGGTTGGGGAAATTGAAAGGTCATCTGGATAGTACTTTCGGGTAAGGGAAGCTCATAGGATGATAGGTTTAATTTCCTTTTTATTTATTTTTAATTTTATTATTTTTTTTTATTTATTAATTATTATTATTTAGTTATTTATTTATTTATTTATTTTTTATCATTGTTTTGTTCAGATTTTTTTTTTTGGCTGGTGCAGCATAAGCCATAGGCTTTCTTGCACCATGTGGCCGTTACTAATACTAAGTCTCTCTGAAGAATATTACACTGAGAATCAGCATCTTCAATTGTGCAGCACTAGGTAAATTAATGATTGAACATTACGATATAAAATCAGTGATCACTGAATTATGACCACCTCATTCATAATGGACTAGGCCGTATAGCACTCAGTATAAAAAGCCGAACAGCTTCGTACGCTACAGCAGTGGTAATTTGCATCTTGTCTGGAAAGTACTGTGATAAAGTAGCAGTTATGGGACGTAGTAAAGATATCAAATACTGTACAGTCTTACAATTGACATATACAGTAGGATTGTGACCACCCTATCTCTACTAGATATTGTTCGATATATCATCATTAAAACACCATGTGTTTTCCAGGCCACCAGTTTCCACTGCTCAGAAAATTCCGTATCTGCCCAGATCTCGTTCTTCCTCTACTGTTTTTAATTTAACTTCACTAAGTGTATAATTTATTTTGGGGTTGCAATTCTGCAAATATAAAATCTTGCCGTTTTGCTGCATTAAACATAGCTACCACTTTTCTGACCATTCTTCAAGCCCATTCAATTCATCCTGAAGTGCACCAATCTGAAGAAATTTTTGAACGGGGTGTAACTCAGTTGTAGAATGTTTGCTTTCACTCCAGGGACTCACATCTGGTGAGTATGGGCTTGGCACACCCAGGGTTCTGAGCTGGATATCATCATTCTTCTCTTTCTTGGTGATTACTTTCTACTTCTCTCTCTCTCACTCTCAGGGTAACTTGGGAATTTTTTTTGGGTGGTGCAGCATAAGCCTCAGGCTTCCTTGCACCATATGGCTAATAATAATAATATCCCCTAATCACAACCCTCTGCCGTCTAAAATACAGCACCCTGAAACCCATTTTAGAATCTTTCCAGTGATCACAACATATTCCAGCTTATGCATTAACCTCTCTGAGGGACTAAGTCAAATGCCTTTCTAAAATTTAAATAAACTATGTCAAAATTGTTTCCTGCATACAGCTCATAAGTAATTGTGTCAAAGAAGCTTGCCAAGTTAGTTAAATGTGATTTTGCCTTAACAACACCATACTGTGTATCTTTCAAAATACCACTTCTATCTAAACGTCCCTGGATTCCACTATTAAAAACCTCCCTCTAAGAGTTTCCCTACTATTAAAGTCACACTAACTAGTCTGTAATTATGGACTTCACACTGAGAGCCACCGTATGTACTGATGATATGTTGGCATTTCTCCAATCCAAAGGAATCTGTCTCGAGTTCAGTAACACCCTCATAATTAACCAGAATGGGTAACATACTGTTTGGCCCCTCCCTCAAAATTACCAGGTAAATGCCATTAACTACATGAGCCTTACTTGCCTTTAAGCTTGAAAGAAAGAACATTAAGCGCAAGAGATGTGCAGAATTACTTCTTAACCAACGTGTACAACACATACACGTTGGCACTAATGATATTAAGAGTAGGAGACCGGCAGAATTACTTAACAAGTACAGGTCACGGTTGAAAAAAAGCCGTAAATTAGGGTTGAATTTGAAAGTGTCTGCAATTCTGCCCAGACACGATAGGAGGGAGTATATGATGAGAGCCTTGTAGATCAATTCAGCAATGGAAAGATTGTGCAATCCTCGAGGGGTAGAATTTTTTTCAGCCTGGTCTGTACTTGTTAACAGTAGAGACTGCTTCTACAGGGATGGGATACACTTAAATAGAAAGAGTGGAAGAATATTTGCTGATGCTCTCAATGCAGTGTTAGGTGGGTCGGAAAACTGCTAGCTTGGGGGGATACAAGGACTAATAGATGAACAGTAGCCACTGACAGAGGTGAAAGTGATTCTTGCACTGCTTCTACTGGAATGAGCAGCAGCCTGGAAAACAAGATGCAGGGTATTTCAAAGACTGCTGGGAGTCATTGCAGTACAAGTAAACACATGGGTTGTGTTAGGGTAGCTAAGAATGGGAACAGGTGCGTGTATACTTGCGGGTACACCAATGTTAGGAGTTTGGTAATAAATTTGATGAATTTGAGGTATTGCTCAAAACATCAAAGGCAGATATTGTTGGGATATCAGAGATGTAAAGAATGCAGAACTGGAATTTGGGTAGTACAATATGTACAGCGAGGATAGACAGGATAGAAAGGGAGGAGAAGGAGGAGGGGGTTATGCTATTAGTTAAGAAACACATAAAATCCAAGGAAGTAAAGCCAGTCAACATCGCTAAACAGTGCAGTGTTGAATCAGTTTGGTGCGACATAAGCATTGGGAGATCAAAATTGAGAGTAGGAGTGTGTTATAGGCCTAATGACTCAGATGAGTATAATAAGAAACTGTACAGGGAAATAGAGTGGGCCAGTAAATCATAGTCTTATAATGGGGGATTTTAATTTCCCAGCTATTGACTAGAATTTGTGGGTTGGTCATTCACACACTAGCAAGGCTTTTGTTATTTATTCGATGATTGTTTTCTACATCAGCATGTTCGGGAGGCAACTAGATGGAGTAATGCTCGTGATCTGATTATTAGTAGTGATTCTTCATGCATTAAGAATCAGAAGATAAAGGAACCACTAGGTAGCAGTCATCACAGTGTGCTGAAGTGGGATTTACTCAAAGAGGTAACTACCATCAGGTTACCCCTAAAGTAAGGGTTTTTTCTTTCGTAAAGGCAACTACGGTGGTCTGAGCCAGTATTTAAATTCTATACGGTGGAACCAACTGATGATGTTACCAATAGAAAATTCAAAATGGGAAGCATTCAAAGAATTTATCTTGGAAGCTACTAGGCTTTACATACCAACTAAGAAATATTGTTCAAGGTTTAGGCCTAAATAGATGTCAGATGAACTAATGAGACATATGGCAGAGAAGAAAAATGCATTGCATACATATAAATTAATGGGTGACATGGAAGCTCATGATAGATATAAGCTGGTCTATAACCAATCACAAAGGAGATTAGCCAGGCAAAAGCAGATTATGAAAAATCCTTGGCAAAGGATGCAAAGAAAAACACCAAAGAGTTCTTTACCTATGTAAACTCTAGAAGGAAAGGGATGAATCAGATTTGTCAACTGGATATTGATGGTTCAACTGTTGATGATCCTGCTCAGGTTGCTAACAAACTAAATGAGTATTTTGCATCTACATTCACCCATGAGGAGTTATTCAGGAAGGGGAATGCCAAAGGTGAGTTACACTCTGGCAGTGAGCTAGATAAACCATCTAGCTCACTGCCAGAGTGAGCTAGATGGTTTATCTAGCACACATGTAATAACTGAGAGGGAAGTGGAGGAGAAATTGTTGAAGATAAGCTTAAAAAAGGCACCCTGGTGGACCGGATCTATCCAGTTATAATAAAGGAGCACGCAAAGGAAGTAAGCAAACCCTTAGCCATAATTATGAGAGCTTCTTTGGACTCAGGGGAGGAACCCATGGACTGGAGATGTGCAAATGTGACCCCAATTTACAAAGGAGGATCAAAGGACGCCACAAGTAATTATAGACCTGTTAGTTTAACTTCTGTTTCAGGAAAATTAATGGAGACACTGGTTAAAGAAGCACTGCAGGATCATCTAGACAAGACTTCAGTTACAGCTCAGACACAGCATGGTTTTGTTAAGAGAAAGTCTATCTTGTCCAATTTGATTGGATACTATGATGTGGTCACAAAGGAACTGGATGCAGGAAATAACTTTGATAACATACATTTGGATCTTAGAAAGACTTTTGATACTGTTGCACATGAAAGACTGCTGAACAAATTGAAGTGGCATTGGAGGCAAATTGCTGCTATGGTGAAAGGGATGGTTGAGTGGGAGAAGACAGAGAGTGGTAATCAATGGACACTGCTCGTTGTGGACTAATGTTATTAGTTGAGTCCCTCAGAGTTCAGTGTTGGATCCATTGTTATTTTCTGTATTTATAAATCATATTGATAAAGGAATATCAAGTTTAATGACCAAGTTTGCAGACGATACAAAGGTTGGCAGGGTTGTTAAGGACACTAATGACAGTACGCTGCTGCAACAGGATCTAGAAAAGTTGAGCAGATGGGCTGAGAGGACAAATGAAGTTTAACATTGACAAATGTAAAGTACTACATATGGAAAGCAGCAATCCCAGGGTGACGTATCAGCTCTGTTGTAGTATACTGACAGTGGTAGAGAACAAAAAAGGACCTGGGGGTAATTGTGCAGGCAGATATGAAGTTTTCTGAGCAGTTCAGATGGTCTGCAAGGGTAGCTCATAGTGTCTTGTCAATGGTATACAGGAATTTTTCTAGCAGGGATAAGGAGATGATTATCCCTTTGTATAAGGCAATGGTCAGGCCACACCTTCCGTACTGTATACAGGTCTGGAGACCTCATTTTAAGAAGGATGTAGAGCTGTTGGAACGAGTACAGAGAAGGGCAACAAGATTAGTGAATGGAACAAAGGGGTGCTCTTACGAATAAAGGCTTAAGTTTTGCAAATTACAGTGTCTGGAGACTAGGCACCAGCGAGGTGATCTGATAGAGGTGTATAAAGCCTTGAATGGTTTGAGCATGTTCAATGCTGATGGGATTCTTCCTCTTGCTCAGAATAATCACCTGAGAGGGCATAAATTTAAATTGAGGAAAGACAGATGTAGGATAGATGTGCGGAAATTTGCCTTTAGCCAGCGGGTAGTTGGTTGGTGGAACAGACTTCCATCCCTTGTTGTGGAAGTTGATAGCCTGAATAAATTTAAGGCTCAGCTGGACAGGTATTTTGAATGAACGGAAGGGTGAAATGGGTGTGGGTTTTTTTTTTTTTTTTTTTTTTTTGGCTGATGCTGCATAAGCTTGCTTTCTTGCATCATATGCCTCTACTAATGCTAATGCTAACAAGAACAGTGAAGGTTGGGAAAAAGTCATCGGTTAGGTTTAAATTTGAAAGTGTCTCCAAATCTACCCAGACATGATATGGGAGAGTATATGATGAGAACCTGGCCAATCAGTTTGGCCCTGGAGAGGGTTTGCAAGGCTCATGGGGTAGAAATTTTCTTAGCCCCAGCATGGTCTGTGCTTTTTAAGAGGCAACTAATTCTATAGGGATGGGATACGCTTAAATAGAAAGGGTGCAAGAATATTTGCTGATGCTATCGAGGCAGTGTTAATTGGGTCGGAAAACTGCTAGTTTGGGGGGATACAAACTGGAAGACTAACAATAGGCTGCAGGCAGAGATGAAAGTGAATCTGGCACTGCTTCTATTGGAATGAGCAGCAGCCTGGAAAGCAAGGTGCAAAAGATTTCAAAGACTACTGGGGGTCATCATGGAACAAGTAAATACATGTTGTAAAAAAATGATGTAGAAGCAAAATACTCATTTATTTTGTCAGCAATCCAAATAGGCTCAACAACAGTCAAATCATGGATATCAAGTGGACCAATTTGATTCATCCCCTTCTTTTTAGAGTTTAGATAAGTAAAGAAGTCTTTGCTGTTTTTCTTTGTAGCTTACAAAGATTTCTCATAATCTGCTTTGCTTGCTTAACCTTTGTGACTTGATTACATACTAGCTTATATGTAACATAGGCTTCTTTGTCACCTGATAATTTATTAAAAGATATTTTAAATTATAATTTATAATTTATATGATGCATTTGCTTCTCTGCCACGAATATTATTAGTTCATCTGACATCCAATTAGGCTTAAATCTTGAACATTGGTATGAAATATATAGCTTCCATGATTAATTCTTGAATGAATTGACCATTTAGAATTGGCTGATGGTAACGTGATCAGTTGGTTCCACTGTAGTCACCTTTAAGAAACAAAAATGTTTTCCTTTACCCCTAATGGTAGTTACATCTTTGAGTAAATCCCACATCAGCACACTGTGATCACTGCCTCCTAGTGGTTCCTTTATCTGCAGATTCTTAGTGCATGAATAAATGCTGCTGATAATTAGATCAAGAGTATTACTCCTTCTGGTTGCCTGTCTAACATGCTGCTGTAGAAAACAATTATCCAATAAATCCACAAGAGTCTTTCTAGCATGCCCCACAAATTCTAGTCAATATCTTGAAAGTTAAAAGCTCCTATCATAAAGCTCCTATTATAATAATATTTAATAGAAGTATCTCAAGGGCACTAAACACATTTCTGCCTAGGGGCACCGAAAACCCTAGGGCCACTTTTGAATATTTTCCACATATTTTGGGATATTTTCACTATCCAGTTGCAAGTCTGAGCAGACTTGGATTTGATTGGATACCTTGGATTGAACTCTGAATTAAATTGTTCTCTTAAAATGTAGTCTTGGAAATTTTTTACATATATGTGACTTAATTTCCACCCTAATCCTTGTTTTGTCCACATCAAAAATCAAAATGTTGGGACCCCTGGCCTTTAGTTGTTCTGTTTGAGACCAAGGTTTGTCACCTTAGGGTTGATTCTTATTTCCTCATCATCTTCTCTGGTCACTGTTTATATCACTACTCCTCTGGTCCTTATCTTCCTCATTCCTCTGAATTTACAATTTTGAATTAGGTCTCCACTTTTTAGCTTTCTGGATGGCTTCACTGGAATCCTGCTATTGGTATTATAATTACAATATTGTCTTCACTTTTTTGATTGTTTGTCATTGTTTGGGGTTTCTGCTTGTGTCCCTGTTTGTTTTCTCTCAATGCTGGACACAGCCTGTTGTCCGTCTGAGTGATATCATTTCTCTTTGGTTTCTAATTGTACTTTCAAAACCTCATTTTCTATGTGGAGGTCTGTAATAGTCTTCTAAATTAATCTGCATTTCAATTATATGCTTTCTGATTGTGGCAGTGATCCTACCAGCTTGTTCAGCCATGAGCTGCTCCAATTCAAGTCTAACTGAGAAAACTTTATCTAAGGCAGTACCAGCTGCTTGGAAGTTCTTTTTGCTTTGTGCAGTATTCTCAATGTCTTGTATTGCTTGCCGAGAACTTTGACTATGTTGGGTTGTCTCTGTCTGTGGAGAATCAGGCCTTGTTCAAGTTTTCATTCTTCTAGTTTAGCTATAAGCTGCCCAGGTCTGCTTCCTCATCTTCTGAATTTATATGAGAATGGTCACTATCATTGTCTGCTCTTTGCATATGTACTACAGGCTGCAGGTTCTGAGGCTTTACCTGAGGTCAAAATTTCAGTATTCTCTATTTTTTGTATCTTACAATTTTGATGCTTTGTTTTTGTCATTGTGTGATGTAAATCAGGATTATAATTGTCACAGGAGTCCAAAGACAATTCATGAACAAAACACACCATATTTTTGGGTGAGTTTAGACCACCTAAATTAAGTTCGACAAAATCAGTTCGACAAAAGGGTTTATTGCTAAATCTACTTCTATGCCAAAATCAGTTTTTAGCAAGACATGGGCATGGCAATTTTGGCTTGGAATGAAGCAGACAACACCTATATGGCAGCAATTGCAGCTAAAAACAAACTCCCAATCAGGAGTGGCTTGTCCATAGGCACTGCAGCACCCCAGCTATTTAAATCTAGATACACAGTGAATGGAGTTATATGAAATTTTGTGAAGAATAATGCAATGCAATTAATATTTTTATTAACAGGACCTGCATATAGTATGCGCATCCTCTATTTCCAGTAATCATTTCAATAATAAACGAATAAAAACATGAAATCATTTCCAACTTTGAAGTTTAATTAACTGTAGGCCTCACTGTGTGCCAGGCAGTGACACATTTTGCATTCCAGTGAATATCTGGTAGTTCGTTGCCATTGGCAACTTGCCAATATACATTTTTTATGGGTGAAACAGACCAAAGACAATTCATGAACAAAACACACCTTATTTTTGGGTGAGTTTAGACCACCTAAATTAAGTTCGACAAAAGGATTTATTGCTAAATCTACTTCTAAGCTAAAATCAGTTTTTAGCAAGACATGGGCATGGCAATTTTGGCTTGGAATGAAGCAGACAACCCCTATATGGCAGCAATTGCAGCTAAAAACAAACTCCCAATCAGGGGCGGCTTGTCCATAGGCACTGCAGCACCCCAGCTATTTAAATCTAGGTACACAGTGAATGGAGTTATATGAAATTTTGTGAAGAATAATGCACTGCAATGAATATTTTTATTAACAGGACCTGCATATAGTATGCGCATCCTCTATTTCCAGTAATCATTTCAATAATAAACGAATAAAAACACGAAATCATTTCCAACTTTGAAGTTTAATGAACTGTAGGCCTCACTGTGTGCCAGGCAGTGACACATTTTGCATTCCAGTGAATATCTGGTAGTTCGTTGCCATTGGCAACTTGCCCATATACATTTTTTATGGGTGAAACGAACCAGTCACTGTAAAGTGCGCAGTGCAAATTTCATCATTGACCATGATGAGTGTATAGCCACAATGTCAGTGTCTTTTTGTTATTCGCCCGAATTCCCATTAAGTAACTAAATAATATCAGTGTTAAGTTAATACTCGACATTCAACAGTGTAATTATGTGATTACAACTGAATTGAGCTTGAACTTGGTAAGTTGAAGTTATATTATGAGGTAATGTATAAGTAAAACATTATTTCTACGACACACGATTTTGTGAAATTTGATTTGTTCATGGCCTCCATGCTTCTCCATGAAATAAATCGCATGACAGTGAATAAACTTCAGCAACTTAGTTTTTCACAATTATCTCTCCAAGTAAAAATTGCCATTAAATAAGAAGGCCACCCCACACCAAAGGCAGTAGTCAGAGAATACAAGCATGAAAAAAAAAAGGTCAGTTTAAATATAGCTGAGAACCATGTTGACATAGGCATGTGTACCTCGAAGCAGAGGAAGCGGGTTAATTATGGCACGTGCCGGGTGAATCAGAAAACATAGCAGACCTTTCATCCCTAAATAGTAATGCGACACAATGCGAGCATTATGCTTAATTAATTTGAAGTAAATTTTCGAGAACAGAACAAAGAGAATGTCAGAGAATCACTCCGAAAAGCATGCTTGATGATGCCACTCCAGCGAACATGTTTATATGTATATGCCGAGAGGACCTGTCTGTTCAATCCCAAGATGAGTTTCTTTGAAGACTGCAGTTGCAAGAGCAAGGCAAGTGTGTCTTGCCAATGTGATAGAGGCTGAAACAGAGTTTACAAATAATTTGCATTATTCTGAGGTGTGTTTTATTTTTATCATTCTAAACCTTTTTGTACTTTTAATTGTATAGTGATGCTTTTTAATTTTCAGAATTCTGAATTTTTTTTCAAACCATAGTGGAATTGAAGTCCTAGGAAGGGCAGGGCAGAAGGATTGTCTGAGTGTACCCAGATCTGGAATCTTTTTCAGATTTTATTTTTTCTTCTTCTAAGCTTTTTCTTTTACAGGGCTGCCTTTTTAATTTTCAGAATTCTGATAGCAGAACTGAGTATTATTTTTCTTATTCTAAGTTTTTGTAATTTTACTTGTAAAGGGCCACTTGTTTTTTTTTTTTTTTTTTTCAGATGCAAACAGGGTGAGGAAGCTCTCCTCAATATGCTCATTTTTACAAAATTAGCAAAGGCATAAAAAAAAAAAAAACTATTATATTAGGCCACCTGAATATTTAAATTCATATGCTGTGCTGTGTGTCTTACGTCTGTTAATTGAGTGTGTTCTATGATCGATTTTTCTATTTTGCTGGATGAAAAACACCAGTTCTGAGGGAAAAACCTTGCTATCTACGTCTGAGACTGACTACCTCAGCAAGCCAGGGAGAGAAAAAAAAAGCTCATTAAACTTCCTCACATCATCGAAGGATTTGAACCCGGGCCTTTTCCACCCAGTGTGGGGAGGACAGTGACAATACCACTGTGCTACCCATGCAGACCTTATCAAAGGCAGAGAGCGCTTTTCCCAAAAGGACAGATTCCACAAGGCACTTTTAACTTGTGTAACACCAATTCATTAAAGACTGCCAATTCATAAATCTGCCATCCCTGAAGCTTTCAAATTTAACTTCAGACAGGATTATTATGACATTCTACAAAGTAAATCAATCACATGTTGAATTCTTGCTCACTGATACTCTGTCTATCAATTTCATTTTGATTAACATTTTTAATAGTGGTGGAGTCATTCTGAGAGCATTAAACACAGAGCCTAAGTGAACTTGAACGAATTCTTGAAAAGAAACAAAGCATAATTCAAATCACTAATACTGATGCACTTTGCATGGCATATGCAATTGTTTTTGGTGTCGCAGCTTAAAGGGACGATGTAGCAACATAGACAAATGTAGGCAGGGATTTCAGATTTGAGAGCGAAGAACTACATAAGACTGGAGGGATACCTTACCTTTGTCTGCAAGTTTTTCAAATGTGGGAGGAACGTAAGTCCTGAGTCCAGGATTATTCCTAGATATTTCAATTCAGTAGTGAAACGTATTGTGGTCTCGTTTATCTTAATGTGGACGTCTTCTGAGGGAGCCTTTCAGTAAGATGGAATTAGTCTTCATTGGAGAGATTTAAAGATTATGATCCCTTGCCCAGTTTTATAATATCGAGAGAGCCTGATTTGCAGAGTTTTGCCTGATTTGCAGAATTTCGCTCTGTAGTCTGCAGACACGGCCAGGGAGATAACTTCATTCAGGTTAGTAGTGAGCAAGTCATCAAGTACAACATTCAAAAGGAGCGGCCCCAGTACTGAGCTTTGGGGACAGCCCCTGTAAACCTGGCGTTTGACTCTGCAGTATGGTGTATTGACATTTATTTCTCTGGCTGTGAGGTAGCTTCTTATAGTATTATAGAGGTTTCCAGGAAGACAGGCACGTCTTAGTCGGCTGAGGATGCTTGGCCACCAGAGTGAGTCGAACGCCCCAGCAAAGTGTATGGCAACAATCAGGAAATACAGGGTGGCCACTGAAAGATTGATGGGTTTGAAAAAGTCATAACTTTTTTATTTTATTTTTTTACAGGTTATAGAGCATCCCTTGAAGATTAAAATGGCTACGTATGATGTCTAGCAACGAGTAAAACTCGTTGGGTTTTTCTATTCCAGTGAAAGATCAATTATTGAAACTCAGAGAAAATACCGACAACATTTTAAAGTCCTCCTAGCGATAACATGATTCGGAACCTAATTGCCCGGTTTGAAAGAACTGGATCAGTCGGCGATCTTCCGGGAAGAGGTCCTAAGCGCACTGTGCGCACTGACGCAGCGGTGGAAGCCGTACGGCAGAGTGTCCTTGAGGATCCATCTGTCTCTGCCCTTCGTCGCTCCGCTCAACTAAGCATCGCTAGAACATCGCTTCAGAAGATTCTGAAAGGGTGGTCAGGCTTTCAGTGGCCACATTTTAATCTCAAAGGGATGCTCTATAACCTGTAAAAAAAGAAAATAAAAAAGATTAAAAATGAACAAGTTATGACTTTTTCAAACTCTTCAGTCTTTCGGTGGCCACCCTATATTTCCTACTGGAGTTTGTGGCAGCTGTGAGGATATTCTGGAGTGTGTCAGCTGTTGAGCATCCTTGTTTTAAACCATATTGGCTTGTAGAGGATAAATATGCTGCATTATAATGTGCTGTAATTCTACTGTGCAAGAGGTATTCGAAAAGGTTGCTTAGCACAGATAACAGGGCAATCGATCTATATGAAGATGGGATTTCTGGAGTCTTGGTCGGGTTTTTCAGAATCAGGCATATGTTAGCTGTCTTCCAATCAGAGGGGAAGACTCCTGTCTGCAGGCAGCGATTGAACAGGTTGAGGATGAGATATGGGGTATGCTCCACAGTCTTCCTTATAATCTCTGGTAGGTCTGATCCTGGACATTTATTGTTGCAGAGTCTATTAGTTGCAGCTCCTCAATAGTGAAGGGCGGCTTTTGATGTTCTGGACTGTATATACTGTTGTCCTGGCAGAGTTGCTGTTGTTGACTTATACTAGGATCCATTGCTGGTTGGATAATTGTATCCAATATGTTATTGCTGGATCTATCCAATGAGGTTGTTATGTTACCTTGAGGGGTTATGGTTGCTGTCATTACCTCCCCTCTTGGGAGTTTGTTGATTGTGATTTTATAGACTACACCCCAGGGATCGGTGTTTCCGGTTGTGGAAACTAGGCATTCCCATGACGTTTGCTTGCGTTTCCTGATAGTAGCCGTGTATATATTTCTGGTCTCTCTGTATTGCTGGTGGAAAGCCTCCACCTCCGCAGCTGGCCAGGACCGTCGCGCTCGTTGGAAGGCTCTTCTCCGGGAGTTGACCTCCTGCTGGAGACGCTGGAGT
This sequence comes from Mastigoproctus giganteus, assembly GCF_048544385.1. Classification (NCBI taxonomy): domain Eukaryota; kingdom Metazoa; phylum Arthropoda; class Arachnida; order Uropygi; family Thelyphonidae; genus Mastigoproctus; species Mastigoproctus giganteus. The sequence continues at coordinate 21,504,532 of NC_143588.1, read as the reverse complement.
TCTGGGCACCACCACAGGACAGCGACAAGAATGGGTTTCTTCCTAGGAATGGCGCAGTTACTAGTTTTTTTATAATGATATTTGTGACTTTGGTAGGCATTAGGATCAGTGGGATGGTAATTATTAACTTGCAGCTGCTGGGCTAAGGAGCGCAACTTCTCCGCTAAAATGTCCCATTTTGCTCTGGGGATGGCATACCTTTGAGGGATGAATCTTGGAGTTAGGATTCTACCCAAGCATCTTGTTATCTGGTATGTTATGGCCCTGTAGTCTGAGGTGGTCCAGGAATCCTGGCCTAAGGGTACTTGCACGAAGAACGCAGGTGACATGCTTATCTGGAACCAGTAGCGCCGCATTCCTATGTGCCGCCAATAAGCAAAATAAAATTTTCCGCCTTAACTGTTGAGCACTGATAATCGTTAACCAAGCAGAAAACAATATCGAAAAAAATTTCGGCGCCCTGTTGAACTGCTGCCCGTAAGCGACGCATACTTCGTCTACCCATTTGCTGCGGCCGTGCCTGGAACCAGCAGCCACGGGTAGCCATGTTAGTTAATCAACCATGTAAGCTAATGGGAGTGCGTACAATAACAGAATATGGGCACTTCCCATCGCTTCTTGTACAGAGGAAGTACAGATGTCTCTCCACTGAGTACACAGTTCTAATTGTTTAAAGGCAATTATTAGAACTGCGTTAGAGATTGTTTCTACAGGGGTGGGATACACTTAAATAGAAAGGGTGCAAGAATATACCCTGATGCTATCGAGGCAGTGTTAGGTGGGTCGGAAAACTGCTAGCTTGGAGCGATTAACAGAGTAACAGATTAATAGTAGCCGCAAACAGAGGTGACAGTGATTCTTGCACTGCTTCCATTGCAATGAGCAGGGTGCCAGAGATTTCACGGACTACTGGAAGTCATGGACAAGTAAATACATCGGCTGTTTTCGGGTAACTAAGAGTAAAAAAAAACAGAATTCATGGGATACCTGGTTCCTGGGAAACGCGACGCTGTAGGCGGAGAAATTTGGTGGATGAACATGGCCGTTGACGTCAAGCATTGTTTCAGCCAAACGGAGAGCAATAGTGGCACAAATCACCGCCGACTTCAACGAGGGAGGTGTCAATCACTACCAAGACCATTAGGCGATCATTAGCCGCAATAAGTTATGGGAGCCGCCGACCCACCAGAGTCCTATTCAGTGTTCAATCCAGAGCGTTTGTGCGGGGGGAGAGAATGTTACTTCTGGGGGGGGTACATGTAGTATATATTTTTTTATTATTTAATACTGTATTTGCAACATATGTATATGTCACAAACATATCTGTATATTTATGAATTTATAATAAGAGAACATGAGAAAACAAAATAGGAAACAAAGGGAAATATTTATTATTTAACATCTAAATACTAAAATAAAATTCACAAAAACCACGTTACTGACAATAATCACAGTTTAATAATATGAAAATCACCAATTAAAATTCACAAAAAAAATTACACAAATTATAATCAAACATGCAAGTACTGTATTGTAATAATCTTATTCTTCTTTGCTTTTTTCTTTGCATGTGTATCAATCATTTCATTTATTAATTTTTCCGATAACTATTTGATTAGCAAAGATAAAAACTAGAATTCCATAATCATCATCATCAGCAGCCATTTTCAATCTACTGCAGGATGAAGGCCACTCCAGCAACTTTCCAGTTCCTTCTGTTTTGAGCCGTAGCCATCCATTTACTACCCACAAACTCAAAAATTTCATCTATCCATCTCTGCCTTTGTCTTCCAGGTTTTCTTCTAGCTCCTCTTGGGTACCATTCTGTTATTTTCTTAGTCGATCTGTCATCATGTCTTCGAGCTATGTGTCCTGCCCAAGACAATTTTAGTTCTTTAGTTTTGATAATTTATTTTTACTATTATTTTAGGGTTGCCCGTAATTAAATACATCAACCCGTATTTGTGTCTGTAAATTGCGTATGTTCTATGGACGATTTGCCTGTTTTGCTGGAAGAAAAAAACCCCAGTTACTGTGGAGAAAAACCTTGCTGTCTACGCCTGAGACCGACTAACTCAGCCACAGAGTGAAAAAATCCCATTAAAGTTCCTCGCGTCATCGACGGGATTCGAACCCAGGCCTTTTCCACCCGGTGTGGGGAGGACGGTGACGATACGACTGTGCTACACGCACAGACTCTAGTTTTGATAAGAATGTCCATTCAGTTTGCTGCCTAATCCATGTGTTTCTCTTCTTATCTAACAGTCTGATTCCAATTTAATTCGTTCCATTCTTCGCTGTGTAGTTCTCAGCTTCTCTTCCATTATTTTGGGGAGTGCCCAAGTTTCACTTCCATAAGTCATGGTGGGGCCTATACATTGGTTCATTATTTTACGTTTCACACAAACTGAGATATTGCTCTTTAGTATGTGACTATATTTCCTGAATGCTATCCATCCAAAATTTATTCTTCTCTTTACTTCCAGCCATTTATCATTATTACAGCTAATAACTTGTCCCAGAAAAGTAATGACTCCACCTTTTCAATTACTGCTCCTTCATTCATTATTTCCCTTTCTGTGGCATGCTTGTTCATCATTACTTTTGTTTTAGCCATATTCATGTTTAGTCCAAAATCCTTACTAACTCTGCATAACTGATTAAGATTTTCCTCTAATTCTTGGGATCGTAGCTTATGACCACAATGTCAACTGCAAATCGTAAATGGTTAAGGTACTCCCCGTTCACATTGACTCCTTTCTGCGACCAGTCTAATCTTCTGAAAGCTTCCTCAAGGGCAGCAGTAAACAGCTTCAGAGATATTGTGTCTCCTTCTCGAACTCCTTTCTCGATTTTAAATTTCCTACTGTCATTGTCTAGTCTAATATAGGAGGTAGCATTCTCATATATTTTCTTCAAAATCATAATATGTGGGGTATCTATGCCTTGTCTTTTCAGTGCCCAAAACATTGCCTTATGCTGTATGGAGTCAAATGCCTTTTCATAATCCACAAATGCCAGGCATAATGGTGTTTTATATTCATTTGCTTTCTCCATTAGCTGTGATATTACGTGAAGGTGATCCATAGTTGAGAATCCTGTAATAAAGCCAGCTTGCTCTTTCGGTTGATTCTCATCAAGTATTCTTTCTAATCTGTTAGTAATGACCCTTGTCAACAACTTGTAGATGTGGGATAACAAGCTAATTGGTCTATAATTTCCAATTTCTGATTTATCTCCTTTCTTATGCAGCAAAACTATGATTATATTTTTCCACTGCTTAGGCGTCAGACCTTTTCTAATGCACTTTGTGAAGGGCCCTGCCAGTTTTTGTGTTATGTCTCTTCCTCCTTGGTCTTGGCGCATTATAGCTTTAGCTGCTAATGCGCCAATAAAATCCAAACCAACCAACCAACTCTTCCTCCCAATTTAACAACTCTACAGTAACATCAGTTTCCCCCGGAGCTTTCTGATACTTCATTTTCTTCAATGCATGTTCTACCTCATCAGGAAGAATATCGGTTATGTCGTATGTGTTGCTAATTTGCAATCCATCTTCCCCACTGCTGCCATCATTCCCTCGCTCCTTGTATAATTCTCTATAGTAGTCTTCTGCTATTTGATTTATGCCTTCTCTGCTAATTATATGTACATCATTGCTATTCTTCAGTTTCAGTATCATTCGTCTTTCTGTATTACTGCTCATGGCTGCTGATTTAAATACTTTGTTTTCCCTTAATGTTTGTTCTACTTTTCTTGTGTTAAATCTTCTTATGTCCTCTCTGAGTCTCTTTCTAATGGCTTGGCATAACTCAGTATACTCAATTTTCTCCTTGTCAGTGTTTATCTTGCTCTTCATTTTTCGCCTTCGGTTCATCATGACAAGTGTTTCTTGACTGATTTTTTTCTTCTTTGGATTTCTTTTTACCTATAGGTTTCTTGGGCTTTATCAATTTCAGAAAGTTGTAATATTCCTCGTCGATATCTTGGTCCTGAGCAGTCTGCAGAAGCTCAAACTTGTTCTTAAGTTCCAGCACATACTGCTTTTTCTCCTCTTCTGTTATCTCAAAGACCTTTGTATTATTTACTCGAGTCAGTTTTTTTCCTTTCCTTTCCTATATCTATATCAAGTGTACATCTTACCATTATGTGATCACTTCCAACATTTACCTAATTCAGGACGGTAACTTCATTCACAATATACCTTCTGTTAGTGAGGATGAAGTCGATTTCATTAGTTGTTAATCCATTCAGACTCTTTCTGTTCACCCTTTTCTTGAAAAAAGTGTTCATTACTGACTGACAATCCTTGAGATTCTGCAAATTCCACAAGTCTTTCGCCTCTTTCATTTCTTTCACCAATTCCAAAATTTCCTATAGTTCCCCTTACTCCGCTGTTTTGTCTTTTTCCAACCTTAGCATAGAAGTTCCCCATAATAATAGTGTAGTGGGTTTTCTGCTCATCTAGAAGACTCTCAATTTCGGTGTACATTTCTTCAACCTCTACATCATGATAGCTCGACTTTGGTGCATAAATCATTATAACCTTTAGCTTGTACTTCTTAGAAATCTTGAGTATTATGACTTGAGTATTAGACTTCTTAGAAATCTTGAGTATATCTTGACACCCTTGGTGATGCACTTTTTAATTCCAAAATGTTGTTTTTTAAATCTTTATGGACCAGAAACCCAATTCCACCTTCACTCCTTTCACTGTTTCCATTGGTGTACAGCAGATTTCCACTTGATAAACTTATAAGTGATTCATTTCTTCTTCTTGTTTCAGCCAAACCGATGATATTCCAATTCACATTTTCTAATTCCTTTCCCAGTTCTGATATCCCGATTAATGATCTTACGTTGTAACAGGCCAAGTTTAGTTTCCGTGCATGGCAGCCTGATCGTACCCAGGGAATCCCATACCTTGTAATAAGATGACAGCAGGGTTAGTAGAAATAATTTGATGGGCAACAAACTGTGAAGGGGTGATACCATCACCATCCCTTCACAATGAGGAGAGATACTAGTATCAATTATATGTTGTGGTGGCAGTGGGACCTGTATTATTTTGATTGTTTCAGTTGTCACTGTATGTTGAATATAGCATTGACAAATCTTTGAAATGCACTGAATGCCTCTTGTTTCAATAAGTTTTTCTTCCTGTTCAGCAGTAAATGTACCTTGTTGAATTGTTAGATGTTACCTGTATACCGCATATAGGGAACAAGAATACAGAATATGAGACCAAGTCCCCACTCTTTCAGATGTGATGTGTTACCCATGCTTAGGTCAGGCAGTTTTGCTTTGAATCCATTTCCTGCTGCAGCAATGTGACATAAACACCAGGTTAGAATCACTTACTGATTTTAGGTTTGTTTAACATAGGTTTCATTTGCAATAAATTTTTTGGTTATGGCACCTTTACTCTCAGGTGTATCAATCACTCTTTCTTTTTCATAACAGTGGCTAAGTTCAGCTCACTGCCAAGAATCTCAGCAGGTCTTATCTTATGGAGATGGGACCCAAGTCCACAAAATGTAACCATAAAGCCCAGAAAAAATTTTCTGAAACAGGGGATTGAACATATTGATAACTCTCTAGGAGGCATGCAGATCAGCTGTGTATAATATCATTACCTCTACTCTACCAGATGAAAATTGGAGGGAGACTGAATAATCAAAGTCATGGTCCAGCTCCAGTGATCCTCGGATCATAATTTGGTGATCGCGCTTTACCAGTGGAGGTTTTTCTCTCATGGTCATTCTCAACTTCAATTGTTTGGCAATACAAGATTGCAAAATGGAATGAGCTGCAAGATTTCTATTCTTCTTTTCCTAGGGTGGATTACTGCATGCCATGCACTGCATCCCCGAGTGGCGCCTCCGTAGCCAGGTAGGCAGGAGCAGCAGCAGCAGTGCGTAGCACACGCTTCTTCATTACACCGGGGTTCGAGCCCGTGACCACCAAATACGGAGGATGCAGAAAGTTCAGGGAATGACTACCGCATATCCCCGGACAATATGGCATTAGTTGCTAATGCTCCTAAAAACCAAATAACAAACAAGCATCTCCCAGGAATTCAGATGGGAGTTTATCTTTAACATACCATTTTAGCTGCTGCTTTGACAATTTGGGAGATTCAATGGCTTCAGTTACCCTGACATCCCACTGCTGAACACATACAGTATATTGTTTTTCAGTTAGGGAGTATCCCTTTGGTCTCCATGATGAGTGGGAAACCCCGAATCACTAAAACAGTTTAAAGGCTCGGTGAACATTGATATTATAAGTCCAGTTTCTCAGACCCTTTCAGAAAATTTAGACGTTGCCCCAGATATCAGCATTGAGGCAGAGGAGCGAAGATATGTTAAGTCTATCACTTGATAATTTGCTTAGATCATGTCAATGAAATTATATTTGTAGGAATGAAATCCTTAAGTCCACAATCAATCTTAAAATATCGTCCTTTATCCAAACCTTGGTTTTCCAATAAATGTGCTAAGTCTGTTCAAACTTGAATGGATTGAGTAGGCTCAATGCTGATGGGAGTCTTCCCCTTGCCCAGATTAAAAACCTGAGGTGGGCATAGATTCAAACTGAGGAAAGACAGTTGTAAAATAGATGTGCGGAAGTTTGCCTTTAGCTAGCAGGTAGTTGATTGCCGGAACAAACTTCCATCTGTTGTTGTGGAAGTTGATAACTTAAATAAATTCAAGGCAGACTATTTAGAATGAATGGATCAATGAAGTGGGAAGGGGGGGGGGGTTGGGTTTTTTTTCTTTGTTTGTTTTTTTTTTTTTCCTTTTTTTTTATGGCTGATGCTGTATAAGCTTGCTTTCCTGCATCATGTGCAGAAAACTAATGCTAAAAAAATAAAATGCTAACTCTTTCGGGCCCTCTAAGCTTATCTCTATGCAATCTTTCAATATTACAGTACAGATGCATACATAATAAAAAAGATATAAAATGTTTTGTTTATAGGCTGCGACCAAACCGTCTCGTTTGTGGTATACAAAGGAAGAATTAGCGACAAGTAGACCCTTGCTGTGAAAAAACAAATAAAGGGAATGTGAAAACCATAAAGCGAAACTTCTGACTATTGGATTAGTGGCTGCAGACACCCCTGAAAGCTGCGGGACACTTTTAATTACAATTACAATAGCATCTGTCAGGAACCAGATGCTATTGTAAGATGCTAAGACAGAGAGTGGTTATCAATGGGTGCTGCTCTTCGTGGACTAATGTTATTAGTGGAGTCCCACAGGGTTCGGTGTTAGGTCCACTGTTGTTTTGTATATTTATCAATGATATTGATGAAGGTATATCAGGCTTAATGTCGAAGTTTGCAGATGATACAAAGGTTGGCAGGGTTGTTAATGACAGTAATGGCAGTGTGCTACTGCAACAGGATCTAGATAATTTGGGCAGATGGGCTAAGAAGTGGCAACTGAAGTTTAACCTTGACAAATGCAAAGTACTGCATATGGGTAGAAGTAACCCCAGAGAAACGTACCAACTGTGTGGTACTACACTTAAGGTGGTAGAAAATGAAAAAGACCTGGGAGTAATTGTGCAGGCAGATATGAAGTTTTCTGAGCAATCCAGACAGGCTACCAGGGCAGGTCATGGGGTTTTGTCAATGATATATAGGAATTTTGCTACCAGGGAAAAGGAGGTGATTATCCCTCTGTATAAGGCAATGGTCTGGACACGCCTTGAATACTGCGTAAAGGTCTGGAGGCCTCATTTTAGGAAGGATGTAGATTTACTTGAGCGTGTACAGAGAAGGGCAACAAGATTGGTGAGGGGAATGAAGGGATCCTCTTACCAAGAGAGGCTTAAGTTCTGCAAATTGCAGTGGCTGGAGACTAGGCACCTGCGCGATGATCTGATTGAGGTGTATAAGGCCTTGAATGGGTTGAGCACGCTGAATTCTGATGGGATCCTTCCACTTGTTGAGATTACGAACCTAAGGGGGCATAAATTCAAATTAAGAAAAGACAGATGTAGAATAGATGTGCGGAAATTTGCCTTTAGCCAGCGGGTGGTTAATTGCTGGAACAAACTTCCATCTGTCGTTGTGGAAGTTGACAGGTTAAATAAATTTAAGGAGGAACTGGACAGGAATTTGGAGGGAATGGTGTGATTTTTTCTCATACACTTGCTTTCTTGCATCACATGCCACTACTACTACTGCTACTACCAATTCAGGCGAACATATTCGCGGCCTGCAACCTTGTTTGCGAGATACAAACAAAGAATTAGTCACAAGTAGACCGTTTTGTGTGAAACACTAACAAGAGATGGTTCGTGTGAAAATAAAGGGAACCTGAAAACCATAAAACGAAAATGCGGACACTTGAAATAGTGGCTTTTAGTTACAATCTGTGCAGTCAGAAATAGCCAGAAATATTGTCCATTTAATTCTTTTGAAAATTTCGTGTCTTTTGAATTTTAGTGATTTATTTTCGCCGAAAAATCACACCAACATTAGTTGATGTGATTTTTCGTATTATGTGTATTTGACATTAATTATTGAATTCGTGTTTTATAAAATAAAAATTACTGTTTTTCACCTGGGAGATTTTATTCCACAGGGGGAGAGTCTCATCCCCAGTCACTCCCTGGTTTCAACACTGTTCCCATTCCTAACACCACGACAGAGGTGTTAGGAAACGCCTAAACTGGGCAAAAGAACATCGGCACTGGACTACGGATTAATGGAGACGGGTCTCCTGGTCCGATGAGTCCCGTTTCCAGTTATTTCGAGCGGATGGGAGGGTGCGTATCTGGCGGAAACCGCACGAAGCTATGCACCCGTCATGTCAAAAAGGAACTGTTCAGGCAGGTGGACGGTCGGTAATGGTCTGCGACGTGCTCAATTGGCACACGTTACTAGGTACGTATCCCATAATTTCTGACCACTCAGTGTACACTTGCATGTACACCAGTGCTAGGAGTGTAGTAAAAAAATTTGATGAATTTGAACTGCTGGTCAAGACATCAAAGGCAGATATTGTTGGGATATCAGAGACATGGTGTCACACAAATATAAGGAATGCATATTGGGAATTTGGGGAGTACAATGTATACAGAAAGAATAGAAAGGGAAGAGGGTTATGCCGTGAGTTATGAAACACATAAAATCTAAGGAAGTGCATCCAGTTGACATGGCTGGACAGTGCAGCGTCGATTCAGTTTGGTGTGACATAAGCACCGGGAAATCAAAATTGAGGGTAAGAGTGTGTTATAGGCCCAATGACTCTGATGAGTACAACGAACAACTGTACAGAGAATTTTCTTGGGTGGTGAATCAGATTGTCTTAAGTTATGATGGAGGATTTTAACTTCACAGATATTGACTGGAACTCATGGTTGGTCACTCGTACACTAGCAAGGCTTTAGTGGATTTATTGGATGATTGTTTTCTACAGCAGCATGTTAGAGAGGCAACCAGAGGGAATACCACCCTTGATCTGATTATCAGCAGTGATTACTCATGCATTAATAATCTGCAGATAAAGGAACCACTAGGTGACAGTGATCACAGTATACTTATTTGGGATTTACTCAAATATGTACCTACTACAAGGAACTTAGAGGGGAACAGGTATCCTGTGTGTTATCAGACACTCAGCCTAAAACACTGATGGATCCAAATTCTCTCTATTACAGAAGATTTAGGAGAAGTCCGGTTGGCCTGCCTCCCTAAAATCCACTCATACATACCTTCTCGATGGTAAGCCCTGTTACGTCACTTAGGTGGCAACGAACGTGTAGAATGGTTCTCTTCAAGACGTCTGGTCAGCGTGAAGAGGAAAAGACGAAACCCTCCAGCATATGACAGCACGACAAAACAAATGGCCCTCAGTCCCCAGCAGCTTTCACTCCCCCCTCTTACGGCAGAGAGAGGATTAGAGTGGAAGCAGAGGGTGCTAAGAATCTCTGGGTACGACCAGGCTGCAATGCACGGAAACTGAACTTGGCCTGTTATAACATAAGATCACTCATTGGTGAAGACAGGATATTAGAGCTGGAAAAGGAATTAGAAAATGTGAATTGGAATATCATCGGTTTGACTGAAACAAGAAGAAGAAATGAATCACTTATACGTTTATAAGTGGAAATCTGCTGTACACCAATGGAAACAGTGAAAGAAGTGAAGGTGGAGTTATGTTTTGGTCCATAAAGATATAAAAAACAACATTTTGGAATTCAAAATGTACATCACCAAGGGTGTCAAGACTAATACTCAAGATTTCTAAGAGGTACAATCTAAAGGTTATAATGATTTATGCAAGAACATCGAGCCATGATGATGTAGAGGTTGAAGAAATGTACACCGAAATTGAGAGTCTTCTAGATGAGCAGAAAACTCACTACACTATTATTATGGGGAATTTCAATGCTAAGGTTGGAAAAAGACAAAACAGCGCAGTAAGGGAAACTATAGGAAATTTTGGAATTGGTGAGAGAAATGAAAGAGGTGAAAGACTTGTGGAATTTGCAGAATCGCAAGGATTGCCAGTAATGAACACCTTTTCAAGAAAAGGATGAACAGAAAGTGGACATGGAAGAGTCCAAATGGATCAACAACTAATGAAATCGACTTCATCCTCACTAACAGAAGATATATTGTGAATGATGTTACCGTCCTGAATAAGGTAAATGTTGGAAGTGATCACAGAATGGTAAGATGTACACTTGATATAGATGTAAGAAAGGAAAGTAAAAAACTGACTCGAGTAAATAATACAAAGGTCTTTGGGATAACAGAAGAGAAGGAAAAGCAGTATGTACTGAAACGTAAGAACAAGTTTGAGCTTCTGCAGACTGCTCAGGACCAAGATATCGACGAGGAATATTACAACTTTCTGAATGTGATAAAGCCCAAGAAACCTGTAGGGAAAAAGAAATCCAAAGAAGAAAAATTAGTCAAGAAACACTTGTTATGATGAACCGAAGGCGAAAAATGAAGAGCAAGTTAAACACTGACAAGAAAAAAATTGAGTATACTGAGTTATGCAAAGCCATTAGAAAGAGACTCAGAGAGGACATAAGAAGATTTAACACAAGAAAAGTAGAACAAGCATTAAGAGAAAACAAAGGATTTAAATCAGCAGCCATGAGCAGTAATACAGAAAGACAGATGATACTGAAACTGAAGAATAGCGATGGTGTACTTATAAACAGCAAGAAAGCATAAATCAAATAGCAGAAGACTACTATAGAGAATTATACAAGGAGCGAGGGAATGATGCCAGCAGTGGGGAAGATGGATTGCAAATTAGCAATACATACGACGTAACCGATATTCTTCCTGATGAGGTAGAACAGGCATTGAAGAAAATGAAAAATCAGAAAGCCCCGGAGGAAGATGAAGTTACTGTAGAGTTGTTAAAATTGGGAGGAAGAGACATAACACAAAAACTGGCAAGGCAAAGTGCATAAGAAAAGGTGTGACGCCTAGGCAGTGGATTAATGCAATTATAGTTTTGCTGCATAAGAAAGGAGATAAATCAGAAATTTGGAAATTATATACCATTTAGCTTGTTATCCCACATCTACAAGTTGTTCACAAGGGTCATTGCTAACAGATTAGAAAGAATACTTGATGAGAATCAACCGAAAGAGCAAGCTGACTTTAGGACAGGATTCTCAACTATGGATCACCTTCACGTAATATCACAGCTAATGGAGAAAGCAAATGAATATAAAACACCATTATGCCTGGCATTTGTGGATTATGAAAAGGCATTTGACTCCATACAGCATAAGGCAATGTATCGGACATTGGAAAGACAAGGCATAGATATCCCATATATTATGATTTTGAAGATAGTACATGAGAATGCTATCTCCTAGACAAAGACAGTAGCAAATTTAAAATTGAGAAAGGAGTTTGACAAGGAGACACAATATCTCCAAAGTTGTTTACTGCTGTCCTTGACAAAGCTTTCAGAAGATTAGACTGGTCGCAGAAAGGAGTCAATGTGAACAGAGAGTACCTAAACCATTTACGAATTGTAGATGACATTGTGGTCATAAGCCACGATCCCAAAGAATTAGAGGAAAAGCTTAATCAGTTATGCACAGTTAGTAAGGAATTTGGACTAAACATGAATATGGCTAAAACAAAAGTAATGATGAACGAGTATGCCACAGAAAGGGAAATAATGATTGAAGGAGCAGTAATTGAAAAGGTGGAGCCATTACTTATCTGGGACAAGTTATTATTAGCTGTAATAATGATAAATGGCTGGAAGTAAAGAGATGAATAAATTTTGGATGGATAGCATTCAAGAAATATAGTCACATACTGAAGAGCAATATCCCAGTTTGTCTGAAACGTAAAATAATGAACCAATGTGTACTCCCCACCATGACTTATGGAAGTGAAACTTGGGCACTCACCAAAAGAATGGAAGAGAAGCTGAGAACTACCCAGTGAAGAATGGAATGAATTAAATTGGAATCAGACTGTTAGATAAGAAGAGAAACACATGGATTAGGCAGCAAACTCAAGTAAAGGACATTCTTATCAAAACTAAAGAACTAATATGGTCTTGGGCAGGACACATAGCTCGAAGACATGATGACAGATGGACTAAGAAAATAACAGAATGGTACCCAAGAGGAGCTAGAAGAAAACCTGGGAGGCAAAGGCGGAGATGGATAGATGAAATTCATGAGTTTGTGGGTAGTAAATGGATGGCCAGTGCTCAAAACAGAAGGAACTGGAAAGTTGCTGGAGAGACCTTCATCCTGCAGTGGATTGAAAATGGCTGATGATGTACCTACTATCAGGGGTATAGGGAGGGGTTTTTGCTTTCGTAAAGGTGACTACAGTGGTTTCAGACAGTTTTTTTAATTCCAACCTATCTATGTGAATCGGCCTTTTCGTATTTGAAAAAAAAAAAAAAAAAGACGAAGAATCGCTCTATTCTTACGGACATGCACACAGAAAATTCTTTACGGTTGGGCTTATCACAGTATATCCTCGATTTTGAAAGCTTAGGAGATGACACGAAGAAACAAACTTCGCATAAATTAAAAATTTAAATAAGTATGAATTTAAAATAAGAATTCTGAATTATATTTAAATTTAAAAACAACATTTTACAATATGTGCTAGTTAACTTTTTTAACCATGTGCAATGAAATTCTTGAGATGGTAGATTTTGAAGCACATTTTGAAGAAAAGAAAGTAGATCACATCACAAATTAAGTTGGCCACCCCTTGTTTAAGGCAACGGTCAGGCCACAACTTTAGTTCCGCGTACAGGTTCGGAGGCCACATTTTAGGAAGGATGTAGAGTTGCTAGAACCGTAGAACGAGTACAGAAAAGGCAGCAAGATTGGTGAAAGGAACAAAAGGGGGTGCGCTTACAAAGAAAGGCTTAAGATCTGCAAGTTGCAGCATCTGGAGACTAGGCACCTGCGACGTGATCTGATTGAGGTGTATAATGGTTTCAGCAGGCTCAATACTGATGGGATACTAGGGGGCATAGATTCAAATTGAGGAAAGATATTTGTAGAATAGATTGTGCGGAAGTTTGCCTTTAGCCAGCGGATGGTAAATTGCTGGAACAAACTTCCATCTGTTGTGGAAATTGATAGCTTAAATAAATTTAAGGAGGAACTGGACAAATTTTTAGGGGAATGGATGTGTAAAATCGATTTTTTTTTTTTTTTTTTTTTTGGGCTGATGATACGTAGGCTCATGCGCTTGCTTTCTCGCATGACATGCCTCCATTACTATTACTACTAAGAGTGATATTAAATTTAGCGCTATTATTTATCATAAATATTTAGTGTTATTAAAGATATACATTCATTAGAGTATGTTATCACTGCGATGCTTAAGACAAGTACAAAGGAAGGGACGAAAATATATATTTTTTTTATATCAGATCATGTTTGTGTGATATGTTTTTCATATAGTGGAAAGTAAATATGTATTTACAGTATTTTAATTGTTAATATGCCGGGTAATAACGTAACAATATGAGCACACAAAAATGTGAAGTTTTCTATGCAAGAACAACCAATGTCTTAACTATAACAGAACCTTGAGTACTGAGATCCCTTGAACCAATGTCATGTTCGAAAAATAGCTAGGATGGAAGGAAAAGAATACAGTACATGTCTACAACAGGGAAAATGAAGCCCAGTAAGGAATTGAAAACACCATGTGCTTGCCGAAGAAAATGTTTTGAGATATTAAATGAAAATGATCGGGAAAACATATTTAAAGGTTTTTGTAAATCCAAATGAACTAATAGCCAACTCGGTTGAGGAATACCATAAAAAGACAATATGCCTAAGGGGAGGAAGTTCAGAAAACACAAGCAGGCGCTCCTTTTCAAGGAAGTATTTTTTGCAAAAAGGTATAAACAGAATGGAGGCGTGTCAAGCAATGTTTCTAAATACACCGGCTGTGACCTTAATGAAGGTTCCAGTAATTGTTGAAAAAGAAACGTGTTTGTAACAGTGGTATTTGCCCAGAAGACGGTAGGGGTAGACACGGACATCAAAAACGAATAACAGATGACGCTTAGAAGAGAATAATAGATCACATAAGACGATTCCCAGCTTACTGCAGTCATTATTCGAGATCTTACACAGGAAAAAATATCTAAATCCAGACTTATCAATATCTAAAATGTATAGATTGTATAAAACAGATTGTGAAGAACATAACTTGAGGTATGAACATGAGGCCATTTACCGGAAAATCTTTGTTGAAATTTTTAACTTGCAATTTGATTAGCCCAAGAATGTCACACTTGTGGCAAGTGTGGCAAATTTGAATTTATACTTAAAACATCAACTCTAGAAGGTCCTAAAATTGAAGAGGAAAAGAAAGTTCATTTGGATTTAGCAGAATCTAGCTATGAACAGAAGAGAATTGATAAACAAAAAAAGTAGAGAACATCCCAATATTTATTTTCTGTGTGTTAATATACAGAAGTGTCTGCCAACACCATTATTATACAGCGGAAGAGCTTTTTATAAAAGATCATTGTGGACTCTGAATTGAACTGTGTACTCTGTCACCAACTCCAAGCAATCGGTGTTACCTGCGGGATGAAACCATTGCTGAACGAGGGGGCAATGAAATTGCTTAATGTATTCGCCAGCACCTTCTGTCACTAACCTAAAGATGTACAGAAAGTCAATATGTTTAGCGACTCTTGTAGTGGCCAGAATAGAAATATCAATTTCACACTAATGTTCCTCAATATATTTTCTGATCTACAAGGTTGCAAAAGTCAGCTGATAGTGATTAATCAGAAGTTCCCAGAGCCTGGTCATACTCACATGGAGGCTGACTCCATTTATGCAGCAGCCATTGAGAAAACAAAGGAGACCTCAACGGCAAAAATCGAAACACAAGAGACTGGGCAAACTTGATCCAGCTAGTTATGACTATCCTGGGATTATTCTATCATCGGTGTGCCTCAAACAATTTGATGGGATTTCGAAGACCACATCGGCCACATTTATGGCCACATCTTTGTTTACTTTTTTTTTTAACTCGTCTTTTTTGTGACATGGACAAGATACCTTTGTAAGGTTGTGACAGCTTAAAATAAAAAGCAGGAGATAATATGTCGATGATCTACAAGCGATCCAAAATCATGGCAAAAGATATATTTCTTTCTTCTCTGAAATTCTCGTAAAAGTTATTTTTCGATAAAATTTTTCCACTTAAATGTAATAAAAAAAGTTTAGCTGAATATATTTATTTTATTAATACAGAAAGATAGATAGTAAGAGTACCGTTATATGAATGCTTTTAGGGAAAATCATCATCATCATCATCAGCCATTTTCAATCCACTGCAGGATGAAGGCCTCTCCAGCAACTTTCCAGTTCCTTCTGTTTTGAGCACTGGCCATCCATTTACTACCCAAAATCTCATGAATTTCATCTATCCATCTCCGCCTTTGTCTTCCAGGTTTTCTTCTAGCTCCTCTTGGGTACCATTCTGTTATTTTCTTAGTCCATCTGTCATCATGTTTTCGAGCTATGTGTCTTGCCCAAGACCATTTTAGTTCTTTAGTTTTGATAGGAATGTCCTTTACTTGAGTTTGCTGCCTAATCCATGTGTTTCTCTTCTTATCTAACAGTCTGATTCCCAATTTAATTCATTCCATTCTTCGCTGTGTAGTTCTCAGCTTCTCTTCCATTATTTTGGTGAGCGCCCAAGTTTCACCTCCAATATGTCATGGTGGGGAGTATACATTGGTTCATTATTTTACGTTTCAGACAAACTGAGATATTGCTCTTCAGTATGTGACTATATTTCCTGAATGCTATCCATCCAAAATTTATTCATCTCTACTTCCAGCCATTTATCATTATTACAGCTAATAACTTGTCCCAGATAAGTATATGACTCCACCTTTTCAATTACTGCTCCTTCAATCATTATTTCTCTTTCTATGGCATACTTGTTCATCATTACTTTTGTCTTAGCCATATTCATCTTTAGTCCAAAATCCTTACTAACTGTGCATAACTGATTAAGATTTTCCTCTAATTCTTTGGGATCGTGGCTTATGACCACAATGTCATCTGCAAATCGTAAATGGTTTAGGTACTCTCCGTTCACATTGACCCCTTTCTGCGACCAGTCTAATCTTCTGAAAGCTTCCTCAAGGACAGCAGTAAACAGCTTCGGAGATATTGTGTCTCCTTGTCAAACTCCTTTCTAGATTTTAAATTTCTAATAAAGGAGGTCTAATAAAATTTCTAATAAAAAAGTCTAATAAAGGAGGTAGCACTCTCATATATTTTCTTCAAAATCATAATATATGGGGTATTAATGCCTTCTCTTTCCAGTACCCGAAACATTGCCTTATGCTGTATGGAGTCAAAGGCCTTTTCATAATCCACAAATGCCAGGCATAATGGTGTTTTATATTCATTTGCTTTCTCCATTAGCTGTGATATTAGGTGGAGGTGATCCATAGTTGAGAATCCTGTCCTAAAGCCAGCTTGCAGTATTCTTTCTAATCTGTTAGTAATGACCCTTGTGAACAACTTGTAGATGTGGGATAACAAGCTAATTGGTCTGTAATTTCCAATTTCTGATTTATCTCCTTTCTTATGCAGCAAAATTATGATTGCATTATTCCACTGTTTAGGCGTCACACCTTTTCTAATCCACTTTGTGAAGAGCCTTGCCAGTTTTTGTGTTATGTCTCTTCCTCCCAATTTTAACAACTCTACAGTAACTTCATCTTCCCCCGGGGATTTCTGATTCTTCATTTTCTTCAATGCATGTTCTACCTCGTCAGAAGAATATCGGGTATGTCGCTTGTGTTGCTACCTTGCAGTCCATCTTCCCCACTACTGGCATCATTCCCTCGCTCCTTGTATAATTCTCTATAGTAGTCTTCTGCTATTTGAATTATGCCTTCTCTGCTGTTTATAAGTACACCATCGCTATTCTTCAGTTTCAGTATCATTTGTCTTTCTGTATTACTGCTCATGGCTGCTGATTTAAATCCTTTGTTTTCCCTTAATGCTTGTTCTACTTTTCTTGTGTTAAATCTGCTTATGTCCTCTCTGAGTCTCTTTCTAATGGCTTTGCATAACTCAGTATACTGAATTTTCTCCCTGTGAGTGTTTTTCTTGTTCTTCATTTGTCGTCTTCGGTTCATCATGACAAGTGTTTCTTGACTAATTTTTTCTTCTTTGGATTTCTTTTTCCCTATAGGTTTCTTGGGCTTTATCACCTTCAGAAAGTTGTAATATTCCTCGTCGATATCTTGGTTCTGAGCAGTCTGCAGAAGCTCAAACTTGTTTTAAAGTTCCAGTACATACTGCTTTTTCTCCTCCTCTGTTATCTCAAAGATCTTTGTATTATTTACTCGAGTGAGTTTTTTCCTTTCCTTTCCTACATCTATATCAAGTGTACATCTTACCATTCTGTGATCACTTCCAACATTTACCTTATTCAGGACGGTAACATCATTCACAATATATCTTCTGTTAGTCAGGATGAAGTCGATTTCATTAGTTGTTAATCCATTTGGACTCTTACGTGTCCACTTTCTGTTCACCCTTTTCTTGAAAAAAGTGTTCATTACTGACAGTCCTTGTGATTCTGCAAATTCTACTAGCCTTTCGCCTCTTTCATTTCTTTCACCAATTCCAAAATTTCATATAGTTCCCCTTTTTGCACTGTTTTGTCTTTTTCCAACCTTAGCATTAAAGTCCCCCAGAATAATAGTGTAGTGGGTTTTCTGCTCATCTAGAAGACTCTCAATTTCGGTGTACATTTCTTCAACCTCTTCATCATCATGGCTCGATGTTGGTGCATAAATCATTATAATCTTTAGCTTGTACCTCTTAGAAATCTTGAGTATTAGTCTTGACACCCTTGGTGATGTACTTTTGAATTCCAAAATGTCCAAAATTCCAAAATATACTTTTGAAATCGCCAGTAGAGGCGCCCTACAAGCATCAGTTTTCATTCTTTCTTACATAATGGATTAGTTTTAGTAATAATTAACATCTAATCGATACCACTCCCTATAGAAATACTATTAAACAACTAAACAGAAAGGTGATAAATTCTATAGAAATACACTATAAAAATAACCGATGTATTGTTAAATTATTGGATGTCTAACGACATTTAAAATCTCTGAATTTTAAATGTCGTTAGACATCCAATAATTTAACAATAACAACCAATGTCAATAATAATAATATTGGTGCAATTTACACAGATTATTACTTAGGCTTTTGCTTACTACCTAGCAACATAAACCGTCGCCCATCTAACGGTGGCGGGCGACGCACAAACCTAGCAATTTATATAGCCTCAAGCAAGCGGGTGTCTAAATTTCCTGGAAACCTTTCAAAACACCTACTTTTTCTATTGTGGTAATTTAAGGATTAATGAACAGAAAAGGTTAAAGCGGGAGGGATCTGTAAGGAATAAACTCAGCAGGTGTCCAGTAAGCCTAATTAGGCTACCTACTATATAAACGTGTTGAATTCAACACGTTAAATTCAACACCATGTTTAGACAAACATTATTTGAAGTCCGTTCCGGTTATTTGGGACACATCTGGACTGGTGCATTTTGGCCCGATTAAGTGGCTGCCCCAGTTATCCGAAGTTTCACGTAAATAGTTAAAAATACAATGTACCCGCCTCTTTTACAATTAGTTCGCTGTACAATCAAATCACGTTACGACGAACTCACCATAGTAAAGTACCGTTCACTATACGATGTGTAGTAAGCGCCGGTTATTGTGATCACGTTTGTGAATTGAATTTTAATTCTAAGGCGCATTTAGGGCTAGAGCCTCAAGCTGCGAACAAATTTAGACTATGTATATAAAGTGCTTAGCATCATAATACACAGCCATTTCTGAATAAACAGAAAATTTTTAAGGTGGCATCGTTTTAGGTTATATCTCATATTGTGAATACCTTCACAACGAGTTGCCATGATAGTGCAATATCATGGCAACTCGTTGTGAAGGTATTCACAATATGAGATATAACCCAACAGAAGTTGGGTTATATCTCATTGTTAACACAACAGATAACACAACAGAAGTAGTGCAATATCATGGCAACTCGTTGTGAAGGTATTCACAATATGAGATATAACCTAAAACGATGCCACCTTAAAAATTTTCTGTTTATTCAGAAATGGCTGTGTATTATGATGCTAAGCACTTTATATACATAGTTTTAATTCTATTAAACAGCTATTCTAATTAGCGAAAGTAGGAGGAATATTATCCACAGGCTATAAAAGTAAAAATATATTAAGCACAAATTTACCCTTTATTACCTTACCAATTAAAAAATTAAATGATACGCGAAAATCGGGAAGAATATACGTTATAATCGGAATAATTAATACGTACTGTAATATGTACATACGAACTAGTTGACATTTCTGTTCACTGACATTTGTGGGTGGGGGTTAAAATTTAAAACAGTAAAAAGATAAGCAATTAATAACAAGGAACACGGCACACACAAATTGCAAGTAACGCAATACGCGCAAGTTAGAACGGAGTAACGAGTTACAAAGCTTTAAAAATAGGAATGAAGAGAAGATCTGAAAATTAATTTTTTATATGATTGAAGATTTCATTGAAGTGTCAACTCATTTCACCGTAATAACCCACAGAATTCCAGCTGTAGGTATTATCGCAAATTCAGTAAGATCGAGTTTACTGTCCGTTTATGATAGATTTCACTAACAGAAAAGCCCAATAAACAGATGACTGCTAACTGTTTTTATTGTTTTATGGTTGTGACCTCTGGAATTTCGACCTAACCACGTGGTACCGTCGTAGACAATCGTAGGGTAATTTCCAGTGCTGCGGTCTCCTGCCCCGATTAAATGGCATTTTGTCCCAATTAAGCGAAGTAAACCCTGGCTATTTTCTCGATTGGTTTCTGTTTTTTAAGATTTTCCCCAAATAAACCCCGATTAACCGGTGGCCCAAATAACCTGAATCCACTGTAGTTTTAAATATACAATATGTTTTCGGAACCAATCCTATTTTACAATACTTTTTGTAGTGAAACATCCTTGGGGACATCTACAACCGAGTAAATCTGATAGGTCACGAAAAATGCATCACGGAAGTGACGTTTTTGGCGGGTTCTGCCAGAGGCCCAAGATCCAAGCCGATAGCCTAATCATCCATTTGATTGTAGCTATTTTTTTAACAGTATGACGTCATTATTATACTTCCTGCAGTATGAATGCAACAATACAAGTATTTGTCATATGACTGCAACAATACAAATATTTGTCAACAATTTCTTCGTTCGTCTCGCACTTTCGTTACATACCATTGTTATTTCGTAATCAATATACAGTGAAACTTCCCTTTAACGGACAGCCATGGGGAACGAGAATTTGTCCGTTAGAGAGAAGTGTCTGCTAACAAGAAGTCTGAGGGAGAAAAAAAAAGAAAGAAAGAAAAATCGTTAAACGTTTAATGTAAAATTAAATTAAAATATATACAGATTTTGCACAATATTTTTGTAAATAATATACATATAATTGTGCTATGCATATTATGACTTTATCTTAAGAAAAATACATACAGTAATCACTTATTTTCTTCTGCACCTTCTTCCGGCTGATAATTTTGTTTTCAACATTTGTTTGGAGTGAAGAAACCATCGAAAGTCATTCAGTATCTTCTTCAGCGGCGAAAAACATTTTTAAACGATTGATTTGTATGAGCGCTTCTTCTATTTTCATCGGTGGTTCGTCGTTAATATGTTCTTCGACAGAATGACCTCCTTCCATTTCTTCATCCTCATGAGGAACTTCTTGAAAAATGTCGTTGATATCGAGAGCACCATCTTCTGTAGTGAGGCTCGAGTCTATATCTTTTATCTTTGTAGCCAGGGTCACTTGTAGCGGAAGTATCGTACATTATCAATAGATGTTGAAGTTCTTGTTCTTCTTGGTGCTCCACATTGCTGTTCACAACTTCAATTTTTGCGTTTGAGAAGCCAGACTTTACAAAACAATTCACGACAGTTTGTTTTCTAATTGCGTTTACTGAAGAGGAAATCCATTGAATCGCATCTAGGATGCTGAGTTTCTTTGCAAGGTCACTCGCACATGTTACATCGTTCATGTTTGCAATGAGATGTCTTAAAACACGTTTTCTGTAGTGAAGTACTAAAATAATTTTTTTTATTATCCCTTGATCCAAGGGCTGACACTCTGCAGATGTGTTTGGTGGCAGAAAAACGATTTGAATGTTGGAGAATTCAATGTGCGAGTGAGATGCAGCATTATCCATGAAAAGAATAATTTTTCTGTTTTGACGAATCATGTTTTGGTTAAAGTGACTTATCCATTCGCTCATGACATCTCGTGTCATCCACGCTTTCTTATTAGACTTCCAGTCAACATTCAAAAGATTCAACTTTATGCCCTTGAAACAACGAGGATTTTGTGGTTTTCCTATAACAAGAGGTTGTTCAAAGTCTCCCAGCATATTTGTACACAATAGTACAGTCAAGCGTTTCTTAGAAATTTTCGGCCCTGGCACTTTTCGTTTTTTAGACTCATTGTTTTTTCAGGAAGAGCTTTAAAACACAACCCTGTTTCGTCACAGTTGTAAATATCCTTAGCTTCAAAATCACGACATAACTCTTCCAATTTGACGGTCCACTCTGTTACAACCCCAGTATCAACAGATCCATCTTCACCACTTACGGTTTTCCAAGAAATTTTATGCCGAGTTTTGAACTTGTCTAACCATCCCACAGAAGCTTTGAACTCATTTACTCCCATAGATTTCGCAACCTCCAAAGCCTTTTCCCTAATAATAGACCCATTAATGGGAATTTTTTTAGCACGTGCGCGACAAAACCACTCATACGTAACATTGTCAATTTGAAGTCCAACAGTTTTCGGGAATGATTTTTGAACCTGATCATTTCCGTGTTGCCAAAATTGTTTGAGCAGTTAATTTTTTTTCTTTAGGATGTCGCTTACCTGCGTCTTCCCGATTTTGAATTTTGCAGCGAGATTGCGAACACTATTTTTTTGCCGATCATACGCATTAATGAGTTCGACTTTATCTTTTAAAGTTAATTGTTTACGAGAAGACATTGTGCACTTCACACGCCACTGAACAAAACTGAAAACTGAAACTCAAAAGACGAAAGGCCGACAAAATCCCCCCCCCCTGCACACACCGAATTCATCAGAAGTTTCACACGTGCCTTAAAATTCTTGAAAAAGGGTTTAGAACAGCGACGTAAACCTTGATAAAATTCAGAGAATCGGAAATATAAAATAAACATACGACTGAGGCAATACGTGGAAGAAACGTTCCTAGAAAAAGGGCCGTGAGCTCGCCCGCTGTCCGTTATGGGGAGATCAAATTAAGTGCTAATCTAAACGAAACAGTGCAGATTGCCTGTCCGCGTCCGTTACAGAGAATGTCCGCTAGACAGAAGCTGAAAACACGTTAAAACCAATAGAGTAGAGTTGGGGAATTTGAAAATGTCCGTTGTAGAGAGATATCCGTTAAAGAGAGGTGTCCGTTAGGAGAAGTTTCACTGTACACAAATCGAAATACAGTACCTAAAAGAAATGCGAAGGATGTTTCATATAAAACCATCTATGGGCGTGCTCGGCACACGCACATAATTGATAATTGATAATTTATTTATCCCTATTTTGTGTTACAATTGTTGGGAGATAACAGCAAGAAGGGAGGGAGAACACATAAGCCAGAGGCTTTTTAGGGGGTGTTCCCTTTGAAAAAGATAACAATAAAAACAGATACATCATGAATCGGACATGTTTCTACATTCCATTACCGAGACTACGTAAACCAACCACACATGTCGCGTGGTTAACAACAGTACATACTTATAATCACATTGCGAGTACTTTTACAATAACAAGTAAAATTATGAAATAATTGCATAGAATGCTACAATTTATGACAGCTATTCCTTCAACTTGTTTACACAATTTCCAAACTGGTATGCATTGTGGAAAGTTCAGGAGTTGAGTGGAAGGTGATTTAGATCAGACCTCCCTGGTGATGTGTTCAGTCAGGAGCTTCTTGAACTTGTTTAGTGAAATGGCATTTTTGATGTTTTCAGGAAGATTATTCCAGGTTTTTGCGCCTCTGTATTTTATATTTTTCTGGCCTATGGCTTTTCTGAAAAGCGGAACCTTCAGGTTCGCTTCATTTCTTAAATTATATCTTATTCCTTCTTCTTCTATTGTTATAAAAAAGGATCTGAAGAGAGGAGGAAAGTTTGGTGTTTTCAAAGCATTGTAGACAAAGACCGCTTCAGCTTTTTGTATCAGTTGGTAGATGCTTAAGGGTCTCACTTCCTTATATCTCGAAGTCACCGATGCATTCCAGGGAAGGCCCAAAATTGAACGAACACATCGATTGACAATTGAATTGATTCTCGTAAGGTTATATTGACTGGTCGTACCCCATGAGATAATTCCATATGTGAAGTGAGGCTGTATTAAGGAAAGGAATACTAGTCTGAGAAGGGAAGGAGGTACCCAGGCAGAGGCTCGGGCGAGTATTCCTGCTAGTGACGAAGTTTTCTTTCGTAAGGTGATCATTTGTTTATCCCAACTCAGCTTGTCATCTAGCCAGATTCCTAGAAACTTGGTATCATTCACCCTTTCCAGTTGTTTTCCTTTGTATGTTATTTCGAAATCAATATTCAATGGTTTATTTTTCGTCCTAAACACCATATATTTGGATTTTTCTGGGTTTAGTATCAGCTGATTCTTTTGAAGCCAACTATGCATTTCAGAGAGCAGGGCAGAGATCTTGCATTGAAGTTGGTTAGGGTCTTTATCAGTGATTAGAATGGAAATGTCATCGGCATACGCTACTAGGTGGGAAGATGGAAGATGAGAGAGAAATTCATTAATGTAAAGAACAAATAGGATCGGTCCGAGAAGTGAGCCTTGAGGTACTCCCCTGGAGAAATAAGAAATGTCTGAAAAAGACTGGTTTGTTTTAACGACAAATGGCCTATGAGTAAGGTAGTCTTCAAGGAGAAGGTTAATTTTTCCTCTCAAGCCAAGATTGTTGAGCTTGTTGAGTAGGATATTATGATTTATGCAGTCAAAAGCTTTTGATAGGTCTAGAAACAGTGCTATTGCATAGTGACCCTTTTCAAGACAGTCCGTGATCCTGGAGCAGAAGTCAACAATTGCCAGGTCAGTGGATCTTTTTGAACGATAAGCGTACTGTTGTTGATGGATAAGCTGATTGACTTCCAGGAAGCCCATGAGTCTGCCGTGAAGAATTTTT
This sequence comes from Mastigoproctus giganteus, assembly GCF_048544385.1. Lineage (NCBI taxonomy): Eukaryota > Metazoa > Arthropoda > Arachnida > Uropygi > Thelyphonidae > Mastigoproctus > Mastigoproctus giganteus. Next base: position 21,479,699 of record NC_143588.1, on the reverse strand, counting down.
TCGAATAATTTTGCAAAAACTGAGAGTAGAGCTATTGGACGAAAATTGTTGATAGAGTTACAATTTTTCCCCTTAGGAACAGGAACAATGACTGCTTTTTTGAATTGAGACGGGAATTTACCAGATTGAACGGAAAGATTGTAAATATAGTTCAGTGGTGTTAGAATTGAGTTAAGGACCTTTTTCAGCAGAGCAGGAGATATTTCATCAAAGCCAGGGGCTCCCTTTTCTTTTAATTGATGTCCTGCTTCTAAAATCTCTTGATCTGAGAGCGGAGCGAGGAAAAAAGAGCTCCTCATTGAGTGCTTGACAGATTCTTTCGTTGCATTATCTCTAGAGTCAACTTCGTCTTTAAAAAGGTTATTCACGCTTGAGATAAAGTGATTACGGAATGCTGCGGCTTTTTCCTGGTCATCCGAAATGAGTACCTCGTTCTCAACTACATCTCCAACGTAGCTCTGTGGTTTCGTTTTTCTTCCAGGTAGTAGCTTGTCCAAGACTGCCCACTTTTCCTTGCTTGTAATGACGCCTTTCAGTTGGGAACTAAAATATTTCCTTTTCTCCGACCTAATACTGTCGGTGACTTTGTTTCTGTACGTTGTGTATTTGTTTTTATCCTCCTCCTTTCCTGTTTCCTCTAGCAATTCTTGCAAGTTTGTCCCTTTTCTTTAGCATGTTACAAATTTTGTTTGACATAAATGGGCATAATTTCCATCTTGGCCTAGTGGTCTTTTTATTCCCTGGGATCCTGATGTATGACGCGCATTTTTCGTAACTATTTAGGATATGCTCAAAGAAGGAGTTCGTCGCAATTTCAGGATCATCTGTAGCAGCCACTCCATCCCACGAAGACTGCTGGAGATCATAACAGAGCTGATTGAGAGAGCCTGGAGTCACAGATCTGTGAGTGTGCATGATCTCTTCCACAATTTCTTCATTTTCAATTACCATTAAGATGGGACGATGATCAGAAATGGTTGCATCGAGTACTGCATAGGTTAGTGAGCATTCCCCAGTTGCGAAGTCAAGAAGGGAATTGTGTGGGACTCTCCCATTCTAGTCGGGATAATTCCGTCAGTCAGAAGAGAAAAACCATTGGAAGAAATGACATCTAGGAGGTCTTGCACTTGAGAGGAAGAGCTTTGAAGTATGTTAATATTAAAGTCTCCCATCAGCAGAAGACTAAGGGATTTGCTTGTGAAGTGAGATAGAATATTGTCAAGAGTTACAAGGAAACTGTTGACTGAAGCTGAGGGAGGTCGGTATAGACACCCAATCACCAGAGAAGCAATGCGGATAAAAGTGATTTCACAAGCTTGATCAGGCAGATTTGTGATAGGAAAGGCAGAGCATCGCAGATGATTGTGAACGTAAATAGCAACTCCACCCCCTTTAGAATCACATCTGCAACTGTGAAAGAGAGCATAGTCTTGAAATCGGACTGAAACTTCAGGGGAGAACCAGGTCTCAGTAAAAACCATCAGGTCTGGATGGAGATTCCATGATGTCAGTTGCGCGAGGATTTCATCATTATGTTTTACAAGACTGCGTGCGTTCATATAGAATACAGTAATTGCATCTTTGGATGCTGTAGTAAGGCATAAGTTATTTGGTTTAATTGTTGGCAAGTGACATGGCAGAAAGGTATTTTCACAAGAGTTAGAGTCATTCAAATTCTGGTAGGATGAAGAGATAGATGAATCGTTTATAGAAGTTCTTCCCAGTTGAGATTCCAGAATATCTGAAAAATGCTCGATATGTCATTCCCGTTGACTAGTTTCAATTGCTAAGTCACTGGCTGATGCCCCAGTACGAGGAAGAGGGGGGCGTCCATAGAAAGGCCGAATAATGGCTCCCTCAGGCCAGCAGTGATCCTTTAGTAATAGATCAAAATCCGTTTGTTGACACTGAATATAGAAAGAGCTGTACGAATCGTGTTTGGAATTCATTTTTATTACGTTTACTTCTATCTGCAGTTGAGTTCTGATATGCTGCTCTACTTCTGTACCGCACATTTGGGGTTCGAGTCGCGAGACGAAAATACTCTTGGTTGAACTTTTAGTTCTTGGGACTGCTCTGATTGAAGAGTTGGTAGCTGTTCCCACAACAGCAGGGGTGTGTCGATGTCTTCCTGCCTGATTATAGGCAGATTGATTCCGTTGTCCTCTGATGTTATCTGCCTGCCTCCTGGAGAAAATGACATCTTCTAGGAGTGGATTGACAGATCTATTGCCATATTTACACGCTTTCTGAGATTGACTAGTAACTGGACCATATACTGGAGTATGTGGAGGTTCCTTTACAATAGATGCATAAGTGGCTTCTGCTATAGGAGTCGGTTGAAATCTGGGATTTGCCATAGATTTCGCCAAGTTTCTTGTAGGACTGGAGTTTTGAATAAGTCTACTGGAGTTTTGGATAAGATTTGTTAAATCCAAAATTTTTTGTAGTAAGATATAATTTATTTCGCGAAGTTGGGCATTTTCTGACCTGATTTTTTTAGTTTCGTCAAGAAGAGAAGCCATCATGGATTTTTGAGTGTCCAGGATTTGAAAAATCATTTTCGTGGTCATCTCATTTGGCTTTTCAACTTGTGAGACTTCGTGGTTAATAAGGTGAGAGAAGGAGCAATTTGTCTGCTCTGATATCACGTCATGAGGTATGTCCTCGGATGGCCCACTCTGTTGAGTGCCATTTGACGATGAGGTGAAACACTGAGATTCGCCGTCTGAAAGACTTAAAAGATCCGTTGGGGTTGATCCTGAGTTATTTTCATTTTTCTTCTGTTTTTTCTTCGTCTGCTTGTAATTTATGCAACAGGGACCTTTCCACGAGTCGATAGCTGCCTGTGACATCTTTTTCCAGTTTACGGTTGACAAATCTATGCATTTTATACAGTACACAAGATCGCATTCCGCATTGCACTGGAGGAAGTCTTTGCATTTCTTTTTACACATATGGCAAATAATTTGCACTTGCGGAGCCATTGTAATTAACAGTAAAAACAATAAATTTCTTTTTTATATTAAAATGAAAATTAAATATGCAAGGTAAGATGAAACATTAAATGCAAAATATAAAATATGCAATATTCGAAACAATATTATTGCTATTTGAACTAATTTTACAGTAAACTAATCAGAGAATTAGTTGAAATACTTTAGAATTCTTTAAAATACATTCAAAGATTTGAGTGCGATTTCTGAGATAAGCTTAGAGCAGTCCTAATTTGAACTACACGTAGTACTTAAAACCACATAGATGGTTTTATGCTTTGTCATTGTCAGTAGTCGCCTACTATTTTGTAAAAATATATACAGTATATTGAAGAGAAAGAAAGGAAAATAGCAAGTGTTGTTTAGTGTAAGAGTTTAAATTAGCCCTTAAATTTCAAGAATTATTTCAAAAAGTATTTTTTTTCCAAGGAGCATTTTTTCTGGGCTTCCTTTTACGCAAAATAGGAAAGTGAAATCCATATATTAAACCCGTTTATTTAATTTGGGAATATTTTAATATAATTATAATTAATATAATTAATTAATATTAATTATAATAAAATTATAATTAATAGAACGAAATTATAAATTAAGTTCTATCGGAAGCAACCTCTTGCATTCGATAGAAAAAAAATACAACAACAACAACGAATATGGGAATGCCTGTAACAAGGAGAAAACGACCCATATGCAAAATTACAAGTCCATTAAAAAAATCCTCCGTGAAGAATTGGAGTCATCAATTATTGTCAATCACATATCATTACGTTATAGTCCTCAACCTGAGGAAAGAGTCTTTCACAGTCCCTGTTTTACGCTGTAGATGTAATTTGCAAATACAGTATGTTGCAAATTATGTATTTTCTTCAATTATAATTTTAAAAAATGTAATTATTGATTAAAGGATTCACTAATTCATATCATTCATTCAACATGATTACGTTATTAATGAAACAACCCTAACCTTGAATTTTGCTTAATTTGCTTTCATTTTTTTTTGTGGATTCTAATTTATTTTAAAACAGACCCGAATTTAGTATATTTAAAAAATACTATATATATAACACTTATTTTTATAAACAAAAGTCAAGGGGAAAATGGCAGTCTCTGATCACGTTTCTATAGCCGTTCAATGGGAATTCCATATCAATGTTGTTTCTAGCCATTTTTTAGATTTTGGAATAATTTGAATTGAATACATATAGATGGTACATTACTCGAGCCAAACTGCTATATGTACAGGATTTTTTCGCTACCACTGGATTTTCATTTTCAGATGGAAACTGTGGATTAAAAAAAATCTCTGTTATGTTGGGGGTTAAAAATAATGCATTTCAGAGTTGCCAACTCTGGAAATATTGTATTATATTAGTACAATGCACTATTTTAAACGTAAAGACAAAACAAAAAAAAAAAAAAAAGTTTTTATTGACCACTGACTTAGTCAACAGGGAAAGAAAATTATAAATATGTAGTGGAGGGGGGGGGGGTCCTATATCAGTGGGGTTTATTTAAAAGAAGAAATATTTTAACGTTGTTCGGTCTTAGTAACACCTTCCCCCGAGTAATACATGCTTCTGAGGGAAATCGCTCGTTGTCAGACCGTTAATGCTATCAATTACATGATTCTGAAATTGTTGTAAGCATGACTCATAACTCTCCTCCTTATTCAAATTGACCATAGTTCCCATGGCATTCAGCAAGTGACAGGAATGTCATTGTTTTTTTTTTTTTAGTCACCAAGCTGTCTGATTGGTCACCACGGAGGTTACGTCACAGGTAGGGCCGACAGCAAATCATCCTGTTTCTAGATAAAGCATACAGTATTTGTTCTTGCTATACGGGTAGCGTGCTCTTCGAGGTGCACGTGGAGAGCGCATAGAGTCGAGAAAAGTTGTCTCCGATTGAGATTTTACACTTGGTTTTGTGAACAGTGAATGTAAGACAGTGTATGCAAAACATTCGCGAATAGTACGTATATGGATAAACGTACATTCTACTACTTTTCCAGGTGAGTTGAAGGGTTAATAATTTGGATATTTTGGGAATTTAAAAATTAATTTTAAAGAAACAGACATAACTATGTAGAAATTCTATAAAGCAAGATGCGAAAAACATCTTGATTTCTTTATGCACACATCTGAAGTGTATTTGCGCACAAATATTATATGTAAATATGTATAAATGCAATTTTTATTTGTTTGAATCTGGAGTGATACAATGACCCAATGCTCTAATACAATACTAACCTTTTGCTGCAATTTTATTCCAGAGCAAACGGATCTTTGTTATTCAGGGAACTTGCAACCAGAAATCACTGAGATTTTTGATATTGCTATGTACCTTAAATATCTTTAACTAGTGTGTGTGTGTGTGTAGACAGACAGAAAAAATATGGAGAAAATTTGTTTTAAATACTTATCTATACGTATTTGAATGGTGGATATATTCACTGTTCATATATTGCGTTATCACAGTTTAATAAGACCGGATATTACGTAAAATGTTTCTGGCAGAAAAATATATATTTATTTATTTGTTGCAATTTTAATTTAAATACTGTAAAGATTCAAAAATAAATATTTAAAATAAAATTCTTATTCCTTTAGCAACATCATGATTTTGGAGAAAAATTTTAACCATCTTGCAGAGCAGTGACAGAAATGAATGGCAGGCATACCACGAACGATAGGGAGGAAAATATACTGGCACGCGGTCACTTTGAATATCGTAATGCTTTCAAATAAAATAACACTGTATTTGAATGAAAAGTGGCCACGTGCCAATATATTTTCATGCCTACCATTCATTTCTATCGCTACTCTGCAAAATTATTTGCACTGCACTGATTTTTCAGAATTTATAAAATTTTTTGGTATATCGGCCGCGTGTAACCCGTACATGTGAACTGAACAAAATTATGCATAAACAAAACTCTCATTAGAAACTGAATATTGTAGCGTTTGCATTTATATCAATAAAAACTACTAATTTTATTTATTATTATTATTATTAATTTTTTTTTCTTTGTTACGGCACGCGAAAATTAATGTTATTCTGTCATCTTATTTTTGGTATGCAGGCCGGAAAAGGTTCGCCATAGCATAATAAGCTAAAAATTGAGGGGTTAATTAATAAATATACAAGGACTTTGTATGTTGTGATTATATAATTTGTCAATTGGCGTTGTTATAAAAGCAGTTATTCAATGTGAGTTTGGAAGATGGATATATTTCCTCATTCAAAACTCATACTGACACGCTACGTTAAAGAAAGAAATAAACGTATTCTGTTTAAGTGCATTATTAATTAATAATGCATATTTCTAACCTGGATTCTTTCTTTGGTGTGATTACAGTATAAATTGAGAAAAGTAGGAGAGAAAAGAGATGCACATATGTTATGACCAGAACAGATCTAAGCAAAAGCATCTGAAGACGCATCAAAAATATTACGTAATTATAGAATTTTATCTTCACAGAAGGAAATAACGAGGTTCTGAATCTAAACCATGGATTACTGTACTTCCCTTATGGCTAATGTTTTGAACAGAAATGCCATGACGTAAAAGAGTGTAGTTCGAGAAAATACTACCTTCTGTCATCGTACGATTATTGTAAATCCCATGCCAGTAGATCAGATCCAAAACTTGACATATCTAACGGAAGACGACTTTGAACGGCCACCGTGGCTAGAGGCGTTTACAACTCAATTGTAACTGTTTTATAGCAGCTGATAAAACCAGGAGCAACAAGTGGGGTGTTTTCTGGGAAATTGTAGTTTCGTCCGCGTCAATTCCACAGGTGCTATCTAGGCATATAGTTTCAGGATTAATTAAAGTTAAAACGTCGAAAGAGGAGTGGGATTTATTGCTTGATTGTTTAAATTCGATCGTGTACGTCATACTGCGGTTAAGTATGTAGTTTTATTATTTCAGGTCATTGATTAACAAAATATTGGAAAGTTAACTGTGCAGAAGTATTAATAAGCTGAGGAAAGTGCTATAATTGTTAATAATTTTCAGTGTAATTTTTCTGAAAGGTGGAAAGAAATGGAAATGCCGAACACCTTGCTGAAGTTTTACAAAAATATCAAGCCGAACTTATATCGAGTAGTAACACACATCCCGAGTGTTACTACTCGAAATCGAATAAAACATCATTGGGATAAAATTAATCAGTATGAAAACAAAGATAAAAATGTTAGAATAGGCAAAACTAACATCTCATTATTTTAGGTTTATATTTGATTTCTTCTTTAAAAACGTATTTAGTGTAGAAACTACATATTCAATAATATAAATTATGCATTCTGTGGTTAAAAACATATCACTGGGTATAGTCAATATTGACGGAAAACCTACTGATGTATATGCGTATATTTATTGACCTATTGATGGAAAATGTCATTAACCCCTACCTTGCAGCCCCGGGGAGAAAATCATGTTTGGACAAAACTGTAGATTTTCTGCTGATCTTTCCCGTTTCAGTGAAAAGGATTAAAATACAGATTAAAGGACAAAATTACATGTACCATTTTTTCTGACGGCATACGTGATCGATTTCTTTACGGATCAAACATAATATCCCGATAACACAGTACAGTATACATAAAATCTTAATATCCATTAAACTTGCTGTTTAATAGACAATATTAAACAGCCAACTTAGCCATTGCAAGTATTGTCATTCGGACTATGTATATATAAAGTGTTATAGCATCATAATACACAGCCCAAATTTGTTCGCAGCTTGAGGCTCTAGCCCTAAATGCGCCTTGGTCTTGTCATTCTTAATACAACCATGAACACTAGATTCAAAAAGAAACAACGTTCATTGTGAAAAAGAGATCAATAATTTTGATTCAAAGTCCAGTATCACCTTACAACTTGAAGTCCCTTAACAATCAACGGAAATAGTTCTTTGCTAAACAGATCCTCTCTATTCCGTACTTATCTGAGTAGATGAAAACGTTACACTGAAAATGTCTTAGGTTGCCAGGGCCGAATCTATCTTGAAGATAACATCGGTGTCATTTTTGTAACATTCAATACAAAATGATACACAGCTGTAAATACGGCCGCGTTAACATGGAAAGGCTGAACGCTGTCGAATCTAGGCAGGAAAATGAAAACAGACCCCCTTGAATGTTTAAGAGGTAGATTTGAAAACTGATGATTGTCAAGCCTGGAAGAACGAATGGCATTTTCTTATTTTTGGCATGACACTACCATGACTGGGATATCTTGAAGGTAACTTCCGTGCTTATTTCATTGATTCCAAAAGGTGAAATATTAGAAACTAATTTCTGCTGATTCCGTATTTGGAGTATGTGGTGACATGGCAAGATCTTCCAATTGCTATTAATGATCAATGGGTCAGTAGTCACATATGATCAAGAGTGGATGTTGATTCAGACCACGTGCGGCCTGAGGTGACCATGTAAGCATCATTCGAGTTTGAAACTAGCATTCCACAAATTAGTCACAAATCTATTTTTAGTATTATTCGATTTAATGTTTCTTTTGTTTTGTGTATGGATTTTTTTAATATTTACGAAAATTACTGTAGCAGCGTAGCCATACACTAAGAATGTTATTAGTGTCATCTAATAATTGCTGGATTTTAGTACTTAATTATTTAAACGTAAAAAAATGAAATAAGGAGCCTGGTTGTATCAAACACTTGGCAGTCGGAAGGACTAATGGTAAGCAGTGTTCACAAATACTGACCATAAAATGGATTTTATCTAAAGAAATCTACGTGGCCAGAGAACTGTAATAAAATGAGATATTTCTTGAGCTTCATTAACAGGAGAGTCTACTGTATGGTGTCGGATGCAAAGTACGGTATGGAAAATATTCAATGCAGTTACATTTTGGTCTGTTACGTTCGGTAAATTTAAGATGCCAAAATAGATGACAGTTGAAGTTAGGAGTTTAAATGAGCAAAAGTTGTTTGCAGGCGACAACTATCCCTTACTTGTTTCTTTTGCTCAATCACCTGATTCCGAATTTTTATGACCATTATATGAGAATTTGTAACATACCACTGATGGAGTAAGACCGACGAAAGCTCATTACGAGAAAGTACTAGCAATGGCAATTAAGAACGGGTCCGGGAAGTTCTTTTCATACGCGAATACAATAAAAGAAGAGAGAAAATAAAATATGACCTCCAACTGGTTGCAGTTAAAGATCCATAAAAAACCTAACAGAAACGGCAGACGATTTGAAAAGTTACTTCAAAGATTTAGTCGAAGGCACGCTAGAATCTCTGGGGAACGTTAATTAATCAGATTGCTGTAAAATAACTGATACAGCGGTCTCAGATAAGCTTTTATTCTAAGTGATTGAGATTAAAGGAGGGCAAGGCTCCAGAGGAGGATGGTATATATTCAGTTTTACTTTAAAAGGCTGTACCAAAGCAAAGATCCCACTGGAGAAGCAATAATGTCTCCCCAGTCCACAATGGTGCTAAAGAGGAGTTGGGTAACTACAGGGCAGTGAGTTCTCAGGTAAGTCTGGTTAAGGATACAGTTCAGACCCATTTTTACAAGCATGGTATCTTAAATAGATCCCATCACGGGTTCATTAAAAAGGACGTCAAGCCTGACCAATATCGTAAATTTATACGATGCAGTCATATTAATTTAACAGACAAAAGTTGGATTACAGGTACAATCTCGACATTATATATCTATCATCCCTTATGGAGGTTACTATATAAACTGGAAAAGGTTGGAGTTACTGGTAAGATCGTACACTGGATTGCCGGTTGGCTGAACGATAGTAGCAGGGTTGTCATAAATGGTCAATCTTCAGAATGGATCAGTGTAACAAGTGGAGTCCCTCGGGGTTCGGTCCTCTCTTATATCTAAATTTCATAATTAATATTGACGAGGATATCCAAGGTGATGATATAAAGGTGGGACTTCTTGGATAACAATGTTGAAGTCATTTTGAAGCATTGGCTAAAACTGTGCTTCAAAAAGACAAATCAGTAGCAGTCCGAAAAATGACAACAAAAGTTTAATGCTTCTAAATTATGCAATTGGAAGCATCAAACTTACACATTTAGGGAACATAGATCACAAAGGTACGTATAAAATGGGAAAAAGAGCTGTGTTTCAAAACGAAAAAAACCTAGTGTTACGATTCATTCTGCTTGAAATTTTCCAAGCAATTTTAATAGGCAAGAAAGAGCACATGGTGTGTTGTCGTTATCCCTCTATACATGGCTGTAGTTAGACCTCATAATATTGTATTCAGCTCTGGAGACCGCACCTGAGAAAAGACAACTTTTAGGAGGGTCAAAGAAGGTCAACTATATTAGTTTTGAAAATTTGACAAGTTGACATCTAAGGAGGAGATATAATTGAGATGTATAAGCGCTGAAGAGGTTCAGTAGAATGAATGAGGAACGTATATTCTCCTTAAGTGAAAAGAATCAGGGAACACAAATATAAATTCTTTATTTCGTCAAGTTCGCTTATGGACAACAGGTTCGAACACTGAAAGAAGTCACCTCACATTGTGAGAGCCAACGATTCTGGCTAAATTCAGAGTACAATTGTGTGGTCATCTTACGGGAATGGGAATAGTATAAATATTCTGTTATACTTTATTTTATATTATTATATTATTATTATTTTTTTTTTTGCTGATGTAAAAAAAAAAGTCCACTTCCTTACTAAATTGTCCTTATTACACTGTAATATTAAATTGTAAATATAAACGTTGATAACAAAAATTTAAATTTCTGTTTCGAAAAATAATGGTATGGAATAATTAATGTTACGGAACCGTTCTGCAGCCCGGTGCCCCCGAGACACCACATGGCCTACGACCTTCAGCATTATGGCCCATAGCCAAAAAAAAAAAAAAAGGTTGAACCATTCCTGGTGTAGATCTTCTGGCGTTCAAAGCAGGGCACTAACATTACAACACGGCCTTGATTTTGTGGATTTAAAATCGGGAAAAAAGTGATAAGGTATGAGTTCTATTTTTTTACTATTTTCACTTGAATTGCCTGGGTTCGGTAATGGAAATTTTCAATAGCCACATGGTTCCTGCTAAGCATATTTACTCACTATTATCCACATACTATCCCTAGGCGCCTCCGTAGCCAGGTGGGCAGGAGCAACAGTACGTAACACACGCTTCTTGATTAGACCGGGGTTCGAGCCCGTCACCACAAAATTTAAATTTCACGAGGCACTTACTATTTGTAAATAAATAAATACAAAGATACCAAATAGAATAGAATTTTAAAATGCCAAACAAGCAATGGGAACTAAATACCATCAACTAACGTCTATATCCATGCCGTTTAAGAAAAACGGGCGTAAAATTTATCATAAATATTCTGAAAAGTTAAATGATGGTCTCATGGACCAGGGATACCAAAGGCCGGTGCAAACGCTGGTATTGGGTTTCCTTATCAAGGCTATGATAAAATTATTATATCTTTCTAAGGCAATTATTTTGCATGAAGCATGGGACTACACTTAAGATTCACTATTGAACGGGTCAGTGCCTTTGCACCATGTTTTTTTGTAGTGAGCTGTCCAAGTCGATAATTGGTATTGTATTTCATATTGGCCGCCGTAGCCTAGTGGTCAGGCGCGCGGGTGCATAAGTACACGTGCCTTGAGTGACCGGGGTTCAAGCCCGTGACTGCTGAATACGGTGCTGTTTCTTGTATTCTGTCTATCTTGTGAACTCCTCTGATCATTTGGTCGTCCCGGAGTATAAACAGAATATTTATTTATTTATTTTGTGGATACCTTCACGAGAGGCCGAGGTATTGCACGGCTTTGAATAAGTAAAGCTTCACCAGTGGAGAAGACCAATGTTACTTATTCTCGTCGGATACCACCAACACAGAAGGCACCATTTGAAAAAAGGTATGCAATAAATCACTATTATCCGCATACTATCCCTAGGCGCCTCCGTAGCCAGGTGAGCAGGAGCAGCAGCGCGTAGCACACGCTTCTTGGTTAGACCGGGGTTCGAGCCCGTGCCCACCAAATACGGAGGATGAGGAAAGGTCAGGGAATGACCACCGCATATCCCCGGAGCAATATAGCCTTAGTTGCTAATGCTCCTAAAAACCAAACAACAACATACTATCCCTACTGACTAGGAAAGCAAAAAGGTGTAGGAAAGTATTTGTAGGAGAGGAAGAAGAAGAAGAAATGCCGTCGAAAGAGGAAAAGGACAGTTACTCCTAACACTCACTCACTGAACTAAACCACCCATAAATCCCCCGAATAGGGAAAGCTTCCCCATTAGAGAAGACTGTTATCTTTTTGCGGTAACGAGGGCCACATGACGGACCCCCCCCCCCCAAGACTGTACCGTTTCGAAGCTTGTCTACAATATCATAATATTGTGTAATGAGATACAATTAAAACGATGCAAATTATCGACTTGGACAGTTCACTAGGAACAAAACATGGTGCAAAGGCACTCCCCCCCCCAAAAAAACAGTAGGTTCGGGAGCCTGTTTAAGACTTTTTTGCGCCTGGATGAAAAAAGAAAGCATCCCTCCAAACACAATATGAACAAGTCCCTAATACCACCCTACAGTATTCATTTTGCAATCCACGAGAACCCGCATCCCCAGAAACATAGCACAGTTACATGATGCGGGATGGAACGGTAAATACAATATATTTGCGCCTCCTGATTAAAATGCAAAAGTAAAATAATAATTGTAATCATTCATTTATTCACAAAAGCACACACATTACAATGAGAAATATATTTAGAAGTTTTTGCATGTATACTATAATATAACTAAATACCATCAGCCAGCGTCCAAATCCACGCAGTTTAAGAAAACGGACGTAAAATTTATCATAAATGTTTCGAAAAGGTAAAGTATGAAAATGAAATATAATCAAATGAGTATTTGAAAGAAAATCATAAAGAACGAGGAAATTATTGCCTGTATACATTAATAGACTTAACAGAAAACAACATTCATAAGTGTATTTAGCCAGTAGTGTATATATAATCAATATATCGAAATATTGTAACAAAGATAAATTCTATATTCATAAGAAAATATAAAGTTTAATTTTTGTGGCCTTTAATTTCGCAACTGATCGACAACGTCAATACAGTATTCGCGTTTCTTTTCTACACTTAGTAGTGCCATAAGTCGATCATCTTCACAAGTACGGGGAAGGTGGAAAATTCCCCGTTTTCTCTTCCCCCCCCCTCTTCCGGATTCTATCGATTCTACTTTAGCTCGGCCTTATCGTTCTTAATTTATATAATGGGTATTATATAAATTAAGAACGAAATATATCTTAGATTCTCTAAATCTACAGGTAAATTGCGAATTATAATCACTAGGTCATAGCAAATACCCTGGATGTTATGTGGTTTCTACAATTTCTGGAGTATCAGTTTCAAACAAACCAGCCTGTTTTGTGGTCTGTGTACTGACCAGAAAACGTAATAATTTTAAGCTACCCTAACAGGACATCACTTAGTTAAATGTCGAATAATCGTGGACCTCCTGTATATTTAACTATACAGTTCGCTATAACGAGAGTTAAAAGTGTCTTTAAAATGTTTGCAGTAACGAATCACATTATTGCTAAATTGCCTATGATCTAAACCAGTGGTTCTCCAAAGTGGGATGCGTAAGGCAATCCGCGATCATTTACTTTATTTTTTTAATTATAGAAAGATTTTAGATTTTTAATAAATAAATAAATTAATCTTCTAATATTTCACATATTCAATCAGACTTTTTAAAAAATACACAAGAAAGTGCATAAAAATCTTGTGTTCGCGGTTAATTCACGAATTGGGTCTAATTCTCACCAGACTTACCCTCATAAAATGGACAAGTGATTTAAAAAAGATCCCTTAAAAGAAACCTCGAATTGAAAATGATATTGATAATGTTACTATCACAAATGACTAACAAGAAAATAGTGGGGCTGACATTACGAGGTAAAAAACATCTTCTTCTTCAGGTTCCCTGTTCAATTTGAACGTTGGAGACCAACATTTTCCAGCCAACTCTGTGTCTTGCTTTGTGAAATAGTTCTTGTGTCGTAAAACCCCCTGTCCATTCTTTGATGTTATCAAGCCACTTTTTTCTTTGTCCTCCTTTTGCCTTTAATCTTCCCTCGTAGGATTAGTCTCTGCAGGTGGGCTTTGTGGGCCTCTTATAATATTCCCGAAGTAGGCAGTCTTTCTCTTTGCAATTGTAGTTAGTAGTGTCCTTGTGGTCCTTGCCCTCTTAAGGACCCGATCTGTCCACGGAATTTTGAGCATTCTTCTGAGCGTCCACATCTCGAAAGCTTTCAGTTTCCTGATTTCCGCATGACCTAGGTCTCGCATCCATATAGTTGAGTGCTCCTTGTGTAGCATTTGGCCATTCGATATCTTTTCTGGAAATCCAATTTCGTGTCACAGAGGAAGTTCTTAAGATTCTAAAATACCTCTTTGGCCATACTAATTCTGCTTCTAATTTCACTGCCTTGGTAAAAAAAAAAATATGTCGATCTAATACTGAATAAGAAGCTCTACAAAAATTCTAAATTATCAAGGAAATTATTTGAAACTTGGATTCACATCCATTATCGCTAACGATGAACCACGTCCTAAATGTGTATTGTGTCTTGAAATATTAGCTAATGATAGTATGAAGCCATCACGATTAGCAAGACTAAGCATCCAGAATGTATAAAAATCTTTACAATTTTTTCACCAATGTTTAAAATCATGCATACAGTACTTTTCAAAATTTCACCAAGCTTAATGATAAATGTTTAGAAATTTATTACTTAACAGGAGAAAGACAAAAAGAAAGGTAAAAATGGTTGAAATATTACATGGAAAACAATACGCCGACAACTAAAATCCTTTAGTTCCTTTGTCAGCAAACACCGTTGGAAGACGTACAGAAAGCATTGCTCAAGATTTAAAGAAACAAGTAATAGAACAAATTACGCTGTGTGGGGAATTTACTATAGAGATGGGTGGAAGTACAGATGTTCAACATGTTTCAGCTTTTCGTATTTGCTAAATTCTGTTTTAATAATGAAATACACGAAGAACTATTTTTTTGTGAACCACACTAAAAGAAAAATGTACTGGAGAAGATATATTCTCAGCAGTAAATGACTTCTTCAATAAAAACAATATTTTATGTCGGCTGCTTTGACTGACAAAAAAAAAAAGGATTCAAAGGCAAGGTTATTGAGATAGCACCACACGTGAAACTCATTCATTGCATCACCAGGCAAGCTATTGCTGCAAAGAAGTTGCAGCCAAAAGTACACAAAATGCTCTAAGATGTAAGTGGTCAATTTCATAAAAACAAGACCTTTAAATAGTAGAATCTTTACAATACTTTGTAATGAAATGGGGAGAAATTAAAATCTTTTGTACGCTGGTTATCTCGTGGCAAAGTACTAAAAGATTTGTCGAACTTAAGGATGACTTAGTTAAGAATTTTTCTCCTAGAAGTGTTCCAAATTTGCTGAGTTTTTCTGTGACGAAAGTGGATATCAGTACTATGCTTACCTAGCAAACATTTTCGAAAAAGTTAACACACTTAATCTGTCCCTTCAAGGTAAAGGTGACGTTTTAACAATGTGTGAGAAGGTTACTGCTTTTCGAAAGAAACTTGCTGTGGAGAATAAGCATTTTGAAAAAGGATGTTTGGAAATGTTTCCACGGTTATGTGATTTTGTTGCCAAAAACGATATAGGTGTGACACCGAAAAAGTACTTGGACACTTACAAACTTACTGGAAATAGAATTTTCTGACACTTGTTTAGAATTCATTTAATTGAAGAATATGGATGGGTTTTAAATCCATTTCATGAAAACGTAAAAATTCAACACCTTTCGATCACTACCCAAGAACAACTGATTGGCATCAGGGGAGATGGAAATTTACGAGCTGAATTTCAACAAAAACCTTTACATAATAGGTGGACAGGCCTGAAAAATAAGTACTTTGACTTGGTAAGCGCAGCGAACGATGCACTCCTTCCATTTGGATCTACCTACTTGTGTGAGGTGGCCTCAGTAGCCAGGTGGTTAAAGAAGGAGTGCCGTAGCACACGCTCTTTGAGTATACCGGGATTTAAGCTGCTAACTGCTAAATACGGTCGATCTGCCAACCCGCACTGAACCAGTGTGGCAGAATACGGTCCATTTCCCTCCACATGAATCGTTGAGGAGGCTTCCATCGTGCAGTGGATTGATAATTGCTGCAGTTTTACTTGCGTGAGGTGACTTTTTCAGTTGTGACAGTCATTAAAACCAAGTTTCGAAATAAACAGAACTTGAACCCAGACTTTCGATTTGCTGTGTCAAAAAATATCAAACCAAGATATTCAAAAATAATGAAAAATATTCAATCACACTGCTCGCGTTAAATATGTATATTGTTGTTTTTTTAATATTTATGTAATTTTATTTCAAATTATTTTGTGTATTTTTGAATAGACGCTTCAACAAGCCTAAGTTACCCTTATCGTTTATACATAGATTCGTCGCTTCACTAATCTATGTATATTCCTTCTTCAAAAAAAGTTTTTTCGGCTCTTCCCGGAACCACGCTTCGACGGCTGTTTTGATTTCAGCATCTGTATTGAAACAACATCCGTTTAAAGTATAGCCGATACGAGAGGTGAGCATTTGGTCCCGCGCCTATAATAAAAAGAAAGGACAATCGCGTTTCGTTTTTAGGCTGGAACATAAAATATACGAGAAACCTTCAAAAGGGGGGTGGGGAACCACACACACGTATATATATATATATATAAGTACCTACGCATAAGTAGTCAAGGATCACGAGTTGGAAATTCCTGATTTACTGTCCTAAAACTTACATCGGAGTTGTGGCTTTCATTTTTCGATCACACCTTCGAAAAACAGCTTTCAACTTAAAAATTATCGCCTTTGTCTAGTGGTCAGTCGAGAGTGACCATGGTTTAAGTCCATGTGACATTACGGTGTGTTTCTTGTATTCTCTCTATCTTGCGAACTCCTCTGACCGTGTGGTGGTCCCCGGAGTATGAACAGTTGTTTAATTTATTTTTGTGGGTGAGTACAGATTGCACAACATGCGCACTCGCAAGGGGTAATACCTTACCCCACAACTATAACGTAATCATTATAGTTCGAAAAGCCATTTTAATGATTCAAAAATCATTAGAATACCTTCGACCATTAAAATATTCATGATCAAATATAAAATCAAGTGTACTTTACCCTTTCCCAACGGATGTTGTGCTCTATTAAAAAACAATATTAACTTAAGTAGACGTTATTTGTTTAACGAAATGGATGATAACCGGCGTCGAAGGGGGGTTATACATGAATACAACCACTAACAAAAGCCTGCTCCTTGTGTAATCATGACCTTGGGCGACGGAACTACATTCAGTGGTGGTTCCCACCGGAACAACACGTGACTGGTTCCTGTTCACTAAGAAGTTCAACACTATGGGACATGTGAATGTACTAAGTTAAGTGACGTCTTTTTGCCCGAGGGTTGAGTGTCAGATTCTACACGACCTACTGGAGCTTGAGGGCAAGAACATCATGCTACATGTGCGCAGATTATTATTCATTTTTCATTAAAAAGAGAAAAAAATAATAATGTATTCATAAATTTGCAGCATATCATATATATAAAATTTGTAGGAGAAATCGGGTCGGATTGTCAAGGTACCACAGACACTGGTAAGCTGCCTTTTCTTGAACAATGGGTTCGGGTTCGCTGATTGTGGAAAAAAGCCACTTGATAATAGCCCCAAGAAATGTTGGAGTAGTTTATCTGTTGTAATATGGATAACTTCACCTTTTGTAGTGTTTTGTTTAATTATTTATAAATATTATATTAGCTATATTCCTTATCTATATTAATATACTTCTTATATAATTCGGCTAAAATGATAACATCATAAAATAAATTCTTTTATTCTGATATTTTCTTTTTAAACTTCCAAAATTATATGGGATAATATAAGCATTGTTAAAATACGTGGGTAAAATATAAATTTCTATATTTTAAAATGAATAAATTGGCGTAATAAGTAATTAATTCATATATCAATAAACAATAATGGGGGGTTTTGTTCAAACACAAGCACAGTAAATATGTTTCAAAAAATTAGAACATTAATTAAAGATTAAAAAGGGTGCTCTTCTTTTCAATTCTTTTAGACCAAGTCGTTCTGTAGTAGGTTACTAGCAAGTATAGGCCTGACGTAGCCCAGTGGTCAGGAGCGAGAGTGCATAACGCGCTTTCCTTGAGTGGACCGGGGTTCAAGCCCGTGACTATTAAATACGATAAATATTTGTATTAACGATTTATTGTAAACTCTACTGACTTGGTTGTCGTGCCGGAGTATAAACAGAAAATTTATTTATTTTAACCTACTACATTAAGTAACTTCATCCCATGACTGTGATTAGCGTCAAAATCTCGTTTGAGGAAGACAAAAGTCGACAATTCGCTTGGATGATCCGAACCTAGGACTAAATCCATGAACACTTTTGGTTGCCTGTGTAATAACTATGGAAAAAAATAATAGTAAGTAAATAATGATGTCAGTTTATTACAGGCACAGCTAAGACAACAGGGATTAGACGCATATGTGCAAACTCGCATAAAAAAATAATGGAACTGCTTGTGATGACAGTTGCTAAATGCTGTATGTTGCGAAAAGACAGTTGGTATGCATTATGAAGTGAACAGAAGTATGTTAAAGTGGGAAGGAAAAATGCACATATAATTCCACCTTGCCAGCATATTTGAAACGATTTATACTTAGCCTTTTACTTTTGTGATTGGTCAAAGACCGCTTAATTAAAAGATATTTGAGACATTTCTCTGCTGTACAATGTTAATGGCTTTTCTGTGTTTTTTTTTTTCAAAATTTCGCTCGCATAAGTAAAAACGGTGAGAGTTAGATTTTCTTCACCTATATTACGTTAGAAGTGCATTAGGCAAAATGGGACACTATCGAATCTCATCCCATAACAGCGAGCCGAGCAAAAATGTGTTTTGATGACACAATTTGTGTAGTTGGTTCAAATCCAGGCCTAAAACCTTTGGAATGCGTAGTTGGTTCAAATCCATGCCTAAATCCAATGGAACACCTTTGGAATGAACTAAAACCAGGGTTCCCAAACTTTTTCAAGGGCGGACTGGTGTTTGCAGATTTTTTTTTTTTTTTTTTCGCGGCCCACCAATAGCTATAAATTAATGTATTTTCAATAATTATACTCGTAGGTTCACGAAATAATGACGCTACCATTAGGACATTTAACATACCAATAATAATGCAATTAGGTATTCATAAACATCAGTAAATATAAATAAAAGATTGGCAATTCATTTCTTTGTTTCTTTAGGAGAGGAAATAAGGAAATTTTCTTATAGTTTTATGTAGGTATTCAAAGTCAAAGTATTTTATTTTTTGGCGGGCTCCAGGGTTTCCCCTATTCGCCGCTGAAAGTAATCTATACATTGTGTACAATTTATAACAACTATGTACAATGGTTAATTATACATAAAAAGACTATATACAATGATGATACATAAATGAATACTGGCCTTCGGAGTCCAGCAGACTGATCAATACATCAGGAAAGAGTAATCCAAAGAAACAGAAACAGTCTAGCATTTTACTGAACCTCAGGGGCAAGAATTCTTTTCCTCCGTTTAAACAATTTCTCTGCATAGGTGGAGAAGGCAGTATAATCCGAATAGTTAACCAATCTCGGCAGTTCAGAGCAGTCCAGTTCAGGTACATTTGAAAGAAGTTGAAAGTCCAGTCTTAAATCGTACAGGGGACAATGAAAGACGAGGTGCTCAACAGTTTCTTGAGCACCACAACTAGAGAGGAGTGTTACTTAATCCTAGTGAGAACAATTTAAAGTTAAGACTGCCATGACCGGTATATAAAAACGTAACGTATAAACCAGGATTGAACCAGTCCATTTTCTTGTCGTAATCAACAACCTGGGGAAAAACTTAAAGGTCTCCCTAACCAAAGTAGAGGTATTTTGCCACGCTCTACAACATTCATTTTTCATTCTTTTAATGTCTACATTTTCTTGCAAGTCAGTGTTATATGTTATACCATTTACAATCGCAGGAACGTTTTTTCTTCTACAATATAAAAGATAGTGTAACATTACTTCATATTGGATTGGCAGTCGATGACTGAGAACCTGTAGAGACAGTTCGACAAGCTCTACTTACAGAGAAGAAAGAATCTTTGTGCTTGAGTAAGATATTTTTGAACAAGGGAGTTGCCGATTCTGTATCCCCAGGCCCCAGCCGCATAACACACAACTAGTATAAACATACAAGAGTAGTATAATTTAATGGAAGATTTCTTTACACCAAAAGTACTCCTGGAAATCTTAATAATTTTATAGGTCATAGCCTTTATTTTCTGAAGTACATATTTTGCATGGTAATTAAAATTAAGACGGTCATCAAAAGAAATTCCTAAGTATTTATGCTGCCGAGTACTCCTAATCATTACTCCATTCAATTTAATAACAGGTGGTCTATTCACATCAAGAGAGCCCTTTAGCAACATTTGTTTTGTTTTATTAGTCGAGATTTGAAGTTTGTGTTTGACACCAGATATTCAAGTCCTCTAGAACTTCATTTGCTCTGCACTCTAGCTCCCGGCGGGAATTACCAAAAATCAGAATTATGTAGGTATATTTCAAATAAGTTGTTCGCGGATCACAACTAGAACATCAGTTCAGGGTACAGTTAAGTTAAGCTAGGGGTTATGTGTGTTAAACGCCAAAGCAACTAAGGCTACGAGCCATCAGTACATCGTGTCTGTAATTGGCGTACATTCTTCGATTGCTTTGCTGGAATGAAAAAACTTGTTTCTGGGGAAAAACATGCAACAACCTCGCCTTAAATCGACTAGCTCAGCCACGTACTGGGAGGAGAAGAAGAAGAAGAAGAAGAAGAAAAAAGCAATCCAGTAAAAGTACTTTTCTCCAATTTACGGTGTAAAAGGATGCCTATTATAACCACTGAGTCTAAGTGTGGCCAATGCTCATATCTTCTACCAATGAGCTGGCGAAATGAAAAAGTAGACAAAAATTCGGTACCTACTCCAAAGAGACTTAGTAATTTGGAATCTCCCCTTTTCGATATTCTCTGGCTTAAAATCTCTCTACTACATTTTGTCAAATTCATCTGTTGCCCTATCCACTAATCATCAAATTCATCTGTTGCCCCATCCACCCAGCTCCACTAATCACTTGGAACTCTGACTTCCACTCTTTGAAACTTGACTTTCTCTTCACAAAAATGACATTTACATATATAATAATTTGCAGTATGAATCTTTTGAGGTTATGATCGCTACCATGGCGGGATCCAATCTTCCGTACATTTTGAAGGGTACGGCTCTAAAACAGTGTTCGCTATTTATATTTCTATTTGGTTTTTAGGAGAATTAGCAACTAAGGCCATATTGCTCCGGGGATATGGAGTTAATCATTCCCTAACCTTGCCGCATACTCCGTATTTGGTGGTCACGGGCTCGAACCCCGGTCTAATCAAGAAGCGTGTGCTACGCACTGCCGCTCCTGGCTACGGAGGCGCCCCAGTGTTCGCAGGCCGGCCGCTAGATAGCCCACCGAACCTATTGGTAACTATCTATGACAGCGTATACCAGTCCCAGGGGGTCGGCGAAACGGTGGTGGAACAAGGCCGCCGTAGCCTAGTGGTCAGGCGCGCGAGTGCATAAGTACACGTGCCTTGAGTGACCGGGGTTCAAGCCCGTGACTGCTGAATACAGTGCTGTTTCTTGTATTCTGTGTATCTTGTAAACTCCTCTGACCGTTTGGTCGTCCCGAAGTATAAACAGAAAATGTATTTATTTATACAGTATATATGTATTTATATAAAATATGTGCACATGTTATATACAGGGATCCACAAAGTTTTTTTTTATTTTTGAAAGGGTCCGTAGATCTTAGTAGTTTCGGAACCACTGATCTAGGAGGCTTCCGGATCAACTAGTGTAAAACCTTGCTGCCTTTACTCTGCCAGAGTGACTGGAGGGAGTCCGAGTAGTGTGTATGCGCACGAGAGTCAAGGCCAAGGCCACGTTATGTCAAGGAGCTGGGTATATTCTTGCCGTGCGTATGCCATATCCAAAATTTCATTATTTCACACATGCCCTCCTCACTTTTTCTTACTACTGAATATATCGTGAATAGTCAAACAAATAGAACCTTATCTTCAATAAGATCTAAACCTCCGAAACACTTCATCTTTTATTTCACATATATACGTGGTCTCAATGATATCCATCTCCACGTACTTATTCTGACACAATTCCAGTTATCAGTTGATTCAACCACTGCTCATCTCAGTTGTCCAAATCATTCGCTGTATGACCCCTTTCGCTTCAAAGGTTGTACTTCTGCATATACCCATTCTGATATTCCCTGTCAGAGTATTTCCTGTTAGATTTAATATTTTGGAATCTCCTCTTTTCGACCTTCTCTGGCTTAAAATCTCTCTACCACATTCTGTCAAATTCACCTGTTGCCTCTATCGTTCTTCCAATTTCACTAAACACTTGAAACTCTGACTTCCACTCTTTGAAACTTGACTTTCTCCAGTCCAAATTTTCTAACAGTGAGTTAGAAAATTTTCCTTGGTGATTTTAATGTTCACAACTCCAGCTGGCTTCCATTTACTAGTCACACGGAACCAGCTGCTCGAGATGCTGAGACCTTTGCAATTATTAATGACCACACACAGACTATTCATTTAGTTACCAGACAATACTAACCACACAGCCAATCAGGCCTGATTTCTTTCTCACAAACAACCCTTCAAAGTAAAAGGTCAAGGGGAGTGATCTCCTAACAACTTCAGATCACAATTTGGTGATGGTCTCTTCTCCAATGGAGCCTTTCTCTCGTGGCCATTCTCAATTCCGTGTTGTTTGGCATTATAAGAATTTAAAGTGGGATGATATACGAGATTTCTTTTTCCTTAGTTGGATTACTGTTTCAAATTTTCTGATTTCAACATTTGCTCAGATCGTGTAAACATAATTATTCTTGTAATTATGAAATCCTTTCTTTCACACTCCACCTTAAAATCTCTTCTTTTATCTAAACCTTGGCCTTGGTTTTCCAATAAATGTGCTAAGGCTATTCAAGATAAGAATGTTGCATATTGCAATTGGCTTGTATCCAAAACTTCATACCTACACGAAAGCTTGCAACAATTGTAAAGCAATTATTAATCAGTTGAAACTAGATTCTGAACAGGCCAAGAGTAAAAATCTTTCTTCTTGTCCAAACGGTAATTGAGCGTTCTGGTTAGGTCTGTCCGGGCCTGGCCATTGGGCCGGCTAACACGAACGATGTCGGGCACGGGTCAGGTATAAATAATCGTAATGAATTGTTTTTTCGAGCTATTTCTTACATATACTTTTTATGTATTTAAATTATTAAAGGATTTTTTTTGAAAAAATTTGTATTTTTGTCTGTTGACACTTTAAATTGACCAATAAGGCGCACTTCGCCAACGTCTCCAAAATTCATCGAAATTTCCACTCTATCATGGAAATTACCCATCAGCAGTGTAAGCTACGAAAGAAATTTTAGTGCAACCTCTATTAACTCTATTTTATTTCTGCACAACAATTTGCAATAAAAGGTGTGTGAAGAAAAGGTAGCTGGTAGAGGCAGATAATCGATATTTGTTTCGAATTATATTAAATGTGGTAAATTGAAAACTTATTACATTTTCTTTTTTTAATAATTAATATTGATAATGATTATTGTTATATAATGATTAATACTGAATCTGAAAAGTTATTTTTTTATTATTATGAAACTTCAGAAACCAATGCTAGCGATTTTATTTATATAAATATTTTCAGTCGGGCTGGGATAAAAATCGGTTCGGATGGGTATAAAAATCGGTTGGGTATGGATAATAAATTTGAAAAAGAAATTCAGGTCACGTTGGGCCGTGTAGACTTCGGACCGAGCCGAGTAAAAATAAGAAATGTAGGCCGGTCTGCACCGGCCTACATTTTTCTAGTTCTGGTCTCTTGCCAAACCTATTGGCCGCAACTTTTGCCCATTTCTGTCAAAATCTGCGCGCGTAGCACTGTGGTATCGTCAGCTTCTTCCCCACACCGGATGAAAAAGGCCTGGGTTCGAAGACGTGAGTCACTTTTATGGGCTTTTTTCACTCGGTGACGAGTTAGTCAGTCTCAGGCATAGATAGCAAGGTTTTTCGTTTAGCAAAGCAGTAAAATCGACCAGAGAATGCACGCAATTGACACACAATACACATGGGTAGTTAAAAGTTACTTTTCAGGTGTCCTAATTAAAAAAAAATGTAACTCTCTCAAAACCGGATGGTTCTATTGCCACTTCAGCTAAAGATAAAGTTAACCTGCTTACATCGTGCATTTCTTCTAACTCGTGTAGTGATGAACTTAAAACCACCTCCGACCATTCCTAGTACACTCCATTCACTGCTTCCTGTGGTCTTCCGTCATAAGACTGTCAGAAGAATTTTGAACAGTCATACCAAGAAAGCTCCAGTTCCTGATAGTATTTCTCCAATTGTTCTCAAAGCCTGTGCTCCTGAGCTTACTCTTGTTCTGTGTTGCCTCTCTTTAACTTTCATATCCCACAAAATAATTCAAATTATTATATTATGGCCACCCGTAATTATTACATATATCCATATATGTATTATGTCTGTAAATTGCGTGTGTTCTCTGGTCTAGTTGCCTGTTTTGCTGAAGGAAAAAAAACCCAGTGATTGGGGACAAAACCTTGCTATCTATGCATGAGACCGACTAACTCAGCCACGGAGTGAAAAAAAAAGACCATTAAAATTCCTTGCGTCATTTATGGGATTCGAACCCTGGCCTTTTCCACCCGGTGTGGGGAGGTAGGTACCGATACCACTGTGCTACCCGCACAGACCTTTCATATTCCACAGGTGCTTACCTTCTGCTTGGAAATTTGCGCATATCCAGCCAATTAAACTACCGGTATCTGCGATCGCCAGTATAGATTCCATCATTATCGATCCACTGGTAATATATTGGCTTATGTTACCCGTCTATGGACAAATTCAATGGAAAAGTTTGGCGAAACTCAAGCAGTTGCTCTTGACATTTCAAAGACTTTTGATCATGTTTGGCATAAAGGTCTTCTAAATAAGCTTCCATCTTATGGTGGCCTTGTAGATCTGCACGTGTAGCACAGTGGTATCGTCACCGTCCTCCCCACACCGGGTGGAAAAGGTCCGGGTTAGAATCCCGTCGATGACGCGAGTGTTCTCTGGTCTTTGGGCTTTTTTCACTCCGTGGCTGAGTTAGTTCGTCTCAGGCGTAGATAGCAAAGTTCCCCCCCCCCCAGAAACAGGGATTTTTCGTCCAGAAAAACAGACAAATCGACTATAGAACACACGCAATTAACAGACATAAGACACACAGCACGGTAGATGAATTTAATTATTCGGGTGGCCTAAAAATAATAGTTTTTTGTTTGGCGCCCTTGTAGGCCCCTCGGCAACTCGAGTTTTTCGTCCAGGAAAACAGGCAAATCGACCATAGAATAAAATCGAATAAAAATGTGCCGCAACCAGTGACCATCCTTTTACTGTCGAATTCAAACTCAAAGAATCAACTTTTCTTCTTCCTTATTTATTCCTTCAACTTCCGTTTTGTGAACCAACCTCCCGTTATAGATATTTTTTTGAAAATTACAATCTACAGAAATTCAAGTCTACTGTCAACAAGTATTTTCTGAAACGTCAACTCATGGTACTAACTCGTTGTTGTTATTGGATTTTTAAGAGAATTGACGACTAAGGCCATGTTGCTCTGTGTATATTGTCTGTAAATTGCTTGTGTTCTGAGGTCGATTTTCTGTTTGCTGGACGAAAAAAGACGAGTTGCCGGGAGAAAAAACCACGCTACCCTCGGCTGAGCCCGACTAACTCAGCCACATTGTGAAAAAATACCCATTAAAATTCCTCACGTCATCGACGGAATTCGAACTCAAGTCTTTTCCACCAGGTGTGGGGAGGACGGCGATCTTACCAACTGTGCTACCCATGAGGGGCGGTACTAACTACTCGAGGTTCTAATACCTGCTGCTTCTTATAATTTTCATTTAAAAAAACTGCTTATGCCCCTGAACTTGCAAAACTCAATGTCTAATCAAGCTTATGAACTGATTCCTTTAGGAATAGGTTTTATTTAGGAGTAAAATTGAGATGAATCCAGAAACTTTTTTTTTTTTAAATAGGTCATTTATTTTATTTTATTTTATTTGGTGATCGGGTTTGGGGGGTACAAACGATGCGGGTCGGTTTCGGGACTAATACAGTGGATTCGCACAGGACTCAAGTCAACATACCATAGTTATGACGTCCACAGTTAGCCATCATGCAGTGCCAAAGGTACCTTTATAATGGCGAACAACGGCATATTAGAACTTAAGTTTCAAGTTGTATTATAAATAAAAGATGCTGTTATTTACCGTGCGAATTTGTTTTAAGTTTTTATTGAAGTGGTCAATTCCAATAACAGCGGCCCATATCTGTGTAGAAGCCTGAATACAGTGTTCAGCAAAACTGAAACGTATCTAACTTGTAATTTCAGCAACACTTGATGTGGTAACAATTCAATAAACATCTAATAATAAATTCTCACCTGGTATAGAAGTCTCTTTTTCCAGTAATAACAAACCGGGTATCATACCCTTTCAGACATTCATATTTGTATTCTAAATATGATGAGCGTCGCGCCGCGAGATGTTCTAACAGTCTCAATAATGTTGTTAAAACCTTTTTTATATGATATATGTAATTCGTTTGGAGAAGGCTGAGCTCGAATCCCGTCAAAAGACTTATTCGATAGAGTGGATCTTGCCAACCAGTCTTAGGAGGATGGAACAGGATCCCCTACCCTGCAATAATTTTTCCGGGTTTTTAACTCCACAATATGCAAATCAGTCAGTGAACACAAACTTGTATAGACATAATACACGATATAAAGCCTATCTACTTCATTGATGTGCATCGTCAGTGAAGTAGAGGAATGCATCAAGGAACAGTTACAACCCATACTATTCATTGAAAAAATCATTATCATCCTGGTTGTCAGTATGCTTGCCGCGCGCCTGTGTGCATTGCACCTCAACACCTTGAGCTGGAGTTTAGAGATTCTATCAGTCTAGTAGTACTGAGTGTACAATTAAAGCATATGAATTCCATTACAATGCTGGTTTTATTCAAAAAAAACATCTTGTATATTTCAATTTATTTCAATATCGCTACTTTTCAAAATCATGACATTTAAAATTCACTACAAGAAAAATAGAATATCAACAAATAAATATGTCTGGTGGAATATCTGCGTTAAGAGATACTGAACTTTGCATGAAGGATTTCTTATAACATAACTGGAATTCCTTAATTTGTCTTTAATTCAGTTCTGCTAACTCAGGCCGTTGACAATGTAATACGACGAAATGAGACCTCGAGCCACCGTGTCGCCTGCTTAATACCGTGAGTCGGAGGGTGACCTAAAGGAAATTCGTAGCGGCAGCTACAACCTATTTATTCCAGGGCTAGACTGTCAGCGTATAATGACCCAGTCGTGCAAATCTACTCTCAAGGTCAATTACCCCTGCACGAATGCTTCGATAGGTCTCAATGTATTCGGTAGGAGTAAGAAAAGGGGTGTGACACCATATTTTCAGGTCACACTTCTGTATTTTTGAGCGCTTACATAAGAGAATGTGTAGGGAGGGGCACAAGTCACGAGATACTTTAGTCTTGTCACCATATTTTATGCAAATAAACAATTTTGCGTTTCAGGACATTTTAAAATGTACGCAAACGGAGTTATACGCAAAACATGAATTTGTAAAGGTTGTACAGAGGAAGGGGTGTCAATAGGTAAAGTCCAGGAACATTGAAAAGTGAAGATAATACAGTACCAGTAATCTACTGGAACTAAGATATCGACATAAGTCGACTCGCAGACCTTGAATGACCAAAGGATATAAAGAATCTCCGCAGAAGGAATCTTAAGAATTGGCTTCAGGTCCTATATGCCCACAATGGTTCTGATGATGTTCTCAACCAAGATGACGTCGACAGGTGTATGGAATATGCAAGCAAGTTCCTCATGCAGTGAGTGATAAAACATAGTAATTTTCACACCAAAATTATATCCTTTGACGAGACGATTTTTAAATTAAATGGGCATATTAATTGCCGTTATGATATATACTGCGCAGCTGAAAATCCTCATGGCCAAACTGAAAGAGAAATTAATTCTCCTGAGAAGGAATATTATCTTCGTGGGATTTTTTTCTTTTATGCTACAGTTACTAATTAGTATATGCTATTTGATTTTATCCATCCTCAACTTCAGTGAAAAGATGTTTGTTACCTGCAGGATGGTGGCTTTCCTCATTATTCTCCTGCTCTTTGACGATATCGGAACAATTTCCGGGAAAGTGAACAGCCGTCGTGGAATAGCCAGATTTAACCCCAATCCCTTGGTACATTTTTTTCCTTTGGAGTTATCTGAAACGGCAGCATCACGATTTGCATAAATTATCTCATAAACTTTCGCCCAGCCTTCTTCAAGTACATTTTTCAATATTCTCTGCTGGGTAGACTTAATCTCCTTAAGGTAAATAATTCGAAATAAAGATGGAATGTACTGCCAGTATGTATAAGTTTAGTTCTAAGGCAAAATATAGAATTCTTGAATGTACGCAAAAGTGTTGGTAATAATTTTAAGTCTGCTGATAAGTCAGCAGAGACTTAAAATTATTACGGCTCTGCTGACTTATCAGCAGAGCCGTACTATGGACGAAAAGAAACGAAGATGTCGAACTCTCGGTTTCCTGCTTACATTGGCGACAATACAGTATTTGATCTCTCGCCACAGATAAAACCATGCGCATATTCCTCTAAATGCGTCTGCAACCCAAAAGCAGTTAGTGACAGCAACTGTAAAGCCACGGACGAAACTGACGTCAACCCCAAAAAAATTTTTCACAGCGTCCTAAATGAAAATGATCACAGACATACAATAACTGTCGACGATCCCAATTCGATGAAATGGAGTACATATATGATTTTAGAAAAAAGCTTTTGCTTACATTTGCTAAATAATCTAGAAAAGATGAATGAAGCCTTGACAGCCGTTGAACTTGTAACAAATCAATAAAGAAACTTCTTAATCTCCTTACCCTTCGTCCTGTCCACTCCATAATAATCAACTTTAGGGATCTGTGGCTTGCCAAGTGTTTCAAGTAGAACAGCCAGAAAAGAATGACAGTTGTATTCTGTCTTCTGGTTATGCTGTCCTACATATTCGCTCTACAATATTGTAGAGCGATGTTAGATACTGAATAGGATACGTATTGTACAAAAACAGTGTAAAATGAATGACGTATGCAAATAATTTTTCTGCTGAACACCACAAACTAAAAAATCCATCAAGATGGAATGGTCAGTTTGTGGTGTTCTTTTAACTAGCAGACTGGAGCAGGAAATTTTAATACGGGCTGTTCTTATATTAATGGATTTTACATATTACGACCAGCTTTGAAAAGATAAAGCTAAATTAACCCAACTTATAAATCAGAAAAATGTATCTGTCAAGCCTATTACTGAGGAAGATGGCTGAAAATATTTCCAATTTATCCGGATCATGGTAAGATCAGATTTACTGATGTAATGCAATAGTCGACATAATTTAAGCCAATACCACGACGTATTAAACATTCCTGCTGAAATTTCTGCTAGTTCTGAAAGACTGTGAAGATACAGGTTAACCAAGTACTGAATAGCTTGAAAATGGCTTGATATTTATAAATAAAATAATAATGGAAAGTAATATATTATCCCACTCCATCAGTTAGAAAATCGTGCCAGGACGATAATGTAGATTTACTCCTGCTCATTTAAAAGTAAGTGAAGAGTATAGGGCGAACTACATGTCCAGCTCAAAGGTAGTGCATTTTTTGGAAGCTTGAAATGTAGACACCTTTGTATTTTAAAATAAAAAATACGAAATTTTCAATTTAGATTCCGGGCAGCAAACACAATCAAATAAGGAATGCCGTATTTAGCGGTCGCGTGAGCTCGAACCACAGCAACTAAAATTCGTGTAACCCCAAGTACAACTTTGCCACCTTACGCTGAAGGGCCGCAGGCACTATGGTGAGACAGTTGCAACATTGAACTGATATCTGTAGTTCAATGTTCAGTTCTTGGATAGCTAATCTCTTTTGTATACTGGGGGGCCAAGTTCACTGACCGCGCATTAATTACAGAAATATATACTAAACATTTTTTAAATAATTGTTTTTCATTTTAAAACACATAAATATATACTTATGCATTTATGAAGGTCCATTTCATTTTTTTTTAAACCACAAAGGACGTTAGATCTTTGTAGAAGTTTCCGTTTTAAGAAGCTTTGTGGAAGCCTCTGTTTCATGCTAAATTACTTTTTTTATTGACATAAAAAATTGTTATTACTTTATCCATTTATTTATTCATATCATTCGTATATAGGGTGAATGAATTAAATTCCTTGAGCTGATTTATTAAGTGCATGAAAACGTTTGTTTTTCAATACCTATAACAGTAAAATTTTAATAAAGTTTTAACTGCTTCATAATTTATGAATAATTTATAGGAACCCTGTATTTCATCAATATATATATATTATTCTGGATGTTTTGTGAAAATTTAAAAAGGAGATATAACAATAAAGGGAAATTTATTTTAAGATATATACTGTAGTTGCATTTTCTATCTTTTCCACAACAATAAGTGGCATTCATTCATAGTTTTATTATTTTTATTTTATTTTTTTCTGTAGTGATTGGTTGAACTTGGGACTTGCCTAGAACTTTCAACATTACTGTTTGTAGTTCAATGTTCAGTTGCTGGATAGCTAATCACTTTTGTATACTTGAGACAAGCCACGTATGGTGTCTTTCATGTCTTTAGGGCTTATTGCTCTTTTTGTGTGAAGAAAATAATGTGGAAAAAACAAGAGATATATCAATAATTAAAGAATATGGCCAATGGCCATTTCCAGATTTTCCTGGTTGCATAACAAGTAGCACACGTTTCATGCAATGAGTTTATCCCCACCCAACCCGCTTTTCATTTTCCATATTAGAGCAGAGCCTTCCAAAGTGGCGTCGTGTCCCAAAGGGTGTAGTGAAAATTAAACATCATATCAGCGTTATTTTACACTTTAGTTTCCTTTCACTGCATATATCGACTTTGATTGATCACAATACAATTATTAATTAATGAAATAAAAATTTACTACATTTATTTCTTCGTGTGTTCGCCATACTCTCTGGCCAATGAGCTCTGTACACATTCTTTCTCTTTGAAGGTTAGGAATTGACTGTTGGTTTCGGATGTCCTTGCTTAAACTTTGCTTAATACCGCAAATCTTCTCTCTCTCAGCTTGTTTACAGGTTTTGGCTCGAAACAAAGGAAGTTGTAATCCTTTTAATCCAGAGAGGGTAAGTCCAAGTGTAACCCCGTATATAAATTGGGCGTTGATGTTTTCTGTTTTCCCCTCTCCTTTGAAGTCCCTCGGGGAAGAAGGCTACAAAAGAACCAGAAACAAAATGAAACTTGCTTTATCTCTTCTCTGCTGATAAAGTGATAACACGTAAGGAGTTGAATATTATCAGAAAAGGTAAATATTTGTTGTTAGTAGATGGTTTTACTTATAGAAAGAAATTTCACAAAAAGTATCAAGTGCTATTGGCTATGTACAGTGAAATCGTGCATTGCGAAATTATTTATATTTGGAGATGAAGCATTTCAAGAATTGATACCGAACATTCTCACGAAGTAAATTTGAAGGCCTTCAACAGAAAAGACAGTAGCAATAGTGCAGAGAGAACGATAGCGCAGTGCTTTCTCAATGTAAAGATAATGTTGTGATCAAAAAAATGAAATGTGCAGTTCATAACAACAGAAGGAAAGCATGTCTATCATTGTCCCAGAATGGTGATACAACTTATTTTATGCCGTGACTTTACGCGTTCATGAATGTTGCCCAATAATACTACAATAATACGATTCGATTATATATTTTCTAAGGACCAGTTTTATTTTTTCAAGGACTGATTTATGCCGCGGAACACTTTGGAAAAAACGAATTTACGAAAGTCAGCGCAATTCGTGTTGATTCCTGATATGCAGACTTGGCACAGTTTATGTCGATGGAACAGAAGTTTTGAAGCTTTCCAAAACGCAAACGTACATTTGCGTTTGACTAAACGAAGTGGATGCTAAGAAAATCATCAATTCATTTAAACAAAATAAAAAAAAAATACATACATAAATACAAATACAATAAATCTTTTAAAAGTTGATCTATGACATTTGTTAGGAAAAGGAGGATGATGTTCTGTCCTGATGGTAGTTAGGGCAGTCAATGAGAACGTGTTTGACTGTTAAATTTGACATTTTTTTTTCAAAAAAGAGAAAAATTCATTGATGTTTGCATCGTCACCAATAATATGTTTTAATGTCTTCGGTTCTCGAAGATTTGTTAGGGAAAGGAGGATGGATGTTCTGTCCTAATGGTAGTGAGGGTAGTCAATGAGAACGTGTTTGACTGTTAAATGTGAGGAACAGTGTGGACATTAAGGAGGATCCTCTCCTGTAAGTAGATGAAGGTGAGTCGTGTATGTATGTCCTATCCGTGCTCGTGCAAGCACTACTTCTTCTCTTCGTACTGTTTTGGTCTATGACTTCTAATGATCAACCAATTATCATCGTTGTATTCCTATTGAAAGCTAACAACAGGCTTTAAGTGTTGCTTGTATTCTAAATCCATCAAACATCCAACTTACAAATTAATGATATATTTTAGTGCAGTAAATTTGTCACAAAAAGTATTTAGCTATTTGTTAATACCTTGGTGTATTGTGTAAATTAAATTCATGCTTCATTTTCTGAAACTTAAGGATTGCTGTATTATATAACCTTATGATCTGACTTCACTTGGAGATAAGATAGGACTAAGTTTAAAAAAAAACATACATCGTTCCAAGTGTTCTTTGGGATTAAAAAATAAATGAATGACTAAAGTGATTCAAAAATACAATAAATCACTTTAGTCATTTATTTATTTGTGGATTATATTATATTTTATTATTTTGGCGTTAATTTTAGTAATTCAGAATCCCTTAAATATAATTAAAATAACAATAAGAAAATGGCTCGACATAGGGTGCTTAACTGAAAAGTGTTTTATATGAATAACTGCTATGAAATGAAAATGTATGCTTAACTCATATGAAAACTAATGGACTAAACTCTGTTTAGACATTCAAAGTGCAAAAAGACGAATCCTAATAGGTAAAACAAACACAGTAAGTAGAAATGAGCGTTCACAGAACCGGGACTAGGGATGTGTGAAATTATGGGATGGTATATTAGAGAGATTGTCAAAATCGAGATTTTGTTAGTAGTTATTGTAAGCGTTCCCCGTTACATCCGGCTTTTCTCAACCTACTTCAATCTTTCATCTATTGTGTATGTGTTCCAGGCTAAGCACTAACTTCCGTTTCCTCTCTTTACAGCTCCCACTGCTTCGGGGACCAGCAAGCGAAGAAACTGCTCAAAGGGGAAAAAAATCAAGAGATGCCAAACAATAGGAGTGAAGGATGAACAAAGGGCAGCTGATAGTCGTGCACTGGATACCAGATGTTAAAATGGAGAGTTCAAATGCTGTAAGAAATAAAATGTGTAAAATTATCACTTATCACTGAAAATTAAATAAAAGAAAAATAATGGAAACTTTACAGTCAAGAACGGAATGGAGAGAAAATAACAGAACTCCCGAAATGACAAAAATAATTTATTCAACATCGGATTCTTTCCCTAAACAAGAAAAGAAAGCTGTTAAAAAAATAATGAAGAAATATGATTCTTTAAGACATTTAAGTTCCCAAATTGACGACATGAAGATCACTTCTCAGTCAATGGAAACAACCCTAGTCACGTCTCCGATGGGAGAAAGTAGTACAGACCAAGAAAAAGAAGACACGCTTACAGAACAGGACATTGTACAAGTGGAGATTTTCTTCAGAAGTCACAAAACCTTTGTATACGTTTGTCGATGCTTGGCCAATCTATATTTTACTTCTGTGGATAACAACTCCAAGCCTGGACAGTGGAACTTGGCTCGCACTGGACTGCCTGTATTATTGCTAGATAAAGGTGAAACACGTGCTCGTACGAAAAGGCTTTTACAGTTAGTGATCGCTGAAAAGGGATCCGGATTTATATTATGGAGTGATGTCATCGATAATCTGAGCAATTATAAAGTCCAGGAGGATTGTTTTCACACAATTTTCTTATCGAAGGATCACAGGAAAATGGCAGGACTAAGTTTCGATAGTTGTGATGCGGCTGCAGAATTCCATGAACAGTTGCAGATACTGACGTCTGATCCCCTCAATACCTCATTGTCAGTTCCAAAAAATAAAACGAACTCTTTAAGGAAGAAATCGTGGAAAAGAAAACTTCCTAGGAAGTGTGATATTTCTAACCCCTGTTGCTTCCAGCATGTAACTCGAGTAGATCTTGATGATACTGCTCGTTTATATAGCATGTCCACGTTAGTATCGAACAATCAGAAAATAAATTCATAAAAGAAGCAATGCAGGTATCGATATTAGCATTTTGGTACGTCTGAGAAATAAACCGGGGAATCTGAGACCCACTTCAGAGTCTGTTAATTTGAGTTAACAACTTTTATTTAATAATCACTTCTGCATTCACTAATGACTCCTTATTACAAAAAAAAAACCAAAAAAAAACATCTGGTATAAAAAATAGACACTGTTGATTTAAAGCTTAAGCATTGTGTTAATGATAGTCAGTTAGAAAACAAATTTCACTCTAAACTATTTATTTATTTTTTCTCTTCTTATTGTAATTGAACTTGTTTAATAATTATTTGGATTACTTTTCTTTTCCCTGTAATCAGTTTTATTTGTTACGGAAAAGTTCTATTTCAGCAAATAAGATTGGTTGCATGTTCATTTTTCAAGTCAATAATTAATTTTAACTGAATGCCGGAACAGAACTTTAATGGCTTCTATTTAAATAAACTAATGATCAAAATATCCAATGGAAATGCCAAGGAAAACTGTTTATAGAGGGAAAAATAACAGTAGTGTAATTCCAGTTCCATTGCCAGATACCACTTGTATAGTAAGGTGATCTTTTAGTGAGCAGCAGAAGCAGCTGTTTCACTCCGGACCACTACCCATTGAAAAACACTTCTTCCTGTCTCCAGGTCTCCGGAAGTAAGGAGTGCCCTAGTATGTATTATTTTTTTTTTATTTTGAACCTTGGGTCGGTCTCTCGATTGACAGCGTGAAGATGTTTTAGAGTTCACAAGCTGGATATGTATTTTCAAATTCTCTTAAATAAAACTGCTTCATTTTGATGAGTGTGATTTTGATTAAAACGGGGATTGATTAATATGATAGTTGTTTAAATTCTAATAATGTGACTAACATTTATTTAAAACAAACTGACTACGGTTTTAGATTAAACCAGTAGTTACCAATCCTTTTCTCTCAGCGAACCCTCTGAACAGTTATAAATTTTTAAAATAAACATAATAAAATTAATAATAATACAGTTTTTCACACTGACGAAAACAAAATTTCTATGTAATATATTTACGATAAAATCTGAACTTCATACTGTTATTAGTTTGCGATACTATTATAATAATTCTTGAAGCATAATTTAATTTAAAAAAAAACAGAAGCTTGTTTTGAAGATCAGTACTTTAAAATTCGGCTCAGCAGAAGAGAAACACTGAAATCTGGCTTTGCACCAAGCTTTTTTTTTTTTTTTTTACTTACAAGGTTCTAACACGAGATGTATTACAACCTATAGTACTTGAAGAAAAGACTTGAATTTCTGTAGATTGTAATTTTCAGAAAATACATATGAAGGGAGCTGGTTCCAGAAAACAGAAGTCGAATAACTGAGGAAGAAGAAAAGTTGATTGTATGAGTTTGAAGTTGAACAGTAAAAGGATGCTCACTGGCTCCGGCACGTTGTAGGGCTGTTTTGTAAGAGAGAGAGAGAGAGAGAGAGAGAGAGAGAGAGAGAGAGAGAGAGAGAGAGAGAGCGAGAGCGGGAATTATAGACCAATTCAGAGCAGTGCCCATGGAAATATCTACAGAAAGCACATGCAGCAGAAACAGAACATCTATGAGACATGGAGTGGAGAGACTTTGTTGGAGGTGAGTCATTAATTAACCTAACTGCCCTCTTTTGAATGAAATCAAGAAGTCTGAGAGCACGTTTCCACATCTGGGGCGAGAAGGGGGATTGCGCCCCAGACGTGGGAATAATAATATTCTATGGTACGGTGGATTTGCGATTTGTACAGAGTGAACAGTTGTTTGGAAGAAAAGTAACGCAGAGAGAGGACCAGTTGTTAGATGCAGAGAAAGCAATATTTGTGATGTGATTATGCCAAGAGAGATTAGAAGTCGGGGTAATCCCCAATAGAGATATGATCTTGCCTGGAAATCGAAGTGTCATTGAGGATAAGCATAGGAGCAGTAGAATCCGTTTATCGAGATATAAGACGACTGAGTTTTAGAAGGATAGAAATCAACTAAGTTATCTTTACCCCACTGGACCTTCAGATCAATATTTTAAGGATTTGGTAGTGGATTTTCGAGAAGTTGAAGCTGTTTCTGCAGGGCAAGGTTTCTCAAACTGGAAGGTAGAATGCAATGTGCTATCATCAGCAAAACTGTTAATAGGATTTCCGGTAAATGGAAGAAGGTCATTAATAAACAATGGGGAAAGAGTGAGAGAAAGAACTGAATCTTGGGGAACACCAGCATTTGCGGAGATGTTAGAAGACGGAGAGCCATCTACTATCACCCTAAGTGAGAGGTCAGAGCGAAAACTGAATACCCAATTACAAAAAACAGTTGGCAAACCATAAGATGGAAGGAAGCTTATTTAGAAGACATTTATGCCAAACACGATCAAAAGGCTTTGAAAAGTCAAAATCAAATGCTTGACTTTCACCAAACTTTTCCACCTCATTTGTCAATAGATGGATAACATAAGATAGTTTATCACAAATGGATCGGCAATGACGGAATCCATACTGGCAATCACTGATCAGCTGGGTGGTTTCTAGATAGTTTTAAGAGTTGGCGGTTAATAGATTTCTCCATTACTTTAGAAAGAGTAGAGGTAAGTGCAATGGGACGATAATTGGATGGGAGGGATTTTCACCATTTTTACGAACTGGCTGGATATGAGCAAATTTCCATGCAGAAGGGTGGAATAAGAGAGTGAAAAAAAAAAAGAAAAAAACCGACACAGAACAGGAGTAAGAGGGAGTAACAAATGGAGAAATGCTATCAGCAATTGTCTCTTTCTTGGCATCAAAACCGCTCAAAATTCTTCTGATATTCTTTTGACAGATGACCATTGGAGGCATTGAATGGAGTGTACTGTGCGGCATTTTGACCTCAGAGGTTGAAAATACAGGTGCTCCTCGACTTACGGAAATCCGACTTTATGTAAAAATTTAAAAACAAAATGTCCGTGCAGAAATCAGCTGTAATTGGCAACTTCAAAGATACAGTATCTACAACCTCATCTCCAGTGGGAACTTTCCAAGGACGCCAGACAATAACATTGCCAATGTACATGCTCGCCACGACTTATCACAAGTCATTGCACGTCACGTGCAATGACTTGTATATATCTAGAATGGGAGCTGCTTGTTAAACCATTTCTTCTTTAGTCTCATTTTTATGAGACGAAAGAAGAAGCAGCTCCCCATTCTAGATATATATACAAGTCATTGCACGTCACGTGCAATGACTTGTGATAAGTCGTGGCGAGCATGTACATTGGCAATGTTATTGTCTTCAACACCCCATTATTTATACTACTCCACTGCATCACAGATAACTGCTTTTTTTTTTTTTTTTTTCTTTTTTTTTTATTATTACGTGTTATCCCTGTTAGTACGGAAGGAAACGTGGTTATGGCAACGTTGGTGTTTCGGAAAAGCGGCATACAATTACGTTAGAGTAAAAATTAAAAATTGTGAAAATGTATGAGGGTGGAAAAACAAAGTCCGTTTCACGTGATTTAAGGCTGGCAACATCCACTGTGAAGTGAAAGATAACGAAAGAATAAAAGAACATACAAAAGTTCCGCGCCTTTAAAGTCTACTGTGATAAAAAGAAGGCATTCTTTCAAACCCCCTACATAAATTCGTGACAAAGATTGAACGACCCCAACTTACAGATTCTCCAAATTACGGGCCTTCCACTTCTTCAGCTACTTTAGAGCCAGAAGAGAAGTCTGAGATTGACGACATGATAGCTCTCTCTTCAACCTCATCCTCCAACTAATATCAGTGTCCCATAACCCCATCCCCACCACCACCCTATGTACACACCGGAAATAGTTGTGTGTATATATATAAGTTTTTTTTTTTTTAAATAATATTCTAATAAAATAATGGTAACCGCAACTTAACGAATGAGAGGGATGATGTTTGGATGACACTGACCTGGTAAGTTCAATGGAAGACAGTTGAAACCTTATACAGTATTTCGTTCCATGTTTAGGTTTCTGTATTAGTTTTTAAATTTACGAATGCGGAAAAGGCACGCCCGCATAAGTAGGAAATGGTATTAGGATTTCAGTGCTCTATTTGAAAGTTCAGGCCTTGTTCAGATCTTATGTGTAAAAAGTGGTCTGTGACATTTTCATTTAAACAGTGTTTGATCTATTCCTATTTGAACAAATAGATTTCGAATCCAGTTATTTATTCTTCAGGAATAAGAAAATATGATCTTAGTTCACGGACGTTTTTTGGAGTTATTCAGATGTATAAAGGAAATAATTTTAAAAAGAAAATTGATTGTAAACACGCTTATCGAAGCGTTTAAAATTCTAAGTTAAAATTTCTTAAAAGTGCTTCCACTTTATCATCAACATTAAATGTACTACTTTTTCCTTCCATTTAATGGCTAAAAATATCTGCTAAATAAGCCAAAATCGATCAGACGAATTCGTTAATTTTATGGCTCAGC
Source organism: Mastigoproctus giganteus (assembly GCF_048544385.1). Lineage (NCBI taxonomy): Eukaryota > Metazoa > Arthropoda > Arachnida > Uropygi > Thelyphonidae > Mastigoproctus > Mastigoproctus giganteus. Next base: position 21,440,474 of record NC_143588.1, on the reverse strand, counting down.
AGAAAACTCTTATATAGTAAACATACGGGTGGACATTTTTGCACGCGAGAGCCAGAATACTATAGATTGAATAATTAAATTTCATCACACAGTAAGGAAAAAATATGATAATTCGGTGGTCGTTAATTTTTTCAATAGTTTCATCCATAACACAATTGAACACTAGTGTCATTCCTTTTGAGTCTAAAGCTTCTGATAACTCGTTGACCTCAGTTTCTGAAACGCTACTATAAGGGGTTCGTGAACAAACTTTGAAAAGCTGGTTTTAACAATGTTTCTGAAATTATTTAAACACCCCATCGAGAGACCGACTAACCGACCACAGTTGTGAAAAATGTCCATAACTTTTTCCCGTCTTGACGGAATTTTTAAGTCCAGGCCTTTCAGCGTACTAGGGTGGACCAACCCTCCAGAAGAGAAATGGTTTATGACAATCTAGCTTTTTAATGAATAAAGTAAAAAGAAATCTCTAAAGGTTTTTGGCAGAAAATGCTTTTACCTAGGAGAAAGATGGGCTTTCAGTCCCATGCTGAGTGCTGGATCCATTGTCACGCATAAAAAAACATAATAAAAAATGCATTGAGCGGCACAACTTAATATGTAGTACAGAGAAAATATTTCTAATTTACCTGCATGTTTGTAATACAAACTTACTTTCGTGGACCTAGTACAAAATTTGTACTAGGTCCACGAAGAAAAATTAGACCTATTTAAATTCAACCTCATCAGTAAATTTGGACCTACAATGCATTACGTTACGAATTAGGCCAAATTCTAATACAGTAGATCTAATATGTAGACGTCTATTTGCTTATAAGTTTCACTTGGAATTTTGAAAAATAAAGAAGGGAAAAAATATTAAATATAATCTTTATTATACGCAGTTATTTTTCACTTTGGTTGCCAAATTGTCTTACTACCCATTTATCTGTGTTCTGGAGCTTATATGACGTTCATCCGAAGCAGACGAGTTCATCTGACTTGGATGTATGCATATTGGATGATCAAGCACACATAACGGTCAAATGCGAAGGTACAATATTAGTATTAGTAATGGCAAATGATTCAAGCTCGTATTTAACGTGAATATATTTAACCAAGAAGAGATGCATAGTCCTTGGATAATGCCAAGGACCCCCTCCTCCCCCCTGACTTGGATGTACGCATATACGGTGATCAAGCACACATAGCACAGTACCAGATAGGTTTGTTCCAATAATCAATCGTCTCTGACCGAAAACAAATTTTCGCGCTATCCAGCAACCAACCTTTTTCAATTTATGTCCTTAGGAACACGCACACACATATGACCTTATGTGTATCGTCCGAGCATCAGAATTTAATTTACTCAATCCACTTAAGGTGCTGCAGTACAAGCTTTTCTTGGCAAGAGTACCCTTTTGGTGACCCTGACTAATATTGTTGCTCTTCTCTGTAAGCGTTTTTAACACATCCACATCCTTCCTAAAATGAGGCCAACAGACCTGCATGCAGTACTCAAAGTGTAGTCTAACCATTGCCTTATATAACAGGATAATCCCTGCTGGAAAAATTCCTGTACATCATTGACAGAAATCCAAAGGCAACCTGTCTGCACTGTTCAGAGAACTTCATATCGGAATGTACATGATTATTCCCAGGCCTTTTTTTCTCTTCTTCACTACCTTGAGTGTGGTACCACCCAATTGGTTTGGTATGCTGGGATTAGAGCTTCTCATAGGCAATACTTTCACTTTTCAACGTTAAACCGCAATTGCTACTTCTCAGCCCATCTGGCAATGTTATCTAGCTCTTGTTGCAGTATCATACTCTGATTTTCTCCTATCATTTTGACATTAAACTTGAAATGTCTTTGTATTTAGCGATACATATTCTCAACGTCTAGTCAAACGTGTGCACCATGTTTAATTTTTACGATATTTCAGTGTAATTTTCATTATTGATACATACCCGTAATCTTGAATTTATCCTAATCTGCTGACATAAATTCTTTTTAATTCCAAAGAAGGCCCAGATTTAATAATGAAATTGAAAATAAATGGGTATAATATATAGCCGTTTTTGCTTATAAATTTCACCGTGGCATTTTGAAAAAATAAATACTTTGTAAATCTGCATTATACGTAAAGTTATTTAGTTTTCATCTTTCTGCTGCAGTGGTTTGGTTGTCAAACTGTCTAAATACAACTTATCTGTTCACCGCACACATAAATTGTATAGACATATATTGCACGTCCGAAGCAGACGAGTTCATCGTCCGCCTTGGATGCGGGCATACGAAGTGAACAAATACACACAGACTAGTCAAACGCGAGGTCACAGTAGTACGAGCGTTTGAGTTGAGTGTTGTTCTAGCCATGTAATTCATAAATACGGTGATGTTCTTTCTTATAATGTATTGTAAACTTCTGAACCCATGTGACCGTCCCTGAATATAATCAGAAAAATTATTTACTTATTTATTTAATATATGTAATGTAGTCATAATATAAATGCAACTTTTTACCTTTTACTAGCTCTTTTATCTCTTCACGGAATCGATAGCATGCTGTTGGATGGTAATATACGAGGTGTGGCAATTATAATAACGAGGCTATCGCAGTAAAATAAATGTAATGAAATATTTCGTCCCTTACAAGTTATCCCCATAAAATAATTGCCTTCGGCACTTATTTACACATACTGCTCCATTCCTTTCTTGAGAAGTCATCTTCTTTAAGCCCTTTTAACACTTAGGCTCTTTTTTCTGGATGTTCTCAATGGACTGAAAATGGGTTCCCTTAAATACACTTTTCAATTTATTGAAGAGAGAAAAATCATAAGGGGCAAGTTGGGTGGACGTTCACAAACGGGGATTTCTTTTTTTGCCAGAAACTGGCGAACAAAGAGCGCGGTGTGTACTGGAGCATTGTCCTGATGAAGCTTCCAACACCATCCTTTTATAATTTAGATCTTTTTCTTTGAGTTTTTTTTTTTTTTTTTTTTACACAGCCTTGGCACAACTGTGTAGTATGTTTGATTGACTGTCTGATTTGGTGGGACGTATTCAGCCATAATAATTCCTTTAATATCGAAGAAAACAAAAATCATAATTTTTATTTTTGATTTTGACATGTTTTTTTTTTTTTTTTTTCGGTCTGAGGGATTGTTTTGCCTTCCACTGCATTGTCATTGCAAGTAAGTCTGATCTTAAATTTTCTTTTTAAAACATCTTCACACACTTGATGTGTCTTCTCATTATCTGATCTTCCTTCTAGAAATCTTTTCTGCCATTCAAACACGCGAGCTCTTGACATAGCACCTTCCCCATAAATCTGACATAACAATTTTCAGTTGGTGTTTTCTTTCTTCTTCTGGCGTTATAACCCAGGGTGGGTCTTAGCCTTCTCAACGATGCTCCAACAGTACCCCCCCAAAAGTCTAACTTCTTATTCTCATGGTCTTTAAGTTTTCTTCTACGTCATCCATCCATCTTTTCCACGGTCTTCCTCTTGCCCTCCTACCGATAGGTTTCCATTTCATTATCCTCTTAGTTGTTCTACTGTCATCCATTCTCATATGTCCCAACCAGGCAAGTCTCTGGCTCTTCACAAATCTGACGATGTCCGCACCCTGAATAAGATTGTCAAGTTCATGGTTCATTCTGATCCTCCAGGACCCATAAACGTCTTGTACGGGTCCAAAGACTTTTCGCAAAATTCTACGCTCGAACACTCTCAACAATCGCTCATCTTCTTTAGTATTTTTGGTGTTTTCTTTAGTTTTGTTTAAAATTTCAGGATTCAATGTTCGATTCTTCTGTCTGCACATTTTTCCGGCAAACTGCAAAAACATAAGTTAATGAAAACATATCTCACTGCAAAGCGAACGAGAGTATTGGCACGTGACTTGGTAGATAACTAGAGAAAGGTTTAAGGTCCACTTGGTGTGTAGTGGCTCGGCTAGAACCACAGCCACTACACACCAGTAGTCTCGTTATTTAACAGTCACAAGAAAATAGTCAGAAACAGAAAGGAGATTCTTATGCTTTACTGCATAGAAAGAAGATTATCCCTAGCTCAAATATGGTCGTTTCAAAAATATGCCCATGAGAGAGAGATAATCTTAAAGCGATTCGAACACCAGTAATGTTAGTTTTGGTTCATACTGACTTGTTGAAACGTTTGCTGTTTAAAAGACATTTTGAATTGGACGTAATCTGAGGTGCTAAAGAACACAAATCCTTTTTGATTTTCAGTTTTTGAAACATGATGCGCATGATATTCTGTATTATATACAATTTTGTTCTACTATAAAATGCAATGTCATGAAATGGTTTATTTTAATATCTATCGAAATCAGATCAACATAACCACCGAAAAAAATAAAAGTGTGAGTACTAATTAAAGACAAATAATACAAAATATGTTTATTGATACATATTTATACATATTTTTTTAAAAAAATTGGACATTAAAAATGAAAGTAAATGGACGTGAGTACAGTAACTGAGTTTTAATATGCGACACTTGTCTTTTTTCAAACCTAATAATAAAATGATTTATTTACTTATGAACATAAGCGTGGCAATCTCATCATTTGCATAAAAAATTCTGGTTCAAAAATGTAAACTTAACAGTTTTGAACTTGAATTCAACTCATCTGAAAACTTTAAGGATGCAATTTACAGGAAGTGCTGCACTTTCAGCACTTCCTATAACCACGGAGAAAAGTTAATTCATATAGAAAACCATTCATTATTATTAAAGATGATGATATTTGATTAAGAATGGATATTGGTCTGCTTTTATTAAGGATGACATTTGTTGAATACCAGTCATGCCAGTAATAATGGACGTTACACCTTAAATGTATAATATATAAGTTACAAATTTTTGAATTTATTTATCATTTTTTTAAAATGCGTTGAAATGCGAAAATGTTGATATTAAAAGTTATTTTGATTTTCTTATGTCGGAACAGTAGAACTTGTATAATCGCTTATTCTTGAAACATCTGCATTTTTATAAATTACACCAGCATAAATTCCACTCATTAAGTGAAATATGGAATTCAGAAGTCCAAAGATCTGTAATAAATAAAAAGAAAAATTATGCTTACTCGTTTTCTGTCTATTATTATAACATGACCAACAGCTTAGGAACATATATATAAATATACACACAGTATATGTATGTTCCTAAGCATATATATATATTCCTTATTATTATAACATGACCAAATGAAGAACAGTTAATGAATTTAACACACATTGCAAATAGATATGAGCCTCACTGATAGGAGAATGAAAATAGGCATCACCAGCGGCCCATCATAGCAACCGCTTGCGGTTTTTCCGCCAGCGTGTATTATATACCGCTTCTGTTTTTTTTTTACGCATAATGAATATCGTAAATTTTTTCTTCTCAATTTCCTGATGCATACTAGATTTGCTAGTTTTATTAGTAAAATGAGTGTCAAAAACATGTCAAATGTGAGCATGCAACCCCACTCTTGTATGAAAAATTAATTCGCTTACGTTATTTTCGAAAACTTGTTCCTAAAGGTGTTTTTTTTTTTTTTATATACTGTATATACAAAAAAGATCTAGGGCAAGCAATGAGTAAAACATTATCGAAGCTGCTGATATACGCATCCAAAAATAACTGAAAATTTTTCCAGGATATTTCTTAAATTCTCGTGTAATTCATAAAATTTTCTTATTCAAAGGTGGAAAAACAAAACAGATAATTAGCAACTTCCATTTCAGTGCATCAGTAAATCTGATTGGTTACGAAAAATGCGTCACGGAAGTGATTACGTCCTCCGCCAGAGGCGCTTTCCACCACTAGTCTGTGCCAAGCACTCGATGCGGCAATAGTACGATTAGCGCGCGTGATGCATTTTTCGTGACGGTACGATATCTGGAGTTCTAGTGAACCGATTTACAAAATTCAAATACCATTCGTTTGAATTTCGTCGAACTGCATTAGAAAAACACAAACAAATAATTTTCAAAAATTGAGTGTTCAACGATGCCGAAGTTAAGTGCAGAGCGTTCTCGAGAGTATTGGACAAGAATGAAAAGGTGACATACAGGATATACCGGGAACTGACTTCACTCATTTCGTTCTGCTTCCCTACTCAATTCAAGGTGCATCGCTGTTAAAGATTTACATGAAATACCCATGATCATGAGCGGTAATTTCAACATTAATTTCGGATTGAAAGAAACTAAACCGTTAATTACTTTCTTGCAAGAAACGGTTGATCTACTAAACACTGATCCCCAATTTCAACTACAAGATGGGGTACCTCAATCGATGCTGTTTTCCATCATAAATTCATTGTACTTTGCCTTCCAGCTGAAATTTGGAAATTTGTGAATGATCAATAAAATATTTACAATACAAAAGCTCTTTTATTTCGTAATCAATATATACAAATCAAAATACCGTACCTAAAAGAAACGCGAAGGATGTTTTAAATAAAACTAGGGTTACCAGATCTAGAATTCAAAGTTTCCTTTTTTTTTATAACAAGAGCTTACTTAGCCTATACACAATAATTTGGATGAGCGGATCAGCCATTTCCATTCCGTTACTTTATGGACGACAAATTTTTCACACAATGTAGCACGCTGTAGACAATGGTTGCCATGCCTGGTCATTGCTTAGCAAATCTGAATACCTCATGAAATTTCCATGAAAAAGATCCTTTCGTTCTGAAAACGATTACTGGGAATTATCATTAGCTCGGCCTTACCTTTAAACACTGACAACCCAACTCTATTTTGCTTCTTCCCACTGAGATCCACATGCGCAAACAATAGCCATCAGTCGGAATTACCGGTATTAGTAATCATTTGTTTGACATTAACCGTGACCTTCGAGAAACAGTAATCCTTTCTATAAATCAATGGGTCACAGCACCAGTGGAGATAGAGAAAACATCTTTCCCATCTCATGTTTCTGAAACAGAATGCAGTGTTTTGTACAGTACGGTAGTTTTAATTCTTTATAAATTTATACTCCTAACGAAATGGGCAGTAGAAGTTTTTGTACACTGCTTCGAATTGAAGGCATTTGAACAATGGATTTTAGATTTCAATAGAGAGATGACGAAAAAAAAAAAACCAGAAAAATCGCGTTGATTGACGACAACTGCCCTACGGACCTTCACTCGGTAATTTTGAAACTTACAAGTGTGAAACTTGTTTTCTTCACTCCGATACCTCGACTAAATTGCAGCCAATAGACCAAGGCAGTATCAAGAATTTGAAAATGCACTACCGAAGGCGCATACTGGGAATAGAAAACAACCAACCTATACATTCTGTTATAGATTTTGAGGATGTGTATATCAGAATCGGCGAAAGTGTGGAGTCAGGGTGTGACGGAAACAACGATTAAGAATTGTTTCGCAAAAGCAGGTTTTGCTAAAACGCCAATTAACAGTGCTGAGATGGATGAACTACTACAAGATATTGAGCAATCTTGGGAAGAATTCCAAGCGAAGTTTGATCAGTGGAGAAATTGTTCTTGACAAATTTTTAGGAATTGATAACGATGTCATTATCAATTCCTAATGTAGCTGAATATCCGAGTGATTCCAACATTTTGGAGCATATTTAAAGAACGAGTGCCAATATCGACGATCAATTGTATGAAAATGAGGGCAACGAAGGCAATATTAAACTGATTATACCCCAGAAGACAAGTTGAAGGAATAACTGAGGAAGAAGAAAAGTTGGTTATATGAGTTTGAAGTTGGACAGTAAAATAATGCTCACTGGTTCCGGCACGTGTTAGGGCTGTTTTGTAAGAGAGAGAGTGGGAATTATAGGCCAATTCAGAAGAATACTCACTGCTCCCCCCACCCCGCATTTACCGCTAAAATCAGAAGCGAAATTCCAAACAATCAGAAAGGCAAATTACGCATTCACAGTAATCATAAACTAAAAATACGCAAAATACACAAAAAAACGTTCATATATCTAAGTATGAACCTCCACCAAACAAGACATTTAAAACCATGAAGAGAGGAGACAAACAATTCAACGACCAGCCAATAGGTAGAAAAAGAGGCGCACCTTCAGCAGTGAAAACAGGCCCATAGTCTTGATGGGCATTCCTATGTCAGAGCCACGTCAGGAGAGAATTCACCATATCAAGGGGATTGGAAAAAAGGGAATAGCCCGTCTATAGACTTTGTGTATTGGGAACTTCCTGAGGTCACAGTCAAGGTTTCAGATGCCAACATTTGGATCGGCAATAATCTCCCAGGGAGGACAAATTATTCGTGTTTGGTAACAAAGAAGGAAACGAGCTCATATGGAGATCCTCAATGAGCATGTATCCCACATGTATGGGTCTGTGATTAAGCCAAGTTAGCATCTTGGAAGACTAATCTTTTCTCCCGAATGAGTTGCGTGAACCGGAAATGTGTATTTTTTCATATCGCTCACTTCAAGAGCCACTATTCAGCAGTGAAGACTCTTAACTGTGGTGAGCGCAGCAAATCTGAACCATAAGAGATGCTTCTCTCTTGTGCAAACAAGAGAGAAGCATCTTACGTGAAAAAGTTAATTTTTCGATACGAAAAAATACGAGAGCATTTTGTGAGTTCATCGACATGTTGATAGAACAGGAGATTGGAGTCGAAAATGAACATTCTTTATGGGGATTATTATGAGAATATTCTTTGAGCAGGTTTTGTCAGACGTATGGATAGGTGGAATAATTCGATCACACAAGTCTGTCGAACATGTATGGATAGGCTGAAGGGACACAGGTATTCTACGAGATCAGTAACTTCTGGTCAATAAGCCTCTGAGTATTGAGAAAATCGTTTCTTGGGGTACTCTGTCAGTTATTGAACTTTATTTCCTGGAAGGATCGTGTTTGAGAATTATGGCTCTCTCAAGTAGGATTACCTATAGCAGCCAAAGACCAACGCCACGAATTTCGAAATAGACCTCAAAAAGGTACACCAATCAAAATGGTATTAAAAGCGACTTTCAGATCAAGGTGAGTGACAGCAACCTCTGCACGGTTCTTCGAAAGCTTGTAGAATCCGTGAAGTGGCAGAAGAATTCGTGACAGTCGACTTTCCAAGAATAGCATAGCAGATTTGAAGTGTTTGATTCTGAGTGGCCATCAAAGGAAGAATGGCTTTCTCTAATAGCTTAAGGAGACATGGCTCATGGACGCAGAGAAATGTTAATGTAATTAGTTGTAAATTAAGTTAATTTGTTATTAAGTATTTTTATTAATTTCTTTTTGTATCTTTTTTTGCAACTATTCAAATATATATTCATTTAAAAGTAAATAAATAAGACAAATGATCCAAAGTGGTCACACAGCCACCTAACGTTGGTTGTGTGTCCACCATCCAGCGGCGCTCTTGGGGACGCCCGAGTGTGCGTCCTGTTCATGTAACCATGTTAACCGACTGTCATCGACGCTCCGCCTGCAATGGGCACGGGAGCACCGTTCCTGGACATTGGATGACGGGAAAAGAGTCGTCTGGTTTGATGAATCAAGGTTTCAGCTCCATCAAGCGATAGGATGCAGAGAAATGTTAATGTAATTAATTGTAAATTAAGTTAATTGGTTATTAATTATTTTTTTATTAATTTATTTTTGTATCTTTCCTTTTTTTTTTTTTGAAACTATTCAAAAATATATTCATTTAAAAGAGAATTCGGAGAGCAGGTAAAAAGCACGATTGGACGAAAACAGGCCGGTGGTGGTAGTATCATGGTTTGAAGGGATGTTTTCATAGACATCATTAGGTCCCCTTATCTCCACTGAACACACTCTCACCGCCAGATCCTACCTGAACACTGTTTCGGACCAAGTTTTTCCCTACGTGGTGACCGTTTAGGACAAAACTGTGTAGGTCCAGATGGCACTGGATTCTTTAAGCAAGACAACGCTCCGTGTTACAAGGCCCGCATTGTGCAGGCACGGTTCGAAGATGGTGTCCAAACATTTCATGGCTCCCTGGCAGCCAAATTCCGCATCGAACATTTGTGGGATGCAATGGAACGCAGTTCGCCAGTACCTCGCTCCGTTGCCGAAATCTGGAACTTCCTTCTGTCCAGATGGTCCAAGATACCAGAGGCATCGTCCGCGGTCTCGTGGAGTCGATACGGCGCCAGGTGCAAGCAGTACCTTGGAGAAAGGCGGCCTACAACACGCTGTTATGTAGCTGATCATAATGTTTTGGCTCATGAATATATCCTCATATCACTGATACAGGAGAAATTTTTATATGATCAGCGGCTTCCGGGATCCATGAGGTCTCAATACAGTTATGCAAGAATATATTATACGATTTGCTGATTATTCGAAATTTACTTAATTAGATAATACCGGACATATAAATGTCTGTTTTGTTTTGTTTTTTTTTCATTTGTTTACGGGACAGAAAGCTACTGGACCCTGGCAACACTATATGTACTTGATCCGCAACGATATGGCACTCACGGTGCCCCCCAATGGAATCAGAGGATCTAAGAATATGCCGCAAAATCATGCTCCACACCATTACATCACCAGCAGCCTGTACTGTCCGTATGCAACAGGTTGGTTCCAGTATCTCGAGCGGTTTCTTCCTCCATATGTACTCTTCCATCTTTGCGTTCCTGGCACTAATGTATCCGTTTTTTTCGGATTGGTTAGGGATTTTCAACTTGGACTCCATCCAGGAAGCTCAGGCGACCCTGGCGGAGACCAGTCAGAGAATAATGAGCAGTCTGGCTAACCCCTTAGTGGTGGTGGCGAGCAACGTAGGGTCCCACTGAAGCCCTCCGGCTAATTAGTCAGAGAAACAACAGAACCCAACAAAATACTTATACAGCATGCCACACATACTTCTGGCATTCACAGAGTTTGTATACTTTGCAAAAGTACTGATGGCGCAGTTATGGGAAACCACGGTTGTCGCCTTACCCACAAACACTATGCCACATGTTCACAATATTTTCCGGACAATATTTTTTTGTGCAAATAATGTATACACAAAATATATATGTATGTATACACTTTAATGTGTATATTTTTGTGTCCTCTTAGGTCTTTCCTACCCTGCAATTGGTCAAAAACAGGAGAGCGAGTTACTCATATTACAGTTATGTAAATTATCTGTACACTAGACAGCGGTGTTGCCAAATTCGTGCAGGAACAGTATAATAGAGTATAACAGTATAATACAGTTTAAAAAAAAAGATAAAAATATTTATGTTGCGGGAGTTATTCCATTCATTAAAGGTTCGAATGACACTAGTCTTTTAACTTAAGAAGCACAGCCGTCCTCTCTGCTATAGCACCATTCGTGCATCTAAAAAAAAAACGCGCACGAATAATCATACTGCTTAAAGTCTGTGCAATACCCATAGCATGAACTGATTTGCGCACTAAGCGGGTCACACGGCTTTGCAGCACTTCCTTGCATACGTCGCACACCATGTGATCTCGTTGATTTTGCAGAGCTTGTTGCATGCAGCCCAGACCTTCGTGGTTCAATTAAAGCGAACATGACAGTTCAGTTAAAATATAAATAAAGACAAGAGCACTGTTAAATAAACGAAATGTTACTTTTATATACTGTACACAGAAAAATCTCATCCATATTTATAATCACATGCAAATACTAAGAGCAAATGGATAACAAATTCGTAGGACGTGAGAGAAGTTAACTGAAGTTAACTCTGGTTTTTATCAGAGCTGATTATTGTATATCCATTTCTGTATTTGAATAAGGTCAAAATGCAAATCTGAAGTCATTCTATTTAAATTTCTCCCTGCTGAACATAAACTAATATCACCAACATAAACTTTAATAAAAGATCTCTGAACCACATTAAATATGAAATTTTAAAAAATATTAAAAGGATTGAACCAAAATGAATTCCTTGTGGAAGACCTCTTTTAATACTAATTTTTTTACTATTTCGATTATCAATATAGACAGAAATCTATCGGTTGTTCAAATAATTTAGTAGTAATTTAAGAATATTCCCTCCTACGCCATATGATAATAATTGATTCTGTAAGACTCTTAGCTTAGTTAGGTCATAGGTCTTAGATAAGTAATAATAATAATACTGCAAACAGGAATTACACTATACAGGTGTTAACATGGAAGCTTGGATGCGGCTACATTCGGGCAACAGCTCTCTGAATGTAGCTGCGGTAAAATGACCACAGCCCTATTCATGTTTGAAAGGAAGCTTACATAGCATCAGCCAAAAAAAAAAAGGGAAACCTACCTTTAATTAGTGTAATAATCCTTCCTTAAATTAATTGAAACTACTCTCTTCTACAAGTTTGTTCCAAGATTCAATTACTCTCGCTGAAAGCAAATCTTCACACATCTAACCTGCAGACATCCTTTTTCAATTTAAAACCTAACACTGCCTGGAGGATAGCACCAGCAAATAATTTTGCACCCTTTCAATCCCTATGAAAAACGGTCTCTTCTTGTTAACAAACAAGCACAGACCAAGCTGTGGGACAATATCTACCCTGTGAGCTTTGCACAATCTCTTCAATGCCGAATTCATTGACAAGGCTATCATCATATACTTCCCTCCCCTGTATCAAGTTCGGGTAAAATTCCATACACTTTTAAATTTAATGCTAACTGTTAGCTTATTATTATTTTTTTCAACATTGCCCTGGCAAAAAAATCCACAGGTCTCCTGTTCTTGTATCATTTTTACGAACACGTACAATATAACCTTTTGTGTCCTTTAAGGGCACAAAAAGTTATATTGTATTATATCTAAACGGGTATCATTTTTGAAATGATAACCGTCATACATTATTAAAATTTTCCTCTGGCAGCCATACCCATATCCTATTATATCTATACGTTTTGCACAATATATTTCCCTGGCAATAGAGTCACCGATATTACTTGGAAAGAGTTCCTAATTTATACACCAGAAATTTAAGAAAGAAAGGTCCTACCTTTTATTTCGTCCGTGATTTCCTTATGTGCAACAGTTCCGATGACCTGTTAATTCTGGCATCCCAGATAATTAGAAATTCTAACGACGAAAGTAATGTGACAATAAATATTGACAGTATTTCTACACGAGATAGGTGAGGCTTGTTTTCCTTTTTAATCTTCATGAAACACTTAATGTATTAAAAGTTTGTAATTAAAACGAGAATGTCCTTTAGGAAAAGTGAGGAGACCTATGAAGCACCTATTAATAATTCTTCTATCAATAAAATTCAGCATCAAATGGCTGTTCTAGTAAACATTACTGCCATTATACGAATTACTGTTAAAATATTTCGATATAACGAAGTTTCGTTACCGTTTCTGCAAATAACGTGATTCTGTACAGAGAACAGAAAACACGAATCGAGCATTCATTTAAGGCACTAAATACTCTATCTTGGGATATTTTAAAATTATGTCTGGAACTAATATTTTAGACTATAATTAAAATTTCCTTCTGTAGCGAAAATAAAAGCTGCCACTCAAACGCTATAATTACTACTTACTGGCTGGCGCGGTAATCGCGCTTTTTCGTTCAAGATCGTCTGCTTTTCTTAGCAAACACTGATTGGATATTCCAATAACGAAAATTCTAGAAAGAAAGCAACACTTCTCTGATATGGTGGTAACTTTACTAACTACTCACTTTAAATATCAAACCAGTTCCATACTGCATTCGATAAATAAAACTGAACACATTATAGAATATGAATAAATAAATTGTAAATATACTCAGTTAATAAACTGCAAATAAATACTTTAAATCAGTAAAAAAAAAAAAAATGTATAAATTTGTTAATTCCTGTTTTTTGGACACAATTAAAAATTAATTAATTAAACCAAAGAATTTTCGTAAAACTGATACTTACAGCAGAAACTTTCTTTCCATCGTGGCCTGGTTCAGTTGAAATTTTTGGGTCAGGAACAGAATAAAGCAGCAGTAAAGCTATATTGGCTGCAAAGTTGAATATGAAGGCCAGAAGGTTGAAAGAAATTAGCTGACAGTGGGAACAGAATTAATACTTAAAATATATTTCAGTATTCATATTATGATTACTATTCATGATTTTCTTATTATAAATACATTTCCCTGCCAAAAGCACCGGATTGCCCCCTTGAAAAAGAGTGTACTATTCTAGAACTGCAGCTAAATACATGCATTCATAATTTGGTGCGGATATTATGATTATTATCAGCCTCTTATATCAGCCAGTTTTATATAGCTGATATAAATGCAGTTCAGTCATAAATTTTTCCTCTGGCAGCCATACCCGTATCCTATTATACCTATACGTTTTGCACAATATATTTCCCTGGTAATAGAGTCACCGATATTACTTGGAAAGAAGTTCCTAATTTATACACCAGAAATTTAAGAAAGAAAGGTCCTACCTTTTATTTCGTCCGTGATTTCCTTATGTGCAACAGTTCCGATGACCTGTTAATTCTGGCAGTTAATTCTGTTAACACGTTTTGCAGAAGGATTGACATCAAACAACCTGTGCAATCGTTTAAACAGGGTAGTTTGAAGCAGAAAGCATCAACGGCAACAATGACATTAAAAGTTCGCGTACAACAGAATTGCCGCACATGAATGACTTCGTACCCAGTGCCGGATTAAGGTATGGGCTAGCAGGGCCCTTGCCCGGTGCACCAAAATCAGAAGAACAATGAGCAAAAATGTCGAGCCGAAAAATCATTCTGACTGGGGCGCGGAAATACATTGGTCCAGCACTGCTCGCACCTAATGATGTGAGTGAAGCATATTCTCTAAAATATTCTCTATTCACCAGGAATTATCTATTTTCACTCATTCCTTATTACTAATGTACACATGATGTGTTTTTTATGGACTCTTTTTGGATACTGTTGGCAGGGCAATATGTTATGAAGAACCACTCATATTTATATCATAAAATCACAGATGAAATATTTATAATCATTCACTCATTTTGAGAGAAATATCAGTGCATGAAATCCTTTATGTACTAAGGATATTATGCCCATTCCTTTTTATAAATAAGAAAATTGAAATTACAAATTAGATTCTATACACTGAGTAGACCGTTTTATTTTTAAAAGTAGTAAGATCAAGCTTTTGTACGCCAAGCTTCGGCAAAGTGAAGTAATAAAAGGACTGGCACTCAACTTGTATGAATGTGTCAAACTCCCCGTCCTGATACTGTACTTGTATATGTTTCTGAAGCTTGTTCTGCAGGGGCAGTTAGTACTATTATTAAGAAGCATCTATTAGCTATCCAATGACTTGTTTTTTGGGGCATAACGCTGGCTTGCCGATCAGCGCAGGTGTTGTTATCTGAAAAGACTTCAGCGTATATGTACTTGTGATCTGTGCTGGCTTACTGTACTGTGTAACACTCTTGTCGGTAGGGATGGAAATTCAAAACATTGAACGATATGATCAGCAGTGGCGTATCATTTTCTTCAGAGCACCCAAAAAAAAAAAATCCTTGTAGCGTGAGTCCTGATACAAAGATTTTTTTGGGTGCCCTGAAGAAAATAAAGAAATTTTTTCTCTCCACTGAGATGTTCAGTGGAGAGAGAGAAAAAAAAAAAAATGTTGTTCTAGTTGTTCACCCCCAAAGCTCTGGGTGCTGGTGCACCATAAGGTGACACACCACTGATGATAAGTCATTCCCATTTATAAAGCTGCGCTCTCCTTATTTCATGAGTTGATTTTATAAATTCTGGATCACATGCGCAAATTTCAACGAGTTCTTTGCAAATTCAACTTCCATCTATCCATTTCTCTGCTGTTAAAAACTTGAGAAGAAGTTACATGACCTTTTCATGTGTAAAATATCGTATATGATATACAATATTTTTCCAATTTGAGTAGCTGTCTTTAATTTCTACTATCGATCCGAATAATATTTTTAACGCTGGACACAATTTCGTTCTTTGTTGTCGTGCAAGATTTTCATATCTGCCATCATTCACAATGATATCGCTTCCATCTTTAAAGCGTTTATACCATTCAAATATCCTACCTCGTGATAAAAACTTCTTCACTGTCTGCTTCAAAGATCATTTCTACAATCTTTGAGGATGTGAAGTTATTGTTAAAATACAGTCTCTAATCTTTTTAGCAAAAAGCGAAATTTTAAAAATATTCTGTTTTAACTCCAGTACCTTGGTCAGAGTTTATAACTAATCAGTCTGACAAGAACACAATCATTAACTGTATTTTGCATTCAAGCCCGCGTGCTACTTCACTTCCTGGCTAGCCCTCATTGTTCAAAAAAGAATCCTTCCAAAAATGACAATACGAAATTGCTCAGCCTAAACAACGGCTCCTATGGCAGCGGAATCGGCACAATATATTGCCGATTTGGAGAAGTCTGGATTCGACTGCCATCGACGACTGGAAGAATTTCCGAAGTCCTCTTCGTTCGAGGTTATTAGCTGAACTCAGGGTGTAGGGAAAATCCTACACCCCGAGTTCAGCTAATCATAGTCCTTATCTCCATTTTTCATAGAAGATTTTACGTAAAATCTTCTATGAAATAGAAGATCTTTATCACCTTTGTACATTTAGATTTTAACAAAACTAAGATTTTATATAAGCATCACAACATAATCCTCGCGACCTACATCACACTCAATTTTTAATATTCCATAAAAACTTGGGTGATTGTAATCTAGTTGCAGAAAACAAAACGGCGGATTCGGAAGAAAAACAGCTCGCTTTTTAGTTAACTAACTATTGTAAATAAATTAAATTTAGACATGTTTCTTGACAGACACTGCAGATTCCTCACGAGAGGTAAATCTATGGTTTAAGAGTTTTAATATAATCATATTCCCGAACAGAGTTTTAACGTACAGATTTTTAATGTACATATTTTAATTCTCTGTTATGCATATATAAATAAATAAAGAAGTAAATTACCGTAAACAAAGATGAAAAAAAATAATAATAAATATAAGGGCGGAAAAAAATTGCGCACTAAAAAAATTCTAGTCGTCCAACGGCCGGTCATCTCAAAATATCCTCTGAACGACGATCACTTGCCATCCTGGGTACTGGAGAACAAGCCACTGAGCAAGCCAAAAACATGAATGATGTGGTCGCAACCCACGATTTTATAGGAATGAATAATTTGCATAATGTGCGGCTCTGTAAGGTGGTAGATCGATTTCTTTTGGACACTCGTAATTTGCATGCCAGGATTTTGCATACCTGTTTCTAAAATATTTGCCTTCAGCAACACTGTTCACAATAAAATATTCATGAGAAACATTTTGTTCTGTTAATTCTGTGGAACTGTATATTTTTAACATTTAACATCGATCACAATCTGTCCATTTGTTGACGTTTATGTAGATGGAATTATAATTTTAACTGATGGTATTATAATTTTAATTTATAATTTTAACTGATGGTACATAATGTTTTTTAATTATTTAAAATCTTATAATTTTTTCCCGTTTCCTTTCACATATTCCAATTCATTAGGAGGCGCTAAACATATGTTCATAATTTTTTATCCGCCAAAATAAAGTATTAACTGTGCTTTTAGAATGCCTGTGCGCGCAAGTTCCTATAATTAAACCCTATATTATTTCATGTGGCATTTCCAAATCCCAGTTGGTAAGTTATTCTTTATATTCCACAAAACAACTGTGATTTTTATTCTTCATATGGTATCTTTATATCTTTATATACATGAACTTATTTATCGAATGATTAATTCATATTAAGTTAAGAGTTTCTACATAGTTGTTTTAACCAATGCGTACGCGCAACAATGTATCAATAAATTCTACTTCACAGCACGAACTAGATATTTCTCGCGCCTTTTTTTTTTTTTTTTTTTTTGCAGCGAAAAAAAAAAAAAAAATACAGTAGTAATTTTGAATTGGTTTATTTTTATTCATGTTAGGCACTTTTATACACATATATATGAAGCTTTAATCTACTATTTTCTACTGATTATTGATTCACATAATAATTTTATCTAAGGCCACGTTAACATTAGGGATGTCTTGATGGGATCGCTTCCAGCGGCAGCTAATGATCTCTGGCTTATAGGCGTGACGGAGTTGGTATATTGGTATTGTGCTTTTATGTATGCATTATGCATTTTTATGTGTTGCAAGCGTAAGGCAGGAGTAAAGTGAATGCATTATTATGGAGGCCTTTTTCGTGTTTGGTGGCGGGTGGACACAGTACACACTTTTATTTACGGTGAAGTAGAATTGTATTTCTTGTGTTCAACTGCTTAAAGTCTTGATCGCCCATATTTGAAATGAAGAATCAAGAAAAAGCTATGCACTTATAAATTTTTCAGTGCTGTGTTTCATATTTTTCGCTGATATGGGGTTTTACATTTCATTGTACTTATTATCATGAGATAGGTACTCAGGGGCGTTCCTAGGGTATGTGGCGCCCCCTTAAAATTTCCTTCATATGTGTTTGTAAGTTTCAGGTTTTCAGGCGTCCCTTGAACGTTGGCGCCCTGGTGCAGTGCACCCCTTTCACCCTCGGGAAGGCCATCCCTGTAGGTATTTCATTAATTACAGTTGATTTTATTTTAGTGTTCTTATTTTTATTTATTTATTATTTATATATTTTATTATTTTGATTCCATTGTACAACTGTCATAATATTTCGATGTAAATATTTCTTTAATTGGTAGATAGTTGATTTTTTACTACTTTAAGTTAATTTTTTTAATGTTTTTTTCATTACATACACCTTTTTCTTTTATATTATTTTTATTTTCCCTGTTTTAGAAATCTGACAAATTTGCATACTAAATATGTTATATTCTCCTCAATAAAATTTTTACATACTGTTAATTCTAAAATATTATAATTTTCCCGACTTCCAGTACTACAGTGGTTGTTTTTTTTTGCTGTCTTATGCCGTATGAAAAGCCGGTTTGATTACTGTCTTCGGTTTCAGTGTGTAAATGCTTGCCACCCGAATTCAGATAACTTTATATATCTCTTTTTTTTTTTTTTTTATCTCGTACGATGGCTGAGTTAGTTCCGACTGAGTTTTGTCGAGTGAAGAAATACGAAATATTTAGACCCAAATTTCCAACTAACTTCCGCTTTATGCCGTATACTGCCTTCATGCAAATTCTGAATAACCATCTGTTTTTTATGTAATTTGGTTAACTACGTTGTATAGTGTTTTTTATCTACTGGCACCGGGGGTTTCCCTTACAAACCGCGAAATATGCTTTGTGACTCAGTACAAACTCTGTAAATGCCAGAGTTAGTGTAAGTATTTGTATTAGTTTGCGTAGTCAAGGTCAAGGTGTATTTGTTTAATTGCGGTCTCCAGGGTTTCGCATATACTGTATAACGCAGTAGCATCTGAAAAGGCAAAAGGCCAAAGCCGGCAAGTGTGTATACGTAGGTGTGTAAGTGTGTGTTGTTATGAAGAGTGTTAAGTGCCGGCACCTGGCGACTTCTCAGCCAGGGTGCAGTGGACACCAGGTCCCCTGCCCCCTCATTTCCAACCTTGGCCACGAGGAGGCGCGCCAGGGTACACTTCCTATCAAGTTTGCGTAGTGTAGTGTTGTGTTATGTTGGATCTGTTGTTTCTCCGGTATTTAGCCGCCGGGGCCCCTTAGTGGACCCGCACGTTTCCGTCCACTGCCTCGGGGCGGCAACCGGGTACAGTGGGAGAAAGACTCTTGCAGGGGAGAGCCCTTGACTGCGTCTGAGCTTGCTACAGAGGGTCCAGTAAAAAAAAAAAAAAAAAAACTCTAGAAGGGGAAGACGCGTGAAAGGCAGTGACACTGACCATGAAAGGAGCAGAGCAAGGAAGTCAGGGTGGATGATAGGAAGGCTGTCCACAAAGAAGTAGGAAGTTAAAAGAATGGAGGAGCACCCCTGTCGAAAAGCTCATCCTCTCACACGGGGGGGGGGGGTCTGGCAAGAAAAGTAAAAGATTTGTGGTGGTAGGCTCACTGGGAAAAAAGTAGAGGTGGGGAAGGGATCATGGGTAATTTGGTAACAAAGCATAGAGCTAGGTGCCCTGTGTTGGGGTGGGGAATCGCACTGAGGACAGTGATTATCAATGAATAATCCCCCACAGAGGGCACGATGTCAGCAATGAATGGGATGGAGTTCCACACAGGTGGAACCCCGCCCCACTGGAATCCAATTTGGAGGGAACCTGCTAGAACAACATACTAGCCATTTATTTCTCTCAAGTATATAGTTATCACGCTAACAATTTACACAGTACGCACTTTTATATATACATATATATAAAAAGGTGTGTACTGTGTAAATCAGTGGTTTTCAACCTTTTTTTAATAACGGCACCCCCTAAGTAATTTATTTTATTTTGTGGCACCCCTACCAAACTGTACACCGTTTTATTATGAAATAAACATATAAATTAAAAAAAATAATAAGTTTAAGTAACTTAAACCCAAATTACGTGGGGACCCCTGGAATTTTGTTGCGGCGACCCCGGTTGAAAACCACACCAGTGGTTTTCAACCGGAGAAAACCACACAATTTACTTGTGTAACAATTTACACACACACTTATTAATTAAATTTTCTGTTTATACTCCGGGATGACCAAACGGTCAGGAGAGTTCACAAGATGACAGAATACAAGAAACAGCACCGTATTCAGCAGTCACGGGCTTGAACCCCGGTCACTCAAGGCACGTGTACTTATGCACTCGTGCGCCTGACCACTAGGCTACTTATTTAGGAGCAGGTTTGGTTTCTAACAGAACACACTCATTTACCTTGTTTCATCCATCATCACATATTCAGACAGGACACAGGTGTCACCTAAATGAGACAATGAGACTTCTACCAAGACAGCACATGTTTTATGACAAAAACATATTGCATTCACACGGTCATTGCACAGTTTACACAGGTGACCAAGTCTTTTACACTCTCATTTGTACTGCGTAATCTGGTGCTGTAGTGGTAAAATTAGTATAAGATACACTGTGCTGCCACTTTATTAGGTACACCCCTGCTGTGCACACAAATGGTTTGTACCACAACGTTGCAAGTAACATGACCACAGTCGTGGATATAAATGTAGCAGAACAACCTTTCTAGTATCAGTTAAGAGTACAAAATGTAGCAAGAATTGGGGAAAAAGAGTGATCTAACGGACTTCGAACGTGGTATGGTAGTTGGTGCAAGACGTGCTGGACAAAGCCTCGCTGAAACGGCAGTTTTCCCGAACTTTTCACCCACCACAGTTTCAAGGGTGTATCGAGAATGGTGCAACGAACAGAAAACATCCTCTCAACGGCACTCCTGTGGAAGAAAATCGTTTGTTGATGAGAGAAGTCAGAGGAGGATGGCTAGAATTGTGCAAACAAACAGACGGGCCACAAAGTCGCACATCACGTCAGAATACAACCTTGGTGCGCAGAACAAAATATCGCAACGGACCACTAGTCGCACTTTGTCGCGAATGGGCTATAACAGCTGACGGCCATATCGCGTACCTTTGTTATCAATGAAGAACAAGAGAGCACGCCTCCTGTGGGCACAGCAACACCAGCACTGAACTATCGATGATTGGAAAACAATTGCTTGGGCTGACGAGTCGAAGTTCCTGGTGCATCATGTTGATGGAAGGCTCACAATTTGGCGAAAACAACATGGACCCGTCATGTCTAACGATTACTGTGCAAGGTAGTGGGGGAAGTGTTGTGGTGTGGGGAATGTTTTCTTGGCAGTACTGTAGTTAGAGCTTTTGCCACCCGGAGCAAAAGCTCTAACTACCCTGAGTTTGTCGCCCCTCTCAGTACACACCAAAAATACTACAAAAAGTCAAAACGACGTATAGGGAAATAAATTAAAACACTATGTTTATTTTTGAAGTAAAACTTTAATTCCAACATTCTAAAATGTTATTTTTGCGTATGTATAACTAAAGCCATCCTGTCGATGGCCTTAGTTATGCGCAAAATTAGAAAAAAAAAAACAAAAAAACAATACGTTTTCGCAAATGTGTACTGACTGTGCGATGGCGCTGCTGAGACGCAGCCGCCGCGGTATAAGCAATAAACCAACAACGTAATCGCCGTGCCATGCGTTTTATTGTTTTATTTTTAAGAATTTGAATTATAGTATGATAGGGAAATATAACGGTTTTGTTATATTTATATTTTATTTATTTTAGTTGTAAGTATAATTGTTAAAAACTAATTATTAATTAAGTAATAAAAATTACTAAGTTAACATAAATAAAAGAATCGTCGAAAAATAAAATTGTGTCTCACGTGAAAAGTGCCGCCCCGAAAAAAGTTCCGCCCGGGGCGGATCGTCCCCCCTAGCTACGCCATTGTTTTTTGGCACACGTTGGGTCCATTGATACCCATAGATTCACGTCTGAATGCCACATCGTACCTAAACATCGTTGCTGACCAAGTGCATCCGTTCATGTTGACAGTTTATCCTCAGTCAGATGGTTTATCCTCAGTCAGATGCTGGAAGTAATTCCAGCAGGATAATGCGCCGGTGCACAAGGCCCGACTCACAATGGAATGGTTCCAGGAACATGACAATGAATTTTCTTTGCTGCAGTGGCCCCCCTCAGTCCACGGATCTCAATCCTATTGAACATCTTTGGGATGAGCTGGAAAGGGCTGTTCGCTGCAGGTCTACACCTCCGTCGAATCTCAAGGAACTGGGTGACACACTCATGTCTGCATGGTACTCCATTCCTGCACAACGTTTTCAGCATCTTGTTCAATCCATGCCTAGACGAATTCAGGCTTTTTGAAGGCTAAAGGAGGCTCAACACGCTACTAGGTAGGTGTACCTAATAAAGTGGCAGCACAGTGTATACTCTATGAATGTTACGAAGAGCAGAGAATATACTGTGCATATCACGCTTATTAAATTCCAGAGGGTATACGGCGTACACACAAATACATACATACATGGCATATTTACTTACTTATCTACACGGCATATATATATTAAAAATATTATGACTCTTAAGTATTGCCTAAGAATCAAATTCTAATAAATTTACTTTTTAATTTCATTAAATATTTGTTTTTTCAAGTCTTTAAAAACCAGAAGGTATACGCTATTCACCTAAAAAAATCCAGAGGATATACGGCGTATACCCTCCACTACAGACCTGTATATATATATAGGTCTATATATATACAGACCTGTATATGTACAGACCTATATATATAATCATCAAGAATAATACAATAGAGAAGTAAGATTAGATAAGACAGAGTTACAATAACGTGAATTATGGATCAGTATATATATATACTGTACATTAATAATGCATTGAAAATAGTATGAACTAAGTAACCTATTGTTGGGTGGGAAACAGGTTCTAGCAGGCCAAACAAATTTCAGTTCTAGTCATAATCGGGAAGTAGTTACCAAGTAGGGAGATGTCTCATATTAAATATTAAATATTAAATAGTTGCAACTTGGTTTCTTCTCCTAGTCTCAAAAACTTTTTGAATAAATTCAGGGAAGGCCATGCAATGTATGTTGTCAGAGTTGAGCATTTGCTCATCCCCGCAGTTTATGGGTCCTATTTTTCCGATTAGTATGCATCTGTAGCCTACAGATGCATACTAATCGGCAAAACTACAGACTGTAGGGATGATAGTAGAGCATTCATATAAGACATGGGCCCAATCCTCATCAGCGCCACAGGTACGTTTTGGGTTCTGTGTGAGACTCAATTGATATAATTTTGCATTTAGGGAGCCATGCCCTGGCAGCAAAAATGTAGTAAACAAGCCTGGTGCAAACCAGGGTGGTAGTTTAAGGGAGACTAAAGTAACCTGTGGCAGGAATTGCCTAGTGACTGTCCCTTTGTTTGATCCCACCTCTTGCCATTGCTGGTATAGACAAGTCAGTACACGTTTCCTCTCCTGTTTGGTATCAGCTGTGAGGTCTAAGTTTATCCCTAGGACGTTAATAGGGATCAGTCTTTTGATTCTGTAATTGAGTCCTCTTATTGTTTCCAGGTCTAGTGGCAGTGCACCAGACAGGACCTGCAGAGCAGGGGCACTGACCGTGCGGCACACCCTAGTGATTGTCGACAGTATGACTCGCTCGCTGGTTGGAACCCAGTTTTAGCTTGGTTGTTAACTAACAGCATCCTGGGAGAAAGATAGCCTTGTAAATGAGTGCAAGGGTCTTCCTTTTTAGACCTCAGTCAGTTCTGCTAATTCTAGCTATTATAGCTTCTCACTTTGTTGTTAACATATGCAAGATGTAAAAAAGTTGGTTTGGAATTAGAAATTACTTTTAGGTATTTTAAATCAATTGTATAGGCTATTGTTTTGCCAGAGATCTTCATCTGTGATGTCTTATTATGTTCAGTTTTCCTTTAAGTAGAATAGAATCGGTTTTAATATTGGATATAACCAGTTTGTGGGTTCCTCCCCAGTCCTGCAAAAGATTCAGAGCATGGTTTGCTTTTTCCTAGAGTCTCGTTTCAAAAACACAATTGCACTAATTCAGTCCATGGATCAGGGCATTATTTGAGCCTTTAAAGCCTGCTATTGTGGTGAGCTACTTGCTGGTGTTGTGAACTCAGAAATTCAAGTTGTAGAATTTCTGAAAACAGCAGAAACGCAGCATTGCCGCGTGTGAAATTATGGGTAATGCATGCCATGTCTGAAAGCGTGCCAATTAGCTCGTACATACAGTATGTGAAAATGCATTAGATGTTTATGGGTTAGTCTTGGGGTCTCTCGCTCTCTCTAGTTTCGTTTTCTTTTTTTTATTCTCGAACTCGAGAATCAAACAGGTCCTTTCACTAATCGTCTTAAGGATTAGTGAAAGGACACAAATCAGGAGTTGTCTTGTATACAGACTTCTTTCTGTCTTGTACGGGATGTAGTTCAATATTTCCATCCTGATATAGCTGCAAGTTGGATTAGAGTTGTCATACTGTGCTTAATCGATGTCATCTGGAAGTTAGGGCCAGTACCGATTGTTTGCAGGGTGTTGTGACCTTCTCTTTGGGATACCTCTCTACTAGACCCTTCACAACCTTTGCTGTTCGCGCTTCCATCCTGCCAACTGCTGTCTATTACAATGAAACATTACTGAAAGTGCATAGTCGGACCAATATGTTTAAGCCTATCCATACAAGAATCCTAAAATTTAATCAAGGAAACTGCAAATAAATATATCACTATTATTTACAATAATAATGATATATTTATTCATATAATATTTTTATAACCCGTGGTTTCAGAACAGAGTTTATTTTTTGTAAAGTTTTCAGTATGTTTTGTAGAAATTTTTGTCTTTTCTTAATTTGATCGGTGTAATTTTAAAATTTCAAATATGTACCCTGTCCTCCACCTTGGAGGATGCTACAACAGAACCAACTATATTTGCATATTGCATCGATGTGCACATGTACACTGATTTTATATTTGCATCAGTTATTTGATATCTGTTTGAACAATTTAAGTTCGATTTACGAAGTGTAAAAAAGGAAGTACTGTAACGTGGAAATACATTTTATGTACCGCAGTAATTGTCAAGCAATCAGAAAAACTAGACAACAAAGTGATAACTTACAAATGTGGATTTAGCAAGGTGAAAATCAGCATCTACATCACAAACTGAAGTAACCAGAATAATGACTGTAATCACCAATGACAAAAATCCAGCAAGGAGCCCAAATACTTCTCTAGGATTAACAATAAAAGTTGACGATGACAAGTGAGCATGATGACGTGGTATAGAACTGTGGTAGCCGAGTATTCCAACAAATAAGGCACCTGCAAACTGTAAGATTGTTTTAATAATTTGCTAGATGTTAAATAACAAGATAAAGAAAAAAATGCAAAAAAAAAAAAAAAAATAGTAATAATAATAAAAATAAATAAATAAATAAATAAAAAATATATATATACTGTATATATCTTTCTATACATTAAAATAATATTCCTCCTAGTGATATTTATTTAGCCAATGGGAGAAGAGGGACGCGGGTTACGTGTAATACGTAACAGATACTAAAATCGTAACAGAAGCTTTCTGTGGTAAAACAAGCTTCTGTTTAAGCGTGGTCACGCGCTATGTTTATCTAACATGACCACGCGGTACCATTCTTGATTTCCATATGTAACGTATTTATGTATTCATAGCAGAGGAAGAGACACACACAGTGTCGAAAGCGTCTGTATTATTTTATTTTATCAAAAGAAGCGAGCGCAGCGAGCAGGGAGGCGAAGCTCCCTAGTATATATTAAAGATCAAATACAGTTAAATCAATTAACTTTTCTATAATAAAAATAAAATTTGAAGCATTGTATGTTGGATAACCATAAGCTGTGCTCATATTCATGTTTTCTGAGAGACATCGCGAGCTTTTCTTATTACTTCTGTGCTGCATACACAGTCGTCGTGTTTAGCGAGTTCTGTATTCAGAAGAGTTACAATCGCGCATTTCCAAAATTGCCATCGTAAATCCCAAATATGTGCCTAGAATCTCTTTAATTTTCATTTCCGAGATTGCAAGAATTAGAAAAATTTGTGAAATGAAATGGTGGGATGGATAAAAATTCACCCTGTATTTAACTCAAACATATTAAGGATGAGAGACAGAAGCTACTTGTTGACATCAGATTTGAATTTCTGTAGGTTTTAATTTTTGGGACGTGCATGTGAAGGAAGGTTGTTTTCCAGAGAATAGAAGTAGAAAATAGAAACAGAATTTTTCTCGCACTGAATAACTTGTAAATTGCTTCCGATATGTATTTTGGTCATACATTTCAAAATTGGTAAGAGTGCTCATGAGATCATCAGTATTGATCACCTTACATTACCCTGAAATAAGAAGACATTGAGGGTAATTTTTATAATAATCTTGAAATAAACAGACACTGAAAATATGTAATTTTTCTAATCACCCTGAAATAAAAAAAGATCGAAAGTAGATAATTTTTTATAACTATCCTAAAATAAGAAGATATTAAAATCGGTACTTTTTATAAATCATCCTGAATTAAGAAGACGTTGATCCTCACTGTCCGGTACTCATTCTGATGATAAGTGCACATTATAAAAGTGTCTCGAAAAAAAGAAAACTAAAACTTTAATGCGAGTAGTCAGCTCTGTAAGATACTCAAACTATTAAAAGCATGAACTGCCATTTAGAACAGGAAACAACAATTAAGGAATTAGGACTTCACAGTATAATACCGGCAAGGAAAAAGAAAAAAGCTCCCACTTGCATTTCTTAGGTGGGTGTATTCTTTATAAATACTAAGGAAATAATACTCTGCTAGGTGAACCGGCTGGCTAATAATTGTGATAATAATTTTCTCTCTCTCTCTCTCTCTTTCTCTCTCTGAAGAGAGAATTATTCGTTTGGTTAACAGTTTGAATGTTTCACATATTACAAGGTTACACAGCCACCGGATCTTTTAAACAATTTTATCAGGCCCGTAATTTATTTTTTTTAAAGAAATTTTTCACTTGAACACAACTGATTTTAATTTTACATTTATTATTGCCTTACTTTTATAGTTTTTAATTGGTAGAGCGAAGTGTGTTAATGAGCCACAAGATGGTGTTATGGCTTTCCTGCATATTTAGGAAAATTATCTTTGTGATCTTAAAAAGTCATTGCTGAAATGATCTTCGTTTTTTCCACGTAATGAAAGTAGTAAGAGAAACAGCAAATTTTACAAAGTAAAGAGAGCTTAACCATTGCCTGTTTAAACAATTCCTTCAAGAAATTGAAGAAGAATATACCTAGTTTGCTACTGAGAAATCAGCTGGCAGAGTAGAAGAAAATGCTTGACAAGAATCTCAAGTCTACAGGATAAAATTATAATATTTCTGCCCCCCCCCAAAAAAAAGGAAAAACAAAATTAATGCTAATACTGAGTGAAAATTTCGTCTTATGTTCGCAGCTGACATTACTAATTTACTATAATGATTTGAATACAAAGTTATAAGGGAAGGCTAGTACATCAGCTTCAAATTTTTGATTCTGTTGCACATGGAAGACTGCTGCACAAATTGGAGTAGTTAGGGATTGGAGGAAAATTGCTGCTAGGGATAAAGGTTGAGTCATTACCATTCTCTGTGGTAATGACTCGACCTTTATCCATAGCAGATTGATTACCACTCTGTCTTTTTCCACTCAACATGGTTGAGTGGGAGACCACATAGAGTAGTAATCAATGGTCACTGCTCTTAGCATTAGCATTAACATTAGTAGAGGCATATGATGCAAGAAAGCAAGCTTATGCAGCATCAGCCAAAAAAAAAAAAAAGAAAAAAAAAAAAAAACATTCCCATTTCACCCCTCCGTTCGTTCGAAATATCTGTCCAGCTGAGCCTTAAATTTATTCAAGCTATCAACTTCCACAACAAGCGATGGAAGTCTGTTCCACCAACCAACTACCCGCTGGCTAAAGGCAAATTTCCGCACATCTATCCTACATCTGTTTTTCCTCGATTTGAATTTATGCCCTCTCAGGTGATTATTCTGAGCAAGAGGAAGAATCCCATCGCCATTGAGCATGCTCAAACCATTCAAGGCTTTATACACCTCTATCAGATCACCTCGCTGGTGCCTAGTCTCCAGACACTGTAATTTGCAAAACTTAAGCCTTTATTCGTAAGAGCACCCCTTTCTTCTATTCACTAATCTTGTTGCCCTTCTCGGTACTCGTCTGGAGGCCTCTTGCAATGAGGCCTCCAGAACTGTATACAGTACTGAAGGTGTGGCCTGACCATTGCCTTTTACAAGGGAATAATCACCTCCTTATCCCTGCTAGAAAAATTCCTGTATATCATTAAGACACCATGAGCTACTCTTGCAGCCCGTCTGCACTGCTCAGAAAACTTCATATCTGCCTATACAATTACCCCCATGTTCTTTTCATTCTCTGCCACTGTCAGTGTAGTACCACAGAGTTGATACGTTGCTCTGGGGTTACTGTTTCCCATATGTAGTACTTTACATTTGTCAATATTAAACTTCATCTGCCACCTCTCAGCCCATGTGCTCAACCTTTCCAGATCCTGTTGCAGCAGCATAGCGTCGGTAGTGTCCTTTAATTACCCTGCCAACCTTTGTATCGTTTGAAAACTTGGACATTAAGCTTGATATATCATGATCAATATCATTTATAAATACAGAAAACAATAATGGACCCAACACTGAACCCAGAGGGACTCGACTAATAACATTAGTCCACGATGAGCAGTGTCCATTGATTACCACTCTCTGTCTTCTCCCCCTCAACCATCCCTTTATCCAGAGCAGCAATTCGCCTCCAATGCCAGACTGCTCCAATTTGTGCAGCAGTCTTCCATGTGCAACAGTAACAAAAGACTTTCTAAGATCCAAATATATAATATCAAAGTTATTTCCTGCATCCAGTTCTTTTGCGACTGCATCATAATATCGAATCAAATTGGTCAGGCAAGACTTTCCCTTAACAAAACCACGCTGAGTCCGAGCTATAACTGAAGTCTTGTCTAGATGATCCTGCAATGCTTCTTTAACCAGAGCCGCCATTAATTTTCCTGGAACAGAAGTTAAACTCACAGGTCTATAATTACTTGTGTCAGCCTTTGATCCTCCTTTGTGAATTAGGATCACATTTGCACATCTCCAGTCTATGCGTACCTCCCCTGAGTCAAAAGAAACTCTCATAATTATGGCTAAGAGTTTGCTTACTTCCTTTGCTGCCTCCTTTAATATAACTGGATATATCCCATCCACCCCGGGTGCCTTTTTTATGTTTATTCTCAACAATTTCTCCTCCACTTTCCTCTCAGTTATTACAAAATCATCTAGCTCACTGCTAGAGTTTACTTCACCTCTGGCATTCCCCTTCCTGAATAACTCCTCATGAGTGACTGTAGATGCAAAATAGTCGTTTAGTTTGTTAGCCACCTGAGCAGGATCCTCAACTGTTGAACCGTCAATATCCAGTGAACCAATCTGATTCATCCCTTTCCTTCTAGAGTTTACATAGGTAAAGAACTCTTTTCGGTTTTTCTTTGCATCCTTTGCCAAGGATTTCTCATAATCTGCCTTTGCCTACCTAATCTCCTTTGTCACTCGGTTTCAGACCAGATTATATCGATTCATGGGCTTCCATGTCACCCATTAATTTATATGTATCCCATGTATTTTTTTTTCTCTGCCATATATCTCATTAGTTCATCTGACTTCCATTTAGGCCTTAACCTTGAACAATATTTCTTAGTTGGTATGTAAAGCCTACTAGCTTCCAAGATAAATTCTTCGAATGCTTCCCATTTTGAATTTCTGTTGGTAACTTCATCAGTTGGTCCCACTGTATAGAATTTACATACTGTCTCAGACCATCGTAGTCGCCTTTAAGAAAGCAAAAACCCTTCCCTTTACCCCTGATGGTAGTTACCTCTTTGAGTAAATCCCACTTCAGCACACTGTGATCACTGCCACCTATGGTTCCTTTTTCTGGAGATTCTTGATGCATGAAGAATCACTATGATAATCAGATCAAGAGTATTATTCCCTCTAGTTGCCTCCCGAACATGCTGATGTAGAAAACAATCATCCAATAAATCCACAAAAGCATTGCGAGTGTGTGAGTAACAAACCTACAAATTCCAGTCAATATCTGGGAAATTAAAATCCCCCATTATAACACTCTCTGATTTACTGACCCACTCTATTTCCCTGTACAGTTTCTTATTATACTCATCAGAGTCATTAGGCCTATAGCACACTCCTACTCTCAATTTTGATCTCCCAATGCTTATGTCACACCAAACTGACTCGACACTGCACTGTCCAGCGATGTCGACTGGCTTCACTTCCTTGGATTTTGTGTGTTTCTTAACTAATAGCATAACCCCCTCCTCCCTTCCTATCCTTTCTGTAGTCGTACTCCCCAAATTACAGTTCTGCATTCCTTATATCTGTGTGACACCACGTCTCTGATATCCCAACAATATCTGCCTTTGATGTTTTGAGAAATACCTCAAATTCATCAAATTTATTTAACAAACTCCTAGCATTTGTGTACACGTAAGTATACATGCACCTGTTCCCATTCTTAGCTACCCTAACACAGCCCATGTATTTACTTGTTCCCCAATGACTCCCAGCAGTCTCTGGAATCCCCTGCACCTTGTTTTCCAGGCTGCTGCTCATTCCAATAGAAGCAGGGCAAGAATCACTTTCACCTCTGCCAGTGGCTACAGTTAATCTATTAGTCCTTGTATCCCCCCAAGCTAGCAGTTTTTCCTACCCGCCTAACACTGCCTCGATAGCATCAGCAAATATTCTTGCACCCTTTCTATTTAAGTGAATCCTATTCCTATAGAAGTAGTCTCTCCTGTTAACAAGTACAGACCAGCCTGAAAACAATTCTACCCCTCGAGGCTTGCACAATCTTTCCAGGGGCGAATTGATCGACAAGGCTCTCATCATATACTCCCTCCTATCGTGTCTGGCCAGAATTGCAGACACTTTCAAATTCAACCCTAATTCATGGCTTTTTTTCCCCCCTATTTCTCTGACAATAGAGTCACTAATTACTAGTTCCTGTGGGACCAGCGCATTCTGCCTTGGGGGTTGCCGCTGCGTTGTGTGATGATTAAGTGCAAGCTCTGACGTTGATGTGGGCAGTTGAGAGCTTGATGGGCCCTCAATTTACATCCTTCGAAGGCATCCACCCTGTCCTTCAAGCTCTCGTACAGGCCATAACAACGCTGAGTTGTCGCCCGATTTCATTACACTCCTTACATTGGGCACAAAGAAAGACATCCCACATGGCAATATCATGTCCCATACCCGGTTGTCCACAAACATCAAGCAAGCAGTGCATTTTAAAAAGCTGTGATTCAGAGGGCAACTGCCCCCTCAGTTCTCCCCTGAACCGAAGCACTCCCATTAGCTTGAGCCTTTTGCTTTGCTGCTCTGGTCTGAATCATGATTTCGATTTAATTTTATTACAAAATTATAACCTTAAACTTGTATCCTAACACAGTTATAATGCTATATACTGTATATATTTCTGTATCGAGTATTATTGACGAGTTTCGTTTATAAATAAATTTTCTGTTTATACTCTGGGACGACCAAACAGTCAGAGGAGTTCACAATTACAAGAAACAGCACCGTATTCAGCAGTCACAGCCTTGAACCCCGGTCACTCAAGGCACATGTACTTATGCACCCGCACGCCTGACCACTAGGCTATCGCGGGCTTATATAATTTCCGTATCAAGTTATGTATTAATTAATTATGTTACGCTTGTAAAATCTAAGTCGTTATATGTATTTAGTTAAAAAGTACAATTTAATTGACAATGAAGTTTAACAAGATTAATAGATTTTACTGATTAATTGACAATATTATATTATATACTGTACTATACTAAGCTTACGCTATCTAGTTCGGGAATTAACGTTGTATCGTATAACAATGGCAGCAAGTTACGAACGGTAAATCTACGGACACTTAGTATTAATTAACTTTCAAATCTCGCCGTGTCAATTCAGAATAAACTAAGGATCCTGATTAGGTCTATAAGCTACTTACAGAAAATAATTTATATAACAATTGGTCAATAAAGTTGCTAAATATGGCTAAAAAACTTCTCGTTCAGCGGAGTTGCAACTTGTAAGCTTGCAAGCTGCAACTTGTATTACACATACACCAATGTATGTATGTGTATGTGTATGTGTAATACACATACACATACATACATTGGTGTATGTGTAATACATACACATACACCAATGTATGTATTACACATACACCAATGTGCCAAAACATTATGACCAACGAGTTGCTAGGCAAATCGAAGCAACTGCAGGTGAACTACGGCGCGTGCGCGGGTAGGGAAAAGGTAAAAAAAAACACCTGATACTGAGTTCCATTAATCAGTGTTTACTCTTGTTCTTCAGATGGGAAAGGCAGTGGACTTAAGCAAGTTTGACAAAGCCAAATTGTAACGGCCAGACGACTGGGTCAGAGCGTAACCGAAACGCCACAGCTGGTGGGTTGCTCATGGTCAGCTGCGGTTAGTACCTACCAACAGTGGTCCAAGGAGGGAAAACTCACGAACCCCGGCGACATGTTGGACGACCACGGCTCATCGATGCACAAGGTGAATAAAGGCTCTCCCGGATGGCACGTGGCAACAGAAGGCCGATTGTGGCACAACTTGCAGGTAATTGGCATGCTGGTGACAGGAGTAATGTATCAGAACACACAGTATGTCCAGTGGCACATTATCCTAAGGCAAAAAAGACATCTGCCTAGGGCCCCGATCAGAGGGGGGCCCTAAAATCACTGTTTCAAAAACTCATTACTGTTTTTTACTCATTTTTAAGTGATTTTAATCAGAAAATGAACTTTCTACCTGCAAAGGTCAATGAACTTCACTTGAAGATTAATTTGAAAATTACGTTTTTTTTTCAAAAATGGTTTTATCGATTTTGTTGAAATTTTATATTTAGTTCTTATGTCAGAATTTGTTTTGTTGTCACAATAAAATGAAATTCAAAGTGTTCTTCATTGATTTTTTCTTTAATTCCTTTTGTCTTGGGCCCAGTGAAAGTATAACACACCACTGAGTACATCGAACCCTGCTGAAAATGGGGCCGTGTAGCCGCAGGTCGCTCCGAATGCCCATGCTAACAATGGTTCACCGGCGACAGTGCCTACAATGGGCACGTGAGCATCGAAACTGGACCTTGAGTGATTGGAAGAAGGGTGTCTGGTCTGATGAATCATATTTCCTGTTGCACCATGTGGATGGCCGGGTACGTGTGCATCATTTACCTGGGAAAGTGGTCACCTGGATGCACCATGGGTCGAAACCAAGCCAGTATGATGTTTTGGGCGATGTTCTGCTGGGATACCCTGAGTCCAGTCATCCATGTGCCGGGCACTCTGATGTTTACCACCTACCTAAACATCATTGCTGACTAGGTACCCTTTCATTGCAATGGTCATTCCCTCTGGTGGTGCTGTCCTTCAGCAGGATAATGCGCCATGCCACACCGCCCGGATTATTCAAGACTGGTTCGCGGAACATGGGGAAGAATTCCAGGTATTGCCCTAGCCTCCAAATTCCCCAAACATCAATCCCATCGAGCATCTGGTTTGTGTTGGAACAGCAACTCCGATCTGCAGAGTCTCAACCACGGACCTTACAGGAGTTAAAGGATCTGCTGTAATGTGTTGCCACCAGATACCACAAGACACATTTAGAAATCTTGTAGTGTCCATGCCTCGCCGGGTACAAGCTGTTTTGGCTGCATATGGAGGACCAACATCATATTAGGTAGGTGGTCATAATGTTTTGGCTCATCGTTGTATATCTATAAACTATCCATACACTTTTAAATATCTGGCCTTTACAGTAAACTGTTACACCCACTATGAAAGCAACGCGGAGATGGGGGGAACCCCTGGTGCCGTTAGACACGAATACATTTTACCAATCCAAGTAATGGGGCAAGTAGGTTATTTTCTATTATTGTTATTTTTTTTAATAAACCTTTTATCCTTTTTGGGGTTTTTCTGCCCTGTGACGGGTACTGGTACCAATCATCACAGCCGTTATGGCTAACTTCGCCTTAAACTTATTTAGGCTATCAACTTGAACGAAAAGGGATGGAAGTCTGTTCCACCAACCAACCACCCGCTGGCTAAAGGCAAATTTCCGCACGTCTATCCTACATCTGTCTTGCCTCAATTTGAATTTATGCCCTCTCAGGTGATTATTCTGAGCGAGAGGAAGAATCCCATCAGCATTGAGCATGCTCAAACCATTCAAGGCTTTATACACTTCTATGAGATCACCTCGCTGGTGCCTAGTCTCCAGACACTAATTTGCAAAACTCAAGCCTTTCTTCGTAAGAGCACCCCTTTGTTCCATTCACTAATCTTGTTGCCCTTCTCTGTACTCGTTCCAGCAGCTCTACATCCTTCTTGAAATGAGGCCTCCAGACCTGTATACAGTACTCTAGGTGTGCCCTGACCATTGCCTTATACAAGGGAATAATCACCTCCTTATCCCTGCTAGAAAAATTCCTATATATCATTGACAATACACCATGCGCTACTCTTGCAGCCCGTCTGCACTGCTCAGAGAACTTCATATCTGCCTGCACAACCACCCTCAGTTCCCTTTCATTCTCTACCACTGTCAGTGTAGTACCACAGAGTTGCTCTGGGGTTGCTGTTTCCCATGTGTAGTACTTTACATTTGTCAATGTTAAACTTCATTTGCCACCTCTCAGCCCATCTGCTCAACCTTTCCAGATCCTGTTGCAGCAGCATAGTGTCAGTAGTGTCCTTGACAACCCTGCCTACCTTTGTATTGTCTGCAAACTTCGACATTAAGCTTGATATACCATCATCAATATCATTTATAAATACAGAAAACAATAATGGACCCAACACTGAGCCCTGAGGGACTCCACTAATAACATTAGTCCACGACGAGCAGTGTCCATTGATTACCACTCTCTGTTTTCTCCCCCTCAGCCACCCCTTTATCCACAGCAGCAATTTGCCTCCAATGCCACACTGCTCCAATTTGTTCAGCAGTCTTCCATGTGCAACAGTATCAAAAACCTTTCTAAGATCCAAGTATATAATATCAAAGTTATTCCCTGCATCCAGTTCCTTTGTGACTGCATCATAGTATCCAATCAAATTGGTCAGGCAAGACTTCCCCTTAACAAAACCATGCTGTGTCCGAGCTATAACTGAAGTCTTGTCTAAATGATCCTGCAGTGCTTCTTTAACTAGTGCCTCCATTAATTTTCCTGGAACAGAAGTTAAACTCGCAGGTCTATAATTACTTGTGTCAGTCTTTGATCCTCCTTTGTGAATTGGGGTCACATTTGCACATTTCCAGTCTATGGGTACATCCCCTGAGTCCAAGGAAGCTCTCATAATTATGGCTAAGGGTTTGCTTACTTCCTTTGCTGCCTCCTTTAATATAACTGGATAGATCCCATCCACCCCAGGTGCCTTTCTTGTGTTTATCTTCAACAATTTCTCCTCCACTTTACTCTCAGTTATTACAAGATTCTCTAGCTTACTGCTAGAGTTGAATACACCTCTGGCTTTCCCCTCGCTAAATAACTCCTCATGTGTGAATGTCGATGCAAAATATTAATTTAGTTTGTTAGCTACCTGAGAAGGATCATCAACAGTTGACCCATCGATATCAAGTGGACTTGGTTGATCTACTTTAGAAAAAACGACGCTATTTTCTGCTTTTACTTCAAATTATTTTGTCATGCAAATATTCGCTTCAAAACTACTGGGTTCCGTTCTTGGCGTCATTCACAAGATAGTTTAAGCTCGCATGAGAACTCTCAAAATCATAAAATATGCATGCAACAATGGAAGGAATTAGAGCTCCAGCTAAAATTAAAAAAAAAAAAAAAAAATTGTAGATGTTGTTAATCAAATATGATAGAGAAATTAAAAAAAAAAAATACTGGAAAATGATTTTGGAACGAGCAATTGAGATAATTAAATTTTTAGCTTCACGAAATTTGGGAATGAAAAATTATTTGAACCAAAAATTGGAAATATTTTTGGACAAATAGAATACAAGCAAGAATTTTACATGGAAATAGAAGAGCTTTTTATTTTCCGTGTGTAGTGCATAATTTAAATTTACTTGTATCCGATACCGTCAGAATTATTTTTTAGAACAATATAAAGTTTTATATGCGATTTGCATTGCTTCGCCAAATAGGTAGGATATTTTAAAAAGGCATCTAAAAATTACTGCGAAATCTCTACCAGAAACAAGATGGGAGGAAAGATAAAAACTGTCGAAGCAGTACGATATCAGTTACGGGATATTACAATTGCATTAAATGAAATCAAGAAACTGGCCAAAGGAAAAGATGCAAAATTGCAGTCTGAAATACAAGGTTTGTTAACAGAAATTACTTCTTTTTATTATAAATGTATATATTAAGTGCAATAGCATCATTAATACACAGCCATTTCTGAATAAACAGAATATTTATAAGGTAGCATCGTTTTAAGTTATAACTCATATTGTGAATACCTTCACAACGAGTTGCCATGATATCGCACTACTTCGAGTAAGTAACGCTTCACCTGAGGAGAAGGCTAATGTTACTTATTCTCAGATAGGTACCACCACCCAGACGTCACAGTTTCAGGGTTATTTTGTATATGTGTGGGATAATAACTCGACTATCCACTTGTCCCTATTAAACTTAGAAAATCAAAAAGGTAGAGGGAAAGTAATAGTAGGAGTGGAAGAGGAAAAGAAACGGTGTAGAAGAATGAAAGGGACAGTAACTTCTTCAACTCACACCACTCAAAAACTCATCGAATAGGCAACGTTTTCTCAGAGGGGAAGACTGTTGTTACCTATTATTGGAAACTCCGGACATCACCAGGCTCCCCCTGGTGCCGTTTTGAAATATGGTATGGGATAATAGTTCTCGGTTAGCCTCATACTATCCCTATTAGACTAAGAAAAGCAATAAAGATGTAGGAAGGTGACAGTAGGAGAGGTAGAGGAAGGAAATGCCGTAGAAGGAAGAAAGGGACAGTTACTCCTTCAACCCACATTCAAAGCTCATATATTCTTCGAATAGGCAACGCTTCCCCAGTGGAGAAGGCTGTTGTTACCTATTCTTGGAAACTCTGGACATCATCAGGCTCCCCCTGGTGCCGTTTCAGGACTATTTTGTATATGTGTGGGATAATAACTCGACTATCCACTTGTCCCTATTAGACTTAGAAAATCAAAAAGGTAGAGGGAAAGTAATAGTAGGAGTGGAAGAGGAAAAGAAACGGTGTAGAAGAATGAAAGGGACAGTAACTCCTTCAACTCACACAACTCAAAAACTCATCGAATAGGCAACGTTTTCTCAGTGGGGAAGACTGTTGTTACCTATTCTTGGAAACTCCGGGCATCATCAGGCTCCCCCTGGTGCCGTTTCAGGGCTAGTTGACCCTTCTTCGGTGGGTGGGTAGGTACCCAAGTGATGCAATGATGGCAAAACAGTTATGAAGTATAACTCCACAATATGAGAGATGCTTGATGGTGTATGATGTATTTAGACTATAAAGCATTTAGGTAACAACAGACTTCTCCACTGAGGAAGCGTTGCCTATTCGAGGAGTTTATGAGTTTTTTAGTGGTGTGAGTTGAAGGAGTTACTGTCCCTTTCATTCTTCTACACCGTTTCTTTTCCTCTTCCACTCCTAGTATTACTTTCCCTCTACCTTTTTGCTGTTCTAAGTCTAATAGGGACAACTGGATAGTCGAGTTATTATCCCACACAAATACAAAATAGCCCTGAAACGGCACCAGGGGAAGCCTGATGATGTCCGGAGTTTCCAAGAATAGGTAACAACAGCCTTCTCCACTGGAGAAGCGTTGCGAGGAGTTTATGGGTTTTTGAGTGGTGTGAGTTGAAGGAGTTACTGTCCCTTTCATTCTGCTACACTGTTTCTTTTCCTCTTCCACTCCTTCTATTTTCCTACTATTTCCTCTTCCACTCCTACTATTCCACTCCTCCTACTTTCCCTCTTTTTTTCTTTTCTAAGTCTAATAGGGACAACTGGATAGTCGAGTTATTATCCCACATATATACAAAATAGCCCTGAAATGGTGCCGGGTGGTGGTACCTATCTGAGAATAAGTAACATTAGTCTTCTCCTTAGGGGAAGCGTTACTTATTCGAAGTAGTGCAATATCATGGCAACTCGTTGTGAATGTATTCACAATCAGTGGGGGATTAAGGATAGTTGGGGCCCCTAGGCAAATTATATTTGGGGGCTCCCCAAAAAATAATAATAAAAAAAGAATAAAAAATAAATAAAAGTTAGGTGGCAAATAAATGAAATTGAATTTTTTGCTTAAATTTTCGCTTAAATTAATCAAGATTTTTATGATGTTTACTAAAAACAGTAATGTATTTTAGAACACTATAGGAAAATGTCTTGGCGTGGGGGCCCCCCAAAGCCTAGGGCCCCTAGGCACGTGCCTAATTGCCTTAATGGGTAATCCGCCACTGTTCACAATATGAGATATAACTTAAAACGATGCCGCCTTATAAATATTCTGTTTATTCAGAAATGGCTGTGTATTAATGATGCTATTGCACTTAATATATACATAGTCTAAATTTGCTCGCAGCTTTAGCCCTAAATGCATCTTAGTCTTAATTTATTATAAGTGTAGTTGTTTGGTATGAAATATTGAGTATTATAAATAAAGGAATAAAGCCATGCAAAGTAGTACAATTGATATGAACACTGAAATTGTATTGATAGAGGGTGCTCTTAGTCAACTAAACGAATTTAGAACATCAGGATTTAAACTGTGTGTGGATAAAGCTATAGACATTGCAGCTGAGTTGGAAGTATCGTCAGTGTTACCAGAAGTGCGAGTTTACCTCATCAGATGAATGCTCTACTGATCTAATCAATAGATTTGAAAAGGAAAGTTTTAATATAATGATCGATATAACTATCGTTAGCTTAAAAGAAAGATTTGATCAGATGAATGAAATATTCTCGGCTTTTCATCTTATTCCAAAATCAGAAAACTTTATGAATTTATTTGAAAATGCGACAGAAACGAAATGTCAACAGGAATTTTAATGGCAAAGACGGGAGTAGCGAAA
Source organism: Mastigoproctus giganteus (assembly GCF_048544385.1). Classification (NCBI taxonomy): domain Eukaryota; kingdom Metazoa; phylum Arthropoda; class Arachnida; order Uropygi; family Thelyphonidae; genus Mastigoproctus; species Mastigoproctus giganteus. Next base: position 21,400,811 of record NC_143588.1, on the reverse strand, counting down.
TCATCGATTTTTTTCATATTTTAAAATGAAAAAAATTTTGGCTGCTTAGAATTATTGACATCTATTCAAGAAAAAAAACTTAGTTGAATTAACCCCAGGGGCTCACATCTGGTGAGTATGGGCTTGGCACACCCAGGGTCCCGAGCTGGATATCATCATTCTTTTCTTTCTTGGTGATTCCTTTCAACTTCTGGCCCTTGTGTTTTCTCTCTCTCAGGGTAATTCAGAAATTTTTTTTTAGCTGGTGCAGCATAAGCCTCAGGCTTCCTTGCACCATATAGCTAATAATAATAATAATATATCAACACACCATTTCTCTTCGGATATTATCATTGCCAATTATGGTTGCGTCTGGAGAGGAGAGTATTTTAAGACTCAAAATGATTAATAAAACATATTCACAAGCAACAATTGACCAAAGAAGAATGAAATTATTGGCCAATAGAACAAGATGTACTAAAAGATATAAAAACATCAGACGTTATAGACAAATCTACCGTATATCAAGGAAATATCGTAAGGTAATTATGTGAAAACTTTTAAATTTATAGACATAATGTAATAGTCGTTAAAGTTTCAATAAATAATTACGATTTAAATATTTTTTGGATATTTCCTTTATTTTTCAACTTTACGAATTCCACCTTTAATTTTTTGGGAAGGGGTTCCCAGATGAATATCCCGCCCGGGGTCGACAGAAGTCTAGGTACGGCACTGCATGCAAGACAGTAAACTTAATCAGGAAATAAATAAAATAAAATAAAATAAATAAATAAATATTGGACGGTCTGGTCAAAATTAAACTTTTAAATTTCTTTACGTATTAGTTTTTTATATATATGTTAAATTAATCATAAATGACGTGTTAACTATTACCAGCGTATCGGCAAAGCACAAGAGATATTAAAATGCCGAATTATTCAGGGTCGAAGCCTCAGGCTTCCTTGTACCATATGGCTAATAATAATAATAAACACCCAACTTGCAACAATCATGCAGTCAAACAAAGCTTCATAAGATAAACAGTAAGCCAATAATGATTTCACGAATGAACACACAGTCAAATGTTTACTTATTTTTACCTGATCAATTAAACAAATATAATTTTTTTTCTGTATCGATATTAATTAAGTAATAAATTTCAAAATACGCTCCAGATAAACTTTAATTTTCGCGCTATGCTAACGAAAACCGGATATGACTGATTATCTTCGACACGTTCCTTCCGTAAAATAATGTTGTTTATGCTGTAGTTTCCGTACGTATACTAAAGCGTCATCGTACTATACTTTATTATTAGCCATATGGGGCAAGGAAGCCTGAGGCTTATGCTGCACCAGCCAAAAAAAATTCCCCAGTTATCCTTAAGAGAGAGAGAGAAATAGAAAGGATTATCACCAAGAAAGAGAAGAATGATGATATCCAGCTTTTGTTGAAAGTCGCCAGCCCTTGTAAGATACAGACCACAGCGATGTACACAAAGAACTAGCAGTTCAACATCACATTGAATAACCTGTAAAATACTAAAATACTTTTATTTATAATTTGGCTTGTCTCTTTGAAGTATTAATACCTAGAATGGACAAACAGGATTTCTCTGTTGCCATGGCAACCGTATTCGTCAAGCACTTGTCATACTTGCCTTTATGAAGTAGTGTGTAAACTCATGTTCCTGTGAAAAAATTCAAATTGTCTAACGTTTTAAATGTATTAATATTGGCAAATGATGCAAGAAAGCAAGCTTTATTAAGCAAGCATTAGTCAAAATAAAAAAAATAATAATAATAAAAAAAAGTACTCACCTCACCACCCATCCCCAAGAATTTGTCAACTTCCTCTTTGAATTTATTAAAACTAACCACTTCCACAACAATACATGGAAGTTGGAAAACTTCTGCACCCATTCTTCAATTTGAATTTATGCTTACTCTAGCCTCAGCAAGAGGAAGAATGCCATCAACATTGAGCTTCCTCAAAACATTCAAAGAATTTTAGCATTAGCATTAGTAGAGGCATTTGATGCAAGAAAGCAAGCTTATGCAGCATCAGCCAAAAAAAAAAAAAAAAAAAAACCAATTCACCCCTCTGTTCATTTGAAATACCTGCCCAGCTGAGCCTTAAACTTATTTAGGCTATCAACTTCCACGATAAGGGAGGGATGGAAGTCTGTTCCACCAACCAACCACCCGCTAGCTAAAAGCAAATTTCCGCACGTCTATCCTACATCTGTCTTTCCTCAATTTGAATTTATGCCCTCTCAGGTGATTATTCTGAGCAAGAGGAAGAATCCCATCAGCATTGAGCATGCTCAAATCATTCAAGGCTTTATACACCTCAATCAGATCATCTCGTAGGTGCCTAGTCTCCAGACACTGTAATTTGCAAAATTTAAGCCTTTCTTCATAAGAGCAACCCTTTGTTCCAATCATTAATCTTGTTGCCATTCTCTGTACTCATTCCAGCAGCTCTACATCCTTCTTGAAATGAGGCCTCCAGACCTGTATACAGTACTCAAGATGTGGCCTTACCATTGCCTTATACAAGGGAATAATCACCTCCTTATCTGTGCTAGAAAAATTCCTGTATATCATTGGCAAGCCACTATGAGCTACTCTTGCAGACCGTCTGCACTGCTCAGAAAACTTCATATCTGCCTGCACAATTACCCCCAGGTCCTTTTCGTTCTCTACCACTGTCAGTGTAGTACCACAGAGTTGATACACCACTCTGGGGTTACTGCTTCTCATATGTAGTACTTTACATTTGCCAAGGTTAAACTTCATTTGCCACCTCTCAGCCCATCTGCTCAACTTTTCTAGATCCTGTTGGAGCAGCATACTGTCATTAGTGTCCTTAACAACCCTGCCAATCTTCGTATCATCTGCAAACTTGGACATTAAGCTTGATATACCATCATAAATATCATTTATAAATACAGAAAAGAACAATGGACCCAATGCTGAACCCTGAGGGACTCCACTAATAACATTAGTTCACGATGAGCAGGGTCCATTGATTACCACTCTGTCTTCTCCCACGCAACCATCCCTTTATCCATAGAGCAATATGCCTCCAATGCCACACTGCTCCAATTTGTTCAGCAGTTTTCCATGTGCAACAGTATCAAAAGCCTTTCTAAGATCCAAATATATGATATCAAATTTATTCCCTGCATCCAGTTCTTTTGTGACCACATCATAGTATCCAATCAAATTGGTCATGCAAGACTTTCCCTTAACAAAACCATGCTGAGTCCGAGCTATAACTGAAGTCTTGTCTTGATGATCCTGCAGTGTTTCTTTAACTAGTGCCTCCGTTAATTTTTCCGGAACAGAAGTTAAACTAACAGGTCTATAATTACTTGTGTTGCCCTTTGATCCTCCTTTGTGAATTGTGGTCACATTTGCACATCTCCAGTCCATGGGTACCTCCCCTGAGTCCAAAGAAGCTCTCATAATTATGGCTAAGGGTTTGCTTACTTCCTTTGCTGCCTCCTCTAATATAATGATAGATCCCATGTTTTCCGTGTGCCTTTTTTATGTTTATCTTCAACAATTTCTCCTCCACTTTCCTCTCAGTTATTACAAAATCATCTAGCTCACTGCCAGAGTTTAATTCACCTCTGGCATTCCCCTCTCTGAATAACTCCTCATGGGTGAATGTAGATGCAAAATACTCATTTAGTTTATCAGCTATTTGAGAAGGATCATCAATAGTCGAATCATCTATGTTAAGTAAACCAATCTGATTCATCCCCTAACTTCTAGAGATAACATAAGTAAAGAAGTCTTTGCTGTTTTTCTTTGCATCCTTTGCCAAGGATTTCTCATAGTCTGCCTTTGCCTGCCTAATCTCCTTTGTGACTTGGTTACAGACCAGCTTATATCTATCATAGGCTTCCATGTCATCCATTAATTTATGTATCCCATGCATTTTTTCTTCTCTGCCATATCTCTGATTAGTTCATCTAACATCCATTTAGGCCTAAACCTTGAACAATATTTCTTAGTTGGTATGTAAAGCCTAGTAGCTTCCAAGATAAATTCTTTGAATGCTTCCCATTTTGAATTTGCTGTTAGTAACATCATCAGTTGGTTCCACCGTATAGAATTTAAATACTGTCTCATACCACTGTAGTCACCTTTATAAAAGCAAAAACTCTTCCCTTTACCCTTGATGGTAGTTACCTCTTTGAGTAAATCCCACTTCAGCACACTGTGATCACTGCCACTTAGTGGTTCCTTTATCTGCAGATTCTTGATGCATGAAGAATCACTACTGATAATCAGATCAAGAGTATTACTCCCTCTAGTTGCCTCTCGAACATGCTGATGTAGAAAACAATCATCCAATAAATCCACAAAAGCCTTGCTAGTGTGTGAGTGAGTGACCAACCCACAAATTCCAGTCAGTATCTGGGAAATTAAAATCCCCCATTATAAGACACTCTAATTTACTTTCCCACACTATTTCTCTGCACAATTGCTCATTATACTCATCAGATTCATTAGGCCTATAACACACACCTACTCTCATTTTTCCTTTCCCAGTGCTTATATCACATCAAACAGACTTAACATTGCATTGTCCACCCACATCAATTGGATGCACTTCCTTAGATTTTATGTGTTTCTTAACTAACAGCATAACCGCTCCTCCCTTCCTGTCCTGTCTATCTTTTCTGGATAGACAGGACAGGAAGGGAGGAGGGGTTATGTGTGATACCATGGGATATCAGAGACATGGTATCTGTGTGATACCATGTCTCTGATATCCCAACAATATCTGCCTCCGATGTCTTTACTAGCACTTCAAGCTCATCAAATTTATTAACTATACTCCTAGCATTTGTTTACATGCAAGTAAATACATCATCACTTTCACCTCTGCCAGTGGCTACTGTTAATCTACTAGTTGTTGTATCCCCCAAGCTAGCAGTTTTCTGACCCACCTAACACTGCCTCGATAGGATCCACAAATATTCTTGCACCCTTTCTATTTAAGTGTATCCCATCCCTGTAGAAGCAGTCTTTCCTCTCATTGATAACCACTCTCTGTCTTCTTCTCAAGTATACCTTTACAAACATAGCAGTAACCTACCCTTATTGCCACTTTTCTCCCATTTGTACAGCAGTGTTTTATGTTCATCAGTAACAAAAAAGCCTTCCTGAAATCTAAGTATATGATATCTAAATTATTTTCCAATTCTCCAATTATTTGTTCACTGCATTATAGATTCCAATCAGATTGGTCAGAAAAGACAGCCCTTTAACAAATCCATGCTGTGGCTGCAGTATAACTGCATTCCTATCTAGACAGTCCTGCTTTACTTCTTTAACCAGTGATTCCATTATTTTCACTGGAACAGATATTAACTTAACATGTCTGCAATTACTCATGTCACCTTTTGATTACCCTTTGTGGATTTCCATGACTCCAGTCTCTGGGGATCTTCTCCATTGCAAGGATGCTTTCATAATTATGGCTAAGGGTTTCCTTACCTCCTTTGCTATGTTTCTTAATATAATAGGATAGATCCCATCTACTCCAGGTGCCTTTTTAATGTTTAGCTTCATCAATTTGATTATGAGAACATCCTTGGACTCAGGGCAGTTTCCCATGGACTGGAGATGTGCAAATGTATCCTCAATTCACAAAGGGGGATTGAAGGGTGACACGAGTAATTACAGATCTGTTAGTTTAACTTCTGTTCCAGAGAAAATAATGGAGTCACTGGTTAAAGGAGGACTGCAGGATCATCTAGACAAGAATGCAGTTATAGTTCAGACACAGCATGGGTTTGTTAATGGGAAGTCTTGTCTGACCAATTTCATTGGATACTATGACATGGTCACAAAGGAACTGGATACAAAAAATTAACTTTGATATTAGATACTTGGATTTTAAGAATGCTTTTGATATTGTTGCACATGGAAGACTACTGTACAAATTGGAGCAGTGTGGTATTATGGGCAAGTTGCTGCTATGCATAAAGGGATGATTGAGTGGGAGAAGACATGAACACAGATAGTCGTAATCAATGGACACTGCTCTTCATGGACTAATGTTATTAGTGGAGTTCCCCAGGGGTCTGTGTTTGGCCCATTGTTGTTTTCTGTATTTATCAATTAGCATTAGCATTAGCATTAGCATTAGTAGAGGCATTTGATGCAAGAAAGCAAGCTTATGCAGCATCAGCCAAAAAAAAAAAAAAAAAAAAAAAAAAGTAACATAAATAAATCAAAATAACCACTTCCACTTCACCCCTCTGTTCGTTCGAAATACCTGTCCAGCTGAGCCTTAAACTTATTTAGGCTATCAACTTCCACGACAAGGGATGGAAGTCTGTTCCACCCACCAACCACCCGCTGGCTAAAGGCAAATTTCCGCACATCTATCCTACATCTGTCTTTCCTCAATTTGAATTTATGCCCTCTCAGGTGATTTTTCTGAGCTAGAGGAAGAATCCCATCAGCATTGAGCATGCTCAAACCATTCAAGGCTTTGTACACCTCTATCAGATCACCCCGCTGGTGCCTAGTTTCCAGACACTGTAATTTGCAAAACTTAAGCCTTTCTTCGTAAGAGAACCCCTTTGTCCCATTCACCAATCTAGTTGCCCTTCTCTGTACTCGTTCCAGCAGCTCTACATCCTTCCTGAAATGAGGCCTCCAGGCCTGTATACAGTACTCTAGGTGTGGCCTGACCATTGCCTTATACAAGGGAATAATCACCTCCTTATCCCTGCTAGAAAAATTCCTATATATCATTGACAATACACCATGAGCTACTCTTGCAGCTCGTCTGCACTGCTCAGAGAACTTCATATCTGCCTGCACCACCACCCCCAGGTCCCTTTCATTCTCTACCACTGTCAGTGTAGTACCACAGAGTTGATACGTTGCTCTGGGGTTGCTGTTTCCCATATGTAGTACTTTACATTTGTCAATGTTAAACTTCATTTGCCACCTCGAAGCCCATCTGCTCAACCTTTCCAAATCCTGTTGCAGCAGCATAGTGTCAGTAGTGTCCTTGACAACCCTGCCAACCTTCGTATCGTCTGCAAACTTGGACATTAAGCCTGATATACCATCATCAATATCATTTATAAATACAGAAAACAATAAAGGCCCCAATACTGAACCCTGAGGGACTCCACTAATAACATTAGTCCACGATGAGCAGTGTCCATTGATTACCACTCTCTGTCTTCTCCCCCTCAACCACCCCTTTATCCATAGCAGCAACTTGCCTCCAATGCCACACTGCTCCAATTTGTGCAGCAGTCTTCCATGTGCAACAGTATCAAAAGCCTTTCTAAGATCCAAGTATATAATATCAAAGTTATTCCCTGCATCCAGTTCTTTTGTGACTGCATCATAGTATCCAATCAAATTGGTCAGGCAAGACTTCCCCTTAACAAAACCATGCTGTGTCCTAGCTATAACTGAAGTCTTGTCTAGATGATCCTGCAGTGCTTCTTTCACCAGTGCCTCCATTAATTTTCCGGGAACAGAAGTTAAACTCACAGGTCTATAATTACTTGTGTCAGCCTTTGATCCCCCTTTGTGAATTGGGGTCACATTTGCACATCTCCAGTCAATGGGTACCTCCCCTGAGTCCAAGGAAGCTCTCATAATTATGGCTAAGGGTTTGCTTACCTCCTTTGCTGCCTCCTTTAATATAACTGGATAGATCCCATCCACCCCAGGTGCCTTTCTTGTGTTTATCTTCAACAATTTCTCCTCCACTTTGCTCTCAGTTATTACAAGATTCTCTAGCTTACTGCTAGAGTTGAATACACCTCTGGCATTCCCCTCGCTGAATAACTCCTCATGTGTGAATGTCGATGCAAAATATTCATTTAGTTTGTTAGCTACCCGAGCAGGGTCATCAACAGTTGACCCATCGATCTCAAGTGGACCAATCTGATTCATCCCCTTCCTTCTAGAGTTTACATAAGTAAAGAACTCTTTGCTGTTTTTCTTCGCATCCCTTGCCAAGGATCTCTCGTAATCTGCCTTCGCCTGCCTAACCTCCTTTGTAACTTGGTTACAGATCAACTTGTATCTATCATAGGCGTCCGTGTCACGTGTTAATTTGTATGTATCCCATGCATTTTTCTTCTCTGCCATATGCCTCATTAGTTCATCTGACAACCATTTAGGCCTAAACCTTGAACAATATTTCTTAGTTGGTATGTAAAGCCTAGTAGCTTCCACGATAAGTGCTTTGAATGCTTCCCATTTTGAATTTGCTGTTGGCAATATCATCAGTTGATCCCACTGTATAGAATTTAAATACTGTCTCAGTCCATTGTAGTCGCCTTTACGAAAGCAATACCCCTTCCCTTTACCCCTAATGGTAGTTACCTCTTTGAGTAACTCCCACTTCAGCACACTGTGATCACTGCCACCAAGTGGTTCATTTATCTGCAGATTCTTAATGCATGAAGAATCACTACTGATAATCAAATCAAGAGTATTACTCCCTCTAGTTGCCTCCCGAACATGCTGATGTAGAAAACAATCATCCAATAAATCCACAAAAGCCTTGCTACTGTGTGAGTGACCAGCCCCCAAATTCCAGTCAATATCTGGGAAATTAAAATCCCCCATTATAAGACTCTCTGATTTACTGGCCCACTCTATTTCTCCGAACAGTTTCTTATTATACTCATCAGAGTCATTAGGCCTATAGCACACTCCTACTCTCAATTTTGATCTCCCAATGCTTATGTCACACCAAACTGACTCGACACTGCACTGTCCAGCGATGTCGACTGGCTTCACTTCCTTGGATTTTATGTGTTTTTTAACTAATAGCATAACCCCTCCTCCCTTCCTATCCTGTCTATCCTTTCTGTAGACATTGTACTCCCCAAATTCCAGTTCTGCATTTCTTATATCTGTGTGACACCACGTCTCTGAAATCCCCACAATATCTGCCTTTGATGTTTTGAGCAATACCTCTGACAAAACATCTTTGATGTTTTGAGCAATACCAATACCATTGACAAATACAAAGTACTGCATATGAGAAGCAGTAACCCCAGAGTAACGTATCAATTGTGCGGTACAACACTGACAGTGGTAGAGAATGAAAAGGACCTGGGAGTAATTTTGCAGTCAGATATGAAGTTTTCTGAGCAGTGCAGACTGGCTGCAAAGAGTAGCTCATGGAGTCTTTTTAAAAATGATATACAGCAATTTTGCTAGCAGGGATAAGGAGGTGATTATCTCCTTGTTTAAGGCAATGGTCAGGCCACACCTTGAGTACTGCATACAGGTCTGGAGGCCTCACTTTAAAAAAGATATAGAACTGCTGGAATGAGTGCAGATAAGGTCAGTGAGATTTGTGAATGGAACAAAGGGTTATTCTTACCAAGAAAGAACTTAAGTTCTGCAAATTGCAACGTCTGGAGACTAGGCACCTACGAGGTAATCTGATTGAGGTGTATAAGGCCTTGAATTGTTTGGGCAAGCTCAATGCTAAATGCTTACTCATGCTCAGATTTTGCACTTGAGGGGGCCATAAATTCAAATTGAGGAAAAACAGGTAGTATTAGTATTGGCCGCATGGTGCAAGAAAGCCTTATGGCTTATGCTGCACCAATCAAAAAAAAAATCCCCGAATAAAACAATGATAAAAAAACAACTAATAATTAATAAAAGAAAGGGAAATTAAACCTATCATCCTATGCGTTTCCGTCACCCGAAGGTACCATCCAGATGACCGCTGAATTTCCCAAAACTGTCAGCCTCTACCACCCATGTAGGCAACTTATTCCAATAATTTATAACTCGCTGGTCAAAATAAAACTTCCTGCAGTCCAATCTAAACATCTCCCCCCGTAACTTGAATTTATATCCCCAAATTATAGCATCATTTATAATCTTGAAAATTTTGTCCTCATTCATTTTACTGATGCCTCTCAGAGCCGTAAACACCTCAATCAAATCTCCTCTAAGGTGTTTAGTTTTCAAACTTTGCAACCCACATATTCAAAGTCTTTCTTCATAAGGATGCCCTTTTGCCGATCTCACCAGGTAAGTTACCTGTCTTTGCACTGTTTCGAGAAGCTCAATGTCTTTCTTTAGGTGCGGTCTCCATACTTGAACACGGTATTCCAAGTGTGGTCTAACAAAAGCCTTATATAATGGGATTATCATGTCCCTATCTCTACTTTCAAAAGTTCGATAGATCGTTGATAGGACACCGTGGGCCTTCCTTGCAACCTATTTACAATGCTCAGAGAAATTCATGTCTGACCGAATCATAACACCCAGGTCCCTTTCCTCCAGTACTGGGTTTAGTTGAACTCCACCAAGTGAATAAGTTATTTTGGGATTACTGTTTCCCAGGTGTAATACTTTGTTGGATTAAAGCATAGCTGCCATTTTTCTGACCATTCCTGAAGTCTATCTAGGTCTCTCTGAAGAAGCTCAGTTTGACAGTGATTTACTGTCAAAATTTTAACATCATCTGCAAATTTAGACATCACGCCCTCTATCTCTTCATCAATGTCGTTTATGAAAATTAAAAACAACAGTGGTCCTAATACTGATCCTTGGGGAACCCAATTCTTACATCAACCCAATCTGAGGAATAGCCATTTATCACAACCCTCTGCCTCCTGCCCTGAAGCTGCTATCCATCTAAGGATTTTCCCAGTGATTCCGACTGTTCTAGCTTATAAAGCAACCGCTCATGTGGGACTAAGTCAAAAGCTTTGCTGAAATCTAAATAAACAATGTCGAAATTATTCCCTAAATCCAGCTCATGAGTGACCCTTTCCAAATAGCGAACCAGATTTGTTAAACATGATTTTCCCTTTACAAAACCATGCTGAGTATCCTTGAGAATTTCAATTCGATCCAAATGATCCTGAATTCCACCCTTGATCATTGCCTCCATGATTTTCCCTACCACTGAAGTCAGACAGACAGGTCGATAATTTTCCACTTCACTCTTAGAACCACCCTTATGTATGGGAGATACGTTGGCACTCTTCCAATCCATCGGAATCTCCCCGAGTCTAGTGATGCTCGCATAATTAGCCTCAATGGTTCAATGCCTCCCTTAAGATTATAGGGTATATTCCATCAACTCCAGGAGCCTTATTGGCTTGTAGGCTCAAAAGTTTTTTTCATTAAATAATCTTTTCGAAATTTCAATATCATTAATTACATATTTTTCAACTTCGCTCCCACAATTTCCCATTGCCACAAAAGGTTTTTCATCTGTAAATATCGATGCAAAATAACTGTTGAGTTCATCTGCAACGGCAGCTGTTGTATTTAATACTATCCCCTTTTCCTTAAGTAAAGGTCTGATCTGGTTTCTCCTGCTCTTCTTAGCATTTATATACTTGAAGAATTCCTTATCCCCTATCGCTCCCCTCTTTGTTCTGTTTGCTAGCGATTTCTCATAAACTGGCTTTGCCTGTCGAACCTTTTCTGTGGCTCTATTACAGATCATCTTGTAGCTGTTATAGGCTTCAGTACTTTTTATTGTTCTCTAACTTTTTCTGCTCAAGTAATGTGGCAACTTCACTATTCATCCAACTTGGAACCGTCCTCGTGGAGTATTTTTAAATGGTAAATACGCATTCAAGGCATCTGTGATTTAATATTTTAAAAGCATACCACAGTTCAATTGTATTCATTCTCTGTGTGTTATCTACCCAGTTAATAGAGGCCGTGTAGCACCTTAAGGCATCGTTATTTCCTTTTCTGAAATTATAACCCATTGTAGAACAGATGTGCGGAAATTTGCCTGTAGCGTGATCGATTGCTGGAACAGACTGTCATCTGTAGTGGAAGTTGACAGCTTAAATAAATTCAAGGAAGAGCAGGGATAAACATTTGAGCGAATGGATGGGTGAAATGGGAAGGTTTTTTTTTTTTTTTTTTGGTGAAGTTGTATAATCTTGCTTTCTTGCATCATATGCCCCTACTAACCTCCTTTGTGATTTTGATACAGAAGGTGATACAGAAAGGTATCTACAATATTCATCTCTATCATCTGATAATTTATATGCATCCCATGCAGTTTTTTTTCCCTTTGACACAGTTTATTTGACGTCTATTTAGGTCCAACTTGGAACAGTAGTGGATATGAAAAGCCTAGTATCTTCTGTGATTTCTTTTCTGAATGCTTCACATTTAGAATTTGGTGTTGGTAACGTCATCAGTTGATCTCCCTGAATATAATTTAAAAACTCCCTGAGACCACTGTAGTCAACCTTCGCAAAAGCCTTTCCATTTATCCATGACAGTAGTTATGCCTTTAACTAAATTCCACATAAGTAGACTGTGATTACTGTGACTCAGTGGGTCTTTTACCTGCAAATTCTTAATTTATGAAGAATGGCTGCTGATAACCAGGTTAAGAGTAAGCTTTCTCTTGTTGCCTTTCATGCTGTTAGAAAACATTCATCCAGTAAATCAAAAAAAAAAAGCCTTGCTATTGTGTGTGTGTGTGTGACTATTATTAAGATATTAAGAGTAGGAGACCGGCTGAATTACTTAACAAGTACAGGTCAGTGTTGAGAAAAAGCCGTGAGTTAGGGTGGAATTTGAAAGTGTCTGCAATTCTGCCCAAACATGACGGGGGGAGTATATGATGAGAGCCTTGTCAATCAATTTGGCCCTCGAGAGATTGTGCAAGGCTCAAGGGGTAGAATTTTTCTCAGCCAGGTCTGTGCTTGTTAACAGGAGAGACTGCTTCTACAGGGATGGGATAGGCTTAAATAGAAAGTGTGCAAGAATGCTGATGCTATTGAGGCAGTGTTAGGTGAGTCAGAAAAATTCTAGCTTGGGGGGATACACGGGCTAAATATATTAACAGGAGCTGCTGGCAGATGTAAAAATGATTCTTTCACTGCTTCTATAGGAATGAGCAGAAGCCTGGAAAACAAGGTGCAGGGGATTCCAGAGACTGCTGGGAGTCATTGGGGAACAAGTAAATACATGGGCTGTGTTAGGGTAGCTAAGAATGGGAACAGGTGCATGTATACTTACGTGTACACAAATGCTAGGAGTTTGTTAAATAAATTTGATGAATTTAAGGTGTTGGTCAAAACATTAAAGGCAGATGTTGTTGGGATATCAGGGACATGGTGTCACATATATATATGGAATTAGATAGTATGAACCAGAGTTGTAATGCTCAATATGGTAAACTTCTCTTATTATTTTACAATTAGGGATATATGGAATGCAGAACTGGAATTTGGGGAGTACAGGAAGGATAGACAGGGCAGGAAGGGCGGAGGGGTTATGCTATTAGTTAAGAAACACATAAAATCCAAGGAAGTACAGCCAGTCGATATGGCTGGACAGTGCAGTGTCGGGTCAGTTTGGTGTGACATAAGCACTGGGAAATAAAAATTGAGAGTAGGAGTGTGTTATAGGCCTAATGACTCTGATGAATATAATAAGAAACTGTACAGGAAAATAGAGTGGGGCAGTAAAATCACAGAGTCTTATAATGGGGGATTTTAACTTCCCAGATATTGACTGGAATTTGTGGGTTGGTCACTCACGCACTAACAAGGCTTTTGTGGATTTATTGGATGATTGTTTTCTACATCAGCATGTTCGGGAAGCAACTAGAGGAAGTAATACTCTTGATCTGATTATCAGTAGTGATTCTTCATGCATTAAGAATCTGCAGATAAAGGAACCACTAGGCGGCAGTGATCACAGTGTGCTGAAGTGGAATTTATTCAAAGAGGTAACTACCATCACGGGTTATAGGGAAGGGTTTTTGCTTTCGTAAAGGTGATCACGATGGTCTGAGACAGTATTTAATTCTATACAGTGGGACCAACTGATGATGTTACCAACAGCAAAGCATTCAAAGAATTTATCTTGGAAGCTACTAGGCTTTACATACCAACTAAGAAATATTGTTCAAGGTTTAGGCCTAAAGGGATGTCAGATGAACTAATGAGACATATGGCAGAGAAGAAAAATGCATTGGATACATATAAATTAATGGGTGACATGGAAGCTTATGATAGATATAAGCTGGTCTGTAACCAGGTCACAAAGGAGATTACGCAGGCAAAAGCAGATTATTAAAAATCCTTGGCAAAGGATGCAGAGAAAAACGGCAAAGAAAGAGTTCTTTACCTATGTAAACTCTAGAAGGAAAGGGATGAATCAGATTGGTCCACTGGATATTGATGGTTCAACTGTTGATGATCCTGCTCAGGCTAACAAACTAAACAAGTATTTTGCATCTACATTCACACAGGAGGAGTTACGCAGGAAGGGGAATGCCAGTGGTGAAGTAAACTCTGGCAGTGAGCTAGATGATTTTGTAATAACTGAGAGGAAAGTGGAGGAGAAATTGTTGAGGATAAACATAAAAAAGGCACCTGGGGTGGATGGAATCTATCCAGTTATATTAAAGGAGGCAGCAAAGGAAGTAAGCAAACCCTTAGCCATAATTATGAGAGCTTCTTTGTACTCAGGGGAGGTACCCATAGACTGGAGATTTGCAAACCTCAATTCACAAAAGAGGATCACAGGCTGACAGAAGTAATTATAGACCTGTGAGTTTAACTTCTGTTCCAGGAAAATTAATGGAGGCACTGGTTAAAGAAGCACTGCAGGATCATGGCAAAACCATACTCAGACACAGCATGGTTTTGTTAAGGGAAAGTCTTGCCTGACCAATTTGAATGGATACTATGATGCAGTCACAAAAGAACTGGATGCAGGGAATAACTTTGATATTATATATTTGGATCTTAGAAAGGCTTTTGATACTGTTGCAAATGGAAGACTGCTGCACAAATTGGAGCAGTGTGGCATTGGAGGCAAACTGCTGCTATGGATAAAGGGATGGTTGAGGGGAAGAAATCAGAGAGTGGTAATCAATGGACACTGCTCATCGTGGACTAAGGTTATTAGTGGAGTTCCTCAGGGTTGGGTCCATTGTTGTTTTCTGTATTTATAAATGACATTGATGATGGTATATCCAGCTTAATGTCCAAGTTTGCAGACGATACAAAGGTTGGCAGGGTTGTTAAGGACACTACTGACAGTATGCTGCTGCAACAGGATCTGGAAAGGTTGAGCAGATGGGCTGAGAGGTGGCAAATGAAGTTTAACATTGACAAATGTAAAGTATTACATATGGGAAACAGTAACTTCCGAGTAACATATCAACTCTGTGGAACAACACTGACAGTGGTAGAGAATGAAAAGGACATGGGGTAATTGTGCATGTAGAAATGAAGTTTTCTGAGCAGTGCTGAGGCTGCAAGAGTAGCTCATGGTGTATTGTCAATGATATACAGGAGTTTTTCTAGCAGGGATAAGGAGGTGATTATTCCCTCGTTTAAGGCAATGGTCAGGCCACACCTTGAGTACTGTATACAGGTCTGGAGGCCTCATTTCAAGAAGGATGTAGAGCTGCTGGAACGAGTACAGAGAAGGGCAGCAAGATTAGTGAATGGAACAAAGGGTTACTCTTA
This sequence comes from Mastigoproctus giganteus, assembly GCF_048544385.1. Taxonomy (NCBI): domain Eukaryota; kingdom Metazoa; phylum Arthropoda; class Arachnida; order Uropygi; family Thelyphonidae; genus Mastigoproctus; species Mastigoproctus giganteus. The sequence goes on along the minus strand of NC_143588.1, from coordinate 21,385,318 downwards.
CGAAGAATGGCTTCGTCAGTGCCTGGAGGCTAGGCACTGACGAAGTGATCTGATAGAGGTGTATAAAGCCTTGAATGGTTTGAGCATGCTCAATGCCGATAGGATTCTTCCTCTTGCTCAGAATAATCACCTGAGAGGGCATAAATTCAAATTGAGAAAAGACAGATGTAGGATAAAATTTGCCTTTAGCCAGCGGGTAGTTGGTTGGTGGAACAGACTTCCATCCCTTGTTGTGGAAGTTGATAACCTAAATAAATTTAAGGCTCAGCTGGACAGGTATTTTGAATGGAGAGGTGAAATTGGGAGTTGTATTTTTGGCTGATGCTGCATAAGCTTGCTTTCTTGCATCATATGCCTCTAGTAATGCTAATCTGACACTTTGATTTCATGATAATGAGGCTCTCTGAGTTAACCATGGAAAACTTTTCTTATTGAGGAACAATGTACAAGTGTTTTTAGTTGGATCCTGTTTATGTATTTATTTGGAATTATAAACAGTGCGTTCTGTTATTTTTGGTTCACTTCCTCCAAATTTTTTGCCTCCTATTAAACCATCTGATTTGCTAAGACATAAAAAAATCCCATGCACGTAGATGCAAGCTGTGACATCTACTTTGACTTAGAGGCTTGTATAGCTCTGAGTTCTGTTTATGTACATTCGTTCATCTTTGTGAAATAAATCTTCACTGGGTTCACAGTGCTTTTCTGATAGGTGCTTGATATTCCATTGATGAGGTGACAGCAAACACTGAAGCACTATAACTTTGGTAATTTGTAACGAATAATCTGAGTGATTTTATTAGGCATGGAGCTCCCTCACAGTTTGATAGATTATTGCCTATTTTATGGTAAGCTTTTTTTTTGCCATCAGTTATTGATAAAAGAATTGTACACAAGTACAGCTCTTAGTTTAAGCAGTTACTTTCATAGATGTTAATTCACAGTGATTTAAACTGTCTACATCAGTCAACAAAAATAACACAGAAGCCATATTGACCTGTTATTTTGTTTGTGTTTTATATTGCTTGTTGCAGACTTTGAGCAGTGATGTGCAAATTATACTCAAAGAGGTAACTACCATTAGGGGTAAAGGGAAGGGTTATTGCTTTCGTAAAGGCAACTACCATGGTCTGAGACAGTACTTAAATTATATACATGGGACCAACTGATGATGTTACCAACAGCAAATTCAAAATGGGAAGCATTCAAAGAACTTATCTTGGAAGCTACTACGCTTTACATACCAACTAAGAAATATTGTTCAAGGTTTAGGCCTAAATGGATGTCAGATGAACTAATGAGACATATGGCAGAGAAGAAAAATACATGGGATACATACAAATTAACACGTGACACAGAAGCCTATGATAGATACAAGTTGATCTGTAACCAAGTTACAAAGGAGGTTAGGCAGGTGAAGGCAGATTACGAGAAATCTTTGGCAAGGGATGCAAAGAAAAACAGCAAAGATTTCTTTACTTATGTAAACTCTAGCAGGAAGGTGATGAATCAGATTGGTCCACTTGATATCAATGGGTCAACTGTAGTTAACAAACTAAATGAATATTTTGCATCAACATCACACATGAGGAGTTATTCAGCGAGGGGAATGCCAGAAGTGTATTCAACTCTGGCAGTAAGCTAGAGAATCTTGTAATAACTGAGAGTAAAGTGGAGAAGAAATTATTGAAGATAAACACAAGAAAGGCACTGGGGTGGATGGGATCTATCCAGTTATATTAAAGGAGGCAGCAAAGGAAGTAAGCAAACCCTTAGCCACAATTATGGGAGCTTCCTTGGACTCAGGGAAGGTACCCACAGACTGGAGATGTGCAAATGTGACCCCAATTCAAAAAGGAGGATCAAAGGCTGACACAAGTAATTATAGACCTGTGAGTAACTTCTGTTCCAGGAAAATTAATGGAGGCACTGGTTAAAGAAGCACTGCAGGATCATTTAGACAACACTTCAGTTATAGCTCGGACACAGCATGGTTTTGTTAAGGGGAAGTCTTGATGCAGTCACAAAAGAACTGGATGCAGGGAATAACTTTGATATTATATATTTGGATCTTAGAAAGGCTTTTGCACATGGAAGACTGCTGCACAAATTGGAGCAGTGTGGCATTGGAGGCAAATTGCTGCTATGGATAAAGGGGTGGTTGAGGGGGAGAAGACAGAGAGTGGTAAGCAATGGACACTGCTCATCGTGGACTAATGTTATTAGTGAAGTCCCTCAGGGTTCATTGTTGGGTCCATTATTGTTTTCTGTATTTATAAATGATATTGATGATGGTATATCAAGCTTAATGACCAAGTCTGCAGACGTTCCAAAGGTTGGCAGGGTCGTCAAGAACACTGCTGACACTGTGCTATTGCAACAGGATCTGGAAAGGTTGAGCAGATGGGCTGAGAGGGGGCAAATAAAGTTTAACATTGACAAATGTAAAGTACTACATATGGGAAACAGCAACCCCAGAGCAACGTATCAATTCTGTGGTACTACACTGACAGTGGTAGAGAATGAAAAGTACCTGGGGGTAATTGTGCAGGCAGATTTGAATTTCTCTGAGCAGTGCAGATGGGCTACAAGAGTATATAGGAATTTTTCTAGCAGGGATAAAGAGGTGATTATTCCCTTGAATAAGGCAATGGTCAGGCCACATCTAGAGTACTGTATACAGGTGTGGAGGCCTCATTTCAAGAAGGATGTAGAGCTGCTGGAACGAGTACAGAGAAGGGCAACAAGATTAGTGAATGGAACAAAGGGGTACTCTTACGAAGAAAGGCTTAAGTTTTGCAAATTACAGTGTCTGGAGACTAAGCACCAGCGAGGTGATTTGATAGAGGTATATAAAGCCTTGAATGGTTTAAGCATGCTCAATGCTGATGGGATTCTTCCTCTTGCTCAGAATAATCACCCGAGAGGGCATAAATTCATATTGAGAAAAGACAGATGTAGGATAGACGTGCAGAAATTTGCCTTTAGCCAGCGGGTAATCAGTTGGTGGAACAGACTTCCATCCCTTGTCATGGAAGTTGAGAGCCTAAATAAATTTAAGGCTCAGCTGGACAGGTATTTCGAACGAACAGAGGGGCGAAGTGGAAGTGGGTTTTTTTTTTTTTTTTTTGGCTGATGCTGCATAAGCTTGCTTTCTTGCATCAAATGCCTCTACTAATGCTATAAAAAAAAAGAAAGAAAAAGCAATGGGTACCCAGAAAATAAATTGGAAAAGTTATAAGTAATTATTTAACATAACAAACTGTTAAATTTTCATTTTCACCTTTTTCATTTCATTCCTTTTGTTTTCTTTTTCTTTTCAAAAAAATTAACTTTTGGGTTAAAAGTGAAACATTGCAGGGTGAAATAAATCTGATGCAAAATTCAGGTATTTCCTGGATGACATTTGAGTTTCCACTGGTATCAACGGACCTAGTCTGTGCTAACAAAACATTCCCCAAACCATGATGTCACCTCCGCTTGCTTTCCATTAAATGAAAACCTGCGAGACAGATGCTTTCGAGAAACCAGTTGTCTTCCATTTCTTGAATCATGGCTTCTGCTAAACATACACCCATGATAAGGCTTTGAAAAAGTCTGATAGATCATGTGTTTTTCCCCCTTCTGTGTTTAGATTACTGCAGTCGAACAGCATGTGCAGTCTTTATACTCAATGAGCCAACACATCATCACCCCATGTCATTGTTTTCTTTGCATTTCTTCTCCCTGTGACTCAAAAATACAGAGGTTCATATGTTTTTTTTTTTTTTTTTTTTTTTTGTCTGTGTGTGTATTATGGTATAGTTTGCAATTTGACCTCTGTCTTGTATGGTCTTTAAAAACTTGGATGCTTGGCAGGTTCATTAGTTGTTGTTGTTGTTGTAGGGTTTTAGGAGCATCAGTGACTAAGGCCATATTACTCTGTGTATATTGTTTGTAAATTGCATGTGTTCTAATGTCAATTTTCTGTTTTCTGGATAAAAAACCATGCTAACGTTGCCTGTGACCGACTAACTCAGCCAGATTGTGAAAAAAGGTCCATAAAAATTCCTCCCCTCATCAATGGGGCTTGAACTCAGCTATTTCCCCACCCTGTGTGGGGAGAACAGCAATCCTGCCAACTGTGCTACTCACGAGGGCATTGGTTAGTTGCTGTTGGCACATTATTATTTTATTATTACTGAAATACATTAAGGGATTTAGCCTCAGGCTGTGAGAGATTTAGACAACATACAAGTTAGTGCAAACGCATCATGTTAGTATGCAGCTAAACTCTGAATTAGCAAAAATATGCAAAGGCGGCATCGTTTAAGTTATATCTCATATTGTTCATAACTGATTTGTCATCATTGTATCACTAGGGTACCTATCCACCCACCGAAAAAGAGCCAATAGCCCTGAAACGGTGCTGTCTGGGTGGTGGTATCCAGCTGAGAATAAGTAACAACAGTCTTCTCCTTTGGTGAAGCATTACTTATTCAAAGTAGTGCAATATCATGGCAACTTGTTGTGAAGGCATTCACAATGTGAGATATAACTTAAAGGATGCCGCCTTTGCATATTTTTGCTAATTCAAAGTTTAGCTGCGTACTAATATGATGTGTTTGCTAACTTGTACGGCATTTTATTATTATTATTATTAGCCATATGGTGCAAGGAAGCCTGAGGCTTATGCTGCACCAGCCAAAAAAAATTTCTGAGTCACCCTGTGAGAGAGAGAGAGAGAGAGAGAGAGAGAGAGAGAGGTAGGTAGGTAGAAGGGAATCACCAAGAAAGAGAAGAATGATGATATTCAGCTCAGGACCCTGGGTGTGCCAAGCCCATACTCAACAGATGTGAGCCCCTGGGGTTAAATTTAGCAACTTAGACCTTATTGTGCGATATATAATATGTCTGTAAATTGCATGTGTTCTGCATGTTGGGCATAAATCTTGCGTTTACAGGAGGGAAGAACCTTGTCACCTTTACCTGAAACTGACTAACTCAGCCACGCTGTGAAAAAGTCCCATAAAAATTGGTCGTGTCATTGATGGGATTCGAACTTTGATTTCAACTGGTGTGGGGAGAACGATGATAATACCAACTGTGCTAAGAGCTGTGCTTGGCAGTTCATAAGTTGTATTACAGTGCAGTCTTCAGCACAGATATACTGTACAATCAGTATTGTACAGTATAATGGACTGATATGGTAATGGAAGGTCCATTACAATATCCATTATCGCTCATTTGGAGAGTTGGAGGAATTTTTAAAGCCATTTTGAATCAGAGCTGTATTTAGCAGATCACAGGCAGTGGAGTAGGATTTCTCCATGAGTTGGTTTTTTAGCCTGAGAACGTGCACTCGCACAGACATAATAGACAACAGGGCAATTTGTTCTAAGTCGAGTATGTCCCTATGACCAGAGGCGGATTTACCATGAAGCTAATGAAGCTTAATCTTTAGGGCACTCACTTGCACGAACCTCTTCCAAGGCCCTGGGAGGGGGGCCTTATCAATGTGTTCACACGGTCATATGTTTTTATAAAATTTACAAAAGATATTTTAACCGCAGATCAGTTAAGACTGCTGTCTCTTTCTACTCCGATTGCTGATTTGACATGAAATACTGATATCGTCGAAGCTAACATAACTCAAAATACACCACTACAGCATGGACATGGACGACAAGTCGGTTAATGAACGTCGTTAATTCAAAGGGTATTAAAGGGTCACTGCACAAGAAAATTTCAACTGCCCTGAAATCTTATAGCTCATACGCTATAAAGTAGACTTTCGAAATAACGGCACATTGTGATCGGATGTATACATACGGCGCAGATGTCTTGCAGTGCCGAAAAAAGAAAACGGCAAGTCGTGATTACTATATTTGTTTCCGCTCGCCATTTTGAAAGTGAATTCTGTACTGATATCATGGATTATACTGCTGTTTTACATTTATTTTAAATTAAAAACCCCTCACAATAGTCCCAAAGTTAAAGAGAATCCTAAAAATTGTATAAGCATCAGGCTCCACAAAACCTGGATCTGCTCCTGCCCACGACAATTTTAAATCTGGCTCTTTCAGCTGTGAATGTGGCGCGGCCGTGTGTGGTTAGCGTGCGCGGCCACACTACAGCAATAAAAAAAAAACTTAATATGTATGCCGCCTTGATGAATTTGCAAACTCATCTGTCATTCGGCCATTTAGAGAATTAAAAATATATATTATTTATTTAACCATCATTAACGACAACAACGGAACTGTATTAATGCAGTGATCCAGAGGAAGGAAATGGGAGCGTGGCAGGTCGCTGTTATGCGAGGTTAAGCTATCTCGAGCGTTATTTCGAAATATATAAGGGATATGCATGGCAGAAATAGGGTTTACACTCCCCTTTTATTGTGAACAGTTTTATATTGAAAATTTTGTAGTTGGTTTGTTTTGCTGTGGAATTGCTAATATCATAATTGTGGATACGTGAAATCGTCTCTTTAGAATGATATCATTAGAAAGAATAGAACTGTATAGCTCTTGCAGAGTGAATTTCTGTAGTAGCCAATGAGATAATGTATCCTCTGGAATACGGTGATTAATCCAGTTATGCCACTTGTAATTTGTTGGATCTGAATTGCATTGGAGACCGGAGGAATTCTTGACATTTTCTTCACTTGTGGCGGCTTCATCTGATCTCAGGAGGAGGGAGTAGGGTTTTCAATACACAAATCGGATCGGAACATTTCTACAGACATAATGCTCTGGTACAAGATGGCCATGTTTACGCGGGTATACCAAGCTCATGTCCTGGTCGCCTACTTTACACCCATAGTACAAGAAGTAGTCCTTTTTTTATGGACTGAGGGGCACTTTCTTGAAGTTAACGTGACTTCCCCATCTACGTAACAGAATTCATCCGGACTATTCACACAATTACGGGGCATATTAATCTTACACGAAACAAATACTGCGCAAAAAGTAGGAATCTCACAGAGAACAACTGTTAACATAGTACAAATCACCCAGTACCTAGCCGTATTCGAGGATTACGGCAACAGAGTTGAAGACTCATTTGAGGCGACAACGACTTATCATGTGATGCAGGGCGAGGCGACAGTTTCCGATCACACGATAAGAGCGTGGTGGTGGTGGTGGTGCTGAAACTGGTGTTATGCGTTTTGCCGAGAGTCGTAGTTGATAATGTAGACTTTTAAACTAACTCGCTAATATGAGACCCCCAACTGTAATTCGAAAACAGGAGCCAATCGATAAATTTTAATGTGATTATCGTGTTCGGCAGAACAAAATTAATCAAGATTGGGTATTTTCGTTTTTGTAACATTTTACGCGTTGACCAGTGTTATCCGAGATGCTCCCCACAGCCGTTCAGTACAGCGCTTTTGAACTATGAATAGCCACCAGGAAACTAAATTTCCTGCAAGACACACTCCACAAAGCATCATATGCCTCGATGAAAAAATGTACCCGACATCAAAAATAGTTTCCTGGTGGTCAGAGGAATTAACAAATCTCTCCTTTCTCAAGCGTGCAAGGAAAGAGTTACAGAAAACGAACACACACCTCAAACAGTAGCACAGTCAGAGGCGGATTTAACGGCGCGCGCCCTGGGCCCCGACTTCTGAAGGGCCCATGCAAAACCCCAACAAATTAGTTGAACATATTAGTTCAACTAATATGTTCAACTATTAGTTCAAAACTTTGCGATTATTATTATGCTATTATTAATTATATATATATTATATTGAAATTTTATTGGAAATAAAACATTAATAGTACATAATATTTTTTTATTTATTTTAAAAAAATGGTTAACATGTATTTTTATTTTCCCTGTCTCTCTTTTTTTTAAGGGGCCCAATATTTTCTTCTGCGCCCGGGGTCTCAACCGACCTTAATCCGCTCCTGAGCACAGTACCAGGAAAGATACAATTCAGTCCGTAGAAAAAACACAAACAGACTTTATCATGCCAAACTGGTGGAGATGGAAGGCAATAAAAACCCTTCGGATTTAGTTCACAATCTCCTAAGGAACAAAGTAGTGTCCACGGACATCATAAATTCTCTTTGTTCTGAGGACTCCTCTGAGATTTTCCTGGGAAAAATCTGAGTCAGTGAATAAGTTTCTGGACAGAATAATCTACCAAGACAGTCCTGATCTTGACACTTCTCATAATGATATTTCTATGAAGTGCATAGAAATATCATTATGAGAATCAGTGCTACTTGCCCTCTGCTACAGAAGAACTGTACACTGAGGAGGAGGTTGCATTAGCCATAAATAAAATAAAATAAAAAAAACGGAAAAGCTACGAAACTGAAACTCATCCAGGGGGAGTCCATCATTTCCTTTGGTCTGCTGCACCCGATGTTCTAGTACAACTATTCAACACATGCCTTAATGAAGGCTCATTTCCTACATGTTTGAAACCTGCGAACCTCAGGCTACTACCCAAAGATCCAACCTGTCCTATTGGTACAGTCAAAGCATGTCATCCAATAGCTCTATTACCAATATTAGGAAACGTCTTTGAGAGGTTACTTCCCACCGATCTCCAGTTTTGGCTTCAAGCGCCGCTATTCATGCCCTACTGACAACCAACCAGCTAGCAGATACTTATGATGTACTGGTGCTTTTTATAGTTTTAAGAACTTTTGACACTGATTGTTGGTAGGCATATGTGGCAAGAAAGAGAATGTGGCTGCTCTTTCAACATCTTCAAAAGACTTGCAGAATATTTCTCCAGCAGAGAAGTTACCATCAAAACAAAATTTAATAGTATAATCTGCCAACATATCAGTGGCTGCCCACAGGGCTAGCTTGTTCTAGCTCAGGCAGCCTCTAATACATTGGTGAAAAATTTAAGGACTAGACAGGTTTTCACTTGTAGCTTCTCATAGGAGTAGCCTGGATAGGGGAAAAGCATATTAAAGGAACCTCGTGAGGTACAGAAATGATGAAGTAAACAACACCGACACAACAACAGAAACAAAACGGTACAGAGGGACTTTATTCAAAAATGGCAACATAGCACTGGCTGCCATATTACAGATGCATCGCTGCCAAAGGTGGAACAAAGGGAAGAGGTGGTCCTCAGTAGGACATATGGCCACCCCTAATGTCGATGCAGGCTTTTCACCGCCTGTCCACACTTAGAACAATGTTGATAAGTTCTTGCGGTAACATCGAACATTCCACTGTCAGCGCTTTGGCGCCTCCGTAGCCAGGTGGGCAGGAGCAGCAGTGCGTAGCACACGCTTCTTGATTAGACCGGGATTCGAGCCCATGATCACCAAAATACGGAGGATGCGGAAAGGTCAGGGTCACCGCATATCCCCGGAGCAATATGGCCTTAGTTGCTAATGCTCCTAAAAAGCAAATAACAAACAACTGCCAGCGCCATCTTCAGCTGGTGAACATGTTTTGGTGGGGGTGGACGTGCCGCTAGGCGTCTCCCCAGAGTGTCCCATATGTGTTCAATGGAACGGACAGGCCAATCCATACGAACAATGTCCTCACTTTCCAAAAGCATATCAACAGCTGCAGTGCGATGGGGTGTGGCGTTATCATCCATAAACTCGAACTCGGGGCCAGTGGCACCTCGGAACAGACGCACATGGGGAAGGATTACCTCAGTACAGTAGTGTGCAGCGGTTGCTGTACCGCCTTCCAGTATCTGGAATTGTGTACGTTCATCCAAGATAACGCCTCCCCAGACGAGAAAACCTCGACCGCAATATCGATTCTTTTCAGTGATGTTTGCGGGGTGATACCGTGTGCCAACCTCTCGCCAGATTAGCTGAAGTCCAGAATCGCTGCTGAGACTGAATCTACTCTCATCAGTAAAGAGTACCTTAAGTAAAGATTTTGTGGTTGTAACCTTTAGAAATAGTGTTGGTCCTTAAGTTTTGCACACCAATGTACTACTACTACATGTCCGAGTCCTTTTGACTAACATCAACTGTTGCATCGGAAGCATTAGATTCCAAGTGCAGAATGACGAACAAAGATGGAGCCATGCGGCAGAGCCGTATGTTAAGATAGGAAAAAAAAAAAAAGAAGCAGAATGAAGAAGGTTGTTGTTATGGTGGAGTTTCAGGCCCATCAGCGACTAATGCAATCTTCCTCCGTGTACACTCTTTGCAAGTTGGATGTGTTCTATGATCGGTTTTATTTTCCTGGAAGAAAAATCCAAATTTCCGGGAGAAAAAAGCATGATGTCCTTGCTTGAGACTGACCCATTCAACCACGCTGTGAAAAAGAGCCATAAAAATTCCTCACGTCATGGACGAGATCCTAACTAGTCTTTTCTACCGCATGTGGAGAGGACAGCGATTCTACTAACCGTGCTGCACACAAGGGCAGCCGACCGGGCTAGCCGGGCAGGTAAAGTGCGTGCCTGGCAACCCAAAGGTCGCGAGTTCGAATCACGCCTCGGGCTTGGATCCAAAGTACTGCAAAATCCTTGGAAGGTGCATTATGGCCACAGAAGCTGATGCGCCAAAAACTACCAAAAAAAAAAAAAAAAAAAAACACACACAAGGTACAATAAAAAAGGTGAAGAGAACATTCCTTAAGCACCCAGTTTTTTCAGGTTCACCTGAAAAAACATAGTAATGCAATTTTTGACCTTCTCTTTCCTGGACTTTAGAACTGCATGAAAATTCTGCAATCATTTACGTAACACCCAAATATTTAAATAAACGCTGTCCTTTATAATAAATAGGTTGGTTGATGTCAGGATGTCCTTTGAGAAATAGGATTTTACTTTTAACATGTTTACTTTTCAAATACACTGCTCTAGAAAATTAACATAACAAAACACATAGAAAACTTTCTGTAGCTCCAACAGTACATCGCAAGAAGTTAAAAGACGCAGACAACGTGGTGTAATTCCTTACGATGAGGCGGGACAAAATTTGGTATGATGTTGTACTATACAATAACGATAAAATCAGGAGACAGGGAGAAACATCGGATAGCTGGAAACCCTAGGGCGCAGATTGAAACTGCTGCCAACAATGCCCCAACGCGCTGCCTACAACACTGGACCAAGCTACATCGTCTACAAATATCACCGATCAAAACTCAATCCATCTTGCTAAAAGGACACCTTGCCCCAACGAGGCAGCCGCTAATCAAAATACAGGACAAAACCATTAAACTAACGACCGAGCTAAAAGACCTGGGCATCACCCTGGACAGAAGCCTCACATTCCTACCACACCTAAAAAATCTACATTAGAAAATGAAAACATACGCAGCGATGATAAATAGAGGGGCAAGAAAAGACTAGGGGCTGAAGAGATGCATCCTTGCCCTCTTATACAAAGCTGTATCCATCCCTGCGGTGACTTATGCCTCTGGAGTCTAGTTCAACAAAGTCACGACTGTGGTAAATTCTAGAAAGCTTCTCACTATCCAACGACCGGCACTACTCACCATGACAAGAGCCTGCCACACAGTCTCCATCCTAGCACTACAAATGATGACAGGAAGCCTGCCCCTTGACCTGGAGGTGGTTCGAGCTGGGATGAATTTCCAGTTTAGACGGGGAAAAAGCACCGCATACAAAAACTCTTCACCACAGATCCTGCAAGTAACAGAGCAAACGAAAAGAAGTGGTGGCTTCTAGCTTATCTCCATGGGATATGGTAACAATGCTGTTCCCAAACAACAAAGGGACAAATAACAAAAAAATTCATCCCTGAGATAAATACAGTCTACCCAACACTACGCCTGTTTTTTCCCAGGTCTTCATGTTACATATCTGATGACAGGGCATGGCGCCATCGGAAGTAAACTTGCCACCTTCTGACTAGTAGATAACCCCCTGTGTGCCTACGGGTCCCCTGAGACCTGGGACCACATTGTGCACGAATGCCAACACTACGGGGATCTCAGATTAGTATTAATCACCAAGATTCAATCCATTCCGAAAAATAATGAACAGCACCTTCTGGAGTGCTGAGACTTCGGTGCCTTTTCAGACTTTGCCCAGGTCGTATATGCCAAGCGTCAAACTTTCCCACAACCACCAAACGCAAACTAGGAAAGTGGCGAGATAAATGACAATATAAGGAATTACCAACATAGGAGAAAGTGCAAACAACAAAAAGACACAAACATACTAAGGGAAGAAACAATTGGGACCCTAAGATCTTTTGACCCCACAAGTCAAGAAAACCTAAGCTCTCAAAAAAGTAACCGCCTTATGTGACAAACAGGAAACTGAAAGTTTGTGACCTTGAAACACCTAAAGAAACAGCGACCACAAACAGCTTCCTATCAACCCAACAGCTGATTCAACAACCACAACTGACCACAAGAATTTGTGACAACCGGCACTGCACACTTGACTTAAACTAGACATGAGACAAAAGGAAATTTATCCTAAGGAAAGGACAATCATACTTGATCAAACACATGGATGTGACAAACTGACTAGCGCCACAAGAAAAGGGACAACCAAGATATTGGAACAAAGACTAGGACTGCAGCTGATCGCTGCCTAAGCCATACGGCGACCCAGCCTGGACACCTAGCCCAGGCTGCTTCCAACCCCTATCCCTGGCTGGAGGAAGTGACTTTTCGTCGCCTCGCCCACGTGCAATCCAAACTTCCCTCTGGTGTGGCATGGGCATGCCACACTGCTTAGCAGGGGTCATCTCTTCTATCCCCCCCATCTTCAGCCTCTCCTTTCTCCCACTATTATCTTTCATCTAGCGTATAGCCAAACACCTCTAAATATAAGATCAAAATTTTGCCCGATCTAATAGGCCTCTTAACAAATCTCTCTAATGTTCAACCCCAGCAGCGATTTCTTAAGAACAATCTCATTAAGCATTAACAAAAAAGGCGTGTAATTTTTTTTTTTTTTTTTTTTTTTTTAGGACCTAGCCACTGAAATCCCAGAAAACTAAGGGGCAGGACCTGCCAGAGTAACTTACCTTGATACTAGACACACCTGGCTAGCCTACACGTGGTGATGAGGTATGGGCAACTAGGGGCCTGGCGCCCAGTAAGCCGGACAAACAATGGGCGCAACACACACACACACACACACACACACACACACACACACACACACACACACACACACACACACACACACACACACACACACAAGTCTCTGGCTTGACAGTGTATTGTCCTCCGTACAGAGAACGCACGTGGAGATGGGAGAAACTCTAGGTGCTGTCTGACACGAACATACCGTATACCTTATTGTCAGTGTTGTACCACACAATTCATACGTTACTCGGAGTTACTGCTTCCCATAGGCAGTACTTTACATTTGTCAGTGTTAAATTTCAGTTGCCACCTCTGAACCCATCTGCTCAACTTTTCTAGATCCTGTTCCATTAGCGTACTGTGATTAGCGTCATTAACAACCTTGCCAACCTTCGTATCATAATCAAGACAATTAATATTCAAACGCTTAGCCAAGTAATTAAATATTTAATAAAATAAAATAAAGTAAGGTGATACAGTAAACTGGACTATTACAATAAATGCTAAAAGAAATAAAATCGGTTAAAACAGTTAAAAACCAACAAAGCTAAAATCGTTAAAATAAGTTACAATACCGGAAATTCGAAGCTTTCGGAGACAGCTGTCTCCTTTCTCAACAGTGTACTGTTGCTACAATGACACATCCTTAAGTAACAGGCCCATGGCACTCATGTGACTCACCAGGAACATCGTCAGTATTCTCTATTTGCTCCCGGGTCACTTCTGGAAACGGAAGTGACCCGGGAGCGTGCCACGTGGAACCGATCATCACGTCTGAGGACAATCGCACTGTTAATAGTATGACCGGATGAACCGATTCGCAAGCTCTCGAGCCACTTGAATTCTCAGAACCCATACACACGGTCAGTATTGACCGCATCCTCAGGGGAGATCCGATGTTGCTTCTCCCAAAAGTGTTCCGCCACAGCATAGTTAGCGGTCTTGATGGCGGTACAATGTTCCTCCAGACGGTCTTTTAGACGTCGCCCTGTCTCCCCCACACAAAAACTTTCGTATCATCTGCAAACTTGGGCATTAAGCCTGATATACCATCATCAATATCATTTAGAAATACAGAAAACAACAATGGACCCAACACTGAACCCTGGGGGGGGACTCCACTAATAACCTTAGTCCACAAAGAGCAGTGTCCATTGATTATTTGGCTAGCAGTCGAGGAGAGCGGACGCGCTTCGTTAGGGCTCCTCAGTTAAGTGGATTGGATTACTGTTGATTAGTGCTTTTAAATATTTGATTTATTTAGATATTGTTGGATTATTTTGTTATAGGTTTTCCTGTAAGAGTTTGATTTTAATAATATTATAGATATAATTTTTTAAAGTTAATTTTCATTGATATTGGGCTAATTTTATAATGGTAGTTATGAGATCTGCCTTAAACACGTCACAGGGTATCGTGACTCACACGGAAATAGCCGATGGCGATTTACGGGTGAGTCATGATTTAATCCGTTGCGGAACCTGTTGAATGTTTTCCAAGGTCGACCTGGTGACTAATCATAGCTCACCTGGGGATTCTTTTCTTTGTGATCGATGTAAGGAATGCACCGATCTTAAATTACAATTAGGGGCACTGATGGAACAATTTGAGTCCCTGAAAAAACGGGTGCTTGCCCTCGAGAATAATGTACTGGGAGCTCGTCAGCTACTCAAGACCTCAGCAATTTACCAAGTGATGCACACCCGATTCGGGCCTCAAAACAGAAAAACCAAGTGCAAACTACTCTGGTTAAAAAGGACATTGTTTTATTAGGAGACTCCATTGTCAGGGAAACGGGGAATATTTTTTGTAATAAGGATGGGTGGAGTAGAACCAGGGTACGTCTGCCAGGAGCAACTATTAATGATGTCACCAACAGACTGTCAGATTTTAAGAGAGGTAAAGAGAATTTTATTATTCATGTGGGGACAAATGACATTAAACATACACGATCTGACGATTTGTTAGAAAAATATAAGACCGTGCTGAGGAAATGCCGCGAGCTAGGCCACAATGTCTATGTGTCTGCAATTCTGCCCAGACACGATAGGTGGGATTATATGTCAAAAGCCTTGTGGATTAAGACTTAAGGACTCTGCAAGGCTTTAGTGGGAAAATTTCTATCAGCACGGGATACACTTAAACAAAGGTGGTGCAAAAGTTTTTGCCAGTATTATTCAGGATAACTTAAAAGTTCAGGGAAACTGCTAGTTAGGGGGGGATATGGGTAATACTGACACGCGTTTATCTGATAATATTGGTCAAAGTAACTTGCACATACCTCAAGAGTTCTTATCTGTTACCTCAACTGGACATATTATCTAGATGTTCTGGATGCAGAAAGTTTCAAGTGAGCAGGTAGCTATTGGAAGGAATAGAGCCTAAAAAACTTCAAAGGTCGTGTTAGGGTTGTTAAATATACAAGAACAACAAGTCTTAATTGTTTATATAGTAATGTTAGAAGTGTCGTCAATAAAATGAGCGAATTCGAACTGCTGGTTAAAACAAGTAACATTGACATAATAGGGCTTACGGAGACGTGGTGCACCCGGAAATTGGGGATGATGAGTTTCAGTATGGCTTGTATAATGTATTTAGGAAGGATAGGGTAGATAGAAGGGGTGGTGAGGTAATGCTTCTTTTCAGAAGCAGCCTGAGTGCGACGATTGCTTTCCGGGAATCAGATGTTTCACATACTAGTATTGAATCTGTATGGTGTGAGATAGTTGGAAACAAAGGTATAATGCGAGTAGGAGTAATCTACAGAACAGGTGATTGTGAAGATTATGACGAAAGCCTCTACATGCAAATGAAATGGGCAAGTAAGCGTCAATGTCTTGTTATGGATGATTTCAATTTGCCTCTAATTGATTGGAGTAAATGGGAAGGAAACTCGACATGGGGAACTAAATTTTTAAATCAACTAGATGACTGTTATTTGTATCAACATGTCAGGGAAAGTTCTAGAGAAAAGAATATCCTAGACCTCATCATCACCCACGAATCAGATGACCTAACAGGGCTGACAGTAGAGGAACCAGTAGCAGGAAGTGATCACAGAGTTCTACTGTGGATGATGATGAAAGAGTTAGCAGTAGTAAAAGGCAGAGGAATGGGTTTTAATTTCAGAATTACATAGCCTCTATTAACTGGGTAGATATCGCGCATAGAGTGAATACATTTGAACTGTGGTATGCTTTTAAAACATTAATCACAGATGCCTTGAATGCGTATTTACCATTACAAAATACTCCACGAGGAGGATTCCAAGTTGGATGAATAGTGAAGTTGCCACATTACTTGAGCAGAAAAAGGTGGCATGGAAACGTTACAGAGCAATAAAAAGTACTGAAGCCTATAACAGGTACAAGATGACCTGTAATAGAGCCACAGAAAAGGTTCGACAGGCAAAGGCAGTTTATGAGAAATCACTAGCAAACAGAGAAAAGAGGGGGGATAAGGAATTCTTCACATATATAAATGCCAAGAAGAGCAGGACAAACCAGATCGGAACTTTATGTAAGGCAAGTGGATAGTTTTAAACACACCAGCTGCCATTGCAGTTGAACTCAACAGTTATTTTGCATCGATATTTACAAACGAAAACCCTTTTGTGGCAATGGGAAATTGTGGGAGTGAAGTTGAAAAATATGTAATTAATGATATTGAAATTTTGCAAGATTATTTAATGAAAAAACTTTCGAGCCTACAGGCCAGTAAGGCTCCTGGAGTTGATGGAATATACACCCTACAATCTGAAGGAAGGCAACAAGTGAGTGCATTGAACCATTGAGGCTAATTATGCGAGCATTACTAGATTCGGGGAGATTCCGTTGGATTGAAAAAAGTGCCAATGTATCTCCCATACATAAGGGTGGCTCTAAGAGTGAAGTGGGAAATTATCGACCTGTCAGTCTGACTGCAGTGGTAGGGAAAATCATGGAGGCAATGATCAAGGGTGAAATTCAGGATCATTTGGATAAAATTGAAGTTCTCAAAGATACTCAGCATGGTTTTGTAAAAGGAAAATCATGTTTAACAAATCTGGTTCGTTATTTTGAGAAATCACTAGAAATCGTTATTTTGAGAAATCGCTAGAAATCGTTATTTTGAGAAATCACTCACGAGCTGGATTTAGGGAATAATTTCGACATTGTTTATTTAGATTTCAGCAAAGCTTTTAACTCAGTCCCACATGAGCGGTTGCTTTATAAACTGGAAGGTTGGAATCACTGGGAAAATCCTTAGATGGATAGCAGGATGGCTTCAGGACAGGAGGAAGAGGGTTGTGATGAATGGCTATTCCTCAGATTGGGTTGACGTAAGAAGTGGGCTTCCCCAAGGATCAGTATTAGGACACTGTTGTTTTTAATTTTCATAAACGACATTGATGAAGGGATAGAGGGCGTGATGTCTAAATTTGCAGATGATGTTAAAATTGGTAGAGTAGTTAATGATCACTGTCAAACTGAGCTTCTTCAGAGAGACCTAGATAGACTTCAGGAATGGTCAGAAAAATGGCAGCTATGCTTTAATCCAACAAAGTATTACACCTGGGAAACAGTAATCCCAAAATAACTTATTCACTTAGCGGAGTTCAACTAAACCTAGTACTGGAGGAAAGGGACTTGGGTGTTACGATACGGTCAGACATGAAATTCTTTGAGCATTATAAACAGGTTGCAAGGAAGGCCCATGGTGTCCTATCGATGATCTATCGAATCTTTGCAAGTTGAGATAGGGACGTGATAATCCCATTATATAAGGATTTTGTTAGACCACACTTGGAATACTGTGTTCAAGTATGGAGACCGCACCTAAAGAAAGACATCGAGCTTCTTGAAAGGGTGCAAAGACGGGTAACTCGCCTGGTGAGATCGGCAAAAGGGCGTCCTTATGAAGAAAGACTTCGAATATGTGGGTTGCAGAGTTTGGAAACAGGACACGTTAGAGGAGATTTGATTGAGGTGTTTAAGGCTCTGAGAGGCATCAGTAAAATGAATGAGGACGAAATTTTCAAGATTATAAATGATGCTAGAACTTGGGGACATAAATTCAAGTTACGTGGAGGAAATGTTTAGATTGGACCGCAGGAAGTTTTATTTTAGTCAGCGTTTTATAAATTATTGGAATTAGTTGCCTACATGGGTGGTAGAGGTTGGCAGTTTGGGGAAATTCAAAGGTCATCTGGATAGTACCTTCGGGTTAGGGAAGCGCATAGGATGATAGGTTTAATTTCCTTTTCTTTTATTAATTATTATTATTTATATATTTATTATTATTTTTTATCATTGTTCTATTCGTTTTTTTTTTTTTTTGGCTGGTACAGCATAAACCCATGTTTAGTCTCTAGAGCAAAGTTTCCGGCATCCCCCTCCCCCCATACTTCTCCTTCTACCCATGCACGGTACTATGTACTATAGGTTTTGATACCTTTCGTGTTTGGGGTTTTCATAAAAAAAAAAAAAAAAAAAAAAGCCATAGGCTTTCTTGCACCATGCGGCCATTACTAATACTAACACCACTCTCTGTCTTCTCCCACTCAACCATCCCTTTATCCATAGCCGCAATTTGCATCCAACGCCACACTACGCCAATTTGTGCAACAGTCTTCCATGTGCCATAAGCCTTTCTAAGATCCAAATATATAATATCAAAATTATTCTTTGCATCCAGTTCCTTTGTGAACACATTATACACTGGTGTGCAAAACTTAAGGACCAACACTATTTCTAAATGTTGCAACCACAAAATCTTTAGCTTAAGGCATTCTTTACTGATGAGAGTAGATTCAGTCTCAGTAGCGATTCTGGACTTCAGCTCATCTGGCCAGAGGTTGGTACATGGTATCACCCCGCACACATCACTGAAAGGGATCGATATGGCGTACGAGGTTTTCTCGTCTGGGGTGGCGTTATCTTGGATAAACGTACACAACTCCAGATACTGGATGGCGGTACTCTAACCGCTGCACGCTACTGTACTGAGGTAATTCTTCCCCATGTGCGTCTGTTCCGAGGTGCCATTGGCCCCGAGTTCGTCTTTATGGATGATAACGTCACACTCCATCGCACTGCAGCTGTAGATATGATTTTGGAAAGTGAGGATATTGTTCGTATGGATTGGCCTGCCCTTTCCATCGATCTAAATTCCATCGAACACATATGGGACACTCTGAGGTGACGCCTAGCGGCAAGTCCACAACAACCAGAAAATGTTCACCAACTGACAGTAGAATGGACGATGTTACCGCAAGAACTTATCAACAACATTGTTCTAAGTATGGACAGGCGGTGCAAAGCCTGCGTCGACATTAGGGGTGGCCATATCTTCTACTGAGCACCACCTCTTCCCTTTGTCCGTTTGTTCTATCTTTGGCAGTGATGCATCTGTATCTTGACAGCCAGTGCTATGTTGCCATTTTTGAATAAAGTCCCTCTGTACCGATTTGTTTCCGTTGTTGTGTCGGTGTTGTTTCCTTCATCATTTCTGTACCTCACGAGGTTCCTTTGGTATGATTTTTCCATATCCAGGCCACTCCTATGAGAAGCTACCGGTGAAAACTTGACTGGTCCTTAAATTTTGCACACTCGTGTAGTAATAGAGGTACTTTTCTTTCGTACGTTTCTTTCGTACTTGCACCCATTTGCAATATTTTGCATTTGTCAATGTTAAACTTCAGTTGTCTCTTCTCAGCAGACCTTCTGAAATGTTCTAGCTCCTGTTCTAGTAGTGCACTGTCATTAATAACCCTGTCAACCTTTGTATCATCTGAAAACTTCGACTTTAAGCCTGATATATCTTCATCAATACCATTCATAAATATAACACTGATAAATATAATATTGAAATGTTGACAAGACATCAAAGGCAGATATTGTTGAGATATCAGAGACATGGTGTCACACAGATATAAGCCGTGCAGAATTGGAATTTGGGGAGTACAATGTGTACAGAAAGGATAGACAGGGCAGGAAGGGAGGAGTTATGCTCTTTGTTAAGAAACACATAAAATCTAAGGAAATGCATCCAGTTGACATGGGTGGACAGTGAAATGTTGAGTCTGTGTGGTGTGACCTAACTGGGAAAGGGAAAATGAGTATAGCAGTGTGTTATAGGCCTCATGACTCTGATGAGCAGAGAATTAGAGCGGGCTAGTAAATCTGAATGTCTTGTAATGCGGATTTTAATTTTCCAGATGTAGACTAGACCTTGTCGGTTGGTCACTCGCAAGCTAGTAAGACGTTTTGTAGATTTATTCGGGAATTGTTTTCTGAACCAACATCTTCGAGGGGCAACGAGAGGGAGTAATACTCTTGATCTGATTATTAGCCGTGATTATTCATGCATTAAGAATGCAGATAAAAGAACCACTAGGTGACGGTAATCACAGTGTAGTGATGTGGGATTTACTTAAAGATGTAACTACCATCAAGGATAAAGGTGACTACAGTGTTCTCAGGCAGTTTTAAAATTGTATACAGTGGGATCAACTGATGATGTTACCAACGATGAATTTTAAATGGGAAGCCTTCAGGGACTTAATCTTGTAGACTACTAGATTTTTCATACCAACTATCAAATACGAATACTGTTCAAGGTTTAGGCCGAAATGGATGTCAGATTAATTAATGATGCTCGTGGCAGAGAAGAAAAATGCATGGGATACATACAAATTAACACGTGACACAGAAGCCTATGATAGATATAAGTTGATCTGTAACCAAGTTACAAAGGAGGTTAGGCAGGCGAAGATAGATTACGAGAAATCTTTGGCAAAGGATGCAAAGAAAAACAGCAAAGACTTCTTTACTTATGTCATCTCTAGAAGAAAGGGGATGAATCAGATTGGTTTACTTTACATAGATGGTTCGCCTATCGATGATCTTTCTCAAGTAGCTGATAAACTGAATAAGTATTTTGTAACTACATTCACACATGAGGAGTTATTCTAGGAGGGGAATGCTAGAAGTTTATTAAACTCTAACAGGGTGCTAAGTGATATTGCAATAACTGAGAGCAAAGTGGAGGATAAATTGTTGAAGTTAAATATAAGAAAGGCATCTGGGGTGGATGGGATCTATAGAGTTATATTGAATGAAGCAGCAAGGGAAGTAAGCAGACCCTTAGCCATAATTATGAGAGCATCCTTGGATTCAGGGGAGGTCCCCATGGACTGGAGATGTGCAAATGTATCCCCAATTCACAAAGGAGGTGCAAAGGGTGACACAAATAATTATCGGCCTGTTAGTTTAAGTTCTTTTCCGAGGAAAATATTGGAGTCAATGGTTAAAGAGCAGTCTGGTCAAGGTGATACAGGGTCACCTTGACAAGACTGCAGTAATAGTTCAGACACAGCATGAGTTTGTTAAGGCGAAGTCTTGTCTGACCAATTTGATTGGATACTTCGATATGGTCGCAAAGAAACTGGATGCAAAAAATAATTTTGATATAATATACTTGGATTTCAGGAAAGCTTTTGATACTCTTGCACACGAAAGACTGCTGTACAAATTAGAGCGGTAAGACATTAATGGCAATTTTCTGCAATTGATATAGGGATGGTTGATTGGAGACAGCAGAGAGTGGTAATAAATGGACACTGTTCTATGTGGACTAATGTTATTAGTGAAGTCCGTCAGGGTTCAGTGCTGGGCCCACTGTCGTTTTGTGTATTTATCAATGATATCGATGAAGGTATATCAGGCTTAATGTCCAAGTTTGCAGATGATACAAAGGTTGGCAGTATTTGTCATGACAGTAAAGACAGTATTCTACTGTAACAGGAATTAGAAAAGTTAGGAAGATGGGTTCAGAAGTGGCAAACGAAGTTTAAAATTGACAAATACAAAGTACTGCATATGGGTGGCAATAACCCAAGAGAAACGTACCAACTGGGTGGTACTACACTGAGGGAGGTGGAGAATGAAAAAGACCTGTCGGTAATTGTGCAGTCAGATATGAAGTTCTCTGAGCAGGTCATGCAGTTTTGTCAATGATATATGGAAATTTTGCTAGCAGAGACAGAGAGGTGATTATCCCTTTGTGTAAGGCAAGGGTGAGTCCAAACTTTGAGTACTACGTACAGGTCTGGAGGCCTCATTTTAAGAAGGATGTAGAGTTGCTAGAATGAGTACAGAGAAGGGCAACAAGATTGTTGAGAGGAGCAAAGGGACGCTCTTACGAACAAAGGCTTAATTCTGCAAGTTGCAGCATCTGGAGACTAGGCACCTGCGAGGTGATCTGATTGAGGTGTATAAGGCCTTCAATGGTTTGAGCAAGCTCAATGCTGACGGGATACTTCCGCTTGCTCAGATTAAGAACCTGGGGGGTGCATAGATTGAAATTGACGAAATACAGTTCTAGAATAAGATGTGCGGAAGTTTGCCTTTAGCCAGCCGGTAGTTGATTGCTGGAACAGACGTCCATCAGTTGTTGTGGAAGTAAATAGCTTAATTAAATTTAAGTTTGAAGTAAACAAACACTTGGACTGACTGGGTGGGTGAAATGTTTTTTTTTTATTTTTTTTATTTTGCTGATGCTGTATAAGTTTTCTTTTTTGCATCATATGCCTCTGCTAATGGAAATGCTACCGAACCCTAGGGTATCTGCACTAATAACATTAGTCCACGAAGAGCAGCGTCCATTGATTACCACTCCCTTTCTTCTACCTCTCAACCATCCTTTTATCCATTGTAGCAACTTACCCTTAATACCATTCTGCTCCAATTTGTACAGTAGTCTTCCGTGCACAACAGTGTCAAAAGCATTCCTGAAATTCAAGTACAGTATATGATATCAAAATTATTTTTTGTATCCAGTTCATTTGTAACTATATCATAGTGTTCAATCAAATTTGTCAGACAAGACTTTCCCTTAACAAACCCATGCTGTGTCTGAATTATTATTACAGTCTTGTCTAGATGCAATCATCTAGACAAGACTAGATGATTGCAGGATCATCTAGTCTTGTCTCTTTAACCTGTGACTCCATTATTTTCCTCGAAACAGAAGTTAAACTAACAGGTCTGTAATTACTCGTGTCACCCTTATATCCCCCCCTTTGGGAATTGGGGATACATTTGCACATCTCCAGTCCATGAAGACTTCCCCTGACTCCAAGGATGCTCTCATAATTATTGCTAAGGGTTTGCTTACTTCCTTTGCCGCCTCCTTTAATATAACTGGATAGATCCCATCCACCCTGGGCGCCTTTCTTATGCTTCACTCCAACAATTTGTTCTTCACTTTGCTGTCAGTTATCACACAATCATTAAGCACCCTTAATACAGTTTGATACACTTCTGGCACTTCCCTCCCTTAATAACTCCTCATGTATCAATTTAGACGCAAAATACTCGTTCAGATTATCAGTTATCTTAGCAGGATCATCAACAATCGAATAATCGATATCAAATGGACCAATCTGATTCATTCACTTCCTTCTAGAGTTTATATAAGTAGAGAAGGCCTTGCTGTTTTTTTAGCATCTTTTGTCGAAGGTTTTTCTTAAACTGCCTTCGCTTGCCTACCTTCCTTTGTGACTTGATTACAGACTAGCTCATAAACATCATAGGCTTCTGTGTTGACTGATAATTTATATGGATCCCATGCATTTTATTTCTCTGCCACGAGTTTCATTAGTTCATCTGACATCCATTTAGGCCTAAACCTTGAGCAGTATTTCTTAATCTGTATGAAAAGCCTCGTAGCTTCCACAATTACTTCCTTCAATTCTTCCCATTTAGAATTTGCTGCTGGTAACATCATCAGTTGGTCCCACTGTATACAAATTTTGTATAATTTAAATACTGTCTGAGACCACTGTAGTCACCTTTACGGAAGCAAAAACCACCCCTTTATCCCTGATGGAAGTAATATCTTTAAACAAATCCCACATCAGTACACTGTGATCACTGCCATCCTTTATCTGCGAATTCTTATTGCACTAATAATCACTGCTGATAACCAGATCAAGAGCATTACTCTCTCTGGTTGCCTCTCTAAGATGTTGCTGAAGAAAACAGTCATCCAATGTAGAACGACAACAAGAGCACTACGAGTATTGACCTCCAAGAGGCTCTCACTGGGCTTTCCTATTCTATCAAAGAACAAAGAAGCTGAATTCCTCGAGATAAAACTCATGTCGATGTAGATCCAAAACAAAAACTCCGGCGTACTTGGCAAGAACTTGTCTCCCTCTGAAAAATCCGTTGGATGATTCAACTGAAAATAGCACTACCACATTAGTTCTACCTAGGGGTCTCCCAACTGAAGAGACGTCAACTCGATCGGTTTTTCCCTAATGTACATATTACTTTTCCTCTGACAGGACATGGGTCATTCAAACAGCGACTTCAGAATGGAGCCCATGAAGCGAATGCGAAGAACTAAAGAACTTGCACAACGTAATGCAATCATGTAATCGTGTAACGTGTACCTGGACCTACGTAGTCAAATCCTGCTAGATCTAAATTTAATTACACTTAGTCCAGAAAGCAAATTAGTAGAGTCAAAAGAAGCGTTTTTAGCTTTTAGCAAGTACATCCCTGCAGTCTTTCAGAGGCGCTGGTATCATCTCTCCACGTCTGATCCTGCAAATCAGACATCTAGACCAGACGTTCCTGAAACCACTCTGCCTCGCAACTGCTTTTCCATCAGCACCAGCCACAACAAGAACTGAATGAACATCCAGTTGGACATTCTTCTCAACGTCTCATGGATGTGACATCAATGATTTGAAAGCACCGTCACATTCACTTTTTCCAGCTGACCAGGAAATACTCTAGTGGGATTTGACGTCCTTCTGACCGTCGACCTCTGCTCTGCTGCGTCTACTCTCATCACACAAGCTCCAGCACTAGTGAATCAACTCTTCCATAGTCAAGTTGAACCAATACATCAACCTCTTAGATGATTCTTCGCAGCAAGCAGAACTTCTATTCACGCCGTTGCACTTTCTCTTGCCTTCTCCACCCCACCCACGCCCTCCTCTAGGGATATCCCCACCTTGCATTAAGCATTTTCCACTTGACGATTTTTGCCTTGGGGGTGCCTCTCGCCCTGCGCCTTCCCTGCCGTCATCTTTTCTGTAAAATGCTGACTCTCTTTATTTTCGCAAGGCTAACTCTTTATTTTCGCTATTGCAAGGGGGCAAGCAGCCCAACATGTTTTTATATTGTCTTGGCTCGGCTTGTGTTTGGACAGATTCTAGGAGGTGAGGTTTCATCCTGGTGATCGTGCTTCCCGGCATCTAAGTAAACCAGTCAAACAACACACTATTTACATAACCCATACCGACTGGTTTTGGAAAGTTGTGCAGTATCACAGAGTATTTAGAAGCGGATTTATAGGAAATCACAAGAACCGCCTAACAAACATACTAAGACCACTGTTGTTGTTGTTATTATTGTTGCTATAGGGTTTTAGGAGCATCAGCAACTAGGCCATATTGCTCCGTGAATACTGTCTGTAAATTCCTTGTGTTCTCTGGTCGATTTTCTTTTTTGCTGGACGGAAAAAAAAAAAAAAAAAAAAAAAAAAAAAACGATTTGCCAGGAGAAAAAAAACCATGTTACCCTCGCCTGAGACCGATTAACTAACCGACGTTATGAAAAAGGTCTATAAAAATCCCTAACATCATCGATGGAACGCGAACTCGGGTCTTTTCTACCTGGTGTGGGGAGAACAACGATTCTAACTGTGCTACCCAAGACGGCAAGAACACTCTGTCAGCAACTTAGGCCATATTGCGCCGTATATAATGTTTGCAAATTGCATGTGTTCTGTGGTCGATTTGCTGTTTGCTGTACGAAAAACCCGAATTTCATGGAGAAAAAAAACATGCTACCCTCGCCTGAGACCGTCTAACTCAGCCACGTGAAAAAGCCCCATAAAAATTCCTCGCGTCATTGAAGGAATTCAAACTCAGGTTTGTTATCTACTCGGTTTGGTGGGAGGACAGTTTTTATAACAGGCCTGCTCACGAGGGTTAAAACCGATGCTATCACATTTTCAGCAGAAATAATCGATGTGGATTTCTGTGTAGGTGGAGAATAGCTGTGTTTACACTGTTTGGGCTGTTACTTCGTCTTTGGCTGAAAGTAATAAATCCCAGGAAATTTTCTGTAAGGAAATTTATTACATGTGCTTGAGAACGATGCGAATGTTCCCGTGACAACTGTTGTGCGTTTCTAATCTGCTGTCAACAACTTTGGAATGATTGTGCTGACACCTTTTCATAGCGAGAACCTCTATTATTATGTGATACATACATTCAGATGAAATGCCCAAGATGCTGGCAATATACCGAACTGTCACTTGTCGATCACTTAACACCAGATCGTGAACACTGTTAAAAAGCTTCAGGAGTGATGGACGTTGCAGGTTTTCCACAGCGTGTATTCACGAGTTGCCACAATTATGCCCTTTTGAAACTTTATGATATCTTTACTACGTCTCATAACTGGCCCTCGTGGGTAACACAGTTGGTAGGATCGCCGTCCTCCCCATACCGAGTGGAAAAGACCTGAGTTCGAATCCCATCGATGATGAGAGGAATTTTATGGGTCTTTTTCACAACGTGGCTGAGTTAGTCGGTCTCAGTTGAGGGTAAAATCGTTTTTTCTCCACGAAACTCGGATTTTCACCCAGAAACACAGAGAATCGACTTCAGAACACACGCAGTTTACAGCAAGATACAGGAGCAACATGGATTTAGTCGCCAAAACAACTAAAAACCTAATAACTTTATCACTGACTTGCACGACCAGATGCAAATTACCATTGCTCTAGGATATCAAGCTGTTCGGCTTTTTATACTGCGATCTCTGCGGCATAGTCCATTACGGATGAGGTGGCTATAATTCACTGATCACTGAGTGTATAGGCGCCTGTTGCTGTGGTCTTCACGTTGTCCGTCCACCCACAAGTACAGCAACAACAACAACTCGACTTCCCAGCAATTGGATGTCATTTTTGGGCCTTTTAAAAATATTTGTCGAGCCATTCCAAATTTCTGGATAAAAGCTATTCCCAAAGCAGTTCCAAATCGGACAAAAGGAATTTGGCGGTTATTATTTCTTTTTTCCATAAATGTTACCCGCTAAGTTAACTTAGGACATTAACTAACTCGTTTCATATAGATCATATGAAAAATAAACATCAATAATTTTAACACATCCGATAAATATCAATAATTTTAATATTTGGTATGCTCGTTTCTCTAAATATCAAATAATATTATTCACCGTACTTTAAAAGTCTGTTCAAAGTCAATAAAAGTATCTTGTAAGCTGCATATGACCAAAGTAGTGAATGCACTTAGGGACCACAACCAATAATCATTAATAATAAGTACCATTAATCAGTAATTAATAATCATAATAATAATTATTATCATTCTCAAGGCCGGTTTATCCAAAGAGTTGTGGCGAAGTTCGTATTTTTAGAGGCTCTTTTACGGTCTCTAAAAATACGTGCCCAAGCTTCTGACCACCTAATTCTATTTTTGAACATTCTTATTTTACAATAAAATTACTGCGTCTTGAAAACCTTGGTTAGTGGTTCATTCATTTTAAGAGTTGGAACTTGTGTCATTTAACATGCAACGGCGATTTCCATTTGAGCCTCTACCCAATATTTGTTCTAATTATTTACCGACTAACTGTATGCTATTACAGACACGTATAGCACAATTCGTTATGGTATTACAGATAGCCATCTATGCACATTACAATTGCTGAATAGTATTGCGAACCCCAATATCAAAAACAAACTTACTCGTTAAGCTGGAAAATACTGTTTATATTTATCTTATCATATGATTTGCTGTGATGAGGTAGATTCACGCGATTATTAGTAGTAAATATTTATTCGAATTTTATTTTTCTTCTTCGTACTTTGGACATTGCATACTATTTAAAATGTGAGGAAGTTCTCATGAAATTAAGTGAATTTATTGATGTGATATAATGGTTTTCAAACCCTGGGGCGCGGCCCGTTCTGTTATCAAATAGCGTAAAACATTTAAAAAATAGAAAACCAAACGAAATCTCATTCGAATAAAAAAATAATGGGTATTTTTAACGCTTGAAAGAACAATTTTAAAATAAACAAAAATAAAATAAAAGGCAGATTTTTGTAATTTGATTAAAATATATTAAGTGAATAATGATATACATTCTTAAAATCTGTTGAAAATGTTTGGGTATGGCGTATTGCGGAGTGTTCTCAAAGTGTGAAGTTGAGGAGGTGTCATAATCTTGGGCTGAGGGGGGTTCAAAGTACGGACTGTGCATTGAACGATGAATGCTGCATCTTACATTGATGGTCTATACAATTCTGTGTGCATTTTTGCAATTTTATGGAAACGGTCTTGGTACCTTCCTAAGTGATAGTACTCCATGTTAGAAAAAAATAAATGTTTAAATAATAAATTGAAGATTGGGATATTGCAGTGGCCAGCACAAAGCATCGATCTCAGTGCAATGAAGGATCTTCAGGATGAATTCGAATGCAGAAGGGGATAGGCCAAGGCGACTGTCTTCATTAGTAGATCTCTCGAATGCTTTAAAGGGAAATGGAGCACAGTACCACCCAGTGGCGTAGCTACCATGTAGGCAGACAAGGCAATTGCCTCCGGCCCGACGTCTTTGGCTGTCTCCTGATTTTGCAATTTTCGTTAATTAAGTAGGGGTCGAACATGTTCTTTGCCTCCGGGCCCGAAAAAGGGTAGCTACGCTACTGGTACCACCAACGCTTTACTAGAAATTATAGAGTGTCTTCTACAAGTGAAGGAGTCATTATGGCTAATAATGGTCCAGATTCACCAGAACTCTATTAATTTCATTGAAGTGCGCATGGTTGATATCAAAATAAATGTGAGGAACGTTTAAAATTTTATTTTGATTTTGAGCAACTTCCACAGATCAGGCTATTTGCGCTATCAGTTTCTACTGGTGGGTGCCTTTGTGGCTGGCACAATGGTCAAAGGCCTAGGTTCGCCATACCTAGATGGTGAAACTTTTATGGATTTTTCTTTTTTTATTCAACGACACCGTATCTGAGTTAGTTGGCTGCGGTGTCAATGGAATCTATTCAGGAATGGGGCATAGTTGTTCCTCCTGGAAACTCACGTTTTTCATCCAGAAAAATCGACCAAACATGGTGGTCGCTTCTCATAGTCTTGTCCTGGTCTAAAATCAAACAACTTGAGTTTATAACGAAATAGCAAGAAACTCCTTTTTTAAGGATTAAAATTTCTAAGGGCGGCCGGATATTTTTTATTTAAGTTTCAATGCCAACGTTACATTTTTATCTTTATGTATCTGAACCGGTTAGAAAATCAAGTTACATTCGGTATTAAAAATTTCGAAGTTCATAATTGTTTGCTTCAACACTTGCTTCTTAGAACCAAAGTAGCCACCAAACTGGACCAATTGGAACACTTCTTGACAAAGTTGTGGCATAGCAATTGTGACTGCAGAGTTTTTCTGCAAGAGGAAGGTTGGGTTTTTCATCGTGCAAAACAAGTAAACGAACCAAATACACTACTTTCCAGACGTGAAACACTTCAGCTGCTTCAGCACAAATTCTAAATAACAAACCCAATAACTGTCTCGGAGTTTATTCTAACCATCCAAACAGTAACTGTGGTCGTTTATACTAAACAACCACAGTTACTGTTTGTTTTACTGATTGAAAAGTGTGAATAACCTTTGGGATAAGAACCATGCAAACCTCTCCCGAAATCCACCGATTTGGCCATGATGTGAGAAAAGCGAGAAAAGTTCTCCCCGTCGAGATGGAATTGAAACCAAGGCCTTTTCCATGTGGTTCGAAAACACGGCGAACGTGCCTATGTTCCAGCCGATGGGGGGGGGGGGATACATATACAGTTATGTCCAGCTTTTTATTAATTTATCAATAATTTAACAACCGATCCAGTAGAACTAGAATTGATTAAAAACATTAGAAAAACACTATTGTTATTTATACTTTTCTACCTTTAAAAGAATTATAGAAGCGAATTACTTTTAAAAAATGCGATCAAGGCCAAATATGAAATTGGAATGGGACCTTAAACTTCTCCAGAGAAAATAAAACATGTCTTGAAATTTTGATGTCGTCTTTTCCTTATCGAGCAATCCCAAGCAATTGAAACGTACTTCAATTTAAATACAGTACTCGTATAGAGTTAGTTCAATTTGTGGGTTGAAAAATCTCTTTAAAAGATGCAAATATAAAATTTCATGAAACCGTCCAGTGGGAGAATCAAGTTGTTACGTGCGGACGGACATGATGAAAATAGTAAATAGAATTTACTGTACTAAAATTAAGATAGGATTACTGATAACTAAAATTAAGATAGGATTACTGATAACTAAAATTAAGATAGGATTGCTGATAACTAAAATTAAGATAGGATTACTTTACTACTACTACTACTAATAATAATAATAATAATATCGCTGATACGAAATGGTGACAATTCCAGTTGCATTTTTCACTTTTATTGTAGTTTGAACCGGAGCTGGCGAACTGATCTGATTCTCCTGTAGTTACTGTCGGAGAATTGAGCGAAATTTCCGTCATCGTTAATTCCAGTTTGTTTTGATCGCGGGGGTACACGACCAGGTAGCCAGGATAATACATCAGAAGCTAGCATGGAAATACCAGTTGATCAAAGAAAGTGTACCGTATTACAAGTACGAGCCCCAGGTAGTACTAGAGACCCTAACCGACAAGCTGTACTGGGTCAGTGTCATAATAACAGAAAAGACAATTCTGCACAACAGACCGGACATAACCCTTGGGGACAAGAAGGAAAAGGCTACCTATCTGAATAACATAGCGGTGCCCAACACTGGCAACCTCCAGAAAACCCATGAGTAAAAAATCAGGAAGTACACGAACTTAAGATAGGATCTTAAGATCAAAGAGATGTGGCATATGCAGCAAGTAACGACCATCCTGATCATCATATCAACCACCGGTATGGTGCCAAAGACGCTATATAACATCCTAGCAGCAATAGAACTCTCAGAGAACACCTACAAGGGACTCCAGAAAGTCGCAATCTTGAACACTTGTAGGATAGTCAGAGAGTTGCTCGACCAACAGTAACACCTGACATACAACCATTTCTCCCTGATAGGGGTTCCACCCTGTCACGGATACCTGTAGGATAATCCAGGGTTCCTCGACCAACAATAATAACAGCCAGACATAACAACCACCCTGTGCACTTGGTATCCGTACCCGTCACGGGTGGAACCCCCCCCATTAAGGAGAAATAATAACATAATAATAATACCGCATTACAAGTACGAGCTTCAGGCCGTACTTGAGACTCCTACTGACAGACTATACACTGGGATCATGCTATTATAACAGACAAGACGATTCTGCACAACAGGCCAGATATAGCCGTCAGAAGGAAATCGAAACCTACCTGATCAACATAGCAGTGACCAACACCAGCAACTTCCAGAAAATATAAGAGGAAAAGATCAGGAAGTACTCGGACCTAAGACAGGAAGTCAGAGAAATGCGGCATATGGAACAAGTAACGACCATCCCCATCAAGTCACAAAGAAAGTTAACACTTTCTTTGTGAGTTGTTGTTGTTGTTGTTATTTGGTTTTCAGGAGCATTAGCAACTAAGGCCATATTGTTCCGGGATACGCGGTGGTCATTCCCTGACCTTTCCGCATCCTCTGTATTTTGTGGTGACGGGCTCGAACCCCGGTCTAATCAAGAAGCGTGTGCTACGCACTGCTGCTCCTTCCCACCTGGCTACGGAGGCGCCTTTCTTTGTGAGTGTTAGAAAGAAAGAAAGTTAAAAACGAAGGCAGATTACTATAAATATTTGGCAAAGAATGCTAAGAAAAACAGCAAGTACTTCTTTAGTTAAGTTATATAAACTCTAGAAAGAAGGGGAAGAATCCGATTGGTCCACTTGATATTGATGGTTCGGCTGTTGATCCTGCTCAGATAGCAAACAGCCTGAATGAGTATTTTGCATCTACATTCACACATGAGGAGTTATTAAGGAAGGAAAATGCCAGAAGGTTATCAAATTGTAGCAGGGGGCTTAATGATTTTGTAATAACTGAGAGCAAAGTGGAGGACAAATTGTTGAAGTTAAACATAAGAAAGGCACCTGGGGGTGGATGGAATCTCTCAAGTTATATTAAAGAAAGCGGCAAAGGAACTAAGCAAATACTTAACCATAATTATGAGAGCATCCTTGGACTCAGGAGAGGTCTCCACGGACTGGAGATGCAAATGTATCCCCAATTCACAAAGGGGGGATCGAAGGGTGACACGAGTAATTACAGACCAGTTAGTTTAACTTCTGTTCTGGGTAAAATAATGGAGTCCCTGGTTAAAGATGCATTGCAGGATCATCTAGACAAGACTGAAGCAATAATTTAGACACAGAACGTGTTTGTTAAGGGAAAGTCTTGTCTGACAAATTTTATTGGATACTATGATGTGGTTACAAAGGAACTGGATGCAAAAAATAATTTTGATATCATACACTTGGATTTCAGGAAAGCTTTTGACACTGTTGCGTATGGAAGTCTACTGTACAAATTGGAGCAGAATGGTATTAAGGGTAAGTTGCTACAATGAATAAAAGGATGGTTGAGTGGGAGAAGATAGAGGGTGGTAATCAATGGACGCTGCTCTTCGTAGACCTATGTTATTAGTGGAGTTCCACAGGGTTCGGTGTTGAGCCCACTGTTATTTTGTATATTTATCAACGATGTTGATGAAGGTATATCAGTCTTAGTGTAAAGGTTGGCAGGGTTGTTAATGACAGTAATGGCACTTTGCTACTGCAACAGTTATCTAGAAAATTTGGGCAGATGGGCATTTGTCAATGTTAAACTGAAGTTTAACATTGACAAATGCAAAGTACTGCATATGGGTAGAAGTAACCTCAGAGAAACGTACCAACTGTGTGGTACTACACTAAGGGTGGTAGAAAATGAAAAAGACCTGGGAGTAATTGTGTAGTCAGATATAGTTTTCTGACCAATGCAGACAGGCTGCAAGAGCAGGTCATGGGGTTTTCTCAACGATATACAGGAAGTTTGCTAGTAGGGAAAAGGCGGTGATTATCTCTTTGTATAAGGCAATGGTCAGGTCATGCCTTGAGTACTGCGTACAGGTCTGGAGACCTCATTTTAGGAAGGTTGCTTGTCTGCGCGGTAGCACAGTGGTATCGTCACCGTCCTCCCCACGCCGGGTGGAAAAGACCTGGGTTCGAATCCCGTCGATGGCGCGAGGAACTTTAATGGGCTTTTTGCACTCCGTGGCTGAGTTAGTCGGTTTCAGGCGTAGATAGCAAGGTTTTTTCCCTCCAGAAACTGGGGTTTTTTCTGTCCAGCAAAACAGGCAAATCGACCAGAGAACACACGCAATTTACAGACATAATACATATACGGGCATATGAAAGAAATTTTATGTGGCCCTAATATAATAATATAATTTTTGTAGAGTTGCTTGAGCGAATATAGAGAAGGGCAACAAGATTTGTGAGCGGAACGAAGGGTGGTCTTACCAAGAAAGGCTTATGTTCTGCAAATTGCAGCTTCTGGAGACAAGGCGCCTGTGAGGTAATCTGACTGAGGTGTATAAGGCTTTGAATGGGTTAAGCAGGCTCAATTCTGATGGGATTCTTCCTCTTTCTCGGATTACGAACCTGAGAGGGCATAAATTCAAACTGATGAAAGACAGTTATAGAATAGATGTGCGGAAATTTGCCTTTAGCCAGCGGGTAGTTTATTGCTGGAACAAACTTCCATCTGTCGTTATGGAAGTTGATAGCTTAGAAAAATTCAATGAGGAACTGGACAAACGTTTAGAGGAATGGATGTGTGAAATGAGTTTTATTTTTTTATTTTTTTTTTTGGCTGATGCTACATAAGCTTGCCTTCTTGCATCACATGCCTATATTACTACAACGCTTACATGGAAATCCAGGAAGCCGCGATCCTGAACACCTTGTAGGACCGTAAGAGAATTCCTCGACCAAAAGTAATAATAACAATAATAAATGTAACCGGTCACAACCAACCATCCTATGCACTTAGTACCAGTACCCATCGCCGGGCGGAAAAAATCCCATAAAAAAGAAAAAGTGTTAATAATAATAAAAACATGGTGGTACAAGGAAAGTGTATTTCTTAGCTTATCTCGATAATGACACATGCCTGTTGAGTAGGGAAATCTAAGAATTTTTAATTTCTGCCCCATGACTAGAGCAACTTGTTTAAATTATTTTTTCAAGTCCGTCTCAGACAGCTATAGAGGTTTAGGAAAACCTTAATAAGCATCAGTAGCCACCACTTTAAGGAGATAAACAATGTGCCTGCAGTGTACAAGACCATTGTCGGCTTTAGTAACTTTTTGAATGTAAGTGAAATAATTATTTACAATCTTTTTATAGTATCTTAGTATTCATTACGTCAAAACACACCACACAATAAATTATAATTTCTTTATGCGGTGTATCCGGTAGTTTATTTGTACAAGAACAATTTCACAAATAAAGAAACTGACATAGGTATATTTTATCTATTAACAACTTCTCAACGTACTAAGGAGAAATCTATTGCCTCTCGGAGCAGCTTTGAATACATTGCCACAGTCATCCCATGCATTAATAATCTAAGAGTTATAGCATCACGGGTGCATGCTATTCATAGAATAAATTACTACATAAGCTTTTAGTTTCGTTCCTCCGTATTTCAAAGTTCAATTTTTTTGTGTTTTGAACAGATCTGTAGTCAATTAGGAGAGAAACAAATCCGACTAGGCCTAAATTAGGCCTGATGTAGCCGAGTGGTCAGGAGCGTGATTGCAGTAACACGCGCTCTTTGGGTGGACCCGCGTTCAAGCCCGTGACTGCTAAATACGATTAACATTTGTATTGATGATTTTTTGTAAACTCCAGTGACCAGATCGTGGCGGAGTATAAACAAGAACAAAGGTATGGTCTAAAAATTTATTAAAATCATTATTTGATTATGTGTAATTTTCTTGGCAAAGTAATGTTAAATAAACAAAACAAAAAAACAACATTAATCGTCAAAATGCGAATTACATGCTAATCTGTTAAACAGAAAGTTTTACTTACTATTTCTGATATTTCTAAAATTGCTGTCGCTGATATGAAATGGCGACAATTCCAGTTGCATTTTTTACTTTTATTGTGCTCTGAACTGGAGCTGGCGACCAGATCTGATTCTCCTGTAGTTGCTGTCGGAGAATTTAGCGGAATTTCAGTCATCCCTAATTCCAGTTTGTTTCCGTTCGTCTCCATATCTGTCAGGTTTTTATGCTGAGTAACTGAATAAATTGTTGTTTTTCTTTCGATCATAATATAAACATCTGCACGCAATCATTTTTATTTCTCTTGAATATGAAGATGAAAGTTTAGTTATTATAAACTACTTAAATATTAGCATATCCATAACTATACAGATGCTTTCGCTAAAAAAACGCTGGAAATGTTCTCTGTTTTATTTTCTGTTAGCTGGTGAAAAACAGATTTTCTTTGATAAGACTAGCGACATCTGTTGCTAGATTCTCGTTAATAATTAGCTAGCGACATCTGTTGATTATTAATTTTGCATGTTAATTTCAGTATTATGTAATCGAACATCATATTTAAATTCCTGCATCTTATTATGCTATGTTATACATCTAACAGATTATATTTGCAGTATTAGTTTCTAATTAATATAATACTGTAACAGTTCACGTGGTTGTCAGTGAGTAATAGATGCCCAGACGAAATTGAAAATTTAGTGTTTAGTGTGTTTAGGGTCTAACGGCACCAGGGGTTTCCCCCATCTCTAGTATACATTGTGGTGTGATACAGAACACCGTAGAGGCCAGAGGTTTAAAGGTGTATGGATATTGTGGTGTGTAATGTTTGTACTGTTGTTCATCTGGCCTTTTAGTCGTTGGGCCCCTAAGGGGACCGACCGTTACCCACACTAAGCCCCGTGGAGGCAGACCAGGCACACCAGTATTTTAGATATTTACTCTGGCAGGTCCTGCTACCTAATTTATAGTAATAGTAATAGTAATAGTAATAAAAAATAGTAATAGTAATAGAGGCATATGATGCAAGAAAGCAAGCGTATGAGCTTATGTAGCATCAGTCAAAAAAATTCACACAACCATTCCCTCTAAAAGTTTGTCCAGTTCCTCTTTCCTTGAAATTATTTAAACTATCAACTTCCACAACGACAGATGGAAGTTTGTTCCAGTAATTAACCACCCGCTGGCTAAAGGCAAATTTCCGCACATCTATTCTACAGCTGTCTTTCCTCAATTTGAATTTATGCTCCCTTAGGTTCGTAATTTCCTGAGATTTCAATGACTAGGGCCTAAAAAAGGGGGGGGGGGAGAATCTATGGTGTATCCAGAAACGCTAGAAATTAGGTCAGACCGAAAGAGATATACGTTATGCAGGGTAGAGTTAAAAATTTTGAGTGTGGGGCTTGTGTAGTTTTGACAAGGGTCAAACGTTACTAATGAGATAGCTAGAGAGGGAAGGGAGACTGAAGGCTTGGGAGTGAGCGACAGAAGTATGGAAACAATAGGGAAGACGGCCCCAGAGTATTAGTGAGGCAGGTCCGTGCCTCACCAGGCGAAGAGTAGGGTGGCGATGAAGGGAGGGGACAGCACATCGTCTCCTCCCCACGTCCAGGAAGGGGAAAGATAGGGACACCTCACCAGAGAGTGAGGTACAGATGCCAATCGCGCCAGCATAGCTGGGAGTTTTCACAGTCAGTGTTAGAGTCCATATCAGTTGTCGGAGCTCCGCTGTGAGTCATTCATGGGGAGGTGAGGTTGTCGATGTTGGCAAAATTTGGTCCACTCGAGGTCCAATTTGCGTGACTCGTTGGGTTATACGTGTGTCCAACCAGGGAGTGGAATATCCCAAATTTCGAATTTCCTTTGTGTGTTGTTTCTTCTTCATCTAGTTCCAGTTGTTTTTAGCTGGTACCATGAATAGCAATCAACGCTCTTCTCCTGGAGAATAAGTCCTGATCGAAACGCGAGAGCGCTCTGTAGTCATCTTCCGTTTCGTGTAAGTAAGACTCCTGATTCAGCGGCGTGTATCTTGTCCTTGTTATTGGAGGCATCACAGGTCCTCATAGTGTTCACAGCGATGCATCAGATGGTCTCATGTCTCTGCCTGCCCGCAAATACATAGTGGACTATCAACCAAGCCAAAGGCTGCCAATCTGGCGTTGTATGGGCCACATCCTGTGATTAGAAAGGTCATATTCAGTCTTGGATGAAATCAGTGAGGATGCCGGAGGTACACCCTATCAATATCTGGTAGGAATTTCCTTGTCATTTCTCCTTTCGTCGAATGCGCCCATCTGTTCTGCCATGTCCGTTGCGGGTGTTGGATTAGGTTGGCTTTCTTCTTCTTTTGATTGTTTGTGGGATCTATGGTGTATCCAGCAAAGATGATGGGAACTCACTTTGCAAGCTTGCCGAACGGTCAGTACACACACACTCTGCAGATCTCCGCGGGAGCCCGCCCGCTGACCTAGAAGTAATGAAGAGAGCCATGCTATACCACCTTGCTCTCTTGATTACCTCTACGTCATCGGGAGGGCTCCCGCGGGGACCTGCAGAGCGTGTGTACTGACTGTTCAGCAAGCTCGGGTGATAAGAGGAGTACAGTTCTTTGATGATATCCAGGGTTCTTCTGTTTACAGCAGTTATGGATTTGTGGTACCATATAGGTGAGGGATGAAGATGGTTTTGTAATATAGTGACAGGGTGCGTTTTTTAAGTCCCCAGTCCCTCCTGGTGACTCTTGCAACTAAGGCCACATAGTTTCTTATTTTACTCCTTATGTGTTTCAAGTGAGGTTGGAATGTCAAGTTGGTGTCCAGGACGGTGCCTAGATATTTAAGTTCTGTAGTGAGCTTGAAGGTTTTAAATCCAATTTTTATTTGTGGCGGCCGTCGAGGATCCAGTCTTCCTTTCAGGAGGATAGTGGAAGTCTTTGTGGAGTAGATTTGTAAGAGGTGGGTCGAGGCTTATTCTTGTACTTTTTTCATTGCCTGGCTTGCAATGGTCTCCAATTGGGCTCTTGAATCTGCCGATATCATAAGGACGAGATCATCCGCAAAGGTCTGGGATCGGGCACCACCGAAGTCAGGGCGAGGAACTCGCCGAGAACCTCGCTCTGGACTATATTCCACAGGAGCAGCCCCAGGACCGAACCCTGGGTCAGCTCCTGCGGAACGGTCTAGTTAGGCTTCTATATGGCGTGTTTACGGCTATTTCCCGTTTGTTTGCTATTTGGTTTTTAGGAGCATTAGCAACTAAGGCCATATTGCTCCGGGATATGCGGTGGTCATTCCCTGACCTTTCCGCATCCTCCGTATTTGGTGGTGACGGGCTCGAATCCCGGTCTAATCAAGAAGCGTGTGCTACGCACTGCTGCTGCTCCTTCCCATCTGGCTACGGAGGCGCCCTATTTCCCGTCCTGAGAGGTATGAGTTCATTACGTCATAGAGGTTCCTTGGTATAGAGGCCTGTCTCAGTCTTGCGAGAGCACTTGGCCACCAAATGGTGTCAAAGGCCTCCGCAAAGTCTATCGAAATGACCAGAAAATACTTCTTATCGCATGTCGCAGCAGCGTCTAGGAGACGTTTCAGTGCTTCAGTGTGATGGAAACGCCGGGCTTGAACCAAACTGGTTCGGAATTGCTAGTCCGGCCGCGTCGTAGTGGGAGTGTATTCTTTTGGATAGCATCCTTTCAAGGAGTTTGCTCGCAACTGTTAGCAGGGCAATTGGCCGGTATGAATCTGGATCTGGTCTGTCTGGGTTTTTTTTTTTTTAGGGTTTTTCAATATTGGTTTCATGTTCGCAGTTTTGCAGTCTCCAGGAAAAGTGCCTGTGATGATGCATCTGTAGTATAGGGTTAGTAGTAGTTTTGGTACAGTTTCTACTGTCTTCCTGACGATTTCTGGTTCTAGGAGGTCAAGACCTAGGCACTTTTTGTTTTTGATCTGAGCCGCTGCCGCACAGAGTTTCTCTTCCGTGAAGAGAGCTTCTAACTGTTCGGTGGTATAGTTTTCACTGGCTTGGTGGATCTGGTGCTGCTGCAATGTGATGGGTAAGAGTGGTTCCGGAAAGATTGCGTACAGGATATTATTTATTGATTCTTCCCACGTAGTGATCAATGTACCCTGCGGAGTTTGAGTTGTGGCAATGACCTCACCTCGGGGAGTTTGTTAGTGGTGATTTTGTGCACCACTCCCCAGGGGTTTTCATTACCAGTCGTGGAGACAAGATGTTCCCAAGCCTTCCTTTTACTTTTCCTGATCAGGCTGGTGTAATTGAAAGAATGAAAAACATGCGCAGATACGCGCGAATTTCACATATAGTAATGCAAAATCTATCTTTTCCTGCTTTCGTCAAGTAACATCTCGCCAACTACAATAGCAGGACTATGTCTCAAGAAATTTTTGCGTTCTGCAGTTGACTGCTACTACTTTTAAATACATCATAAAAATTTCCGTTGACCTTATTTTCTTGACTCTTTAATTTATGAGATTTATGAAGGTTGGTTGCAATATACCTAATGTTATGCCACACAAACTTGCCCTGCTCAGTTTAAGTGAATGTGGCTGGCACGAGGCTATTTCAAAATGGATAGTGTCACTTGTCACCAGGGGCGGCTCGTCCATAGGCACTACGGCACTTCAGTACCCCCAGCTATTTAAATCTAGTGGTTCCGGAAAGATTGCGTACAGGATATTATTTATTGATTCTTCCCACGTAGTGATCAATGTACCCTGCGGAGTTTGAGTTGTGGCAATGACCTCACCTCGGGGAGTAATATGAAATTTTGTGAAGAACAGTGCAACACAATGAATATTTTTATTAACAGGACCTGCATGTAGTATGCGATCCTCTGTTTCCAGTAATCATTTCAATAATAAACGAATAAAAACACGAAATCGTTTCCAACTTTGAAGTTTAATTAACCATAGGCCTTACTGTCCGCCAGGCAGTAACACATTTTGCATTCCAGTGAATATCTGGTGGTTGGTTGCCATTGGCAACTTGCCAATATACAATTTTTATAGGTGAAACGATTCGAAGTCACTGTAAAGTGCGCAGTGAGGATTTCATCGTTGACCATGATGGGTGTGTAGCCACAATGTCGATGTATTTTTGTTATTCGCCCGAATTCCCTTTAAGTAACTAAATGATATCAGTGTTAAGTCAATAATCAACATTCAACAGTGTAATTATGTAATTACAGCTTAATTGCAAATTGAGCTTGAACTTGGTAAGTTATATAATGAGGTGATGTGTAAGTAAAAGATTATTTCTACGACACGATTTTGTGAAATTCGATTCGATCATGGCCTCCATGCTTCCCCATGAAGTAAATCCCGTGACAGTGAATAAACTTCAGCAACTTAGTTTTTCACGATTATCTCTCCATGAAAAATATGTGATTAAAAAAGAAGGCCGCCTCACACCAAAGATTCAAAATTCAATATATATTCGCAGTTTTAAAATTGAATGGTACCAAGCTGTTCTAAGCTAATGGTACCATTAGCTTAGAACAGCTAGTGCTGTTCTAAGCTAATCGAAAGGCCTACAGATCGCATTCTGTTATGTTTGCAGATCGAAAGGCCTACAGACTTTCGATCTGCAAACATAACAGAAAAGTTACCAATAATCGTGTGGTATTATCTAAAATAATAGACTCCATTAAATTTTGTGGACAGTTTGAAATTCCTTTACATGCACATGACGAAAAAGACGATTCTAAAATTCCAGGAGTATTCAGAGGATTAATAAATTTCGCCTGTACATTATATTCCAATTTAAAAAACCTTACTGGGCAAGTTGTTAGTAACGGTTGAAAGTAACGGTTCTTTAAATAATGGTTTAAAGGCATTTGAAAAACTATTCAGAATGATATCCTTGACGTTTTGCTGCAAATATGCCGGGATGAAATAAAAAGAGAAATTAAAGCAGCTTTAATCGTAGCTGTCATTTTCTGATGACACAACAGATGTTTCAGAACATATACAAATGGTAATTGTTCTGAGATATGAACTGAATGGAGATATTTTTGAGCGTTTTTGGGGTTTTTTTCACTCCGGAAAGCCAAACGGCAGACGAAATGTTGAAGTGCATTCTAGATCAGTTAGACATAATCCTCGAAGGAAATACTCAAAAACTGGTTGCTCAGACATTTGATGGCGCAAGTGTGATGAAAGGAAAGAAAGGGGATGTTCAGGCTAAAATAAAAGAAGTGTACAAAAATGCACATTTTATTCACTGCTATGCACACCGACTGAATTTGATGATGAGAAATGCAGCAAGTAGTACCCGAGATTCAAAAATATCCTTTTCGAACCTCGTGTCGATAACATTTTTCTCGAAGATCACCACAGCGTCTCTCTGTTCTCAGAAAGCATATGGACAGCCGTGTTGCCCGACCTTCCCCTACAAGATGGAACTTCAATATACGCACCGTGAACAGCATTTATGGAAATTTTGAATCCTTAAAAGAGTGCATGGAGGAACTACAAGCGACAGTAAACGCAGATAAGAGGATTTCAGAAGCAACTGGAATTTTGCACATCTTGAGTAATGAAAAATTCTAGTTCTGGTTAGAACCTTTTCATCAGATAATGCCTCATGTGGAAGTTATTTATAATCAAATGCAATCTCGAGAAATTGAGGTAGTTAAAATACATGAATATATAGGAAACTTTAAGAATGCCATTCTAAAAATCAGGAATTCAGTGTACTGTGAAAATCATTCAAACACACTCATGATTGAAGCGAAGGAAGTATGCGACTATATAAGTGTTGACATAGGTGAGAGATATTCATTTACAAAGCAATTAATTGTTGCTAAATTGCTGCTGTAACAAGGAGAAGTTTGTTATTTTTCGTACGAAAATGCCCATGGAAGAGGTACGGGAGACTACTGAGGCATATCCCATGATTGAAAGAGAAAAACTTCTTACGGAATTACAAGTTTTCTATAGCAGACATGATCTACACAATTATTGGAAATTAACTGACTCGCTGAAATTTATCTCAGAAAATAATCTAGCTGAAGTTCTTGGTGAACTTACAAACCTCATAAAAGTTCTTTTGACCATTCCGATTCTTCATCAGAGCCCGAACGTTGTCATTCGACATTAAACAGAATAAAAACATTTTTAAGGAGCACTATGAATCAGGAAAGGCTAAATGCTCAAGCAATGCTTTCAATAGAGAAAAGCTTGGTCAACAGTGCACCAAACTTGAATAAAAAAGTTATTAATCTATTTTCAACAAATAAAAACCGAAGAATGGATTTTGTTTTTAAATAAAAGTTCAAGTCTGTTAATGGTAAATGTCTAGTTAATGTTTTGTAGTATTTTTAACTTGCTTATTATTATTACTATGTATGTCTACATGTCTTATAACCAAAGCAATTTAATGTAACTTTAAGACTCAGCACCCCCAAACATCAGAGTCACGAGCCGCCACTGCTTGTCAAATATCGTCTTTAAGTTTAGCAGAAACTGAAAGCTTCTTAGAGGACAGAGAAATCAACAAAGGTGTATGTCCACATTTGTCGCCACTTGACTTTTTTATATGTAGGAAGGTGCATGGAATACGATTAGCACCATAGGCGAAATGAAAACAAACCTTCGCTAGAAAACTTAACCAATTAAAGATAACACATTTATAGCGGACGTTTATAAATGTGAAGCCTCGGATGAAACTCTGCCCAGACATCGATGTCTACCATTTCCAGCATTTTTGTAATTGGGCAGATTTTCGCTACTAATTTTCATCTCATTAATGAAATTTATTAGCAAAATTATTGGTCCTGCAGTGAGAGGATAATCAGTTATCACTGCGCGTGGCGCGTATATGACTGACTGCGAGGTATCAACATATTGCATCTGAAATCGAGTGTATTCTATGATCGATTTGCTAGTTTGTTGGATCAGATGCTTCAGAATAATAACAAATTTAATGAAGAGGTTAATTTGCGAAATCAAAATCAGTCTTTTCATATGTTCACTAAATTAAACATGGATTTTAGGACTTTAAAGCGCAATTACTTTTTCTTTTTTTTTTTTTTTTTTTGCGAATGAACACGAAATTTGTCGTTAGCACTGAGACTGAAGAATAAACTCCGGCTTTTCATTGAGAATTATATCCGAAGTATTGTCTCTAGTAAGAATGTCCGCAAATCATTAAAAACTTTTTTGGTAATCTTTTGAATATATCAAACGAAATTTGAATTTTTATGAGTTTAGAATCAGCTGCAGGCAAGCTAATTTTCATTATATATGCCTTGCGCATTATTCGTGTAGAAGTATTAGAGAAATGCTCATCGATAAAAAAAGTGAAGAAATCTATGAAAATATCGTTTACATCAGAGAGTGTGGCGCTGTCGCTATTCCATGTCATGTGACTAGCGTCTGTCACTTGCTGGAGAGATCTCCTCCTTTCCGAACTGCCGAGAAACGCAGAAAGGGATGGTTTAACGTGTGTTCACATCACCGATTGCTTGTAGCACGTTTTTACGCTGCCAGTGGATACTTCGATGTCGTGCCGTGTAGTGCTGGGGTGCATCTGGTTGTTCAGATATCATTGCGATGATTGAAGTGTACTTGTTAACCGCTTGGGTTTCTCCAAGTATAGTAACAGTAGAAGACGTAAGAATTTATTTAGATGTTATGAATTATATGCAACCATGATAGAGATCACTGTTGGTTGGTTGTATCATGTGATACTACCGGTTATGTTGAAGAGTTCAAGCTGATTTCGGCGAAGTATTAAGGACAGGAGCTAATACGCGGAACGGTACGTTCTCAGCTATGTTTGTAACATGAAGGAATGGAATATACACTTGTAACGATAACTACAATGCTGTGGAGGTGAGCATAGAGAATATGGAGAAGAAGAATACAAAGAAAGAGGAAGTTTCAAGGATACCTCGCCGACAACCTCAACGCACAATTCACGA
Source organism: Mastigoproctus giganteus (assembly GCF_048544385.1). Taxonomy (NCBI): domain Eukaryota; kingdom Metazoa; phylum Arthropoda; class Arachnida; order Uropygi; family Thelyphonidae; genus Mastigoproctus; species Mastigoproctus giganteus. The sequence continues at coordinate 21,341,241 of NC_143588.1, read as the reverse complement.
AGCCATCCAGGTATGTTGAAATTTCGGTGTACACTAAAAAACACCTTTAGCAGTTTTATTCAGGGTTACAATATTACAAATTAAATTCAGAATGGATCATGGGAGTGCTGTATGAAGATCAGATCATATTAAATTCCTAAGATCATGTGTTAAGCCGAAAGGAAGAAAACTTCAAGTACAACCCCATCTTGTAGCTTTCAATAGCAGAACCGTAATCTGATATCCCCCTCATTCAGTACCGAGACACCAACGTTCAACTCTTTTGCGTGTTGATGGTGGGGATATCGTTTAATGTTTCCAGAATTATTAGAACTACTAGACTACATTTAGACTAGTCTGATAGCAGACCATTGGACTTTGCGATAATGGAACGCAATTTTAAGCTATAACAGGGAGTTCCCAACCACAAAAAAGAGTTCACCTGTTTCCCTCACGAAGCCTACGAACGGTTAGCAAATGAATACTGTATGACAGAACTTATAATAACCTTAATATACAAACATAATTATACAAACGTAATCATAATCGATAGTGGGGTCAGAATTACTATTATGGAAAGTGAGAGGCGCTAATGCACAGCGTATTAACTGTCGTTTTTCATTGCGGAACAACGGTTATTTTAAAATAGTTTAACTCCAAGAATTATGAAGGATATTTTAATTAATTACTCCCTTTTGACGAGGATCTTACAAAGTCTACGCATAGTACTAGATGTTTAAAATATCGCCCTCTGTTGAAGTGTGTGCATTTAACATACACGTACAGTGTATACAAGTATAATTGCTAGCTATGAGTATTGGTGTGATTATGTGTGCTTGATCTGTAACTAAATAACTGTGTGATTTTAATCGTTATGCATAGTATATGTCCGCTTAAATGGTTTTTTCCTTCAAATATTATTATTATTACTAGCCACAATATGGAGATTGCCATTATGCTAAATGATATTCCTCGTAATAAACTTAAATCTAAAAAAGTTAATCATAGTGCTTTAAAAAAAACTAAGTTTCTCTGTAAATAATTTGACTACATCTAGGTTGTCGTTCTGATTTAATTTAAGGGGATATTTAATATCCCTTTAGAGGATACCAGATTTAGAAGAAATGTTAGAGGAAATTGACCAGCTAATTATTTCTCAAAACATGTTTGAATTGTTCACTGGCGAAGAAGTTTGATTTTTTTCCGGTTCTCACTGGTGTATGGAAGGTGACCTTAATTAGACAATCAAATGAGAAATGAAGATGTCCTGATAAAAGTGGGCATTTTTAAAGCTATAAATGGCCATTTCTCATTAGGCACTCATGAAATTAAACGCTGAATGCGCACAGCAGTCAATATATCACAATTAATTAATTAATTAACCAATATTACAATGACAACGTGTCGTTTTTGTGATTGTAGCATTCCACACAAGAAAGGGAAAAGATGAAAAAAAAAAAAAGATAAGTAAATAAAAGCAGTCATAATTTAATTAACATCTTGCTACAATAATCCTGCATTGATCTGGGGGAATGTGAGTAGAATAACTTTGATCCTGATTTCCTTATTAGCACAATTAGCCATTTTAGTAAATTTAACTATACACGTTAAAAAATTCCCAAACATAGATGAACGTTATTTTTTTTTTATTTTTATTTATTTTTTATGAAACCTCAAACACGAAAGGTATCAAAACCTATAGTACTTAGTACTACTGTGCATGGGTTGAAGGTGAAGTATGGAGGGAGGGGGATGCCGGAAACTTAGCTCTAGAGACTAAACATGGGTTTCACCACTTCAAGCCTCCAATAAGCAAAGTGGTGGAATTTCACCGGTTGATGAAAGTCATCTACCACCTTAATTGCTTTGTAACAGTAATACAGTAAACTTTGATAAATAATTATTGATAAAAAACAATTTGGTTAATAATTCTTGATAAAAACATTATAAATAATGTTTTTACTGAGAGTACTTTTCTTTCATATAATAATAATAATCTACCTGATCGACACTGGCCACCTACATGTTCAACGTAGCGGTGCCAAACACCAGCAATCTCCAGAAAACCCACGAGGAAAAGATCAGGAAGTACACAGACCTAAAGACAAGAAGTTAAAGAAATGTAGGCTTATGGAACAAGTAATGACCATCCCGATCACTGTGTCCACCACCGACGTGGTGCCAAAAAGTCTCCATAAGAAAACCTAGAAGTGATAGGCCTCTAAGAGAATACTTACATGGGAACTCCAGAGAGCGGTGATCATTAACACCTTTAGAATAGTCAAAGAGTTCCTCGACAAGTAATATCAACCGGACACAACAACCACCCCACGCCGTAGTACCAGAACAACCCTTCGCGGGATGGGAAAAAAAAACCAAAAAAAAAAAAAAACCAAGGACACTAATTCTGAATTGTGTTTACAACAGAATCAGGAGTGCTCTCAATAAAAGGAGTGAATTTAAATTCCTGATTACAACAATAACGCCAGGAACAACAATACCAGGAATTTAAACTAACCCTGACATAATTGGACAACGGAAACTTATAGCCACTTTTTGTAGCCTTTAGTCAACAGGGGGCATTCTCAGATTCGGAATTAACTCATGTCAATATGCCAGGTAGTGTGAGGTAGCAGGAAACAAAGGAAAAATGAGAGTGATGATAGGCTACCACCAGAAGAGTACGTAGGGTGTGATGAGTCTTTATTTGCAGATGGAATGAACAAGTAAAGGGCAGTAGCAGGAAAAGTTCTGGGGAAAGAATATTCTGGACATGATCATTGAGTCATCGTGGATAATGTTGTCAATATTGGAACCCTTACCTTTGAGTGATCATATAGTGCTAAGGTGGTTGATGACAAGGGGAGTCTCAGTTGTTAAATTTAATGGTTTTAATTTCAGGAAAGAAGGCAATGACAAACCGAGATGCTACATGACTTCTGTAAATTGCGAAGGCAGCTTAAGTAAGGAGAATATAGGCAAATTAGGGAATACTTTTAAAACTGCCTTTTAACGAACGCCATTAATGCTATATACCATTAAAAATACGAGTACAGCACGAGGAGTATGCCAAGCTGGACGAATAAGGAACTAGTTTAATACAATAAAGAACAGCATGTCTAAAGAGCCAGATAAAGAGCGATGAAAAGCACTGAGGCATATAATGATTGTAAGTTGATCTGTATTAGTACCACAGAAATGCATAGCAAAGGCTGAGGGAAGCCTGCAAAGATTGAGAAGAGGTTGGCAAAGGTTGAGAAAAGGCTGGTAAAGAGGAAGGGAACGAAGAGTTGTACATGTAGGTAAATACAAAGTAGAAAGGGGCAAATCAGATTGGCCCGTTATGTAATGGTTGTTGGAGGAAGTTATTGTTAACCTAGATGATGAATTGAATGGGCACTCCACATCGATCTTTACAGATTATCTTCATGGCAAGTCTACCAACTGTTGCTATCTCCAGGGCAACCACTGTTCGACCTGTCCTTTATAACTTAAAATTTTGTGGACTCATTTTACTCTCCCCTCTCAGAGCCAGAGCTGACAATTCTAGTTGATAAACAGGAGAACTTCTTGGCTTTCCAAGCCTTTGCAACTACAATATTTCTTAGGCGGAAGACTCTTCTGCATCTGGAAGCCTTGGATTTGTAATGCGGTATGGTGTATGCCGAATTACCTAGAATTCTGTGAAATCGTGGAAGCTTGAGTCTGCTATATCCACTACAACTCCAGCTCCTTGTGCTGGCATTTCTGTTCTCCACAGCTCCTTGTGCTGGAATTCCTGCTCTCGGCAGCTCCTGGCGCTGGTATTTCTGTTCTCCACAGCTCCTTGTGCTGGAATTCCTGCTCTCGGCAGCTCCTGGCGCTGGTATTTCTGTTCTCGGCAGCTCCCAGCGTTGCTGGCTTTCCAACAGACTGTGAACAGATGCAGATCTTTCCAATGAAGTTTGGACTTTGTCTGAAATTTAATTATATGTATATTTTATTTTTTATGTAATTTTATTATTTTTCAATTTGTTCATAACAATCTTTTTTGGTCATGGCAGGTTTTTTCCCTCCCTGTACTTGGGCAAACGGGAGAGGGAGTATATAAGAGTACTGCTAAATTATGTGTAACTGACAGCGGGGTTGCCATTGGTTGACTGGGACCGCTTTAGGTAATAAATATCAATATCAATCAATCCCCTCTCAGAGCTTTCTAGATATCTCCCCTCAGATCCTCAATGAGGTCCCCTAAGTAGCGTGGATACCAAGCTCTGTATCTCACTTAATCGAAGTATTTTCTCATACATATATCACAATGTAGATTACCAGTCTTTGAACCATTCGTGAAGCTCAATGTCTTTTGTAGATAAGGTCTCCATACTTGAACAGAGTATTCCAAATGCGATTTTACAATTGCTTATAAAGTGATATTATGACCTCTCTATCTCTACAGGCTACCGTTCGATAAATTATCGAAAGGACATGATGGGCTTTTCCGCCCTTGTGGACAACACAGCTGCTATAGTATCGTCCTCCAACACCGGTGAAAAAGACCTGAGTTCGAATCTCTCACGGGATTCGAACAGATCGCCTTCATGACGAACAGATTACCTTCATATGTCTAGTTACCAAGCTTTGCAGTCCACACCGTCTAAGCGGTTTTTCATATAGACATTGATTAGCACTCCTCATGAATCCTGTTTCCCCTTTTTTGAAACCTTTCTAGAAGGTGCAGCTGTTCCAGAATACAAGGAAACCGGTCTATGCCACGCCGGGTACAAGCGGTTATCACAGCGAAAGGCGGCCCAACACGCTGTTAGGTAGTCATAACGTTTTGGCTCATGAGTGTTATGTCATTAAGGAAAAATAAGAAACAGAAGGCCCCACAATTATTTCCTGTGGGACTTTACTTGCTGCTCTGAGGAATATACATTTATGACTGCTCTCTGTTTTTTTGTCTTTTAGTCAGTCCGCGATCCAGCAAAAGATTTAGCAATCCGAATTTACTCCACTTTATATAATAGTCATTCAAAGCTTTACTTCTTTAGTAAAGCTTTCTAAATATGTTCTAAATACTTCTTTAGTGAAGCATTTAGAACATATTCGAATCACAGATATGATCATTAGATGGGATAAAGGATGACTGTATGAAAACAAACTAAAAACAAACAAACAACAACAAAACCATTTTCATGTTAGGAGTTGGCTGATCCGAAACTCATGCACACCATATATCGTATAGCATGTATTATTCGCTTGGTTTACCTGTTTTCCGGACGAAAATCCCGAGTTTCTGGAAGATAAGACCATGCAGATCTCGCCCTAGAGCGACTAATTGGCCAAGTCAAGGTAAAAATGCTGATAAAATTTTCTTTCATTGATATGGAATCCGAACCCTGGACTTTTTTACAATACTCAGAAGTACACTGGTGTGCAAAACTTAAGGACCAACTCTAAAGGTTATAACCACAAAATCTTTACTTAAGGTACTCTTTACTGATGAGAGTAGATTCACTCTCAGCAGCAATTATGGACGTCAGCTAATCTGGCGAGAGGTTGGCACACGGTATCACTCCGCAAACATCACTGAAAGGGATCGATATGGCGGTCGAGGTGTTCTCGTCTGGGGAGGCGTTATCTTGGATGGACGTACACAACTGCAGATACTGGAAGACGGTACTGAAACCGGTGCACGCTACAGTACTGAGGTAATCCTTCCCCATGTGCGTCTATTCCGAAGTGCCATTGGCACCGAGTTCGTGTTTATGGATGATAACGCCACACCCCATTGCACTGCAGCTGTGATATGCTTTTGGAAAGTGAGGACATTGTTCGTATGGATTGGCCCGCCCGTTCCATCGAGCTAAATCTCATCGAACACATATGGGACGCTCTACGCTCTGGAGAGACGCCTAGCGGCACGTCCACACCCACCAGAAAATGTTCACCAGCTGAAGATGGCGCTGACAGAGGAATGGACGACGTTACCGCAAGAACTTAACAACAACATTGTTCTAAGTATAGACAGGCGGTGCAAAGCCTGCATCGACATTAGGGGTGGCCATACCTCCTACTGAGAACCACCTCTTCCCTTTGTTCCAACTTTGGCAGTGATGCATCTGTATCATGGCAGCCAGTGCTATGTTGCCATTTTTGAATAAAGTCCCTCTGTACCGTTTTGTTTCCGTTGTTGTGTCGGTGTTATTTCCTTCATCATTTCTGTACCTAACGAGGTTTCTTTGGTATGCTTTTCCCATACCCAGGCCACTCCTGTGGGAAGCTACAGGTGAAAACCTGACTGTTCCTTAAATTTTGCACACCATTATATTAACCTTGTCCCAATATCTTTTTTTTTTTTTTTTTTTTTTTCAATTTGTTCACATCATGCCAGTGTGGAAATGATATTTTATTTGATGCAATAGAGAAATCGAATAGAATATAACAATACTGTAATTTCCCGTAGTTAGTTTTCTTATATAAAACGTGATAGTTGTATTAATAGTAGTAGTAGTAGTTGGATTTTAAGAGCATCGATGACTAAGGACGTATTGCGCCGTGTATACTGTATGTAAATTGTATTTTGAGGTCGATTTTTTGTTTTGGTGGACGAAAAACCATGCTACCTTCACCTGAGACTGACTTACTCAGCCATAAAATGCCTCAAAAATTTTCTCCAGTTTTGGACACAGTGTGGAAAATGGCAATCGCATAGACAGTGCTACTTGCAAGGGCTCTGGATGCGTGACAGGAGGAAAAATGTAATCAATTGTGATGCTTTCGAATGGGCTAGAAGTAAGGTCTCTCAGGAATTACCAATTGGAATGCTACGGTTTCTGATTTTCTTAAATGATATTGACGAAAGGCTTGAATACTCAAGCCTTTTCATGATCAATTTGCAACTGATCAATTTGCAACAGATGATCAATTTGCAACTGATGCGAGGATTGGAATAGTGATTACTGGCGAGCATCAAGCAACGCTCCTTCAAGCTACTTAGATAGGCTTCAAAGATGGAAAGATAAGTGAGAATTATGTTTTAACGTTACAAAAGGGAAGGTGGACGGTATTGTCACCGTCCTCCACACACCGGATGAAAAAAGCCCGGGTTCGAATCCCGTCGATGACGCGAGGAACTCTAATGGGCTTTTTTCACTCCTTTGCTGTGTTAGTCGGTCTCAGGCGTAGATAGCAAGGTTTCCCCCTCCCCCGGCAATTCGGGTTTTTCGTCCAGCAAAACAGGTAAATCGACCAGAGAACGCACGCAATTTACAGACATAATACACAATGCCCGGCAGATGAATTTAATTATTCGGGTGGCCTTAAAATAATAGTTTGGTCGTTTGTTATCTAGTTAGATATACTATCTAGCATATATCTAGCATTGAACTTAATGCGATTAAACGTTTAAAATATTTAAAAATATTTTTCCCCAATTTGTATAAATCTTGGCTTTCGTAATATGCTTTATGTACGACACAACGCTTTACTGTCAGTGAATAATAGTGTGACGATGCTTACGCACTAGTGCTGCAACACTTCAGACGAAAAATGACCAAAGACAGAGACAACCAACGGACAGTTGCATGTATCTCAGTCTGTTTCCGATTATTTGCGGGAAAAGTCACATATTCTCTATGATTCAGATTTGGTACCTCTATTGGCTTTTCCAGAACTGAAGAAAGATCTCAAGAGCAGATGAATTACATAGACTGAAACATGCATGGAAGTTGTAGATGTTATTATAAATAATAGTTTGGACCCATTCCACTCATAAGTTGAGTGATAGGATTGCATTCCAAGGTGGATACTTCGAAAAGAAACACGTTAAATTCGACAATTAAAAATATATTATGCTTGCGAGTGCACTTATGTAATTATTTTCTCAACAGCCCTCGTAGATTTTAGAATAATTGTAAACTCAGTGACTTGTTTCTTGCATGGAACCGCTGAAGGTTTTGAAAATCGGACCTGGAAAATTCTCTTGACGCTTTCGGATTTCAAGATATTTACATTGGAGGAAATTTCTTTTAGCTTTGGTAGGCTTACTTTCCTACCTGAATAATTTTACTTCGATTGTATAGTGATGTGTCCGGATTTTTGGCTTGTAATAGTGCGGAAAGTTTTTGTCACAACATTGAAATCTATATCATGAACTTATGGCAACTTCTAGTCCCAGTTTACTTCTTTCTAATTAGCTCCAGATCGTTGAAATTTATTGGAATAAAACTTGTTCATCTGGAGCATCATCATCCACATGATTATAATGCGTTATTGATTAAGTTTACTGATTAAGGGCTAAAGGAGCTACAGTAGTAGCTCCTTTAGCCCCTTTATGATCAAAGTAATAGGGAAACTTTTACTTCTATATGATGATTATGTGATGGTGCTTGATGAATCCCCGGAGAACAGCGTTAGTCCCCTCTCTTTTACAAAATCCTGATTCCCTGGAACACTGTTTTAGCACTCCTTCCTCTTTAGAAAATTTGGCGACCACTACTGCATTTTTTTACTGCATATAGTAGTAAATTATTTACTTTTGCTATACCCTAGGAATGGCTGTAGCACTTCATAGTGTTGTAGTAATAGCAAATTTTCCTTAAAAGACTTTTTAACTTATTTTAGTATTCATGGATATGATGAAAGGAAGGGGAAATTCAGAAATAAGGGCCATTTTCATGTGATCTTTTTTCTGCCTCCTTATGATCGCTTGTTACTTCGCTCGGCAGGCAAGTCTGACTGCTGTTATTCTTGGCGTTCGTGAAGGCATCGATCGATTTGGGGCTGTAGGATATTTCCTTCTTTACATTCTGTTGGGTTGTTTTCCAAGAAACAGCTAGATCAGGAGTCTCTAGCAATTATAGGCAACAGGAATATCGATACATCGGGAAATGCTGCCAAAATATCATTGTTGATTTTTTTTTACAGTATAATTCATTAACACAGTACAAATTTTGGTACATTGTAAACAGCTGCTGATCTAAATTCATTTCATAAAATACATTTATCTTGTCTGCTTTAGTACTAAAAGTAATATTGTGGTATGACCTTAGTAGAAACAGTACATAAAGATCGAAATAAGTAAAAAAAAAATTTAAGCGAGTTTAAATGGATGAATTATATGCCACATATTCAGAATGTCATAATGTGCCATCACATTTTATTACCAGTGCATAAAGACTACTGGAAACATTTTGCATTCTTCACATATCGTTAGAGGTAATGAACGCTTTTCACAACTAAAAATATATAGTTCCTTAACTGTCGTATTACTTTCCTGTGTGTTTTCGGATGAAAGCACTGCTAGACCTTCTTTCTTCTTCTGTCATTCTTCTGTAACGTTGAAAATATGGATTAGCATGTATATATGATATCAGTCTTAGAATTCAGTTCTCCCTTCATATATTTTTAATTGTGAATTCTGATGTCCGATTGTTTGATCTTTAAGCAAAACTGTTGGATGTGCAAATGAAATTTGTCAAAGATTTCAACAGATTTTCGATGCATACAGAAGGTGTTGAGACAACCATTGTATTTTATCTGTGTACCAACTTTGGTACACAGATAAATAAAATAAATAAATAAAATAAAAGGAGTAAACAGGTTTTTCTTAATGACATGCTGAAAAATATTCATATTACTTATGAATTACTTATTTTTATATTACGTCATATTACTTTATATTGTCTTCATATTACTTATATTACTTATTGTCTTCTTTCTTATTACCGAAACCTTAATAATTGTTTTTTGATATTTTACATATCAAGATAGTTTTATTTTTGCATTTGAATGCTAAAGTGTTCACAGAGAGAGAGAGAGAGAGGGAGAGGGTACACGCGTAACTTTAATATTGCAAGTATGTATAAAGGCAAGGCGTTCAAGGAGGTGGCAGATGTTAGCCGTAAGGAGATATCGATCCGTATTTTACTTACAGTTTTCTTTTCTCGGAATACTTGATCGTTCTTTGGGGGTTTATTTTAATATTTAAGTTGATATTGGATGTAATGTTTTATTGGCGGAACTCAGTTCTGACAAAACCTATTTGTAAATTTCAACATATAATTCCTACACAGTTTTCATTTGTATAATTGTAAGTGGTGGAACACTGAACTAGCCTTCTTGTTCTTTGAAGGGGAACATAGTTTCTTAGAAAATAAGTATACAGGTACTTATTTTCAAAATATTGAGTAAATATATAGGTTCTTCCCCACTTGAAAACAGTAGTCGTGCACCTATAAATACTAGGATTTTCCTCATTCAGAAATCCTAGGAGTTGGGACGGTATCTCTGAAAGCAGCACTTCTTAAGTGTAAGATGTGTTACGTAAAATTTTCATTATGTAAATGTTGATATTTTCAAAATATAATTGCACGTTTCTGAAGATCACGAGTGGTAAGTTTTAAAAAGATTATGGGACAGGTTGCTGATTTTCAAGATATTTTTGTATCTACAAGATTACTACAAAGGTGTGCAAAACTTAAGGGCCAACACTATTTCTAAAGGTTACAACTACAAAATCTTTACTTAAGGTATTCTTTACTGATGAGAGTAGATTCACTCTCAGCAGCAATTATGGACGTCAGCTAATCTGGCGAGAGGTTGGCACACGGTATCACCCCGCAAACATCACTGAAAGGGATTGATATGGCGGGCGAGGTGTGCTCGTCTGGGGAGGCGTTATCTTGGATGAACGTACACAACTCCAGATACTGGAAGGCGGTACAGTAACCGGTGCACGCTACTGTACTGAGATAATCCTTCCTCATGTGCGTCTGTTCCGAGGTGCCATTGGCCCCGAGTTCGTGTTTATGGATGATAACGCCACATCACATCGCACTGCAGCTGTTGATATGCTTTTGGAAAGTGAGGGCATTGTTCGTATGGATTGGCCTGCCGTTGCACGATCTAAATTCCATCGAACGCATATGGGACGCTGTACGCTCTGGGGAGACGCCAGCACGGCACGTCCACACCCACCAGAAAATGTTCACCAGCTGAAGGTGGCGCTGACAGAGGAATGGACGATGTTACTGCAAGAACTTAACAACATTGTTCTAAGTATGGACAGGTGGTACAAAGCCTGCATCGACATTAGGAGTGGCCATATCTCCTACTGAGGACCACCTCTTCCCTTTGTTCCATCTTTGGCAGTGATGCATCTGTATCATGGCAGCCAGTTCTACGTTGCCATTTTTGAATAAAGTCCCTCTGTACCGTTTTGTTTCCGTTGTTGTGTCAATGTTGTTTCCTTCATCATTTCTGTACCTCACGAAGTTCCTTTGGTATGCTTTTTCCATATCCAGGCCACTCCTATGAGAAACTACAGGTGAAAACCTGATTGCTCCTTAAATTTTGCACACCAGTGCATTTATTATAAAATGCCAAATAAAATATTAACAGTTCCAGAGCAAGCTGCCTTGTACTGTTTCGTTGTCTCATAATTTCATCATAGTAGGAAGGCCTTAGTGTAAAACAGCTATAGCCAAGGTAATTGTATTTAAATAAGCAACTGTTGTCATCAGTTGATATCTAGACAGAAAAAGAGACAGAGTACAGAGAGTCGAGCTGTTTATGCTACCACTGAAATCGGCCCTGTGATGCCATCGCTGTTCATCTACGCCGTGTGAAACCGAGTCGAATTTATCACTGGGCACGCATAAAAAGGACCCCAGTTCAGATGGGTACCTCGAACTCTAAACAAGAAACGTCCCTCTACATATTTTAGTCGCGTTCACATATATATGTGCTAAGCGTTTATTGTCTTCATCATGTGTGTGTGTGTGTGTGTGTGTCCGCATGTAACAGAGAGACTCCCAGTGGACGGATTTTCTTGAAATTTTGTATTTGGGCTTGTTAAAAATATTTGTCGAGTTAAAACTGTTTGCCAAATTCATTACATTCAAGTAAGAATCGAGTAATTGCGTTCGAGTAGAAATCAGGCAATTATTATTTTTTCAATACAATTTGTATGGAAAAAATAAATTCATATAGATAAAAAAATGTTTCAGGGTGGTATTCAATGCAGAAACAGGTTTTTCGACCAACAAACAGTGAAATCCACCACAGAATACACTCAATTAATAGACATAATATATTGCTAAAAAGGGTTTAGGGCTGAAAGCCCTAGAGTTCGGGAAGTTTACTAGACGAACAAGTTAGTGCAAAGCATCATTTTAGTTCGAAGTAAATCACCGACGTAGGTGAAATTGGCATCGTTTTTGTTACATCTCATATTGTGAACGCCTTCACAACGAGTTGCCTGTTATTGCACACCATGGGTAGTGGTATCCGCCTAGAATGAGTAATATTAGTATTCTCTACTGGGGAAGCGTTGTTTATTCGAGGTATTGCAATAACATGCAATTCGTGAATGCGTTCGCAATATGAGATGTAACGAAAACGATGCCTATTTCGGAGAGTTACTACGAACTAAAATGATGCTTTGCACTACTTGTTCATATAGACATAAAATATGTACACGAGACGGCATAATATGATCAAAGTCGCTAATGCACCTTCAAACAGCAGCAACCTGAACTAATTCAACTCTGTGTAGACCTATGTACTCAACTTATTTTATTATTTATTCCAGAAGGTAAAGCGAATATTAGTATTAATAGTGGCAAATGATGCAAGAAAGCAAGCATATATAAGATCAACGAAAAAATCGCGTGTGTATCCTGTACGCACGCGATTTTTTCGTTGATCTTATATATGCTTTGTAGCATCATCGGCTTAAGATGATGCTACAAAGTCAGCTTCATCTTAAGCCGAGGTGGTTATTTTATGTGAAAACATCTTTGACGAAAATCAAAACCGTTTAAATTTTTAAAATTGAACAGTTAGAACCAAAGTTATGAACGATGTAATGTTTTATGCTCACGCCCGCTGTTTACTCTACCGAATCAACGTTAGTGACTGAGTTAGCGTCATTTAGGAAGAAAAGTAACCTGAGAACGAAAGAGAAAACCAAGTTTTTACATGCAGAGGAAGCAATATTTGTTATGTGCTTTTGCCAAGAGAGATTAGAAGTCAGAGTAATCCCTAATGGAGATACTGTATAGTGTTCACTGTAATGCGGCTTGGGGGTTCCCCCAACTCTGCAATAGAGATATCCCTAATAGAGATATGTGATCTTGTCAAGAAATCTGAGGGTCGTCGAAGATAAGCATAGGAGCAGAAGACTCCTTCCTTTTTGCCAGATAGTAATAATATTCACCATATAGTGCAAGGAAGACACAGGCTTTTGCTGCACTGGCAAAAAATAAAAAATAAAAAATAATAAATAAAGAAAGAAATCAAGTATATATAAGAAAATACAATTCAAATTATATGCTTCCCTCCTTATACAGGTAACTATTCGGTGATCTTCGAATTTATTCAAACTGTCAGCCTCAACTACCAGCGAGAGCAACTTGTTCCAACAATCAACGACTCGCTGCAGTAAGAAAACTTTCTACAATTTAATCTAAACCTCAACTCCTGTAATTTGAATTTATGGCCCCTAGTTCTGGAATTCTTTATAACAGTGAGAATTTCTTCATTCAGTTTACTAATCCCTCTCAGAGCCTTAGAAACCTCTATCAGGTCACCTCTGAGATGCCTGGTTGCCAAGCTCTGTAGCTCAAATAATCGGAGTCTTTCCTCATACGGTCATCCTGCCAATATCAGCATTAGAGTTGCCCGTCTTCGGACACTTTCAAGAAGAGCTTGATATCTTTTTTCACATCAGATACCAGACAGGACCGAGTTTTAAAAGGATTGAAATTAACAAAGTTAACTTGGAGATCAGCATTTAAGAAATTGTTAGTGGATATTCAAGAAGTTGAAGCTGTTTGTGCAGGGTAAGATTTCTTAAACTGAAAGATGGATGCAATGTGATATTGTATATTAATATATAAGAGGAAAACAGTGGGAGAAAAACTCACCTTGGGGTTGTTGCTCTTTGAGCAGGATCATCAGCAACTAAGACCATATTGCTCCGTGTATATTGTCTGTAAATTGCTGTGTTCCGTGGTCGATTTTCTGTTTTTCTGGACGAAAAACGCGAGTTTCACGCTCTCCTGCCTGAGAACAGGATTATATATAATTTGCGAAAAAGGCCCACAAAAATTCCGCACGTCATCAAAGGGACTCGAACTCAGGTTCTTTTCTACCCGGTGTGGGAAGGACGGCAAATCTACCAACTGTGCTACTCAAGAGCGAACCTTGGGGAACACGAACATTAGTGAAGAATTTAGACGACAGAGATCCTTCTATCATCACCCTCAGCTGTCATAGAGAAAACCGGATACCCAATTAAAAAAAATATTTAGCAAACCATAAGATGGAAGCTCATTTAGAAGACCTTTATCAAACATGATCAAAACCTTTGAAATGTCAAGAGCAACTGCACGAGTTTCACCCACCTTTTCCATTGATTTTGTCCTTAGATTGATAACATAACGCAGTATATCAGCAGTGAATCGACACTGACAGAATACATACTGGCGTTCATTGATCAGATGGAAGGTTTCTAGATAGGTTATGTGTCGGCGGTTAATAGATTTCTCCATTACTTTAGAAAGAGTTCCTTCTCTCTCTCTCTCTCTCTCTCTCTCTCTCTCTCTCTCTCTCTCTCTCTCTCTCTCTCTCTCTCTCTCTCTCAGGGTAACTCGGAATTTTTTTTTTCCTGGTGCAGCAAAATCCTCAGGCTTCCTTGCACCATATGGCTGATAATGATAATGATAAAGTAAGTGTAACGATACAGTAATTTTATGGGAGGGTATGAGGAAATTTCTAAGCAGAAGAAGTAGAAGAAGAAAGTATAGAAGAGGAGTTAAGATCAGGAGCAGAGGTTTTGAGAACAAGTGAAGAAATGCCATCAGTATCTGGCGCTTTCTTGGCATCAAGATCTTTAAAAATTCTTCTGACATCCTTCTGACGAAAAACCATAGGAGGCATTGAATGGACTAGGATTGGTGGAAGGTGGTTTACCAATATAATCAATACATCAGTTAGAAGAAAAGTAGGATGCTACAAAGTCAGCTTCATCTTAAGCCGAGGCGGCAATAGAACCATCCAGTTTTGACAGAGGTGGGAATAGAGATGGGCAATGGATGCGGAGACCAGAATGTTCGGTTATCATTTGGAAAAGAAACAAGTTTTCTACTCTTAACCTGTTTACAATATAGTTTGGACTCATTAATAACTGCTTTGCAATTGTTGCGAGCTTTGGTATAGGAAGAAAATGAAGAATTTGGAGATTTGGAATAAACAATCCTAACCATACAGCCAACACTCTGTGTCTTTTTTCTCAGAGCCCTTCCAAGTACACGGTCAAAGTGAGTGTTACTTAGGCACTTCAGATCGCAACTTGGTAATGGTCTCTTCTCCAATGGAGCCTTTCCTTTCGTGGCCATTCTCAACCTCAACTTGTTTGGCATTACAAGAATTACAAGAATGCAAAATGGGATGATCTGCTAGATTTCTTTTCTTTTCTTCTTTTCCTTGGCTGTATTACTGTTTTAAATCTTCTAATGTCAACGTCTACTCAAATGATGTCAGTGAAATTATTCTTGTAGGGATGAAATCCTTTATTCTACACGCCTTAAAATCTCGTTCTTTATATGAACCTTGGTTTTCCAATAAATGTGCTAAGGCTTTTCGAGATAAAAATGTTGCATATCGCAATTACTAATGACCGCGCAACTACTAATGACTTTTGCAACCTCGACCAGCTGGGTCCGTGTGACCAGAAAACGGACGCCAGCTGGAGTTGTGAGCATTAAAATCATCAAGGAAAATTACCTCACTGTTAGAAATGTTGGACTGGAGAAAGTCAGTTTCAAAGAGGGGAAGTCAAAAGTTCCAATTGATTAGTGGAGTTGGGAGAGACAACAGAAGAATTTGACCGAATGGGGTAGAGAGATTTTACTCCAGAGAAGATCGAAAAGAGATTCGAAATTATTACTCTCTGACAGGGAATATCAAAGCGGACACATGCATAGGGAGGAAACGTACAGCGAATAATTTGTACAACTGAAATGAGCAGTGGTTGAATCAACCGGTAATTGGGACTCTGTTAGAAAAAGTACGTGGGGCTTGGTAGACTGTAAGTGGAAATGGACCTTATTGAGATTGGAAGTGAGACAACGTATATTTGTGAAATGAACGAGGAAGTGTTTGGGACGTTTAGATCTTTTCGCAGATAAGTTTGTTCTATTAGTTTGACTATTCATGATGTACTCAGTAGTAGGAAAGGTGGGGAGGACATGTTGTGTGAAGTAATGAAATTTAAGGATATGGCGTATACACGGCAAAAATATACCCAGCTCCTTGAGATAACGTCGCCTTGACTTGTCCCCTGTGTACATTACTCGGACTCCTAGTTACTATCTGGTCGAGTAGAGGAAGGAGATTATACACTCGCTGATCCGGAAAGCCTCCTAGAGAGTTAGCAATAGATTCGGTCCGTTGGGCTATCTAGCGTCCGCCTGCGAACATAATGGCCGGCGATAGTAATGCTAAATTATCTCGTATGCCTTAAAATCTTGTAAATATGCCTGCACTGTAACAACTCGTACGTCTTTATGTTATTGTAATTAAATAAATGAAAATGCAAGGCCTACTAGGGTCATTTATTACTAATGACCATTTATTACTAATAGGGTCATTTATTACTGAGCACTGTGTACAGTGCTCAGTAAGCAGTACTGAGCATTGTTTACAGCGCTTGTAACAGTCATGGTTTTTGCTATGTCAACACAAAGTGTTAAACTTTGGTTATAATCATCCTTTATTTAAAATACTGAAGTTCGAGTTCGCAGTACTGATTCTATTGTTTTATGATACCAGTTTACGAAAATAAATATAAGGTGTATGTAATTCTTGCTTTATTCGTTTTAAATTATTCAGATTCTGCCGTTTCTCTTCTGAGAAAGTATAACCTCCTGCTGATAATAAAACGAGGTTGGCCGAGGTAGTAGTGATGGGGTGGATGATGATAAAGTGGTAGTTATACTCTGCTGGAGCAGGAATCTTCTGTTATGGCATAATCAGGCTTAAAGGAGATCTCTAAGAACGGAAAAAGCCAAAGAAATTGAATAATCTACCTGCTGGCCTGCCTGCGTCCACTGCAGCTAATCCAATAACTCCGAAGGCGAGGTGCTTAATCACATAACGGACTTCTTGTTGCTATGGTAAAGTGACTGCGTAAACCGGAAATTGCTGCTGATGTTCTCCGTTACTATGGCAGCAGGATAGCGTAGCATGCTCGCAATGCTTTGGCGACATTAATCGGCAGAATCACCAAACGAGGACGATAGTTTTTGGGCGTGGTCTCTATGAAATTCTGTATACTTTAGGTTGGTTATTTCTATAGTAATTTTGAGAGAAAACAATGCTTAAAACAGTGGCAGCAACCGGCACGGTTGCTGCTAAACAGAATTTTTTCATATCTGGATAATGGTTTGTTATTAGAATATTTATCTGTCTCATAATATCTACCCTATTAGATGGATTGTGTGCTGTTCCTCTGTTAATAATTATTTATAACAGAACACAATCTCGTTCTCTTCTTTCTTTTTTTTCAGTATGCTGGACTTATCAACTGAAATTTACTTGGTATGATTTCATTTCCGTACGTGGAGATCCGGGCTCAATGACGTAAAGGAATTTTTATAGGTCTCTTTCAGAATGTGGCTGAGTTAGTCGGTCTTAGACAGCATCATCTAACCTGGATAACAGTTGTTAGGCGTAGTCTCTATGAAATTCGACGTACTTTAGGTTGATAGCATGGTTTTTCCCTAGGAAAGGAAACTCTGTTTTTACTTCCAGCAAACAACAAATCGATCACAGAACACACAAAATTTACAGATATATAATATGGCCTAAGTTGCTGATGCGCCTAAAACTGCACAACGAAAACTCGGATACTGATTTATTAAAATTATTCACACTAGCATGCTAGTATGAAAAATGTAATTCGTAATTTCTTTTCAAAGAGCTCTCGCGTGTAGCACAGTTGGTAGAATCGCCGTACTCCTTATGCCAAGTGGAAAAGACCTGAATTTGAATCCCGTCAATAACGCGAGGAATTTTTATGCGCTTTTTTTTCAAAACATGGTTGAGTTTGTCGGTCTCAGGCGAGGGTAGCATGGTTTTTTCTCCAGGAAACTCGGGTATTTCGTCCAGCAAAACAGACAAATCGACCTCAGAACACACGCAATTTACAGATACGCGGAGCAATATGGCCTTAGTTTCTGATGTTCCTAAAAACCTTATTACTACAACAATGACCATTCAAAGGCAGGATGTTCACACAACCATGCCTTTCAAACAAAATTATTGAATGAAAATTGAAGTACCCTTCCTTTATTAAAAGAACTTTAATTTCCAAGTTTGCATTGATTTGTTTTGCCTTATCTATTTATTGGTACTACATTGGGAAGGTGTTATAAAAGAGTGAAACCAATGCCATTATGGAAATTTTTAAAAATATAGAGAACTTTAATTCAGATATAAAATGCCGAAAAGTTCGTGGAATCAGAGCTTCAAAAAAGTGGTAATGTCAAGTTTTTTTGTGCTTTCTGTGACCGGTGCTTAAATGCACCTGAAAAATTCATTCCAATTCATTTTCATTTGCTTATCTTATTTAAGATTTGCACACAAATCTCAAATCCGCCCTACCATGGAATATTGTTTCCACATCTTGGGTGGTGTCACCAAAATTTCTCTGAGAGCCCTAGTTGGGTAGCACAGTTGTCCTCTCTACACCAGGTGGAAAAGACCTGAGTTCGAGTCCCGTCGATTACGTAAGGAATTTTTATGGGTCTTTTTTACAACGTGGCTGAGTTATTCAGTCTCAAAGGGTAGATGATTTTTTTTCTCCCGGAAACTCGGGTTTTTTGTCCTGCAAAACAGAAAATCGATAACAGAACACACACAATTTACAGACAATATACACGGAGTAATATGACCTTAGTCGTTGATGCTCCTAAAACCGAACTTCAACAACTTCTCTGAGTCTTCTGCACTCCATTCAAAAGAGGGCAGTTAAGTTAATTAATGACTCGTTTCTTACAAAGGCTCTCACCCCTCTGCCTCATAATCGTTCTGTTTCTACTGTTTGTCCTTTCCTGTAGATACTCCCATGGGCACTGTTCTTCTGAACTGGCAAATATAATTCCCTCTCCCTTTTCCAATCCATTTCGAGCACATTCCGCATCCAGTTAGCATTCATTTACTGTCCGAGTTCAAATTGACAGAACCAACTTTTCTGCTTCCGCATGTATTTCCTGAAAATCTACAGAATCTACACAATCTACAGAAAGTCAAGTCCTATGTCAGCAATTGTCTTCCGTCTTTTCAACCCTCAACCCACGCTCGGTAGCAATTACTATAGGTTCTAATTCCTTCGTGTTTGGGGTTTCATAAAATATATATATAAGAAACGGGAGAAATAAACAATTGGAGCCAACGAGCGGCATGATTCTCAAATGAAGTGAGATGGTTATACCCATTAATGGATTCATGATAGGATCCATTAAAGATTTTTGGTCTTCTTCAGATTTATCGATTGCACGAAGCCAAGAGGAAGAAGCAGAAAGTCTTAATTAAGCTGATATTTTTAAATAACATAACTTGAATGCGCTTAATTTCCAGTTTCAAGTGAAACAGAACCTTGTGTGCCTGTTTCATTTGAAAAGATGTAACGATGCCAACGATGCTTGTCGTTATCGCTTTTTGAAACAAAATGGACGTCGGAATATTCATTTTGAACACTGCTATCACTTCAGAAAATATATTGAGCTATTGAAACGTATAATCTCAATTACAGTTCATATGTGCAAGGGTTGGAAGAATTCGGGGGTCCAGATTTTAATGGACTGCATAGTACATTGCGCTAGATAGCGCCCTTCCATGTATTAGTGTCATCTCTAGTTTCAGTGTCATCTTTAGTTTGGCCATGCTAAACTAAATATGGAACTCCGACAAATGACACCATGAAGGTTCAACTTGAGGATATTTGTCTACAAGTTCTGGAACATGGATTCTGATGCAGTTGCGAAAAATTATATGCAAAAATTACTGATTTTTTTTTTTTTTTTTTTTCAGTAATAAATTGTGGTCCTCAGCGAAATTTTCGAACTGGTCTCATGTGCACTTTAACTATCGTAAAAACCATCTGATTTTTGGGACTGCTCCTTTCCCCGCAGTAAAGGACTTGGTAGTATGGTATCCATTGTATTTTTTGCTGGTTTGTTTATGTTACCTGCGATTATGAGCTCGGCACAGAAAGGGCACTGTGAAGTTCAACGATATTGAGTGCCAGAAGGAGGTCTGAATTAAAGTTGACACAAAGACAAACAGACGACTCAATGTTCCATTTTAATTTCAAAGTGAAGCCTTTAAATGCATTTTAAAATTCCCACTCACCAAGTATGAACTCATTTTTGCAAACAACGTGCACTTTCCTTATTCATACTGTAGATTCTTTGATCAGAATTTCATCATCGGCATCATAGACTTCAGGCTGCAGCAGTGAAGCTGGCTGGAACAGAGTAATCAGGTTCGAAGATGCAGCTTAACATGTGCTTTGAGTGACCGTTCACGCCCGTATAACTACTAAATTTGTTGCAGTTTCCTGCATTGTCTTTATCATGTGAATTCCTCGACCGTGCGTCCCGGAGTATAAAAAGAAACATTAATTTATTTTCCTCCCACCCTTTTTTTTTTTTTTTTTTTGGTAGTCGTTGGCGCATCGGCTTCTATGGCCATAATGCACCTCCCAAGATTTTTGCAGTACTTTGATCCAAGCCCGAGGCGGGATTCGAACCCGCGACCTTTGGGTTGCCAGGCAGGCACTCCCACCCTTCCACAGACGAATCTAGCCAACGCCGTTGAAAAGTTGCTGACCCACGCTTACACAATATATCGTTTATACGAAAATATAGAGGCCTGCATTGTTAAAATAAAACAGAAAAAAATAACTAAAAACATTACGATGTCCTTTCATCGCCAATCATCACGTGCCTATAAGGTGCGCGACGTTAAGTTTACAGATATTGCCTGTGGCGTATCTTCGAGCGACCGCATGTAGCTCTTTTACATTTGAAGTTTGGTTCTTGGAGAAGTAAGACTGAAGAAATTCATTCTACAAAATAATACTTTCTATTAAAAGGGAATGAAATTAAGTGAAAAACAAAACCAAACTGAACGATTTTAATTAATGTCTAATTTATGAGTCTAATTGTTTTAATACTCATCTTTCAAGAAATTCGCACACCGATATTTTATTAATACAAAGTATAAATTAATACACTGTTGTGCCATGCCTTACCAGTCCTGAACGGTACAAGGATGGATTCCTTCTTCAATTTTGGAAGAATAATCTCGGAAAAATACATCGCTATTAACTTTAGTTTAAATGATTTAATTATAGCTACGCCACTGAGTCTGATTAATATATCAGACTCAGTCGGGTAGCTAGAATTTTAGGCCTTTATGCAAAAAAAAAAAAAAAAAAAAGAGTCTTACTTGTAACTATTATTTACCATGTTGTTAATGAGGTTTTAGGAGCATCGGCGGCTAAGGCCATATTGCTTCTTGTATATTGTCTGTAAATTGCGTCTTCAGAGGTCGATTTTCTGTTTTGCTGGACCAAAAACCCGAGTTTCCCAGAGGAAAAAACCATGCTATCCTCGCCTGAAACGGACTAACTCAGCCACGTTTGTGATAAAGGCTCATAAAAATTCTTCCCATTATCGATGGGACTTGAACTCAGATCTTTTTCATCCGGTGTCGGGAACGGTGATCCTACCAACTGTGCTACCCAGGAGGGCATTTACAATGTACTTTTTAAGTACATTGTAAATCTGAAGCAAATCTGAACTTAAAAAAAAAAAATAATAATAATAAAAAAAAACAGTTTCAACATCAAAATAAGTAATTTAAAAATCTATAACGTTATAATTAGCGTAATTTATAAATTTGCTTCCTATTTAAAAGTTTATATTCCTTGATTTTATGTTTTAAAAACTGATAATTATTTCTTCGAGATGCATTTGTCAGCTTTTTTTTTTTTTTTTTTTTATGTTCAATAGCTAACATAGCAGAGATCACTAAATCTGGTTTGCCCTATAAAATTTATTTTGCAGTCCTTTATTATTTTTAATTTAATACATGGAATTTCAACGCTTTCTGCTGTTATCAGCAAGAAATAACATGAAAATTATATACAGTATTTCGGAAAATTCGCTTTCTAAGCAACTATACTTTTTAGGAAGTAATTCTGCAAATTACAATTGGTATTAGTAGTATTATAATGTCTAAAAGAAGTTTGGCAGCGGACTTTCTCTACATTCGCCAAAAAAGAAATAGGGTTTTAAGGACATCAGCAGCAAGGCCATATTGCTCTGTGTATACTGTCTGTAAATTGCTGCTTGTGTTCTGAGGTCGATTTTCTGTTTGCTAGACGAAAAACCATGCTGGCCTCGCCTGAGACCGACTAACTCAGTCACGTTGTGAAAAAGGCCCATAAAAATTTTCTTCCGTCATCGACTGGACTCGAACTCAGGTCTTTTCCACCCGGTATGGGAAAGATAGTTATCCTACCAACTGTGCTACGCACGGGGGCCAATCGCTCTTTCCTTTCCCGTCTCCAAAAAAGTAGCTATCCATATCGCCCATTTACCTCGGCCACTGTGGCAGGCAATTTATTCGTGATCTACAGCCCGCTGCCCGAAGGTAAACTTCATGCGATGCAGCCTTCTGTTCACGCCTAAATTTTGCATTTGTGTTACGTGGTTCTTCTCTTTTCCACCAATAAAAATAAATATACTTTCCTCGTTCGTTCATTTTAGGAATTCCCTTTATTGCCTTTATATACCTCTAAGTCCACTCGCCCACAAGCTTTGCAGTCCACACCTTCTAAGCCGTTCTATATATGGATATCGATTAGCATCCCTTACCACTCTAGTTGTCCTTCTTTGATCCCTTTCTAGACGCTCTATATCTTCCAGAACTGAACTCAATATTCTGAATGCAGTCTCATCATTATCTTATATAAAGGGTCAACGATATCCATTTCCCTACTTGCAGAGGTTCTATGTGTATATCATACACAGTACGTTATGTGCCTGCCCAGCCACTTGTTTACCTGCATGAAAATTTTTGTCTGACCGAATCGTAATCCTTGTGTTTTTCGTCTTGAATTACTTTTTACTCTACTCCTCCAATTTTTTTATTTTTATTTATTATTATTTTTTTTATTGTCTTAGGTGGTCCCAGTGTGCTTTTCTGGCAGCCCCGCCACTCTTTACAATACTCTACATATAATCACAAACTTACAGCACTAATACCAGTTCCATTATAAGATATTTACGGTTTGCACTTCATCTACCGCTCAATTGAATTTGAAGACCCTGCCACGAAAAGTGGCTAGTGAGAAATTTCACTCAGTTCATCTAATCTCAATGTGATGCTCATTCTGGGAAAAAGTCTTTTTATTAAATCTAATAATTTTTCAGAGTTCAAAAACCAAGAGTAGTTTTCCATCGTTGTTTGGCATTCGGAAAAACAAGAGAAAAGAAAAAAAACCCGATTAATTTGAGCAGTTATTTTCTTGTCTAATACATAATAGAAAACATTAGCATTAGCATTAGTAGAGGCATATGATGCAAGAAAGCAAGCTTATACAGCATCAGCCGAAACAAAAAAAACCCATCCATTTGCTCCAAATGTTTATCTAGTTCTGCCTTAAATTTATTTACGCAGTCAAGTTCTATAGCGACAGATGGAAGTTTGTTCCAGCAATCAACCATCCGCTGGCTAAAGGCAAAATTCTGCACATCTATCCTACAACTGTCTTTCTTCAATTTGAATTTATGTCTCCTCAGGCGATTAATCTGGGCAAGAGGAAGAATCCCATCAGCATTGAGCTTGCTCAAACCATTCAAAGCCTTATACACCTCAATCAGATCACCTCGCAGGTGCGTAATCATCAGACACTGTAATTTTCAAATCTTAATCCTTTCTTCGTTAGAGCAACCCTTTTTTTCCATTCACTAATCTTATTGTCCTTCTCTGTACTTGTTCCAGCAGTTCTACTAAAATGAGGCCTCCAGACTCACCCCATCTGCTCAACGTTCCTAGATCCTCTTGCAGTTGCGTACTGTCATTCATCATCATCATCCATTTTCAATCCACTGAGGATGAAGGCTTCTCTAGCAACTTTCCACTTCTTTCTGTTTCGTGCAATGGCCATCCATTTACTACGCACAAACTCATGAATTTCATCTGTCCATCTCCGTCGTTGTCTTCCAGGTTTTAAATATATAAATAAATACATTTTCCGTTTATACTCCGGGGCGACCACGCGGTCAGAGGAGTTCACAAGGTAGAGAGAATACAAGAAACAGCACCGTATTCAGCAGTCACGGGCTTGAACCCGGGTCACTCAAGGCACGTGTAGTTATGCACCCGTGGGCGTGACCACTCGGCTACGGCGACCTCTGTTTTCTTCTAGCTCTTCTTGGGTACCATTCTGTTATTTTCTAAGTCCATCTGTCATCATGTCTTCGAGCTATGTGTCCTACCCAAGACAATTTTAGTTCTTTAGAGTTGATAAGAATGTCCTTTACTTGAGTTTGCTGCCTAATCCACGAGTTTCTCTTCTTATCTAACAGTCTGATTCCCAATATAATTCGTTCCATTCTTCGCTGTGTAGTTCTCAGCTTCTCTTCCATTCTTTTGGTGAGTGCCCAAGTTTCACTTCCATAAGTCATGGTGGGGAGTATACATTGATTCATTATTTTACGTTTCAGACAAACTGGGATATTGCTCTTCAGTATGGGACTATATTTCCTGAATGCTATCCATCCAAAATTTATTCTTCTCTTGACTTCCAGCCATTTATCATTATTACAGCTAATAACTTGTCCCAGATAAGTATATGACTCCACCTTTTCAATTACTGCTCCTTCAATCATTATTTCCCTTTCCGTGGCATACTTGTTCATCATTACTTTTGTTTTAGCCATATTCATGTTTAGTCCAAAATCCTTACTAACTGTGCATAACTGATTAAGATTTTCCTCTAATTCTTTGGGATCGCGGCTTATGACCACAATGTCATCTGTAAATCGTAATTGGTTTAGGTACTCTCCGTTCACATTGACTCCTTTCTGCGATCAGTCTAATCTTCTGAAAGCTTCCTCAAGGGCAGCAGTAAACAGCTTCGGAGATATTGTGTCTCCTTGTCGAACTCCTTTCTCGATTTTAAATTTGCTACTGTCTTTGTCTAGTCTAATAAAGGATGTAGCACTCTCATATATTTTCTTCAAAATCATAATATATGGAGTATCTATGCCTTGTCTTTCCAGTGCCCAGAACATTGCCTTATGCTGTATGGAGTCAAACGCCTTTTCATAATCCACAAATGCCAGGCATAATGGTGTTTTATATTCATTTGCTTTCTCCATTAGCTGTGATATTACGTGAAGGTGATCCATAGTTGAGAATCCTGTCCTAAAGCCAGCTTGTTCTTTCGGTTGATTCTCATCAAGTATTCTTTCTAATCTAATGTTTGTAATGTTACAAGGGTCATTACTAATGTTAGTAATGACCCTTGTAAACAACTTGTAGATATGGGATAAAAAGCTAATTGGTCTATAATTTCCAATTTCTGATTTATCTCCTTTCTTATGCAGCAAAACTATAATTGTATTATTCCACTCCTTAGGCGTCATGCCTTTTCTAATGCATTTTGTGAAGTCTTGCCAGTTTTTGTGTCATGTCTCTTCCACTGACAGCGTACTCTCATTACCTGTCAATAAAAAGGGCCACCCCCACAAAGATAAGGAACCCTGTCAATAATTGTTCCTGCTGCCAAACCGAGAATCTGAGGCCAGTTCATGAAAATACTATTTAATTTTTCGTTTTAAACTTTGGGCCCCCATTGTTTTTCCATTTTTCATCTTTTAATTTTGCTTATTTGTATGAATTTCTAAAAATCGTTCATATCTGCACAAACATAATGTGACATCGAAGCAGCTTCATCTAAGTTAAGGTGTTGTTTTTTCAAAGGTTTTGAAGCATAATTTACTTCGTACATCAGTTTATATAAAAGTCCACAAATAAAAGTAAAATCAAATGTTACCATATTCTGCTTTATTTGAAAAGATTTTAGACTAATTTCAGCTAGTGACTTTAATATATATTTACTAAAAGTATTTTTACAGCTGCTGTGGACTGCAATCTGCCTGATCACCGAGTCGGGTTAAAATGTTTTTTAAAGCGATTAAGAAAGATTTCTGAGAAGCAAAAAATTTCCAAATGAAACGACTTTATTTGTGTCATTGTGAGCGCGTTATATGCGGTGAGCATCGCACATTTTCCTGTGTGGATTGTGATATCGCGTTATGAATTTTTTTTTTTAATTCATAATTTGTTATCTGTTCTTTTTATTTCATTTTTACATTTCATTTCAACTTATTTTTAGCGTTTTTTCAGATAATATTATTGAATGAGGTTGGTATTCCTGAGTTAACAAAGTGCCTTATTTTTAATAATCAAGTATGTACTGTACATGATATTAAAGATTTATTTATTACCGATTGATGTGACGAACTGGGACGAGGTTCCAGTGCGCTCTGGTCCATTCCAATTTTGATTTAAGGGAATATACATATTGCATACGTAAAATTTACTTAATAGAAAAATAAGATATATGCACGACGTTTTCAAGGTTTTGAGTATTATCTTGTTTGGTTCTCAAGTTTTGGAAAATCACTTGATTCTTAATTATATTGTGCATTTATCAGGTTTACTGAGCTTGGAGATCCGTATATGATACAGCACAGCAGAGCATGAAACATACTACATTAAATGTCTGTCACGTGCTGCCATCTGTCGGAAACCAAAGTATGTGTTGTAGAAAACGAATTTCACTACGGCATGAACAAGTGATGAAGAACCTTTTCTGCCTTGCGTGCAAAAGTACGCTGAAACAAAAATATAACAATTTTTGCGTCCCACAGCAGAAAAAAATAAATAAAATAAATTAAAAATTTTTTACATGCTATAGAGAAAAAAAATAGTAGGTTAGTTAAAGTACGCATTTTTTTACTTAAATTGATTGAATTTTTTTTTTCTATGATTAATAGAAGTGAAAAGCATATACAATATAGTTATCGCCTTATCAGTTATTATTTTAAGGCTGTAACTTCATAGGACTGCTAATAAAGCTCTAGTTTTACGCTCTCTAAACTTAAGAATTCACTTTAATTACAATTGTATAATATTTATTACTCCTCCCCCTTTTTTTGTCTCTTTTCTCTCTATTTATGTATCTTTTCACAGTCGTGAACGTCTAAAGGTTTTTTCCAGGACGTCTAAAGCGTTTACAGTCGTGGAAATTTAAAGCTAACACTACTGCATTAAAACTATATTTAATAATGATTTCTGGATTTCTTATGTGTTCGATTTTAATGAAATTTGGTTCGACACGACATATATGTATCAAAAGTTCAGATAGAAAATTTCATGAAAATCCGACTGTTGGGTACCGCTGTTACTTGCGGACGGACAGACGGACACGGTGAACACAATAAGCGCCCATCATATACTGTATATGCGAAAGTGCCTAATAAAAAAAAAAAATTAAAAAAATGGCTAAAATTAGTAAGTAATCTTTATTGATATTATAGAAAGGTAACAATACTTGAAAGTTTCTCAAAATAACTTTTTGCCTTATAATTCTGCACACAAATACGCTTACGGCCGAAAAAAATTGTCTTTTAATAAAAATAAATAAATAAAATAAATAAAAACAAAAATAATAATACTATATAAAATGTTCATGGGCAGTGGTGGCATAGAGAAACTATAGGCGGGAAAAACTAGTGAGGCTCTCTTTTAGGGGCAATTACATTTAAGAAATTTTAAGCTACTTCAAGTTTTAGAATTTTAGAATTTGAAGTACCTTAAATATTCTCATACCACTTTCGAATCCGTCCAATGACGCTAGGAATTTTTATATGCTTTTTTCCGTAACGTGGCTGAGTTAGTCGGTCTCAGGTGAGGGTTGCATGGTTTTTCTCCTGGTAACTCGAGTTTATTTGTTTAGCGAACAGCAAACCGACCGAAGAACACACGCAGTTACTTATACAGTATTTTGAGGCCTAACAGCCTTAATTGAGTTTGCGCTAAACGCACGCCTGATTTAACACCAGTAATCCAGCATCTGATTTAATCGATAAATACAATTAACTGGCACCTGAATGGGCCAGCCAACACAAAATTTAACCCTTCCTTGATGCTTGGAGATATCATTGCATAATAGTAAATTTTTACTACTTTCGGTCCTTGCGGATAGCACAGTGGCGCTAAGCACTACTCTCCCATGTCAACAAAGGGGCGAAGGCCTGAGTTCGAATCCCCAGTGGTATTTTGCAGACACCATATACCACCTCATGGCCTTTGTGCCTTTGGTGTAAACACATACACACGCACGCACATTACCACTTTCGATTGGCTGTTGCTATTTGTGTGCAAAATCAGTGGCAAACTCAATAGCCTTTCGCATGTAGGATATTTGTGAATGGGTATAACTGTCAGGAGGCGCTGCGCGCTGAGGCTGTTACTTTTGTGTTTCTTTGGTTTTCGCAAAACCTTTTGAGCATCAGTAAACTGATGCTTAAAGATTGTGTTTAAAATCGTCAGTTGAAACCAGCATCTAAAGATGCTGGACTTAACTCATGGTTTTAAACACAAAGAACAAGCATACTTAAAATTTGAATATATGTTATAAAAAAGAATTGCAGCTAATTACTGGTTTTTATCGCGACCTCTTTCCTTATGAAACGTCCCCGAAACAAAATGTCCGGTTCATTGCCGTTCGTAAGTCGGAAGTGACTCTAATTCGCCACCCCCCCTCCTATTTTTGTTGCTTGATTTTATAATTGTTAATTTCATAATTCTCGAGGAAGTACACTTCATTATACTTGTTGCTCTGCCACAAAAATGTCTTTACTCATTTATACTTTTGTCTTTTTTATAATAGCTAGCTAACTTCAGCCGCGATTAAAAAAAATCAAACAAATCAACTGTAAAATAAGTAAATAAAATAAAATTAACCTTATTTTATCAGCAATGCTATCGAACACAATAATATTACTGGTAGATGATTTACTCCTCAGTTATTACCGGTTTTTTCATCTCCACGTTATGCAGATATACATATGCAGACAGCACATTTTGGCATAATACATAATATAGCCTAAGTTGCTGATGCTCCTAAACCGAACAACAATATTCAAAGAGATTAACAGCACGTTGGCCAGCTTTTGGCCCTAATTGTTTCAGTGCAATGTTTATGCAAGACTTTCTACTAATTTCTGATAGAAAGCTGGTGTTATTATGCTCCACTAAGCTCCTTTATTTGTTGTTGTTGTTGTTGTTATTTTGGTTTTTAGGAGCATTAGCAACTAAGGCCATATTGCTCCGGGAATATACGGTGGTCATTCCCTGACCTTTCCGCATCCTCCGTGTTTGGGGATGACGGGCTCGAACCCCGGTCTAATCAAGAAGCGTGTGCTACCACTGCTGCCTTCCCACCTGGCTACGGAGGCGCCCTCTCCTTTATTTGTGAGCTCCGCTAATGAAGATGACCATTTTTGCCATCATTAGCGATATTCTGCATGTTCTACGTTCCGATTCATTCCAAACATTTTCTGTTATGGTGGGTGACTGTTGATCACACAATATTCTGATGTTATTCAAACCACGAAACTTTGTTCTGCTCTTTCCATTTTGTAGTCATCGTTCAGCGTACATGTTTGAAATGAATTCCGGGTCAACCGCTGATTCCCTTTATAGGTCAAAATATTTACATAATTCGTAATTACAATTTCCTGTAATCAGAAAGGTGTTCCATAACTTGCGGCAGGATAATGCATGTTTTAAATAAACAGATGTTCTAGATTTTTAATCATTGCTAACAACGATTTGCTGATAGATCATAAACTGAATGTGCCTCATTCAGAAGTTTTACTTGATGGATTTCTCGCAGGGCTTGGGATGGTCGCCGACGCCGTTCCGATCCTTCAAAACGGAAGACGAACATTTCGTTTCATAAGGCCTTCGTGGGTGGCACAGGTTGTATATCACCTTCATTCCCACACTGGGTGAAAAGGACATGCGTTCGAATCCTGCCAATGACGCGAGGAATTTTTATGGGCCTTTTTCACAACGTGTCTGAGGTAGTCGGTCTCGATGAGGCTAGCATGGTTTTTTCTCACGGAAACTCGGGTTTTTCGTCCAGAAAACAGTAAATCAACTACAGAACACATGCAATTTTCAGACATGTTATATACAGCGCAAGTTGTTAATGCGCCCAAAACCCAAGACAACCAATCAGCCAACGAACGTTTCATAAAATTTTCTGTTTTATGAAATGTTAGCACTGATTTCTTTAGTAAGTAAAAGTATTTACATGACTTAACTGCACTGGTGCTCAAAAGAAAAGAAACAAATATATGTATAAACAAAAGATACATAACATTTTAAAATATATTTTAAAGATAATCTTTATTGTCACACATAAATATAGTGTGGTAGAATAAAATAGGACAAAATAGGTTAACAATCGATTCATAAGTACACATTCTTTCAACATGTACTTGGATACCGCAGCCCTAGGAAATAATGGTTATTTCCCGAGCTCACATAACAGTTAGATTGTAGGGCTAATTAAAAGTAAGATGTAAAAGTTATTCACATTCACCGATAGGTAGATGGAACAGAACGGGATTAGAAAGGACCCAGAACCATTCACAAGAGGTGTCTGATAATAGGTGTTCCCAGAGTGGGCATGCATATTCACTAGACAGCAGAAAGAACAGGTCACGCAAAATCATTTGTTAGAAAAATCATACATTAGTAGAAGACAAAAGGTGTACGACCATCCACTATTAATGACCACCAGAGGTTGTTGACAAACGGATAACGGGAGGAAAATCGCAAAGGCAGCTTTAAGAAGCGAACTTCTTAAAGCTGCCTTTGAACAATTGAACTGCGATACGTGGACCCTTACTAGTAATAAAGATTATTTATTTTTTATTATTTATTGAGTGTTGGACTAATGGACAAAAAAAAAAAAACTTCTTACAATGGTAAAACCCATTGTAAACTCATTAGGCTGATTACGTCCTCTCCTGGTGCAGGGAATGGAATCAACCCCAAAGGGTTTTGAAGACATTCAATCAAATTTCACGAATAATTTTACAGTCAATAAAATTAAACTTTATGCCCATACGGCTGCACGCTGAAGTCAAGCTCCTAGGTATCTTCTTAGACTCGGGGCTTACCTTCCACCACCACCAAAAGTATCTAGCCAACAAAATTCAAAGGTACAGTGCTATGATAAGGCGGGTCAGCAGGGCAGACTGGGGGCTGAAGCACAAAGCTCTTACTGTGATATACCAAGCGGCATACGTGCCAATTGTGTGTTATGGTGCCTCCATCTGGTACCGAAAAGCCATCCTAGCAAGAAATAAACGTAAACTGGATTCAATCCAAAGATTCATGCTCCTTTCAATTTGCAGGGCATGCCGCACCGTCAGCACCCCTGCTCTGCAGGTATTAACTGGATGTCAGCCACTATACTTAGAAGTGGTTAAAAGAGGGCTTTTTTATCACTTAAGGAAGGGAGTTCCAACCCAACTGCTAAATTTTCAACTTGACACCACAAACGGCACCAGGCAGGAAAGACGACGGATAACCAAACACCTACAAGAGATATGGCAACATGACTGGGACACTACAACAAAAGGGGCCATCACAAAACGATTCCTTCCATCCACAAGTTCAACTCACCCAGAACCTCCACCCTGGTTTTCGCCTGGCCTCCATGTGACCTTTATCATCACCGGCCATGGATCCTTCCAACAAAAACTGACCGCCATGGGAATCGAGAATGACCCACGTTGCCACTGCGGCGAAGAGGAGTCCTGGGGGCACCTCATGTATGAGTGCCCCAGCTACGACAACATTAGGCTTAAATTCCTCACCACAATACAGAGAAACCCTCGAAATCAAGAATCCACTCTGCTACTCGAGGAACATACCTATAAGGCATTAACCACCTATGCGCAAGAAACATTTGCACTTAGGCGAGCTAAGATTGCAGAACTCAGAGCCCAACAACTAAACCGGACCGGCGTGGGATAACTCTCCATTCCCCCAGAAAAACGCAGACATAATTATGCAAACCCAAATAGGGTAGGATCCACTGCAGGCATCATCCAAGGTGCGGGATGCTGGCACTCCTCGGAGTGCGGGATTTAAAAGTCATCGCAAACCCGAAATGGGTAGGATATACTGCTGGCACCGATCTAGGTGCGGGATCGCTGGCACTGACCTCAGTGCGGGATCTACAGGCACTATGCCATTGACAATTACACAGGGGCACCTGTCCCCTGTGACTTTTAAACCCACACTCTTTCCTATACTTCGCCTAAATTAGGGTGGATTTATTCTCCCCTGTCAACCCACCCAAATTCATTCTCCCTCAAATCCTCTCTTTTTCTATGCTCCTCTCTCTCTCCTTTTTTTTATTTTTTTTATTTATTTATTTTTTTATTTAATTTTTTATTTTATTTTATTATTATTTTTATTTTTTATTTCTTTTTTTATTTACTTATTTATTTGTATTACTTTTTATTTTTATTTATTTTATTTATTTATTTATTTATTTTTTATTATTTATTTTTTTTATTTTATTTATTTATTTATTTATTTATTTTTATTTTATTTTATTTTATTTATTTATTTTTTTTTATTTATTTATTATTATTTTTATTTTTTTTTGGCTCCGTCAGGAAGCTCAGGCAACCCTGGCAGAGGCCAGCCAGAGTATAATGGGCAGCCTGGCTCACCTCCCAGTGGTGGTGGCGGGCAACGTGGGGTTCCCTTAGGGGCCTTGCGGCTAAGCAGCCAGAGACAGAACAACAGACCACAGCACAACTCTGTCACAAACCAGACACCACACTTTTTCTGGCTTTTACAGAGATTCTGTAAATTCTTCACAAAGTACCATGGCGCAGATGTGGGAAACCACCGGTGGCGCCTTCCACAAAACACTATGCCACTATGTTCTCAGAGACCCATTGATTCGGTCATGTTGTGAACAAAACAGATAAAATTTCTCCCGATGGGATTCGAACGCAGCTTTTTCCACAAGTTGTTAAAGGATCGTAACCATTGTATTACTCGCGAGGGTTTGGAACCATTGGTACCCACCAGAATTTGTAGGTGAGAATTATAAAGGATAATTAATAGGTCGTTAGCATATCGAATGAAGAGTAAAGACGAAGAGGAAGGGGGGAAAATCAGAATTAATAACGAACTGAGAGGACGAGGTAGGTACCTTAGAAACTGCTTGACAATTAAGTTCTAAGACTGAATTCATTGCTCGAACGTCTCTTAGGACTCGGATGCAACGCTCTATAGCAGCTGAACTTCGTGATGACTTCTCTCTACAAAAAATTGTATATCGTAAGTCATTTGCAAGCAGTCAAGTTAAAACTTATGTGTTCTTGTGTTAAGTGAAACAAAGAGCGAATGCTACAAATTGGTAAAACAAGTGTTTTCAATTTGGTAAAACAAGTGTTTTATTACTGATTTAACAATGCTCACGTGCTTCACAATAGTTTTCAAGATTTGGGATGGCTGTGAGTATCATTAAGATAACGAGCGTTGTAGATGTCCAACGATTCCCATCTTGAAAGAACACGGAGAACAAGGGTAGCCTTGTGCAGGCGAAGTTTTTACTGCTTCTGGAATAGAGAAGTTTTTTCTGTTTTATTAGCTTAAATTGGCATATTAACTTATTTTCTAGAGTAGCTTTATATTCCTAGTTACGATACTTAGTTTAAAGTTTAACTTAGATAAAGATTTTGTAGGTATTACTTAGTATCGTTGGGTAAGGGTATCAAATCCACGTGTTACAAGTTGCAGCTCCGCTGAACGAGAAGTTTTTTAGCCATATTTAGTCGCTTTATTGACCAATTGTTATATCAAATAATTTTCTGTAAGTAGCTTATAGACCTAGTCAGGATCGTTAGTTTATTCTGAATTGAGACAGCGAGATTTGAAAGTTAATTAATACTTAAGTTTCCGTCGTTTTACCGTTCGTAACTTGCCGCCATTGTAATACGATACGTTATATCCCGAACGAGATAGCGTTAGCTTAGTATAGTACAGTATATAATATAATATTGTCAATTAATCAGTAAAATCTATTAATCTTGTTAAACTTCATTGTCAATTAAATTGTACTTTTTAACGAAATACATATAACGACTTATAACTTGATACGGAAGTTATATAAACGGAAATTATAGATAATACTCGATACTGAAAAATATACGTAGCGTTATAACTGTGCTGCCATATAAGTTTAGGTTACAATTTTCTACTGAAATTGAAATTTTATTGAAATTAAATCGAAATCATGACTTAGACCAGAGCAGCAAAAGGCTCAAGCTAATGGGAGGTGCTGTGGCTCAGGGGAGAACTGAGAGGAAGAGGCAGTTGCCCTCTGAGTCACTGCCTTTTAAAATGCACTGCTGGCATGATGTTTGTGGAGAAATCGGGTACGGGACATGATATTGCCATGGGGGATGTCTTTGTGTGTGGGCGATGTAAGGAGTGTAAGGAAATCAGGCGACAACTCAGCGTTGTTATGGGCCTATATGACAGCTTGAAGGACAGGGTGGATCCCTTCGAAGGATCTAAATTGAGGGGCCCATCATGCTCTCAGCTGCTCACATCAACGCCAGAGCTTGCACTTGGTCATCACGCAACACAGCAGTAACCCCCAAGACAGAATGCGCTGGTCCCACAGAAACTACTAGTTGTCGGTGACTCTATTGTCAGGGAAATGGGGGACTTGTGTGTAAAAAGGATAGGTGGAACAGGACCACGGTATGTCTGCCAGGGGCAAAGGTTGATGACGTTGTAGAGCGGATATCATCTTTTAAGGGCACAAAAGGTGATATAGTTGTACACATTGGTACTAATGATATTAAGAGAAGGAGACCGGCAGAATTACTTAACAAGTACAGGTCACTGTTGAAAAAAAAGCCGTGAATTAGGGTTGAATTTGAAAGTGTCTGCAATTCTGCACAGACGCGATAGGAAGGAGTGTATGATGAGAGCCTTGTCGATCAATTCGGCCCTGGAAAGATTGTGCAAGGCTCAAGGGGTAGAATTTTTTTCAGCCTGGTCTGTACTTGTTAACAGGAGAGACTACTTTTACAGGGATAGGATGCGCTTAAATAGAAAGGGTGCAAGAATGTTTGCTGATGCTATCGAGGCAGTGTTAGGTGGGTCGGAAAACTGCTAGCTTGGGGGGATACAAGGACTAAGAGATTAACAGTAGCCACTGGCAGAGATGAAAGTGATTCTTGAACTGCTTCTATTGGAATGAGCAGCAGCCTGGAAAACAATATGCAGGATATTTCAGAAACTGCTGGGAGTCATTGCGGTACAAGTAAACACATGACTTGCGTTAGGGTAGCTAAGAATCGGAACAGGTGCATGTATATTTGCATGTACACCAATGCTAGGAGTTTGATAAATAAATTTGATGAATTTGAGGTATTTCTCAAAACATCAAAGGCAGATATTGTTGGGATATCAGAGGCGTGGTGTCACACAGATATAAGGAATGCAGAACTGGAATTTGGGGAGTACAATGTTTACAGAAAGGATAGAAAGGATAGGAAGGAAGGAGGGATTATTCTATTAGTTAAGAAACACAAAAAATCCAAGGAAGTGAAGCCAGTCGACGTCGCTGGACAGTGCAGTGTCGAGTCAGTTTGGTGTGACATAAGCATTGGGAGATCAAAATTGAGAGTAGGAGTGTGCTATAGGCCTAATGACTCTGATGAGTGTAATAAGAAACTGTACAGGGAAATAGAGTGGGCCAGTAAATCAGTCTTATAATGAGGGATTTTAATTTCCCAGATACTGACTGCAATTTGTGGGTTGGTCACTCACACACTAGCAAAGCTTTTGTGGATTTATTGGATGATTGTTTTCTACATCAGCATGTTCGGGAGGTAACTAGAGGGAGTAATACTCTTGACCTGATTATCAGTGGTGATTCTTCATGCATTAAGAATCTGCAGATAAAGGAGCCACTAGGTGGCAGTGATCGCAGTGTGCTGAAGTGGGATTTACTCAAAGAGGTAACTACCATTAGGGGTAAAGGGAAGGATTTTTGCTTTTGTAAAGACCACTACGATGGTATGAGACAGTATTTAAATTCTCTACAGTGGGACCAACTGATGTGTTACCAACAGCAAATTGAAAATGGGAAGCATTCAAAGAACTTATCTTGGAAGCTACTAGGCTTTACATACCAACTAAGAAATATTGTTCAAGATTTAGGCCTAAATGGATGTCAGATGAACTAATGAGACATATGGCAGAGAATAAAAATGGGATACATATGATTAATGGGTGACATGGAAGCCTGTAATAGATATAAGCTGGTCTGTAACCAAGTCACAAAGGAGATTAGGCAGACAAAGGCAGATTATGAGAAATCCTTGGCAAAGGATGCAAAGAACAACAGAAAACAGTTCTTTACCTATGTAAACTCTAGAAGGAATGAATCAGATTGGTCCACTGGATATTGAAGGTTCAACAGTTGAGAATCCTACTCAGGTGGCTAACAAACTAAACGAGTATTTTGCATCTACATTCACAAATGAGGAGTTATTCAGGAAGGGGAATGCCATAGGTGAAGTGAAGTAAACTCTGACAGTGAGCTAGATGATTTTGTAATAACTCAGAGGAAAGTGGAGGAGAAATTTTTGAGGATAAACATAAAAAGGCACCCGGGGTGGATGGGATATATCCAGCAATATTAAAGGAGGCAGCAAAGGAAGTAAGCAAACCCGTAGCCATAATTATGAGAGCTTCTTTGGACTCAGGGGAGGTACCCATAGACTGGAGATTTGCAAACCTAAATTCACAAAAGAGGATCACAGGCTGACACAAGTAATTATAGACCTGTAAGTTTAACTTCTGTTCCAGGAAAATTAATGGAGGCACTGGTTAAAGAAGCATTGCAGGATCATCTAGACAAGACTTCAGTTATAGCTCGGATGCAGCACAGTTTTGTTAAGGGAAAGTCTTGCCTGACAGATTTGACTGGATACTATGATGTAGTCACAAAATAACTGGATGTAGGGAAATACTTTGATATTATATATTTGGATCTTAATCAATGGACACTTCTGTAATCAATGGACACTGCTCATCGTGGACTAATGTTATTAGTGGAGTCCCTCAGGGTTCGGTGTTGGGTCCACTGTTTTCTGTATTTATAAATGATATTGATGATGGTATATCAAGCTTAATGTCCAAGTTTGCAGACAATACAAAGGTTGGCAGGGTTGTTAAGGACACTACTGACGCTATGCTGCTGCAACAGGATCTGGAAAGGTTGAGCAGATGGGCTGAGAGGTGGTAAATGAAGTTTAACATTGACAAATGTAAAGTACTACATACGGGAAACAGTAACCCCAGAGCAACGTATCAACTCTGTGGTACTACACTGACAGTGGTAGAGAATGAAAAGGACCTGGGATAATTGTGTAGGCAGATATGAAGTTTTCTGAGCGGTGCAGACGGGCTGCAAGAGTAGCTCATGGTGTCTTGTCAATGATTTACTGGAATTTTTCTAGCAGGGATAAGGAAGTGATTATTCCCTTGTATAAGGCAATGGTCAGGCCACACCTTGAGTACTGTATACAGGTCTGGAGGCCTCATTTCAAGAAGGATGTAGAGCTGCTGGAACGAGTACAGAGAAGGGCAACGAGATTAGTGAATGGAACAAAGGTTGCTCTTACGAAGAAAGGCTTAAGGTTTGCAAATTACAGTGTCTGGAGACTAGGCACCGGCGAGGTGATCTGATAGAGGTGAATCAATTTTGAATAACTGGATAGAGGTGTATAAGGCCTTGAATGGTTTGAGCATGCTCAATGCCGATGGAATTCTTCCTCTTGCTCAGAATCTCTTGCTCAGAATAATCACATGAGAGGGCATAAATTCAAATTGAGGAAAGACAGATGTAGGATAGACGTGAGGAAATTTGCCTTTAGCCAGCGGATAGTTGGTTTGTGGAACAGACTTCCATTCCTTGTTGTGGAAGTTGATAGCCTAAAAAAATTTAAAGCTCAGCCGGACAGATATTTCGAACGAACTTAGGGGTGAAATGAGAGTGTTTTTTTTTTTTTTTTTTTTTTTTTTTGGCTGATGCTGCATAAGCTCGCTTTCTTGCATCATATGCCTCTACTAATGCCAATGCTAATGCTAATGATTCTTTAAATCCTAGAAACCGTCGAAAAAAGTTCTTACACTGATTGTTTCTAATCAGAAAAATTTGAATGACTCTTCGAATGATAGAAGAACTTCACAATAATCGAGAAACAGTTATTTCTTGCAATACTGACAAAAGATTATGCCATATGATCTGAACTAGATTCGTTCTGCTCTGTTTGGCAGATATCCAAAAGCTGTTCAGACACGAAGCGTGTGAAGAGTTCATTGTTCAAGAGTGTTCAGCGTGTCAAGCTGTTGATGATGATCCCTTCTTCTGGGATTCGATCATAATAGGTGACATCGTGGTGTTTTCACTAAGTTCTATAAACAAAGAGACACGGCATCGAATAGAGGTCAACGTGCCCTTTGACACAAAAAAGTTTCGTTTTCAAAAATCAAAACCCAAAGTGATGTTAATAACTTTATTCCTTAGCAATGAAAGCATTCACAAGAAATTTGTTCGGCCAGGTAAGACAGAAAATAACGAGTACTACGCCTAAGTTTTTGATCGCTTGACTGAGAGAATTCAATGAAGATCTCAATTTCGTTAAAAAAGGGAACTGGTTTCTATTGCATGATGGCAAAATTTTACAAAATTTGTATATTTAAGTTTTTCAAAGTAATGCTTCTTAAGGCTATTACTTTGAAAAATATTAATTTTTTTTAATTCTAACATCTAGTTTCCTTAAATTAATTGAGTTCTGAAACTTGGTTGCCAAGCCTTTTATTAATTATTTATTTAATTTTCTTGTATATACAAGATTCACTTTGATGACCACATTGTGGCCACCACAGTGGATTTGCCGATGTGCAGAATACTTCCTCCTCTTTTTTGAACACATAATTTTCACGGACACTCCTTGATAGTGATTTCATTTGGAGTGATCTGGGCTCAAATCTCAACGAAGAAATTCTTAACGGTTTCTTCAAGCGGGGGCTGTAGATATCTAGTTGATCTCAGACGGAAGGGGTGGGGAACCCGTGTTAGGGTATTTTTCCCCGTAAGTAATTTCGGGCTTTCTCACCAACACAACATAAAAATCGGCCCCTGAATGAACACATGTACAGATTTATAAAATTACCTTCTGAAGATTTCCTATTTTACAGGTTAAGTCGTGATTTAACCTGTTCGTCTCCCTTTTATTCATTTATGTCAAACCCTCTAAGAGTACTTTGCAACAATCGTTCATACTACATTTCATTGCCGCTCATACCATTATCACCACTATTGCAAGCAAGATTACACTGACCAACAAATTTAGGGTCATGTCTTGTTACGAGCATGAAAGTAAGTTTACTTTATAGGTTTTAGGGTGCTAAACACAGATATAGTGCTTAAATGCAGATTGGTTATTGTTTTCGAAAAAAGTAGATTTTTATATTTATACAAGGTATTTTTTTTATTTATGGGCAGTAAGATGTAACTATGAACATACCTGTATCGAACACGGGACCTTTTCGCCTTTCGCTTGTATTCAGCTTCGGGAGCATCCCTTTTCACTATCCAACGATAATTGGCTAACATGTGGCGGCACTCTATTTCTTTGTATCTTTGTTCCATCGCTGCGTTCACCATGTTTGTCGCTGACGGCACCACACTTTGGCGGGAAGAAATCCAGGGTGAGTGCAAGAAATGCATCTTCAATGACATGTTGCACCCCAGTTTTTCGTAAGAAGTAATAAGATCTTCCACAAGCTGCCTTTAGTTGCCAGCCTTAACATTTCCTAGAAAACCAGTCGAAACATTTCGAAAGGCTTTCCACGCTGATTTCTCGCTGTCACCAAGGGCATATTCGAACTGTTCGTCTTTGAAAAGTTGCATTATTTGTGGACCAATGAAAACGCTGTCTTAATCTTCTCTGTGAAAAATTCCTAAGATAAGAAGTCTTGGGAATTTCTCATGCAAGCATGTGAATGCGGGACTGAAGCCTTCACTATCACAAAATTTTTCATGAGCCCCAGTTTGATATGGAGTGGTGGAAGCAAAACTTTATTTGGATCTACCAGAAATTCAAATGCTACGTTCTTCATTCCAGGTGTTAATGATTTTCGTTGAGGCCAACTCCTCTTCTCGTAGTGGATATCCTTGGCACGACTATCCCACCGCAGAGAAAGCAACAATACGTAGTATAACTCTTTTGTAGTCCTAATAAAATGGCGATTACCTTTAAATCACCACATATCTGCCATTCATACTTCTGATAGTGTACACCTAAGAGGATATTCTCCATTTTTGCATATGTTTCTTTTTTGTGGACGGCATACTCAAGAGGTATTAAAGGTAGCATATTTCCATTGTGTAATAACACAGTTTTAAACCTAACCTTATAAATAGTCGCCATTCTTCAGGAACGTGCTTCATGGTCATTGCTGCTATTAGACCATCAACATCCTTACAGTGAGTTCACCTTCTGTTTGATAGAATTTATCGCAGTCTTTATTTCGAGTAAGAAATGTTGTCACGTTCAAAGAATGATCTAGAAGATTGCACTGTTGTAGCCTCTAGGACAAAAGCTCTGCCTTATTCTTTGGCAGATTGGAGCAGAACAGAAAGTGGGGCAGAACAGAACTTAATGACTTGATGAGGTCATTAAGCTCACTTTCTGTGACCTTATGTGGTATAAAAGAATAAAATTTGGACAAAATGGTGATCCTTTGATGTAGGCGGCTGCTGTACGTCTTTGTGTATACCAAGTTGATGTTTATCAGTATCGTCATCTTCATCAGAGTGTACAGAAAAATAGTAGAGTGGTTCAGGAATATGTGAGGCATGGGACGAATTGCAGATGGTATATTTGGGTACGTCACTGTCCACTTTTTTCATTATCGTCCCTTTTTCTAATAGGTGGCACCATACAGAAGTAACAGTCTGTGGCGTGATTTGTTGGCTCTCTCTATATCATGGGCACTGCCAAAGACATGAAACATCCCTTTCGATTCACCCACGCGTTGAGTTTTGATGAAGGTAGTGCAGCATATGTGTGGAGCCCAGTTCTTGTCTTCGTAGTTGATAATGTACAGTAACTTGCTAATATGAAACCCCAACTATAATTCGAAAACAAGAGCCAATCGACAAATTTTAATGTCATTTTCGTGTTTAGCAACATGTCAAGATTTTGTCAAAAAAATCAGCCAAAAAAAAAGTGGACAGTAACGTATTTTCATTTTCGTAACATTTTACTTGTTGACCAGTGTCATTAAAAGATCATTTTGAGACAAGCATCAGCGGTCGACATCAGGTGCTATCGACTGAGTTTGAATCCGTCAATGACGATTGCTTTGAAGCTTAAAAAAAAAAAAAATCTGGAAAAAAGTGTAAAACCTGAAGAGAATTTCTCAGAAATGGACTAATATCTGCACCTACCCTGTAGAATCAGGGTAGACGTGGTCTTACTTTAGCTGGTAAATAGCAACAACCATTCTGGGTTGTTGCTATTTACCAGCTAAAGGAAGACTACGTCTTGCCTCGTCAGGCCGACCAGGCTAGCCGGGTGGGTAAAGTTCCTGCCTAGCAACCCAAAGGGCGCGGGTTCGAATTCCGCCTCGGGCTTGCAAAAGTACTGCAAAAACCTTGGGAGGTGCATTATGGCCACAGAAGCTGATGCGCCAACAACTACCAAATTGCCTCATCAGATGTTTTTGTAAGGCAGTATAGTAGACGTACGTAGTTTCATAATGATACGTAATACGTTAATTTTTTTTATTAATATTGATTCATAATGATACGTAATACAAAACGTAATACGTAAAAAAAGTCGTTGTCATAGAAACAAAAAAAAAAATCGTTGTCATAGAAACAAACAAAAAAAATTAATTACACGTTGTCATAGAAACAAACAAAAAAATTAATTACACGTTGTCATAGAAACAAAACAATAAAAAAATACGCGTTGTAATGGAAAGCGAAAATCTTTAAATAACTTTCATCTTGATTTTTAGACTGATATTTATTTACTTCACTCAATAAACTTAAACTACGTTAAATTTCACAAAACGTTTTATTATCCAGTGAATAAACTTTATAGGAATACAAGTTTTATAATAGTGGGCTTATTTAATAATGCAAAGTGCCTGCAGCCCTAGCTTTCTAAGGATAATTAAACATTTTGTCAACTTCAACGGTGGATAGCGTGCTTCTTTATTTAATACAACGAAATATCGCAGTTAAAGGACACTGCCCTCCTTAAAAGCGTTTGCAACGTTACAATTACATAGTAACTAGTTCTGCGTGCTCGTGAAGAACGACAAAAAGAAAATAACTCATCTGTGTAACAGCGGATTGCTTGGGTGAATTATGTTTGGATGCGTTTCGTTTGTGTTAGCGTAGAAGCAAATAGTTATAAGAAAAAAGTTGTCTCGTGAATGCAGACTGCTGCGCGCAAAAGGAGAGTGATAGTTTACACAGGAGTCCATTTACTGAAATACTATGCAGATGAAATATTAGCTGCTTGTACACTTGCACAAAGCGATACACACACTTACACGCCAGCTGTGACACTGCCGTTCCTATATGCTTTACACGCGCTTACCGTCGTCCATTGGAATGTCGAAACGCCTGTCACTTCTCAGTTGGCTTTAGTTAATTCGGAATGATGGCCACCTGATGGCTTGGTCGAATTTCCAGTAGAAAGTGTGTCACCAGTTGACAGTTGTTACACTCGATATATATATTTATTTTAATGGTCGCTTGGGTGCTGGGGTGACGTTGACATGAGTTGCGTAATACGCACTATACCAACACCGAGTGAAGATATCAGCATGAAAAATAGTAGATAATTTATGTAACAGGATAGATATAAAGTCCTTCACTATTTTAAAAAAACGAGAAACTCACCTATATATACTTTAACTAGACGTGGACAATGTCTGAGAGTAAATGGGCCTGTAGTGCTGGGATCCATTGCTTAAATATAAATACGTATATCCAGTAAAAATTTTAATACACGTTTAATTACAAATGGTTTGTAGCTTTCGAGGCTAAACGGGCCTCTTCGTCAGCAAATACTTACAGAACGGAGACGTTAGAGACAAAATTTTAAAGGATACATTTGTGCGCGCAATGAGGCGTGCGTAGGCACGAGGTTGACCATTCAACCATTAGATTGGTGTTCATTGTTGTTTCATGGACGTGTGTGTGGTTATGCTTCCAGCGCTTATCTAGTCTCAAAACAGTTGCTTCCAAGATAGGGTGTAGTTTCATTCCCTTGTTGCGGTTCATAGTTCTTGAATTACATGATATATTAAACGACTCTAGCTAGAGGCGGTGGCGAAAGTGTCGGGACTGGTCAATCACTTCGTAGTCGCGCTTGGGATTAAGGTCATGGTGGATCGACCAGAACTGTTCTGTGATTGCGGATTGGTCAGTCTCAGCAAGGCGAATCGATCTGTCGTGCTCTGCAAGGCAGTCTTGAAGGCGTCTGGAGGTCTTCCCTATGTAGCAGCTGTTACAATCTTTGCAGGTTATGCGGTATACTACACCGCTGCGCAAGAGAGGGGCGACCGGAGTCTTCACGTTGGAAACCAGAGAACGCAAGTTTCTACCAGGTAGCTAGCTGCACGCATTTTATAT
The DNA here is from genome assembly GCF_048544385.1 of Mastigoproctus giganteus. Lineage (NCBI taxonomy): Eukaryota > Metazoa > Arthropoda > Arachnida > Uropygi > Thelyphonidae > Mastigoproctus > Mastigoproctus giganteus. The sequence goes on along the minus strand of NC_143588.1, from coordinate 21,297,332 downwards.
TGCATTCTCGAAGGATTTTTGAAATCTGGCCCGACATGCCTGGATAGTATGGAATGTAGGCGGCAGGTACATTGTCATGAGTTAATGGCGGTCTCGGGTGGATCGCGAGCTCCTGCGCTTGCAATAAGCACTTGTCCAATATGTGGGTTGAATAGTCACAATTGGCCAAGTCTGTCCTCACTCTGGAAATCTCGTTGCGCCTAGCTTCATCTGTGCTGGAGTGGCTCCAAGCCCGGGGAGAACAGGATGCGAGCAGTGCTGTTGAGATGGATTGGGGCGTGGCCAGATCTGTAGTTGGTGAACTGACCGCGCCACATTGGCTTGCGGTATACTGAGGTTTCCAGGTGTGGGCCCACGCGTTTTACCAGGACATCCAAGAATGGAAGGGATCCGTCCACTTCTAACTTTGTTTTTAAGTGCTTGCATCAAGTCCGTAGAGATGGATGAGACTTCATTCCGAATGTTATTCTTTAAACACTCTGAAGAAAGAGAATTATATCTGTAAACACCCTCTTTCAAATCTGTAGTAGTCAAGCACGAAGAATGTGGAGGCAAAACATCGAGAAAATTGTTACCTGATTATTATAATATAATTTTCGTAAATATTATACTACTGTGTGAAACATTTGCGCCTGATAATAGGAGCAAAGTTGGATGGGAGAGTACAGCTGAATCTGTTAGCCCATTATGCATGAAGGTTGTGTTCTGAAGACAGTTACCCTATTGTAAACGTGGTATCATCTCATCTTCTAACAGGGTTTTTTGGCATTTTCCTCTAATGGTGGGTGTGGTCTCCATTTTTCGTCAGAAGTAAGCCTTTCGAAATAAGAATGGCCCAGGGTAAATTAAGCCCGAGGATAAATTGGAGTTAAACCGCACTAGCAACCATTTCTGAAGAATAGTGAGGCGCTTCCTTAAGCTGATGTGGGCGATCTGAGAACTAAGTGAGTTAATTATGACTGATCATCGTCCCATTCAACAAAAAATAGTCTTCGTCAGTCCAGAAAATGTTTGCCAGCCAAGGTGGAAATGTTCCATTTTATTCAGCACCCACTGGGCAATTTAGGCTTATCTGCGTATATTTGATACATCATTGTGATTTCATAGGAATATCGGCGCATGCAAACACGAAGAACCTTTTTGGCAGCCCCATTCAAGGATTAACAACAGTTTGAGAAGTCATATATGTTGTGAGCGCTGGAGGTTCATCGATAGATACCGCTGTGTGACAACAACTTCTGGTAGAAGTCGAGGAGATTAGCTCATGTTCCACTGTAGATTTCATGTTTCTTGAAATCTTAATCATGTTAACGAGGGTTTTTCTTGAACATGGAGGTCATCTTGTGACATGTTTGAGAATTTGAAAAAGGCGGAAATCTGTAATAACAACGTGATTATTTTCATAAATAGGAGAATTGTTAACGCTTTGTCTCTCTGCAGTTTCTGCTAGCTTTACCCCCCCCCCACCTTTTTCATATGGTGCAACACACATAAAAGCTACTTTCCTCCTTTTACGTGCACAGTAAACGTGTTAATATGCAATTCTTGGCCCTGTGGTGGCGAATTCCGGGACTGTTTTTGTTTCTTAAAAAAAACCAAAAAAAAAACCGAATTAAATGTTATGCCTGATTGTGAAAATGTTTTTTTATGACGCTTCTCTTTAACAGTTTTCAGTTTTTTTAGTTGTTTAAGAACTTTAAGAAAAATTTAGGAGCAGATTCATATTGCTGAAACGTATAACGAGACCTGCCTCCATGGTATGTAGTAGCTACGCTGCTATTCACTCTTTTAGAAAGGTCTGACTTCGATTCCCTCTGCAGATTGGGGGGGAAGGAATTTTGACGTCCGTTGGTGGAGGTATAGGGCTATTCTCGAGATTATTAAGATTGTTATATAAACTGAAGCAAATTGCGATTACCGGTAAGATCTTTCGTTGAATCAAGAGCTGGCTAAACGATAAGATACAGATAAGAGACTGAGCGTCATAAATGGATGTTCTTCAGGATGGACTATTGTAGCAAGCGAAGTTTCTCAGGGATCAGTATTGCGGCTACTTCTATTTCTCATTTTCCTTAATGACACTGATGGCAGAGACAGGATAACTTGTTAAAATTTGTGGTTGATGTTTTAAAGATAAGCGGGATGGTTTCATGACCAGAATCTAACCATTTTGCTTCAGAACGACTTACATATGTTGCACAAATGGTCTGAAAAATGCAACTGTAGTTTAATGCTTCTAAATGTAAGGCTTTGAACCTTGGGAAACAGAACTCCACTTCCCTTGATTTCACTTATAAGATAGGGGAAGAGAAGTTAAAAGTTGGCAAAAAAGACTTTGAAGGGTGGGTGGTTATGATTCAATCAGACAGGAAATTTTCTTCAGTTTGAACAAGTGACTAGGAAGGCGCATGGTATATATATATATGATATATATGATATATAAGACCTTAACAAGTAGGGGAAAGTATGCCGTTGTCCGTCTATATATGATGATGGTGAGAGCGCATTTAAAATGTTGTGCTCGGGTCTAGAGGCTACACTTGAAGAAAGATATAGCACTTCTATAAAACTTCTATAAAGGGCAATCAGACGTGCTAATTTATGTGAGTATGAAGAACGGCTAAGAAGGTGCGAACTGCAAAGCTTGTGGGGGCGGGGTACCTGACAGAGGTATATAAGTAATTAATAGAATGAACGAAGGAAGTATATTTTCAGTGATAGAAGTCAGAAGAACCAGGGTTCACAAATACAAAATTTGGGGGAGAAGCCTGTATGTCATGAAGTTTAGTTTTGGGCAGCGTGTTGTAGACCACTAAAACAACTTGATTCCCACAGTAGTCGAAGCAGAGATTTAGTACAGTTCGAAGCGTAATTGGATACCCTCATTTTGGCCACAGGAAAGGTAATAGAGAAGTTTTAATTCCCCCCCTCCTTTTTTTTTTTTTTTTTTTGGAAGATGTGGAATACGCCCGCTTCCTTGCATCTTTTAGCCACTATGATATTAATACTACTACTAATACTAATTCCAGTTTTTTTTTTTTTTTTAATCACTCCAACCGGCCTCAGAAAACTGTTATAGTGAGAAAAAACTATTTTTCGCATTTCTAGTTGTATGTACAGTACATGTACAGTATTATCAAAAGGTAAATTTTGTTTGAGTTGAAGACGACTACGAAGGACTTTCAGCTTTAAATACATTTTCTAAGTGGGAAACTGAATGTTAATAAATAGATATTTGTATATTAATGCGCTTTACACAACGCGACACGCTGATATGCAGTTGTTCTTGAGGCATGACGTTTAGTACCGCGTATTTATTTTTGCTGATACACAAATACCGCGTTCCAATGTCAGTAATGGTGATATTATTTAACAGTTTCAATTCTAAAAAAAAAAAAAGAAAAGAAAAAACATCATCAAAATTTATCAAAAAAAAAAAAGAAACTACAACTGGAGAAGAACTTCAATGTCTGCTTTTCACTTCATTAATCTTCATTGCAAGATTAATGAAATGACTTCGTTAATCTGACTGAATGACTTCGTTAATCTGACTGAATTGCTTCATTATAATCTGATTTTTCTGGTACTTCCTATTGGTCTCTCTCTTTCCAGAAGTTCGGCCGACTCATTTTTGTAACACTGTTAGTTTCATTACAAATTATTTTTAATAATCTTGCAGCAATAAAATATAGGATCACAGATCAAAAATTCCGCGACCTACGAGAGTGCAAATCAAGTTTTTTTTTTTGGTATTTTTTGAAATTTGGCTTCTCCTATCCGTGACTACTTCAAGACACTGGAAACCTGACACACACTTAAATGGAATTTTCTGAATAGTCATCGACCAATTTCTATATAATTTCTTTTACATGAAACTTAAAAATATATTGTGGTCACATAAAGTAACGGTGATACTACAACTGCATGAACTTTTGGTAACACTGTGGAAAGGTACTTATTGCAATTTATGATATAATTTGATTGCATGATATGAGATACTGAGCCATGTATGGTACAATTTATATAGCCTTATAAGGTAGCTGTGAAGAAAGATCGAATATCACATAAAGAAAAACAGAAAAACAAGATCACTTATCCTTGCTGGAGATAACCCTGACTTCTAACCTTCCTTGATACATCGAAAAAGACTACGTTTTCTCTCTAGCTCTCGGCGCCACTTGTCTTCTAAACAGCTGCTAACTCTGTGAAAATCACTAACTATACACCCTACCATGGAATATTGTTCCCACATCTGGAGTGGCGTCTCAAAAACCTCTCAAACTTCTAGACTCTAGCCAAATAGAGCAGTCATGTTAATTAATAATCTTCACTTACAAACTTACTCCTCCTCCTATCACGCAGACGTTAAAGTTCTACCGATATTTCCTTGTGCACCGTTAGTATCTGAAATTCCATCTCTTTCTTTAAAATCAGTCCAAACACGTGCATCAGCTAGTAAACATCCAGTCAGTTCAGCCCTAAACTGACAGAACTATCTTTTATCGCTTCCTCTTTCCCTTGTCCCTTATACTTCTGTTCTTGAGATCAACCTTTTTATACATTTCCGGAGAATTACAACGTACAGAAATCCAAGTCTAACGTCAACGATTATATTTCCATTCATGATACCAGCAGATTAACAAAAAAGTCTAATAATCTTTTGTGTTCGTGGGGTAACATAAAAAAAGGAGAAATGTCAAGAAACAGCCCCCCTGGATGAATTTATTTTTACGTAATATAAAGGTAAATATGATCACTTTGGGTTCTTTGCAATTGATCACATTAAGTTATAAGAATATATATAAGTCCCAAACATATTTTTCCATGCTTTGATATTTAAAATAACTAAATGCACAAGGCATAATACATTAAGAGTTTAATATCTATATAATATCGGTGTGTAGATCAGTATACACACCGATATTATATAGATGCGTATATATGCTTTGATATATACGCAGCTCAGAAATAAACCATAGCTGTTCGCATAAACCTGAGTATTAGAATATTCGAGTAGTTTATTCAAAATATATTAAAATTTAATTTTGCGAAATGTATTTGCTATCGTTTGAAATCAAAATGTCATATCGCATTTTAGCGATACTTTGATTTAAAAAAGTAATAAGAAGAACTAATGGACAATTCTTTGAGCCTGGTGAATAAATGATATTTTTTCAATCTTGTTTCAAGATGGCAGATCGAAATAAAATTGCTCCCGTCTCTCTCTCTCTCTCTGTAATCTCGTAAACCCACTTTCCGCTTTTTTGAAAGTTGTCTAAAAATAGCCAACCATACAACGTACTAAACGACAGCGGTGACTAGTCAGCAGTTCACCCTACCTGAACTTATCGTTCACGTGTTCATGAACTGCTCAAGTTCAAGAGTGATTCTTTTAACCACTGAGTGCACTCTATTCACCAATATATACAACGATAGTGAAACAGTTTGTTTGTTTTGTTTTTCTTAGGTGAAATGGGCAGATCCTGCACCACCCGAACTAACCCACAGGTTTAGTTCGGGTGGCGCAGGATCTTGCTGCCCAGATTAAACCTGAGTGTTAGAATATTCCAAATTCTTTCTTAGGAAAGGATATGAATTTAACCTAATAGGTGTGAGAAAATTGTGACCACAGTGAGTGGCCGAGTAATCATATTTTGCTAAGGATGTTGCCTGTTTTTAATATTCGGTTTTAGGATTATATGATTAAATAGACGGCTGATACCAGTTATTGTTAATTCAGCTTGTGACTTGGTAATCCTCTGTTCTGGATTAACAAGAAGTATGCTGATATTTGGAAATATTTATATAGTTATACAGTGTGATTTGAAAAAAGAAGAAAAAAAAACAATGGTTGGATTAGTGCAAGGGCAACCGAGAATTGCATGTGTTCAAAAACCAGGCTAAGTCTGCTCCGGTTAAATTCCTGGGGATGTAAAGCTCCTCAACACACCCGCCTGAGACCGGCTTAGCCTCCGTTTTTTTTTTTTTTAATCGACAAGATTCGGACAGGACCTTTCCAAACAAATACTGTATGATCCATGTTACATCTTGATGTGAATATAAATATCAGTCATTTGCATTTATATTTTATCTCTGCTAATTTCTTCTGAAATTTCAAATAATAGATTGTATACCGTTTTTGCTTTGCTCAGTGAATTCCTAATCGGTATATTGGGTTTCAACACTTGCCCGTTTAAAAAGATGCAGGTTCGAATTCTATGGAGGAATTCTTAAACTCCCCTTTAATTGGGAGTAGCTAGTATCAGGTCGGATGGGGAGGGATTTTCCTTCGTGTGTCATTACGCATTTTTCAGCCCTATAACATATAGCTTGGCCTGCGAACACAGGCTCTCAGGATACAGTACACGTTGACTGCTGTGGGAGCACCATATCGTGGTTTCGTGGGGAGAATGTGTAGTCCCCTTATCCTGTTACCCCCTCCCCCCTAACAAGCTGGACACCTTATTATTAATCGAAAAATGACGATTACTTGAAAATTCTATTTTTCTTTAATTTATCGTTTTTTAATGCGCTCTGCTCCCTCCATACCCAACGAAATATGCTAAATTAAAACGTTGATAAATGTCTAGCCAAAATATCATGTTCAAAATATCAGAGGCATGCAGTTCAAGTTACATTTCATCTTCTAACAGCTTGTCAGTTTGATATTTAATGATCCAAACGGAAATCGAAAACTGTCACTGGAGTGGCCGTCTTTTGACTCACTACAGAGAGCCTTTTTTCAGATGATCTCTTGAAAGTACACATGTACGATAAATTAGTTATAAAACGCAGAGGTGAACCGTAAAACACGAACAACAAAGCTGTTCATTCCAATACTGTTTATTCAGTCCCTGAAGTTATCGATCTTATCTCCTCTTCACCACATGATAGACTTGGCTTCTGTAATAAGCCGACTTTTCTTTCATTTAAAATGGTCCCTGACATACAATTTCCGGTTTACAACGTTGCACACTTGAGGGAGTTAACTCGTATTAAATTTTCAAGAAACTAACATCTTATTTATAGCATCTTTTTCTTCTAGGATACCGTTAGCTCTGGCTTCAGCCAATGAGGGGACTAGGCGTAACGCATCCCCCTATAGTCATTCATAGCTGCTCCTGCTGTCTGACTCTTTGGGAGCGAGACAGGCATTTGGTCTGTTGCGTGGTGCGCTTGTTGCTCAGCTTCTTGTCACCGAAAGTGCTCTCCGAGCGTGGTTACTGTGACAAAACCGTGTTTCAGCGGCTGATGTGTATGTGAAACGAAGGATACTGAAAACGAAAATTTTCGATGATGTTCCGTTTCCATGTGGGAAAGTTCGTGTGAATCGGTGCTAGTTTTTGGTCTTGTGGAAATATCGACTATTAGCTATGGAAATATCGACTCTGTTTTCGAAGTGGTTCTTCAGCTGTATCATTTGGATGCGTAAGCAGGTGAGCGAGTGATGAAACTGTGGAGTAAACATAATGTGATGTAGACAGAATGACGGAGATGCTTTATTAGTTCAGTCTGAGGAGAAAACATGTAATTTATTGCACTGCCATGGCATGTCTCCGCAGAAGGGATCGCGGGGAAGGATCAACAGAGAGTTTGGCTGTTCACCCTTCCAAACGAAAATCCATCATTCAGGTAATTAATATTTTATGGAAATGAATATGTTGTGTGGTGATGCGGAACGTTCTGTGCCGCATTTTTTCATAAAGAAGCTTGATTTAGTCATGGGTTCTTAGAATGATCTTAGGACAGTGACTCAGTGTGGGTGACGTAATGGAAATGCGCTCTCGAAATATCCATCTTACGTTACCAGAACCAGTGCGTAGAAAAAAATTATACTCTTTGTTTGAATCACTAATTATTCTAGAGTTTTAGCTTTTCATTTACAAAAAAATACCTATGAAAAGAAAAAATAACTTACAATAAGTTATTATATGAGTTACATAAAATAATAATTATTATGTAAATTTTTATTATATAAGTTTTTATTATATAAGATATTTATTATATATCACAAAATAAGAAAACAAGCAAATAAATAAATAAGTAAAATAATAATAATAAAAATAAAATAAAAAATCCTTGAGACGAAAGCATAGTCACGGTTGTAATGAAGAGCAAAATATATTTTTATTAAAAGATCACGCCGTAATTCTTTCTTTAAATTGCTTCATTCAAAGTTAAAAGTTAAATTTTATATTTGTCAAAAAAAAAAAAAAAATGGGCTGCGGTGGGGAAAGCTTCGACCACCTGATTCGTTGAAAGATATCATAACTATAGTTATATCTTTCTATTTTCTAATCAATTTCTAAACCTATTTCTAAATATCTCTATTTTATATTATATTTTCTAATAATCTGTACATATGAATAATTAAGTTCCAGTGTTATAACTTATTGTTTCATTTTAGGTCAAGTTCTTGTGTGGTACAAAAACAGCAAAAAACTATATTTTAGTTATAAAAGTTTGTTATGTTGTTGCAAATTGTTGGCAGTTAAGATAGTATCTGTCTGTCTCATAAACTGTAAATTTAAGACTCGTGTACATAAAAGAAAGTTTGATGTTACCACAATTTCAAAACACCTCGTCAGGTTGGAATTCATATATCAGAATTTAAACTGAGTAATGAGTGGCGAATATTACGATAATATTCAACATTCCTGGCCTTTTTAATTGAAGAAAATTGATGCGGTGCTTAGGCTTTGCACTGAAAAGTAAATAAGGTAGGTGATGATGTTGTTTGATGTTACCTTCCAGCAGTTCTGCCATCTGGTCAGAGGAGTGCATTCTGATGTCCGGCTGCGTTTGGTGTTACCGCAATATTGCTAAGCAATTTCCAGTTTAGGAAAAGAGGAACAGAAATCATTTCAGGTTATTCTGCCTGGCACTCTTATACTGTTAAATGACACAAGAGTGAGAGTGGTCATTGAGGAGGGCTCCGTGTAGTGGAAGAAGAGGTGTGTGGTAGCGAGAGAACAGCTGTCATTAATTATGTACTATTCGACAGATTACAGTAAACTCTTCAAAATCCGTTACCCTCGGGGATTGAGAGGTGGCTGATTTAAAAATTTTTCCGGATTTTAAAGCGGTATGCTCAATAGTTGAGCAGTTTTAGAGGAGCACATTGCAATGAATATTAAGCACAAACAACTGAACCTATTCACTACTCTAAGCATCCATAATGACCAGCTTGTCTTTCATCTGTTTCTGTCAGCAGGATTTAAACTGCATGGATAATGCAATGGTCTTAATTCTCACAGCAGAACAAACTTTCTCTGGTATTACCTCACTTTCAACAAATACGTTTAACTCTATTACAATTTTAAAATCTGATTTCGTATACCACATGGTAGCTCAAATTAAACAACTTCTTTACAATTGTTTTATCCGCGTGTTTTAATTACAGTTAGTTGAATTCCTTGTGAATTACATAAGGAATTCAAGGAATACCTTTCCGACAAAAGGTGTAATTCACCAAGAATTTCTACCTGAAGTCAATGCTATGTTTTACGTTCAGGTGCTTCACAGACTATTGAAGTGCTTTTCCGGATGAGGCCATAATTCCGAGAGAAAGACAGCTGATTCTTGTGGTCAGTGCCGGACTATTATCGCGCCCCGGGCAGAAAGATTTTTCGGCGCTCCCTTTACTAAGAATATATATATATATATATATATATATATATTTTTTTTTTTTTTTTTTCATGATTTGTAAAATTTTGCTCCCTTTATAGAATTGCGCCCCGGGCAAGGACCCTGCTAGTCCGTGCCTTAATCCGGCACTACTTAGAAGAAGAAGAAGAAATCTTTATTGCATACGAAAATTGTCACGCACTTGTGCGTGACAATGCACCCGCCCATTCTGTAATTGTTGTGAAGAAATTCATCTGACGAAATTTCTGACGTTCCGTCAGAAATTTCGTCAGAGATTTGTCAAATGCTATGTTCCATAGCATTTGACAAATGACCATCAACTCTAACCAGCCAATCTAGCACCAGCGGACTTATCCTCTTTCCCAAGGTAAAAACTGCTCTCAAAGGAAAGAGATTTCGGGATGTTGAGGACATAAAGAAAAACGTAACACCAAACTGAACATCATCTCTCTAGACGCCTTCGCTGACTCTTTTCAGAAACTTTTAGAACGGTAGTGATTACTTTGAATAAAACTAAAACCATTTTTTAGCTCTATACTTTGTGTTCTTTTTATTGCACCTATCCAGGAGAAATTGAGCAAGTTAGGTAAATCTAGGCAGTGCTTTACATTTCAGGCTAGTTAGATTTTTATTTTTAATTGAATTATTTCTTTTTCCGTAATTAATAGATGTGAACAGCAAATAACTGTCTTGTTACCAATTGATTAAGTAATAATATATAACAGTAATTGTTTCACTTCATATACCTCACAAGATAATATTAACATCACATTTTGTAATACTTTACCTATTTCCTCATGTATATTTAATAAAAATTTAAATGCAATCACTTATCGAGCCTTTCTAAATTTCATTAAAATCAGACCAATAGAAATTTGGCAATTTTTATTTATTTTTTCATGGATATTATATAGGCTATCTACATACCATATATTGTAACTGAAGCATGTTTGTTGCCATCCATATTAGAAGAATGAATGGGCAATTTTGTAGATCTGCAGAAAGGAAATGTTATCGGTTCACGCATAAGATTTCAGGATTTTAGGAAATATTTTAATAGTGTTGCACAAAACAGACTGCTGTACAAGTTGGAGCAGTGTGGCATTAAGGGCAAGTTACTGTTCTAGATAAAAGGATGGTTGAGGAGAAGACAGAGAGTGGTTATTTGGACACTGCTCCTCATGGACAAACGTTATTAGTGAAGTTTCCAGGTTTCAGTCTTGGGCCCATTGTTGTTTTCTATATTTATAAATGTTATTGATGAAGGTATATCACGCTTAATGTCTACGTTTTCAGATGATACAAAGGTTGGCAGGGTGGTTAATGACAGTAATCAGGGTAAAAAGATAAACTGCAACCGTTATCAATCCACTGCAGGAAGCCTTCTCAACGATTCATGTTGAGGGAAATGGACCATATAATCTGCCACGCTGGTCCAGTGCGGGTTGGCAGATCGACCGTATTTAGCAGTTAGGGGCTTGAACCCCGGTCTGTTCAAAGAGCGTATGCTACTGCATTCCCGCTCCTGGCCACTGGTAAGTTGCTGCAACAAGATTAAAAAAAAAATTAGGCAGATTGGCTGAGAAATGGCAGTTAAAGTTTAACAATGACAAGTGCAAAGTACTGCATATGAGTAGCAGTAATCCCAGATTAACGTACCAACTGCTGGTACTGCCCTCAGGGTAGTGGAAAATGAAAAAGACTTGGAGGTAGTTGTGCAGTTAGATATGAAATTTTCTGAGCAGTGCAAATAGGCTGCCAGGACAGCACATGGGGTTTTGTCCATGATTGCCGGGAGCGTCTCAGCACCCAACGTTTGGGACACCGTGTGCTGGCGGATTCCCCAACCAGCTCTCCGCTCCACTCACAAGCTTCTTGCTCTTCCTTCGAGGCTACATTTTAAAGATCGGTTCCTCTCTTATCAGAAGCTCCATCTGGTTCAATCCCTGAATGCTGACTTGTTTAAAATCATAGATGATAAAAAGTATAGACGGCTCATCCTAGATCTGCACGTGGTCTCCACAACTACCAACTGATCTCAGATCGTTCTGGCTGGGCAAGAAACTCGCAGAAAACCGGACTCAAGGAAAATATCTTTTGTTATCACACTTTGTATTATTTTTGTTATTTTGTATTAGTTTTCCTTCCAATTCAATATTATCTACTATAAGAACTTTTTTTTATATATATATATAATCCTGCCTATAATTTAATCTTTATAATCCCGGCGAGGTTATCTCTGCCGCTTGTTAACCCCTGGCATGATGCCGTGAAGGGTATTGTAGGGTCGTGGTATCTGCGTGTACCGATGATATATACAGGAATTTTGCTAGCAAGAATAAGGAGATGATTATTCTATTGGCAGATTCCCCAACCAGCTCTCCGCTCCTGTCCCAAGCTTCTTGCTCTTCCTTCGAGGCTACATTTTAAAGATCGGTTCCTACCTTATCAGAAGCTCCATCTGGTTCAATCCCTGGATGCTGACTTGTTTAAAATCATAGATGATAAAAAGTATAGACGGCTCATCCTAGATCTGCACGTGCAGATCTAGTTTGCCGCATGGTTTTGCCGCACCTTAAGTACTGCATATAGGTCTGTAGACCTTATTTTGGGAAGGATGTATATGTGCTGGAACGGGTACAGAGAGGGGCGGTGAGACTGGTGAAGGGAACGAAAGGATGGTCTTACCAAGACAGGCTTCAGCTCTGCAAATTACGGTGTCTGGAGACTAGGAACCTGCTAGGTGATGTGCGTTCTTCCTCTTCCTCAGACTACACACATGAGGGGTTATAAATTCAAATTGTGGAAGGATGGTTTCAGGATAGATGTGCGAAGGTTTGCCTTCAGCAGATCTCCGCACATGGGCGGTTTATTGTTGGAACAAACTTCCATCTGTTATCGTGGAAGAGGTAGTTTGAATAAATTCAAGAAAGAACTAGACAAATTATTGGTTAGGATGGATAGGTCATATTGGATTTTTTTTTATTTTTTTTTTTTTGCTGATAATTTTCAAGCTTGCTACTGCTACAACTGATGATAAAAGTTGCTTTTTGCACTTTTTTTGATATAGATAATGAATTATTTTGGCGCGTTTTTCATATATGCGCATATTGTTTTAACCACGTCCATTTATCAGTCCGTCCGCTAGTAATAACTCCGTTTCTTGCGTATGGATTATCATGAAATTTTATATTTAGACTTTTAAAAAAGATTTGCCGATCTATCTGAAATTTAATTAAAATCTGACCAATACAAATCCGAAAATTATTATTTATTTGTCTGTCTGTCCGCATATAATAGCTCACTCAGTGGATGGATTTTTATGAAATTTTATATTTTCCTTTGTTAGAACGATTTGGCGAGTCTTTCCAATATCATTATGTCACTAAATTCGAATCAGTAGAATCCGCCAATTGTTATTCCTACATAGGCTATTCATATACCTTTTATATATACACCACCCTATCATTAATATCCGGACATCCCTCCATGGATGTGGAAACAGGTCCTGTGCATGCAGCACGTCACAGAACCTGCTGTAAATATGCACACTGGACTTCGAACAGACAAATGCAAAAGCGGCCATGCAAGATGACACGTTCACAGAATTAACAGACTTCCAAGGTGGAATGGTAGTAGGATGCTACATAAGCAAGGGTTCTGTACGAGACATAGCAGTCACTCTGGGGATCCACAGATAATCTGGGGATATCTAGGTCAACGGTTAGTGATGTCATATGCAAATGGGAGATGAATGGGACTGAATCTGCCAAAAAATGGCCTGGTAAACCTCGAAAACTAACAGAATAAGGCAAGAGAATTCTGCGAAGTACTATCCCTGCGAAGCACAATCCCATTATGCACTTCCAACATTATGGCAATACTTTGGGGAAGACCCATACCTGTATCAGCGAGACAACGCGCCATGCTATACTGCTAGGGTCGTAACAGAGTGGTTTGAGAACATGGGTGTGGAAATGTTGAATTGGCCAGCCCAGAGGGCTGATCTGAACCCTATCGAGCATCTTTGGATGTATTGGATCGTCGGGTACGTGCATGTGGAGATCGCCCAAAGAACAAGACCGACCTGGTGGCTGCGTTCAAGGCCGAGTGGCGGAACATATCACCTGACATTTATAAAAAGCTGGTTGAGAGTATGCCGCGAAGATTGAAGGCCGCCATAAAAGCGAAAGGTTTCAGCACAAAATTTTAAATGACACAATAAAAGCTCTTTTTTTTTTTTTTTTTTTTTTTGTCTAAAGGCAGGTGTCCGGATATTAATGGTAGGGCAGTGTGTGTGTGTGTGTATATATATATATATAATGATCAAATTCATCCCAAAATTAAATAAAGAGATAGAAATTAATAAAATATATATTAAAAATAAATAAGAAAAAATAATAGGAGAGCTAACATCAGTGGCAGCAGAAAAGCACAATCCACTACATGTTGCTTATAATAAGCTAAATTAAAATAGGATATTTGCCAGTAGCATGGCAAACCAGTAGAGTGAAAAGGAACTTAACCAAATAAAATAACATAACAATAACAGAAAAATATATAGAGGGGGGGATTGAAGCAAGGTTCCTAAAATAGTTTAGAAAATTAAGCCAATTAAAAGAAATTTAGCGGCGCCCCCTTGAGGGTACACGATTCCGAATTATGTGAAATCTCACTAAGGTGGAAACGTAAACTAACAACATTACATGACCAAATAAATTGAAAATAATAATTAATAAAATAGATTGACCATTATGCCCCATCTCGACAGAAGATGACGAGGCCAATAATAGTCAGGAAATCACTGCATTTCGAACGCTAAACAAATGTGTGCAACGACGGAATGATACTAAGATTAGACCGCCGATGCAATAGATTTGCATAGCGGTGGTCCTTATGCAGCGAAAAATAATAAAACAGAAAGCCTAGTACTCGCATGGCCAAACCACACCCATTGACAAAACAATAGTTGAACTGAAAATATATAGAATCAAATTAAGCTATAGATGGCAGTACGAATTTGGCCATGCGAGTACTAGGCTTTCTGTTTTATTATTTTTCACTGCATAAGGACCACCGCTATGCAAATCTATTCCATCGGCGGTCTGATCTTAGTATCATTCCGTCGTTGCATGGATTTGTTTAGCGTTCGAAATGCAGTGATTCCCTGACTATTATTGGCCTCTTAGTCCTCTGTCGAGATGGGGCATAATGGTCAGTCTATTTTATTTCATTTTATTTTCAATTTATTTGGTCATGTAATGTTGTTAGTTTACGTTTCCACCTAAGTGAGATTTCATATAATTCGGAAACGGGTACCATCAAAGGGGTGCCGCTAAATTTATTTTAATTGGCTTATTTTTCTAAACTATTTTAGGAACGTTGCTTCAACACTACCTTCTTCATCTTTATTCTCTCTCTCTCTCTCTCTCTCTCTCTCTCTCTCTCTCTCTATATATATATATATATATATATATATATATATATATATATATATATATATATATATATATATATGAGTAATATGGAAAGAAAGTTAATAAATTGTAACAAGCTGTAACTAATACTTATGGGCTTTTTTTAAGCCCATAAGTATTAGTTACAGCTTGTTACAATTTACGTAATGTATAATTGCTCGTGCAGTTACGTAATGTATAATTGCTCGTGCAGTTGCTAGAGCAATTATACATTACGAACATAATATGTATAAAATATTTTGTATAATATTGAAGATAATAATATAGAAGGTAATTCAAGCCGACAATACCAAGCTGGACTTAAAGAAACGCAAGGGATATAAAAAAAAAAAAAAAAAAAATATATATATATATATATACACACATAAAACTTATCGTTGTCTACCGACAATCTAGATGATTTCAACTGGGGCCAACCACCCGGACTGAAGGCAAAAAACAAGGAGTTTTCTGTTTCTGTAATGATCAATATCTGCTAAGATATATAAAAATTCAGAGATTAAGTAATTTGAATCTAAACCAATTAAAGGTAGTTAAAAATTTTTGAATCAAAAGGAAGATATTATAAATGTAAGCATACATTGAACATAGTTGACCCGAGAGAGAACGTAATTTAATAATTAAAATAAGAATAAATGTAAAGTGTAAGGCATATCTACCGTATCCAGGACAATGTAACAACTAGTCGTTATGAAATAATAATCCCTCTAGTGAGTATATATGTGGTGACCCCTATGTGATAGATGGATATGGTAAAAATAAATAATTAATTAATTAAAATTAAGTTAACGCAAAGAGAAACATGCGGATAGTAAGATGAATAAAAACTAATAGAGTAGGAATAATAGAACCCGAACTCCATACAGGCGAAAATATAGTAGTACAAATAAGAAATAGTTTCTCTTACATCCTCGGATTACCCTAATAATTTCGGAGAAATAAGACTAAAGAGTGTAGGACAGCTTAAAGACGATACAAGATATAAGTTGTAGCTCGTTCCTATAGTAGGACCTATAGTAGGACCCTGAGCTGAATTTGCATGTCACCTTAGCGTGAACTTAAGTATATACAGTGTGATTATAAAATAAAATAAATGACACACTATAATTTGCAGGCCGGTGGGTACAAGTTTTCTAAGCCGTAAGACACCAAGAAAGCAAAGTGTATCCTATGTACATAATATACATGGCTCTATATCCATAATTATGGTAATTATATTGAAGCAATGGGTTCAGGAAATACATTTTTGAAATTAATTATATTTATCGCCTTCCTGAAGTGGTATTTCAGGTAAGCGATAGGGAAATTATTATTTATCAACTTATTGTACAATGCTATTATGTTTGTCGCACAGGTTGTATTTTTATTGCAAACAGAAGCAATCCTCAGGCATTGGGATAAAATGATATTAGCATGCACGGATTTCGATATATTAGATCTCCAGTTTGTAAGGCCGACTACATTGAAATTAAATGCGTCTCTTTTATTATATACGTTTACATTATTATGGAATATTATTATGGAATATTTCTATATTATTATGGAATATTTCTATACGAAGATCCAGGTAATTTGCTGTAGTATCAAAACAGCTCAAGGAAATACACAAACATTTTGTAATTACTCCGGTTGACAAAGCTGCTTGCAATTATGAAATTATATGTAAGTCATATTACATAGAAATTATTAAAAATGAACTGCAGTCCAGTAGCACATACAAATACAAAGCATCTTCCCCTAATGTAATAATCAAAAAACTAATAGCATTGCATAAAAAATTAAAGTTACAGTACAATAACCCTAAAATATCCGTTTATATATGGTATACCTAAATTTCATAAATCATCTATTGCATTTAGATTCATAACATCATGTAGAGATAGTTATGCTAAAATTCCAGGTAAAACGTTAGAAAAGTTACTTAAAACTATATTAAATAATGTAAATAAAACTATTATAATAAATAACTTACCAATTATAAATGCAATATAAAATAACAATATTCAGCAAATACAAACATTTGACTTTAACCGTTTATTCACTAGTATCAATCTCGACAATTTAAAAGATGTTCTCCAAAAACTATATTTCGAACATAAAAATGCTATCAAGTTTGATTTAACCTACCGGGATACTCTAATAAATTTATGTATTTTTAAGAATTACGTATATAACGGAACTTCGTTATACTTACAAGTGAATGGCACCCCTATGGGAAGTCCAGCATCCTGCATAATTACAAACCTCTATCTATATTCTACAGAAAGAACATTCGAAGATAACCTACTTATGTTCGGATACGTAAATGATCTACGTGTGTTTTATTGTCCGCATTTCGTTCAGGATTACAGCAAATTATATCCAGAAGAACTTGATACTATAGCAAACACTTGATTCTATTGAAGAACTTGATACTATAGTATCAGAACAGTTCTGATACTATAGAAAATTACCTGGATCTTCGTATAGAAATATTCCATAATAATATAGATGTAAACGTATATAATAAAAGAGACGCATTTAATTTCAGTGTAGTTGGCCTTACAAACTGGAGATCTAATACTGTATATCGAAATCGGTGCATGCTAACATCATTTTATCCCAGTGCCTGAGGATTGCTTCTATTTGCAATAAAAATACAACCTGTGCGGCAAACAAAATAGCATTGTACAATAAGTTGATAAATAATAATTTCCCTGTCGCTTACCTGAAATACCACTTCAGGAAGGCGATAAATATAATTAATTTCCAAAATTTATTTCCTGAACCCATTGCTTCAATATAATTACCATAATTATGGATTTAGAGCCATGCATATTATGTACATAGGATACGCTTTGCTTTCTTGGTGTCTTACGGCTTAGAAAACTTGTACCCACCGGCCTGCAATTATAGTGTATCATTTATTTTATTTTATAATCACACTGTATATACTTAAGTTCACGCTAAGGTGACATGCAAATTCAGCTCAGGGTCCTACTATAGGAACGGGTTTGCGATCCCGGGCATACCCGAGCTACAACTTATATCTTGTATCGTCTTTAAGCTGTTCTACACTCTTTGTTCTTATTTCTCCGAAATTATTAGGGTAATCCGAGGATGTAAGAGAAACTATTTCTTATTTGTACTACTATATTTTCGCCTTTATGGAGTTCGGGTTCTATTATTTCTACTCTATTAGTTTTTATTCATCTTACTATCCGCATGTTTCTCTTTGCGTTAACTTAATTTTAATTAATTAATTATTTATTTTTACCATATCCATCTATCACATAGGGGTCACCACATATATACTCACTAGCGGGATTATTATTTCATAACGACTAGTTGTTACATTTATTGTCCTGGATACGGTAGATACGCCTTATACTTTACATTTATTCTTATTTTAATTATTAAATTATGTTCTCTGTCGGGTCAACTACGTTCAATATATGCTTACAGTTATACTATCTTTCTTTTGATTCTAAAAACTCTAACTACCTTTAATTGGTTTAGATTCAAATTATTTAATCTCTGAATTTTTATATATCTTAGCAGATATTGATCATTACAGAAACAGAAAACTCCTTGTTTTTTGCCTTCAGTCTGGGTGGTTGGCCCCAGTTGAAGTCATCTAGATTGTGGGTAGACAACGATAAGTTTTATGTGTGTGTGTGTGTGTATATATATATATATATTATATCCCTTGCGTTTCTTTAAGTTCAGCTTGGTATTATCTGCTTGAATTACCTTCTATATTATTATCTTCAATATTATACAAAATATTTTATCCACATTATGGTCGTAATGCATAATTTCTCTAGCAACTGCATTGTCCCATAAGTATTAGTTACAGCTTGTTACAATTTATTAATTTTCTTTCCATATTACTCATATATATTTATATATATATATATATATAGAGAGAGAGAATTAATGTTGACATCGTAGTTTGAATCTTGTCGATGATGCAATGAATTTATTGAAGTACCTGTATTTTGAATTCCAATAATTTTTGGTTTAACATAGCGGTGCTTTGGATCAAAAAGTCAAAAACTATCAGTATATTCTATATTAAGTAATTCTCTATGTCATTGTCCTGATATAGAGAATTAGTTTATATATTTTTTCTCTTTGGATAGTTGTACAGTATACTTTATTGCCAGAAGTAACTGGATTTGGAATAATGAACCCATACCGCCATTCACTAGTCAGAAATAGGTATAGGTGTGAAAGAAACTCTGTGCACACTAGAAGTAAGCTGAATGCCATTAGCAATCAATCTGTTCTGGCAATTTCAGCAAAACTGCTACATCTGGATCAATGATGGCTAACGGAATAACCAAATGCGAACGTCATGGTACTAATAAGCTGTAAAAGTTCGTTAGACGGAAAGAGACTGGAGGGCGTTAAGCAGGGTAGTACATAGATCCCGTCAACCCTCATCGAATACTGTCAACTGGTACACACGACTGATATTAATTTCAAGGATGATACTTAGGGAGCTGCATATCATTTGATTTTAGGGAAGCTTAGCGGTACACAAGTCAACCATCAAAGTATGCAATTCACAGCGGCAACTTGGCTGGTCCCTGAGACGTTGGAAAACTGCGTTATGGATATTCACAGTACGCAGTTTCCGTGATAGCCGTGTTTGGTCTGTCTGATGTTCCGAAAACGTTATTTACCAGAGTGTGTCGTCCATATTTGTGAAGTTTAACAGAAGTGTCCGGATTGTCTGGGGGTTGTATCTCGTTATGCAAATTCAATTGTTGTTTCTGGAACGACAATGGGATTTGAGTCATTGTTCCAGGAATAATGAATGCCATGCGGCACATTGACGTTTTGGGCCATCCGCTCTTCCTACCCTATGGCAACTGTGTGGGAGGTCATTTTCTGTTTCAGCATGGCAATGTATTTTATCATGCTGCACAACACAGTTTGTATTGAATTGACCTGGTCAGCAGTCAAAAACTTCATTAACCTGTCTAGAGACCGACGCGCGCGCACGCACGGACGCAAGAAAACCTACATAGTTAACCTCAGTGAACATCTTCGGGATGAAATGGAAATCAGTAGCTGAATTTTATGAGTGTGGAATGTAGTTCCCCCAGAAGTCCGGCTCCGAGGTCTCGTAGTGGGAGTCGGAAGAAGTAAAGTAGGGGATTACTCTGCAGCGTGATGTACGAAATCCCCGAGTCTCTAGGGTAGCCGTGAAGACCGGCAGAGAACCTGGAAAATTGGCGATTAAAGGGACTCTGGTGAACATCAAACCGCCGGCCATCAAGATTTGTGGTTGTTGACTTGTTTTTAATAACAATGGGAGCTGCATTGACTATTATTGAAGCAGATTCTGTGAAGAGTTGGTTGAATAATTACAAATAGTTTTTGCAGTATACAGATAACTGTAATGGGCCTAAAATCCTTAGATTCCCTTGGTTTCACTATTTTCGATAATATAAGCCATACGTGGTAGTTGTTCTACTTCTTTGATGCAATTGCTTTGCCAATAATTCGATCAAACAGATATAGCTGCGGGTCTATAACGAAAGTGCTGCTGCTGCTGCAGTTTTTTTATAGCAGGAAGGCAGGTGTTCCAGGGTGCTTTGTTCTGGAGATTGTTTTGTTTAGTTTAAGGGTTTCCTTTAAGTCTTCAGGGTAATGGTAGTGTTGTTCAGTGAAATTGGATGGGGATTACTTTTTTGGAGCCCTTGACGTCCTGTGATTGGCTTGTATTATCAAAGTCGTTCTTACCCACACATTGAAGATTTTATTATCTATTTAAAAACTGTTATTCTGCTTTCTGTAAATTTTCTTTAAGGATCTCAGTTTTTCTGATGTTATAGTGTGCCTTTCCTTTTACATCTCAAGAAAATTGCCCTTTTTGTAATACTCCCTGTATGCGTTTTGCTTCCTTTGAAAGGTTGTCTTTGTTGTCTTATTAAACTATAGTGAGGACCTTGTTGAAATTCGGTTATATTTATTGCTTCCTCAGTTGCTATTTGCTTGTTCGTTAGTAAGTTGCTTATTTGCTTCTGTTCATTCCGTTAGCATCCTTTCCCAATTATGTATTGCGAATCGATTCAGCATTCTTTCTAGTTTTATGTATTTTGTGGAAAACATGGGTGTGGTTATTTCTTTCTCTGTTTTGTATTTGTTTTGATTTACAAGTGTTTTCATTCCGATGTCACAGCCTAGCGGGGTATGATCTGATTGAAAACCTTGATACTGAGCGTTAATTTAATCCCACTGATGTGAAAATCTGACTTACAGATTAAGTTCACTGACAATTTCTTGAGGAAATTGAAATACATGTATCTTGATCGCTATAAAATACAAACGTTCGTGTATTATGTATTATTAGAGCGCATATTATAAGTGCTATTTAATCTGATGTGCATGAACTTATTTTGAAATTTTCACTGGTATGGAAATATTTCATAAAGACAGGTTACGCATATTGGCCGAATCTGTTATTATTGTTGAATCATTCTCTGCTGCGAGACTACGAATCATAAAATCTGCTCGTGTGAAATAGTTTCTTATTGTAGGAACTATTTTATTGTATAAGTGTAGCAACTATTGCACTGTATGATCTATTTCATTGTACAAGCATAGAAACTTTGTACTGCATGAACTGTTTCATATTTCAAAGCATGTTTATATGTATACTGTCTCTAAGCCGTCAAATATGTTGCTTCGGTTTTTCTGAAACAGTGTGGTACATTAATGACTTATTTCAATATTTTTTCAGTCTTTTCTCACACCAAAATCTTTGCTTTATGTGATGACACCAAACCATTTATCTTCTTATTACTTGTCGGAAGTAGCCCTAAACGTTTGTTTAGGCCTACTTTTTTTTGATAGGTAACTAAAGCAAAATTTAATTTCTTTTTGTTTGCGTTTTTCCTCTGCTTTTTTGTCGACATTTTAGCAGACATTAACTTCTAGTGTTCCTCATAGAGTCCTGTTTAAAAAAGTACATACCCATCTATACGTAAAAGCTGTCAATACCTCTGAGAAAACATAAGTAAATTTTCTTTACTCTTTGCTTAGTAGAAGGTTCTAGGTTGTTACGGGTCCTCAACTTCATTGCCTTCCCCTACATGACCCATGAAGGGATGAAAAGGAACTGCATGAGCTAAATAAACGCCATAAGTATCTAAGCACCCCAGCTGTTGGTGAACTATTTCTGGTGCTGCGCGAGGAAGGGAGGGTAACTCCTTCTTGGCTGGTTAGATCTGTGGAAGCCTTCACTTTTGCCTCTATCTCCTGAATGAGGCACTCAGGAGAAATATGTGCGAGCACGTGCCGTCTAACTTATCAAACAAATGCCGCATACGTTGGCTAGTATCGGGATTGCTTAGCATGTGAAACGTATGACAGCGGAACTATGCCAAAGGACAAAGTCTTAATGTGTAGAAATTGAAGTCTGAGACATGCTAGAAACTAAAATATTAAAATTTTTATAGTGTTGATACTTGAAAGACTCGAGGGTTGCAGAAGAAATATAGCACTCTGTGACATTTTAATTCAGTAGCGCTGTTAATTCGAAATAAAATCTTACTTTGTTCAATCTAAAGTAGTAAGAATGAGTACAGAAGAATTTTCATCATTTATATGCAATGATTATAGAAAAGATCAGAGCTGTGTCGGGGGGGAGGAAATGGAGCGGTCCACGACGGTCCCAGGGAACCGTGCTTTTTAAGTAAACTTCAGCATGGAACATCATTATGTTTTACTTATTGTTCTTAAATATTGACTTGCATATTTTAAAGGTTTTATGTATTTTTACGCATTTTATATATATTTTTTGGATTGTAATGGTAGCCTAATTACTTCGCTATTGACTATGGTTAGATCAAGATGTCAGCTACTTTCTTTGATCACTGGTCAGTATAATAGAGAGGGTAGTTTAGTAATAGTGTATTCTTAGCGGCTGCCGTAGCCGAGTAGTCAGGAGCGCGGATGCATAAGTACCCATGCCTTAAGTGACACGGGGTTCAAGCCCGTGATTGCCAATTACGGTGTTGTTTCTTTTATTCTGTCTATCTTGTGAACTCCTCTGACCATTTGGTCATCCTGGAGTATAAACAGAATTTATTAAATCACATGAGCATCACCATAGAGTGGCATTTGCGACTTTTTTTCCCGTCACTTTTTTTTTTTTTATTTTTTTAAAGAAATGTGTTTACATTTCTTGATGTACTTTCTAAATCAGGGGTTCACAAAGTGCGACCGGCGGCCTGCTTTTAATGATTTTTTGTATGAACGTGAAGAAAATATCTGTTCGAATTTTATAGAATCATAAGACTCATCATACATCACATTGACTACAGTGGAAACCGTTTAATACGAAATGCGCAGGAGTTTCACAAATATTTCCTGTTAACCGAATTTTTGATAAGAGACTTCAAGGAGAGATCAAACCGACGGAACTGGGCATGTAGGTGTGGTTTGGTTCGTAAAAATAGTTAGTTGACCTGTAGGTACTGCGCAAATCCTAACTATATATCACAGTCGTAATAACAAGATGCACCTGCAAACCCCCTCTCTTTCCAATCATTCTTTCATGAGAAAATGGTAGTGATATCACAGTATTATCCCGATATTTTCGTCAATATTGGCCAGCTGAATAAATAGTTTGAGAACCGCTGTTCTAAAGAATCGTAAATAGCAAAAACATTAGATATAAGATAGATAGATAGATATAAAGAAATATTTTTCGCATGTTACAATATTCTTACATAAAATCAATGTCTACTCCCAGATCCATTGAATTATGGCATACTTTTATTATGAAATTTGAAACGCAAATGATAGTTTGAGCTGCATTGTGCAGTTTTTTTTTTTTTCTTTAATTAGAGCATCACTTAGATCTTAGATTAGAAATAGAATTTGTCGAGTTTCAATATTCTTTTACGGAATGTTTTCTAAAATAAGTACATTCCTTTAGGGATGACCTTGGGGGAGGGGAATACTTTTTTCTTAACAATGAACCACGTGTACACAATGAACCACAGAATCATCTTTGCATACGATATTCCATTCATGTACAGAGGGATAACTGCCATGACCCATAATTCCTGATTTCTAACTGGAATCTTGTTCGAGGCCCAAGCATGCTTCATGAGAGATGCAACCTCTTACAGTACCTTCGATATTCCTTCAGCATTTTTTCTGCGCAGAATCTCAGATTAATTACGTTACAAAATTAATTTCTGCCTATGATATTAAAAATATACAAGTGTTGTTTTCCGAGTGCATGGTAATTTTGCCGGTTTAAGCATGTTAAATGTAGATAATTTGAAAATAAAAAGTTAATGAGCTGTAACTGAAAATCATAAAAAGCAATAATTCAATTTGTTCACAAGACTGATGGCAAACAATCAATCTTACGAGTTAAAGATCATGGAGTGCTGTTTTATCCAGTTGACTGGAAATGTCTCATGTCTTGTCTGTTTTTGTTCACTGAAGAAAGCATCTGGAGGGCTGAATATGTTTGAAAGCAGTATAAGAGATTTTAACAATATAATATTTATGATCAGAATTTGTAAACTGTTGGTGCTGCTACTTCTAGAGTGTGCTATTAAGATTTGATGTTTTCACGCACTAGGAGTTGTGACATTTTAGAGAGAGAATACAAAAAAAACCAAAAAAAAAACTGATTTCTTTGTTATTCGAAAAGCAAAACAAAACCATGAACAATGGCGCCCATTCTTTCTAATTGTAACGTAAGTGCAAGAAGAAGGATTCGAGCTTTTTATTTCTAAACAAATTGATTATTGCGAAATTGACACATTTAAAAGTATATTTAAATTATGATTCTACGAGAGAATCAAATTCAATAGACAAATAAAAAATATCTTAAATTAGCTCTCCACATTCTGGCATGGCTTATTCCAGAGAGAGAGAGAGAGAGAGAGAGAGAGAGAGAGAGAGAGAGAGCTTGTTCATTTGTAGCAGACTAATGTATTCTACAGAAATCATCCTGAAATGCGACTGCTAAAACTTGTTGCGACCCTAAGCTATGATTTTAGGATGTTTTAAGATAGAGAGAGGCCCCTTGTAATGTGAGGCTCTAAGCTGTAGCTAGTTTAGCTTGTATGCAAATCCAGCCCTGGTGCAATATGAGGAGAAAAATATTAGGTGGAGTAGAAGGGTTGAGAAAGTGAAAAGAAAAAAAAAATTGATCACTGAATGATTGTCTACCCTCGTGTACATTCGTATGGACAAAGCTTAAGGCAGCGTTAAATTCTTTTGAATTCTTCCGAGGCAACTAAGATCATGAGGCATCATGGTGTGTATTTTAGAATAAGTTTGCTTACTTGGCGGGATGAATATGTTTTCTTAGGACAGACATGACTTTTTTAATGAATGCGGCTCAACAGTATTATATGACCGATAAATATTTTATATATAACAAATGTCCTCCTTGACAGTATAGCGGTTTCGTCAGTTGTTTGAGAGGTGTGGATTCAAGTCCCGTCGTAGACTGAAGGAATTTCTAAAGGCTCTTGAGTCGATGCTGTAGTTAGCCGATCTCAGTGGAGGGAATAGGATTTTTCCCCTTGAGTTATTCCTGGTATTTCAGCCCGCACCATATACAAATCCTCCTCCATGAATACACACTTGTACAGACATAATACACAAATGGCTCTTATCTCGTTGATGAGGGAGAGCAGAGAAGCTGTCCACTGCGTTGCATTTGCATTCATGATTAGAACGACGAATAAGTTAAATAAATCCAATTTCTTAATTGCAGTCCATTATTAAAAACAGTATTAAAACTGTATTAAAGAATGAAACAAACAATTAACAACGGAATACAGTTGAACAACAGGAATAAAATCCAAACTATATTATATGCTGATGATCAAGTTATAATTGCAAAATCCGAAGATGAACTACAGATAGCAGCAAATGAACTGAATAAAATAGGTAAAAAGTACGAGATGAAAATCTCCGCCTCAAAATCAATAATGGGATTATGTGGAAAAAACATACAAAGAGTCAGTTGTTATTGATGACAAAATAATAGAAGAAATATCTGACTTCACCTATTTGGGAAATTTAATATCAAATGAAGGGAACGACATCCACACTAAACTACAAAAATATAATAAAAATGAATGGAACGATTAAATGCCACTTCGGAAAACAAATAATAACTGAAACGAAATTACGACTGCACAACCTCACTTCAAAATCAGCCCTCTTCTACAGCTGTGAGACCCAAGTCTCACAGTTGTAGAAGAGGGCTGATTTTGAAGAGGGCTCACAAACCTACAGGCAAGAGAGATGTGGGTCGACCAAGACAATGATGGCGAGATCAAGACCACCTCCAAGAGCTACAAGGGAACAGGTCTTAAAAGACATAAGCCGGACCAAGTTCATGATGACGATGATATTAAAAACAGGCGCTCCATTTGATATGTCACGTAAATTAAATTCTGTCAAAAATGAGCTGGTGTTGGGCATTACTTCTTGGTTAGTGGGTGTCTCTTCGAAGTACTACAGAACATACTTCAAAATGTATAATGTAATGACAGTTAAAGATTGTGAATTATTGCCGATACTCCGAATTCATGACGATTGCTGCCGAAGTAAACCTTCCTTCCATTATTAGAAAGGCCAGGTTGCACGTCCAAAGTAAATGCGCTTAGTTGTAGACGAAGATTGCATTTGACTGCCCACATGTGTTGTATCTAATGGCTAGTTTAGGAAACATTACTTCTTACTAGTACACACTAATTCAGTTAATTTAATCTGTACACAGCTGTTCTATTAGTAAGCTCGCAGAATTCTTGCTAAACTTACTTTAACGACTTAACTTCGAGCAGTACTTAACACAGCACGCGTATTCTTTAATATGATGTGCTGTCGCTAAAATGAGAATATGGGCTGTGCTCTTCTAATAAGTTTTTATACCCTTCAAGGGTCGTCGTCATCGTCTGGCTCCGAGCATTAATTGTCTCTTAGTTGGCGTCTGACCAAAATGCTCATATGGTATTCTGAAATGTCATTTGCACATTTCGTGTCTTCTGTCGCGTAATGTTAAACGTTGGTGGTCTGCTTGATTGTCTTCTTGATAATGGCGTAATGGGAAAAAAAAACAAGAAATACTTAATCTAAACTACTCTGTTTACAGAGTAGAAATACAAAACTAAATAAAAAAAAGTAATGGTATTTATTTACAGTTAAAACTGTTAATTTTTTAAATTTAATTTCAATAATTGAACATCTAGAAGCAATGTTTTATGTTTTACAGTCAGTTTTAAAACTGTCTACACAGACATGTATGTATGTAATATCCGTTTATTGCCAAATCCAAATTTTGATGTCACTCCTAAACAGCCATCTGGCTAAGAGATATGTTGTTTGTTTGTTTGGTTTTTAGGAGCATTAGCAACTAAGGCCATATTGCTCCTGGAATATGCGGTGGTCATTCCCTGACCTTTCCGCATCCTCCATATTTGGTGGTGACAGGCTCGAACCCCAGTCTAATCAAGAAGCGTGTGCTACGCACTGCTGCTCCTTCCCACCTGGCTACGGAGGCGCCTGGCTAAGAGATAGCCATTCCCGATGTAGTAATTACTTCAAGGCATTGGTAGACAAAGCATAGAAAAAATAAAGTACACAAATAGCATAGAGAAAGAATATACAAAAAGTAAACATGTACAAAAGGGTCAAGCCTTAATATGTACAGATATTGTACTGTTCTCTATTCAAAAATTAAAAAAAAAAAAAATATATATATATATATTTTTTCCCCCATGTGTGTGTGTGTGTGTGTGTGTGTGTGCATGTGCGCGCATACTCACAGAGTCTAAGATCAGAGTCCTAGTTAGTCTCTTTTCGGACTTTTGACTGACCTCCTTCCTAACGCAGTTCAAAGTTCACAAGTTCTCACAGCGAGAGTGGGACCTCATTTTCTGGCAACCGCCTATCAAACTGAATCACTGGGTACGTTTCTCTTGGGATCTGTGTTCCGTATCATTTCTCGTCACAGAGTTTTCCTGGATCTGTGCCCAGAACATTAAAAAGATCTAGGAAACATATTCCGCAGGCTAACCACGTTGTTGAGAGTGGATGGCAGAAGTATATAGATGTTCCTTGATACGATTTTCTGTTCCCAGGAGATGATGTCTTATTTAGCATATAGAATTGTTCTAGAGATGGTAAAGAGCTTGCCACCTACTCTGTTTATTCACCTGATAAGCCAGTATTCGAGACCTATAAACTTGTTTTGATATGCAAGAGCAGATGGACAAACTACTAATCACAACAAGTCTGGAAAATGCATTTCCATGTATAGATAACGTCAGCTTAGGATTTTTTTTTCTCATCAGCTTTTCCTGGATTGCTAACAGGGCTGTATGTGTTTTAGATCTAGTGTTGACCAAGTGGTACCAGAACGTGAGATCACAAATGAGCATCACTCAGTATTTCGCTTTTTATTTATTATTATTTTTTTAAATTTAAAGCTGAAGAATAAAACCATCAGAAATCAAGAGATGGACAAAGTGGCAATGTGGTGAGCTACATATTGCCAAATAAAAGTTTACAAATGGATGTAGATGTAAAATATCCAGCAAAGCTAATAGTAACTCATTTAAAAACTTGGATTAAAACACGTCTCCTTATAGGTGTGATTATTTTTTTTACACATGAAAATAAAATTGAAACATCTGCATCATACATCACGCCAATAAACAAGTGTATCCTGCGAATTTTCAGGGCTAACGGAAATCCCGTGGTCCATATTGCAGGAAGGGGTGTTGTGGTGATTGTAGTTAACCCATTTAAGAAACCATTACTTCGCATCATTGAAGTGTTTAATGTTAGTTATG
The DNA here is from genome assembly GCF_048544385.1 of Mastigoproctus giganteus. Taxonomy (NCBI): domain Eukaryota; kingdom Metazoa; phylum Arthropoda; class Arachnida; order Uropygi; family Thelyphonidae; genus Mastigoproctus; species Mastigoproctus giganteus. Next base: position 21,268,372 of record NC_143588.1, on the reverse strand, counting down.
GCGGCTGAGGCCCATATTTTGGATCCGTAGAGGGATCCGAAATATGGGCCTCGATAAAGGTCGCAGGTTGAACGCTGAGAGGAATAAATAAATAAATTATTTATTGCTGATAAGTACAGAATTTGTACTAGAGACAATAACACTTATCACGGCGACATGGCCAGGAGTTTTACATTAAAATGAGATTAATTGGCAAAAAAAAAATTTTACGGTTACATGGAAATTATCAGTTACACAAAATTAAACCTGTAAAAATGAAATTATAATAATGAAAATATGAGGACTGAACGTCATATGGAGGAAATTATCCCAGTTTCACAGATCAAGCCTGACGTAGCTGAGTGGTCAGGAGCGAGAATGCATAGCACGCGTTCCTTGAGTGACCGGGGTTCAAGCCCCTGACTACTAAATACGATAAATATTTGTATTGACGATTTATTGTAAACTCTACTGACTTGGTTGTCGTGCCTGAGTATAAACAGAAAATTTATTTACTTTAATCCACTAGAGGAGCATGTGACGGTAGCCAATTTCTGAAGGTCAACTCCAAGACGGAGCAGTGCCTGAATTTTGGGGAGTGCCTGGGCAGGTAGGAACCGACTACACAGTTTCAGCCGGTTGTATTTGAGGGTTAGTGTGGGCTCTGACCTCAAGGATGGCGGAGGATTGTGCCACTGACAGAAATCCCAGATGTTTGGGGCGTTTATCACTCCTCTGTACATTTTTACTGAAGTTATTAAACGCCTGCTGTCAATTAACCTCGGGAGCCTGGGTACATTTAGCTGCTCAGCCATGTCAGTTGTTCTCCGTTGAGGGGGTCGGAGATGCTTATTTGTGGCCCATTTCAGAGTCCAATATTCACACGAGAGCACCGGTTTTTGAAGTGAGAGCGATGCAGATGCTCAAATCTCAGCAGCGTATAAAATAGCCGGATAAACAGTGGCTTGAAGATATCTGGTAGTGGTTGCAATGAAGTAAGTGTTGTTTCTCTCTCCAGCGTAGGGTGTTAAATCGTTTCCGGAGGTATTCTGTGTGAACATTAAATTTCAGCTTCGGATCAAAATAGACACCGAGATCCTTGTGGCAGGTAACTACCGGGATGAGAGTACCTAAAACTGAAGGTTGAATTATTGTTGGTTGGTGTTTCAATGAGTAAATCATTATTGCAGATTTTGAAGGGTTAAGGTTTAATTCAAACATCTTCAAGTAAGTTGAAAGGGCGGTCAAGTTCTCTGTGATGGAAGACGTAATTGTCATTGGGTTTGCAGACGGTGAGATTAATGTAAGAAACTTTATATCGTCGGCATAAATTATAGCATCATCCCGAGGACTCATGAAAGGAATCAGAATGGCTGAGAAGAGAAGGCCAGACAGGACATCACCTTGTGGGACTCCTGCATTGATTTTTCTTGTAACGTGGGTCTTCTTCAAAGTGAGGTGGACACTTCTATTCCTTAATAAGGCGGTGAGGAAAGCTAGTAGGTCTCCATTAATCCTGAAGAAGAATTGCAGAAGACTGAGAAGGGCTGTGACGTCTAGGCTGTCAAAAGCAGTGTTATAAAATTTAACAGACTGTTCTAACGGGGATGATTCTTAGCTGAAATAATGCTTGAGCGAGTCCCTTTAACAGATTGGCAGCATACCCCTGCTCACAAGGGATGCTTGCCGGCCCCTTTTAGGGAGTGAAATTTGTTCTAAATTTTTCAACATGTTGTTTTAAATGTAGCTTTGTGTCCCAGATCTACATGGAGTCAACCAGTTTTCTATAATTCTAGAAAAGTCTTCAGATAAACGTATCAGTGTGCAAAGAACAATTGATTTTAAAGGTGAAAGGCAGGCCTCAACCAAGTTTTTAACCTGTGATGTTTATATAATTTTGCTGATTTTAATAACTTTTTATTGGACTACCACTTTTTATTGGACTGGCAATGTGAATTATATAAAAATGGTAATGGATTTGTTTCATGTGTGCTATCGTCATAACGTTCACTATTTACATATATTTGGTGGCTTTCGGCAAGGCGAACTTAATATTATAGTGATCTTAATTTCGGCAGCCCAAAAAGAAACTTCGCTTAATTTTTTCGGGCTCCGGTTTTATTTATTGACTTTCCCATTGCGCGAGTAGTACAGTGGTTCTAATCCCGTCAACGATGCGAGGAATTCTTATGGGCTTTTTCACTCCGTGGCTGAGTTGTTAGTCTCACACATGGATAGCAAAGTCATCTCCCTCGAGAAACTCAGGTTTTTCGTCCAAAAAACAGACAAATCCACCAGAGAACATACGAAATTTATGAACAAATTACGTAGAAGTGGAAGAGAAATTTTTGGAGATGGACATAAAAAAGGCACCTGGAGTAGATGGAATCTATCCAATTATATTAAGGGAGGCAGCAAAGGAGGTAAGCAAACCCTTAGCCATAATTATGAGAGCATCCTAGATTCAATGGAGGTCCCTAGGGACGTGAAAAGATGTGCGCATGTACCCCCCAATTCATCAAGGGGATGAAAAGGCGAAGTGAGCAATTACAGACCTGTTAGCTTAACGTCTGTTCCAGGGAAAATAATGGAGTCACTGGTTAAAGAAGTAATGCAAGACCATCTGGACAGGCATGCAATTATACTGAAATTACAGCTTGGATTTCTTAAGGGGCGACCTTGTATAACCCAATCTGATAGGCTACTACCATGATGCAGTTGCCAAGGAACTGAATGCAAAAAATAATTGTGACATCATATACTTGGAGTTCAGGAAGGCTTTGATACTATTGCATATAAAAGATTGCTGTACCAACTGTAGCAGTGTGGTATTAAGGGCAAGTTACTGCTATGGATAAAGGGATGATTCAGTGGGCACCACTGAGCACCACTCTCAGCGTTCTTCCACTGAATCATCGTGTACTAATGTTATTAGTGAAGTTCACCAGTGTTCAGTGCTGGACCCATTGTTATTTTCAGTATTTATCAGCGATATTGATGAAGGTATATCAGGCTTAATGTCTAAGTTTGCAGATGATACAAATTTTGGCAGGGTGGTTAACGACATTCAACAGGATGAGCTACTGCAACAAGGGCTAGGAATATTCGGCCGATGTAAAATAAAAATAAATTTTCTGTTTATACTCCGGGACGACCAAACGGTCAGAGGAGTTCGCATGATAGATTAAATACAAGAAACAGCACCGTATTCAGCAGTCACGGACTTGAACCCCAGTCACGCAAGGCACGTGTACTTAGGCACTCGCGCGCCTGACCACTAGGCTACGGCGGCCATATACTGGGAAATGGCAGTTGAAGTTTAACAATGACAAATGCAAGGTACTGCATATGAGTAGCAGTAACCCCAGAGTAACTTATCAACTGTGTGGTACTACACTCATGATAGTACCACAGTTAGAATTAAAAAGACCTATGGGTAATAATGCAGACAGATATGGAATTCTCTGAGAGTGCAGATATGCTGCCAGAACAGCTCACTGGGTCTTGTCAATAATATACAGAAACTTTGCTAGCAGGGGTAAGGAGGTAATTATCCCTTTGTATAAGGCCATGGTTAGGCCGCATCTTGAGTACTGTATTCAGGTCTGGAGGCCTCACTTTAAGAAGCACGTAGATCTGCTGGAACGGATGTAGAAAAGGGCAACCAGATTGATGGCCAGTTCTGAAAATTGCAGCGTCTCAAGACTAAGCACCTGAGAGAGATCTGATTGAGGTCTTCAAAGACTCTAAAGAAGGGATAGAGTAAGCTGAATGTTAATGTCATTCTTCCACTTGCTAAGACCGCACACAAGGGGTCATAAATTCAAATTGAGGAAGGATGGTTGCAGGATAGATTTGCGGAAGTCTGCCTTCAGCGAGCAAGTGGTTGAGTGTTGGAACAGGATTCTATCTGTTGTTGTGGAAGTGGATGGTTTGAATAAATTCAAGGGAGAACTTGACAGATTCTTGGAGTGTATAGATGGGTGAACTGTGTAGGTTTTTTTTTTTTTTTGGAGATGTTATATAAGTTTGCTTTCTTGCATCATTTGGCATTACTACTAATGAAGGGTAATATTGTGTGATGTTCACCGATTATTGGCCAATATCATTTTTCCCTTCACTGATATATCGGTTGTTTGCAGTCAAGTTTTGTGTGTAGATTTTGAAAATAATTCTTAAAATTTTACATCCCGTCAAAATTAGACATATATAGGTTTTGTGTTTGCTTATAATATCCTACTACAATTTATGGAAGTAGATATGACACCGATCTATTGTATTACTTGAAAATAATGTTTGCTTGTGCTGTTATATGGCAGTAATGTGAGGGAGGGTTAACATGTTCAGCCTTGTTTGTCTGCCTCACGCAACTCTCTCTTTCAGTAATGGAAAGACAGTTGTAGTGTGAGTACCTGTACAGTTTTATCTTCGTATCTATTGTACATTGTTTCTTCTGTGTTTTGATTAGCCGTGGAATGTTAGAATGTTTAAGCAAAGCAAAGGAAGTGTCTGAATCACCCCAAGGAAATTCTGATACGTTTTTAGTCGGCTAACAACAAAAACTCAGAGGAAGAAAATCTACAGCATTACCAAACGTGCATATTCTTTGTTTGCAAGATACGTGATGACAACCAGACTTGGGCTGTACATATGTGCTGTATAATGCACCATAAATCTGAGGATGTGGCTAACTGGAAAAATTGAAAGTATGCCATTTGCTTTTGGGTGTAAGAATCATGCACTGACACTGACGATTGCTATTTCTGCATGACAAAAAAAAAAAAAAAAAAAATTATCAGAGATGTCCAGAAAAACAAACACAGCATGAATCCTACGTATCATCTGCAGTAAAGCCTGTTCCAAATAATAAAGATTTACCGAAACCAAATCTCCCAAAATCATGGGACAAAGGAAGCAGTGATGAATACAGCGAGAATTCGTGTGGTGCGTTGGAGTGTCTTCTGTTGAAGTGGAGTCCAGTAGACTTTGCTGGACCGTGCACTTCAACAGATTTGGACTACTAACCAGAAAATTATAGCACACCGCACTTAAAATTTTCTAGTTATAATTTTAACCAGAAAATTATAATGCGCCGCACTTAATTAAGCAAGAAGAGTTGAATGACTGATTAAGTTTAAAAGAAGTTCTGCTGCACAATTGAAATGCAGTCGCATTAGTTCTACTTCATGTTGTTTGTTGAAAGAAACATATGAAGTGTCCAAGATCCTGAGTGCAATGAAGTGTCTGTCATGATCTTAAGGTAATTGGATTATCCTAAGATAATTATGAAAACACTTTGTAGACCATTCATAATTACGTGAATATTCTTTGTTTGCAAAGAATACGCACGTAGGATTGCACGTAAAATGTGAAACCTTTATCTCACAGAGAGGCTTCACTTTTTCTTTTTTATGTTCGTGGGACAGTTGTGTAGCGGAAAAACATTACACTGTGTAGGCAGTGGGAAAAGAGAATTTTTATTATGGAGAATAATATAATTTTTTTTCCACTGGCTGAACCAAAAGAGGTTCTTCTGCCACCTTTGCATATAATGTTTTGATTAACAAAGAATTTTGTTAAGACTGGACAAAGAAGGAAGTGTTTTCGAATTTAACAGATGAGAAACTGAAAGGAGGAATTTTTCATTGGACTTCAAATGAAAAAACTCCTCAAAGATTATTTATTTGGAACAAGCTACAGAATACTGAACTAGCAGCTTTGCGATCGTTTAAAGCAATCGTGCATGGTTTTCTTGAAAGAAGAAAAAAATGATAATTATGAATATCTGGTATTAACTTTACTGTAATGTTATAAAGATGTGGCGGGGGTGCAGAATATTTTTGAAAATTCATTTTCTTTATTCCCATCCCAGTGTTTTCCCCTAAAAATTCGGGAAATGGAAGTGATGAGTAAGGAGAACGCTTTCATCAGGACATATTTACGATGGAAAAGGGGTACCAAGGTCGCTGGGATACTGCCAAAATGAGATATTACTGCAGATTTCTTCCTCTTTTTTTTTTTTTTTTTTTTGTGCAGTACACGTAGTGATTTCTGAGATTGAGTAGTGGTTTCTCGGGCTTCCAAAAATGGTCTCCGGATGTATATTTATTGATGACAGAGCCTTGTTTCTCAGGGTGGTGGCCCAGTAGCAAAGGACTAATAAATGCATCCAGTATCAACCTTCTTCAAGGAAGTTATTTTATACTCATCCTGGATAGTAATGATATTCAAATTCTGTATTATATTAATTAAATAGCTGTGATGATTAGTTTGGAATCGCGCCAGTAATATTATCCGCAATTCCAGTTGTATATAGATTAGGAAGACGATCACTATAATATTAGGTTTTCCTGAAGTGTCAGACCTATTATAACCCCCCTTCCACAGATTGTCAGATAGAATGAGCATTAATTTAACTGGCATTATGGAGAGCTCATTCGGAAATGTGTTGAAATCCTTGCAAAGAAACACAATCTCCATTGATTGTTGAGTTTGAATCTCACGCGTTGCGATTAGGCACTGACAGAATCTGAGAAATGGAGCCAACATGAATGGGAAACCCTCCTCATCGTTTTAAATTACAGTGCCTGATGTTTGTTGTATGAAGAACAAGATGTCTCTGTAGAATAGGTTACCATTTTTCTTCTTCAACTCCAGGAGACAGAATTAAACAATAATAATAATTGTTATTAAATAAATGAAATTATGAATTTATTTAATTAATAATTACACAAATGAAATCATAATTATATTGTAATGTTAATTAATTAATTACTAGAAGAATAAGAGGAAGAAAACTTGTAAAGTATTTCAAAATATGAGATGTCACAATGATGCCCAGGTGTACAAAATTTGGTTTAATATAAATAGGAAATGGTATTACATGGTAATTTTCCATGGAATTTTTCTCTCTAAATAACCACTCTTATACCACTGAGTTTTTTAAAAAGTTAAATGTATTTAGCCCTATTGATTAAACGTACTATACAGTTAGGTAACTTTTCGGGAACCTTGCCGGAACCATCATCAATGGCTGTACTGTGTAATGTACTGTACATCATCTTGGCTGTACTGTTAACAGCTTCCTGTCTTGCTGAATGCCTATCTAGGAATGAATAGAGTGAAGGAGACGTAGGCATTCAGCAAAATAGGAAGTGTATAGCAAAATAAGGCTAATGATGCATTTTCACTGAACAATGCCAAAGTTCATAAAAATATAATAAAATAATCATTAAATTATATGGAGTTAGGAGGACTATCCTGTGTTCTCTTATGCTTATTTTATTTATTTATTTTTTGCAGCCAGGAAGGTTTAAATTGCTTCGTTAGTATAATGGTTTTGATCCTGACAGCAGAGCAAACTTTGTTTTCACGAGTAGCATTTGTATTATGCTAAAAAACAAATGACCAGACATCACAAAACAGGTTACGTCATTTATTTAAAATATGAAACAGTGGTTAAATAGCAGATTAACCTTTTGGAAATGTAATATCCTCTCTAAAAGGTTAATCTGCCCACTAAAAGATCCAAACAGATTTACTTACTAATGGATCACGAGTTAAGAAAAGCTCTTACAGTGACCCCATTAGTGACGTGGGACGATGGCCTTTCACCAGCACCTTCAAAACGACTAAATAAAAACTGTAGCTACTATATGGGCTGCCAAACAGGAGATAACAGGCATTCGTAACCAACAGCTAGTAACCCAGTACATTCAAAAAATGTATCGTTTCCGTATATGTCTCAACAATTTGGTCCTCTGCTCCGTTTGAGGAAGTTTCTCAGCCTGGAATAATGGGTGCTCCGGTGAATGAATAGGATTGCTGGGAACTCTATAATATCAAAAACCATATTATATATAAACCTTATACGTACCTGCCTGGATTTAACTCATCACCATACGTACCATTGCCATCCTTGTTCAACTCACTGGCAGTTCAGATGTCCCTCAGATTGATAACTTTGTAGTCAGATACCATCCTGAAGGTAGTTATAACTATCCCCATAGCTTGCGTTTACACAGAGTGACTAAAGCAACTATTCTCTGCCAACACGCTGGAACTTCTTAAAGAGACTTAAAAAAAAAAAAGTAAAGTGCAGCCATTATCAACCCACTGCAGGGTGGAAACCTCCTCAACAATTCATGCTGAGTGAAATGGACCATAATCTGCCACGCTGGTCCAGTGCGGGTTGGCAGATCGACCGTATTCAGCAGTCAGGGGCTTGAACCCCGGTCTACTCAAAGAGCGTGTACTACTGCACTCCCGCTCCTGCCCACTCGGCTACGGAGGCCGTTCCGTAGACTTAAGAGACTTAAAAATATACCTGAATTAAGAAACTTAAAATTATACACCTTTCAGCAGAAATGTATAACAAACTCCAAATTTAATGAAAAAGGGAAAGCACAACAAAAAAAATCTATTTTCCTATAAGCTTTCTAAAGAACATTGGTTAATGTGTTTAAAGTGTCTGAAAAGACTTTTATAAAAGATTGATCAATAATTGGTGTCGTCCAAACCGAAGAATACTCACATGGTTGCACTGTGTGTTTTCTTTGGTGCTTACCATACAGCAGAACTATTACAAGTAGATAGCCTTGTTACTTACTCATAACATGGAAAAGACATAGGATCCATTCCGGTTGCCTGCCGAAAAAATGTTGGGTGACAAATGGCGTTTTATGGTGTTTTGTGCACAGACTAATTTGACCTGGTCGAGTCAGTTGGACCAGAGTTTCATGCTTTTGCCTTCCAGAAACTCGTCAGAAAAACCATGGTTATAAAATACACGCGATCTACAGACGTGATAGACTGACACCTAATGGCTTTATTTGCCTTGGCAAAATTAATACTGTGAACTACATTAAAAGTAGTCTAAAGAGCAGCCATAAGCCATAAAACAGGCAATTATATGCAGCACTTTTAAAATAAACAAAATGTCGAGATTGCCCTATGTGCTTGGTTGTAGAATTATATTATTTTTGATTATAAAAAACACATTCATGTAAAAATTTGAAGTAAACTTAAAAACCAAATCTGGCAAATAATTAATGGGATGTCTTGTCTTGCTCTGGTGTTCTCCAGAATATTATATATTTATTTCTCTGTACCGCGATCGACCAAAACGTGTTTTACATTTAAAAGTCATCGGCAGGCGTTAAAAACGTTTTAATTTTGAGATATTAATAAAATTCATGGATATAACAATGTTTTTATTTTATTAATAATAATTACACATCGGTTATTGAAAGTATTGGTCTGTGGTGACTAAAGTAGGATATATAATTTTTATATTGAAGAGGTTTTAATTCACGATTAAATACACCATCTATAGTTGTTCCATTACGTGTAGTATTTAATGAAAGATCTAATGACATGTCCAAAGTTGAAGAATGTTTTCATAAATGTGCATTCCCAGCCTCAAAGTTTAATTGTAGAGAAAAAAATTACATTCAATCTGAAAACACCAGGTATCTTGAAACCAGATGCTTTTTCGAATTAACGCATTTGCGAAAGTTTTTTTGTATCTTAAACGTTAATATTTCTGTTTCTAATTCCTTAGCTTTCCAACGATATGCTATGCGCCCGCATTATCCCATTTATTACGTGACAAAATTTCCTTGATCACATGTACATTTTTCACTATCCTGGAAAAACTACTGCAATTTTTAGAGGTTTGGAAGTTTTTCCTCTAGTATAGAGCTAAGATGAAGCTCCGTGCAAAATTTCATTAAATTTGGTCCAGTAGTATTGCCATGTTAATGTTTTGTTTACTCTCCTAGTATTTGAATGCTGTCTAGGGGTGAATGTAACTTTTAATTTAATACGTTTCTAATCGACTGGTCGATCGCGATCTACTGTTTGCCGGCTCCCTGTCAGAATCATCTGGTTTTTTGTTTTTTTTTTTATGGTGGAGTCTGCTTTTGGAAATTCTTCCTTCTACAGGCCACTTTAGAATTAATTTATATCACCTGGGCATTGTACCCAGTGGCACTGAGATTCAGCCTGGTTGTTTGATCTACTACTAAGAAAACAACCTCTCCAAGTTTCCCCCACCCCACCTTTTATTGCAATCTATAGCTATAATGTAATTACAGTCCAAGCTGCCTGCATGGGTTTCGGGCCCAGAGCAGCTGACCCATCCTTACCCTTTCTCTTCGCCACTATTGAGCGTATTGCATTAAGCCAGCCATAAAATAACTCAATGCTGTCGTTTCATCTTGAAATCTCCCACGTCTCAGTACACAAAAGCAAATTTGGTAGCAGAATTACATTACCACTACTTTGTTTTACACCTATTTTAATCTTCCTTCTCTGCGTGAATGGCTTGCAATTTAGCGCTTTCCCAATAAAGATTTAAGCTGATGAAATCGCAGAGCCTCGTCAGCAATTTCTGCTTTCCCTTGTCTTTCCTGCCGTTCATTCACAGTACGGTAAGAGGCAACGGTGGTGCAATGAGAATGAGCCTTGATCCACTTTTAGCAAAAGGTTTAAAAGAACAAGTAAATAAATAAAGGAATGTCAGATTTACCTCGGAGGGCAATGCCCTTGTCCACAGGAGCCTATTGCAATTCTTTAAACTCTACCACCAACACAGGTTACGCTGCTGGCAATTACAGGCATGTTTCCCCATTAGCGCTGTAGGAGGAACTACGACAGAACTGATTTACCGTAATAAACACGAGATGTAGCGTACTACGGTGCCACTGCTGTTTGCACCCTACCGGTAAAGCTGTGGGTAGTTTTCCGCACGTGTCTCTGTCCGCTAGAAGTGAGTTCGTGTCAAGAAATAGGGTTTTGTGATTAATGAGGAACGCCAGGACGGCGTCTATCCTTGATCGTCTGCATGTCACGTCGCTGCCTGTATCCATAGGGGTAATCCTGCTCTAAATTTCGCTCTTGTCACAAATACGTGACGTCGTACGTCACTGTAATGGGCAACCAAATTCTCTCACGTGAAATTAAAATAGTGGCATAACGTAAATGATGGATCAAAATACATTATATTTATCCTCTTACAAAACGAAAATTATGTTTCGCTTAAAAGTAGATAATATGAATAATAAAATAATCACTGTACCAAATCAGGCACATGTTCGAAACGTGGTATATGTGTGAGTGATCCTTATATTTTCATTTATTTCTTCTAGAAGTCCATTAAAATGTAGTTAAAAATTGCCAGTGATCAGACCTTTTCTATCGGTTTAAAGCTTATCTTTAATAGTGCTGTTTCATTTTTCAGTGTGGTTCTGTTGTTTTTTTGCGATTTGCATCGCTGTCTCATATAACCTTATTGAAGTATGTCAGGATGATGGCGAAGTCCTCGTATTCTGCATTTAGCAAAACTGATATTTATGGCTTCAGGAATGGAAGCCATAAGTATACAAAAACCTACTGTAACACGGTAAGCTTATAAGCTGAATTATGAAGTTCTTGGTTATACTCCAGCATGACTGTGGTCAGAGGGTTTACAATAAATCATGAACGCAATCATTAATCATATTTGGAAAGTCATGAGGGCTTGAACCACGAGCCGCTCCAAAAACGTGTGCTACTGTACTCCTGATCACTCGGTTACGTTAGTTGTGTGCGTATTAAGACAAATTATTCCATTTGTCTTTTAATACACGGTTCTTGAATATTGTACGCATGATCAATGTTGACAAGTATTTTGACAGGACGCATGTTAAGGCGCTCTACCGGTATAAAATACAGTAGCGGTATTATTTATGACTATGGTTAATTTTTTTTAACATTCCAGTTTAACAGCATTACATCAATGTATTTTGATATAATTCTACAATGTAATGTTGTCAAACTGGAATGTTCAAAATATTAGCCGTAGTCATAAATGATTATAATACTGCTACTGTATTTTAATACTGGTATAGCGCTTTGATACTTCTATTTTATAGTTAGTATTTGTTTGTTAACCCAATAGAATTCAATCCGGGAGAGTCATTGGTTAGAAAGATGTTATTTACAAACTAAGGTGAGCCACCACATTATAAATATATCAATATCAATAAATAAATTTTCTGTTTATTTACTGACGGCCACATAAGGTCAGCGGAGCTACAAGAAAAATAATACAAGTACATTATCGTATTTAGTAGCATGTGGGGTTCGACCACAGTCAACTTAAATTGGTGTACTACTCTACCATTGCGTTAACCACTCGGCTAATTCAGGCCTATAAAAGTCTTGTTTTTTTTTTTTTTTTTTCTGAAAATCCCAAACACGAAAGGTATCAAAACCTATAGTACTTAGTACGGTGCATGGGTTGAAGGAGAAGTATGGGGGGGAGGGGGATGCCGGAAACTTTGCTCTAGAGACTAAACATGGGTTTCACCACTTCAAGCCTCCAATAAGCAAAGTGGTGGTATTTCACCGGTTGATGAAAGTCATCTACCACTTGTAATTTTTGCAACTGCTTGTAAATCTAATTTTAATAATGTAAATTTATTTTCAAATGTAAATTCAACTTCTAATGTAAATTCATTTTCAAATGAATAACGTTTGTTTTCTTGAAAAAAGAAACAGTTCTTAGACTGTAAGTATACTGTATTATGATTCGTATAGAGCTTATTTGAAGGTTCACATTACATTGTACTTACTCCTAGCACTTGACAATCTAGATAGAGTTACAGTCGGGCATCATAAGCTCATTTATTATTAAAGTTCAGGTTTCGCCATGCTTTGAAGTATGGTCCACTACTGCGCGCATGAACATAACCCTATTGCAGTTGAATGCTCCGAAGCACAAAACATTCATTTCAAGAGATAATAAATGAGTTGGGGGGCTTCATAACTGCGTGATAAGAAACGAGCCGCTAGGAACTTGTCTTATGGTCTTCGGTATTTTTGTTCTCAAAGTATTTGGGGGATCACTTCAGGGTTTCAGATGCCTCAAGTAGGCTCTAATTCATTGGAAAGAATCTGCGAAGCGTATCTGATGTCATATTGAGTGAGGGGCGAAGTCAGTACCGGATTGGTGGTGTAGTTATTCTGGCTCTGGAAATAACAGAAGGGCCGATGCCCTAATGAGCAGGTCTAATAAAAAACACAAACTGATATTAAATCTCAAAAAATATTTTGTGATTATAATTTCTCTTCAAAAAACGATGTGCCAATTTAATCACTTTGTAGGTTGCCCATGCCATGGATTTTAAATTTGCGTTTCTTTTAATTTTCGTTACATGACGAATCTATTGAAAGCTTAACGAGCCGCACATTGTTACTACTTGTGGTCTTCCCCCTCCACATATCCCGTTTGCAATATTCTTGTTCTTCTTTGAAGCAATGGAGAAAAATTGACGGATGCAACGAGTTGTCTTGCACACATCCGTCGAAGTTACAGTATATGAAAACAATAATCTGTGATTCATTTAAGTTCTAGCAAACAGTAATTTGACTCAAGTTGCTTGTCAGTGATTTTCTACTCCGAGGTTCACGAAGAACGGCGTGAGGAAATCCTCACAGGGAGGTCCTCATATATCTCAAGTCCATTTGGATTCTTTCAGCTGATAGCAATGAATAAAGAGGCACATGCAGCCCACCTCACCACAGCTCTGGGGGCATTTTATGTTATTGTCCTCTACTGTCGCCCGGGAAGACATAACCTTCGCCACAAGATACCTCCAACTGGCTGCTGACACCCTTCCCAACGCTAAAATTATAGTCGGTGCAGACGTGAACTGCCGGTCACCAATGTGGCATAGTCACACGCCAGACTGACATGGCACCAGAAACGGAACTATATTGGAAGAGTTCCTTGCAAATTCAACGTTGACAGTGTTAAACCAACCAAACAATCTGCCCACATTCAGTAATACACTGTGGGAGGCCACCATAGATGTCTCCTTGCCTTCCAGGAATATCGCTAATAATACTACCGACTGGTCCGTCCAAGAGGCCTGGCCAACGTCCGATCATCGAGCCATATACAACTCAACAGATCACTGACTAGGGTACATGCAGCTAGACAAACCACTCACAGATACTCCATATCCAAAGCAAATTGGGACCTCTTCCAAAGTACCTTAAAAACCAGCATACAACAGAGACAGAGGGAGCTTGAGCGACTCGAAGACCCAGATCACCTCCAAAGCAAGATAACAGAGATCATAACGCACACAAGCGACATCGCTATTAAAAAGAAAAATCCAACCCCTGGGAACCTAAAACTGCAACGACTCCGGAAAGAAACCCAGACCAGAAGAAAGGCCTTTCAGCGGGCCAGGCGCTCCTGGCCGACGGCGGAGGTCGAAGTACTCAGACAACGTTACAAAGAAGCAAGGAACACTTACACAGCCCAAATCAGAAGCTGTAAACAGCAATCTTGGGAGCGCCTGATCTCCACTATGGGAAACGAGAACCCCTGGGGAATCGTCTACAAACTGACTATGAATAAACTCTCCCGAGGGGAAGTTATTGCCGCCACCATATTGACCCAAGGAGGCATGTCCACAACCTGGGAGCAGACCATTTCCAATATCCTGGACACAGTCTTCCACCCGGCCATACAACCGGAGACAACAGAGCAGATCCAACTCTGCTTAGAAAATGAAAGCTATCAAACAGCAGCGACAGAACCCTCACTTCACAGTGGAGGAGCTCAACAGTGCTGCCACCCTCATTAGAGGAAATAAATGCCCTGGACCGGAACTTTTGGAGCCCGAAATCATCAAAAAGACAGTAGAGTGCGCCCCGAACCTGTTGCTCAACCACTTCAACCTCTGTCTTCACTGTGGCACCTTCCCGACCTCGTGGAAGAAAGCAAACGTCAAACTAATCCTGAAAAATCCGACCAAACCACCACACCTTCCAGAGTCGTACAGACCGATCGCACTTCTCACAGTTGCAAGTAAACTACTCGAACGCCTTCTCTATGGACGAATACAGCAATATTTTGACAGGGCTGGCCTGGCCTCACCCAACCAATTTGGCTTCAGGCGGGGTCGCTCAGCCGTGGATGCCTTAACACACACCTACAAGAACAAGTAAGAAGATGCACCAAGAAGTATTTCCTCGTGATTGCCGTGGACTTTGCTGGGGGCGTTCGACTCACTTTGGTGGCCGAGCGTCTTCGCAAGGCATCGGGTTGCTGGGATCCCAGGCAACCTCTACAGCGTCATCAAGAGCTACCTCACAAACAGATCCGTCAGGATTGTTGCTCCCTATGGGACCCTCTCCAAGAATACATTTCGCGGCTCTCCACAGGGTTCGGTCCTTGGACCACTACTGTGGAACATAGTAATGGACTCCTTCCTAGCCATAGACCTTGACGAGGTAAAATCACAGGCCTTTGCTGACGACCTCTTGTGTCTCATCCAATACAGCGGTCTCAAGGGCACAACTGAAGACATTGGCAAACCGGGCTCTGTCCACCCTTCAGGAATGGGCAAAGCAAAATCAACTTAGAACATCCCCTGCAAAGACAAACTCCATTCTGCTCAAGAGGTGCCTCAACCTCAGGTGGCCTCCACAAATCAAGATTGACCAGAAAACAATTAAATTTTTCAAAGCAGCTAAAGTACCTAGGCATGATTCTAGATCCGAATCTATCATTTCAGGCCCACCTGAAATACTTGCGTACAAAAGTCAGACGATACACTAACTTGTCATGATTCTGGACACCCGGCTAGCCTCCACGTGGCGAGGTATGGGCAACGTCGGGCCCCACTAGGGGCCTGGCGGCCAATAAGCCGGACAAACAATGGGCACAACACATCACACTGCACAGACATGGCCCACACACTTTCAAGTCTCTGGCTTGACAGTGTACTGTCCTCGATACAGCGAACACACGCGGAGATGGGAGAAATCCCAGGCGCCGTCTGACACGAACATACCTTATACCTTATAATCCATTACACTACATTTCTTTTTATGGCCGTGGTACCTAGAAAATCTGTAGAACGCGAGAAGGACCTCGTTCCCCACATTCAGGATGTTTTAATTAAATTAGAAATTCACCTGGAATTTTTGAACATGCGTGCCAGTCAGTGTCGCATCAATGCATGTTGTGTTAGCAAGTTCGAGCCGCCAATTCCAGCATCTTCTGTGATTGCTGCATTAAATAGGGCTAATTATATTTAGTCTTCTTTGTGCCTTGGAGCTAGACCGGGGTTCAAGCCCGTCATCACCAAATGCGGAGGATGCGGAAAGGTCAGGGAATGACCACCGCATATTCCCGGAGCAATATGGCCTTAGTTGCTAATGCTCCTAAAAACCAAATAACAAACAACAAACAACCTTGGAGCATCCCTATTGTAATTGGTACTGTGCAATGGTATCCAAGGGACCATATGTTTGGTTGCTTTGGGAGGACCCATTTCTTTTATTGTAATTATATCATAACTATATAAAACGGTTTTGTGGCTCCTTTTGTTCTGTGGCATGAAAGGAGCCCCCAAATCCTGTCTTACAAACAGGGGTGTATTGATGTGTCTCATCCAATACACCCCTTTTGCAAGGCCTTGATTGTACATGTTTAGTCCATCATTTTTAAAACAAATGAAAGGACTTTAATTCTGGAAGGAAGCATAATTTAGAAAAACCCTGCATAGTTCAGGTAGCTTCTGGCGCAGTGTAATTCGCAAATTTAGAAACAATTCTGCAGAATATATGCCATTCACTAACTGTGGTGCCACTTGGAACAGGATGGCTAAGCACACGTAATGCTCTCTGCCACTAGAGTTAATTATATTCATATCCCTTCGAACAGTTTCATAACTGGGATTGGGTTCCAAAAATATCAAAAAATTGTGACAGTCGCTTGAAGTTTTTGTTAACAACACGTGAAACTTAATCACTGTCCCAACGTCTGTAAGCGTGTTAAATACAACTGAGCTTCCCTTTTCACGGTCCACAGTTTGGGTCAATGAACACACGCCTTCCACGTGCTGGTTATATACATTGGACAGTAAATACCAGTGACATACCTGTCGGAAATTCGCTCGCCGAAACCGCTGCATGCTGGCTTTGCCATGTGGAAAATTTAGGAAATTCCCTTTATATCTGTGTTAAACTTTAATTTTTCAATTATTTTTAGCTTGTGTTAGCTATATACAAATTTTAACCTAACCAATATGCAAGTTTTACTCCAACAGAGTTTCCCAAAGTGGGAGGTACTCTAGTCTAACTTTTTTTTTTCTAACCTCTGCTCTAACTTGGTTACAATTTTTGTTTTTGCTATATACGTATGAGATTTAAAATGAGCTCAAACTTTATGCATATATTTTTAACTAACAGTTTTCAAATAGTCAGTTACTCTTTGTATTTGTCATTAGACGAGAAAATTTTTTTCACTAACTTTTATAATATTTGAAAATGGTAGTATGGTGACCTAAATTTTTTCCTACAAATAGTCAAAGGAAGCTGTTTTCTGTGAATTTATTTAGGAATACCATTGAAGAAAACGTAATGTGAAGTCCGATATTAGAATGGAATTTATAAGCTTATTTTTAAAGACATCCTTTAAATTTCTATTGACCTTAATAGACGGGTGATCAGTAAAATCTTAAAATGTAATCAGCGCAATCAGTAAAATGTTACTTTTCCATCAGGCGACACATTTACGTTAATGGCTGCAACGCAGACCAAGTGACCACGCAAAAAATTGTCTCCTCTGGGTGTTTCCCCTTACCACGCTCTACATTAGAGCTTAGTCCTAAGGCTGAGTACTTAAAATAGCTGCACGGACAGGACTGTATAAACAGAAACTGTGTACGTTCTTCCTGCTCGGCAAATTCACCCCCAAACTACAGGGTACAGTGACATTGCGTGGTAACCAATCGATGCTGAAGCTAATTCGGTACTTGCCGCCTTCCTGCTGGAGTCCAGTTTGGTTGTACGAACTATCATTTATTTTCCAGTTCCACACAAACGCAGCATTCGTGAACCTCACCTACACAACAAAATCGTCCATTCCACTCCATAATCCCGAACAGAGGCTTATAAATTTGCAGTTGTGATTTCGAAGTGCATAATATCAATTTAAATCATTAATGGTTTCTCTTAAAAGGTTGTTTGGCTAGACACAGTACAGCCACATGATGAGGTGAAAATACCAGTGTTTACCTTACTTGTTAGTACTAAATTCGTACAATGGCAACTTCTCCGAAGCAGCTGATATCAATTATCCTAGTGCTATGATATTGTATGGTATGGGTTAGATGTTGATACAAACTCTGTGAAAATTAAAAGCTTTTAAATTTCTTTACACGATAAATATTAAATTAATATACATATATATATATATATATAAATGTGAATTCACTGGCTGCTTTGCAGGCTGAGTAACCCGGAATAACTCATGGGGGGAGACCCTTTCGCCTCCGCCTGAGATGCTCACGACAGGCTCTATTGGAGGAGACTTTAAAAATATCTTCAGTCGTCGACTGAAGGAATTTGCGCTTCACGCGTTAGTGTGGTACCTGATGTTCAGATTTCAGCTCCTCACACGATTCCAGCATAGAGGAAGGTGGTTATGTATTTGCTAGCTATTACAGGCTCGCGGACATGGAGGAGTCGACACTTTGCTGAACAGCGCATTCGACGGAATTTAATTGTTTTTACAATGTAACTTGGGGTCGAAGACTATTCCTAAGTCGGTGTCCATAGGCACATTTAGTATCTGGAATCCTCCAATAGTTGTACAGCTTGTGTTGGATTATTTTTCAGGGAGAAGATAATCTGGGTTGATGGAGAGCCTGATGCATTCGTGATGGTTTTAGAGGTCGCCAAGATTTGCACTGTTGCTAGCGTTGATATCTGTCGCCTGGATTAATTTGGGTAGTATCTTTATATCATCATCATCATAGCAGTGAATAAAATTTCAGAAAGTAGCTTTCCCAGCACCCCAGCCGATGGTTCTTGAGATCGTGTGGTTCTTTTGTGAATATGGGCACTGATGAACCACAGTATCACGGATTCAAAAAAAAAAAAAAAAATGTTTCAGGAGTATAACTAGCGTCGGAATGCGGATGGCTTTGAGAGCTGCTTGGAGGTCAAGGTAATCTCAACGTTATCCTTAAAAGCTGGAAGAATGACAGTAGTAGTAGTGGCTAGGAAAATGTTCTGATGGTAAATGTTCTTGTTCATATTCCGGCATGACTACCAGATGAGAGGAGTTCACTAAATACGATTAACAATCGTTAATCGTATTTAGCAGTCACCCACGGAGGTGATCAACTGGGGGTGGAAGATTGAAATCTTCATAAAGGATATGGTATGGTAGGATGATGTGTGGAGTTGGTTGTGAGGCGTTTGATCAGCCCATCTATCACATGTTGATTCGGAACAGGTGGCATATAGATGGAAGCAATGTCCACTAGGGAACCATGACATTTTAGGGTAACAAGTATGCAGCATCGAACTGTTATGTGCTACATTCAGCATAGCAAACGGAGAGGTGTTAAGAATTGAAGAGGATGGCGGTACTGCCTCCTTTGCGAACATCTTTGGAGATTATTGCGGATCAAACTGGCATTCTGCAAGCACAACCTGTGGGTTGGGTAATTTTCACTGTATACGTTGGAAGCGGTCATCGTATACTCACACTGAATTAGCTTTGCACTAGCAATACTCCTTGCGTAAGAATAGCCTAGTTGTTACGCTGGTGAAGGCTCAAAGTCAGGAAGGCTAATATAAAAATGTAGTTCGCACAGTTAGCTCTCTCCAACATCGAATGTGGAATGATTGTGGGAGACAAGACGTGCAGGTCCTGAGTTCGAATCCCGTCAATGACGCGAGGAATTATTATGGGCCTTTTTCACAACGTGACCGAGTTAGTCGGTCTCAGGCGAGGGTTCACCGTTTTTTCTATTCCGGAAACTCGGGTTTCTCGTCAGCAAACAGCAAATCGACCACAGAACACACGCAGCTTACAGACAATAATGTCTGTAAATTACAAGCAAAAATTAGTCCCGTCATGGGCTTTATTCATTTAACGATTAAAGCCCATGATGAGACAAAAGTTAGGCAGTTATATTTCTTCCAAATAATTGTAGTCTCTCAAAAACTTGGTAAGCAAAATTCAGGAAGGTGGAACATACAGTTTTGTTATTTACACGCGATGCTTCACGGCCAGGTTGGAAGTCCGAAGCACTGTTCCTTAAATGTATTCTAAGACCTTAGTTACTACTGAATAAAACCTTCCAGGCGCATTTAGCCGCAATAACTCTTGCGCTAAGAATTCTTAAATCAATCAATCAATCAATCCCTTCGTGTAAATTATACAGTCATGAAAGTATGTGCTGCCAATCTTCACGAGATCCACATGAACAGAGATCTGTGTGATGATGACTTAAGTTAACCATTTTTAAAGTTTAACGAGCCGTGTCCGTAAATAAATAGGATGTTTGAATTGAGATAAAACACCAGTTTCAGTTACATTTTCTGTTACAGAAACTAAATATTTAGTTTCTGTAACAGAAGGTATGCGCCGGATATTAACTCGTATAGGCTAAGGCAGTCGACGGCCGTCACCGGTACATATGTTCACTGCAAGTTACAAGAAACCTCACCTTGCATGGGCACACCAACACCAACATAGAACCACCGACATATGGAAATCTGTCGCTTGGTTTGATGAATCCCGTTTCCAACTCTATCGTGCTGATAGGCGTATCCACATTTGAAAAAAGCAGCATGTGGCCATGGCACCTGGATGCACTGTTGGTATTCGGCAGGCTTGCGGTGATGGAGTTATGGTATGGGGACTGTTTTCGTGGCATGCCCTGGGTCCTCTGGTCATCGTTAATTAACGGCTCCGTGTGAACACCTACCTTTCAATCTTCGGTGACGAAATACTCCTGTTCATAAGGACAGCGTATCTAGACAACTCCGGCGTCTATCAGGAAGACAACGCGCTATGTCACAAGCCCCAGCACGTGGCTAACCAGTTTCAAAAACATGACAATGAGTTGAGAGTGAACTCTCTGTCCTCCCATGGCCACCCATCTCATTGTTCTCAACCCTGTTGAGCATGTTTCGAACCTACTGGAAAAGAACATTCGTTTCTACGACTATTCACTTGACAACGTACGGATGTTACTGGATACATTGTACAATGCATGGGTAGTATTACGCATGACGCAAAGGTGGGCGAATAGAACACCATCCCCTCTAATCA
Source organism: Mastigoproctus giganteus (assembly GCF_048544385.1). Taxonomy (NCBI): domain Eukaryota; kingdom Metazoa; phylum Arthropoda; class Arachnida; order Uropygi; family Thelyphonidae; genus Mastigoproctus; species Mastigoproctus giganteus. Next base: position 21,247,254 of record NC_143588.1, on the reverse strand, counting down.
GTAGCTCGCTCACGCAGCTGGGAAGCCTTCGGCGATTTTTTCCTTTGAACACCATTAAGATGCTCAACGATCTTCATGGTAATAAAGAACCACATATCAATACGCGTAAATGGCAGCGTGGTGAAAAAAGTCAAGACACATATTGATCTTGGTCTGAACTGGGACGAAAACCTAAACTTCACACCCCATTTCGGATATGTAAAGAAGAAAACTTACGCAGCGCTATGGACCTCCAGACAGGAACTGGTAGGTATCAGGAACCCTGACCTTGTTAAACAATATATTTTAAGATGCGTCAGCCCCATCCCTCTCTACGCATCCCAGATTTGGTCTTCTGCCCCAGATGCTACCATCAAGACTTTTCTGGGTTTAGAGTATAGGTGTAAGGTGTATTTAGTGTCAGACGGCACCAGGGGTTCCCCCCATCTCTGCGTAGTTTTCATTGTGGGTGTACCAGTTCACTGGAAATGCCAGAGATTTAAAAGTGTATGGATATTGTATATGTGTAGTGTCGTGTACCGTTGTTCATCTGGTCGTTTAGCCACTGGACCCCTGCTGAGGCCCAACGTTGCCCCACCTTTGCCCCGTGGAGGCCGACCAGGAACCTAGTAGGCTTAAGTTACTCTGGCAGGTCCTGCCACCTAGTTTCCTGAGATTTCAGTGGCTAGGATCTAAAAAAAAAAAAAAAAATTATTGAATTTATATTGCATGCATATATGCGTGCATACAAGCACATATATACGCACATGCATATATGTACAGCATACTTGTGCCAACGACAATCGTGGGGTTGACGTCACTTGAGTTGGGTGCATATATGCGTACATACAAGTACATATATACACACATGCACATATGTACACACAACGTGCATACACATACCAACATCAATCGTGGGGTTGACGTCGCTTGAGTTGGGCCAGAACGTGGGTGAAGATATTTTGGATTTATTTAAATTTAGGTGTGTGGAGCTTCGCTAGCGTGAAGATAGAGAGGGGGGGGGAGGTTGAAGACTTGGGGGAGAAAGACAGAAGTATGGAGCCAATAGGGAAGACAGCCCCAAGTTTAGTGTGGCATGCCCATGCCCCACCAGAGTAGAAATGAGGGGGGGCGACGAGAGAATCGTCTCCCCGGGGGGTTAGGGTTTAAAGGTGAAGGGGGCTAGGGTGCCCTCTTCAGGCTGCCGTGAGGCTTTGGGAGCTAGGCTGCAGTTTGTTGTTTGTTGTCTCTATTCTTGTCCACTTGATTCAGATTGGGACACTCATGAGGCAATCCCTGTCCTGTTTTTTTTTTCCGTTGATTCTCTTTTCTTCTTCTTTTTCCCTTCTTTTCTTTATTCCTTTCTTTTCCATTCATTTTCTTTTCTTCCACAGTTTTCTTTTCCAGGAGTTGTCTCTGTCTTATGCGATTTATGTTACTATACTATCAGTCTCGGTATATGGCAATTAACACCCTTCTCCTGGGTTTAGAGTACTGGATGCTGAGATGGTTAAACAGGATCACTACGCAGCCATTTACAATCTCAAAAGCCATTTTATATGCCAACTTGGATGTCACGCCTTGGTCTCACGTAATTGTCACCAAGAACATTCTCACGCTTGCAAAACTGCTGTCCGGCAGACTAGACTCGCCGAAAACTGACTACCTGCTGACTCGGCCTCGCATGACGCAAAGGTGGGCGAATAGAACACCATTCCCTCCAATCAGTAGCGCGCTCACGCAGTTGGGAAGCCTTCGGCGATTTTTTCGTTTAAACACCATTAAGATGTTCAACGATCTTTAAGCAGACCCAGAAAGGCTTTGCACAGAGAAGAGGTACAGGACTGAAATGTTTCAGAATGCATTACTCCCCCTATAAATGTTGAGTGAAAACAAAAGAGAATGCAGGAAATGAAGATTAACTGGTCGGGACTGTTTTTGCTCCGCACTGGTGCTCCGTTATGTTGATATTGGACGTCTTGTTTTTCTGTTATCTCGCTGTAAATAGTGCTGTAGATGTGAACATTCTCTAATTCCTTGTAAAATTGCAAATTATGCTTACGTTCTCTTTCTATCTGCCTGTCATGTAAATATAAGGCAATGATATGTATAATATAATTAATTAGACAATGTATAATTTATAAAGACGATGATTTGTATAAATTATAAATGGATAATTATGTATATAACTTATATTTGTATATATGAATGTGCACCCCCTGGTTAATAGTTGTAAGCGGGTATCTCTTAGGAGAAAATAAAGATAATAATAAAATAATAATATTACCACAGGACACCCTGCAACATCTTATGGAGTCCATGCTGAAACATATACGGGCTGTATTATGGGCAAAAGGTGGCCCCACGGGGCATTTCGTAGGCGTTGTTAATGCCAACTCTGTATGTATGTATATATTCTGTATCCACACTGTCAGATCTTAGATCAACTTGCATATCCGATTAATAATCTTAAACAAGTGTTATGCCTAGCATTAGTTTCCAAAAGAAAATCTCTTATGTCATCCAAAATTTGAATTTGGGAGACGGTTTTACTTTGTTGTGTAATTGTATGAAGGCACACTGAGATTAACTATTATGGAATAAGATTATTATTTAATTAATTAATAATCAATTATTAATTATTAATTTTAAAATTATTAATTGCCATTACTTATTAATGAATATTATTTGATTATTAATTGATTCATCATTAATTAGGATGTTGAATTCAGACTTAAGTTTTTTCAGATTAAAAAATAGCTTTCTTTTAATTGCAGATCTATACTGATTGGGCTAATCATTATTTGGAGAGAGGTCGCTTTAAGAGGTACATTCAAGATCTCCAGGCAGATATCACCGATGGGATAATATTAGCTGATGTAATTGAAGCAGTCAGTAAGTGAAATGCAATTGTTGTTACCTAATGGATAGCATGAAACTGTAGGACAGGACAGTATGACCTGATATAATTTTATAATTCACGAAAAAAACGTCCTTTAAAAGGTTTTAACTACGTTTATGTATGCAGTATATATAAAACAGGGCAGACGACAGGAATTAAGCAATTCCACTGAAGCCATTAAATATATAAAATTTAGTTATTTGTGAAGTTTAAAAATAATCACATGATTACCTTTTACAAATTTTTATGTGTATATATATACAAGTAGACACAGCATTATGATTGAACGGTGTCTGCTATTATTTGCATGTAATACACAGTTGGTCAGACAACTTGAGTAGTCAAGACCCGCTAATTTTTTTTTTTTTAAATCCATAATGGGATCTCCGATCTCATTATGGATTTAAAATAAACTTTGTGGATTTTTTGAAAAGGGTAGTATAGGCTAATTTTGGGTATTTTAAAGGAACATTAAATTTTAAGAATATTATATATTTTATTTTAAGGCAGATGAATACTCTTATCTGGGGTTTTCTTCAGGGACGGCTGCCTCCGGGAGAGGTGTAATTCAGAAGGTGTTGAAATTGCAATTATATGGAAGGAGGACGAAGGAAAAAGCCAGCTTTTGTCCTAAATCCTTGCATGGGGAGTAATTGTAGGCATAAAGGGAGATGATGTCCTTGCACAGTCTGAAGATTTTTTTCCATTAAAATTCATATTCGCATTCAAAGTGAAAGTGGTCTACTAACCACAAAGCTCGAAGCCACCGCATCGAGGCTCTATCTTTCAGAGGCTGAAAAATAATTATTATTTGGACCATTTCATCTAGCGGAAGGCACATTTTCTTCTTCTTTGCATTCAGGCGTTTTATTTCTTAAATTGCTTCTTATTATATTAAGAAAGAATTTCGTTCTGTTCGCTTAGAACAAATTTGTGTTTTACGTGAATATAAAACATAAAACAAATTTGGTTTTTGTTCAGTTAACATAAAACAAACAAGGATTTTGCAAAATACTTGCCGCCTATGTCATTATATTGCACAATAACAAAAGAAATAAGAAGCCTTTATTCCATTTTTTTTTTACCATTACAGTCAAAAAAAAAAAAAAAAAGCGGAAAAATTGAAAGCCAAGCTCAAAAAAAGTAAAATACTGTACAATAAATAAAAATTATCGCCAGATGGTAAAGGAAGTGACAGCTAGACATACTGCGTTATAGGGATAGAAGTTTTATTTTATTTCTTTATTTATCAAGGATTATATTACAATCCAGTTTATGCATCTGGCCCTGCAAAGAGCAAAAACATGTGCGCAGTTGATCAAGCAGTGAGCTGGGAACAGCTGTAGAAATTCAAATGTTTTTATTGTCTTACAATTTTTACTCGACACTTGCATCAGAACTTATCTCATTTGCTGTTCAGCAATCGGTGGATATTCCGTGCCGCGGTAGGTAAGCAAGCAATACTCTTCAGTGAGTGGGCCGGGGATGAGAGAATTAGATACGAATCCAGCTGAAGAAAACTAGCTACTAAGTTTTGTTGAGACTTCTCCAAATTTCCTTGGACTGCGATTTCTTGTGACATCAAGTGCTGTTTTATTGACGTCACGTACAGTGGCTTTATCTACATAAACTGCTTCATGTACCGTTCCTGTAATTATTAATATGTATTATAAATTAATATCTAGATTTTCTTTTACTACCTAAAATTCGCATATTTGCATAACTGTAGTTGCTGATACACCCTTCAAAAAAAAAATAATAATAAATAAATAAAAACAAAAGCTGGACCGCACTTGATAAAATTGTGAAATTTAAAATATATACAAATAACTGATGATAGCTGTCCTATAGATTTTTCATTTGTATATAAAACAGTGTTTTTTTTTTATATTTTCTTTAGTTGGTACTAAAGTCCCTGATATCGTCAGGAAAACCAAGGTGCCTTCTCCAATGGTAAGTTTTTTTGAACCTAGAAAACATAGGCCTTTATTATAAATTTTGCAGTTATTGCCATAATCTCAATATATATGTGAAAGACGCTTGGCATTGTGTCAACTGTTTGCAACAATAGGAACTTGGCTAACATTTGATATTGATCTCCTGTTACAGCGTAAACGTTTGGTCATAGCGTCATATTATGCAATGTTCGAAGAGTGCCTCGCGGTACGTGGAATACTCGCTTATTGTATGCACCCATGGTCGAATATCGTGGTTCCAATAAAGATCAAAGTTATTTATGCTGAGCCTGGTAACAATGGCAAATTTTTATATTATTACTCTTATTTCCAAAGTATTAGCGACTATATATTAGCATTTGACTGTTCATCATCAGATGCTGTATTTTTTTATTAATTCGTCTCTCTTATCGAAAGCACATGCCTTTAATTTCAAGTTTGGGACTTTATACTCGTCTGATAAGTCGACGTTAAAATTTTAGACGATTTTCAGTGCAAAAATCGACTTATACAACGAAATATGCGGTAACACAAGGCTGATACGTGGCAAACATTAAAACTTTAACACACATTAGTAGAATTATAATGGAAATCTTTTGAAAAAGAGATTGATCACTGTTCACTATGATTAATAAGATCATTGAAATTTCGTTTCAGGAAATTTTAGAGTAGTTTATTTGTAATTATTGTAGTCATTTGCTTATACAAGTTAAGTAATGTCCGCAGTACGTTACAGTTCAGGCGCGTTTTCAGGTGCGTTACATTTTACATGAAAGTCCAGTTAAATTTGCATGGAACATTTCTGTATGTCGAGAAAAATGTGGGTACACCATTTACGGACGGGATAAGATTTCAGCTGCTTGGCTTGATATGATGAGCTTGTATATGTTTTGTATTAGTGGGTTTTTTTCACTCCGTGGCTGAGTTAGTCGGTCTCAGACGTGGATAGCAAGGTTCCCACCCTCCTAGAAACTGGGTTTCTCGTCTAGCAAAAGAGGCAAATCGACCAAAGAACACACGCAATTTATAGTCATAATATATATATATATATATGGGTATATGTAAGAGATTACGGGTGGCCCTAATATAATATTTTGAATTTTGAATTTGTATATGTTTTGTAGTGAGCAGGCAGCAATAAAACTGTGGTTTCTGGTGATGTGAATTGAAAAATCGTTGCAGGTGAATTTGTTTCCAATTTCTTGCGCTGGCGAGGTATCTGGAGGGACTTTTGTGGTCGTTGTCAGCAGGGCGTTGTGGTTGTGGTCCTGCTTCCAAAGTTTTTTTGGATTGGTCTGTTAGTAGTACACCTCTGGACAAAATTAACAGAACACTTAGAAAATCTGGTGTTACTATCCCACCGAGCAAGCCAAAAAACGGGAATTAAGTGACGTGATCGCAACCTGTGTTTTTATAGGCATGAATAATTTGCATAAAGTGCAGCTCTGTAAGGTGGTAGGTCGATTTCTATTGGATACTCGGAATTTGCATGCCAGGATACCTCTTATATCAAATATTCGCCTTCTGCGACACTGTTCACAATAAAATATTAATGAAAAACATTTTGTTCTGTTAATTTTGTCGAGCAGTATATTTGTAGTAGTAATTTCCATGTTAGGTCTGTAGTTCAAGAGCAGAAGAAAAAATTATGAACAGTTGTAGGTTCAAGTATGTTTTTGTTAATTTCAGCGTTCGGAGAGTACAAACGGGAGCTGGGCCATGGTCATTTTTAAAACTGTAGATGAGGTAAGCCCCATGGGGGATTTTTTATCTGAAGTACCCTTAGGAAGAGAACGATTCGAAATAATCTTATTTTGTCATAAAGAGAGACTCCTAGCTTCCCTGAATGAGTGGTAGACCAGTTTCGAGAGGGATATCTGGTTGTTTTATTCCATAAGAAACGCCCGATGGCTGGTTTTACTTCTATTAGCGCTTTGAAAGTATGACAGCTCGCAGGCTGCCATTTGCTTTCAACTCATCCTCTTAGTGAGGCGGTCTCACATACTTATCTATGCTCCGAGTACTGTTTTGAAGCGATTCAACAACTGAGGCCATTTGTTTTGATAAGTTGGGATATTGCTGAGGTACACCTTTAGATACTTCTGTCATTCTCTGGACCTGGACATGGACCAGAACAGCCCCCTTCGGTCCAGAATGGGGAGTGTTCTGTGTTCTTGTTCTCCATTTGCCATATCATAGGTCACTAGTTATTCTGTGATTTAATTTTGACCTCAAGATTCCTTCGTACCCCCCACGATAGTTCGGATAGCTTCGAATTCGAATTATTTATTATTACGTCTGATAATGGTGATATTTGCATAGTCTGAGTATGTTTTTTGTATGTTTTAGTAGTGGTTTTCTTTTTGATTTTAAGCCGATTTTAATATTTTGGAGGAATGGTTCGATGGCAAGTGTGCGCATCCAGAAAGTGGGCACCTTTGTTTGATTTCTTTAGAATACGATAAGTGTGAATGAGTTTGGTTATTTACTTTCAGGAAGAATTTTGCCTTTCTTTATACAAGACAAATCATCTTGATGATGCAGGGACCATATCATAGGCTTGTAGGACTTTGAACTGTTGGTTGTGTTCTACTCTATCAAAGTCCTTTCCCTAATTTTTTACTTACCTGCTATTTGCAGTGTTGATGAAGTTGATGAAGTACACACTCGTAGTAATCCAAGAGTGTGTACTTCTTCAAACATTTATAAGAAAAGCATTCCAAGCTGATCCCAAACAAAAAAACAAACAAGTTAGTTAATGTATGCAGTGCGTTACATTTCAGGCGCGTTTGATTTTTTAAAATTAAATTAATGATTTTTTTCTGTGATTAATATGAGCGAAAAGTAACTATAGTTATTTCCTTATCGATTAATTACCAGGATTATAACTTCATAAAACACTTAATAAAACTCTATAGTGTTAAAGCTACATTCTCTAAATATTATACAATGGTAATTAAACTTCATTTTAATTTCCACTCTACAATGTTTATTACTCTTCTCCCATATATTCTTTTGTTTAGGTCTATTTTCTTTCTCAGTATATGTGACTCGACAAGTGTGACTCCACGTTCACAAGTCTTACATAACAATACATGCGGAGCGTGCACGGATTGTCTAAAGCTAATATTAAAACTACATTTCATCTATGAATTTCTTTTTCCTATTCAAATTTTATGGAAAAAAAGAAATAATAATTGTATTGTCGGATTTCTATTTGTCCGATTTGAATGATATTTAGAATGGATCGGAAAATATTTTTAAAAGACTCAAATATAAAATTTCACGAAAATTTGGCTACTGGGAGTCGAGCTGTTGCGGGTGTCGCATGTCGAACTGACATGTGGACCGACCTATGGACACTTTGAAGACAATAAGCGCTTAGCATATGTATATATATATATATATATATATATATATATATATATATATATATATATGCAAACGTGCCTAAAAATTAAAAAAACAAACAAGAAACTTTGAAAGATGAAAAAGATCAATCACAAAATAAACAATTTTGAATATGAAAGAAAAAACCTTTCTTGGTCAATATTAACAAATATGGTGGTAACAGGGAATAATTTGCAGGTTATTGATATAAGGATTATACAATTGATTTTACTCTGCAATAGCAACAAAATAATGCAATCTGACCATTCCAAACAGTCCCTAAGTGTAGATAGCCCAAAACTGACAAGATATGTGATTGAGCACGTAAAGGGACATCGTTGAGATGTACATCGTGTGAACTACGTACATCACACCGTTACAAAGTTCAACAGTTAGAACTTCGGACATGAGTGCTGATAAATGAAGCAGGTGTTACTGATATAACGTTGTGGATTTATGTAATTGTTAGTTTTTTTTTCCAGAGCAAAAACACGACGGTTATGATACACAGGTCAGAGACCGGAGTCTAGCCGGTAAGCTTCTGTGTTAGTCTGTACTTGATCTGGGATGCGTACCAAGTTTGCAGAGCAGGATTATAAAAACTTCATTTTCCTTCTGAATGCTCTGCGTGTTTTTTTTTTATTTTTTTTATTTTATACGAATTCTTCATGTCATACAAATTTTCTTCTTTTTTCTTCACAATTCCTTCCTCATGTCATACAGAGCTTTCATTATTACTCAATTTCGTTTTCGTTACCACTACAACATGATCATACTATACAGTATTTACAATCGGACATCTAAAGCTTTCTTTAATGTAAAATTCGATCCTGAAAGACAAAACGAATAAATGGATTGTGTTCCTTTCTGGTGGATATGTGGTTCCTGAAAGAAAGAATCCGTTTGTCTTTAAAGCCATTTCAGAAGAAAACATTCATTTGTAGACACTCTCATCTTAGAAACTTCTTTTAAACTTAAAAATTCTTGTTGAGAGAGAGAGAGAGAGAGAGAGAGAGAGAGAATGGATTCTTTGTTTACTAAAGAAAATATGGGCCACTGGGTTACCGGTTGTCAACATGACAATGTGCGCAACTATGATGTAAGTGTAAACAGTAAATGAATCAGATAGAACGCACTGATTCATATTAACATAATACTTATGCTGCGATTCAGAGTGAAAAGTAAAGGAAATCTGGAGTTTAAAGAGCAACAGTGGGGTGGAGCTCTGCATGAGGGTGACAATTAAACATTATCTTTAAAGCGCCATAATCCTTTCATTAGTCATACCCGTAATGTGTTTCGGTTATGTTCCGCTGGCCTTTGCCGAGAACCACAATCCACCGAACATGACAGCGCACGTTGGGAATCCAATGCTTGACAGAGGGGATAGCATGGATGCGGGGGTTAAGAGCACCACGTGCTCACGCTGAATCATCAGATCATGTAGACCGAGCAGTGGAGGCGAGATGCCGACAGTAGCCCTAAAGATTGAGTTGCGGTCAGAGGCAGGGTGACTGAGCTGCACGTGTGTGTGTGTGAATGTGTGTGTGTGTATCTAACAGTATGGTAGGTTATCATGGAGGCGAGGTCACTTCTACGAACAGTGATGTCAGTTATAGTTTACCACGGGAAAGCTTTATATACATTAGTGATAGCGGGAAAGTCCTGAGAGTAGTTCCTTTCACAAGCTCCTGTGTACGTCGGGTGACGTGCATCTTGACTCTTAAGAACACCTGCCTCTCGATGTTCTCTTGAACAGTTTACTGCAATTGGAAACTGGCTTTCCCTTCACAACGTATTCCGAAAAATTTGAGGAAGAAGGCAAGGTAAGCTATATACGAGTCGTAGGCTGAATGGGAGTTTGTATATTATATATATATATAAGTCATTTGTTGCAATATTATATGTAGGTAATTTTTAGAAAATTTACGACGCAGAAAGTTCTCTATATCCTAAAGTTCATATACGAGCTCATATCAAAGCTCATGTAATATGAACTTTAGTACAATTTGAATATAACATGTAGGCTATAATGATCACGTTTTAGAAAATATTGTCTGTGTACGCGCGCATAGATAGAAAATGTGCCCAGAAAACAACTCCTAAAAAGGGGAAGGGACTTTTGCCCCGAACACTTTCCAAAGTACTGAAGAAATCCATCAACCGCTAGCTCTTAAACTATCCCGAAACTCAAACAGTTGCTCTGACATCTTCGAAGGATTCGTGTTTGGTATAAAGGTCTTTTAAAGGAGCCCCATCTTATGGAATGCCGTCTGTTTTTCGCAATTAGACATCCATTTGATGGTTCACTTCGGATGATGATAGACGGCTCTCCTTCTTCTAACTTCTCAACTAATTCTGGTGTCTTGAAAGTTCAGTTCTTCTCCTACTTTTTTTCTCTTGTATAATAAAGACATTCTTCACTGACTGGAAATCTTCATCATTTTTCTGATGATGGCATATTACAGTCCATTTTCCAGGTCGAGAAACGTTACCATGCGCAAACATCCTAACTGCTCGAATATTCACCAATAATTCCTTAAATGCCGATCTCTAGATAATTCTGAAGAGTTGCGAAGAAAGCTTAGTTAACTTGAATCCTTCTAAAACTTCTTATTTCTCTCTAAAAAAAAAAAGAACTACCATGCTCATCATTGATGACACCCAGATTTCCAGACATTACTCTGACTTTTATTCCCATAGCAAAAGCACAAACATTGTTTTCTCTGCATTACATCAAAAGACTGGGTGTTTGGCGCATTAGCATATATGCACAATCACCTAATTGTCTATACCGTGTCCGTCTGTTTGTTTGTTTGTCCGTCCGCATGTAACAGCTCGACTCCCAGTGGACGGATTGTCATGAAACTTTATATTTAGTTCTTATAGAAAGATTTGTCTAATCATCCAAAACTTTTAATAAAATTTGTGATGTTTAGACATTTTGTTTAATACAGTATTGTTAGCTTTCGATAGTCCGCGCACATTTCTTGTGTATTTTTATGTGCACGTGAAAGTGGTGTCCTTTGTGAAGAGATATATAAATAGAGAGAGAGAGAGAGAGAGAGAGAGAGGGAAAGAGGACTTAAAAAAAAAGTACATGGGAGAAGTGTAATAAATATTATACGGTTGTAATTAATCTTGAACGGCTAAGTTTAGAGAATGTAAACTATAGAATTTTATTTTATTTTTATATATATTTTTTCGCTCTTGGCGTTTCTTTTCTTCTAAACAACTCATTCTGTGAAAATCTCAAATCTGCCCCACCATGGTCTTTTCTATTCATACTGGGTAAAAAAGACCTGAGTTCGAATCCCGTAAATTAGGCGAAAAGAGGACTTTTAAAGTCACTTTTTCACAACGTGACTGAGTTAGTCGGCCTCAGGCGAGGACAGCATGGTTTTTCTCCTGTAAACTCGGGTTTTTCGTCCAGCAAAACAGCAAATCGACCACAGAACAACACACGCAATTACAATACGACAGTTTGCAATATGGCTTAAGTTGCTGATACGCCTAAAATCCTACAACCAACACTATGCTCGTCTCATCTTGGGGTGGTTCCCCCAAAACCTCACTAGCTTCTTGACCTCATTTAAAAGAATGCAGTCATGTTGCTCCGGGGATATGCGGTGGTCATTCCTTGACCTTTCCGCATCCTCCGTATTTGGTGGTCATGGGCTCGAACCCCGGTCTAATCAAGAAGCGTGTGCTACGCACTGCTGCTCCTGGCTTCGGAGGCGCCGACTTATCCCTTAATAAAGGCTCTCAATTCTCTGTCTCATAGACGTTCAGTTTTTGTTAGTGTGGTTTGTTTATAGATACTTCCATGGGGAGTGTTCTTCTGAATTGACATCTGTAATTCTCGCTTCCTAACTATTCAAACTATTCTTAATACGTGCTCCAAGCAGTCAACATCCATTCACTGTTCATTTCTTAACCCACACAACGAAATTTTTCTCTTCTTCATATATTCCTTTTACTTCTGTTTTCTGGAACAACTTTCCTCTACAGTAGTTGTATTTCCCGAAAATTACAATCTACATAAATTCAAGTCTAATGTCAACAGGTATATTCCGTCTTCTCGACCTTTCAATTCATGCATGGTAATAAGTACTATAAGTTTTAATACCGTTCGTGTTTGGGTTTTTTTGTAAGAAAAAATTGTCGGGACGGACTGTTTGAGTGAGGAATAACACAATCTGTGCACAGGTTGTGCATGAGACATCTGGGTAGGCTATCGCAAGGAACGTAAACATTTCCTGTACTATCATCGCAAGCTGTGAATCGTGATGCCATCGCTGCTGTCAGGAGACAAAAAACGCACGAACTAACCAACTCTTCCTAACAAAAAAAGAAACCATATGAGTATCTGTTTCATGGAATACAGGATTAATATTATTTTTTTAATCCCAACTGACTATCAGTGATTGCCTGGTTTCCGTTTATTGCCGCAGTCAGTACCACAGTTTCTAGAGAAGAACAGTGGAGAAACAGTGCTGGACCATAAAAAGGGGGAAAAAAACCAGTGCAGAGCTAAATGTTTCGCGTGATGCTACTCCATGTGAAACTTCACATAACTCTGGGCTCGGCTGTGGCGGTACAATTAGAGACTCATTACAACACGCAGTCTTGACCCGTCGCACTTTAACTAGTACCAATATTTGGTCGCCCTAATGAAATCAATCAAATGACGTTGTTTTTACTCAGAGAATAAGAAGACGCAGACCGTCATATAGATTTTACCAGCAACCATCGGAATTCTGTTCTGAGGATATGCCTCCCCGGTGACAGGAATAATCGATGGACTATTGCTACTATACTTACTTTCACCTGGTGTAATTCTTTTTAACTGCTTATTCCAAAAGCCAAAATTTTCATATTGTTCAAATCAACAATTTGCGCCAGCCGTTCCAACTTTTGTACACTCGAACCGCACCAATGGTATAACATGGGACATCATCCTGTTGAAATAAACAAACAACTGCCGCATAGTAGGGAGTATGGAATTATCCAAAATAATAATAATGCAATATAAATTAATAAAAAAATATTCATTTATTAATTTTGGATTTCCATACATTGTGTAAGTATTAGTTAGTAAATATAACGAACACCGTCGTTTTATTTATTTGATACTTGACTGATTCTTATAGAATGAAGAAACTCTGAAACGTCCAGAAAAGGTTTACTTTACTCTTTCAGGGGTATTCAAATTGTTGAATTTTATGTGAACGTATTAACTTTCACCTTTTATCAGCCGACGAAGCGCATTCCTTATAATGGCTAAATACAGCCGAATCAACAGGTCATTGCAGTCACAACTGGAATTTCTGACAGTCATTCATGGCTTCCATGCACAATTGAGGTGGGTGAATTTGAACGACCTTTAACTACCATAAAATATCCAAATGTATATAATTTTTTTAATCAGATGATGCTAAGAATTATTTTTGAAATGCTTAAGTTTTCTTTAAGTACCAGCTGACCAGAATATCTAGCTACTGTATATCTAGCATGTTTAGCTTTCTCTGTCGAATGGCTTCGCACAAACGAAGATGGACCATGCACAGACTGATACAAAAGAGATGGAAGGCTCAATACTGATATAGTTTAATATATAGATACCCAATGGCCATTGAATTTAACTACCCGCCTGATAATCTGTCTCGTCTCCACGGACGAGGATTATCAGCACATTCCAACACGGATGTTAAGTGATTACAAACTACAGCTGAAAATGTGGCCTGCCATGACGCCTGCGGAGTGCCTCACAATAATCATTGTTGGATTCGCACACGTCGTGCAACTCGTTCGACCTCAAGGTTTACCACAGGTGCTCGATGAAACCTGGAAAGTTGGCGTCAGGTGAAGTTCTCCAAATGTTCTGAAAGCCCATGTTGCATTGTTTTGTTGAAAGTGCCATCACTGTTAGACAATTGGAACATTGAAAAGTTCATTTGACCAGCACAATGTCCAGTCAGGCCGCAGCTGTTAGGAGTTATCGTACAAGATCCCAAACATTCATGGACAGTTCATTCGCTACGTTTCTGAACTGCGCGAGCTGCAGTTGTCAGTAATGCGAAGTTAGCCAGAAGGTGTTTTTCCAATTGCTGTTGCATTTGTATCTCTGCTGGTGAAGGACATGGCGCATTGTCTTGCATTAAATGATCTTTTGACTTCCCGGCATTGTATTGCACATTGAGAGTTCCCAGTTACAGAGTATATAGTTCAGTGACTGTTCATTGTTTTTCAGTTATTTTATTTATTTATTTAGCAACAAATGGATAAAATTTGTCCAGAAACAAACATTAAACATCATCAAACAATATTAAGAAAATACATCTCACATAAAAAACCTGCATATTAACAATGCATTCTGAAACAGTACAAACAAGTTATATGTTAGCGATACATTGAAAATAACTTACAGAATAAAGAGTAGTAGTGAAGTAATGAAAGTAGTAGAAAAGGAATGAAAACTTAAATTGTTAAAACGTTGCAAAATTATTGCTGATGCATTAACATACAAAATTAAATAACAGAATTATCCCTGAATTATTTCTGAGACCTCTTTGCTGAAATGGAGAAATGAACGAAAAAATAAACATTGAGATCATTAGCTAATCTGGACAGTGAGGTCAAAGGGTCATGGTAGTGGAATACTAAGAGCGCCAAACTGGCGAGCAGAGAATTGCGAAACGTAGAATTCCAACTCGTACAACGGGGAAGAGGAAGAATTAGCGTTATGAAGAACAAAGTTATAAATGAAATAAAGCATTGCTTCTGTGTGCTCAAGTCAAGTGGACAAAACTTCATACAAAAGCTAGAAAACTAATCTAAATCAGCGAATCTGACTGAAGCAAAGGATTTATTCCAACTTTACAAAAAATGTTAAAGGTACTTGTTTCCGTTATCAACAAGTACTGATTAATTGCATGTATTTAAATATAAAATTCCCTTCACTCAGAAACATTCAAAATTCACTTGTATGGACTTTTCTTCAGTAATGGGTCCTCTTTTTATATTACAATTCGTCAACATCCAGCGACAGTAATTAGAGATTTTAATACATACATTAAAATATCAAATGCTGAGGTTTCGTGATATACAGTTGAGATGCATTGGTGCGACATCTGTTTCCTATTACTGTTTTCACTTAACGGAAAGCCGATTTTTCCACACCGCTTACACTTACCGCAGTCGTATCACACTTATATATGCTACTGTAGCTATTTCGGAGGGTATCGGATCGTGACTCTTTCCGCTGGATGTAATGGGAAGGAATAGGGATTTCGGTAGTGACTCACTCTACCCTGTGGGACA
The DNA here is from genome assembly GCF_048544385.1 of Mastigoproctus giganteus. Classification (NCBI taxonomy): domain Eukaryota; kingdom Metazoa; phylum Arthropoda; class Arachnida; order Uropygi; family Thelyphonidae; genus Mastigoproctus; species Mastigoproctus giganteus. The sequence goes on along the minus strand of NC_143588.1, from coordinate 21,231,705 downwards.
GTATTTGGACTGTACGTTTACATTGGTTTTGCTGGTTGCAGATGTGTTCGTATCATTTACTCCTCACTCGATAGCATTTGTTTAGTGTGTTCGTGTAGCGAAACTTGCAAACTCCAACGTGGATTACAACAGGCGCAGATATAAGCACAGTTTAAACATTGCAGGTCCGTTAAGTTCTTTAAGGGACAGAGCTGTGGATGCCGAGATGCAAACCCTACTTCCCAGCTAATACACGCCTTAGTCATCCTCATTTTAGCATCAAAGCAGCAAAAACGGGGTGACACAGAGTGATGGAGTGGTGAGAGAACCAGCTGACGTCACTCTTTGCCCTCTGTCCCGGTAGATTAGTCAATAAGCCTAACAGGCGATAGAAATGGTGCAGTAATCACTGTTGTTGGCCCAAAGGTGGAAGGTGGCCTGCCGAACGTGGGTGGACGCGATGATGTCATAGATGATTAGACCTGCAGTAGCGGAAGAACGCCTTCCACGCGCTGCTAGTGTAACCCATGCATAGAAATGAGTTTAGTCATCTCGAGCGTCTGCATACCTCCATCGTGTAAGAGCATGCGAAGAGATTGAACAGAGACCTGATACATTTTTGTTTGGTAAATTTTACTGTAATTATGAAGTTATTCTGCAGACGCATTACGAAATCAGCCGAATAAGAGTGACACGTTACATCTTTCAGTTTTTATATTAAATTTTATATCGGATTATTTTACACTTTAAAAGTTACACTGCACTAACATTTTTTGATATCAGCTATATAAAACAAAGTTGAACAAAAGAATAAAACTTCATGAAATTTCACAGTAAGAGTTTTTTCCTAGTGTGGTCCAATCTTTGGGCCTTTCATAAAGACGTGATGCCTGTTGATTTGTGTAGTTGAGTTAAAATTATTTTCAAGGTATTTGCTGAAAATACACTAGAAAAAAAAGTAGGTTACATATTTTATTTTCATTTGACTAGTTTAGTGAGATTGTTAACTATTTGTAAGCGCATTTGTATACCCTTCCCGATGACGATTGGCCTGCGGATCCCTAATTGAGGTTGATTGGTGAAAATTTTTGTATTTTTAATAAACGATTAATAAATATAACTGAGAAACTGACTCCACGATTTTTAAGTGGGAAAGAATAATTTTCAACATTATTGTTGAAAATCTCTTTAAAACTATGTTTAAACAGGCACCTTATTTGTTTACGCGTTCCTGACAATCTTTCGAGTGGGCACAGAATCGATGACGTTCGTCCATCATCTTTAAACACCATTTCATTTCGTAATAAAAACAGGATGCCACCGCTTGCACTTAACAGGATTGTGGCCTCAAGCAGCTGCGAACTTTCCTCTGTTTATTTTATGAAGGGCAACTTCGCCAGTTCGGAAGAAATTCGAAATTGGCCAAGAAATTAGATTCAGAAAACTAGATTTTTAGAATTACAAATATTGGGATTCTGCTCTCATCTTTTATTTTCGATGCAGTGTATTATTGTCTTAAACATCTGTAACTAGTACACAATGAAAATGAAATGAAATGATATACAATCGATAACACCATTAGAGTGCTACCCTGCAATATATTGATGGTCAAAAAATTTAGCTGGTATACCATTTTTCGTCAATATCTTAGTTATAATGTACATAGAAGGTGAAAAATAGCTTTTATTATGTAATTTTACATAAAAATTGCAAATATCCAGTCGAAATTGATCTATAAGGAATGTATACTATAATGTATAACTTGCAACATGCAAATTATTGAAATCTGGTAGTTCACCCTTTTAGTAACCCAACTGCACCATTTTAAAACTCTCTTCGTGATAGTCTTTGTTGACCTTTTCTGTTAGGGGAGATAAAAATATTTCCTTTCTGTAAATCGATCTTAAATATTCTTTTAGCGGCATGATGCGCAGGAATATCAAGAACTGGAAATTGGTGAAATAACGAGCACTTAAACCTGCGCGGAGTGTAATCTGTCTTTAATTTCTTAAAGAATTGCAGACAGATTATCCTCAGACGTTTCGTGGTACTTCCTGTACCATTGCAGTGACTATACCACTTCAGTACTTTGCGTGGGTAGCACAGTGGTATCTTCACCGTCCTCCTCACACCGGGTGGGTTCCAACCTGTCAATGACGCAGGGAATTTTTATGGACTTTTTTCACTCCGTGGCTGAGTTAGTCAGTCTCAGACGTAGATAGCAAGGTTTCCCCCGGGACCTGGGATTTTTTGTCCAGCAAAGCAGGCAAATCGACCAGAGAATACACGCAATTTACAGACACAATACACACGGGTAGTTGAAAATACATTTCCAGGTGACCCTAATAAAATAGTTTGTACCACTTCAGTAAAGAGAGCAGAACTGGTAAATTATGGTGATATGATTTGCATAAAGTTGTTAATTTTGATTGCACATTAATACCCGTTATTAATTGTGTAATCAAATTAACCATGTAGACATGTATAATATCTTATGTAGGACGGCACCTGAACGAAAGTTCAACTCCGCCTTTGTACACTGTCATGATTACAGAGCTCTGTAAAAGGCCAGAAATGTGCGTCATATTATGTTTGTGCAGTGTGTGTGTTTGTCGTATGTTGTTTAGTTGTTTCTGGCCGTTTTGTCACCAGGCAGGCGATCACCTGGAAAGCCTGCCCAATGTCCGTCTACACCACGGGGAGGTGGGCCACAACTACGCATGAACCATGGTGAACCTCAAAAGTCACGCACTGAATGTTCAAAGCGAGTTTGGAACCATTCAAAAGAACCCCGTGCCAGCAAGCCAGCAACAGCGCACGCTCACACTCGCACGTACGCACGCACACACAGGAGACAGGACAGCAGAAGACGAAGAAATAAAGAAGAAAATAAAGTAAAGTAAAAAAAAAAAGAGTCGTTGTCCACGTCTTTATCCAGTGCTGCCCAAAGTAGTCCACAAATAAATAAATAAATTAAATTTTCTGTTTATACTCCGGCACGACAACCAAGTCAGTAGAGTTTACAATAAATCGTCAATACAAATATTTATCGTATTTAGTAGTCACGGGCTTGAACCCCGGTCCACTCAAGGAACCCGTACTATGCACTCTCGCTCCTGACCACTGGGCTACGTCAGGCCTAAAAAAATCTCCGTCACAGGCACCGGTGGGATTCGAACCCACGATCTCCTGTTTACTAGACAGGCGCTTTAACCAACTAAGCCACGGCGCCATTGTACGGTCAAAGAGCAGTAGCAATGCCAAAAACAAGATCGGCAAGGCAGGAACAAGTTCTACGTATATATTTTTTAATCTTGAGTGGTATCAGAAGTCACTGGTTAATAACGGTATCACTGTGCAGAGGAAGGATTTAGTTGTGGAGAGTCTTGATAAAGGATGAACTAGAAGAATGCAGCATCTGTTAAAACCTTCCCGCGTTCTTGAAAACCAGCAAAATTTTGAACATGACGTCATAAGGACGACAGACGAGGCAACAGGTTGTATTTTCACTTATGAAGTGTTTTCAGTTTGATTGTTTGCATTAACATTGTGGTTGAAAGTCTTTCTGATATTAAAAGCAGCATTGCAGAAGGTTTGAAGTGCCTGGAAATTATTGACAGATATAAGTGTCTTCTCACATCCGGGAGCCAAGTGTGGTTCTGTTGCCTTAAGAGCCAATCTTAGATCTTCGTAAATGGAGCATTCAAAAAGGATGTGAGAAGAGTCTTCTGGTAGCTCACATCGACAGGAGACCGTATTAGAAAGTCTGAATTGGTAAAGTTTTGCGTTAAGCGAATCATGTCCAGTTAGTATATAGGAGGTAAACAGTGAAGGTGAAAACCATTTTCTTGTGGATGATAGAAGTAATGCAGTTACATCAGGAACGAATTTTTTGGTAGGGCTCCTTTTTCGGTAGAATTCCATCTATTCATCCAGGTATTGACTAACAAATTCTAGCTTCGGGTTCGTTCAGTTTTGGGATCAGCCTGAAGATTAACAATGATTCCCTGAAATTCGGTAGAAATGCCTCGGAGGATGTAAAAACAAAGACCTGAAATTAACAAAATCAAAAAAATCAAATTAACCATGTGGACATGTGTTGGATATGTGTTTATGTAAGGGGCGGCTCCTAGACGTCAGTTCAACTCCGCCTCGTATATCTGTGAAGAATAATATCACTACAAATGGGTCGGATTTGTGTGTGACGGAGGTTTGTGTGTGTTTTCTGTTGTTCTGTTCTGGCCACTTGGCTACCTAGAAGCATCAGTCACCTGGACAGATGATTCTGGTGACTGATGCTTCTGGGTACTCGTCCACACCACGGGAAGGTGGGCTAGTTCCAGTAGATGGGAGACCTATGGTCTTAGAGTATGAGACAAAAAAAAAAAAAAAAAAAAAAAAACCCGAAAGGAAGAGAAAGAAAAAAAATAAAAATAAATAACTAAGATAAAAAAAAAAAAAAAAAAAATATATATATATATATATATATAAATGTATACACATACCACACACACATATATATATATATAAAAACCGAAAGGGAAAAATAAAAAAAAAAAAAAAACCGTAAGGGAGAAAAAAAAAGAGAGAGAGAGAGATAAAGAAAAAAGAAGAGTAGATCTTCCAGTTGTGCAACCATTAAGAACGGCAGCATAAAAACACTTTGATGCCTCCAGCCAGATGGATTTGATCAACTTCATATCACTGGAATCATATTTTTCCTTAGTTCAAACACTTCTTTAGCAAATACCTGGGACATCTGAAACTTACTAGAGTCTCTTAAAAATATAGCTTCTTCTCCTGGAGCTACACTCTCAACAATTTCACGTATCGCTGTCCTGGCATCGTCATATATTCGACAATCATGTAGTATGTGCTGCCAGCTTTCCCTGGCCCTGCAAAAACAAAGATCCGTGTTACTTAGTCCTAATGCGTATAATTTCTCATTCATTGACCCGTGCCCTGTTAACAAAAATGACGACTGTAAACTAGGTGTAAACCAATTGCGAACTTTTTTATCATTCAGAAAAGTCACGCTCGGAATAAACAAGTTGATAACTCTTGCAGTAGGTATGGTATCCCATCTTGTCTGCCATAAATTGATTACTTCAGATGCATTTAGGGCTAAAGCCTCAAGCTGCCAGCAAATTTAGACTATGTATATATTAAGTGCAATAGCATCATTAATACACAGCCATTTCTGAATAAACAGAATATTTATAAGGCAGCATCGTTTTAAGTTATATCTCATATTGTGAATACCTTCACAACGAATTGCCATAATATTGCACTACTTCGAATAAGTAACGCTTCACCATAAGGAGAAGACTAATGTTACTTATTCCTATCTGAGAATAAGTAACATTAGTTTCTCCTTATGGTGAAAAAAAAAAAAAATCAAATTATTATTTTAGGGTTGCCCGTAATTAAATACATTAACCCGTATTTGTGTCTGTAAATTGCTTATGTTCTATGGTCGATTTGCCTGTTTTGCTGGACGAAAAAAACCCCAGTTACTGGGGAGAAAAACCTTGCTATCTACGCCTGAGACCGACTAACTCAGCCGCGGAGTGAAAAAAGCCTATTAAAGTTCCTCGCGTCATCGACGGGATTCGAACCCAGGCCTTTTCCACCCGGTGTGGGGAGGATGGTGACGATACCACTGTGCTACCCCGCGTAGACTCCTTATGGTGAAGCGTTACTTATTCGAAGTAGTGCAATATTATGGCAACTCGTTATGAAGGTATTCACAATATGAGATATACCTTAAAATGATGCCGCCTTATAAACATTCTGTTTATTCAGAAATGGCTGTGTATTAATGATGCTATTGCACTTAATATATACATTGATTACTTCATTCATACATCTTTTCTTTTCGCATCTACAGTCAGAGCGAATATTGATCTCTATACCAAAAAATGTAGATCCAACGGTAGCGCTCCGGCCAACAATTGAAGCGCGGCAGTGGACACCGTTCTGCACACTCTCAGAATACCAAGAAGCATGATGCGCTGTATGGAATTTAGTTTAGCCCGAAACGTATCTATATGGAACCAGGCTCCTATTGCGTATTTAGTTATTGGAAGGAATACTGCCTTGTAATACAGAAACAGTGTTTTGTGTGATAGACTTTGTCTATCACATAAAACACATAATACCCCAGTCAGACTTTGAAATTGTAATGATAGCACCAGAAAATTTCCTGATTTTATTGCTTAAATATAATAAGTGCTGGTGAAATGATAACTTACTGTCCACAATAATTCCCAGGTATTTGGTATCAAGGACCATAGGTAACTGAACACCATTCAGTTTGATCTGAGGAGGTCGATTTATATCCAAAGCTCTTTTAAATAACATGATTTTAGTTTTGTAGGGACTAATAACAAGCTTATAGCTTTGAGCCCAAGAACTTAAGTCTGTTAGCACACTACTAGCTCTCTGTTCTAAGAAGAATGAGAGAGATCGTCCTGCAAGTATAATTGTCAGATCATCTACAAATGCCAGCACCTTACAATTAGGGAATGTGCGAACCAACCAATTCTGTAAGACTAGGTTCCAAATAAGGGGTCCGAAGACGGAGCCTTGAGGACACTCTTTAACAACCTATTTTCGTAGCTCAAAGTGCTTTGACTTCACTAGCACATATCTATTTGAAGAGTAGCTGTTGAAAAGCATATATAATTCCTTGGAACAATCAGCGTTTCTTAACTGAGCCATCGCTACCTCCCACCAAACAGTATCAAATGCCCCTTCGAAATCAATGTCGATTGCTAATTCATATTTTGATGTAGAATTCTCAATATGCGTTCGAATTGCCACTAGACGATCTTCACAAGATTTCCCAGGAGTGAACCCATATTGCTGAGGCGATATCATATCCTGCTGCACTAGCAGGTCGGTTAACCGTAATGCCATTAACCTTTCAAGGATTTTACCAAGGTTTGCCAAAAGAGCGATAGGGCGATATGATTTAGGTTCAGTTAGTGGCTTCCCAGGTTTTCTAACTAACTTCAATAATGCAATCTTCCACTGCGTTGGAAACAGCCCTTCTGTTAGACATTTGTTAAACATTAATAAAATGATATTAGGTAACGACTTATAGAACCTCGTTATAAATATTTTCTCGACTAAATCAATTCCAGGACATTTTGTGAGATTAAGCTTCTTCAAAACTCCTGTAAGTTCTTCCATCGTAAACTCCGCAGTATGTTCTCTAGCTACATAGAGCCGATTATCTCTACGTATACCAGCTTGATATTCAGTATCTTCCTGAGGATCGTCAGTTGGAAATAACTTACTTAAAATTATCTCAACGGAGTCATTCCAACCAATAGTCTCACCGATATCCGTGGTTACAGTATTAAAAACCTCCCCATACCTGAATTTTCACGTGACAGTTTATATAGTAAACCCCACGGGTAAGAATTTCCCGATTCTTTTACAAAAGTGTTCATGTCGCCCATTTTTGATCAGCTATCTTCCTACTATAATTGTTTTTTAAGGACAGATACTTCTCGTGCAGCCTTGCAACCTCGGAGGGGGACCAATGTCTGTGGCGTTGATATTGTCTTCTAGCCCTGTTTACTGGTTGCCTTAATACTGTTAACTATCAAGTCCACCAAGGACAGGATTTCGATCTAGCAACTTTCTTCTTATCAGCCTTGTACGCTGCTCTTATAATTGGATCCTGTATAAATACAGCGAGAGAGTCAGCCGAATGCTCTATTAGCTGACGTTGCCTTATCACCGAGAAGTCCATAAGAATTGATGCATCGAACGCAGACCAATCAATTGTTTTCAGTGAGAACCGAACCAACTCAGGCACTTGATATTGACTAACTGAAGTTGTAACATTTTTTACATAAAAAGAGATTACTCTATGGTCACTAGATGTCCAGTCAGTAATGACCCGCCAATCATAGAAGTAGTGTCGTAGGCCAGAAGTTACTATAGTTATATCAATGTTGGACTGCCCCATAGGTCCAAAGAATGTGGCTGGCTGATTGGATATATTCATCACATATAAATTGTGATTAAATATAAATTCTTCAAGTAGACGACCTCTCCCATCTGTTGTAGAACTATGCCATAGACTTGATTTAGCATTTTCGTAAGTAGTGATTATTACGTGGTTAGGCTTCAACATAAATAGTGCATGTTCCAAGTAATCCAAAGAGTTATTAAAATCCATTGATGGAGGACGATATAATGCAATAAGATAAAATTGCAATGGTGTTGTTGCAATCATCACGCATGTGGCACATTGATTACACAACCCGTGTATCACCACAACATCTAAATCGTTATTGGTTACCACGATTCCTGATTTGGGCTCTCCTTGTACAGGCTGCACAACTCGAGCACTCAGAGGATATCCCAGTATCTTAAAGTGTTGCTCCGATTGAATCTTGGCCCAATACGGTTCTTGTACGGATACTATATCAATCAAGTTCTCCTGAATTGACTTCCTAATTTCATCAGCCACCAACCTAGAACGTTGGCCGTTTATCTGCATGATTTTTATTCCTGAAGAACCAAGAACTCTATCCACCACAGAATCACGTGCAGATCCTCTTGTGAGTTTATTCACTCCATTCGATTGTTGATTATTTCGATTTTTCATTGGCCGTCCTTATTCGTACCAGTTCCATAGCTCCTAAATATTCTGGATAACGAGAATCCCTGACCGAGGTGAAGTTCACGTTTCCTACGCTTACAGCTTACAGTTCACAAAATACGGTTCGTCGTCCTTATTGGAACACTCTGCCAGTACATGCCCGTCTCTTGCGAAATGGCCACAAGGTGGGGAGGTTTGAGAGCAATATTTTTTCATATGTCCATACCCAGTGCATAGGAAGCATCTAGAGACTATCGTAAACAATCTGTACCTGCTGGAAGTAACAGTCAAGTAAATTCTATGCAATGCAGAAATCAGTTTATACAATTGTGCAGAGATACTAACTACCCAACGCCGTGTTATAGTGCTTCTGTACTTAGTTGTAGAGCTGTCGAAATATATCCCTCTTGACTTCATCCCATGTAATACCAAACTCTTCTAAATTTTTACAATATAATTCTTCTAGTATCTCATCCTGACTCAAGATAATCCACCCATAAATGATTATGGCTGGATTATCTTTTCTAGGAACCACTGTGGCAATTCCTGCTATAGCTAAAGAATCTGACGTTGAATTATTCATTAAATCTACTTTTGATGCTGTTTCTAGTAAAACTTCCTTGTTACGAACTAATTTTAATGACTTAACTTTAATCGGCTTAAATTCAGTTTTCACTGTATTCCCAGCTTCCGACTCAATCCTCAGAAATCCTTTGTCGTGCCAGTTTTCTAAAGCTCTTTTATATTCGCAGCAATTGGGATCTTTAATAGAATGCTGGAAGTTTTTTTTGCACCTTTTACAATTTATACAACGAGGGGATTCCTCTTTATTCGGGCATTCTGCGTAGACATGGCCACTCTGGGCACAATGCCCACAAGATGGAGATGTAAGTCCAGAGCCTTAAGTCCGTATCCCAAGCATAAAAAACACTTGATAACAATCGTAAATGGCTGATGTCTATGCGAACTACAGGCCAGGAAAATCCTGTTCAAAGTTGAGATACATTTATAAAGTCGAGGGTAAAACTGATTACCCAGTGAACATTCGATGAAGATCTCGATCTTATCGTAAATCTGAAAGTAATTTCCTTTCTGACTTCCTCTAGTGATAATCCGTTGTCACTAAGATTTGTATTGTATAAATCCTCAACGATGTCTTCTTTACTTAAATCCTTAGGTATGTCACGACTGCTGGTTGTCTTTGTTGAGAACCCCTGTAGAACCCCTGCCCGCAGAGGACAGGGAATCTGAAGTAGATATGCTAACTAGATCAGACTTGGAAGCAGCTTCTAGCACTACGTCTTTGTTACTCGCTAATCTCAAGGATTTTATTTTTACATTCTTGAACTCTGACTTTAAAGTATTAGAAACTAAATTTTTTACATTTTTTATTTAAATTTTATCTTAAATTTTTTAGTTTTCAGAAGCTCGTAATATTATGATTTTTAACTTGATCTTACTGATTTTTCCTTCACTGAAGGTGCTCTACGGGCGGCGTCAGAATATGATCTCACAGAGGAGACAACTTGAAACTGTGTTCCCTCATACACTGCTGTATTTGTTTCAGCAGTTTGATTAACTGATTCCTGGCTATGATCCATTTTGTTAATATTCCGTTACTGAAAAAGTTTGGTCAATTTTATCTAGTAAATTGGCCCGGATTTCGATTTCTTTATTAATAGCTCTTAATCTCTCATTATTAATTAAGAGAGCTGTTAATGACAGTCTCAAGATTTAACCATTTTTCCATAATTGTATCTTAACTTTTTTAGGAACTTCGTTGGTCTTCCCTATGAGGAAGCTAAATCTTTAGCTTCCCAATGAGGAAGCTAAAGATGTAAATCTTTTCTCATACTGGATATCTTGTCATGCATGAAAGAAGGATCCTGTGATTTATCCAGATTTTCTGTCTTGTCATTTTCTCCAGAGCTTACAGAAGTTCCAACTTCTTGAGTTGAAATGGAACCTTCACTATTAGGGTTTTCTTGAGTTGACTGCGATAACGTTTCCTGATTCGGCTTTGGAGAACTGCTAACTCTACCCTTTGAGCCAGTTACAGGTTTTCTTAATGAATTAGTCTTCCCTTCCATGTTAGATCTCATAATTCTCAATTAGAAGATCTAACATGGAAGGGAAGACTAATTCATTAAGAAAATCAAATTAATCAGGTGTATTTTTATGAAATAACAAAAATGCAAAGCAAAATTCTAGTTTCATCATCAAGTTCAAGGATATGGATATCATTTATTGCCGCCTTCTCTCAGTTTACTCATAGCCTGTGAAAATGATTGTCGAACTTTTGTTTATAACCGTTTTAAACTATAATTTTTCTGGAACGGTTGATGCAGCTGTACATGAAGCGATTTAGTAGTTGTACTTAAAGTTATGAAAAGATAAAAGGACAAAAATAATACAAGCCAAAAAATAATAATAAAATAAAATGAACCGATACTAGAAAACCGATTTTCAGCACTGAAATTGATTGAAGTGACCATCAAGTTCTTGATTAATTTTCTACACTTCATCAAATAGCTATAAATTGCTAGAGAAATGTTCCTATTAATACAAGAGAATATGGTAGTAGTTTTCAATAGCTATTATTTTGGGTTGCTGCCTCAATTTTGAAGCTCCTGGGTTGGTGAAAAAATAGCCTTGGATTAAATTCTTTGCCAACTTAAAAAAAGTATTTAAAATTTAATTTCATTGCCTTAAAAAGTTCTTTTTAAAAAAGTTCTTTCTACTTAAAAAAGTTCTTTGCCTACTTACTCTGTTATATTTCCAGGTGACCCAAATAGAATTTTATTAGAATATATCAACGCATTATATACTTAGCATTAGTAATGGCCATATGGACGTAAGAATGCCTAAGGCTTATGCTGTACCAGCCAAAAAAACAAAAAAAAAAAAGAAGTAAAATAGTCTATATATAAAACGAATAATTAATAAACAATAAAAGAAAAGGAAAGGAAATAAATAGCCTATGCATTTCCCTCCTCCCGTAGATAACTATCCAGCTGACCTTTGAATTTCCCCAAACTGTCGGCCTGAACCACCCATGGTGACTTATTCCAGTAATTTATAACTCGCTGGCTAAAATAAAACTTCCTGCAATCCAGTCTGAACTCCCCCTTCCGTAACTTGAATGTGTGGCCCCTAAATCTAGAATCAATTATAACAGTGAAAATTTCGTCGTCATTCATTTTACTTTTGTCGCTCAGCCCTTTAAACATCAAAATCAAGTCTCCTCTAAGGTATCTAGTTTCCAAGCTGTGCAACCCACATATTCGAAGTCTTTCCTCATATGGATGCCCTTTTGCCGATCTCACCAAGCAACTTACCGGTCTTTGGACCCTTTCAAGAAACTCAATGTCTTCTTCCAAGTGTGGTCTAACAATAACAGCCTCGTATAATGGGATTATGACGTCCTTCCTACAATGTTCCTGTCTACAATGCTCGGAGAACTTCATGTCTGACCGTATCGTAACTCCCAAGTCCCTTTCTTCCACTACAGACTTTAGTTCAACTCCACCAAGTGTATAAGTTATTTTGGGGTTAGTGTTCCCCAGGAGAATTTTGCATTTTGCTGAATTAAAGCGTAGTTGCAACTTCTCCGACCATCCCTGACGTCTATCTAAGTCACTCTGCTTGGCGGTGATCATTAACTACTCTACCGATTTTACATCTACAAATTTAGACATCACGCTCTCTATCCTTCCATCAATTTCATTTAATAAAATAAAAAATAAAAAATAGCGATCTTAATACGGATACTGACTGGGGAAACCCCACTTCTTATATTAATCCAATCTGAGGAATAACCATTTGCCACCTTCCGTGAAGCCATCCTGCTATCCATCTAAGGATTTTCACTGTAATTCCAACCTGTTTCAGCTTATAAAGTAACCGCTCATGTGGGAGTGAGTCAAATGCTTTGCTGAAATCTAAATAGACAATTAGCATTAGTAGAGGCATATAATGCAAGAAAGCAAGCTTATATAGCATCAGCTGCATCATTCCAGCAATCAACCACTCGCTGGCTAAAGGAAAATTTCCGCACATGTATCCTACAACTGTATTTCCTCAATTTGTATTTATGCCCCTTCAGGTGCGGTATCTGAGGAAGAGGAAGAATCCCATCAACATTGAATTTGCTCAAACCATTCAAAGCCTTATACACTTCGATCAGATCACCTCGCAGGTGTCTAGTCTGCAGACTCTGCAATTTGCAGAACTTAAGCCTTTCTTGGTAACAGCAACCCTTTGTTCCACTCACTAATCTATCTCGTTTCTCGTTGCAGCAGCTCTACATCTTTCCTAAAATGAGGCCTCCAGACCTGTATGCAGTGCATTACTCAAGGTGTGGCCTGACCATTGCCTTATACAAGGGGATAATCAGCTCCTTATCCCTGCTCGAAATTATTCCCTAAATCCAATTAATGAGTGACCCTGTCAAAATAGCTAACCAGATTAGTTAAACATGATTTATCCTTTACAAAACCATGCTTGAGTATCGTTATGAATTCTATTTCTCTCTAAATGATCCTGAATTCCACCCTTGGTCACTGCCTCCATGATTTTCCCTCTTACTAAAGTTAGACTGACCGGCCGTTAATTTCTCACTTCACTCTTAGAACCGCCCTTATGTATTGGAGATACATTGGCACACTTCCAATCTGACGGAATCTCTCCTGAAGTCTATTTAGGTAATAATTAGCCTTAATGGTTCAATGCACTCACTTGCTGCCTCCCTTAAAATTATAGTGTACACACTGTGTATATGCCATCGACCCCAGGAGCGTTACTTGCCTGTAGGTTTTTTTAATTAAATAATCATGTGAAATTTTACTATCATTAATTAAATTTTTTTCAACCACTGCCATAATTTCTCATTGACGTAAAGGGTTTTTCTTCTGTAAATATGGATGCAAAGTAACTGTTGAGTCCATCTGCAACATCAGCTGGGGTATTTAATTCCATTACATAAGGGTCTTATCTGATTTATCCTTCTCTAGTTTTTGCATTTATATATGCGAAGAGTTCCTTATCCGAATCTTTGCTCTTTTGGGCGCCTCCGTAGCCAGGTGGGAAGGAGCAGCAGTGCGTAGCACACGCTTCTTGATTAGACCGGGGTTCGAGCCCGTCACCACTAAATACGGAGGATGCGGAAAGGTCAGGGAATGACCACCGCATATCCCGAAGCAATATGGCCTTAGTTGCTAATGCTCCTAAAAACCAAATAACAAACAAACTTTGCTCTTTTTGTCAGCGATTTCTCATAATTTGCCTTTACGAGCCTAACCTTGTCTGTGGCACTATCACAGATCACTTTGTAGCTGTTATAGGCTTCAGTACTTTTTGTTGTTCTGTAATATTTCCACGCGGGCTCTTTTTCTGCTCCAGTAATCTGGCAACTTCCTTAATCATCCAACTTGGAATCATCCTCATAGAGTATTTTTTTAATGATATATACGCTTTCAGGGCTTTTGTGATTAATGTTTCTACCCAGTTAATAGAGGCCATGTAGCACCTTAAGCCGTTGCAATTTCCTTTCCTGAAATCATGACCCATTTCTCTGCCTTTAACTACTGCTACCTCTCTCTCTTCGTCCACCGTAGAACTCCATGATCGCTTCTTACTACTGGTTCCTGTACTGTCAGCCCTATTATGTCATCTTGTTCATGGGTGATGATGAGGTCTACAGTATTCTTTTCCCTAGTACTTTCCCTGACATGTTGATACAAATAACAATCTTTTGTCCCCCATGTGGAGTTTCCTTCCCATTTGCTCCATTCAAATAGAGGCAAATTAATATCACTCATAATAAGACATTCACGCTTGCTTGTCCATTTGCATTTGCATGTAGAGGCTGTCGTCATAATCTTCACAATTACCTGGCCTGTAGATTATTCCCACTCTCATTATACATTCTCTTCTAACTTTTAGACCATTTTCTGTAATAATTATCAGTTGTTGTTTAGATTGTCATTTTGATGGATACTTATTAAAATTAGGGCAATAGGATACATTGCTCTACAAAATTAACAGAACACATGGCAAACGTCGTGTATCTCGTGCGGTTTGCGATGAAGTGGGAAAAATTTTGATACGGTGGTGTACCATGGAATAACGATGAAATTTGGAGACAGTGAGAAACTTTGGCCAGGGATAAGGGACATTTATAGGGATTGTATTAGAAATCCCAAGAAGATCACATTATAGAAGTCGATACAAGATAATCGAAAATATGGTCACATGACATCAGTATGGCGTATGATTCCCTCCAACGGATAACTGGCCTGACAGCGGTGAACTATCTTCGATATAAAGGTCTGTAAGATTCTGCAGCAACAAATTCTATTCTTCCACCAGCAGAGACCTTAGCTCACCAAGTAATTGAGGAGTTGGCTGTCGGTGTGCAATGCGATGCCTAAGGGCGTCTCACACAGGTTCGATCGGATGTAAGTCTAGGGATCGTGCTGGCCACGGCAATCGTTGGATACCTTCAGTTTCAAGATATTCCTCCACTACTGGAGGTTTGCGTGCAGTGGCATTGTTGTGCAAGAAAAGAAAATCTGGGCCAACCGTACCCCTAAAAAGTCGCACATACGTTTCGAGGATCTCTTTTCGGTATCCCTGTCAAAAAACATGAAGAGGAGTGTAGTGGTTGATCATTATTCCGCCCACACGAGAATACCGCCTCCATAGTAAGTGTCCCTTTCTTTGATGTTGGAAGGATGGTACCATATTCCTCGTTGTCTCAAGATGAAATAACGTCTAGAATCTGTTTATAGGTTAAACAGAACAGAACTGTACAGTTCTGTTGTCACTTGAGGCCCTGACAACTGAAAAATTCTGTTGAACTGTGCAGTTTTCATGGCTCAAAGTCACATGTTTATGGCACCAGTTTCGACGAGCTCTGACGAGGTTTCGGGTTAATGAGATACAAACCACTGGCTTCCTTTTGTGTGTAATCCACTTGAATTGAGCCTTTTTTTTTTTTTTTTTTTTGATTTGGTAGTTGTTGGCGCATCGGCTTCAGTGGCCATATTGCACCTCCCAAGGTTTTTGCAGTACTTTGATCCAAGCCCGAGGCGGGAATCGAACCCGCGACCTTTGGGTTGCCGGGCAGGTACTTTACCCAGAATTGAGCCTTCTTAACACAGTCCGGTTGGAAATGTTTTCACCTGTGGCCTCAAGAGAGTTGGTGACAGAACATCGTAGAGTTCCATCCTGCTGTTAGAGCCAGATAGCGGCCTGTTCTGGTTGAAGTAGCCGTTGGGCGATCTTAGCCAGCTGTTCTTGTATTGCTTCCTGTCTCCTAAAACTGCTTCCATAGTGTTAAGACGACACTGTGTGACAAATTAAGTCAACGTGCCGCCTCCACCTGCGACTGTCCAGCTTCAAATTATCCAACGGCACGCCATCTCAAAGAATCGTCTGAACGAAGATGACTTGCCATCCTGAGTACTGGAGATTTCACTGAGGAAGACAAAAAACGGGAATGAAGTGATGTAGTTACAACCCGTGTTTTTATTGGCATGAATAATTTGCATAATGTGCAGCTCTGTAAAATGGTAGGTCGATTTCTATTGGATACAAGGAATTTACATGCCACAATGCCTATTATAATAAATATTCACCTTCTGTGAAACAATTCACAATAAAATATTCATTAAAACATTTTGTTCTGTTAATTTTGTCGAGTGGTGTATCTCGCTTTCTGCTTGATGCATTTCGTCTAAACTGAGATCTGTTTCAAAAAATAAAATCTTTTAATGAGTAAATAGCTACTCTGACATTTAGCAGGCCGTTGCGATTACTTCTTTTCTGTATCTCGCATCAACCAGTAAAGAGCTCTCTCTTAGAAGTAGAGTAGTTTCCGACGTATAAGACATGAAAACACCACCTTTGACCGTGCGATGACACCAAACCCCCACTTATCGCTTCACACTGCCTTCGTTTATAGTTAAGAAGACTTCTGTGGCATGCCGCTAGTTGTTTTCATTCTTTCTTTCTTTACCACTCGTTAAATATTTACTTTTCAAGTGTCGGCTTTGTCGACAGCCTTCCGTATCATGGAACAGCAGACGATGTCAGTACACAGGGCACCGTAATGCCTTCTTCATTCACCCTTGTGCAATCTCTCTCTCTGTATCTATCTTTTACAGAAATGCAGTGAAAATCAGTTAATGAGTTTCTACTTCAATATTTATTTTTTTATTTCAGCTACAAAATGGCAAACCTACTTGCCTTAAAATGCAGTTGCATATAATCATAAAATAATTCCAGAACAGATCTGTGCAGAGATTAATTCGAGTTTCCTGAAGACAAACTCTTCTCCGTACCTTGAGACCAGGTACCTATTGCCCATAGGCACATTATAGCCTTAGCAGCTTATGTGCCATTAAGCCTCCAGAACAACAACAACAACAACCTATTGCCCCATTTGGAAACGTTTTCATGAAGATTTCTTAATTACACCTCAGATGATTTTTTTAAAACTGTAAATCTGCTTTTTTAATTTTGCCAGATAAAGGTGCTTTCTGGAATTTATCAATAAATAGAAATATCAGAGATGAACATCTCAATGCGTCATGGTGAAAATCGATTTGTTCTGTCCTAAATAAAACGAGAAGGTACCGATCGGGTCGCACCCAGTGATCAAATGTAGCTAATTGCTGTTGTGTGGTGCGTCCTTCATTTTTTCCGTACGGGGCTAATCGATTTCCACAATATGTCTTTTCAAGGTCGTATTTTGAGAATGTTTATTAACTTATAGATTATAATTTAGTAAAAACTTAAGCTACAAGAAATATAAGGAAGTTAAACCTTCCCATGGCAAAATGGTCGGCACTTTTTCTCGCCTATTATGTGGAACCCTTCTGGATTATAATTAATGATGATTAAAAACGTTGTGAATCTTCTCGCCTTGTCGCTCCGTGTTGATATTCACAACCTTGTTGTGTTTGGTTGATTTTATGCCAAGGAAACTAAGGCAGTGAGTCAGCGTACTGTGTCTGCAAATTGTTCGGTAGGTGTCTTTGTTTTTTTTGGGATTAATAAACCCGAATTTCTGAGAAAAACCATGGTCGACGAAGGGTACGAGATTGAATAGCGAAAGGCTTGAACTTGACAACTATTTTATTTGCTCTGGTGGTCTTTTGAAATGGGTTTTTTATCCTAGTAAGCCTCTTTTGCATCCTTTAAAACAAGTAGATTTCACATTTGAATACAATCTGTTAGTTCTCTAGATCGATAGTTAGGAACTTCAGAGTATGAGTGTTTTAATTATGACTGCCTTGCACTAGAGCTCGTCTCCTCAGTTTGGAGGTGTAATCTTGCCCTCATTTCAATAGCCATTTGTGGTTTAGAAACAAAAGAATATTGTAACTGCGCCTTTCACTTCTGTAATAAACACCACGTTATTTTGGAGACTAAATAAAATAATTCTAAAGGACACGATCCTGCTTGTGCGTTATGTCCTAACTTATAAATTGAGCGTTAGAAATTTGAGAGCACATACCACTCAGAGTTTTTCAGAAGTTTACTCTTCGAGTAATCTGACATTTCCTTTAGAAGTCAACTTTAAGTTACACTTCTCAACATGTAAGTTTACTCAATGAGCCAATTTACATTCAGCAGTCTGAAGCAATAAAATAGAGCTGGAATTAATTCTTTTACAATTATTTAAAATTAACGATTAATCGATTTTATTTCATTAAATATTTTTTAAATAATTAATTTTATGGCTCATTTTGCTACCACTCGTTTCTGTATGAGTTTGAACTGAAATTATTAAATTAAAAGCAATAAAGAAAAAAAAAAATCAGAAATGAAGTTCTGACGATGAGATAAACTTTCAGGCTAATAACTGGGACAAGACAAAGACTGTATTTAAAAGGGTGAAAAAGGTAGTTGCTCGCTCCGATTCACTGCGAGCTTACATTTCAGCTGCAACTTGTGGATAAAGAAATAATAGAACAGGGAGGCTAAACCTTTACCTCTGAGACAGAGACATCAAAGGTTTATTATCTCCATGCCTTCACCGCTTACGTCATCAAAACGCCTGGACTCGAATCGATATTTTGTGGGAATTCTCCTTTAATCAACCTGTGGGGACAACCTTAACTGAAGAGTGTGTTATGGACAGATGAATGCGCGCTTCTAACCCCTGCTCTATTGTCAACTCCCTCGTACAGTCAAGTGGCTGCTACCATCATGATGTTATCTTTTCTTGCACGAGAAGTAGCTTGTTGCAGGGCACTCTCACTGTGTGTGTGTGTGTGTGTGAGAGAGCGAGTGCGCACGGCGCCCTCGATAGCTAACATAAAAAGAGCGATTTGTTTCTGTTAGAGGGGTGTTATAAGTGAACTAATAGTGCCGCCATTCCAAACTGCATCGGTACTTTCATATCTCTGATAGCAGAAAAGAAGCGAAGTCAAAGCGACCAACACAAGTACTTCATTCCTTCACTTTTTCGAACGTTAATGCATAGTGATAAAGAGGTCATTTGCTAATGCTAGTGCAGTAAAACAAATTATTTATGCTTTACATGCTGCAGGGAACTAACTTCAGATTGAGAAGATGACTCATCGTGTTCATTTGATGAAATGAACACCTTTAAATTTCTTTTCGTTACCTCATTATGAAAAATGGCTTCTGTGTTGGCCATCCTCGACAAAACCCAAGTAGTCATCAGTTATTCCCGCCTTCATACTCTGTATTCATCCTCTCCGGTGGCATAGTAAATATTGTCAATGCATCCCCCACACAGTGGGTGACAAGACACGTTGAGCACAACTACTTGAGAAGGCGAATATAAAGGGCAAAGAATGTAATAGAAATGGCTTCATTTTTTTTTCGATTATTCTAATTGTTTTTCTCGAACTCTGTTTCTGGGGTTTTACGAAGAAACTTAAAAGTAATGTTATTGAAACTAAATTTAATATTATTATTTATTCATTTTTTACGCAATTATTTATTTTTGAAGCTTTCACATACGAAGTTTTAAAAAACTGTTACTGCCATTCATTTTTAACTGGTGGACGAGCATGTTCTGAAACAATTTTATTTCCAGAGCGCTGTCATCTCCATTTTTTGTTGTTATACTTTTATGTGTCACTCAAGCCTGGTTAATTTTGTTATTATTAATCACTACTTTTATTAAATATTATTTGTTTTGATATTTGGTATAGAAGATCCTTAATAATGTAATTACTCGTCCTTGCTAGGCTTGTGGTAATAGCACAGTGGTTGTAATCGTGTTCTCTCTGGGTTTGAATCCCGTCAGTGACGAGAGACCGTGGCTGAGTTAGTCGGTTTCAGGCGAAGGTGGCATGGTTTTTTATCCAAAAAACCGACCGGAGAATACATGCCATTACAGTATACCGATGTACACAATATACTGATGTCTCATAGTTGTTTTGGTGCTTAACGCACGCACGCACACACACACACATCTAGACTTTCACGGTTCAGCCTTTAACTTCTCAAATCAGCAGTTTCTCTAGAAAGGAATACTTGATTTTCTAGTGGTTAAACTTTATCCTTGGAAAATCATTCACCATTCTACGCTAATGTTCATTGGACGACTTAGCAATACAATCTTAAAGGCAAACATCACCTTAGTTGAGATGCTTATTGGCAGAATTGATGTTCCTTTCTTAAAGCTTGATGGAAAGCATTTCAAGTCAGTTAAAGCACAACAGAGAACTTAGAAAAGCACTTATACCCATAGCAGACCGACTCAAAATTTCCAAGAACCAACAACTATATTCTTCACCAACGCTCATGGCATCTTAAATGACGAGGAATTTTTTAAAGCTTTGATTATTAAAGATTCCACAGTTCCTGCAAAACAAATTGTTTTGCAGGAACAAAAAGGCCGGGCAAAAAGATTGTGTAATCTTATGAGGAAGCTCACAGGACACCTTCACTAATAAATGATCAGCATTCGCACACCGAAACAAACACCTTCAGGCTGTTATGCTATCTGGCGTCTTCACACATTTCTTTCAAAAACAGTTTTACCCATTTCTTTTAATTTTTTAATTCCACGTCTGCAAATTTTTACCCCATGCTACATCCCTAATACATTATAAACTTTTTTCTTATTTTTTATGGGATTTTTTCCGTGGGGTGATTGGTTGTGGTCGGTTACTATTATGCTACTGTATTAGGGATATAACAGGGATGTTTTGTTCATTTTATTCGATTTAACTAAATTAATAAACAAGATGTGTAATGTGATTATTTACAGGCGGACAACGTAACGTCATGCTTGACCTTTCTAGGGACGCTAGGAGTATCTGTGGAAGGAATTACAACAAATGGTAAGTTCTGTTTTATTATTTAATTTCATGCCCATTCTAAAATTTATAAAGTGTTTATTATTATTATAAACTTTTTTCTAATTTTTTATGGGATTTTTTCCCCATCTGTGACGGATAATGGTACCAAGTGCGTGGGGTGATTGGTTGTGGTCGGTTACTATTATTATTGTAATTACTGTTGGTCGAGGAACTCTCTTCCATACTATCCTACAGGTGTTTGAGATGGCGGCTTTTTGGAGTTCCATGTAAGTGTTCTCTGAGAGGCCCATTGCTGCTAAGTTCTTATGGAGGCTCTTTGTTGTTGTAGTTGAGATAATTCGGTATTAAGGTGGTCTGTGACTTGCCACAGGATTCAGTTGGGTCTCGTCTTTGGTATGGTGCGGGCGATATTTGTGGAGCCCATTCCCTCGAATTCTGCCAGGATCTTCTTCCACTCCTTTTATATTCTGGATATTGAGATCTGATCTGTTTCCAATTCAGCTGATCTGGGTTGATGTTCCTCCTCCAGTTCTGGTTCGATTGTGTCTGTATTCGTTATTCTTTGTAGTTGGTCGCTCGCATCATTGATTTTTTTCAAAGACTGCAAGCGCTATCAGGTTCTTCATGATGATGATGATGGTCCGTCTATGGTCCGCTTTTGCAGTTCGATGACCTGAACAGTCGAGAACCGTTCCATTCACTGGCTATGTAGTTTCGTCCTGTACATTGTACTGTCGGTCTCTGGTTTCTTCGCTTCGTACTATACTCGCATGATGAACGTATTCATTTCAATGCTCCATTTCATGCGTTGGCTCTTTCTTCCTTCCTGAGTGTTAAGTAGCGCAGTTGGACAGGAAGCACTTCCAGTTTTGTTGGGCTGGATGGTCTTATCAAGAACAATAAATGCCCAGGAATGGACATCATTGTGGGAGAGGTCATAAAACGGAGTCTGAAATTGATTTCAGAGCACCTGGTATCCAAGCATTTTTAAAGCATGTTTTAGAGATGGAGTGTTTCCAACATTATGGAAGCATTTTTAAAACTTCTGCTGAAATCGCCATTGAAACCCAAAGAAGGGGCAGCTCCATATCGTCCTATTGCATTATTGAATGTACTCGGAAAAGTTTATGTAAGGTTGCTGGCAGGTAGAATTATGAAGTGGGTTAAAGAAAAGTGTGAGTGGTCTGAAAACCTATATGTGTTTACAGCAGGGAAAGGGACTGAGGATGCATTGGGAAAGTTGGTGGAATCCGTACACCGATGCAGATCAAAATATTGTCTTTGTAGATTTCGCTGGGGAATTGTGATAGCATCGACTGGCACAGTGTTCTTATGGTATTACGTCAAGCAAAATGCACACCACAGACTCTGTTATAAGAGATTACTTCTGCGAAAGAACAGTTACAGTTAAATCAACATGTGGGAGTATTACCAGACAAGTTGTAATAGGTTGCCCACAAAGGCAGTCTATTACAACTTGTCTGGTAATCCTCGGCCCAGTAATGTGGAATTTAGTCCTAAACGATTGGTTAAAACTGGACTATAACAACGTTGTTATGATTGCGTATGCTGATGACTTAGTTTTGCTGGTGGACGGTGACTCGAGGCTCCAATTAGAGGAGTGATCACATTTCATTTTTTCGGAACTTAGTACCTGGTGTAAATTGCACAGGCTTGTGTTTTCAACAGAAAAGAGCAAAACTGTGTTAAAAGGTTACCTATCTCTTATGAGAAATCCACAATGCCGGATAAATGGAGTCAGTCAGGTGGACCTATTTACAGTGTGTGAAAATTATCAAATACTTGGGAGTTAAGATTGATAGACAGTTATGGTTTGTCTGACACATCAAATACATCACTGAGAAGATTCCTAAATTTGTTGGTATGAGTGGGCGTGTAACTAGAAAGGAGTGGGGGATAAAAGGTAAGGCATTGAATCTATTTTATGACTGTATTTTCTTGCCAATTGCAAGTTATGGTACACATGTCGGGCTAGATTGTGTATTGCAAAAGGTAAACGTTAGGAAAATATTTTAAATTCAACGGACAATGTTGAATTGTCCGTTGGATGTAGATTGTATGAAACGAGGCCTTGCAGGTCATAGCAGAACGGCTTCCCTGGATCTGATTTTAGTATTCACGTCAATGAGCTTCTATCTACGGCGTAGATGGCCATTTAAGCACTTATCGATTGAAATTCGTTATAACGAGGAGAGGAAACGATTGTGGACTCTTCTTATTGACCTGTGGCAAAACATATGGAACAACTGTACCAAGGGTTTAACAACCAAACTGTTTCTTCCAAGCATCAAACAGTTTGGGAAGGGTATGCCAAGTTGGTTTCAATCAAACCTCTACTCAAGGTTTCTGCTTACAACATCATATTGAAAATTTCAGCACGTTCATCGTGTACTTGTGGAGAAAAATAAGACTGGATACATCTTCTGTGTAGGTGCTATGAATACCAAGATCGACGAGAGGAATTGATTGATGAAGCATCCAGTGTGCAAACACTGACTTTGATGTGAGGCACTTCTACTGAAGACAAGGACAGACTGTGGTTCTCTCCAAAATTTCCAAGTTTTCAAGAGACGACGAGTCCTGCTGCTGCTGCTAATGGAGCAAGAACAATGCTGATAAAGTTACCTATGTACTTCCATAGCGCATCCAATTTATTGAGTGAAACGGATGTAGCACATTCCAATTATTTGTGACTGAAACTGATACATAGAATGTTTCTTTCAGCTGCAGAAACCAAAACGGAAGAAGTGATTTAACCACAAATGACACTCGTGTCAAACTTCTTCTCTTGTATCCTTGTGGAGGTGAAAACCAACATCCTTTTGAGTAAGAGGTGACTATTTCTTCCTTAAAGCGTGAACCATGCAACATCATATTGAAAACAACAATTTCCACTGTGCCGTGAATAGCTCCTACAACATTTTCTTGAATGATCCTTGCTGCTGAGTTGATCCTCCGGCTAAATCATATTCAGATTGTAATTCCAAGTTGAGTTGTTTCATTTGGCGATCTTTAAATTACTGGAAGGTTGTTCTTTGTGCCGCGGTCGACAGCTGTGTGATATGGTTCCTGGTACCAATGGCACAAGCTTTGGCAGCTGCTAGACAATCACGGTCCAAGAGGACTAGTACAAATAGGCCAGTTTATCCCTAGTTAGCCCACATTTCATCGCTGAGTTCTCTTTCAAGGCAGAATATTCGAGAAAGACAGGTGCTTCCCTGAGTGGTCTTTCAAGTCTGAATACTCGACGAGGATAGGTGCTTCAGGTTGTGCACTGTACTCGAAGAGTCCATTGGAAACGTCAACACCTAACTAAGCATATTTCAACGCTTATGAAGATGACGACACTTGCAACAGATCGTGTTCATCTTCTGACTACAATTTACTGAGAATACTTCCACGGTGTGGAATTCAGATTTCCCGGTTATAATTCATTTATTAAAAAGATTTTTTTTTCTCAGACTGGACATTACATTGAAATTGTATTCACTGCCGTCAGTGCATACAATTTCACTAGCTACTTTTTGTGGCAGGACTCCAAATTCATTTTATATGAACTGCAGCGCTACAATGTCTTATAATGGTACATGAAGTGCAGAACTTCAATATCTTTTAATGGAGTGGGAATTAGTGGCAGGAATGCCAGGAAAGCTGGCTGGGACCGACTAGTACAATAAATAAATAAATAAATAATAGTAAATTTTCGAACGGACCTCTCTGCCTAAGTCCCGATTTTATCCTGAGCGCTACACTCGATGTAGTATGTTCAGTGTTTCTACTTTTCATCTTCGTCAGTTATGGAGGTGGACCTATTTAGCTTTGGCTTACGCGTACATTGGCGGATGGTAGTCATTGGGAACGACACCAGATGGCGCCACCCTGCCTCAGCTAGCACTTCGAACTTGGGGAGGCAGGTCCAAGGAATTGATTTTCGCCATTTTTTAATTTTTTCCTAGCAATTTTTTTCTTTTATTATTATTATTAATTATTTTTTTTTTTTTTTGCGTCGTCATTCGAAGTTGGTCCATGATATTTGCTTGTCCGGCGTCTTAACCATTGGGTCCCTAATGTTCCCCCCCCCCCAATTCCTTGACGGGTACCACGTGCACTGGGTGATTATTGTTATTATTATATACTGTATTTATTTCTTTTGAAACACCCATAGACAGCATTTGGTTAGAGGGTGTGTTTATGTTATTTCGAAATTTACAAACTTATTTACAAAGTGTGAAAAAAAAATAATAATAATAAAACATGAGATTATTATTCTTATCATATGTGAACCTGCCGGTACGTATTACCAAAGATTTCTTTCCTGCATTTTGTCAGTACCTCGTGTCTTTGGGTACGATGTTCGATTATTCAAAAAACAAAACATTCGTGCCTTGGTGGAATTATTTCTTGTTACCATTTTTGAAATGGTAAATGGTTTCTCGGCAAACCTATTTAGCCATCTCAGAAGCCAGTATTCCAATCTAGTAAAGCCTTGATGTTACTGATGTTATCTAAGGGGCTGATGATCAAATAATTGATCTGATCCATAGAACAGAATTAGCATAACACATTCAGCAATATATTGGATCATTAGGCGAGAGTTTCTGAGGCTGGTGAGCTCCTGTATAGTGATCCAGTATTGTGGATCACTAGAGAGGAGCGCCTTCTTTCTTGCATATTCATAGTGAGGTATGAAGGTCAATTAATCCTTCATATTTTGAAAGCCCCAGGTCGAAATATGAGGGAACTTTATCAGATTAGCTGGGATTTCCTGTAAATGTTTTGTGATTTTCTGTAAGCATGTGTGATGAGAGTTACAATATTAATTCCCAGAATTTTAAGCAGCAGCAATCAGAGATCGAAGCGTTTTCGAATTAACTTCAGTTGATTTTGAGTTTTCACTTTTACATTAGACTTTCCCCCTGAAGATGCATGATCAGTGGACACATGCAAAGAATTTTTTCGAGCTGCTATCGTGATATGTTAAAAGGCATACCTTTCTCCATTTCATATTAATTATGTACAGTGTGCAGTTATGTTCTGTAGCGTTCGTATAAAGAGGATTTTATCCTAAAGTTCCTTGGGCGGAGGAACAAAAATTAAAACAAAAAAAAAAAAAGAAAGAAAATAACTTAGTTACCTTCTGAAAAATAACTTAAAAGAGAAGAAAGTTAACAAAATTTAATTACATTTTTTAGAGAACGTTGTTTAGATTAAAGAACGAAATCGCTGAGAAAGCATCTCGCGAAACATGTCATTTTTATATTCTTTTAGTTAGACATGTGAAGCGACATTACGCAATTTTGTTATTGTCGACAGTAATGAACGCCAGTCCTTGGCCTTGCCCTAATTCTTTGTTCCAGTTCATCCTAAAAATGTTGCTCACCGTGCCAGCATATTTGAAACGATACATCGCCATCTCCCACTCGTTTGGAGAATTGGTCTGTGTTCGATTCCTGTCGACGATTGGACTAATTTTTAAAGACCTCTCATTTTGAGGCTGTAGTCAGCTGATCTCAGGCGGTGGGTGTGTAGATTTTTTCCCCTGTGTGTTATTCCTCACAACATACAAATTGGCCCGTGAACATACACTTCTACAGATATGATACACTTATGGTTATGAGTTTACTCTTGGGAACCTTAATACCAATACCAAAGATGCTCATTTGCGTTAAGGTCGAGCTGCGTGCAACGTTTTGATGTTATTTTCTTCAAACGACACGTCTACAATTCTTGCCTTCTCAATTGGAGCTTTTCTGTGTTGGAAGGTTCCAACTTCACGGCTGTTTTTATATAAAATTGCCACAAAGTAGGGAATATAGAATTTCCTAGAACGTCAATGTAGGATTAGCATATTTGCACCAGGAATGGTGGACCTGGTCTGTAACACCAGAAATAGCCTAGGCCAAGATCCTTCCTCGTCCCATTTTCAGTTGGGGTACCATTCTAAGATGGTAAAGTGTTCTTGTTACGTCTTCCACACCCAGACTTTGCCATTGAAACTGGAAGAACACGTAATGTGAATCATCGTTGTTACAACATGACTGTATTACTCACGAGACTGTACTAAAACTAGAACTAAACTATTACATTAGGGTCACCCAGAAAGTTAAATCATATACCCATGTGTATTGTGTCTATAAATTGCGTGTGTTCTCTGTTGATTTGCCTGTTTTTCTGGACGAAAAATCCCAGTTTCTGTAGGAAAAACCTTACTATCTACGCCTGAAACCGACTAACTCAGCACGGAGTGAAAAAAGCTCATTAAAGTTCCTCGCCTCATCGATGGGATTCGAACTAGGGCCTTTCTTTTCTTTTCTTTCTTTTTTTTTTTTTTTTTTGTTGAGCGGTAAAATGCTGCAAATTCTATTGATCTGACGATCGCCGCCCGGGCTATTGGGCTCCTGAACGTAAATCGTAAGAACGGACGCAGAGAGAGAGAGAGAGAGAGAGAGAGAGAGAGAGAGAGAGTCTGGAGGACGCTCAGAAAAATGGCATGCAGATCCCATCAGTCATCAGCGAATACTGTGTCCAGGAAGGCCACGGAAACTGATATCAGCACATTGCAATACATGAGGAGATGCAACACCAGAACCAAACATCACAGCATGCAGTAATCACGGTTCTCCCATAGCGGGTCGAAAAGGCCAGGGCTGAGTCCTGTTAACGACTGGACTCCAACTTTATGGACGTTTTTCACAAAGTGGCTGAGTTCTCAGGCGTAATTTTTTTTCCGGCTATCTACCGAGGGAAAAAAACCCCTCAAAAGTCTTATTTCCTTATATATTTCAGATTAGTCATAATTACAAAACTATGGTCGTACTCTCTCTCTCGGAAACTCGGGTTTTCTTCCAGGAGACAACAAATTGATCAAATATTGTTACAAGCAGTTACAGGTACACTATACTGACGCCTTCATTGCTTCGGTGCTTAGCACGTTCACAGAAACAGCGAACAATATACAACGTCAACTTACTTTAGTACACAACTGGTTGTGACTGGAGCCTGGAACATTGGAATGCTGTGTTTATGGAGTGACGAATAACGGTACACAGCGTTCCTATCTGATGGCCTTATTTGGTACTAAATTTGATTTGGTTCCTGTTTACCAGAGTGCGCCGTTCCAACTGTGAAGTTTTGCAAGGTACTGGCATTGTCTGCGGTTGATTTTCGTGGTTTGGCTTGGATCATTAGTTTTCGTTTCTGATACAATGCATGTCATGTGGCGCATTGATATTCCAGACAGTTGTGCGCTTTCTACGTAGTTTTCGAGGTACCTTTTCTGTTTTAGCATGATAATGCGCATTACTACACATCACAGCCTGTAGTTAGTCGGTTTGAAAACATGAACGTGCAAAGCTTCATTGATCTTCACAGAGTCCGACCTTTTACCCCATTTACTACACTTCTGGTATGAACTGGATTATGGGCTTCAAGCTCATAATCATTATCTGAATGCACCAGTGTGTGTGTGTGTGTGTGTGTGTGTGTGTGTGTGTGTGTGTGTGTGTGTGTGTGTGTGTGTGTGTGTGCTTGCGTGTGTGCTTGCGTGTGTGCGTGCGTGTAACTGGACTATGGTAATTCATAAAATTTTGTCCCCAATATGAACAGAGATTGCCCACCTCTACCATAAAGCATCCAGATATTCTAGGAGGTAACTGTTGTGCCCAAGTTCGTTTCCCTAAACCTTCCCAAACATTCTCAATAGAAGGCCACTTCATCTAAAGAATATCCAAACTCTGAAGGATATTGGCTAGCTGAGCCCTATCGTGGAAGGGCATTATCGTCCGAGTCCGAAAACGGAGTCCGGACTTGTTTTCCAAACTGTTAAACTTTTTCTGAGGAGAGGAGCAGCCTTTAATATAGTGTTTTTCAAACTTAGTAGTTTGCAAAATGTTAAATTGAAGATTAGCTCTTAAAATGGGCAATAAACAAACATAAACTTCCTCCACAGCTAAGGACAACTGAAATGGCCAGCTTGATTCAAATTCACAGGCTCCCCACGCTTATTAGGATTAAACGTCTTACCACGACTATCAAAATGATGGTTGGAGAGATTTCGGCACCATCATTCTGGGACCTGTGCTCATGGAGAGTCCCTCAGCCTTCCCTCAGAGCGACTCCAACTCTATGCCCACATCTCAGCCGTCTCCACCTATCCGATAGGTTCCTGCCTTTTCAACTACTTTCATGCGCCCAGTCCTTCGATGCCGACCTTAATAAGTTCGCTTCTGACAGAAGTCTCATCCTTGAATTGTACTTCCCTGTCCCTGATCCTTCTCCTTGAAGCTCGTCTTAATTCCGCAAGCCAACAATACCACCTGTTGTGAAGATGGCATACTAACTTTTCAGTATGACAGTGAGTAATGATGAACTAACTACTTCTGTTCAGTGCAAAGAACGTTGCCTGTTTATATCACTATATGTATATGAAATTATTTGTTTCCTCCAATATATTCTTTATATATTGTACTGTAAATATTATTATTATTATTATTATTATTATTAGCTATATGGTGCAAGGAAGCCTGAGGCTTATGCTGCACCAGCCAAAAAAAATTTCTGAATTACCCCGAGAGAGAGAGAGAGAGAGAGAGAGAGAGAGAGAGAGAGAGAGAGAGAGAGAGAGAGAGAGAGAGAGTCAGAAGTAGAAGGGTAATCACCAAGAAAGAGAAGAATGATGATATCCAACTCAGGATCCTGGGTGTGCCAAGCCCATACTCACCAGATATGAGCCCCTGGGGTTCTAACTGTATTATACTTGGAGTTTTGAGTTGTACTTCCACATATGCATTTCCTTATGTTTCATATATCAGTGCTCTCTGGCCTGGTGACCGTGAAGGGCAACATTGTGATGTATCGAATTGTATTATCATCATTAATAAAGATTTGTTAATTAGATTATGTAAATTACAGTGATCTTATTTTGTAATATTGAAATTTGGGTAGTTCAGTAAAAAGTCACTAGAACTATAAATACGAGAACCAGGGTTCCTGACATATCTAGGTACAGTTCTAAAACGGTGTTGTCAGTCCGGATGATAGATTGATAGATAGTCCACCTGAACGAACCTGTTGGATACACCGTGAATAGTCAAACTAAGAGAAAAAAGTTATCTGCAAAGTTATAAAAAAGATCTAAACCTCGCAAACACTCCCTCGTTCATTAAACAAATACACGTGGTCTCAGTTCCAATCTTAATGAAGTCTATTCCCCCTTATTTTTCTGACAGAATCCTGCTTATCCACTGATTCAGCCACTGCTACTCTCAGTTCTCCTAATTATTCTCTGTACGATTCCTTTCGTTCAAAAGGTGGTACTTGTGCATATATCTCTATTAACCCCTGGCCTGGTGACCGTGAAGGGCAACACTGTGCTGTATCGAATTGTGTTATCATCATTATTATTATTATTTCAATAAAGATTTCTTAATTAGATTATGTAAATTACAATTAACTTATTTTGTAATATTGAAATTTGTGTAGTTCAGTAAAAAGTCACCATAAAGTTAGTAATTTGGAATCTCCTAATTTTGATCTTCTCTAGCTTAAAATCTCTCTGTCCCATTCTGTCAGTTTTATCTGTTGACTCTATCGTTCTCCCACCTCCAATATCACTTTTAACTCTTTGACTTCCTTTCATAAAACTTGATTTTATCCAGTCCAACTGTCCTAACTGCGAGGTAATTTTGCTTGGTGATTTTAATGTTGACAACTCCAGCTGGCTTCCGTTTCAAGTCACACGGACCCAGCTGGTCGTGATCCGTTTATGGCTTATGTAACCCATCTGTGGACAGATTCAATGGAAAAAATTTGATGAAATTCAAGCAGTTGTTCTTGACATTTCACAGGATTTCGATCGTGTTTAGCATAAAGGTCTTCTAAATAAGCTTACATCTTCATCTTCATGAGAAATTTTCAATTCACTGCAAGATGAAGGCCTCTCTAGCAACTTTCCAGTTCCTTCTGTTTTGTGGAATGGTTATCCATTTACTACCTATTGGAACAGGACCAGGGTATGTCTGCCAGGGGCAAAGGTTGATGATGTTGTAGAGCGAATATCATCTTTTAAGGGCACAAAAGGTGATATAGTTGGACACGTTGGCACTAATAATATTAAGAGTAGGAGACCGGCAGAATTACTTAACAAGTACAGGTCACTGTTGAACAAAAGCCGAGAATTAGGGTTGAATTTGAAAGTGTCTGCAATTCTGCCCAGACACGATAGGAGGGAGTATATGATGAGAGCCCTGTCGATCAATTCGGCCCTGGAAAGATTGTGCAAGGCTCAAGGGGTAGAATTTTTTTCAGCCTGGTCTGTACTTGTTAACAGGAGAGATTGCTTCTACAGGGATGGGATACACTTAAATAGAAAGGGTGCAAGAATATTTGCTGATGTTATCGAGGCAGTGTTAGGTGGGTCGGAAAACTGCTAGCTTGGGGGGAGACAAAGACCAATAGATTGCCAGTAGCCACTGGCAGAGATGAAAGAGGTTCTGGCACTGCTTCTATTGGAATGAGCAGAAGCCTGAAAAACAAGTTGCATGGTATTTCAGAGACTGCTGGGAGCCATTGCGGTACAAGTAAACACATGGGTTGTGTTAGGGTAGCTAAGAATAGAAACAGGTGCAGGTATACTTGCGTGTACACTAATGCTAGAAGTTTAGTAAATAAATTTGATGAATTTGATGTATTGTTCAAAACATCAAAGGCAGATATTTAAAAACCAAGGAAGTGAAGCCAGTCGACATCGCTGGACAGTGCAGTGTTGAGTCAGTTTGGTGTGACATAAGCATTGGGAGATCAAAATTGAGAGTAGGAGTGTGCTATAGGCCTAATGACTCTGATGAGTACAAGGAACTGTACAGGGAAATAGAGTGGGCCAGTAAATCAGAGAGTCTTATAATGGGGGATTTTAATTTCCCAGATATTGACTGGAATTTGGGGGCTGGTCACTCACACACTAGCAGGGCTTTTGTAGATTTATTCGATGATTGTTTTCTACATCAGCATGTTCGGGAGGCAACTAGAGGGAGTAATACTCTTGATTTGATTATCAGCAGTGATTCTTCATGCATTATCTGCAGATAAATGAACCACTAGGTGGCAGTGATCACAGTGTGCTGAAGTGGGATTTACTCAAAGAGGTAACTACCATCAGGGGTAAAGGGAAGGGTTATTGCTTCCGTAAAGGCGACTACGATGGACTGAGACAGTATTTAAATTCTATACAGTGGGACCAACTGATGATGTTACCATCAGCAAATTCAAAATGGGAAGCATTCAAAGAACTTATCTTGGAAGCTACTAGGCTTTACATACCAACTAAGAAATATTGTTCAAGGTTTAGGCCAAAATGGATGTCAGATGAACTAATGAGGCATATGGCAGAGAAGAAAAATGCATGGGATACTTACAAATTAACACATGACACAGAAGCCTATGATAGATACAAGTTGATATGCAACCAAGTTACAAAGGAGGTTAGGCAGGCGAAGGCAGATTACGAGAATTCCTAGGCAAGGGATGCAAAGAAAAACAGCAAAGAGTTCTTTACTTATGTAAACTCTAGAAGGAAGGGGATGAATCAGATTGGTCCA
Source organism: Mastigoproctus giganteus (assembly GCF_048544385.1). NCBI lineage: Eukaryota > Metazoa > Arthropoda > Arachnida > Uropygi > Thelyphonidae > Mastigoproctus > Mastigoproctus giganteus. The sequence continues at coordinate 21,199,177 of NC_143588.1, read as the reverse complement.
CTTGATATTGATGGGTCAACTGTTGATGATCCTGCTCAGGTAGCTAACAAACTAAATGAATATTTTGCATCGACATTCACACATGAGGAGTTATTCAGCAAGGGGAATGCCAGAGGTGTATTCAACTCTAGCAGTAAGCTACAGAATCTTGAAATAACTGGGAGTAAAGTGGGGGAGAAACTGTTGAAGATAAACACAAAAAAGGCACCCGGGGTGGATGGGATCTCTCCAGTTATATTAAAGGAGGCAGCAAAGGAAGTAAGCAAACCCTTAGCCATAATTATGAGAGCTTCCTTGGACTCAGGGGAGGTACCCATAGACTGGAAATGTGCAAATGTGACCCCAATTCACAAAGGAGGATCAAAGGCTGACACAAGTAATTATAGACCTGTGAGCTTAACTTCTGTTCCAGGAAATTTAATGAAGGCACTGGTTAAAGAAGCACTGCAGGATCATTTAGACAAGACTTCAGTTATAGCTCAGACACAGCATGGTTTTGTTAAGGGGAAGTCTTGCCTGACCAACTTGATTGGATACTATGATGCAGTCACAAAAGAACTGGATGCAGGGAATAACTTTGATATTATATACTTGGATCTTAGAAAGGCTTTTGATACTGTTGCACATGGAAGACTGCTACACAAATTAGAGCAGTGTGACATTGGAGGCAAATTGCTGCTATGGATAATTATTCTGGGTGTTGAAGTGGGCCAACTTGTGGTCGCACCAGAACTACACAACATCTAAATCTACTCTCTGTTGCAACCTGCAATATACGCCCATAGTCCACAGAGCCCATGTGCTAAAAATAAAGTCATTCCTTCATCTGTGCTCAGCTAAACAGGATCACACCAACATCTGGAACACGGTTGGTTGGCGTTTGCCAGGCAGACATCTCCGTAGTACTCCCTCCCTGTGCTCAAGGCTCCAGCGGTTACAGAATTTCAGGAGACACTTCCCTAATGTCACTCTGGACACTCTCAACTCGCTCAACATCGACATCGACCTGTGGACTATAGGCATATCGCGATGGCATCTTGGCCCATCTTGCTGTTTGTAAAGGACATTTGTGTAAGTGCCGATCTTAGCTAGCCGATGTCATTTCATGTTCTGCTCAACTTGTAGTCCGTTTTCGCTGTAATTACTACTTCATTCATTTTACATAGTGATTATCATCTTTTCTTTGATCTATTAATTATTATATAGTTATTATTATTATTATTATTATTATTATTATTATTATTATTATTATATATATTTTTTTATATAAAACAAAATCACTTGTATAAACAACAAATTGTAAGATTCCTCTGGATTTCTGTGTACGGAATCATTATTGTATAAAATTTATGTTAATAAAGAATCTTATTATTATTATTATAAAGGGGTGGTTGAGGGGGAGAAGACAGAGAGTGGTAATCAATGGACACTGCTCATCGTGGACTAATGTTATTAGTGGAGTCCCTCAGGGCTCAGTGTTGGGTCCATTATTGTTTTGTGTATTTATAAATGATATTGATGATGGTATATCAAGCTTAATGTCCAAGTTTGCAGACGATACAAAGGTTGGCAGGGTTGTCAAGGACACTACTGACACTATGCTGCTGCAACAGGATCTGGAAAGGTTGAGCAGATGGGCTGAGAGGTGGCAAATGAAGTTTAACATTGACAAATGTAAAGTACTACACATGGGAAACAGCAACCCCAGAGCAACGTTTCAACTCTGTGGTACTACACCGACAGTGGTAGAGAATGAAAGGGACTTGGGGGTGGTCGTGCAGGCAGATATGAAGTTCTCTGAGCTGTGCAGACGGGCTGCAAGTGTAGCTCATGGAGTATTGTCAGTGATATACAGGAATTTTTCCAGCAGGGATAAGGAGGTGATTATTCCATTGTATAAGGCAATGGTCAGGCCACACCTAGAGTACTGTATACAGGCCCGGAGGCCTCATTTCAAGAAGGATGTAGAGCTGCTGGAAAGAGTACAGAGAAGGGCAACAAGATTAGTGAATGGAACAAAGGGGTGCTCTTACGAAGAAAGGCTTAAGTTTTGCAAATTACAGTGTCTGGAGACTAGGCACCAGCGAGGTGATCTGATAGAGGTGTATAAAGCCTTGAATGGTTTAAGCATGCTCAATGCTGATGGGATTCTTCCTCTAGCTCAGAAAAATCACCTGAGAGGCCATAAATTCAAATTGAGGAAAGACAGATGTAGGATAGACGTGCGGAAATTTGCCTTTAGCCAGCGGGTGGTTGGTTGGTGGAACAGACTTCCATCCCTTGTGGTGGAGGTTGATAGCCTAAATAAGTCTAAGGCTCAGCTGGACAGGTATTTTGAACGAACAGAGGGGTGAAGTGGAAGTGGGTTTTTTTTTTTTTTTTTGGCTGATGCTGCATATGCTTGCTTTCCTGCATCAAATGCCTCTACTAATGCTAATGCTAATGCTAACTCATGGATTTCATCTGTCCATCTCTGATTTTGTCTTCCAAGTTTGCTTTTAGCTCCTCTTGGGTACCATTCTGTTATTTTCTTAATCCATTTGTCATCATGTCTTCGGGCTATGTATCCTGCCCAAGACCATTTCAGTTCTTTAGTTTTGATAAGAATGTCCTTTATTTGTGTTTGGTCACACATGCTTATTAAGTTTTACCCTGACTTATAATCTCTCGGCATAAGCACATCAGCAATATTGCCTCTTCTGCATCTAAAAACTATGTTTTCGTTCTAGGCGTTACTTTTCTTCTAAATATCTACTTACTCTTTTGTTGTTATTGGGTTTTAGGAGCATTGGCAAATAAGGCCACATTGCTCCGTGTATATTGTTTGTAAATTGCATGTTCTGAGGTCGATTTTCTGTTTGCTGTACGACAAACCCGGGTTTCCGGGAGAAAAACCATGCTACCCTCGCTTGAGACCGACTAACTCAACGATGTCGTGAAAAAGACCCATAAAAATTACTCCTGTCACTCACTCTTCGCAAATCTCAAATCCCCCTATCATGTTCCCATATCTGGGGCGGTGTTCCCATAACCACTTTCAGGCTTCTAGACTCAATTGAAAAAAGAGCAATTTGGTTAATTAGTGACCCATCTCTTACAAAGCCTCTCCACTCTCTGTCAGAGAGAGAGAGTGGAGAGGCCTTTGTTTCTTCTGCATGCCTTTTCTATAGATACGTCCATGGGCACTGTTCTTGAGAATTGGCTTCTATAAATTCCTTTCTCTCTTCCGAAGTAGTCTGAATTCGTGTCACAACCAGTCGGCATCTTTTTACTGTCCAACATTAAGCACATCGAGCCACCGTTTTCTTCTTTCTTATTTATTCCTTCAACTACCGTTTTCTGGAACAACCCTATTTGGAACATGGAACAACCCTGGAACAACATCACACGTATTTCCTTAAAAATTACAATCTACAGAAATTCAAGTCTAATTAATATCAACAAACATCTTTCATTTTTTCCGCCTTCAATCTCAGCACGGTACTAAGTACTACAGGTTCTAATATCTTTCGTTGGGGATTTTCTAAAAAAAAAAAATAATAAATAAAATAAAACCATAAAAATAACTATAAATTATATAGAAAGATTGTAAAGAGTTCTCCCACATAAATTTCCTCCTTGCAACGGTTAGATTAGTTTAGTATTAGTTCTTGATGTAACGTAATAATTTGAAGCATTTTGTGCATTTACTTTAAGTTTAGAAGTGAAGTTAACTTAAACCCTTATGTTGTTTTTGAAGTGAAACAGATTACACCTAAATTTCGCAAGTAGGTAATGCAGTAGTTTAGTTATCTTATTTAAAACTCGACATGTAATCATTTGTTTATCTCGCTTGTGTTTTAGTTTTGCTTTATATTGGATAATGTACGTGTGAGAAGGACCTAAGGGGAATTAGTTCTTTTTTGTAATAGTACCTGATCAGTTTTTAGGGGTGTGAATCTAGTAACAACTTCGATTATGTGCACGAAACGCAACCTTTCCGCACGGTAGTTCTCGTTTCATTTCTGAGTTGTTATTTTCATTTTGTTCATTAATGTTTATATTTGAATGTGATTGCAGGACGGCTCTGTTTTAGAAGGTGAGATTTTAATGGATAAAAATCACCCTTATTTCATTAATCTTTCTTACTACTTTTTCATAATAAGATTACGTAATATGGCAACCTGATATAAGAAATTTATCCCTCAATTGTAAGCACGTTATAGATTTATTGTCTCCGAATTTGATACTATGGTTGTTTTGATTTGAGAAACAACCATAGTATTAACCATAAATTTGTGAAATTCATATATAAGAAAATATGTATGAATTTCACAGATATGTGCTAGACAGTTGGCAGATCAGACTCCTTAAACTAGCGATGATTTTTAATGTGATGTACCATATATCATGCTAATAAGTATGTAAAGTGACCAGACGTCCCGGATTTCAGTCGTTTGGCCCGCATTGCAAATTGTCCCGGAAAATGTCCCGGATTGGACATGTAGCCTCCATACTTAATGGCAAACAATGCAAATCATTTTCAATATGTTTGTCGGGAACCAATGGTACAACGGAAAGAGTTTTTTTCGATAGTAAATAAGCTATGGACGTCAACAAAAACACAACTGACCGTAGAAATGCTGAAAGTTTTGCTTTCAGCATTTCTACGGTAAGTTAGAAGAGCAATTTCGCTAATTCTTGTAAAGAGTTATTGAGAATTCTTGTGAAGAAATAGCAAATAATGAAGAATTATTAAAAAAAATTCACTCAGCGGAAAAATATATTTAATTATATTATTCAATTTCTCTTTTTTTTATTGTTAAAAGAAGTATGTATTTTTTTATTATATCACAGAAAAAACCTAACCTTTTTTCACTAAACAAATGAAAATCGATGAAGATCAACCAAACAGAATTCGCAATTTTCTTTACAAATTGATATATACAATTCTAAGTAAATACAGTATTTGAATAAGTAAGGTATACTAAAGTTCTTAGGTTCTTTTTAGTATTAAAGTACTAAATCATGCTTTACAAAGAAAATGTGGAAAACTTGCCAAACGTTTTCAAACAGCTGTCAAGCTATAATAACATAGTCCATATTATATATGGACTATATTTGTTTTAGAATTAAACTCCTAATGTTAACAGAATATTTTTAAAAACTATACAGTCATATTGAAAAATATTTACGCTTATTGCTTGGACTTCTTTTTGAATTTAAAATTGTTATTTTAACCTGAGCATATTCTCAATTCTGTTGACCACATAAATGCGCACAGAAAAATACCCACACTGATAAATACTCACATAGAAAAATGCTCACACGGAAGAATGCTCACATTATTTTTAGTTTACAAAAAAAACAAATTATTTCATATTTAAAAATGCAACACAATGTTGAATTTATATATTTCATTTCTACTTCTATACGATGTATTTTAATATAAAATATAATATTTGGATGTAAATGTTTGTAAGGGAAATTACAGGAAATAATATGCTCTGGTTTTATTGCAACTAAACCCTTTTATTTTATTTATAAAAATAAATTATTTTTTCTCTCTGTCTTACAAAGTGAACAGTCAACACTTTTTGGTTTTTTATCAACAAACAACTAATTCAGACATATTTCAGTTATTTATTTATCAAGGATCTGAATAGAATAAATATTTCAGTTTGCCTTCTACCTGCTCATATTCCTGCACAAAAGTGGCAACCAAGTCACACAGTGCATCATATCTTCTCATTTTCACCTCTATACAACCTGCCTGTGCATTAGCCAGTGTCAATCAGTGGCAAGCCAGGACTCTCTTCAGTCCATCAAACAAAAACCACACGTTGGGATACTGCAGTGGAATATGGAATTAAGTGCATTGTGAAATCCCTCACAACAGCTTGTAGTTTTAGGCGACCGTTCAAGAGCTGCATCATGATGATTCCATATTCTTATTTGAAACTGGGGATCTCTACCCTGCATCCTCAATTATCATTCAGTTATGAAGACAAAAGATGGCAACATAGTACAACAACCAACCGAACATTGTCATGATTCCTATCCTCAAAAGGCAGACGCCAACGTTTCCCGAAGGAAAATGAGGCAATACATGAGAGTAGTTAGTTCTACTCCTCGCAATGTGATGGGGAATGTGTTGTCAGAGTTGAGTAACAATGTACTGGACCATATGCCCAAATAATCATCCCTTGCGAGAAATCTTCTCAATCACAGAAAAGACGGTCATTTGCCTAATCCAACAACAATAAATTTTGACATTCCTGAGAAGTACCGTCAACCGATACTTCATGATTCAGGTGTGGTAATCCACACAGAATTCTGGTTTTAGGTGATAAAGAACTCTTGGTTGAATTGAACAAAGATACAATCTATGGAGATGGCACCTTTGATAAAGTTCCGAACATGTTTTACCAACTGTATACGTGGCATGCCAAGGGGGGAGGGGAGTAAGTCATATCCGCCATGTATTTACATTTTGTTACAGAAAAAGATATGATAGAATGTTTCAAATCATGAAGCTGTTGGTTCCAAATCTGGCGCCTCAAAAGGCTTTAGTGGATTTTGAGAAGGCTCGCATGAATGCAGTGAGGATTGCCTTACCACACACCAGGGGCGTATTCAGGGGTGGGCAGAGAGGGCATATGCCCACCTTAACCAAAATTTTGAAATTAAAGAAAAAGAACGCATGGGGCGTTCTAAAAAAAAAACTCAAAAGCCTGGTCAGCATGCTCCCCCTTACGATCATCCCTGAATCTGGTCGCATCCCCCCCTAAGGATGATACCTGGATACGCCTCTGTCATACGCTGAGTTAAACGGGTCCTATTTCCATCTGTGTTAGAGTCTCATCAGGAACTCAGAAATGTTGGCTTGAAGACTGAATTTGAAACTGATATAAATATTAAACTCAAGCTGAAGTCTCTTGCTGCATTAACCTTTGTCCCAGTCCTTGATGTGAGAAGTGTCTTTGATGAGCTTGCCTGCCACATTTCCAGACGAAGATAGCTATAATGAGGTGCTCACGTACTTCTTTTCCACATACACTGAATATGCAGCAGGAGAGACCCCCAGTTTCCAATAAGAATATTGAATCATCATGGTGCAGCTTTTTAACGGTCGCCTAAAACTACAAACTGTTGTGAGGGAATTCACAATGCACTTAATTCCCTATTCCACTGCAGTCATCCCAACTTGTGGTTTTTGTTTGATAGACTGAAGAGGGATCTGGCTTGCCACAGATTGACACTGGCTAATGCACAGGCAGGTCGTATAGAAGTGAAAAAGAGAAGATATGATGCACTGCATGACTTGGTTGCCACTTTTGTGCAGGAATATGAGCAGGTAGAAGACAAACTGAAATACTTGCAGAGATTAGGTAACTTACAATTTTATTTTATAAATAAAATAAAAGGCTTTAGTTGAAATAAAACCAGAGCATTTTATCTCCTGTAATTTCCCTTACAAACATTTACATCTAAATATTCTATTTTATATTAAAATCAAAAGTTATATTAAAATACATCGTATAGAAGTAGAAATCAGATATATAAATTCAATATTTTGTTGCGTTTTTAAACATGAAATAATTAGTTTTTCGTAAACTAAAAATAATGTTAGCATTTATCCGTGTGAGCATTTTTCCGTGTGAGCAATTCGGTGTGAGCAGTTTTCCGTGTGTGTTTTTTTTTCATGTGAGCATTTATGACAATGGGGTTTTTTCTGTGCGGAATTTTCGTGTGTGCTTTTGTCAGGGAACCTTCAATTCTACTTGGAAAAACTGAAGAGTTGTGTTAGCGATATTTAATTCCAGTAATTCTGAATTGACAGTAATGCAAAGCAAAATAGATAAGGACTGAATTTCTTCCATTAATACACAATTTAACAGATTAACTCCAACTTTTCACTTGTCCACGAACATAAACGAGGTAATTTAAGCGTTTACACCATTCTGTACAGATTTGGGTATCAAAGTTTATTTATTTTAGGGAACAGAGATGCCAGAAATTGTTCTGCACTTCATTATAATAAATTGTCAGTAAAATTGTCAGATTTGGAATCAAGGCTCCATTAGGCTATTTTTCATTGTGGCCTTTACTTCTGCAATGAATGAAAAATTAACTTGGCTAGTAAAAATCATTTTCAAAGTATTGCCAAATTGTTGTTATTAGGTTTTAGGAGCATCGGCGACTAAGGCCATGTTGCTCCCTGTATATTGTCTGTAAATTGCATGTGTTCTGAGGTCAGTTTTGTGTTTGCTGGACGAAAAACCCGAGTTTCCGGAAGAATAAACCATGCTACCCTCGCTTGAGACCGACTAACTCGGTCACGTTGTGAAAAAGATGCAGAAAAATTTCTCCCGTCATCGACGGGATTCGAACTCAGGTCTTTTCCACCCGGTGTAGGGAGGATGGAGATCTTACCAACTGTACTACTCACGAGGTCAAAGTATTGCCAAATGGCTGTTACCATCCCCTAAACTGAATTTACCCTACAATAGCAATTTTGAAGATGCGAAATCAGTTCCGCAATTTTCATGAAATTGTTTATGTGAGCCGAGAGATGGCAGCTTTGCAGCATGCGTTGAGTTGGAGCTTACTTGTATTATAGTTTTGTTATCAAGGAACTGCGTTGTTGAATAACCTGTGTACAGCTGTTCGGTTTTAGGACCATCAGCTATACACAGGTTATTCAACCAAGGACATTCGTGTGTTCTGTGGTCGATTTTCTGTTCTCTGGATGAAAAACCGAGTTGCCTGGAAAAAACCACGCTACACTCGCCTGAGACCGACTAACTCAACCACGTTTTGATAAAGGCCCATAAAAATTCCTCACGTCATCGACGGGACTTGCACTCAGGTCTTTTCACTACATACATATAGCCTTTTAACTAATGATAAATCATTATATGTGTACATATAATAAAATACACAATTTATTATGTTTTAGAAACGCATGGCACACCTTTCGGTATTGAAATTACCAATTCTGCCACCTCCATGGGATTTATGATCGGGTCCCCCGTATTCTTTAACCATTATTCCAAACCAACCCTCTGCTCCCCCCCCCCCCAAACTTCACTTACCCCGGCAGTGGAGGACCTAGCGTTATGATAGTTTCGACTCTTCTGACATTTCTTTACTTGCATCTGTGCGGACCAAATCTTGACCCATGTAAGGAAAGTATATTTCAATAATAATAGAATGCTTATTTATATTGGCCTGACTGTGTATTTTAATGTAACAGCCAAGTATTTGATAATCGGTTATGATAAAATTATGTATTAATAATGTTCAACTGACATCAGGTAATTCGAGCATTTCAATATTTTGTCAATATGTGATTTCTATGAATATCAATAGATGGAGCAAAACGAGATAATGCAAGTACAGTACTGTACTGTATTTTAATATTTCATCAAATTGTGGTTCGTATATACAACGACAGATGGAGCCACCTTATAAAGTGCTCCTCTCCCGATCCAATACACCAGTTCCTGAAATCTCATTAATTATTTGCCTTCGTAGCTTGAGGCTTTTGCCTTGAACTAAATTATATTTACATGCTTGATTTTTTATGTACTTATCTAATAAGCTTTTATAACAAAAATTATAAATAATTCTTCAAATAGATTTTATTTAAAATAGAGAAATTGTTTTATTTAAAAGACAATTCTAATAAAACTGAATTTGTAAAATTCTGTTTTATTCAAAGGACCTTGCTCGTACTATAGTTTTGTTATCAAGGAACTGCGTTTAATAACCTGCATATATAGCTGTTGTTGTTGTAATAGGGCTGCAGGAGCATCAGCGACTAAGGCCATATTGCTCCGATGTACTGTCTGTAAATTACGTGCGTTTTTTTGGTCGATTTTCTGTTTGCTGGATGAAAAACCAGTGATATGTCGAGCTGGAGAACTTGTTTTGGCTCGCATGGCGTGAAATGTTGCCGACTCATAGTTACGTGAAGTTCACTGCTGGCAGTACGTTCAGCTTTGGCCCCATGTCAGCAACGCTCCACCATGGAAACATTCTGACCAATTTCTTGTAGAAAGTAGCAGACGTTGCGTCCCTTTATGCAGTCGCAGTTCAGCTTTAGAACGGAGGCTTTTTTGGCCGTTCTCTGATACAGCGTTCCGGTTCATCTTAGAGCCCGATCGGATTTAGGTCTGGATTTTTGGCCGACTCAAAGAGTTTTTGGCTTTCCTTCTCCCTGAACTACGCTTTTGCACTACTCCCTGTATGGGATGAGCATTATCATGCTAAAACATGGGATCCACAGAACTGCCAGTGTTAACACCACGGAATTGTCCAAGACGCCAGTATACGACTCAGCATTGGTGGTCTGGCAGAAACAATCAACTGTTCTGGTCTGAACGTGAAGCAACCCCCTTCCCCAATATGCGGTAGGTGATTCCCTAGGCATTATCCACACTCGACTGTCTGACCTGAAGACTTCGTATCTCGATGATTCGTGTTTTGTTCCACTGCCAAAGAATAATGAACTGCTGCTACCCATGGACAATATGCGTGCTTACTGACACTTCTAGAGCTTCAGCGTAACGTTTTCCAAGGTGCTGTTCGGGGTTCGATTTCGTCTTTCTTCGAGGTTTGATGATTCTTCTCCGTCTATTTTTTAATTACTAATGTTATTTATTAGTAATGTGATGCCGTTCCTCCCTCATCCACACGACTATTTCGGTGCTTGTTAGCACCCCATCGGTAGAAGGCTAAATCATAATGCGCTTCATCGCATCATGATTTATCTCGCAAGAAGAGAGATACTGGAAAAACTGGAGAGAAATCGGCACAGAAGAAAATGAATAGCATAAAACACACGGAATTTGTTCTAAAATATTCAGTAGGGCAGATTGCCCCAACTTTAGTGGAGGGGGCGATCATCTCCTCTACTGGATCCGCGCTGTTCAAATCATCAAAATTAGTGCTCGTTTCATTTTGAACGCACTTCGTTCCTCGTAAAATTGCATTGAAAGATTGTTTATCGTGTAAGCGTATAATATTTTTTTATCTATTATATGCAGAAAATATTTACTCAGTTCTCCTTTTTTAAAAAAAAAATATTTACTTCAGATATTAAAGATGGAAACCTGAAAGTCATACTGAATCTGTTTTTTAACCTGTCGCGCTATAAACAAGCCCAAAAAGCTCCGAATAGCGCTGATCCATCCTCATCTTCGAGCATTGCAGGTGTTTCCTTGCATAATCCAAGGTCTGCAGTTGTGCAGTGTAGTGGACAAGAAATGCTATCCAAGTAAGTAACTTATAATATCTACTTAAGAGAAATACAATTGGTATAATATTGTTATATCGGATGTTACAGTAGTAACGCTGCAGCTTTTGAAGTAATCATTTGCTGTCAGTTTCAACGAATCTCTCGCCATTATCATTCACCGTTACACAACCTTCCCACCCGAACGTTTATATTTTGGATGATTTTATCGTTGGGGCTGATCATCACTAAGCTTATGATGCCAGCTCCATCTGGCCCCTTGGTTCAGGTGGATCCTTAAAATTGAAAATTGAAAATGTTTTAAATACAGTAAATACTCTACATATATATTTCAAAGAATATATTTAATTTTTAAAGAATATATTAATATTTAATATAATCGAAGAATGATTTCATTATGTTTCTAAGAGTGGGTTAGTGAGAGGTCTCTTTTTTATGACATTAATTAACCAGCAATTTAATAATTTTAACTACTTTATTTAGCTGATTTTACTGCTCGTTTAATATATGAGGACGGTATGAAGAATAGTGCCTCTTGAGAGTGATAAATCAAACATCCTTATAGATACAAAAAATGTTTAATTTATATATATATTTTTTACATACATTCCATGTAAACCTAAAAAGGTTTTGTATCTTGTTCAATTAAAATTTTTCCGTCGAGAACCTTATACCTCTCCTATGTACATTGACGTCACTGCCACTCACTTCAGTAGTGTTTCCCCCCCCCCCCTTTAGCAGCTGTGCACACTCCACCCTTTCAAGTAGGATTTCCCACCAAGATACGATAGGTTTTAGTGGGTATAGTCCTCCATTGTACCTGCAAAATAGCAACCAGTTGGGCTATCGATGTGGAACATGTTGGTCTGACTCTCACCCGCCGGTCTAGTTCATCCTGTAGGCGCTCCATAAAGTTTAACCCTAATATGAACACTAATGGGATGAGCTGGAACTCCCGACTATGCTGGCCATTACCACTTTTTTACATTGGTGGCCATGAACCAGTCTCGTTCAGACATAGCTCTATTACCTAAGATACCTAACTTACGATGTGCCAGTTCATACATCTACCAACTGGCACATCGTAAGGAAAAAAAAAAAAAAAACCTAAACTGTTCAAAATACTAAGGTAATGGATATTCATGGTGCTTCACACAACCACCAAAAGTCTTAGACCATAGCTCCACAGCGTAACTTTACTTTCTCCGAACTTTATTGTTGACACAGTTCACTCTGGCAGCACATTCTGTAGGCATCTTCTACACCCACATCTGCCATCTGTTGGAAATGGAATGCTGCGAGATTCGTTGCACCACAGAACCGAATTCTACTGCTCTGCAGAACCAATTACGTCGTTTCATGACCCATTCAAGGCAAAACCGCTGATTGCAGTTGGCACTGTTTGGCTTACGGACTGTCCCTCTCCCATTAAAACAGAGGCTGTAGGCTCCGTACATAGTGTGTTATTACAGAACTCAACCCTGTTGAAGGCTTTACAGTTCTGTTTGATGTTTTTCAGGGATATCTGGCTAGATTGTCTTACTACCCTTCTCAGTATCCCTCATGTGGAGTAAGGAGGTTCGGTGGTGATCCTGTGCGTTGTCGGACGGTGATGGTATCTTTATGCTTCCATTTCATAATAAAATTACAGACAGTTTGCTTTTGCTGGTGTAGTCTATGAGCAGTTGCATGAATCGACATGCCAGCAATGTGACATCCGACAATAATATCACTCTCGAAATCGACCAGCTCTGCTCTGCGTTCCATGATGAGAACAACCGACTCGTGTGGCAGGTACACTTTCAAGTGGCCAGTGAGCCACCATTAGATTAGCAGTTCACCGATAGAGCTGGGAAATTCCTGTACGACAGACTTGGTTTACTAGATGAAAAAATAAATAATTGTGTTTATTAATTCTAATAAATATTTTTACACAATGTAAATACGGTATGTAAAGAATTTTAAATATGTGTGAATATGTCTGAATTATCTCTTTTGTTGTGCATTGATTTTAATAATGAAGTTTGCCTTTATTGACTTTTCTGGCTTTGAGGTTTTCCACTCGTTTGATGAATATTGATAATGAAACTTATATTCGTTTATATATATTTACAATAAAATCCAGGCTAAAAGAGTTTTGTTATTTTGGCTTCCTTTCATTGGCGTTCGCTAGCGAAGATGCCGCAAATCCCGCATTATGGAGAAACCGTCTAGAGGGATCCCATAATTACTTCTGAGCTCGTGATATGGGTTGGGGAACCAGTTATTCACTGCGTAACTGATTCCTTCCACCTATCGTATTGGAGTTTTCGAGGAATGACAGAAGGAAAGGATGCATGAGGAATACTAACTTTTTTAACTGCAGTGTAAATTTTTGAATACGGCCTTGTGCAGAATAAGAATTATCAGAATAAAATAAATTATCACGATAAGTTATTCTGATCCTTCTTATGCTGATAATTAAATCAGTTTATTCTAGCAGAATCATCCTAAATTCGTCCTCTGTATTGAGAAAGTCTAATATGATTGAAGTGAATTTCTTGTGATTTTCTAGACTTCCGTCTCCATTTAAACAGTCTTCCAATCGTAACGTTTCAACAAGTGCGAAAGAAACAGCAAGCAGTATTCCAGCACCATCTGTAGGGAGCGCTACACGAAGGACTCCTCAGAACGAACGCAGTGCCAGAAATGGAACTCCAAGCTGCCCATCTAACGCACAAGGTAGGCAACTTATTATAACTAATACATCGCTGAATGCATTGTGTGGAATCGTAATTAGAGTATCTATGTAATTAATGGGCACTTTATCCGCTTAAGAAAAGTTATTTCTATTTCTGTTTAGAGATAATCGAGTATTTATTTATTTGAAAACTTCTCACGCATAGGGCACGCAGACTCTAGATAATGGTGAGAACGCAGAGAATTACAGGAAAGCAATAGAAAACAGTCACTAGTATTAAAATACAGTATGTACAAAATTTGGATTAACAAAATAAGTAGGAACCATTTAATGAGCACACTGGTGAGGAACCTTACCACACTTAAGCATATATGATAATTAGTCAACTTACTTGTCCGATATACAAAAAATATGAATACTTAGATGACGGTACCAAATTTTGAAGATTACTTACCTGGGAATTAGGAATGAAAGAAAAGAATGAAATGAATTCTGAATGACTTTTAATCAATATTTGGATATTTATTGATTTTTTTATGTTTACTTTTAAGATTGGTTTTTAAGGCAGTATTGACCTTGTTGACATTATTTTCGGGTATTCATATGGTGTATAATTTTAATGATATTAGCATAAATTATAATATTATGAAGCAAAAATTGGAAATTTATATTAAAGATGAATTTTTCATGAGAATAACGAGAAAAAAATTGCATTCGGGTATTTTGATGTACACACAGCTTTCCAAGTTAAAATTTCAGGTCATACAATTTTTTATTTTGTTTCTTACCTCCTTAAGGCACGACATTAGGGATTGATTAAATCAGGGAATTATAAAATCCTTCCTTCCACAAGAACAGAACTAAATAAGATGTGAAAATCCATCCATTTGCAGATGGTCTTAAAAATTCATCAGAAATTGCCACAAAAAAATTATTATAGGCGATCTTCATATAACAGTGAATACCTAGAACCAAAATCGCATTAAACATTTTGGACTGAGCTGCAGAAATGAAGAATGGTGACTCCTCTTGATCAGATAACTAAATGGGAATCCATTGACTGGGAATGACAAGATCTAGAAATATCCTGCTATTTCTGTTAGAATGATTGAATTACTTAATTGATTTGCTAAATGACGTTGTACTTAATTTTATAGATTAAACACAGATAAATAATTAGCAATTTTTAATAACGTAATTAAATTACTTCTCATTACAGTATTGAAATGAATAACTAACAGATAACACTAAAATTATGGTATTAGTTTTTAGAGCTGAGACAGAAAAGGTGTTTGTGTACTAGTATATATAGTATACCTCTAGTGTACTGTTGTTTACTGTTGGTATCCCAGTATACCTGTAGTATACTATATATACTGGGACTAAAAAGGTTTACATGTACGCTAGGAAACACTGTGTAGTACGACTCGGTTGTCACGGCAATCTCTCACTTGTTTGTAAGTTTGCTGTCGGATTTGGTTTCTGCTTTCTGGACATCTACTGGACTAAAATTAAAGAATTTAGTTAAGGAGTGTTTCACAAAATTCAGAAAGCTGCGCAGTATTGCAGGAGAAGAACGTACATAAGGAAGCTGTATTAGTGTATAGCGTCTGTTCAATTCAGTTGAATTCAGTTGATATACGTATATGAAGTGTGTGTGTGTTTTGGGGGAGAAAAAAAAATAAACACTATAGAGTAATTTTAAAATATTAGGATTGCATTCTGTAATTAGTTTTCTCGTTAAAATAAGCTGTAACTGTAATTTCAACATTTTAATTTAGGGCAAAATGACTTATACGAAAACTACCTGAATTGAAGTCTTTCCACCCCCCCCCGTCTCCCATCTCAGCCTCTAGTAATAGATTTCTTATTGAAAATATGCTTTAAAATTGATATTAAAAGTAGCTTATCTTGATCAGTAATAAATGAGTAAAAATTATATTAATGGGTAATAAACTAGAGTGCATCACTCAAAGTTCAGCTCTTCAAACAATATTGTTTTCGCTCATTAAGAAACGGAAGTGCTATTGCAAGGTTCCGAATAATGTGTGATTAATAAATTAATTAATTATACGTTTATTAATGACTAATTAATCATTGCATTAAGGAGCAACCTGATTTCTAAGGCTGATCCACAGATATTACGAAAATTCAAGGCTGTAGAACCAGGATTTCTTCCATACTCCTAGGATTATTTGCACACGTGGTTTCAATAATATCACATCTTTAAAAGGGGGGGGGGGAAAGCAAATCGCATTCTATTTTTTACCACAAGTCGGGATCTTCCTTGTTTTCTACGATTTAATACTTGCTTTTGTTGATCCTTGTAATTTTGTTATGTGTCTGTATGCGAAGTTTCTCTGTTCTCAGGCCTAATTCATCGATGGTTTATTCCTTCCTTTCACTCAATTGTGTTGCTACCTCCCATTTTAACGTAGGGACATCTTAATGGCCCATTTCCCACAATAATAGTTTTGGAGCATTACAGCCTTAGTTGCTAATGCGCCAATAAAACCCAACAACCAACCAACCAACCCACAATAATGCAGCTCTTTTGTACACACAAAAGCTGTCATATATACAGGGTGTCTCAAAAATACACGGCATAACTTCAGAAATGAGTTCCTCATGTGTAGACAATAAAAAT
This sequence comes from Mastigoproctus giganteus, assembly GCF_048544385.1. Lineage (NCBI taxonomy): Eukaryota > Metazoa > Arthropoda > Arachnida > Uropygi > Thelyphonidae > Mastigoproctus > Mastigoproctus giganteus. The sequence continues at coordinate 21,182,608 of NC_143588.1, read as the reverse complement.
ATTTTATATCAACATAGTTCCGGAAATGCTTGGTTCCCGAGTTTTGAAGGTCTGTCTATGACTGTTCACATCACCTTATAGTAATTGTTCAAAATATCCACCTTCTGCCTGAATACAGACCTCACATCGACGTCTCATGAACTAGCGAAGCCGATGCCAAATTCCTAGCATATTTCGTATTGTCTCACAACCTGCCACAATTCGATTGCGGAGAGTTTCCACTTAGCTACCGGAGTCGAATACACCAATGACTTTAAATGGCCCCACAAGAATAAATCTAGTGGGTTTAAATCATGTGAGCGTGGAGGCCAGCAGTTGGTCCACCTCTACCTATCCACCGACCAGGAAACCTTCGATTTAGGTAATTGCGCGCTAGGTGGCTGAAATGTGCGGGAGCGCCATCGTGCATGAAGTGTGCTTGTTGACGAATGATCTGTGGCGTGTCGTCCAAGAAATCAGGCATGTTGTTTTCCAGAAAGTTTCTGTACGCCTTCCCGAGAGTTTGTTTGGAAGTATATGTGGCCTAAATAACTTATCACCAAACACACCCGCCCAGATGTTGAGGCTGAACCGCTGTTGGTGATCTGATGGAAGAATTGCATGTGGGTTTTCCTCAGCCCATACATGCTGATTGTGAAAGTTTTGGATTCCTTCTCGTGTGAACTGTGCTTCATCTGTGAATATCACTAAGGCAGGAAAGTGAGGAGTTGTACCACACTGCTTTAAGAACCACTGGCAGAACATTACTCGTGCAGGGTAATCTGCTGGTGACAAGGCCTGTACGCGTTGCAAATGGTAAGGATACAGTTAGTGTTCTCGCAACATTCTCCAAATAGTCGAACGTTGAACAGCCAGTTGCATTGCTATTCTGCGTGTGCTGATTCCAGGAGTGGCATTCACAACGTCCAAAATCTCCTCTTCTACTTCAGGAGTCGTAGATCTTGGTCGTACTCTGTCGGCAGCACGAGGTGTAGAGATCCCATGTTCACAAAGGCGGCGACGGATACCTAAACGTTTTCCTGTTTGCACATCTTCGTTCTGGGAACCATTCGTGGTACAAACGACGAGCCTCCAGAGCATTGCCGTCGGCCAAACCATACATAAAGTGCATATCCACTTGCTCCTGATTTGAGTACATGGTCGGAATGGAAAACCAACAGATTCTGTCAGTACCTTGTGATGAAGGAAATCACCTGCTTGAATAAGACATTCCGGTTAATAACTCGGGAACCAAGCATTTCCGGAACTATGTTGATATAAAATATTTTTATTGTCTACATATGAGGAACTCATTCCTGAAGTTATGCCGTGTATTTTTGAGACACCCTGTATACATATATATATGTTGTATTAATATTAAATTAATTTAAGTATGCATAAATGGATGTGAAAGTTTCACAAAGTGCCAGTAACTACAAGGGTGAGGAAAGTAGAAAAAGAAGAGTAATAGATTAATGAAAGGTGAAAGAATGTTAATATCCTAGAGGTTATGATGAATTAAATAAATTATGGGCTGAATTTGCCAACCAATATAAAGTGGGAGAAATGTAAAGTCAAATTAGTACAACAAAAAAAGGCGCCTCCGTAGCCAGGTGGGAAGGAGCAGCAGCAGTGCGTAGCACACGCTTCTTGATTAGACTGGGGTTCGAGCCTGTCACCACCAAATATGGAGGATGCGGAAAGGTCAGGGAATGACCACCGCATATTCCCGGAGCAATATGGCCTTAGTTGCTAATGCTCCTAAAAACCAAATAACAAACAAACAACAACAAAAAAAAAAAAGAGGTCCCCGTAGCCTAGTGGTGAGGCGCGCGGGAGCATAAGTACACGTTCCTTGAGTGACTGGGGTTCAAGCCCGTGACTGCTGAATACGGTGCTGTTTCTTGTATTCTGTGTATCTTGTTTGGTCGTCCCGGAGTATAAACAGAAAATTTATTTTATTTTATTTAAAATACACTAATAAAATGCAAATAAAAATAAAATGAAAATGGTATAGCTGTCATCAGATATGGGGAGAACATTTTTGGTAAATGGTCTAATATAGGTAATGCAAAAATGCTTGATCTGATGTCAGCTGAAATAAATATTGATACATGATCATGTATTTCATCAGGGGACTACACCTGACCATGTATCAGGAACTGTGTTTCTATACTTGTCCATAGTTGTAGAAGAAAAGTGAAAGGCCAAAAAAGGAATGAAATTATCACTTTCTATTACAGTATGGACAAGGTAGTCCCAACGCAACGTAATTTATTTAGGTAAAAATAAGTGTCGAGCTGGGATAAAAATGGTTGATACCAATATGTTTAATATAAGTATCGTACACTTTCACTGTCTTATCATACTTTCGGTTTCGTTTTAGTTTGTTTTTAGCATGTCTCAACACACATTTTTCCTTTCAATACAAGAATTTGGTATTTACCTCCCTTTTATACTAACCCTTAAAAATACCAGAGCCCTTACTACAAGGTTGGGCTTCACAACCCCAGCAAGCTTTTTGTTATTTAAGGATTTTTTCTATGCTTTTTTATCTTTCTGCTGTCCAATTCTAAAGTTCTTCCCGTTCGTTAAACTATTAGTGTAATACGAGGGTGAAACGAACGTTTGTTCCTACTATCCTATTTCTATTGCTATTTTTCGTCTTTATTTATTTAAAATACTCCTTTTTCCTTTCCCCATCCTCAATTTCATACCTCACCCTTATACCATTTGCTTGTTCTAAATCCATTTTTAAAATACATTGATTTCCTATCTATACAAAATTAAATTCTACACTAAATTGTACATATTTATATTAAACATATTGATATTAACCATTTTTATCTCACCTCGATACTTATTTTTACCTGAATATATTGCATTGCGTTGGGACTACCTTGTCTATACTGTATTAGAAAGTGATAATTTCATTCCTTTTTGGCCTTTCACTTTTCTTCTACTACTATGGACAAGTATAGAAACGCAGTTCCTGATACATGGTCAGGTGTAGTCCCCTGATGAAATACCTGATCATGTATCAATATTTATTTCAGCTGACATCAGATCAAGCATTTTTGCATTACCTATATTAGACCATTTACCAAAAATGTTTCCCCGCATATCTGATGACAGCTATACTATTTTCATTTTATTTTTATTTTCATTTTATTAGTATTTTGATGTACTAATTTGACTTTAAAGTTCCCCCACTTTATATTGACTTGGCAATTTAGCCTATAATTTACATAATTCATCTCTAGGATATTAACATTTTTTCACCTTTCACAAATCTACTACACTTCTTTTTCTACTTTCCTCACCCTTATAGTTACTGGCACTTTGTATAACTTTCACATCCATTTATACATATTTAATTTAATTTTAATACAAGTAAGTCATTTTTTCTGCTGCTGTGAATTTGAAAGATCGGTAAGAGGCTGCGTTTCTCATATTATCTTAGTATTTGTCAATCTGGTTTCTGAAAATGTTTAAATCGGAATTCTCAGTTTATACCCTTAATTTTGAATGTGGTAGTATGTGAAGTCTAGTGTTCATTGACTTTTAATTTTAAGAGTGAAGATAGTTCCGTTAACATTGAATATTAACGGTATTTGAAGCTTTCTGGCAGATAAGTCTGCCAGATAATATGGTTTAGTGCAGTATAGTATGATATACTCTACTGTTAATTATTTGGTTTTTAGGAGCATTAGCAACTAAGGCCATATTGCTCCGGGATATGCGGTGGTCATTCCCTGACCTTTCCACATCTTCCGTGTTTGGTGGTGATGGGCTCGAACCCCGGTCTAATCAAGAAGCATGTGCTATGCACTGCTGCTCCTTCCCACCTGGCTACGGAGGCGCCATACTCTACTGTACCATTCTACACTAAATTCCATTGCCGTATACCATTCTGCCACTCCTGGCTACACTATAGTATATTTTGACAGGATTCTGACGCCATCCAGTTTACTAGTACACTGTACTGTATACTGCACTACAGTATTGTAAACTGTACAGTGCAATTTACAATACTGTACATATAGTAAACTGGACAGTCTTTCTGACTGTCCAGTTTACTGTATGTTCATTTTAGAACGGATGTACTGCTCGAAGGGGTACAGAGAAGGGCAGCGAGATTGATGAGGGGAACAAAGGGGGTGGTACTCTTACCAAGAAAGACTTCAGTTCTGCAAATTGCAGTGTCTGGAGACTAGGCACCTGCGAGGTGATCTAATTGAGATTTTTAAGACTTTGAATAGCTTGACCAAACTCAGTTTTGATGGGATTCTGCCTTTTGCTAGATTACGCACTTGAGGGGGGGGGGCATAAATCGAAACAGAGGAAAGAAAGCTGTAGAATAGATGTGCGGAAATTTGCCTTTAGCCAGCGGGTGGTTGATTGCTGGAACAAACTTCCATCTGCTTTTCAAGGAAGAACTAGACAAACTTTTGAAGAGAATGGATAGGTGAAATGGGAAGTGCTTTTTGTTTATAAGCTTGTTAATGCTAATTTCATTTTAAAATTTACTGCATAGTGCTGCCCTCTATGGGAGAGAGAGAGAGAGAGAGAGAGAGAGAGAGAGAGAGAGAGAGAGAGAGAGAGAGAGAGAGAATCATAATGTATAACAGAATTTTTCATTAATTAATATTCCAGTTTTGATGGAATATCAGCTCTTCAATTAGGATAAAGGATGGCAAAATCTAACCATGTACTTGCGAAAACGAAGTGGGCCGGCCCTTCGATCTCAATTTGATTCCTTTGTGAATTTTAAGAGGCATGAAAGCTAATATTTTATTAAATGAATCAAAAGTAAACCCTCGAAAAATATATCCAAGTATTATCAAAGTCTCATAGTATAATTAAATAGAATCTAAGATAAAATTTAAGATTAAATTTAAAAGTTTCTGAATTTCATGTTACAAAGCAGTATCCCAGTGCTGCCCTCTATGAGAAAGAAAAGTGGAAAGAGAAAGAAATTTAAGATGTATATAAAGCTGATTAGGTTACATCAGGAACTTCCATTTAAAGAAAAGGCATGAAAACTGGCCCTTAAATGGATAACATCTAAATCCATATTATATTATGCTGACACGAATTATGGATTTACAGGCCTAATTAAACTCACGTTCTGGTTTTCATTTGGCCTGTCTTCAATCTTATCTCTTCTGTTGTAGCTTTCTTTCCAAGGCTTGTGGTTCCTTGTCTTTGCGTTTTGTGTTATGGTGGTCTCTGGTTTCCCTTCCGTTCACGTGCTGCTACAGCGGCACAGTGAATGGCTGTGCGGATGTTGTCATGTTACTTCGTTGTTTTTGAGATAATCTGGCGTTATTCAGGTGGCCTACTGAGGTGGTCTGTGACTTTCCACAGAATTCTGTAAGGGTCTCTGCGTCGGTATGATGTGGATCTTCGTGGGGTTCATTCTCTCGTTTGCTAAGGCTTTCTTCCACTCTTCTTCTATTCTAGATATCGCGATCTCGTCTATTGTTCCGTTCCTTGTCCTTCAGTCTGGTTCCGTTGTGTCCGTATTCGTTGTTCTTTGTAGTTGGTTGCTCATATCCTGCTTGATTTTTTCCGAGATTGCAGGAGCTGTCAAGTCCGTCTCTGGTCTGGTCTGCTATTCACAGTTCGGTGACCTGAACAGTCGGGATCCGTTCAAGTCAAGTGTGTTATTTCGTCCTGTCCATCGTCATGTCTCTCTAGTTTCGTTACTTCGTAGTATGTTCGCATGATGAAGGCATTCATTTCGATGCTCCATTTAGTGCGTTGGCTTCTTCTTCACCCCCCTCCTTCCCCAGGTGGTCGCTAGCGCATTTGCGCAGGAAGCACTTCCAGTTGGTTGGGCTGGATGAGCTTTCCCTTCAGTTGTCGTAGCCGTACGAGATACAGCGCCACTCGCTCTACTGTCGTCCGCGGCAGACTGTCTTCTTTTCGAACCGACCCCTCTGCCTAAGCCGTGAACGCAAGTGATTTTATCCTGCGCCACACTAGATGCAGTATGTTCAATATTTCTACTTCTCATCTTCATTTAGCTACCTGCATAGTTGGATGGACCTGTTTTACCTTTGGCGTACAGTAGTGGGTACAGTTATGGGAGCGACACGAGATGGCGCCGTTCTCTTCCTCAGTCGTCATATTGACCTTGGGGAATAGGTCCAATGAAGCGACTTCCCCTCCTCCACCGTGATTCGAACTGTGGTCTATGACATTGGTGGTCGGGGCTAACCACGAGACTAATTGTGCCCATTATTATTATTATTATTATTATTATTATTATTATACAAAATTAAAATACATCCATCTCAGTGAGATTCACATATGCATTCAATGCATTCATTTATAGAGAAAGTTTAGTGTAGCATTTCCCACTTTCACTTATAGAAGATGATGTGATTCATTATCGTTAATTTAAGACTTGAGGAAGGATCAGCTTGATGTACTATCTCCGGATATGGGTTTTGCTTTAATACTTTCAAAGCTTCCTATTACCTGGTTAGCTATGGGTATAGAAGAAGCCCTTGACCGTGTCTCTGAGCAGACAGCTATGGAGGTTCGTTCTGTGGTTGCCTTGGTGGTGCAGCACGTGCGCCCTGTGAGTTCCAACTTATCCTGCACGCAGAGGAATGTACTTAATTCCTTAAGTAATGATCGGAACATCATAATTTTACCTGCAGACAAGGGTCATTCTACTGTGGTTAGGAACAGACAGTAGTACGTACAAAAGGCCTTGGCATTATTACCAGATCCCCAAGTGTTTCAGTCTATGGTTTTCAAGCAGTTAAAGCAGTTGGAAGAATCAGTGAATAAGTTGGTATATTCCAGGTTCCTAGATACTGGAGGATTACTAAAGCTGCTGTGCGTTGGAGGCGGCAACCCATCGTGCGATGTGTTTCCGCTTCCATGATTCTATGGGTTACCAAGATATATAAAGTGGGTGTGCCGTTACGTCCCATTTTTCCTTGTTGTGGCACCTCCGCCACACGAGCTCTCCAAATTATTATCTAATTTCTTTTCTTTTATTTTTTTATCTAGTTATGGTGGCTCGTGGTTTCATGCGCTTAATGAGTTCAAGTTGTCGAATGTGTAACTTGAAAAGAAAAAACGTCCGTTGTAAGATGGTGCGTTATAGCCGTTGTAGTTAAGCTGTATTTACTTTCCGCCGTAGGTATGGCGTTTCCGGGTGAATGGAGAGTAGATTTGACAAGGAGGCTCCAAAAATGGCCTCCAGTGCTTTTTGACCTTATTTTATTTTACTTTTTTTGGGAGATGTTACATAAAATTCATCACGTTTGCTACTTTCTCACAATTTTGAAAGACCTGAGTGATCTCAGGAACGGTATACAATATGCAGCATAGCATCGCGCATAGCCAAGGTAGAGACATCCCTAGAAGGGTGATGTCATATGGTAGAGCGGCAATCCATATAGTAGAGACCTCCACAGAGTATCGTATGGATGTTTGTAAGTTGATCCATGAAGTTCATAGTTAACTCCTATACGTTTTAGAGAACTTGAACTAGCCGAAAAATTTGTATAGGAGAGCTGCTCCAAGTGCTCCTTCGAAATTTTTTATAAACAGTTTCACAATTAGAGTAAAAAGAGGATTATTTTTTTATTTTTTTATTTTTATTAATAACAAGATACACAACAGGTAATCATTAACAGTGTATCTGAGATCAGAACAATAAACATGATAACAATAATAAGAGATCCAACCAGAAGATAAACATTGATATAGATTCAAACATTAAAATCATGTGTACAAAAGAGGACTGTATTAAGTTAAGTTACCGGTAAAACAAAAAATAAAACACATAATAATAATAAACTACAATAATTAGACCAGAGCTAGTCACTTTGCAGTTTAAGAGAAGAGGCAAACTTGTGGATGGAGTTCATCAGTGGTTGGGAGTTGTCAAAGAAGTCAATGAGAGAGTCATTTGCTGATTCTGTTCAGTGGACTGAACTTCATAAAGTCCGTGGTGGCAGAGTCAAGGCGAAACGGTGTAAGGTTCTTGACTTGTCTACAAGGAGTATCGAAGTTGATTTTGCTAAGGATATCAGATGCTTCATAAGTTCCAGTGAGTACTTTGGCTAGAAGGGTGATGTCAGCAGTAACTCTTCTAGTGTACAGAGGCTGAAGTTGAAAGTAATCACACAGCGATTCATAATAACTGAATGATAGAATAGAGGATTACGGTACGTAGGGTAACGGACAAAATTTTTTTGGACTGCTTCAGTTTTGTTAGTTAAGGTCTTTGTGTGAGGATTCCAGATGGGTGAATCGAATTCAAGGATTGAATTCAGAACAATAGTTTTATAAAGGATAACCGCATATCTGTAGTTTTTGAACTTGTAAGTGTTCCGTTTGATGAATCCCAGTGTTTTGAATGCTTTTCTGGTGATTTTAAGGACATGGCGTCGAAATTAGCACTGCTGGAGAAGATAATCCCCAAGTCGTTAACTTGGTCACACCTTTCGATGATCACAGAGTTAATACTGTACTCCGTATTTATTAGTTTTACCCCTTAAGAAGTAGTGTTCTCGTAGAAAATTGGCGTAACGTTTCTCCCGCTTTCTCTTTCCGATCATTAAGTACAAAATTGGGTTATACGAAAAATTTCCTCAAAGAGCCTCTATATTACTGTCTTTAAAAAAAAAGAAAAAAAAAGGAGACAATAAGTGGTGAGCGTTATATTGCATCATGCAAATAAATATATACAATTGCTGCCACATAAATTGCATCACTGCAAATTTTCTCCCTAAACAAGCATTACAGTTTAAATATTTGCCCACTTTAGCCTCTTGATTAGACCGGGGTTCGAGCCCGTCACCACCAAATACGGAGGATGCGGAAAGGTCAGGAAATGACCACCGCATATCCCGGAGCAATATGGCCTTAGTTGCTAATGCTCCTAAAAACCAAATAAGAAACAAACAAACTATAACCTCAATTTGTTATACACCGGTGTTAAAATTATTATGCATTTTATTGATTAGAAAATAAATTAAAGAAAAAAACTATATAGATATTTTTATTTAAAAATAATTACAGAAATGCATTGCAGGCCATATGAATGTCTTTTCATTGTGATAATTGTTTGAAATTAACATTATGTAATAAGATAGAAAATATAACAATAGCAAACAAAAACGGTTGTGATTCGTTAGGTCTCAGGCCGCCGTAGCCTAGTGGTCAGGCGCGCGGGTGCATAAGTACACGTGCCTTGAGTGACCGGGGTTCAAGCCCGTCACTACTGAATACGGTGCTGTTTCTTGTATTCTACCTATCTTGTGAACTCCTCTGACCGTTTGGTCGTCCCGGAGTATAAACAGAAAACTTATTTTATTCTTCTATAACAGATATTTTGTTGGCCCATTATGAGCTTAAATTCCCCTTTGAACTTATCTAGCATCGTGTGTATCAGATTCTAGATAAAAGTAATTGTCACTTAGCAGAAATTTTCTGTCCCAAAGCACTGCAACAGTTTTTAATCCGTGTTCAAATCGGAACTATTTCCTGGCCATGATAAGGATCCGATATTGCAATCATGCATGAACTTCTTCACCTAACGAGTCAAAAAAAAAAAAAAAAAAAACATTAGTATTTGAAACAAGTTAAAATCATTATACTAGAAATTGTATTAAATGATTATATGATGTTGTATTAACCTAACGTGCAGTATGGCAAGGCGCAGTGTCATGTTGGCAAAGCAGTTTCGGTTCCTTGAAAGATGTTTCTGATGACGGGCAGAAGAGCCTCCTTTAAAATTTTTGTGTAGTCGTCATTAGCATTGACATTCTGCCCACTCCTTTGCTCGTTATTTATTCCCAGACCATCTGGCCGAATGGAAACTACTGTTGATTGAAGAGTCAGGGTCATAAGCCGAATGTAACATTTACCATCCGATCCGTGGAGCTAAATTGGATTCATGAGAGAATATTACAATTAGCATGACCCAGTTGAGTTGTATTTTCTCAATGGACTGTGTGGGTCCCGGTAGCCATGTTAGCAAGGGCGCAAAGCTGTACTGAATACAGTGTGCGGGTTCGAGATCAGCTGTCGGTAGTCGTTGGTTCCTCCTCATCAGTATCTTGAGTTAGTCAAATAATTGAGTTAGTTACTCCTCAGTATTTTGAGTTAGTCAAATCCGAGGATCAAGACTAGGAATGCATTCGAAATAAATAAAAATGGATTATGGCAATAAGGGCTTCTTACGAGGTCGATATGCTTTCATATCGGATAGTTGTATCACTTTCATTTACCCCAGTATATTTCTTACACAAAAAAAAAAAAAAAAAATTAAAAACATTCATAATGGCAATTACATTAAGTACAATAGCAAAATAATGAAGGAGGACAGAGATGGGATAATACAACATTAATTATACCTTTCTTTTTGTGCTATGCACCATGAATTACACCATATTTGTATTTGGTGCAGAGAGTTACATTTTTAGGAATTTTTTTTAATCAACTTGAATCCTATATCCACATGTAAGAGCATATTACTAACTTCTGAATTCAGGTTACAGTTATTTAAAACTAATAAAATAAGGTTATCATTATCACCACACATACATGCACAAATGAATTTAATCTTTCCTTATAACACCACTTTGATGTACATTAATGCTTATCTCTCCTAACACATCACACCACAATTAAGAGATCTGTAACCTTACAAAAATTTAATCAAATGAACCACTGTTATTAAAAGATTTCTGATTAATGATAAGTTTATTATGGATTTTGGCTCTGTGGACTTGCACGACAATTACCGAAGCATAGATGCCTAAAAAATCTTCCTGTGATGCATTACTTTTCCTTTTCAGTCCCGTTCTAGATTTTCTTTTGGCATCTCCAATCTCACATTGTTTTTAAGTAACCTTGACACTGTAGACTGGTAGAAAAAAACTGATAAATTTCGCATACAGTAAAATTCAATATTTTTAATCTAAGAATATATATATATATATATATATATATATATATATATATATATATATATATATATATATATATTTTATAAATTATAATTTAGAAGTATATTTTATTATCGTAGTACTTATAGATTAATAAAGAATATATAATATTAAGTCAAGCTAGCGAACATTATATAGCCAAAGTGTGTCGAAACGAGTGAATAGCAGCGGGTGAAGTTTGACTGCACAAATCAGACCGTTAGCGAAATGGAACGAAATAATATCACGCTGAGATACATTAACATAATTAAAATCCCAAATAAATTTAATAATCCCCAGACAGGTGAAAAACCCAAACATATTCGGGAATATTCGAACGCACGGTAACTCAAAGTATCTACTTTGGGTTACCATGCTTTCCCATTACTTCTCTCATTATGTGAGATGTGAACATTAATATGGCCCAGTGTGCTCCCACGTCTGGCATGTTTGGTATACTGTTGGAATAAAAATATTGCAGTGAACTTTGATCTAGATTAAAACCTGTAAGAACCTGAACGCAATAAATTTTTAAACTCTCAGTCAAAAATGTGCATTAGACTTATTTCTCGCCTTCATATTTTTGTTCGAATTAACGAAACGTATCTCTTTTGAAGTTAAAAACGTTTTTACTGGCATTATTCCAAAAATTTCGTAACGAAAAACCGTCATGCGAAAAGCGTTACGAAAATTTATTCCAGTTTAATTTATCTTCTGCTGGACCAAATTTAATGAAATTTTGCACGGAGCTTCATCTTAGCTCTATACTAGAGAAAAAAAATTTCAAACCTCTGAAAATTGCAGTAGTTTTTCAAGGATAATGGAAAATATGATCGAGGAAATTTTCTCACATAATAACGTGGACGTACAGCATATCGTTGGAAAGCTAAGGAATTTAGAAACAGAAATATGGAAAATGCGTTAATTCGAAAACGCATCTGGTTTCAAATAGCCTGATGTTTTCAGATAGAATGTAATTTTTTTTCTTTACGATTAAACTCTGAGGCTGTTCTGCACATTTATGAAAACATTCTTCAACTTGGACATATTATCAGATCTTTCGATAAATACTACACGTAATGGAAAAACTATAGATGGTGAATTTCGTCGTGAACTAAAATCTCTTCAGTGTAAAAATTATATATTCTACTTTAGTCATTACAGACAAATTATTAAGAATTAATTATTATTAATAAAATAAAAACATTGTTATTTATTATCCATGAATTTTATTCATATCTGAAAATTAAAACGTTTTTAACGCTTGCCGATGACTCTTAAATGTAAAACACTTTAAATAATGCTAGCCGCAGGACACATCTATCTGCTGCAGAATTTAATTTTTTTATTTTTCATTTCGCTACTTCGTAAATTTGCCACCCCGTCATGTTGTCGCTACACTGTGCATAAACGCACTCTTAATTGAAGGATGCATTTCTGTTTCTGCATCAATATTAAATCAGCTTCGTATTAGTTCTCGCACGATGACTTTTGTCAATGGAAGGGAAATCCTGCCTTCCGGTTCATGGAGTGAATGAAGGAGACTGATCGGGCAACATTTACGCGCGGACACGTGTGTGTGTGTTGATGTGAACGTCTAAAAACTACGTAATACGAGAAATGTTTGTTGGCCATTCTTCTCTTTTAAAATATTACAGCAATAAGTTTTCCCTCATGAATCAATAAAATAATTCCGAAATTATTTTGATTCATTAAATCATCTGTGAGAACATTACGGACGATGGACAAAGCCGTGTGATGTTGTTGGCTAGCCCGTAAATTTTACTGGAGAGCATTGCCTCTTTCACCCAACCCCTCCTTTTGGGCCCGTCCTGATTTCGCTGCATCAAAAACTTAATATAATATAATTGTCCATTTTTACACGGCATCGATTAACACCTTCACTACCAGTAGTTTTTATAAGTAAATCAAGGTTTTTTTTTTTATGAAATATTCATAATAAACTTGATTTACTTCCTTTTACTGCTTCCTAACCTAGTAATCATCCATTGTTGATAACAAACTGGGTGATTAATCATCCATTGATAATATAGTATATTACAAACTGGGTGATCCATATGTATGTATGAATCGCTCAGAGAAGAAAAATAATAAAAGAGCTTGTTCTAATAATCGTTTTGGATTGCCATTGTAACTGAAATTT